>NC_053497.1:76206376-77631792 GCF_905171775.1 Rana temporaria | reverse complement strand
TTTTTCATTTTTTTTAATTTTTGATCAGTCAACATATAAAATCTTATTTTTTCATTTTTTTGTATTTTTTTGATCAGTCAACATATAAAATCTTATTTTTTCATTTTTTTTGTATTTTTTTGATCAGTCAACATATAAAATCTTATTTTTTCATTTTTTTGTATTTTTTTGATCGTAACATATAAAATCATATTTTTTCATTTTTTTTGTATTTTTTTGATCAATCAAACATATAAAATCATTTTTTCTTTTTTTGTATTTTTTTGATCAATCAACATATAAAATCTTATTTTTTCATTTTTTTGTATTTTTTTGATCAGTAACATATAAAATCTTTTTTTTTTTTTTAAATTCAAGAATAGATGAAATCATTTTTTAATTTTTTTTTTGGTTTTTTTCACACCCTACCCAAAACATCCAGTAAATTTTTCAACTGGACCTCAACACTTTTCGCATTTTTTATTATTTTCCGGGCTGCTATCTGTAGGTCTTCATTCTTTTCCCGGCAGGACCAAATTTCGGCAATGAGGAGCTGGGCAGTGTCCCTGTCAATTGAGGAGCCAGCACGAGTTGCTCCTGAAATGTGCAAGCAAACCATGTATTACAAATATGTTTCTCTCTACATCTACATTACCTGGGTATCTTTTGAATATGATACTTTACCAGATGTGGTGGCAGCTTCACATTCATCAAGATCCCTCGGGGGTGTGGCTTGTGAACTTGCGTCTGCCTTGATGCTTCCTTTCGCCCTACGAGATTGAAGAAAGGGAAAACACAATGGAAAAATTTTAGATGAAACTTTAGCTCACAATTTTCAAACAAATAAATCCCTATGTGTATAAATCCTCTGCTGAGTATACTGTCCTTTTTGTGCATATTTTATATCGAAATTATTAAGATCTAATTAGGTAAACATGTACATAAATGTTTACAAATTGATGTCACATTAAACCCAATAAATTTTTTGAAACTGGAATATTTGGGAACACAGGAAATGGTCGTATGAGTCGTCGTTCGTTATAACATAAATCAGACAAATACGTTTTTATTTGTGGCTGATACAGTGATTGCACTACAATTTGTCCATGTGAAATAGGCATGTTGCAAATTATCGGGAATCTCGTCGTTTTATATTAGTTAAATTAACGAATGAACGACAACACATACGACAATTTTTAGTGCCCACACAAATACATTTCAACCTGAATGGAAAAGCACATGGCACAAAGAACAAACACCTAAAATTAGGGAACATAAAATTCACTTACTTTTTGCTCGAATCAATCTTTTTATTGCCCGAAGTTGCTCTGGCTCTCTTTTTTTCAGGTCTGACCACCTCTTTCTTATTTGTTCTTTTGACCTGCGTTCACCAAATTTCTGCCAGCCTTCTGATTACTTTATCAGTAATGTCCGCCTTAACCTTATTGGGGTGCAGGTAAGGCCCGTGCTTCCCATCATAATCTTCATTAGTGAAGATGGTGACCATCTCTACCATCTCCTGGAATGCCATGTTTTTGGCCTTGTACCTCCGCCTGGATCTTCCTGTTGCCTGGGCCTGGCCTACCTCATGTCTTGAGCCTGACATTTTTTGCTGCTTGTCTTCCAACACCATAAATCACACCCACAAAAAAAGAACGAGAAAGGGGCGTGTAAAGGACGAGACGGAACGTCAGGGGCGGGTATCGTGCGTTGCGTCACACGTGCGCAGTGTTTAAAGGGATCCGACGTCATTAAAAGCGACGTATACAGTCTGTGGAAAAAGGCGGAAGTAAACGATCGTGAAATACGACGGTACGTAACTCTATTTTTGACATTTCTATTACTGAAGAGTGGATCAGTTTGTGGGCTAGATGATATGGTGTAAAACAGGGAAATGCAATTCTCGGACCTCCAGCTGGTGCGGAACTACAAGTCCCATGATGCATAGTGAAACTCTGACAGCCACAAGCATGACACCCAGAGGCAGAGGCATGATGGGACTTGTAGTTTTGCAACAGCTGTAGGTCCACTAATTGCAGATCCCTGGGGTAAAAGCTTGTTGTAGTAGTAGTGGCTTTACTGACACTTTGTTTTTTATTTAATTTTTACATACAGAAATAATGGACCCCTTCAAGGAGCCAGAATTTTTCACGGAGTTTATACAACGCTGGAAAGAACTTCCTGTGCTCTGGCAAACAAAAAGCAAAATAAACAAAAACAAAGATGCCAGGAAGCAAGCACTGGAGACCCTGCTTGCATTTGTTAGCCCAAGGCTCCCACACGCAACTACTGACACGGTCAAAAACAAAATTAATTCGATTAGGGGCACCTACAGGACCCAACGGTCACAAGTCCTGGCCTCTATGAGATCTGGAGCTGCAGCTGACAGCATCTACAAACCCAACCTGTGGTACTATGGTCAGATGCAGTTCATTGATGACCAGCTCGAAACACGGGCATCCGTGTCTACCCTTCCCCCAAGGAATCAGTCCAGTCTTCCCGGCAGCCAAGAGCAGGCTACATCTGATGAAGATCTAGACTTCATGGAGGACACAGATTGTGACCCATCGAGCCAGGTATTGCATTTTAATACTAATTAATGAAATGCAAAGTATAATAATGATTAGAAATGTAGGTTACAAGTGGTGTAAAATTTAGCTGAGTTGTCAAAACATTGGTAAAATAGCAATAGCCAATACGGCCAAAACAGAATGGGGACAAGATACATAAATGCAGAGGTCATAATGATTGTGGGTAATTTTATGTTACGCCATTAGGGGGTAAACGCTAGACACCTGGAAGGGGTCACAGATATCTAACAAACTTTGTGTTCATTAACATTTTTTCTACTTTTTTTTAACTAAACAGACATTCCTAGCTTTGAGAAACGCACCCTACTTAGCAGGTTCAGTCAGCATCAACCCCCCCCCCCACACAACTCCAGGGGGCAAATATCTGAAGCTGGGTAAGGGGCAACATAATTAGGGATGGCGGGCCTCATTTAAATCTATTTCCGCATTCACTTCGCATATGTCATGATTTGTAAAATGTGTGTGATTAATGAAGCCAAAAAATTAAATAAGATCCTTTTTTTTTTAGACACACACAGAGCAAAGCCAGGAGGAGGCAGGCCCCACAGGGAGCCAGGGTGAGGCAGAGGCCACTCGGAGCCAGGAGGTGGCAGGCCCAACAAGGAGACAGGGTGAGGCAGAGGCCACTCGGAGCCAGGAGGTGGCAGGCCCCAGTGGGATACAGGAGTCACGCAGGCGGGATTGCATCTCCCAGATCCCTCCTTTTCGCGCTCCAGGAAAAAGAACAAGGAGACTGATGCAAATGGAGGAGGAGACCCAGGCCATTCTCCGTCAAGCAGCTGCGGCCATCAGAGAACAACCATCTGAGGAAGAGGGATTCGCAGCGCTCATCGCAGCCAAGCTACAAAATCTAGAGCGGGCCCAGCGTGTGCGCTGCGAATACATCATATTCAAGGCCATAAGCATGGCCTCACTGGGCAACCTACATGAAAATATAGATCTTGGGCTGATTCCCACTCCTGTGCTTTCTGCTCTTCCTGCTCCTTCTCCTGCTCCTGATCCTTCTCCTACTCCTGCTCCTTCTCCTACTCCTGCTCCTTCTCCTACTCCTGCTCCTTCTCCTGCTCCTGATCCTTCTCCTCCTCTTCCTGAGCCTGCTCTGGTTCCTGCCACAAACTTGGCTCATGAAACCCAGCCCCCGAGGAGGCAGACTGCAGGGAAGGCTGCAGGGAAGGCTGCAGGGAAGGCTGCAGGGAAGGCTGCAGGGAAGCCTGCAGGGAAGCCTCAACCAAAGAGGAAGAAGTGAGGAGATGGTGCCCCTAATCCCAAAACATTGGCATTGCCAGCCTGGATTATTTGCTTGCTGGACCCTTGCCTTGCAAAATCCAAGCAGGGTCTCCTTTACTTTATTCCGGGCTTTTTTTATTTTTTTTTTATATGTTTTGGTTTGACAGATGTGTTTAAGTTTATTTTATTTATTTTATACATGAATAAATGTATTTGTTTGTTTCTGAAAAAAGTTCACATGTGTTTTTTTTAAACATATATAGAGATCATTAGTGAGGAGGCAAACACATTTCACCAAAAAAAAAAAAAAAAAATAATTAACAAGGGACAACAACCTCCTTGTGGGTAATTTGCATAATAAGATATTATGTTGTTGTGGTGACTTCACACACTCCAAAATAACAAACATTAAACATGGTATTCATTTGCTCAAATACATTAAACAACCCAAAATAAAAAAGGGACATGGAGATGTGCATAAACAAAAAAAAAAGAAAATTAACAAAAATAATTCAAAAACAAAAAAGGTTGTCAGAACTATGTAACAAGATGAGCCACAACAAACTAGGGTTTTAGTGTAGCATTTAAATGCATTGTGTCAAATGCTGCGCAGTCTTTTCTTCATTACTATTAAAACGAACGAATGTGCTGAAGCCATTCTGGACAGTAGATTTACCACAACAAGCGCTCCCGTCTCAGAAATTGCTTCTGAGCAGGCGCGGGTTTAAAACGTCGTTTTCAACGTCGTTTTGCCCACACACTATCATTTTAATTGACACAGAAAACGACGTTTTGAAAAACGACACAAAAAATTCGAGCATGTTCGAATTTTTTTTTTGTCGTTTTTCTCAAGACATAAAACGACGTTTTCCCCACACACGGTCATTTGAAATGACGTTTTTCAAAACGTCGTTTTTTTTCATCGCAAAAAACGACCGTCTGTACGCGGCATAAGAGCTTGCACTACAAATTTGTATGACACCAACAAACAATTGCATGGTTTCAGTGTCAACAATCAGCTAACAAAAAATCTGTATTGCTACGTGAATCGCACAATCACTGAGAATTTATTTCTCTATGTTTTCTATATTCAATTCTTAAATTAAGGAAAAAAAGTGTTTTCCCCAGATCTTAGTGAATGAGGCTAAGTTTTACTTTGAAACCCCAATTATGTGTGAGGGTAAAAAAAAAAAGGTTCTGCATCATTTATAATGGGATAATAATAAAGCTGCTTTGCTGGTAATACTGACAGAGTAATGACACATGTATTTACAAAAGGATTGGTGTTCTAGTGATATCAAGTATATTTTTTGTGTGTCAGGTTAGCACAACCTATTATCCCCTAGTAGTTTTGAAGCTCAAGCTCCAACTCTGTTTGTGTCCCTTGTTATTAATTTTAGATTGTACAATATTTTAGAAATGCAACTGCCTACTCCCAAACTGTTTATTTGAAGTTAAACACATAAGCAAGTTTTTTTTTTTTTTATACTAATTATTTTATTTATTTTGCACAAGAAGGGCATAATAAACATCAAGAGGAAGACAGCAATAGATCAACTGGTGGAATTGGTGAAGTCTCTGTACCCCAGGAAGACATCAATTATGTGAAGAGCAAAATTGAGAACCTGAGTTGTACATACAATAGGGAGCACAAGAAGGTCCTGGACTCTGAAAGATCGGGAGCAGCATCAGATGACATATATGTCCCCAGGCCTATGGTATCTACAATAGGCTGGCGATTTTTGACAGACAGACTGAACCACTCCCATCGCTCTCCACACCTTTTTCCACATCAGCTGAGACAATTTTGTTTCTTGTGCATTCAGAACAAAAATAAAAACAAATAATTAGTAGAACATATTCCCTGTCATCAAAATTAACAAACTAAAACAAAAAGAGGCAAATGATACACAGAAAAGGGACTAAAGTATAACCAAGAAAGTCATACTTAAATAAAAAATTTAATATATAAATTATTAGCCCCAAAAATCCCCAGACCAGTGGCCCTTGTTGGGGATCCTGGGGCTGAATTTACCACTGGCCACCATGCTGCTGGGGTGGGTGGGGTTGCTGAGGTGGGTTAGAGTTGCTGATGTGGGTTGAGTTGCTGAGGTTTGTAGGGTTGCTGAGGTGGGTGGGGTTGCTGAGGTTGGTAGAGTTGCTGAGGTGGGTGGGGTTGCGGATGGTGGGTGGGGGTTTCTGGGGTTTGGTAGGCTTGTTGTGCAGTTGTGGAGGTGTGTGCTCCAAATCACACACATGCATTTTTGGTTTTTTAGGTCATGTTTCCTCACCTTGCTGAGGAGCTGGACATTAACAATTAACCTCACATAGCTCCCTTTGCTCCACCTCCCAGAGCTCATTAGCTGAAACAGCCAAACACTTCAGCACAATCGGGTGCTGTTGTGATGGCTGATGTTGCCCAACTCGGGAAGTCAGCCATGGCCTCATTCAGGTTGTGGCTCTTCCTGGCCCTTTTGCCCGCCTTGGGCCCGGCTTCTTCTTGGCTCAAACTTTCCTGTGTGTGAAAATGGAACATATTTTTTGCTTTTTTGTCATCATCACAAACACTTTTCAGCTGATGACTTTTGAAAATTGAATGTGTACAAATAGAAAAGACTATCATTATGAGCATTTATCATTCCTGTTTTAATCCTTTTGGCCACTACTATCTATTGATATGGAAATCATTTTGTTTACGCAGAAAATTATTATCCATAACATCTAATTAACATCATTGTATTTTTGTCTACAAATGACGCTGGGGCGTGACCAGACTCTCTATTCTGCATGCGACATACACGGCGAACATTCGGGAGGGACGACATGATGGCGGAATCACCAAAATCTTAGCAGGCCTGAGGTGGTGGAGCTTATAGAAAATATAAGGCCACCCCCATGAGAAAGGGGGGGGGAGATGGTACACATATTTGAGAAACATGACTACAACTGTATGCTGCAAAACTATGAAAGGCCCAACAGACAAAAAAGACTGGATTCTGGAGAAGATCATTGTGGTATTGGAGGAGAATATTCGGTGAACCGAACAAAAGGATCAAATCCACAAGCGCTGGTCTGATTTAAAGCAACGCGAGAAAGACCAAATGGACTCCATCCATCACTAATAAAAAAAAAGTAAGCCAGATAAATAACTAAAATCATATGTAGATGTTGGAATTAGCTGTCTGTACATTTGCTTTCTACAAGTAGGTCTTCATAAATAGACATAATTTTTTCTCTAATCTAGGTATGAATTTTTTGTGTAAAGATGAAGTATAAAGCAGATATGAACTATACTTGTTTTGTTTTTTGGAGTACCCTTTTTGGTGTACTAATTTTTATTTTATTTATTTTCTTTCAACAGGAAAAAATTAAAACAAAAAGGTACCAGACAAGCCACCAGAGGGGGACAAAGGGAGGCTTCCTTTGGGCCGGGCCCCAACAGGGGAGACAACTGGGCCAACTTCAAACACTCTTTAGCCACCGGCAGGGTGTTTCTAGGTGGGCCAAAGGCATGGGCCTAGGGCGTAACTTAGGGGTAAAGAACACTTCTGGTTGCAGCGAGGCTCATCAGTGCCCATTAATGCAGCCTTGCCAGGGTAGACATGGGTAGAGGGAGAGGTCCTGGGGATCAAAGTCACACAGAGTCATGCCTGTTTAGGATGATCATCATATATCCTCTATTCGTATAGGAGACAAGAGGGGTGGATGGCAAGTGCTTGAGTTGTTCAATGACATCACTTCCCTTTTCAAATGCATGTTTTCAATGCAATGTTTAATAAACCAGTGCAGGCATGTTGGAGCCACTAGTCAGGAGCAAACGTTGTCACAAGGTCAACTAATTCAGAAAAAGGGATGCTAGGAACAAATTGGACTTGGGGTGGCTTAATAAATGGTGTATTGTTTTTTTGTCAGACTTTTTGTCGGACTTTTTGCCAACAAACGCAAATGAGCGTTTTTCAAAAAAATCCGACCGTGTGTACGCTCTATCGGACAAACTTTTTCGGTTCAAAAGTCCGGCCAACTCTCTTCAGACAAAAATCCACGGAAAAGTTGTTTGAAGGTCCGATCGTGTGTACGAGGCTTTACACTGTACAATGTGACTCAGCTCAAAAGAGATAAGTTGATTGGCTAAGATATTAAGTAATCACTCACTAACTACACTGCCCAGTAACCCATTCAAAATAACGATATAAGTACTACAAATTTACGAACAGAAAAAGAAACAGACTTACCAAAACACACAAATGAAAATACGAACATACGAATAAAAATGCGAACAGCCAAAGATTTAAAATACGGAATGCAAATCGTTCGTTATAGATGTCATTTCTTTCTTTTGCTTTTTCAGTGTTTTGTATTTTAGTTAGATTGTCCAATCATACTTTCTTATTTTTGCTTGTTCGTTTTTTTTGCTTATTCGTAATTGCGTAATTTTCGTATTTTGATTCTTTTAGCTTTTCGGATGTTCGAATTGATACGAATGTACGAAAACTAACAAATTCATGCGAAAATCCATTTTGTTACGAACGGAACGCACATGTCTACTTCTCAGCATGCATAGTCTATTCTACATAGGCCTTGTGGGAAAAGCAGCCTAACACGCACTCTTATATACACCTGGCAACTGTCACCAGATTTCCAGTTCAGTTCTGATCCTCACTATATCATCTTAAAGCAGAGGTCCACCCTGATTTTTTTTTTACATTAACCACTTGCTTCCTGAGCACATATACCCCCTTCATGCCTAGGCAAAATTTCAGCTTTCAGCACGTGTCGCTTTAAATAAAATTGCGCGGTCGTGCGACGTGCCTCCCAAACAAAATTTACGTCCTTTTTTTAGGAAATTTCTTTTGGTGGTATTTGATCACCTATTTGCGCTATAAACAAAAAAAGAGTGACAATATTGAAAAAAACACAATATTTTTTACTTTTTGCTATAATAAATATCCCATTTAAACAAAAAAAAAAATATTTCTTTTCTCAGTTTATGCCGATATGTATTTATACGTATTTTTGGTAAAAAAATTAAATAAATCGCATATAAGGCGTATAGTGATTGGTTTGCGCAAAAGTTATAGCGGCTACAAAATAGGGGATAGAATTCTGACATTTTTTATTATTGTTTTTTTACTAGTAAAACGGCGATCTGCGATTTTTGTCAGGACTGCGATATTACGGCGGACACATCGGACACATTTTTGGGACCATTCGCATTTATACAGCGAACAGTGCGATAAATATGCACTGATTACTGTATAAATGTGACTGGCAGGGAAGGGGTTAACACTAGGGGGGCGAGGAAGGGGGTTAAATGTGTACCCTGGGAGTGATTCTTACTGTGGGGGAGGGGACTGACTGGGGGAGGTGGCTGATGCTGTTTCCCTATGTACAAGGGACACAGCATCAGTCTCCTCTCCCTGACAGGATGTGGATCTCTGTGTTTACACACAGAGATCCACGTCCCTGCTCTGTCACTGCCGATCGCGGGTACATGGGGGACATCGCGGCCGCCAGGCACACGCATCGGCATCTCGGTGAAGCGCCAGGCACGCACGCCCCCCAGTGGCCGGAGGACCCGAGGCCTCCCGGATTTATAGAGCCACCTTGAGGCCGTCTTTTACTATGGCCCAGGTCACAAGTAGTTAACAGTCTGCTTAAAATATATAAAAAAAATGCAAACAAAAATTACTTACCAGAAATGGCTGTTGCTAGGCAGCCGTCCTAATATGCCACTTCCTTCTCCGCGGAGCTGTTTCTTCTCTCCATCCCTTGCATGGTGTTCTGGGAAATTGGGCACGCTGTCTTCTGGGACATGTGTGTGCCAGAAGAAGTCGGCCATTCACAAAGTGCCACGCGACTCTCACACGCTCAGTAGGAAAGGGCAGTGAAGCCACAAGGCTCCACTGCCTGTTTCCCTTAGACAGAATGCTGGTGCCAGCACCCGATCCAATGGACGGATCAGCCTCAGGGGGCCGACATTGCGGGCTCTCTGGACAGGTAAGTGTCCTTATTAAAAGTCAGCAGCTACAGTGTTTGTAGCTGCTGACTTTTAAGAAAAAAAATTCAGCACATCGCTTTAAGCTAGCAACAGATGAATCAGAATTAGACTAGTTCAGCAGGGAACAACTAGATTTGGATCCATGTGTAGCCATTCCTGTTTAACAGAGGTCAATCACTAGATCGACTTCTGTCAAACACTGTTCACTGTCAGAATACAACGCCCCTATGGGAGGATTCCTCCATAAACTTTGGTTGTGTGGATGGAGGAATCTGTATATCTTTTTCTTTTCTCAGTCTGCTGACTGAATAATAATAATAAAAAAAAAAAAAATCTCTGGCTAACTTTTCCAAATATGTTTTATTTTGTTACACTCATGAAGCATATATTTATTATTAAATTATGTAATTTATTTTTATTTTTTTATATAAACCAGCTTGTAGTTTAGGTTCAACAGCCCTTTCATCTGCCTGTTCTTTTCTAATAACAATGTTCTTTCTGCCATGTAAGAAAACATTTTTAAAGTGTGTCCTTGAATTCTACTAATATTTGGTGCAATCTGTTCCCTAAATAAAATATTTCTACAGAACAAGATTTGTGTTGTACCCACGGGAGCAAAAACAACACTGGGCAGATATACTGTAAAAGCCTTATTGAAAAACATTGAAGTAAGCTGAAAAAAAAATACCACATTTTTTCTATGTTATGGCAGGACAAGCAATAAACTGTAAACCAATACTTTAAAATGTGAAGGTGAGAAAGACACTTTATTAATAAAGTGTTCACATGCACTGTTTTTTTTTATCATATTATTATGAACAAAAGGATCCTAAAGAATGACTTGTATCTATCAAAAGGAGATATGAAAATTAGATTAAAATATAATAATTACAGTCACACTTCCTTTCCTATTCAGTGAGATAATAATGGGATAGTTAGGATTTTCACACATAAAACACATTGTAATTCATTAGAAATATTAGAAATATTATTTGTATACAGTACATCACAACAGGGTCAGATCCAGTCTGTCTAATGTGGGGGTGCAGTAAAAAATGTCAGGGAAGCGGAGGATGGGAGGTCAGTAGGTCAGTAGGGTAGTCAGAAGGACAGGGGATAGGGTCACCAGTTTGTATGGCAGTGTACAGGGACAGGGGTCAGTAGTAAGTGAGACAGCATTCAAAGGTCAATAGTAGATGAGGTATAATTCAGGAGTCAGTAGTAAGTGAACCCAGAGATTTGGCCTAACAGTGGAGGAGCTTAAAAGGGAATAATTAATTAGAATATGTGCCTAGTCACTGTATACTTTGCACACATATACAACAGTCTTAGTACTCACAAAATATGACTTACTATGACTTTACTATGTCACAAGTGGAAGTCTCACAGCTACACATAAGGCCTCTTTCACACTGGGGTGGGAGGTGTGGAGGCAGTATAGCGGCGCTATACCATCAGAATTGTCGCAAATTTGCAGCAGTATTTTACTGCTAGCGGGCCGTTTTAACCCCCGCTAGTGCCCGAAAAAGGGTTAATACCACCAGCAATGCGCCTCTGCAGATGTCCCATTGTTTTCAATGGGAAGGAGCGGTGGAGGAGCGGTAAACACACTGCTCCTCTCACCGCTCCAAAGATGCTGCAAGCAGTAACTTTTGAGGCGGTCCCGCCAGGCGCATCGCCTCAGTGTGAAAGCACTCTGGCTTTCACACTGATACTGCAGGGCAGGAGGTTTTTCGGGCGGTATTTAGGCGCTATTTTTAGAGGGGAGGGGGCGGGTAATGACACTCCACACCAGGGAGAAAGCCTCGCATTACTGTGTGGAGTTACAGGCAGAAGAACAGAAGTGAGGATTTCTCAGAAGAAATAAGGACATTTAAAAGCAAAATTGAATGGATGAGGTAAGTGAAGGAGGACTGCACTAAGGTAAAGGAAGCTATTTAGGATTTTTTTTGTTTTTTTAACCTTTACAACCCCTTTAAATCTATAGGCAACAAAAATGAAAGATAGAAGTATGGGGGACACTTTTAAAGCAGATCACAGATAGATAGAAATTCAGATGGTTCAGCAGAAATAAGACACATTTCAATCTAGCTACAGTATGGACAGTTTGGTTGTACTGAAGTTAATCTATCAATTTACTTCAGTATAACCAGCATGTCAGGATTTTTTCATATGACCACTTCCGGTGGCTATAGCCCAACCCAACACCCCCCTAGATCTGGCCATGCATCTCTCTCAACATCACGTCAAACATAAGGGAGACCGCCCAGAGTGGTGACGCTACATGTCAGTAACGCCTTTGGCGCAACGCGAGTGTCACATCGCGCAGACAGCGTAAACACAAGCATGTAGTCACGTGATAAACGAATGCCGCCAGCATGACGCGGACCTCATGTCATGCGGGCAGCGTGATCATCCACATGCGGTCATGTGACACTCGCGCCACACCGACGGCTTTACTGACATGCATCGTCACCACTCTGGTGGTCTCCTTATGTCTGCGATGCCGGGAGATCCAGCCCTCCTTATATCATTTGTAGCCACATCCTTGGAGGGAGTGATGTCATGTTGTTATTCCCACAGGGAGAAATTTAGATTAGCTAACATGAGTCATGTGAACAAACATCACCCGTTTCCACAGGCTTTTCAAGGAGGTTTTTACCTTGTGCCAGCCGCCTCATTCTCAGGGTGGGTTTAAGTCCATATGAGTACTTTATTGCCCTATACTATTGTAGCGTCTGTGTACTTATCAGTACAGGTGCTATGTAAAATTTAGTGGATGAGAGACTTACTTGCTCTCATCTGTGTTTGATTTAGTTAAAATTGGCTGTCGCCAACCCCGAGCTGTCCTGTGGGTCACTCTGTTCTCCAGAGATGCTGTCTCATCTCTGGACGGTAGGTGGCGCCAGAGGTTTAGGCGGGAGTCGCTTTTCCTCAGCAGCCAATTAGAGGAGTTTTCCCTCACGGAGGCATGCTGGGGAGGAGTATTTCTGTGGCGGAGGCCTTGGCTAGAGGTTCTTCGCGCGGGTTCCTGGTTCAGGTGCGGGCACCCACCTTTAGGGTGTGCGCACATCACGGGCCCCCGGCGATATGGCCTACCAGGCCGGGGCGCACGTGCTACGCGGAGTTCCTGACTCTGGGCTCCTAAGGCCCGGAGCAACTGATGTTACTGTAGCGCTAACCACCACCCCTCAGGGGCTGCTGGTTTGTTTTGGGATCGACATATTTAAGTTACCTCTCAGTGTTGTCCAGGGGTGTAGCTGATGAATAGAGTAATGAGCGAATGTTTTCTTATCTTTAAACCTTATACTCTATTAGAGCCAAGTCTGTGGCAGAGACTTGTTCCTTTCCCAGAGTTTAAGTGGCGCTCTGGCTGCCAGGCCTCTGAGAGAGGTCTGTCCAAGGCACTTTACCCACTCCGGCTGGAGTGGCGACATGAGAAAGAATAACTATTAAAAGCAGGACTGCTTTCTTTATCCAGGGCCTGAATCTGTGAAGTTGTCTCTTTTCACCAACCTATGCTGTCTACCTCAAGTTTGACCGTTGGTCGTGTTGACCAGGATTAATAAAAGCATTGAAAACGTCAGTGAACTGTTTGGACATTCCGTCATTGCTCTCACTGCCGTCATCACCCCTAGACACATCACAGAGGTAACTTAAATACGCCGATCCCAAATCTAATCAGCGTTTCATCCGGGGGTAAGCGCTACACTATTGGTTCCTGGATCGGTCAAGTCATCATGTGGCGGTGTTTCCCTCCGATCAGGGTCCTCACTACCATTAGTGCCTTAATTGATTGTTTCTGATTGTTTTTCTATTTTATATGTTTATATATATATATATAATATATATATATATATATATATATATATAAATATATATATATATATATATATATATATATATATGCCGTGTTTCCCCGAAAATAAGACATACCCATAAAATAAGCCGTAGCAGGATTTCTAAGAATTTGCACAATATAAGCCATACACCCAAAAATAAGACATAGTGATTGTGTGCGTGCTGCAAGCTGAGGCATAGAGGGAGAAATAGAAAGTGAAAGTAAAAGTGTATGTTGTTTTTTTTTTTAAATAAAAACCTGCTTTTTTGACCTACACCATTGGAGGCATTTTTCTTTACATACCCCCCGGATGTGAGTTTTTTGGCTATCCAATTTGGTCACCAGTCTTCCAGTTTTGCGGTCACCTTCAAGTCTTCCGAGTTGTTTCTGGAGCTCCCTAGCCCATGCTTTATTGACTATTTTTCGCTGATATTCGGGTCCATCCATTCCGGTAAGAGTATATATTCTTATCATTGATTGGATGACATACTACTCTGGATATTCCATATACTTGCTTGGTTCATCAGCACTCACTTAAGAACAACTACTTGCTTGTGGTTGACGTTACATGTCACTTTAAGGATTGATTTTACCCCATTGGACTTGTGCTGTTGTCGCTTATATATTCACTTAGTATGTTCCAAGATTGATTTTATCAGATCAATCATTATGTATGTATACATTTGTATATTTTCATTGTAAATCACTGTTAGCGCTACATTTTACACATCTCCTATTTAGTAAAGGCAAGATGAGTTTTTTCTCCCATAATTCTTGGGAAAATTTGGATTTTTTTATTTATTCTTTTACACAAAATTGTCATAATAAGTTATTTCTTACACACGGCATAAGCATACTGAAATTACACCCCAAAAAATGTGTGTGGGACTTTTACACAGCCTGGCCACATACAGAGGACCAACATCCAAGTAGCAGGTTCAGGCGTTTTAGGAGCATAAATTACACATCTAATTTCCTGACTATGTCTCACACTTTTGAAGGCCCTGATGCACCAGGACAATAGAAATGCCTACAAAATGACCCAATTTTGGAAATCAAACACCCGGCGTATATTCTATGAGGCATTGTGAGGTCTTTTGAACATTACATTGACAATGAAAAGTTATTTTTTTACACAAAGTTGTCAATTTATAAGATATTTGTTACTTGTTATTTGACAGATTCACTAACAGGGCTGTGTGACAGATCCACCAATGGATTGTATGACAGAATCCACTGATAGTGGTACTTAGGGGTTGTCCTGACAGATCCTCTGATAGAAGCACTAATGGAATGTGTGACAGATCCTGGATCCTGGGACAGGTGGTGGCACTAATGGATTGTCCTGACAGATCCACTGATGGACTGTGTGACAGATCCACTGATGGGCTGTGTGACCGATCCACAGATGGTGGCACTCATGGGCTGTGTGACAGACCTGCTGATGTTGGCACTAATGAGCTGTGTGACAGACCCACTGGTGGTGGCACTAAGGGATTGTCCTGACAGATCCACTGATGGGCTGTGTGACAGACCTGCTGATGATTGCACTTATTGGCTGTGTGACAGACCTGCTGATGGTGGCACTGATGGGCTGTGTGACAGATCCGCTAAAGGCGGCACTAATGGACTGTATGACAGATCTGCTGATGGTGCACTGATGGGCTTTGCGACAGATTTGTTGATGGGCTGTGTGACAGATCCACCGATAGACTGTGTGACGATCCTCGATAGACTGTGTGACAGATCACTGATGGGGCTGAATGACAGGTTCTCTTTATTTGGGGGGTCATCTGGTTCATAGTAATGTGTAGAAATGTAGCAGAAGAAAGTCACTCACAGATCCCTCAGTTCTCTTCCTCACATGATTGGTGTATGAGGAAAAGAAAGCCCGGAACAGAGAATAACCTCTGTATGTTTACACTTCTGACGCCTGTGATTGGCTGTTTACCCTGATCGGCGATGGGCTATGTACTGCAAACATTAGTGATTAGTGGCACATCCTATGTCACCCAGTCAGGATCACAGAGATCCCACTCGGCTGTCAATCTGCTATAGGCCTGGGCGGTATCTGGTTAAAAGTTCAAAGTCAAATGGTGACGAAAAGTGCAAAAAAAAAAAACAGTCAGTAAGAGGTTTCCTCTGGGCAGAATAATCCCAATTTCAGTCTTCCACCTTTAACAGGTTAATCACCCTTTATGCTCAGTGCACTTAAACCCCTCAGGACACTGCACTCACTGCAAACACATGCCTGTCACATAATGATACACGAACTGTGCTTTTGTTTAAACATCCATTCTGTTGGATCCATCAAACATCTTCCTTCCCCACAGAGGTAATGTTATATCTCTAAGGCAAGGAAACAAAGCAACACACATATCATAATCCTGTTGAAATAATTTATTGAATTTTTCCTCCCATTACGAAATTACTCAAACATAAAAAGTTGATTGCTTTCTTAAAAATCATTCAAATGTTAGGTTTCTGCTGTCTCAGCATGGCATGCAGTGTCTCACGAACAGACAGAGGAAACATCAGGGTTGTGGCTGAACTGCATGTCAGCCCTATGATTGGGAGTGATGCAGGGCGCGACAGAGTGGTTAGACACCACATGTCATCCTGTGACTTGTGGGTCTTGATTAAAGGAGAACTCTTTTGTTCAAAAAAGTTAATATAAGATGTAAAATTGTTACATAAGCTATTTTGTAATTTCTTGTTAAAATTTACCTTTTAATTTCAATCTCAAGTCACTGTAATTTTCTAAAAACTTTTAAAAAGTTGAATGCATGCAACATGCTACAGACCACACTCAGCTCTTGGGAAGCATACCAATTGTGTAATTTCTCACAGTCAATCCCAGACACAGGCCTCTATGCCAGACCACTGACTCCATTTGAACGCCTGTTTTTCCTCTATATACAAACTGAAAAATGCCCCTACGGAGGACTTTGTACCTCCACATTTCTGCAAATGGGAATTAGACCTACAAATATTTCTCATGTAAGCCCAGATTGATTTAATTGGCCAATAAATCTTTGATCACAAACTGCTTTCAAGAACAGGGCTACAGGTTGCTGTAGAGGTGCCTGTTCTTTTGTTTGAACTAGTACACTTTGGGGGTTATTTACGAAAGGAAAATCCACTTTGCACTACAAGAGCACTTGGAAGTGCAGTCGATATAAATCGTAGGTGTATATCTGAAATAAGGAGATGCTCTGCTTTTTTTTTATCATCCAATGACGTGCAAGCTAAAATTTTGTTTTTTATTTTCCTTGCATGTCCCTCTCGGATCTACAGCGACTGCACATCCAAGTGTACTTTTAGTGCACTTTCAAGTGCACTTGCAATGCACTTGTAGTGCAAAGTGGATTTTGCCTTTAGTAAAAAAAACTCTTTGACTTATATCTCCAGATCTCACTTGTATTCAGATTCTTATCCTACTTATCTAACCCACTTTGACTTCTGTTTCTGTCTGTGTGCACCCCCTGCTCATATTTTCATATTTTGCTGTGTGTTAGGTCGCCGGACCGTTTTCAGCGGACATGTCCGCTCGAGATTTCTGTCTGATGGGTGTACACACCATCAGACAGAAATCCACGCGTACACGATACGCGGTGATGTGGCCGCGCCGTCGCCGCGACGATGACACGGGGACGTGCGCGGCCCTGGAAGGTCAATGCTTCCACGCATGCGTCGAATCACTACGACGCATGCAAGGGCTTTCGGCCGAGCGGACATGTACGGTGAGTCTGTACAGACGACCGAACATGTCCGACGGACAGGCTTCCAGCGGACATGTTTCTTAGCATGCTAAGAAACATTTGTCTGCTGGAAACCTGTCCGATCCGCCGGACAATTGTCCGGTCGGCGTACACACGACCGAACATGTCAGCTGAAACTGGTCCGCGGACCAGTTTCAGCAGACATGTTCGGTCCGTGTGTACAGGGCCTTAGAGTGCTACCTGCTGAGTCTGTCCTCCTCTCCCTCTGGTTGTCCAGGGAGCAAATCCATGGGTCAAACTACTCTCAGAGATTCTTTATCCTGGACCCTGCACCTTTTTTGGTAAAAAGTATGTATCAATTTCCCAACAAAATGGAATGTGGTATACTGCTGTCTGTCTTCCATGACCCTGCACCTGTTGTCCTGTATGTCTGCACTGTACTCAAATTTCTTATCATGCTCTACTCTAAATTTGTTATGCTTCTTTTATCAAGTTATTTTGCCCCAAAGGCTTCCAAAATCTTTAGACCTGACAAGGAATTCACTTCTACGTGTGACAGGTTGCAGTTGTTCAAAGCAGGTTGCAGCTGTACAGATGACAGCTTCCTTGTTGGATCGCTCAGGTGGATTTAGACTAGAATCTGAACATGACTAGGGTGAATCTCTGATTATTATTTGGATAAGAATAATAAGCAAAGCACTTTTGTTACCAAAGGTTTGTAAGATGTAACAGAATAGAATGCAAGCAGCAGAATGGTGTTGCAGATATCAACAACTTATCAGAGATGTTAAAAAGAAAAAACACAACAGAAACACAATGATTACTCAAAAAAGGAGTGTAAAGAGAACAATGAGCATCACACAGATTTGTAAACTAATTGGATAATGGCCTGTCGCTATAAAAGCAGAGAATTGAGATCAATATCCACAACACAAGGAGTCTGCTACAGGAAAGTAACTTGGGCAGTATGGATGGGGAGGGAGGGGTTAAAAGGGAGAAAAAAAAGGGGTTGAGATGGAGAAGGATTTCCCTGATTGAAGCTGGTAGGAAGAACACCAGGGTTGCCAGATAGCAAGGAATGTACTCATTTTGTCTGTGAGGTTTTTTTTTGTTTGTTTTATTGAACACATCTATATGAATTTATACCCACCATCTCAATACACCATGATGATTTACAGGAGAACTTACAAAGATCAAAACTTCTTTAACAATGATAGCTCATACTTTTTCCATGTTCCAGTCTACTTCACCATGGTATGTTGAGGAGAAAAAGAATGGCTATTTGCAGGAACAATATTCACTTCTGCATATTTTCTGAAAAAAAAAAAAAATCCTGTGTCATTTCCATATTATTGTCAGGAAGAGTTTCAGTTTTATAAAATAATAAGAGAAAAGATATGTGATCTAAAAGACTACAACATGTACATGAATTTTTAGGATTTTTTTTTCTTTTATGTTTGTTTAGCACAAATATTTTTGGTCCCTGTTCTCAAAGGAATTAATTAGCAGCTGACATCACTTTAGCTTGGAGCACTCAATTCACAACATACTATACAATTGCTAGCTCTGGGGAATTTTTGAAGCTATATTTTACTTTATTTGGAACAATTATGACTTTTTGCAATTGCACTTTTGAAAATACACAAAACTAGAACATACCCATTGGCTACAAGTGTAACCCTGAGAGTCACATAAGCATCATATGTATGCATACCCTAGAGTACTTAAAGGTTAATATATTTCTTATTATATATTACTGCTGTGGATTTTTATATATGAAGAGAATAAAACTGAAATACAGAGAGAAGCAAACAAACAGCACAATAGATTTAGTTATGACAGAATTATATAAGCAGTAACACAAAAGCACAAGGGTATACAGTATCACACCATAGCCAGCAAAAAATTAACTCATTGGGCTTTCTGTTACAAAGCAAAGGGACATCAATTGGCATAGCGACAGAAAAACCTACAAAAGATAGATCTCAAACCTACATTTAAAATTACACGTTCTGAGGGTGTGGTTTGGCCGCTCACGCCAATGGCTGCTTAGCTCAGGAGTTCCGATGGGGAGAAGCTCCTGCCAGCCACCACACATCGTTGTGAGCACGGTGAACACCACAGACATCCGCCGCCTGTCTCCAGGATGTCACGGGGAACGTCCGCACGCCGCAATCCCGGAGCGGGACAGCCCAAGAAGCTCACAAACTTCTTGCCAAGCACGAGCTGCGAGGAGTCCCAAGATGGCGATGGAGGGAGCATGGATCTCTCTTCCTCATCCACCTCAGCGCCGAGCGCACATCCAGGCAATCAGGAGCCCTTCACACAGGACCAGAACCTGGAGGACAAACAGTCCAACAAATGCCCAGCAGATTCCCCTGTGTCCTCACCAGCATCCAAGGGGCCAGTAAGTAAAAAACACTTTTCTACTCTTGCGGACAGTGACCAGGCTCAGATCCCACATGAGTCACTCGCAGCTTTTCCCACCTCTGACCGCCCTGCCTCAGAGCACATTATAAAAGAGATGCTTTTATCATTGAAAAAAGATCTCCAAACTGAACTGTGTAAGTCAGTATCAGAGCTACAAGTGCAGGTGGAACAGCTAGAAGACAGAATGGATGCGACTGAGCATAAAGTGAGAGAATGCATCTCTGCACATAATGTCCTAATAGACAGTTATCAGGAACGCGATGCTGACATACAATGGCTGAAAAGCAAGGTTACAGACCTCGAGGATAGGTCCAGGAGGAATAACTTGAAATTTAGAGGCATTCTTGAGTCCATCACTCCTGAAAGAACACAATACCTCCTCCAACTGCTAAAGGCGCTCCTTCCTATGGAAAATGCCAGAGATCTGGTCATTGACAGAGCACATCGCATGGCTAAGCCCAATTCCCTCCCGGATATAGTCCCAAGGGACATACTGGCCAGAATACATTTTTTCCATATCAAAGATAGAGCTATGGCTGCAGCATGTAAGGCAGGCAAACTCCCTGACCCATTCTCTCATATCAGCATATACGCCGATCTCTCAGCTACCACCCTGGCCAGCTGCAGGCAGTTTGCGCCCATTACTACAGCGCTTCGGGAGAAAAAGATCATGTACAACTGGTTCTTCCCCGCCACCTTGCAAATCACACATCAGGGGCAAAAATATATCTTACAAGCGCCAGTTGACACAAAGAAACTGCTCCGGCAGTGGCGCATCTCCATACCACCTGCAAAAGATGGGGGAAGGTCCCTTATCCCTCACCCACAAGCTCAACCACGGGAGCACTCCTCCTGGCCCAGGCTAGCATATAATTTCTGCACCCGGACTACACTTTATACCAACTACTGGCATGATATTTCTTAATTATAGCATTTCATCTCCCCATGGTTTGGATCCCTGTACCTCACACCCCTGTGCAACAGTTACTAATAGTTTGGTTTCTTGGTTTTTCTTGACCCTAGGCCTAGGTGTCATCCTTTACTGACTGGTTAATTTACCTATTCTGCTGTTTATTATATAGTGGACATAGTATATTGTTTGCAACTTATAGAGCAATCTAAAAGTGTTTATAGCTGTATTAGCACTACTTAGTATCTGTTTAAGCTGTGGTACATCCCTCCGACTGTGTGCACTTCTCTAAAACGTCACATATCACAAGAGTGGGACATCCCCCAACTCTTTATGCCGCTATCACACGCTAGCACACCATAACTCTAGAGATGTCTCTAAAAATAGTTTACCTAAACGTAAAGGGTCTAAACAGCCCCTATAAATTCTCCCTGTTCTGGAGAAAAGCTCTCTCCCAGAAATGCGACATAATGTGTGCACAGGAGACACATTTGACTCAACCTGATACATCACAAGTATCTCACCATAAATTCCCATACTGCTTCTTCTCTAACTCAGACAAGAAAACCAAAGGTGTAATGATAGCTATCAGAGACACAATCACCTTCTCACAGAAATTTGTGGAATGTGATCCCAATGGCAGATACGTAATCACCAAACATTTACTTTGGTGTCGGTATATGCGCCGTACACTAACCAGAAAAAATGTATTCGCCAACTGCTAAAACATGTCCAGTCGATCCAGGTAGGCCAACTTATAATCTGTGGAGACTTCAATGCTGTATCTGACTCCTCATTAGATTCCACAAGCCCCAGACGGAAACACTCACAGAACCTCTCATCTCTTACATGAAACAAAGGTCTATTTGATGTTTTGAGAAGCATACACGGCAGTCTTTAACATCCTAGCAACAGGTGTAAGGCCATTAAATTATTGACTTCCTGCTAAAAAAGCCAGAGGTTCAGGGGAATAAACTGGGCAAATCTGGCCACTTTTGTTCACCTTTTTGGTGAAAAGTACACAGCTTGGGTTTGGATTGAACTCAAGATCAACCTGAACTCGAATCTCATGCCTAACAGAAGCTTTGTAGTGTCTCCACAAGACATTATGTAAATGAATCAGGGGAGAATAATTTTTTAACTGCCCCTTCTCTCTCCTCCTTTTCTCTTGACCATTTACACAATATCTTGAATTCTGTAAAAAGAGTACAAGGTTTGTGTTTTGGATGGAAAGTGAGCGACTTGATCCTTCACTGTACACTAGTACAGTATGTCACACAGAATTTGCACAGCAGTTTAAAAAATAATAATTTTTAGGAAAAATACACTTTAATGAATTTTAGTGCACACAAACACAGTATAATACCCATTTTTTGGTAAAATATAAAAGATGATGTTACAGGGAGTAAATAGATAGCTAACATATAGCGCTTTAAAATTGTGCACCCTCAATAAAAATTGGTGTCAAACTACTGTAATTATAACATTTCTACCATCGACAGTTTAGAAACCTTTTAAAGGTTACCAGTTTAGAGTTACACAGGAGGTCTGGTGCTAGAATTATTGCTTTCACTATAACGTTTGCGGCAATACCTCACATGTGTGGTGCGAAAACCGTTTGCATATGCATGCGTGACCTATGTATGGGGATATACTAAAACATTTAATGTGAAAATGGCTTAAAGGATCACTAAAGGATCACGTCCTCTTTAAGTGCCCAGCCGTGGGTCAAGGGTGCGCACCCGTGGCGCGCGCCCACGACCCGGTCCGAAGCTCCGTGGCCGCGGGACCCGCGGACCCGATCGCCACCGGAGTCCCGCGATCGGGCCCCGGAGCTGAAGAACGGGGAGAGCTGTGTGTGACCCTGTCTGAGTCCAGGGTCTGTTAGAGGTTCTATTCACAAGTAACTTGAGCGATTATATGTCAACAGTGTTGGTGTTGGCCATTGATTTGTACAGAGTACAAATCTAAAAGCTGCAACTGACAGTTGTTGCTGGTCACACACAACATACATAGCCAGCAGTTAGTACTACTGGCAGGGACCTACTAATTCTTTCTGGCAGCTGCCACTGGCCACCCCCATATGCCCCTGTGAATATAGCCTAACTCCACATACAGGTTAGAAGCATCTCCCAAGTGTGTAATTTATTGGAATTGCGTTTTTCATTGCTGCCCTAGAAGCCACATTAAATAGAGTGTCTCCCCACTGTGCTATGTAAAAAGAAATGTTTTGTTAAATGTCTCCCCATGACACTGCAAGGCTCTCCATGCCCTTTTTTGACATTAGTTTGCCTATTAACTCAAAAGGTCAAAATGCAATAACAGGAGCCACCCCTCTATAGACTTATGCCGCGTACACACGATCGGAGTATCCGATGGTCTAAAATCCGATGGATTCTTTCATCGTAATTGCATTCAAGCTGTCTTGCATACACACTGTCAGACTAAATTCCGACCGTCCAAAACGCGGTGACGTAAAACACTACGACGAGCCAAGAAAAATTAAGTTCAATGCTTCCGAGCATGCGTCAACTTGATTCTGAGAATGTGTGGATTTTTCTCAGACGGAATTCCACACAGACGATCGGAATTTCCCATCAGATTTTTTTCCATTGGAAGAAGTTAAAACATGTTCTATTATTTTACTCTGATGGAAAAAAGTCTAATGGGGCCCACACACGATCGGAATTTCCAATGAAACAAGTCCATCAGACCTTTTTTATGGGAAAATCCGATCGTGTGTACACAGCATTAGGATTCATCATAAAATTCACATTCCCTGAACTTCAATCTAGATTTTTAACTGGAGATTTAAGGGCATCAACCTGGGAACAGTGCAGATATTTATTTCCTATTAAAGTGTAAATTAAGACACACTTGAGCAACCAATGTTCTTTATGAGCGTGAGATGATAGAGTAAAGGATTTAGTACACAGCAGAATAAAAGATTTTTACAGGAAAGCAAAATCCTTTTAAAACAGGTTTTCATTTTTGCCCATAATAATACATGTTATCCCACTAATAACAATGGATTATTAGTAAATGTTTCCAAAGAGAAACATTATTTGTGAGATTATTGTTACAATACAGCATTTAAACTAGCAAAAATTAACAATCACATGGTACAAAAGTATTGCTCCTAATATACGGTAGTGTCCTTTTATTTTAGTTCTTTTAATGGCCTCTCTGTAAGATAAAATAGCCAATTTGCAGAGTTCTAAACTGTTTTATACAAATCCATTGGGAATTTATCTAGATGGGGATGATTTTAATTGCCTTTCTAATCTCTACAGAATTAATTGCCACAAGTCAAGGTTTTGTTGATCATTAATACACAGAAAAATTGATCATTTCAGCATGTTGTCGTTTGCCAAATGTGCATAATTTTTTCTAGAGAAACAGGTAAACTTGTTATGTCAAGGTCTTAGGAGAACCTCATTATAATTGCATTGCAAAGTGTCTAAAACTAAGGAATAAGTTAACTTTTCTTGCCTGTATACTGCCATTTTTCCCCTTGCAGGCAGACAAGCTGACATCAAAGACAGCAATGCCTTTTTCACAACATCAAAGTGCCTGGTTTAGTATAATTATCCTAAAACATGGTAATGTCAAATCCAGCACATTTGATTCATTTCTAATTGTCTTATTTGACTTTTTATCAGCTGAATCCTATTATTATTTCCCTATTCAAAATCATCTTATCAAAATAGGTAAAGTAGCCACTTGTTATTCATTATCATAGATTAGTAAAGAGCTGAACATACTTGGGTTTGGGTTGAGGCATGTATGATAACCTTTACTAAAGCTTGGGTGATGAATCCAAATCCCATTGAATTTAGAGGAAGCTGAATGTTAAACACTAATAGTAATTTTCTCGGCTAATAGGCAAAGGATTGGAAAACAAATGGCATGGTGGGTTGGACATTTCCCTTGGGAACATGTACCAAAGCAAAAAAGTTTTTAAAATGTCAGTTTAGTGGGGAGCCGCAATTGTCCTAGTACTTAACGTGAATCACTAAATAACATACCTGGCAGACACTCGGATCCTGCCTGCTAAGTGGCACATCTGTATGATATATACAATCTACTACAGCAAAACTGACATTTACAAAAAAAATGAAGTACAAAAAGTAGAGCCGTGCTAAAGACTTTAAATATAAATACCCAGAAAAATGAGCTTGCAAAACAGGATATAAAACATACTAAAAACAAAATGTGCTACACTATTTTTACTAAATAAAGTATGTGTAATCATATTATAAATGGAATTAGTGTCAAGAAGTGCTCCAATCAGTGCATATAACATAAATAAATATATATATATATATATATATATATATATATATATATATATATATATATATATATATATATATATATATATATATATATATATATATATATAAAATACATGTTTACATCATACTAACATGCAGTGAATCAAAAATCACAAAACACAAATTAAAGTCCCATGAAGTACCAGTGAAAATTCTGTATTTAGCTTTGCAAATGACCCCAAAAAGATTGAGTGGTCATATGCAGCTTAGTAACACATGTATGCCCTCCTCCAGACTCAGTCACAGTCTCCTTCCCCTTTCACATGAAAACTTCTGTCCCAAGAATCAATGTATACGAAAGGAGAATTTAAATACTCCAAAAGCACATACCAGGTAAAGCTATTTGATTAAAAGGAAAGAATAAAAACACTCACATGTGCCAATGTACCATAATACTAATTGTCGCAAACATTTTGAATCCAAAACAGTAGTAAGTGCAATGCATGTTGACCTCAGCCCAAAGCATTTCATCAAATGGTGACATCCTCAGGGGAGTCACCCCCACTGCTTTGTGATTTTGGGTTGCCTGTATGTTAGTATGATGTAAACATTTTTTTTAAATATATGTTTTATGCACTAAGTGGAACACTTCTGGACTCTAATCTCATTTTAACCACTTGCTTACTGGGCACATATACCCCCTTCCTGCCCAGGCAAAATTTCAGCTTTCAGCATGCGTCACTTTAAATTAAAATTGCGCGGTCGTGCAACGTGCCTCCCAAACAAAATTGACGTCCTTTTTTCCCCACAAATAGAGCTTTCTTTTGGTGGTATTTGATCACCTCTGCGGTTTTTATTTTTTGCGCTATAAACAAAAAAAGAGCGACAATTTTGAAAAAAAAACACAATATTTTTTACTTTTTGCTATGATAAATATCCAATTGTTAAAAAAAAAACGTATTTTTTTCTCAGTTTAGGCCGATACGGATTCTACATATTTTTGGTAAAAAAAAATTGCAATAAGCATATAGTGATTAGTTTGCACAAAGTTATAGTGGCTACAAAATAGGGGATAGAATTCTGACATTTTTTTTATTATTTTTTTACACTAGTAATATGGCGATCTGCGAATTTTGTCAGGACTGCGATATTGCTGCGGACACATCGGACACTTTTGACACATTTTTGGGACCATTCACATTAACACAGCGAACAGTGCTATAAAAATGCATTGATTACTGTATAAATGTGACTGGCAGGAAAGGGGTTAACACTAGGGGGCGAGGAAGGGGTTAAATGTGTATCCTGGGAGTGATTCTTACTGTGGGGGGAGGGGACTGACTGGGGGAGGTGACCGATGCTGTGTCCCTATGTACAAGGGACACAGCATCTACTCCATGTCCCTGCTCTGTTATTGCCGATCGCGGGATACCTGGCAGACATCGCGGCCACCAGGCACGCGCATCGGCATCTCGGGGACACGCCGGGTGCGTGCTCCGGCGCAAGCGCGCCCCCCAGTGGCCAGAGGATGTCAAAAGACGTCCTCCTGGATTTCTAGAGCCACCTGGGGGCCGTCTTTTTACTACGGCCCGAGACTCAAGTAGTTAATATGATCACATATAGTTTATTTATTTAGAAATATAGAAATAATTCTGGCAAAATTACATCTCCCAGCTAGACAAAGCAGTCAGGGATTCCTTTCAATAATACCTGACCATTATGTTAGATGAGGGTCCTAAATAGATATAAAAAAACAGCATGGAGTTTCCTCTAATTCAGGGGTCTCCGAACTTTTTAAACGAAGGGCCAGTTTATTGTCTATCAGACTTTAGAAGGGCCCGACTGTGGCCAGCAGGGGCAGAAAATGTCCTGGGCTTGGCATCAGTGAGAATAAATATGGCCTCAGGGTTGGTGGTCATTAGGAGGAGGAGTAGTGACCCTATTAGTAGGAGGAATAGTATCCCATCAGTGGTATCAGTGGAAGAAATAGTGCCTCCTTGTTGGTGTCAGTGGAAGGAATAGTACCTAATATCAGTGAGAGGTATAGTGCCCGAGGGCCGGATAAAGGCTAGCAAAGGGCTACATCTGGCCCTCAGGCCGCATTTTGGAGACCCCTGCTCTGATTTATACTAGGTGCCTCAGATGTGTAATTTTTAAGCATGAGGTCCCCCAAAAAAGTCCATACCAAACCAATAGTTCAGCTGAACCATACCAGGCGCCATGAGAGGGTACCTTGCCAGGGAGGCCCCACTTGACAAAGCACCGTGTCTCCATGTTTAAGAGGACACAGCCCTATTCTCCACAACCCTGGCCTGGTGATTATGGGGGACTGCGGGCATGAGGATTATCAGAATTTGGAAGCCCCTTTTAATAATAAGGGGGCAACCAGATACTGCTGCCCCAAGTGAATAAGTAGGAGGTACATGGAAACAACTGATTCACAAAAAAAATTGTAAACAGTTAAAAAACATATACACACACAGTTTTTAACAAGTCTTTTTACTAAAAATAAGTCCCACAATGTACATCCATTATCATGCATATTATCCAGTGAAGTAGATCCACATCTGTCATGATGCTTGACACCCATCAACCTGCTGAAAAAAACAAAAAAAAAAAACACCTGCCAACACACATCTGGCCCCGCGACTTCACTGCTACTGAAGGTCAGGGCTGACAAATGACAGCTTATATAAACAAAAGGAGTGGGATCAGAGTGAAATCATTGACCATCCAGTATGTGGACATAACCATAAATATGGTCAATGATGTCACAGTAAAGTGAAAAGCTTTCATACCCATTACTCTGACAGCATGTATCTCCTTTGCACCATTCCAGCACTACAGCCTCTGTCGGTCTCTTTGGTATTCAACATTTCTTGTAGTGTGAAATGCCTGTGTAACCCACTATGCACAACATAGTCATCCTCCTACCCTTATATCATTAAAGGACTCAAAAATGACATGGGGCCAGATGACTATTTTTCAAAGAAGGCTGTACCAGAACATTTTAAACAGAAGTAGCTTTTTAGAGACCATTAGTTACAAAGGTAGGTAGGTTACTGGCCTGCACTCCACAGTAAGTCATTAGCAAAGGAAAATGGCTCAATAAACAATATTGCTATAACCACATAGATATGTTAAAGCAGTATGGTCAATTATGGGCAATAACAAAAGGGATAATCCCTATAAAAGAAATGTTGTATATGTAGAAAAAAAGAATGACAAATTCAAGCACTGATTTATACATTTTAGAACTTTAGAATTGTATACATTTAGGGGCAGATCCACAAAAGGATTACGCCGGCGTATCTATTGATACGCCGGCGTAATTTTAAAATTCCCGCGTCGTATCTTTGTTTTGTATCTACACAACAAGATACGACGGCATCTCGGAGGGATCCGACAGGCCTACGTCTTAGTACGCCGTCGGATCTTAAGGTGCAATATTTCAGCGGCCGCTAGGTGGCGTTTCCGACTAATTCCGCATTGAGTATGCAAATTGGCTATCTACGGCGATCCACGAACGTACGTCCAGCCGGCGCATTTTTTTACATCGTTTTCGTTCGGCTTTTTCCGGCGTATAGTTAAAGCTGCTATATGGTGGCGTACTCAATGTTAAGTATGGCCATCGTTCCCGCGTCCAATTTTGAATTTTTAACGTTGTTTGCGTAAGTCGTTCGCGAATAGGGATTTGCGTAGAATGACGTCAACGTCTTAAGCATTGGCTGGTTCCGGTTTAATTTGGAGCATGCGCACTAGGATACCCCCACGGACGGCGCATGTGCAGTTAAAAAAAAACGTTGTTTACATCGGGTCACAACGTATTTACATAAAACACGCCCCCATTACATCCATTTGAATTCCGCGCCCTTACGCCGCCAAAGATACACTACGCCGCCATAACTTACAGCGCAAATTAGTTGAGGATTCGAAAAAAAAATACGTTGCGGTGGCGTAGTGTATCTTAGATACGCTGCGCCCGGCGGATTCTTACGCGCAGGTACGTGGATCTGCCCCTTAGAGTTTTACAACTGCTGGCTGTGAAGTCTTGGATTTTTTTTGGGGGGGAAAGGATCTGATAACAGGGGGATAGTAGAAATCCAAGGCAGAGCAGGAGCAGAGCACAGTGTAGACAGACAAGCATACAACAATGTGCTTTGTGGTCAAATTAGCATTTCATCATCAACCATTATTAAGTGCTAGTTTGCTAGTTTAAGCATGGAACGTGTTATCTCTAAATTTCGTACCTGGGTTTTTTTTATAGTATGTCTGTAAAGTGGCACATTCCCCCGTGTTTAGAACAGTCCCTGCACAAAATGACATTTCTAAAGAAAATAGTATGGATTTTTTGGGGGAACCCCACACCATTTATTTTTTTATTTTGGCACAGGGTTCCCCTTAAAATCCATACCAGACCCTTATACGAGCACGCAACCTGGCAAGCCGCAGGAAAAGAGGGGGGGATGAGAGAGCGCCCCACTCCTGAACCCTACCAGACCACATGTTCTCAACATGGGGAGGATGTTCCCATGGGGACAAGGGCCTCATCCCCACAACCCTTGCCCAGTGGTTGTGGGGGTCTGCGGGCGGGGGCTCATCGGAATCTGGAAGCCCCTTTTAACAAAGGGAATCCCGGCCCTCCCATGAATTGGTAACAGGTATATTGTACCCCTACCATTCCACAAAAAAAGTGTCAAAATGATAAAAAAAAACACAGTAGACAGCTTGGGACAAGTACTTTATTTAAAAAAAAAGAAAAAAAATCCAGCGATGTAATCCATGCTCAAGTTGAGAATACAGAGAAAAAAAATTCCAACATGATCCACCTCCATGGGAGACGCCCGCCAAATTACGCTACACTCACCCTGACCTCCTCTGACACAATGGGGAAATGCCAGGGTTAACAAGTGACATGTACGGGTGATCCCGCCCCCCTCTGATGCAACAGGAACCCCTGTTTTATCAATGGGGCAGGGTCACCAGTACATATCACTGTGCTGCACTCTGCTATTAGCCAGACAATCTTTTGGGACCTGTGTTGTGTCCCAGAAGATCACTGGCAGGGAGGGGCCATCTAGGGCAAGAGGAGGAGTCACCAAGGCAGCCAAAAAGAGGAAGCAGGACAGGAAGTCCCACTAAAAAAATAAGGCACACACTCCCCCCCCCCCCCTGCCAAATGTGGCATGTCCGGGGACAAGAAGTGCTTAAAGCGGAGGGTCCACTTTTGGGTGGAACTCTGCTTTAAAATCCATACCAGACTGAAAAGGGCTTGGTAGTGAAATTAAGAGGAACATAATTTTTTCAGTCCTTTTGGGCGGGATCCCTCTTAAAATTCCTACCAGACCCGAGAAGCCTAGTATGAATTTTGGGACAACCCATACTTTTTAAACTCTTTTTTTTTTTATATGTGGTGGTTCCCAATTAACAATTCTGTCAGACCCTTATATAGGATAATGGATAGATAACTAAAAGTGAAAATGGAATAAAAAAAAAATGTTTGCCCTAGGGAAGTAGCCAGCAAGCCCTCCCCATACACACACACAATATTTACTTGACAATCCACTGCCTTTTAGCTAAGAAAATGGACAGAACTATTATTCAACATTTGATTCATATAGACTTTAATTGAGTTCTGATTCAACAACCAAACGTTAGTAATGTTTGCCGAGTCCTGTTCGAGCAGAACATAGGTACTTTTGGCTAATCACAACTCTAGATTACACTTTTTATTCTTTCACCCACTATTCCTACAGACATCTAGATTACTTCTTCCTACACCACATTCTCCATGATTATAATCCTGTGTGTTCCATTGATACAATGATCTGCTCTCATCAAACTGTAATTACTTTTCCTAAAGCTGTAGTAAACACAGTTTGATTACTAATACCTACAGGTAAACTCATAATAAAGGATCGTCTCTTAAACATGCACTGCTTAGGAGATATTTACTATTTTTTCAGTGACGTCACCGGCACATGCGCACTGGGCTCTGAAGGGACAGCATACTGAGCATGCTGTTCCTTCAGAGCGCTGATCTGTGATTGCATCTCCCAAGCACATGAATACCTCAGCTGTGCACGAGTCAACAAAGCTCAGCCATCCCAACAGCCAGAGCCTGCAAACGCGGATTGAAGACCAGGTGGTGATGGAAACTCCAGCAACGGTTACAGCGGTGCACTGGAGGGCTTAATTTTAAGGTAAGTCTTTCATAATGCGCTACTATTAGCACATAATGACATTAACTTACTTAAAAGGTCCCTAATACTCCATCTTAGGAAATGGAATAGACCTGGCATTTAAAGGACTCCCTGATCTCTGACTGTATATGCCACCAAGCCAATCATGCTCATACCAATGACCCTACTCCTCTTCTCCTGCAATGGTAGGCCCTTAAATCTGTTCTGTGGAAGGCTCCTTATACAATATGGATCTAGTGTTAAAAAAACATGTTCAACAGCTATCACCATGAAATACAGGCAATAAAAGCTTTAAAGATCAGATACAAGTATTTCCCCTCCCTGACCACTCTAGTTGATGTATTAACTAAGAGATTTAAACTGCTTGAGATTAAGGCCTTGTACAGACGAGCGAACATGTCCGATGAAAACGGTCCGCCGACCGTTTTCATCGGACATGTCCGCTCGGAGATTTTGGTCTGATGGTTGTACACACCATCAAACCAAAATCCCCGCGGACAGACAGCTCAGTGACGTGACGGTGACGTTGAAGCCGCCACGTCTGCAAACCCGGAAGTTCAATGCTTCCACGCATACGTCAAATCACTTCGACGCCATGCGCGGGTTCTCGGGCCAGCGGACATGTCCGATGAGTCGTATCCGACGGACAGGCTTCCAGTGGACAAGTTTCTTAGCATGCTAAGAAACTTTTGTCCGCTGGAAACCTGTCCGCTAGGCCAGAAAATTGTCTGGTCGGCCCTACACATGAGCGAACATGTCCGCGGAAACTGGTCCGCGGACCAGTTTCAGAGGACATGTTCGGTCGTGTGTATGAGGCCTTAGACTGCTACATTTGCTTAAAACCCTCAGATAAACTTGCTCAGCACAGCTATGGAATAATATGCATCTTGCATTTGCTTTTCAACATAGTGTTTTTTAATATTTGTACTCCACATACAACATTTTTTTCTATAAATGTTTGTAAAATAATTTAATTTTATTCAAGAATATAAAATAGTTTTTTCTTATTGCCTTACAAATCCCCAATTTGAGGTTTTTCACACTTCCTTATGTTATAAGGGATGATGGCAATCACATGTCCATTTATATGAATTTGCCTCACCTTTCTTTTAGCCGTCTTCCCCCTTTTAATTTCACTCTCCCAAACTTTTTTCTACTCCCTTTTAGCCACATCCTTTCTTTTTTCTTTTTACTTTCACTTGTCCATCTTCTCTTTCTACTCCTATTTTTAATACATTGATACCATCATGCTTACCCACACTTCTTTTTAGCTAGTGTATTAGCAGCATTAGTGAGCTATTAAACCCCCTACATTCATTTAATATCCTCATACATCTACCACAAATATTGTGTGTGTGTGTGTGTGTGTGTGTTTTCTATGTTTTAAAGTGAGTGTAAACTCCATTGGTTGATTTTTATTAAGGCTTACCTATAGGTACATTAAATATCACCTAAATGTGCACTGTAGGAGATCTACTTTAAAAACAGCAGATGATGTTACCGGTGCATGCACTCTGAAGGAACAGCATATCCTTAGGGCTGATTCATCACTTTATAGAGGTGAGGGTTCTGGGAGCACTAAGCAGGGGTTAGAAGTCACAAGATCATTCATTGTTGGTGGAGTCAAATTCAAAGGATTGTTTATTCACTCATTTTTGGATGAACGTTTTGAACTTTATTTCAATCACTTTGCACTTTACTGTCAATTGTTTTTTATTGAACTTTATAAAGGTACATAACACTAGCGGTAGTATGATTTACATGGAAATAGTAAATTCATAGTATAAAAAGTATCTAACATAACAGTTTTCAAATCAATAGTCATCTACAAATGAGGATATGCAGCATATTCCCTTGCGTAAAGGAGGAGGGAGGATGCCCTGTATCTCAGACACCCCAATGGGCACTAACTGTGTCATGGAGAGGGGGGCAGTAGACCTAGCTCATAGGTTGTTTTCAGCAAACTGAGAATTAAATAAGTGAGCGAAAGCCTGAGAGAGCGTAAACAACTATAGCGAGACATGGCTTGTGCCTGTCAGCTAGAAGTGCCTGTATGTGCTAATATAAAGGGTAAGTAGAACACTTAGATAAAGTAATATGGTATAGTTCACCGTTCAGGATCGTATTGAGAATTGGTCCAAGTGTGTGGTTTCCTGGGTATTACAGATATGGAGACAGTATGGTAGTGAGGATCCCGTTATTAGAAAGTGTAAGAGTGATCCCCCTAGTGGGGTGTGTTATTGAGATCATATGGTATGTGCTTCTATGGGGGCACATTCCAGGGATCCATTCTAGTTGATTCACAGGCATTCCCATAGGGAGGAGGGAAAATATACCAAGCATTATGTGGACTATGTATTATGTGGACTATGGATTTAGGAGTGAGAAGGAGTATAAAAAAGAGGAAGGAAAGTGGAAAATAGAGAATAGAAAGACAGGAGAGAAAGTCAAGTGACCGATTGAGATTGGTTCTTGCTCCGTGGGCAAAGACTAGGTTATGAAGAAAGCTTCAGTTGCATACACTGTGCCCATGGTTCCCATACAGTATAGCTTCAAATTTCTTGGTAGTATCTAATAATGTGCTGACCAGTTTTTCCTGGTCCATAACTCAGGATATTTTTCTTTTAACCGCAATGAAGGAGACATGAGGTTTGTCCCAGACTCGCTTCCCGTACTCCCAGAGTCTATAGGTAGCTATCTAGGCAGATGACCTTTCTCTGCGCACACAATAATAGACTGCTGTTTTTTATCTTGTGTCTTTATTGGCACATTGCAGATTTCAACATAAATCTGAGTTACACACGTGATATGCGGTAAAACTGAAAGTAACAAGAATAATATAACATTACCATACAAAAATAGACAACATCATACAAGCATTAACTAAGATGGCTAACTACCTCCCTGTGACAGCCTGTGGAGGAAGAAGAAGAAGAAGATTGCTTACCTCTGATTCCATGGATGGGGAGAGATAGCATGCAGGCCTTGCTGCCTTGATCTTAAACATGGAGATACTAAAAGACCTTCACTTCCTGGCTAAAGAGGACATGACGATTTTGATGTCACATCCTATAAGAGCTAGATAAGAGTATTTACAACTATATTAATGTTTGGCCAGTAGATGGCGCAAGCGTAACAGCTAACCTGAAACAAACACAATTCTGGCTTACTGATGCAATAACACATTGTACACATTGAACAACACATTGAATTGTCCTTTTTTGAAGCTGAAAGGTATCCTGGAGACATAACAAGGTTGTTTCCAAGCTCTAGCAATTGTTATTTTTGTTCCCATGCGTATAAACATAATAAGGTGTCGCATAAGTGTGGGAGCTCCCAGTACAGGTAAGTTGAGCAGCGCTATTTGGGGGGATTGTTGTATGGGAAGGCCCGAAATTTTCTGGAGTAGGTGGAAGATTTTGTTCCATATGCTTCTAATGTTGGGACATTCCCACCAAGTTTGTAACATTGAGCCCTCGTGTCTACAATTACGGAAGCACAGGGGGAGGAGGATAGGTATATTTTAGCAAGTCGCAGCAGGACGAGATACCATCTTATTAAGACTTTCAAATTTGCTTCTACCAGTGCTTTGTTCAGGATCCCCCGGGAGGCTGATTCAGATGCCCTATGCCAATCTGCCAAATTCCAGGTTTGTCCCAGATCTTTATCCCATGCAAGCATAAAAGGGGTGTTAGAATTTATCATTGCAAGTGCCTGATAGAGCACCGAAATTCCTCCTAGCTGCTCTATGGCTTGTCTGCACCGGAGTTCACATTCTGTGATTGTTAATGGGTCAGGTTTGCACTTTGCACTTTATTTTTAATGTCATTTAAGATTTTCTCAGTACATATATTGGACATTTTTTCCACGCTTTAATATTCATTCATACTTATATATATCTTTGCAATTTATTTGCTGGATTATTTAGAATTTTATCAATATTGGACATTTTGTTTACATACTGTTATATATTATTTGGGAAATTGTGTTGATCACTTTGATATCTTAGTATATATTACATGCTATTTTTAATAAACTATTAACAACCCAAGTATCCCTAGCTATTATGACACATACAAAAAATAGAGCTGGCAACAAGTCACCAAGTGGGTATTATCCTTAGACTGGAAACAAACTGTCCTTCAGGGAGCAGGAGAGAAATAGTGAATATGATTACATGGCTAATTTGATCATTTTATATAATTATTATAATATAGCCTAAATCAACATAACAAATTAGACAATTTCCTCTACATCTAATCAATAGACAGTGCTGCACTATAAAACAAAGTCATCAATAATAATAAAATTGTATCGTAACTAAAAATATTAATCAATAAACATATATTTCTTAAATTCCCCTAGACACATATTGTCACAGCATTGACTTATTCAGTAGGGCCCTACTGAAGAAGTTAATGCTTTGGTGATACGTGTCTAGGGGACGACACCTGCATATTGACATCGTGGCCATCTTGAGACCTATTGTTTCTGAAAGGAGTTTTTAGTTTGCATGGCTTACAGTGCCACCTTTGTGAGCTTTATACCTTACCTTTTTTATACAGATACTCCTCGTTCAACAAATTACCTGTTTAACAACTGATTGGACTGTACATCATTGTATTATAATATAGTAATAATAGCAATAATAGTATTATACAGAATTTGAATTTGTGTTCTGTACTTATGCAAATGAAAACAACATTATTGAGCTGGAATTTTGCGTTTAGACCTTTTTTCACAACACAGTACAGTACAGGAGTTAAGAATGCTTAAAATATTGATTACCTGTGGTCTCCTTATTTAACAACCAATTTGTTTAACAACCTGGTCGTTGGAATGGAACCTGGTCGTTAAGTGAGAAGAATCTGTATATTATTAAACATTTTAAATGGAGAGCACTATATTCTGTCTTCCTTCTTTTTCATATCCATCATATCTGGTGAGATGATGAGGGTTTTTATCCCATGGGAACAAGCGATTTGAAGGAGGAAAGTGATTACCAGCACCACGCCAGCATTCTCTATTATTCCCAGAGGAGAACACTGCTGATTTGACTCAAATGTGAGGTGAGCAGCCTGTGAGACTGGTGGAGGAAAGCACAAGGATGTTTGCACCGTTGATGTATTGATTTTTCTAATTCAATCAGTCACAGATACTATATATGAACTTTCAGCAATATATGTTTATTGATTACCATTTTAAGTTACACTTTTATTAACATTGATTTTTTTTTTATAGCGCAGTACTGACTAATAAATATTTGCACCTTTTAAGTTAAGTCAGAACACTAGTTAGTGATAACAGCTATTATTAATTATTACAAATTTGTTTACACCACTTTATTGCACGAGATTGTGCAAATTGATATTCACTTTATTTCCTCTACATCACTTCCCCTTTAAGCACTTCCCACTAGAAAACCAATGTCTCCATGGGCATTTATTGATCATTTTTGATCAGTATATTTTTCCCAGGCCAATTTCTCAGCTTTCAGCACTCTCGCACTTTCAATGACAGTTGCACGGTCATGCAACACTGTACCCAAATAACATGTTTATAATTTTGTTCACACAAATAGAGCTTTCTTTTGATGGTATTTATTCACGACTCCATTTTTGCGATATAAGTGAAAAAAAGAGCGAAAATTTTGAAACAAAAACATATTTTCCACTTTCTGTTTCAAAAGAAATCCAATAAAATCAAATGTTGTCATAAATTTAAGCCAAAATGTATTCTGCTTCATGTCTTTGTTAAAAAAAAATCCTGTTTAGTATAAAATAATTGGTTTATGTGATCACAGACAGATGTACGCATATGCTCATGTACAGATGTGCGCAGATGATCATTGGGACATATGATTTTACTGTTACATATGTGGGGGGACAGGTGTTTTTACTGTGTGGGGACATGTGTGTGCGGACAGTGTTTTGGGGACACTATTTTGGTAAACATTGTGTGGGGACACTAGGCTGGTGATCATCTGCCGGCTGGTGATCATCTGCCGGCTGCAGCGAGCTGCTCTCCTCTCCTCACTGACAACTTCCGTGTGAGGAGAGGTGAGCCGATCGCCTAGCAACCGGCTCTCTATTTACATCACATGATGGCTGTGATTGGACACAGCTGTCATGTGATCAGGAGGGCCAATCACAGAGCCCTGCAGATCATAGATGGGCTGTTTCCGGGTGACACAAGCGCATCAGGATTGTGCCACTGCATGGGCACTAGCACGATCCCCCTCCTTCTGAGGGACGTTTCTGAACGTCCACAAGGAGGAAGCGTACATGTGCAGTGGCCAGGTAGGAGGTAGTTAAAAAAAAACTGCCTGTCTGTCTCATCCGATATGATCCTCCAGTCGGATGGAAAATAGGGTCACCATCCATCTGGATTTTATAGACAGGATCAGATTGGATATTGGCAGATGTGAGCGGTATCCGCTGACATTCTTCTCCATAGAGGTGAATGGAGTGTCTGATTAGGTCTGCCTGAAAAACTGACCTGATCGGAAAGCCTGTGTGAAAGGTAGGGGGCTATTAAGCATGCTGTTCTTAAAGGGGAAGTGTATTCCCCTTTACATTTTTTTTTTTACCTTGTATACCGATTAAATTAATTAAAACAACTTTTCAAGTAAAAAGATTTAAAGTTTCTTTTGCAGTTTTATTTTTAGGAACATTTTTGTTTTCAAATGTGATAAGACACTGAAATGCAGGTGCTTGCTCCATTGGACTGAACTGATTGAAGCTGGTTGGCAGATATTGTGGCAGTTCACTTTCTCAACACCTGTGCTGAATCAGATGTCTTCTCTAGGGCACCAGCTGCTGAATAAATATTTAAACACAAACATCCAGTGTAAGATTTACAATCATCCTATTGTCATCCTGCTTCCAATAAATAATGTCAAAGTTTCAACCTGAGACAATTACTTTTTTTTTTCACCAGTTAAAAAAAAAAAAAGCATATGTAGGGTGAAAAGGATTTCCATTTTTTTTTTTATAATGTGTTCACATTTTAGAGTGTTGTCCTATGCAGTTATTGGCATTTCATGGCATTTTCACTATTTATTTCACAGCTGTTATCTACAGAACCACCAGGCAATCAGCATTGTTGTAAGCTTTTAATCATAGTAACACAAATATTAGTATTCAGAAAAAGAGTGTGAACATTATTTTATATGAAACTCAGGTAATCATAGGTTAAATCAACTCTAAAAATAGAAAATTACATTGCAAGGAAAGCATGGTTTATTTGCTACACTGCCTGTAAAAAGATGTTTATCTGCAATATTCATTTATTTTATATAGTATTGGCAAGCAGTAATATTAGCCGTCTTACAGAGTACACAGAACCATTAGCACTAGTCCCTGCTCGAGAAAATCTTGTAACACAACTACTAATGTAATGTAAGGCAAATTTAAAGTATAACTCCAGTCAAAGATTTTCTTTTTTAGTTTTGAATAGAGTAGGGAAAAATTAGAACCTCAATCAGAGTTTTATTTCTGTACATGCCCTTACAGGTTAGATTTCCCATCACTTCCTCTTGTGTCACCAGGACAATAACTGAGCAAGTGAGCAGCATTCTTCCAATGCAGACAACAATCATCAATAAAAATGCTTTTTTCTGTAGAGTGAATTAAAACTTATTTCTGGCTATGTGTGTGTGTGTGTGTGTGTATATATATATATATATATATATATATATATATATATATATATATATATATATATATATATATATATATATATAGTAAGGGGTTAGCTCGGTAGTGGGGTGTGTGATGGGTTCACTACACACTGAATTTATACAGACAGGCATACAGACAGGCAGTCAAAGACGGTTGAAAACAAAGATTTTGGTTTATTCTTCCATCTTGCTGGAAACAAGTGCAAGCATCCAAACAGCATAAACAAAATCAAACATAAAATAAACCCTGGGGCGTCTACCATCCACACAGGAACCTATCTATGGGGTCTGGCACAGCCTAGTGCTGGGCAGACACTGCTGGTCATATAGCAGGAAAACAATAGTCTTTTGATTTTTATCACACAGAAAAATCAATCCTCTCCTCACCTCCTCAGAAGACTTTCAGTACACTGCTCTCCTTTCTCACAAAGCCTCAGGATGCAGCAATTCAGTGGTAATCCTCTGGATTACTTATAGAGGCCTTAATTGCCTCATTCTGAACAGCTGAAGTTTTCCAACGCCCTTAGACCTTTTTTGGCTACTACTGCAGCTGACGCCTAATAACAATTGGTGTATTGTCTAAACAAGGCAGAAATGTATGTCCCGTCTGTGACAACACCCACAGATTTACCTGACTTCCTGTCACAATATATATATATATATATATACACACACACACACTATATTATTATACGGCGGTAGGTCGGCTCTGCTGGGCGAGATCACATAGCTATACGTCATCTCGCCGAGCAGCCAATAGGGTAGGATGACCAGACATCCCTGGTTTCAGGGGACAGTCCCCGGATTGAAGACACTGTCCTCAGCCCAAGTCTGTCCCCAGTTTTGTCCCCGGATTAAATTTGAACAGGGGCTGGGGCAATTTCAAAGACAGTCAGTGCAGAATTAAAGAAAGAAAATCTGAATTACACACTCCCGCTCTGCCACTCCTACTAGCTAAGGGGGGTGCATTTTTTCCATTATCTGTGCCCCTTTCTGATGATCATGTGCTGGTCGGAGCAGAGAGAATATTTCTTAAATGTTCGGGTGCATGCCCATTCAGCTCAGCTCGCATGTTCTTCTGCCTTGGCTCAAGTCCCGATCAGCCGCCTGCCTATCTCCTTGCCTTCCCTGGTGGAGTGATCTCCCTCTGCTCCCCACCTAGTAGTAGCCGGGGCCCGAGAGCAAGACTTGACAGGCTGTAATGCAGGCGGTGTAGTCAGCGATCAGAGAATCGCTGATTGCCCCCGCTCGCCCCTGATGCTGACGCGCGTGCCCGGCGGGCGCGATCACTGCCGGGCACCCACGATTGCTCGTTACAGAGCGAGAACCAGGAGCTGTGTGTGTAAACACACAGCTCCTGGTCAATGTCAGGGGGAGAAATGACTGATCGTCTGTTCATACAATGTACTGTATGAACAGCGATCAGTCATTTCCCCAAGTCAGCCCCCCCTTCAGTTAGAACACACCCAGGGAACATACTTAACCCCTTCCCCGCCCCCTAGTGTAAACCCCTTCCCTGCCAGTGGAATTTGTATAGTAATCAATGCATTTTTATAGCACTGATCGCTATAAAAATGCCAATGGTCCCAAAAATGTGTCAAATGTGTCCGAAGTGTCCGCCATAATGTCGCAGTACCGATAAAAATCGCTGATCGCCGCCATTACTAGTAAAAAACAATTATAAAAATGCCATAAAACTATCCCCTATTTTGTAAACGCTATGGCCCAGATTCTCATAGGGCGGCGTAAATGTAAGCGGGCGTAGCGTATCGTAGTTACGCTATGCCGCCGCAACATAGAGAGGCAAGTGCTGTATTCACAAAGCACTTGCATCCAAAGTTACGTTGGCGTAGCGTAAATGTGCCGGCATAAGTGCGCCTAAATCAAATGAGGAACAGGGGGGCGTGTTTTATGTAAACGAATAATGACCCCACGTAAATGACACTTTTTTCGAACGGCGCATGTGCACGAATGCTCAGTATCACGTTGAATTTTCAAATTAAATTACGCCCGCTCAAAGCCTAGTCGACGTGAACGTAACTTACGTCCAGCCCCATTCACGGACGACTTACGCAAACAACGTAAAATATGACGCTGTTCGTACGTTTCCGACGTCCATACCTAACATGACTTACCCCTGCTTTATGAGGGGTAACTTTACGCCGGCGTATGTCTTACGTAAACATTCGTGAATCAGCGTATCTAGCTAATTAGCATATTTGATGTGGAAATATACGGAAGCGCCACCTAGCGGCCAGCATAAATATGCACCCTAAGATACGATGGCGTATGAGACTTACACCGCTCGTATCTAGGCAACTGAGAGGCGTATCTGATTCTATGAATCAGGTGCCGAGTTGCGACGGGCCGCACTCAGAGTTATGTATACTAACACCGATTCACAATGTTGCGCGAGCCCTGCGTACGCAATTTACGTTGTTTCCGTTTGGCGTGTTTAGCGTAAGGCTGCCCCTTCTAATAGCAGGGGCAGCCAATGCTAAAGTATACCCGTCGTTCCCGCGTCGCGACGTTCGAATTTTACGTAATTTGCGTAAGTGATTTGTGAATGGTGCTGGAAGCCATTCACGTTCACTTTGAAGCAAATTAAGTCCTTGCGACGTCATTTGCCGCAATGCACGTCGGGAAAGTTTCCCGATGGAGCATGCGCTCTATGCTCGGCGCGGGAGCGCGCCTAATTTAAATGATTCCCGCCCCCTACGGGATCATTTACATTAGGCGCCCTTACGCAGGGCAAGTTTACACAGCGCACACGCAATTTACGGAGCTACTGCTCCGTGAATCGCGGGTAGCGCAGGAAATTTGCGGGGGCGCAGGGCAAAAACGCTGCCCTGCGCCTCCGAAAACTAAGAGGCAAATCTACCTGAATCCGGGCCAGTATTTGTAAATCAGACTGACTGTTTACATGTTAAATGTGAAAATCGGAGGTGTTCTGTCACTTTAGCAACCATGTAAGGTCAGCAAGTTTGCTGCTGCTTTTAAAATTTCACATCTAAACAGTCCGTCTGATTTCCAAATACTGTATTTAAGCATATAAGCTCCGTTTTGTGTTGAAAATAATTGTGAAATCTAAAACTCTGTTGGGTGTAACAAGATGTTCGCTTGCCCCTTCATACTCTATCATTACTGTGCAGGAGTGTGGGCTGTAGCAAGATGACGGCGACAGAATGTCACTTCCGAAGCAATCTGCAATGGGGAGCCGAATGTGACAAGACACCGGCTGTATATGGAGGAACAGAGCTAACAACAATGCTGAGAGCAGAGACGGCGATTGACAACACTGGACTTCCTTGTGTCTGCTTACAGATACTACTGTGAGTTTTTCTAATGCACGTGTTTATTAAATTCTTACTTAAGAGGCGCCTGTCGTTTTTGTCTTTCTCTTCACATGTTTGGAGTGGCTTCAACTCCCGTTGCAAGGCTACCCTACCGTTATAGACTGTATTTCTCAAATAGAGCTGAAAGCAGGACACTAACATCAAAGAGCAAGGGCTGGATGAACCCAATGTAACTGCAGGAACTCCCACTGATCGGAGTGATCACTCCTATCAGTATAAGGCCGGCCAGAAAGTACAATATATCTTGAACTAAAAGCTTCCTGTCTGTTGGAAGACAAAAAGACAGGAATATGGTAGTGGATATACAGTATAGTAATATAGTTGAGAAACTAAGTGTTATGGTAAAGTAATAAGTGAAACCTACCATGTGAGGGAGTAATCACAGATCTGTTGGTCCTGTCAGCAAGACACCAGCGATGTAAATGCTGGTGCTAGCAGGAAGTTTAAATAGCCTGTGGGGCTAATTAAACCAACTGAGAATGAGCTTAATGAAACAGCTCTGCTCAGCTGTGGCCGATGAGGCAGATCATTGCGCCACATTGGCTGCAACCATCTGCCTCAGCGTTTCCCTGACGGAGTAGCGTGCGGTGCTGTCCTGCCCAGGAGGGACGGAGCTATGTCCTGTGTCATCCCGTTATCGGCGCTCGTATAGCCCATCCCATTGCGCCTAATTACAAGAAAACAGATCACAAGTAAGGATGGTTAGCTTTTTTTTTTTGCAAAATCTTTTTTATTGAGATTTATATTGACATACAAAACTAGCCCACGCAGGGGCCGAACAGTTGCCCACGCAGGGGCAGTACCCCGGTCACGACAACATGCCGCAACAGGGCACAACACACATCTTAAACATCCTAACGTAACTTATACTATATCCCCAATGTGGGGAGAGGGTAATTTCAGGATAATCTGTGCTCAAATCGGTATTGACAAAAGAGTGCAGCATGAAAATAGTTGGGTCAATAGCTAACAAACTGCAGACACATTATCCATCTAGGCATTTGCTACTGGATCATTTACTGTGGTGTTGTCATCTAGCCAACAGTTCCATACCTTCTCAAATTTCTGTGGGCATCCCCTGCCCGAGTAGGTGGCCCTATACAAGGGCAAACTAGCATTTACTAGGCTTTTCCAGAATCTGACAGAAGGGGGAGACGATTGTTTCCAGGTCATCGTAATGGCCTTACGAGCATAATATAGTAACAGGGATATGAGTATCTTCCTGGCTCTAATCACTGACATTTGTTCCACCAGCCCCAACAGACAATATTTAGGATCATAAGGAACACAAGTCCCAGTGACCCTATTGATCACCTGGAGAACTTCTTTCCAATAATGTTCGATTGCTGGGCAGACCCAAAAAATGTGGAGAAAGTCCCCCTGTCGGCAGGAACAACGCCAGCACTCCGGAGAATGTGCCCGCGACATCTGGTGCAACCTGTGAGGTGTGTAGTGAGCCCTATGCACAATTTTGTAATGGACTAATTTATCCCTTGCTGAGACCAGAGGGGAGAAGGGAAAGTCCCAAATCTCCCCCCAGTCGTCCTCATCCAGCCCCGGTATATCCCCCACCCATTGCCTGTGGAGGGAGGACAGCTCGGGGCTGGCAGCAACCAACAGGGATCCATAGATCTGAGACGTGGGTTTCTCCAAGTCTTTCACCCGAAGGGTGGATTCAAGTTCAGAGTATACCAATTCCACTGGTTGGCCCAAAAATTTACACCTGTAGGCATTAGCAACCTGAAGATACCTATAATGGGCCTGTGCAGGTACGCTAAATTTGGTGCGTAAAATGTGGAAGGGAGTGAGCTCTCTGTTGGTGATAACATGTTCAAGGGTTAGTATTTTGTATTTGGCCCAGGCCTGCGGATCTGGGATGGTATAGAACTGCGATAGGTTAGGATTCCACCACAGGGGGGTGTGAGGAGACCAAGAGTTTGGTTTGGGTGTCCTCAGTGCCTCACCTACCTTCCATGCCCGCAGAGTGGTACGCTTTGAAGGGGTGAGCTGGTGAGGCGTTTTTAGCCCCCTGAATAGCAACCCTCTCAATGCCTCCAGAGAACCCACTATGGCCGCCTCCAACACCGTCGCAGAGTTGGTCAGGTCCGGCTGCAGCCACCAATGGGCGGTCACAAGTTGAGTGGCCAAGTAATACTTGCGGCAATCAGGAAGAGCCAAGCCCCTCTGTCCACAGGCCTGGTCAAAGTGGTATATTTGAATCTGGGTGGCCTGGACCCCCAAATAAAGGAGAGGAAGAGTTGCCTGAGAGAGTTAAAGAAAACTTTAGTCAGCCATTGTGGGGAGTTCCGAAAAATGTATGTAAATTTTGGAAGTACTTTCATCTTGAGTAGGTTAATGCGCCCAATGAGGGAAAGTGGGAGATTACTCCATGCTTTTAGTTTGTTTTTAATAACTACCAAGACAGGGTCAAGATTGAGCAGCACAAAGTCCCCACTCTCTCTTGAAACAACTACACCTAACTAAGTGAACTGTTCAACCCACTGAAGTGGGAGAGAGGAGGGTGAGGAGGACCTAGCTCCTTCATCCACTGGGCACAACTGAGACTTGTGCCAGTTCACTCTCAACCCCGCAAAGGCGGAGAAGGCATCCATGATATCCAGTGCACCCCGCAGAGAGTCACCAGCGTCATTCAAAAAAAGCAGCAGATCATCTGCATAGAGGGCCACTCTCTCCTCCAGCCAGCCCACCCTAAGACCACGGACCTCGGCCAAGCTTCTGAGGGCCTCTGCAATAGGCTCCATGGCCAGGGCGAAGAGAGCCAGAAAGAGAGCCACCCCTGTCTGGCACCCCTCCGCAGGGAGAACGGAGGAGACAGGGAGCCATGCAGCTTGATGCATGCCGTGGGGCCAGTATAGAGTGTGCGCATCCAAGCTATGAATTCCAGCGGGAATCCCATTCGTCTAAGCACCTCCCACAGATACACCCACTCCACTGTGTCAAACGCCTTTTCCATATCCAGGGTGGCAATGGTCCTAGTACCCTGGTTAGTATGGGGGGCATGTATGTTAGAGAATAGTCTATGTATATTAATGTCTGTGGACCTACCCGGCATAAAGCCCGTTTGGTCAGGGTCAATCAAGGATTTTATTACTTTATTAAGTCTAGTGGCCAATAACTTGGTTAAGATTTTGAGATCGCAATTAAGAAGCGTGATCGGCCTGTAGGAGGCGCACAGCTTAGGGTCTTTTATTAGGCTTTGGAATGAGAACAACATGTGCTTCTCTCATGGAGGGTGGTAAGGAGCCTTGTCTTAGACAGACCTGGAACATCTGAGCTAGTTTAGGGGCAAGTAGTTCTACGTGAGCTCTATAATACTCCATGGGCAGGCCATCGGGCCCTGGGGTCTTACCTGCTGGGAAAGATTTAATGGCCAGTTTGACTTCCTCCGGAGTGATCTCCGAGACAAGGAGTTTCCTCTCCATGTCAGAGAGCCACCCCAGTGCCAGCGTGTCCAACATAGACACCATAGGAGCGGAATCAAAACCTACCGGGAGTGAGGAATTATATAGGGAGGTATAATACTTGGTGAATGCCGACAGGATGTCCTCATGAGAGGTGACTGAAATGCCATCTGCTGTAAGGATTTCTGATATGACCGTTGAGGGCCTGTCTTGCTGTGCTAGCATCGCTAATAATTTGCTATTCTTGTCTCCATGCTCAAAGTATTCCTGTCTGCTATGTTGTATACCAAGCCTAGTGGTGTCTGACACATGGAGATGTAGTTCTCGCCTAAGTGATGAAAGGTGCTCGAAGTTGGGGACTATTGCCGAGGCTGAATACTGATTCAAAGCCTCATCAACCTTGCGCTGCAGGTCTGAGACCCTGTCTCCCAGCTCCGCCCTCACCGCCGCCACAGCCGAGACATATTGGCCCCTGCTGTGAGCCTTGGAGGCATCCCATGTCATCTCCAGGGAGGTCGACCCCGCATTGTGTGCCCAATAGTCCTGCAAGGGCAAAAAAACTCTGTCATGAACTGCCTCGTTATTAACCCAATGGGGTTGTAACCTCCAAAGGGCATTGTTCCGCGACCTGGTGGTCCTAATGGTCAATTTAAGTGGGTGGTGGTCAGAGAGGCCAGAGGGGAGGTAACCCACCTCTTGAATGCTGGCCAGCATGGCGGCATTGGCAAACGCTAGATCAATGCGGGAGGAGGTTTTAAAAGTAGCTGAAAAACATGAATACATTCTATCATGGGGGTGAAACCACCTCCATGCCTCCTGAAACTCCGCTGCCTGAGCCCATGCCCCGAGATCAGGGTTAAAAGTAGCTTGGGGGGAAGGCCTGTCTAGGTCACGGGACAGCGTAGCATTGAAGTCTCCCATGAACAGAACCCGTGCTGGACAATGCAGAGCCAGCCTCTCATAGAGCGTGTACAGAATCTGTATCTGGCTTGGGGGAGGCAGATAGACTTTCACAATAACATATTTCTTATCATAAATACTCAACACCACCATAACAAATTTCCCCTGGGGGTCCAGATGAACATCATGAATTACACATGTTACACGTTTGCTAACCAGTATAGACACCCCTCGGGAGTACGAAGAGTAGGTTGCATGAAGCGCCCTGTGCACCCAAGGTTTTTTCAGAGCCAGAACCCTGCTACCGGTTAAGTGTGTCTCCTGCAGCAACACTATGTGGGGATTATGCAGTTTTAAATATTGGAATAACGGTGATCTTTTATATTTGGAGTTAAGCCCCCTGACGTTCCACGACAAAATGGTCAGTAGCTCAACATCTGAGGGAGCCATCATGGAACACCAGGGGGAAACAGGAGCAGGATGAGCCCAGCAAGCCAATACATGTAAGCAAACCCAACTTTAGCATATATAGTTAGTAGGATCAAAGACCAATAAAGCATTTGAGCAGAACAATACTTATTGAGATCTTCAAGAAAGAGAAATCCCTCTCCCCAAAACAAATAACACCCTACCCAGACACCATACAAACCTAGCTCATAGGCCAAAAAAATAGGCCAAGGAACCATAAAAACTGATGCAGGGTTTCGTCCCATAAAAAAAAAAAAGAAAATAAAATCCTTAGGTCACTGGGACCGTTAGAATCTGGCCCCGTGGGCCAGAGGTGAGTGAAGGACTCCCTGGGAAGTCCGTCCCAATCTTGGATGGGGGATCCAAAGCGAGGAGGGGGAAACAAGGGACAACCAGGGGCACCTTGGTTCAAGGGTGGGGCAGTCCGGTAGTCGCTGTTGGAGCTCCTCAGGCAGGAGTAAACGGCAGTCTAGCTGGCGAAAATGATCAGACATATAAATGGGATAAAGGTGGAGTTCTGCAGGGAGACCAGGACCGGGGACAGAAAATGGGTAGCACTTGGAGTCATCAGGAAACAAAAGGCAAGTCTGTTGAGGAGGAAAGAGATACTCCGCCGCTCCCTGTTGGAAGTAAGCTGTCACGGGTTCTCGGCCTGTTGTGATCAGCGGGTGTTCAGCCATGCTGCCGCAGCCTCTGGGGTGTCAAAGAAGCACGTATTGTCGCCATCAGTGATCCTCAGCCAGCTGGGATACAAAAGGCCAAAGCGTATTCTCTTCTCCCGAAGCCGGCGCCTCACATCAGTAAAGGACTTGCAACGCTGCTGCACCTCCTGAGAAAAATCTGGGAAAAAGAACAGTCTGGTATTCTCATATTTAATTTCAGGCATGGCACGCGCCGCCGCCAAAATGCGATCCCGGTCGCGGTAATTTAGCAGCCGCAGTAGAAAGGGGCGCGGAGGGGCCCCAGGCCTCGGCGGGAGTGGCGGAACCCTGTGGGCTCTCTCCACTACGAAAGTGGATGGCATTTCATTCAGGTCAAACAGAGTGGTCAGTAACCGTTCAGTGAACTCGGCGGGTCTAGAACCCTCAGCTCTCTCAGGCAATCCGAGTATGCGGATGTTGTTCCATCTGAGGCGGTTCTCAGTATCTATTGCACGTTCCTGAAGCGCTTTCACCTGGAGTTGCAGGGCCCTCACCTCCCTGGAGTCCGACCGGACCGTATCCTCCACCGTGGAGACTCTGTCCTCCACCTCCACGATGCGGGAGCGGAATTTATCCATATCCTGGCATATGAGCCTGACATCCACTGTCGAGAAGTCTATCTTGGTTGTCAGGGCGCCCTTGCAGGATGTGATGGCCGCCAGGATCTCTGCTCCCGTGGGGACAGCCACCACCCCCGATTCCGCGGCCGCCTGTGCACTGGCCGCCATCTCAGTCCCGGATTGCTGCGCCGATGAAGCAGCCGCCGGCGGGGAGGTATGAGGAGCCTTTGGACCAGATTTGGAGTGACGGGTCCTAGGGTAGCCCATCCAAGCCTCGCCCTGGGATGGAGGAGGATTCAATGGAGCCTGTTAGCAGAGGGCTTGGTCCAGGGAGCAGGAAGGAGGCTACAGGTATGAGGACTTGTGGAGGTGTAGGCACAGGAGCGCGACCCCAGCAGGAATTGCTCACCCCCCTCACAGGCGTTGGGGAGCACTAGTCAATCACCCCAAAGGACGCTGGCTCACAGGTGGGGGGGCAGGGGACGGCTGATGCACAGTGCCCGGATGATGCAGCTGGGGCCGCAGGCAGAAAGACGGCGGCAGGGATCAGTCCTCCGAGATCCCCAGGCCGCCCCAACACACCACCTCCACCGATGGCGCCCAAAGCGGATGCGTCCCCGCCTGTCCCGCCGAGCACGGCAATTGAGCACAGAGGCTGCAGCGAGGGCAGCAGGCCGCAAGATGGCAGCGGGTCGCGTGCGTGGGGAAGGAGCAATCCCAGGTAGTCCAGCACAGTCCCAGACCACCCCTCCACAGCTGGCCTCCCAGGCGGACTCGGATGGCTCGCAGCTCGTCCCGCCGATCGCGGCAATCTAGCCTGGAGGATGCAGGAAGGTCCATTGGCCACAAGATGGCGGCGGGCCGGAGGAGTATGGAGCCGATTGGGGACAAACAGCAGCTCTCACAGCCGACCAGGATCCGAAATTGCAGCTGGGTCCAATGCAGGGGGCATCCAGGAACCCACAGGACAGTTTTGGAGGCTTTTCAGGTTAGAGGGTGCACAGGATGGCAGTAGATGGAGTCAGGATATGCGGAGCTCCACAGCAACACGTCTTACTTGGTTTACATCCGGACACGCCCCCCCGTGGATGGTTACCTTTAATAGCCATTCAAACCCCTTTGTGTCATTTTGTGTCCATGTTATCAGGCCAAAATCACCAGAGTATGTAAACTTTTGATCAGGGTCATTTGAGTAGTTTCTGTTGCCATCATGATTTAAAAAGAGTAAACACAGTTGATTGATAATACATGGCTTCAGCCAAACACTAACCATGAGTGGAAGAAATGTTTTAGTGTTATCATCCTAAATTCTGCCAGGGCATGTAAACTTATGTGCACAACTGTATGCGTGAACCAGGCCTTATTAATGTCAAATCGTCATCGCAAAAAGAAAAAAAATGCTTACTGTAACTGATTATAAAGTGTTAGCTGGAGTTCAGCTTTAGTTTGTTAGAAGAAGTACTAGCAGTTGAAAATACACTAACACTCCCCTTTGATTACATACAAAGATGATGCTTCTATACAAATAAGTTAAGTACATTTCTGTATATGAATATTTATAAACACAAATTAATGACTGAATATGAATAAAGATTTATATTACAGAGAAAGCTGTCCCAAACAAAACAAAATGTTACCTTTAAAAATACACTTTACTTAGTAAATATTTTTTCTTAGACAGAAAGATGTTTGCCTTCTCTGATGCTTTGACTTTTCGATCTAAATCATAATGACAGTTTGCAGATTGTAAAATGACACAGGTCCATCAAGTTCATTATTTCATACATACTGATTGCATTGGGCTATTACATGAAAGAGTTTTGAAGGTTGAGGTCATTTATTACTGCAGTAAAGCAATACATAAGCTTTCTTTAAGCATAAAAATAAATAAAAATGTGACGTGAAAAAACAATTTGCTTTTGCATGGAAAATTGCACTCAAATGCTATAGTTTAAAGTGTATAAAGTATTTGAAATGAGTAAAAAAGATACCTGTCATATTCTAAAGTAGAGGACTCATCCCAACCTCTGTGTGGGGCTGTTTTTGCTGTTCCTAGCACTGGCAGAACAGAGGAGAACTATGAAAAAGATTGACTAAACTGTTCATTAACCAAACCCAAGTCGATTCGCTCATTTCCAACTATCTCCAGTGATCATAGTTTAGAGGAGATTCTTAAATCAATGCAGTTTTCTGCTGAAAAGTCTGAGATTGATATAAAAGGCAAGGCAATAAAAGGCAAGAATCCTTTGATTTTTACATGAAGACATGGAAATAGTAGAAGGATTCTACATTGCTTTAGTCTGTTCTAAAACACTACAACAATCTAACATCCATCACCAACCTTTATTAAAAAAAAAAATAATCATTGTTAAACATATGTATGATTTTTTTTTAAATATTCAATTTATCATAGAACACCGACTTATAGACGTCCTTTGTTCAGAAACCCTTCAGAGTTTCAGGGTATTGACTATACAGTGCAGAGTACCATGAAATGTGTGTAATAACTTGCATTAAACTAACTGATAAATAATGTAATACAATTTAGAAAATGCAGATGTCAGCTCTGTAAGACTTTTGTGTGCCAATGATATGTTATTACAGTATTTCCCAGCTAGGTACTGCATAGAAACAAAATTACATAGTTATTACCTAAATATGGTCACAAACAGAAAGATTTTAATATTGATGTTTAACCAGTTTAGGAACAATTGTTTAAAGTAGAGATGGGCGAACAGTTCGGCCCAAGCATCGGTTAGGCCCTGAATAGTGCCTGTTTTGGTGTTCATAAAAACGCCCATATTTGTGGGGTGCTCAGCTGGATGTTTGCATGGCGAGCGCCCTACAATGCACTACACGCTGCACAGTGCATTCTGGGGCCCTGGTTGGCTGAAGAAATTTTAAAACAATGCACCTGATCCCATGTTGAGGGCATGCAACCTGGTATGGTTCAGGGGAGCACTCACTATTTACCGTAATAAGGGGTTCCCCTTATTTGGAGTGGGGTTTCCTCATACAGACTGGCTCCCCAAGTCATTGTTTACAAAATAACGAAAGCTTGCAGGGAAAATAAATTTAAATGTCATATTTTTTTTCTTTCTATATGTCAGTTTTGCTGCAGCAGGTTCTATGCATGGTACATATGTGCCACTTTACAGGCAGACCAAGGTGACCCCCAGGCACTATATTTAAATGAATTTTTTCATATTTATTAATCTCCTTTACCAATTCCCGCCAGGTTGATAGCAGATTGATGGCTGGGCGGTGTCTCGCCCTTCCTGAGTGGAAATCATATGATGTCCTTCAGGATGTGTTGCTAATGCATTCTTCCAGGGGCACACAGCGCAGTGATCAGTTAAAAACTGTGTCCCCAGGACACAGCCTATGCCGATCAGGATAAACAGCCAATGAAATTGGCTGTTTACCTAGTGATCAGCTGTGTGCATTCACAGCTGGTCATAACTGTAATTGCAAAATGGTTACTTGCTGTTCCTGGCTTCTTCTCCTCACACACCGATCATGAGTAGGAGAAATGGAGAACTGTGAGTGCACCGCATCTGTGAGATTTCTGTACACATTACTGTGCACCACACAGCCCCCCATTCAAAATAAAAAGAACCCGTCAGATCATTGGATCTGTCACACAGCCCATCAGTGGATCTGTCAGGACATCTCCTTAGTGCCGTCATCAGTTGAACTGTCATACAGTCCATTAGTGCTGGCATCAGTGGGTCTGTCACAGAGCCCATCAGTGGACCTTTCACAGAGCCCATCAGTGGACCTTTCACAGAGCCCATCAGTGGATCTGTCACAGAGCCCATCGCTGGATCTGTCACAGAGCCCATCAGTGGATTTGTCAGGACAACCCTTTTGTGTCGCCATCAGTGGATCTGTCATATAGTTCATTTGTTCCGCCAGCAGTGGCTCTGTCATACAGTCTATTCTTTAGGGTTTATTTTGGCTTTGCATTCTCTCTTTTATTTATGCATCATTGTGTTTTGTAATGTATTAATTATCTCCTGAGGAAGACTCCTTATGAGCTGAAACGTGTTAAGGTGTTTTTACAGACCAATATTGAAGACATCTTCATTGATGGAATATACACATGACATATATAACCCTTGGTGTATTTGATTGCAATCTTTAATGTATGTCATAATTTTAAAGTGTAGGGAATAAAGAAAAATATATTTTTAATTAAAATCATTTTTATTTGGTTTTAACCACTTAAGCCCCGGACCATTTGGCTGGCCAAAGACCAGAGCACAATTTGCGATTTGGCACCGCGTTGCTTTAACTGACAATGGCGTGGTCGTGCAATGTGGCTACTAAACAAAATTGACGTCTTTTTTTCCCATAAATAGAGCTTACTTTTGGGGGTATTTGATCACCTCTGTGGTTTTTATTTTTTGTGCTAAAAAAAAATAGTGCGACAATTTTGAAAAAAAACAATATTTTTTACTTTTTGCTATAATAAATATCCCTTTAGGCCGATAAGTATTCATCTACATATTTATGGTAAAAAAAAAATGCAATAAGTGTTTATTGATTGGTTTGCGCAAAAGTTATAGCGTCTGCAAAATAGGGGATAGTTTTATGGTATTTTTTTTAATATTTTTTTTTTTTACTAGTAATGGCGACGATCAGCGATTTTTATCGTGACTGTGACATTATGGCGGACACTGTAAAAATCACACTGGCAGTGAAGAACGAGTTGACCTGCTGGGGGCTCTGAAGAGGTTAAGTGTGTCCTAGGGAGTGCTTCTAACTGTAGGGGGGTGGGCTGTGTGTGACATGACACTGATCACTGCTCCCGATTACAGGGAGCTGTGATCAGTGTTCTGTCACTAGGAAGACTGGGGAAATGCTTGTTTACATCAGCATTTCCCCATTCTTCCTATCTGTGAGATGATCGCGGGTATCCCCATGGACACAGGACCAGCGCGTGCGCCCACAATGCCGCATCTTAAGGACGCCGATATACTGTACGTCAGCAGAATGGCACGGCTGGGCACATCAACGTACCTGTATGTTGCCCTATAAGCCCAGCCATGAGGTCGCGCGGGCACGTGCACGCGACCCGGTCCGAAGCTCCGTGGCCGCGGGACTCACGGACCCAATCGCCGCTGGAGTCCCGTGATCGGTCGCCGGAGCTAAATAACTGGGAGAGCTGTGTGTAAACACGTCACACCTACAGCCACACCCCCCCTACAGTTAGAAACACAGATGAGGTCATACATAACCCCATTAGCGCCCCCTTGTGGTTAACTCCCAAACTGCAATTGTCATTTTCACAGTAAACAATGCATTTTAAATGTTTTTTTTTTTTTTGCTGTGAAAATGACAATGGTCCCAAGAATGTGTCAAAATTGTCCGAAGTGTCTGCCATAATGTCGCAGTCACGAAAAAAATTGGTAGAAGAATTCGTATCGGCCTAAACTGAGGAAAAAATGGGTTTTTTATATATTTTTGGGGGATATTTATTATAGCAAAAAGTAAAAAATATTGAATTTTTTCAAAATTGTCGCTCTATTTTTGTTTATAGCGCAAAAAATAAAAACTGCAGAGGTGATCAAATACCACCAAAAGAAAGCTTCTATTTGTGGGAAAAAAGGACGCCAATTTTGTTTGGGAGCCACATCGCATGACCGCGCAATTGTCAGTTAAGGTGACTCAGTGTCGAATCGCAAAACCTGGCCGGGTCCTTTAGCTGCCTAAAGGTCCGGGTCTTAAGTGGTTAAAGGGGACCTATATATACACCGATCTGCCCACAGGAGGCATTGTGCCAACATATATAATCGTGAGCCGGTCGTTAAGCGGTTAAACATACAAAAGTAAAGACAAAATGTATACTTTTTATATTGTCAATGAGTAACAACATTTTCTATATTGTGTATATAACAATAAAAAATTATTATTAATTGCTATCATAAACTATATTTTCTAATAAGAACATGTGTATCTTATACATTGACATACAATAAACTTTCTAAACATGCCTTAGAACTGTACAAGTTTTCCAAAGGGACCAATTGAGCTCATATTTAGCTACATTTGCGTCTAGCTAGTATTTTTTCCTTTTCAGGTATTACGTTGACCTGTCTGATAATCTCCCTGACATTAGGCACGTCATTCAACTTCCATTTGAGCATTATTGCTGAGCGGGCGGCCATAATTATATGCATGGCTATTGATCTAACTGATGCATGAGAAAACATCATGTTAATACCTAAAATGGCTTGCCAGTAACCTTGGAGATTAGCTTTAAGATTTCTGCCCAAAAGCTGAGAAGATGCAGGCAAGACCACAGCATATGGGTTAGAGTGTCCACTTGACCGCATCTTCTCCAACAAAGGTTTTAGTTAGTGTCATAACATTTTCCTACCATATATGGAGTATAGTGTCACCTCAAAGGGAATTTTTGTGCCAATTCCCAATAGTTAGAGCAGCGAGAATATTGGTAGTCGCACTTGATTGCTCCAAGCCATTGGTTATCGGAGTATACTTTCCCCAGTTATTTTTTCCATTTTTGTAAGGGGGTTAGTTTGTTGAAAGTTGTTTTAGAGTTTGAAGTGTCATATATTAATGAAATGCCTTTTTGCTTGGAATCTTGAGAGTGTCAGAATTTCCAGATTTTGTCTGGAACTAGGCAGAATGTACTTCCCATGGTATGGCATAGTGCGGAGACTCGCAAATATGAGAACATTCTGTTTCTGGTAACAGAAATTTGTAGGATAAGTCTGAAAATGACATTGATTTGCCATTGGAGAACACGTCTTGCAAATTATGATTACCTCCACCATGCCAGGAACCCAAAGAGATATCTGATGTAATGCATTTAAGAGATTCCAAGGGTATAGGAATCTCTGAACATGTTAGATTGGTGTCAAACATGCTTTGCAGGTATGACCAAGTCTGAAAGGAGGCCAGAATAGTAGGATATTCAATATTAAAGCCGCGCACACACGACCATTTTTAACAACGTTTTTTTCAAACGTGATTCTTGTCAATCCTGCCTTGCATACTCACGATTGTGAAAAAAAAATGCTTGCGCAAAGCGCGGTGACGTACAACACATACGACGGCACTATAAAGGGGAAGTTCCTTTCAGATGGCGCCCCCCTTTGGGCTGCTTTTGCTGATTTTGTGTTAGTAAAAGTTTGGTGAGAGACGATTTGCGCTTTTCAGTCTTCGTGCTTTTCAGTCTGTTACAGCGTGACAAATGTGCTATCTCCATTACAAACGCTAGTTTTACCAGAACGAGTGCTCCCGTCTCATAACTTGCTTTTGTGCATGCACATTTTTTTCACGTCGTTAAAGCCTACACATGACCGTTTTTCACAACGTGAAAAATCCTAAAAAAAGATGCGAAAAATTAGAGCATGTTCTGAATTTTTTAAAAATTGCATTTTTCACGTCATGAAAAACGGTTGTGTGTACACGGCATTATTGTCCATCCAGCCATCTCCAGTTGACACCAATATTTTAGTGGACGGTGACTAAACCAATATTTGAGTAGGTCTAATATTGATGCCATGTAGTATTCTATCAGGACAGGAATACCCATAGCTCCCATCAATCTATGCTTGCGTTGGATTTGTGGGGAGCATCTCGATTTGCTACCTGCCCAAATAAATTGTAATAGTTGTTTTTGCTTGGCCGTGAAGAAGGATGTGTGCATAGGTATTTGAGCAAAGAAAAGACAACAGAAAGAGAGATGAAGGTGCTGCAATCCCCCGATAGATACTTGAAAAATGGGAAAATTCCCCCATGGGGCTTTGAAACAGCAATATAATTAATTAGTCAGTATAAAATAGAATATCTAGTTCTTTATTAATGTAATGATGGTAACATATTCAAATAAAACAAAAAGTACTGGCTATATCATACAACACTGAGCTTTCCTGATGACGCAAATCTGCGAAACGCGTAGAAGCTAGGTGGACAACGTAAGAGGGAGTGCATTTTGATCTGTGGGACTACAAGTGCAGCAGGAGCCAGGCACGCAACCTAACGATAAGCTGGTGAGCGGCTGTCAATAGACTGATACTGCCAAAGACACCTGGTGCTGGTCTTAAAGCACCTCCCTTGTGAGTAGTTTGATTTTAATCTTTTAAATAAACAACATTTTTTATACATACTATACCATGATGAGCTCCCTGTTTTTTTTGTTTTTTTGAGGCATTGAGGAATACCATGTGAGGATACATCCATCGGTCATAAAGGAATAAGCTTTCGGCCTATTACCAGCTGGGGTCTGGTGAGTTTGCATTGCAGCAGATGGTGGTGGTAGCACTTATTTCTGTCGGGTGGAAGAAAAGTAGTAGCACCCTATATGCATGAGACATAGCACCAGGACTCATCACCACATCACCTTCTGATTGGACTTTAACTGTGAAGTTGTGTTTACCCATGCCGTTTGGGATGTGTCACAATATGATTGCACACGAATTTTGATACACACATTTTTTGCACATAGCACTTTATATATATAAGTATATTCTGGTTTATATTTGTTTATAGGTAAACATTTCTTATAGCACTGTCTACAATGCACAGGCTCTAGAGGGTTGGACATTGTTGGCTTTTACACATTTTTGATATTGTCACTTCATTCATTTTAATTCAAGTTTGATGGCACAGTAGAGGTACATAATAACACGCAAGTGTATATGTTCACGAAAGCTGGTTATTGTTATTTGCTATTTATTTATTCAGTTATCCACAGTGACCTATTACGCACATCACTGTGATAGAGTCAGCACTATATTACCACATCTGAGTATAGATGAGCATATATTTTGGGTTTAAGGGGAAAAATATTTTTGTGGCATCACATATTTAGACCAGCGCAGTAACAATATATTTTTCTGCTTTTTCATTTAAACCTTCCTGAGGGTTTACACAGTACTGCAGCAGGCCATTATAATTTATTATTCATTATATATTTGTTTGCGCCGGTGACAACTACTACTTTTTTGGTATATCATACAACACGATGTTCAATAGTGCAAGGTGAAAACACCAAGTTTTACAGAGATTGTTGTAACCATGAAAAATCCCCGTCGCGTTTCGACCTATATGGTCATCTTCAGGGGGAAGGTTTACTGTAAATATATATAGAAACATGTATGTAACTTGAGACATATCAAAGCATACAAAAAGTGAGTTTGTAAATAAAAAAAATGATAATTACCACTAAAGAAAGAGATGGATAATCTCATAGCCAGAAAAGTAAGCCAGGTACAGGATCCGGAGAATTCTGTGATGATTCCCAGCTCCCCAAAGAGACAGGGGACCCAACAAAATAGTGGGCTTGCAAGGAGACACACATTAAACGCCCCCGGAGGCGAAGGGGAAGAGGACCGGCACCTGCAGTATAATCCCAAATGAGTAAGAATGTGTGTATGTATATATATCTAATTAGAATCAAAAGTAGTCGAATTATTTAAAAGAGTAGAATGAATAAACAGGTAGATGTAGTTCTAAGTGAATTGTAATTTAATTGGGTACTAAATAAAGTAATAAATGTGCTGGAAGTGTGAAAAAATGTGAAGATAAAAAGTAACGATGTTGCCTGAGTGCATATGATGATGTGAGTGTGAAATTAAGCAAATGTGATGAGGTATGAGGGTGCAAGATGCAAACAAAAAAAGAATAGGTATTGGGAGTGTTCTAAATAGATACAGTAAAATCTTGGATTGCGAACATAGTTTGTTCCAGAAACATGCTTGTAATCCAAAAACTTGTATATCAAAGCAAATTTCCCCATAAGAAATAATGGAAACTCAAAAGATTTGTTCCACAATCATTTATTCATAGGTCCTTAAGTTTATAGTCCATATAAAAAGATTATAGCAATGTGAGCAGGTTGTGTAACCATAAAACGTCCATCTAAAAATGGCAGCCTCCACAAGGGGATTGGCATCAAAATCCAACAGGAGCTACAGAGTAAAAAAGAGAAGAGAGGGGTCTCTAAGTGTAGCAATATGGTTACATTTAATGAAGGTACAACATTTAGCAACTCAAATGGTTGACAATAAAAAGAGGCACAAGCATCGACACTAAAGCTGTCCACATAGACCATCCTCTCACCGCTGTCAGTCTGCAATCATGACCTGGAAGACTACCCTGCAGTAGAATGATCTGAAAGTGTGTCTTGAACCACTCGTGGAGCGCAGCGGGGAAGGGATGATGTTGATGGTGGTGAAGAGGATGGTTTATGTGAACAGCTTTACCCCGGATGCCTGCATACTTAGATGTGTCTCTTTTAAGCATTTTATTTGGTGGTATTTTTTTTATTTTTTTGCGCTATAAACAAAAATATAGCGTCAATTTAAAAAAATATATATTTTTTACTTTTTCCTATAATAAATATCCCCCCCCCAAAAAAAAAAAATATATATATATATATATATATATATATATATATATATATATATATATATATATATATATATATATTCCTCAGTTTAGGCCGATTATGTATTCTTTTACATATTTTTGGTAAATAAAAATGCAATAAGCGTATATTGATTGGTTTTCACAAAAGTTATAGTGTCTACAAAATAGGGGGTAGTTTTATGGCATTTTTATTATATATATATATATATATATATATATATATATGTATACATATATTGTAAGGGGTTAGCTCGGTAGCGGGGTGTGTGACCCCTTGGATGGGTTCACTACACCCTGAATTTATACTGACAGGCAGTCGAAGACGGTTGAAAACAAAGATTTTGGTTTATTCTTCCATCTTGCTGGAAACAAGTGCAAGTATCCAAACAGCATAAACAAAATCAAACATAAAATAAACCCTGGCCACTTGGGGCGTCTATCTTCACCACACAGGAACCTATCTATGGAGTCTGGCACAGCCTAGTGCTGGGCAGACACTGCTGGTCATACAGCAGAAAAGCAATAGTCTTTTGATTTTTATCACACAGAAAAATCAATCCTCTCCTCACCTTCTCAGAAGACTTTCAGTACACTGCTCTCCTTACTCACAAAGCCTCAGGATGCAGCAATTCAGTGGTAATCCTCTGGATTACTTATAGAGGCCTTAATTGCCTCATTCTGGACAGCTGAAGTTTTCCAACGCTCTTAGACCTTTTCTGGCTACTTTTGCAGCCGACGCCTAATAACAATTGGTGTATTGTCTAAACAAGGCAGAAATGTATGTCCCGTCTGTGACAACACCCACAGATTTACCTGACTTCCTGTCACAATATATATATATATCTATATATTTTTTTTTTTACTAGTAATGGCAGCGATCTGTGATTTTTATAGTGACTGCAACATTATAGAGTTCACATCGGACACCTTTGATGCTGTTTTGGAACCATTGTCATTTATACAGCGATCAGTGCTATCAAAATGCACAGATTACTGTGTAAATGATACTGGCAGTGAAGGGGTTAACCAGTAGGGTGCGGGAAAGGGGTTAAGTGTGTCCTAGGGAGTGATTCTAACTGTGTGGGGGCGGGGCTTGCTGTGACATGTCACTGATCACTGTTTCCGATGAGAGGGAGCAGACGATCAGTGTCCTGTCACTAGGCAGAACAGGGAAATGCCTTGTTTACAAAGGCATCCCCTCGTTCTTCCGCTCCATGACACGATCGTGAGACACTGGCGGACATCGAGTCCGCGGCTCGGCACGGTCACATAGATTATATATGTTGCTTTGCCTGCCCATGCTATTCTGCCAACGTATAAGTGTGTTAGGCAGTCAGCAAGCGGTTAATCATCAACCATGTGAGCTACTAAATGTTTTACTTTCATTTAATGTAACCATATTGTTACACTTTGATGCTCCTCTCTTCTCTTTTATACTCAGTTGTGACGTGATGCTACTTGTATATCAAGACATCGCTTGTATATCAAGTCAAAATGTATTTAAAAATGTTGTTTGTCTTGCAAATTGCTCTCAAACAAGTTACTCTCAAACCAAGGTTTTACTTTAATATTTTAGGAAGCAGAATTTTGTACGCTACTGTAGCGGGAACATTATGTTGGATTCCAAGATATTGCAATGGTTTATCGGACCAACATTATGGAGTTTTTTTTGTAAGGATGATTTTAGAGTAGCATCAATGGCTATACTAAGAAAGTTTGACTTGGAAGCATTCACTTTGTAGTAAGCAACTTTGATGAAAAAGTTGGAGGACATTGTGTACTTTTGGGAGGGAATGGGTAGGGTCAGTCAGTGTTAGTATTATGTCATCTGCAAACAGTGAGATGACATGGTGGGAGTTTTGTGAAGGAATATCTCTTACAGCATCTCACAAAAGTGAGTACACCCCTCACATTTTTGTAAATATTTTGTTCTATTTTTTCATGTGACAACACTGAAGAGAAAACACGTTGCTACAATGTAAAATAGTGAGTGTACAGCTTGTATAACAGTGTAAAATTTGCTGTCCCCTCAAAATAGCTCAACACACAGCCATTAATGTCTAAACAGCTGGCAACAAAAGTGAAAATGTCTAAATTGGGCCCAAAATGTCAATATTTTGTGTAGCCACCATTATTTTCCAGCACCGTCTTAACCACTAGCACTTATACTAGCAGTTATATGGTGGCAGGTCGGCTCGGCGGTGCGAGATCACATAGCTATACATCATTTCGCATTCCAGCCATTAGGGGCGCGTGCGCGCCGCCGGAGGCACGCACACGCGCCCGCCCCCTGCTCGCCCCTGGTGCCGACGCACATGCCCAGTGGGCGCGATCACCACCGGGCACCCGCGATCGCTCGTTACAGAGCAAGAACCGGGAGCTGTGTGTGTAAACACACAGCTCCCGGTCCTGTCAGGGGGAGAAATGACTGATCATCTGTTCATACAATGTATAAACAGCGATCTGTCATTTCCCCTAGTCAGTCCCACCACCCCTTCAGTTAGAACACACCTAGGGAACATAATTAACCCCTTCCTCGCCCCCTAGTGTTAACCCCTTCCCTGCCAGTGGCATTTTTACAGTAATCAATGCATTTTTATAGCACTGATCGCTATAAAAATGCCAATGGTCCCAAAAATGTGTCAAAAGTGTCCGAAGTGTCCGCCATAAGGTTGCAGTACCAATAAAAATTGCTGATCGCTGACATTACTAGTAAAAAAAAAAATATTAATAAAAATGCCATAAAACCATCCCCTATTTTGTAGACGCTAGAATTTTTGCGCAAACCAATCAATAGACGCTTATTGCGATTTTTTTTTACAAAAAATATGTAGAAGAATACGTATTGGCCTAAACTGAGGAAAAAACGTTTTTTTTATATATTTTTGGGGGATATTTATTACAGCAAAAAGTAAAAAATATTCATTTTTTTTTTAAATCGTCGCTTGATTTTGGTTTATAGCGCAAAAAATAAAAAACGTAGAGGTGATCAAATACCACCAAAAGAAAGCTCTATTTGTGGGAAAAAAAGGACGCCAAGTTTGTTTGGGAGCCACGTTGCACGACCACGCAATTGTCAGTTAAAGCGACACAGTGCCAAATCGCAAAAAGTGGCCTGGTCATTGACCAGCAAAATAGTCTGGGGCTGAAGTGGCTAACAGTCTTGGACATGGAGTTCACCAGAGCTTCACAGGTTTCCACTGGAGTCCTCTTCCACTTCTCCATGATGACATCACAGAGCTGGTGGATGTTAGAGTCCTTGCACTCATCCACCTTCCGTTTGAGGATGCCCCACAGGTGCTCAATAGGGTTTAGGTCTATATATAAGCTTGACCAATCCATCACCTTTACCCTCAGCTTCTTTAGCAAGGTAGTGGTCTTCTTGGAGGTGTGTTTGGGTTCGTTATCATGTTGAAATATTGCCCTGTGGTCCAGTCTCTGAAGGGAGGGGTCGTGCTCTGCTTCACTGTGTTACAGTACATGTTGGCATTCATGTTTCCCTCAATGAACTGTAGCTCCTCAATGCCGGCAGCACTAATGCTGCCCAAGACCATGACACTCCCACCACCATACTTGACTGTTGGCAAGACACACTTGGCTTTGTATTCCTCACCTGGTTGCAGCCACACACGCTTGACACCATCTGAACCCAATACGTTTATCTTATGCCCTGTACACACGATCGGTTCATACAATGAAAACGGACTGATGGATTTTTTCATCAGATATCCGATGAAGCTGACTTTCATCAGTCGTGCCTACACACCATCAGTTAAAAAAATTATTGTGTCAGAACGCGGTGACGTAAAACACAACGACGTGCTGAGAAAAATGAAGTGCTAATGGACGTGCCACAGACAATCGTTTTTTTCTATCGGTTGGTTAACCATCAGATAATTTTAAAACAGGTTCCTAGTTTTTTAACCGATGGATATAAAACCGATGGGGCCCACACACGATCGGTTAGTCTGATGAAAACAGTCCATCAGACCGTTTTCATCAGACAAACCGATCGTGTGTACGCGGCATTAGTCTCATCAGACCACGGGACATGGTTCCAGTAATCCATGTCCTTAGTCTGATTGTCTTCATAAAACTGCTTGGAGGCTTTCTTGTCCATTTTATTTAGAAGAGGCTTACTTCTGGGATGACAGCCATGCAGACCAATTTGATGCAGTGTGCAGCGTATGGTCTGAGCACTAACAGGCTGACCCCCCCCACCCCTTTAACCTCTGCAGCAATGCTGGCAGTACTCATACATCTATTTCCCAAAGACAACCTCTGGATATGATGCTGAGCATGTGTACTCAACTTTTTTTGGTCAACCATGGCAAGGTCTCTCACAGTATACTCGCCAACTGAGAAGATAACTAAATACCATTACCAAACTTCTCAATAACCACTAAATCCCTTATCAATGGGGTTTTCCTATTAAAATAATGGTCACCAAAAATGAAGTTAAACACATTGGGCCGGATTCAGAAAGAGATACGACGGCGTATCTCCTGATACGCCGTCATATCTCTGAGTCCGGCCGGACGTATCTATGCGACTGATTCAGAGAATCAGTTACGCATAGATATCCCTAAGATCTGACAGGTGTAAATGTCTTACACCGTCGTATCTTAGGCTGCAATTTCAGGCTGGCCGCTAGGTGGCACTTCCGTATTTTTACGCAAGGAATATGCAAATTAGTATTTACGCCGATTCAGAAACGAACGACTGCCCGGCGCTTTTTTTTACGTCGTTTGCGTTCGGCTTTTTCTGGCATATAGTTACCCCTGCTATATGAGGCGTAGCTAATGTTAAGTATGGCCGTCGTTCCCGCACAGAGTTTTGAATTTTTACATCGTTTGCGTAAGTCGCAAATACGGCTGGACGTAATTTACGTTCCCGTCGAAAGCAATGACGTTTTGCGGTGGATTTTCGAGCATGCGCACTGGGATGTTTTCACGAACGGCGTATGCGCCATTAAAAAAAAACGTAAAATACGCAGGGTCAAGCAAAATTTCAATAAAACACGCCCCCCACATCCCCATTTGAATTAGGCGGGCTTACGCCGGCCCACATACGTTATGCCGCCGTAACTTAGGGCACAAGTTCTTTCTGAATACGGAACTTGCGCTCAAAATTACAGCGGCGTAACATAACTAGGATACATTACGCCGGCTGGAGAGATACGCACAGGTATCTGAATCCGGCCCAATATCTCCACAGTGGAAGAGGGCATACCCAGCCCTCCAACGCGAACCTCCAACTAATCCATATTAGAATAGCGGCCTCAAAACATGATCCACAAGCTATACCTCCGGTCAGATGCCTTGCTCATTGCAAATAGTTCCACAAACTTACACCCCATAGCTGCACAGCAGCCTACAGTCGGCTGCTGTCATCTGTTGTTTTTTTTTTTTTTTTTTACCTTCTTCTCACTATCTAAGCTAATCTCACTCACGACTTATTGTTTTCCTTTTACCCACATTCTCTTCCCTGAGAGCACTATAGGAATCTGGATCCACAGGGGTCTACAATATGAACATATTGAGTGGACATGCACTTCCATACAACTGTAAGTTAATAACTTACTTCACACAGTTGCCTTAAGACACACAACAAGATGTCTAAATTCTTGTTGCTTAATACCAAAGGGTTAAATCACCCTGCAAAAAGAGCCTGCCTCAGGCACTCAGCACAGGAATCTCACAGTGATATCATATGCATACAGGAGACTCATTTTAAAAACACTGCAGAACCTCACTGCACCAACAAAAAATTCACCCATGTATATCGAGCATCAGGTCCCACTAAGGACAAGTTCCAGACTGTAACGAACACGTGCGAGAACGCAGGGCACCGGAAGTGATATTGGACGAGTTTGCGATGCCTGTTATGATATGTCTGTTTGATACTTTACATTGTGAGTTTTTATTATTGCTGCTGATTCCAATAAATGTTTTAAATATTACACTATTGAGCATCCCTCTTTACATCCCCCCCATGCCCCAATGTGAGGCTATCTGATACAGACACACCAGGGACACATACAGGGGAATATTGACATCTCCAGATGTCAAATAGATCAGAGGAGTAGATGAAATGTGCCAATGTTGCTCTGTTTCCCATGGCGCGTGTCGCCAGAAAGGTCCAGATCAATGTTCGAGATGGCATTGAAACCTTCGCATAAGACTAGATGTCCTTAATGTAATAAGGCCCCGTACACACGAGAGGATCCATCCGCTGAAAAATCTCAGCGGATCGGTTTCAGCGGATAGATCCCCTGGTGTGTACGTTCCAGCGGATATTTATCCGCGGATATTTCCGATTTCCAGCAGATAAAAATTTGAAGACATGCTTACAAATCTATCCGCTGGAATCGGCTCCAGCGGATCGATCCGGTGGTCTGTACAGACTCACCGGATCGATCCGTCCGAACCCATCCCTCGCATGCGTCGTAATGATTCGACGCATGCGTGGATATCCTTATATGACAGCGTCGCGCACGTCGCCGCGTCATCATCGCGGCGACGGCGCGACACGTCACCGCGATGGGAATTTGGTGCGGATTTCGATCCGATGGTGTGTACACTCCATCGAATTAAAATCCTCAGAGGATTTATCCGCGGATACGGTCCGGCGGACCGTATCCGCGGATCAATCCTATCGTGTGTACCAGGCCTAAGAAGATTTTTTTCCAGATTTTATTTAAAAAGGAAATTTGTTTGGTATTAGGAAGGTATAAGTTAACTATCGTGTACTTAACCTGGTTTATTTCACAGACTAGAATTATAAACCTGCCAGAGGTGTCTGTGTGGACATCCAGTTGAGTAAATTGGATAGAGTCTATAACAGCAACGGCCACACCTCTTTTTTTGAGGGTCTATTTGTCAAAAATATGTGAGGAAATTGGTGATGTTGGAAGATCGGTGGTTCACGGAAGTCAAAGTGTGTATCCTGGTAACATATTATGTCACATTTGAGGCTGCAAGCTTCTTTCCAAGCCATGCGTCTCTTGTGTGGAAATTTTGAAGGTCATGGTTAAATAGTTGTTGGTTGTGTGATAGGTTATGTTATTGGTCTAGAGGTGAAGTTGTTAAAGTGCAGCAAAGATGAGTTAGCTGATTGATGAGACCTCAGGTAGTTGATGACAAAACTTTGGTGGTTGGAGAGTAGGTTGTCAGGATAGATGAAAAGAGTAGCCAGACCTGTTCCTGGATGGTGATAATTGAAAAACTGTACCAAAAATAACGTTACTACGAGAGCAAAAAGAACAAAGGGTAAAAACTGATGATTCAGTGCTTGAATCTGTGTGAAAAAAAACCTGCTCAGTTAGTGGGGTCAAAAATAATTAAACAGAGTGACATTCTCCTGGGTTGCCAGAGAATTGGTGAGTTATATTATAGTGAATAAAGCGCAAGAATTAACCCGCCTCAGAATCAGACTCACCACAGATAGATGAAAGAGAATGCAGGGAATCTTTGTCCATTGGATCTTAAGGATCTAGGATGTTCAATTTCTGCAATAGGCGTAGTTCTTCTTTTACAGTAGTGACCACGTAGGTAGTGCCATCTTTAGATATGAGCAATTTGGCTGGATGTAGCCAGTGATAGGTGATGCAATGATTATTTAGAGGTTTTGTGATTGTTGTGAGTGAAAGCAGAAAGATCAGCAACGAATGACAGATCTTGTAGACTCTGCGGTAGGTTTCATGTGACCCTTAATAGCCATTCTTTGGTGTGGTAAAAATGGATTCTCGCAATGGTATCTCTTGGCAGGTGAGAGGGAATACGTTTGAGTCAGGAGGTTTAACCGACTCTGGGATCCCCGGATCTTGACGTTATTACATCTCGATCTATCCCCTAAATCTGCATGCAGCTACAAGCTGATGATGCTTGTAGCTGCACGCACCATTTAGATATCCCGCTCAAAATCAAGGATGTCATATGACTGCTGGCGGGCGGGAAGTGGTTAAAATATAGGTTACGTTTTTTTGTTCACGTTTTTGATGTTTTTTTTTTTTTTGGGCTTTGGCTTTGGTCTGCCATGGGGGATGATATACTGCAGCCAGTACTAGATATGGAGCTGACCATTGCAGAATACATCTTATGTTTTTTGCTTTGAAAAATAACAATTTCCCTTGTGAGCTGCTATATAAACGCTAGATGCTTCCGGAACTTCCCACACTTCCAAGTATTGATAGCACAAAATAATTAAAAATAAGTGCAGCGCTATATAAACATAATAAATATCCAATGTGCATTTAAGTAAAATAAAGAATATAGGGCCAGATCCACAAAAGGGTTACAACGGCGTATCTGCTGATACGCCGTCGTATCCCTGTTTCTATCTATGCGACTGATTCATAGAATCAGTTACGCATAGATATCCCTAAGATCCGACATGTGTAATTGTTTTACACTGTCGGATCTTAGGATGCAGTATCGCGGCCGCCGCTGGGGGCATTTCTCGTCGTAAACCAGCGTCGGGTATGCAAATTAGCACTTACGGAGTTCCACAAAGGTTTTTCCCTTCGTGAAGTCGCCGTAAGTGTTAGTTTGCCGTCGCAAAGATAGGGCTGCTTTTACAAAGTGTAAAGTTAGTACACCATGTAAAAGTATACCCGTCTTTCCCACGTCGCTGTCAATTTTTTTTTACATTTTTTATTTTTTCCGCCGCAACTCTTTTTTACCCGTCGCGATTCACAAAACCTTGGCGCAACGTAACTTCGCGCAAAGCACGTCGGGAAAATAGCTTCGGGAGCATGCGCAGTACATCCGGCGCGGGAGCGCGCCTAATTTAAATGGGACTCGCCCCATTTGAATTGGCCCGCCTTGCACCGGACTGATTTAGGATACACCGCCGCAAATTTCCAGGTAAGTGCTTTGTGGATCGGGCACTAACTTGGGTAATTTGCGGCGGTGTAACTTAAATAGAAAAAGTTACGTTGCGCCCGCTGTTTGTGGATCTGGCCCATAAAGTGCAATATACTGTAAATATTCACTGATGGTATACAATGATCACATTCATATATAGTAAAATTATTTCATAAATGCCATAAACTAGCAATAAAGTGCAATGAGATCCATGCTCCACACAGTGTCCTTTATGAATTCCAATCAATAGTGCAAAAACAACAGACAGTACATTTAGTGATTTATGAAATCAATATAATTGAAGGCAATATCTGCACACCGATCCACCCCTGTGCATATACAGATATCCTTGTGTCATCTCCGCCAGCTGTGCCCTCACCTCATACAGTAGGCTTAATATATGTGCCTTAGATCACAATCAATCCTCTGATTGGCTTCTTTAAATTTTCCTCCTTTTTATAGCTCACCTGTTTACTCAGGCGTCTCACATCACAGGGTGTGCTCCTTCCCTATTATTTAACATTGGTCTCCCCTCACATCGCCCACATGCAAAGTAACAAGAACTTGTAATAGTGCTTTACCGTTTTTAAGGATTTATTGGTATAAAACATAAACAAGTATCACTAACATTTGCCAGATTAAAAAACAAGCCTTATTGTGCATATCCACAGGTGATAGGACAAAGGTATCATCTCAAGACTGGCTCTGCATCCCCAGTTATCAGCTCAAGATCCCGACAGGGGAAGGGGGAGCCGTGGACATTCAACCTAGCTGCCCGGATCCTGGCAGCACATCCGAGGCTATACACCACCACGCTCGATGTGCAGAACCTAATGCGCTTGCATCCGGTCCAGCCGGACACAAGCAGGCTATGCCTCCGAAACGCACAAGGAGGCTATGCCTTCAAAACACGTTGTCAGAGCAACGGTGTGATGTTCTCACTCTATTCCCCCCTATATCCTGCTTGTGTGGTTTTGTGTGTCTTCGAAGAGCAGTGCCGGCTGGACCGGTCACAAACGCTTTAGGATATGCGCATCAAACGTGGTGGTGGATAGCCTCGGATTTGATGTCCACGGCTCCCCCTTGTCGGAATTTTGAGGTGGTTATAGGATTGTGGCCACAGTGAAATCCTTATGCTGTATCTACTGTATCTTCACACAATGTGAGTTTGACCATTATAGTGTTTTTAACTTTACCATAATAAAGCCGAGTTACACTGGGGCAGCTTTACGCACTCTTCTAAAAACAAGTATATATTAAAAAAGGGAAGCATTAGGGATGTATTTATTAAATATATGTGCAAGTTGTTTTTCCTCTTAAACATTCTTAAAAGAACTGCAAAATAAAATTGTAGCACTCATTCAGAAAGCTACAGTAATTATACAAAGATACTGGGATATATAAAAAATGTGGTGCATTGCCTTGAAATAATACAAGTAAAATTAATCAAATACAATCTTATACATCATTGAAATAAACAGATATAAAAAAAAACTAAATTAAATGTGACATGGGTACTAGATAAATTATAATGGGCAGAGTAATTTAATAATGCAGTGATTTTTTTGTACTGGGTTTATCTAATAAAAAATAATTAAATTGTGGAAACAAGGGGCGAGTTATCACAATCATTTTACAGTACTCCCTGTTACCATAGTAAATGACCTACGTGTCTCTTTTTGCACAAAGCAATTAGACTGAAGGACAGGAAGTGTTTGTTTCATTTATCAGTCAGAATATTAAAGTATCTGAAGGGAAGAAGAAAGTCTCAAAGAAGATATGGAAAAAGTTTCTCTCAAAAGGAACCAATGCTCATGCAAAGATTTCGAGCCAAGAATGTTTTTTTAATTAAGGAAAACCGTCTCATGGGATCTTATTAAGCTTGGGAAGCAACATTTATATCTACATACGGACCTAATTTTATGTTCAGATACAGAACTAGTCTACAGTTTATATAAGAAAATCAATAAAATAAATTACTTTAATACCTATATTACCCCCTCAATGCTAATTAGGATTATAATTCTTTCTTAGCATGACAATAATATATCACTGTTAAAAGCAACGATTGATTCATAAGGTAGTTTTAAAGCATAGATATAAAGCAGAGTATAGTGATGATAGATACTTTTGTTCTTATATTTTTAACCTAAAAATCCAAGCTCTTTTTACTTAACACTTTTTCAGATTGTATGTACTGTATATGCCTGTTTTCTTTTTTTTTTCACCTTTAAATAATAGTTTTTTTTGTTCCAGTTCATCTTCTTTTCTTTCAACTATTTACCAAAGTAAATCACTTTTGGATGAACAATTTTCATTATGACCCTCTTTACATAAAGAAAAGATCCCGCCCCTGGGTTACTACTCTTTCGTCTTTTGTCCCCCACCTCCCTTCGGTTCTGTCTGTCCCTGTTTAGGTTTGGATTCTCTTTTTATGTCTAAATCTCACCTGTCTATTTCTATCATTGCCTGTGTGAATTTTTCTGACGTTTTAAAAGCTTTCCATTTCTCCCAGACTGTTCTGCTTCTGGTCTCACCACCCATTTCTCCACGTCCCAGATATTCCATTTCTGATATATAATCAACTCGGTATATCCATTCTTTTATGGAAGGCCTCTGTGGATGTAGCCATTTTTTTGGGATTAAACCCTTTGCTGCATTCAGCAGCACCGGAAACAAAGTCGATCCATACTGTTTTTTTGATCTATCCGTTCCGTGGAACAAACAGGTCAAAGGGTTTTGTAGGATCTTTTCACCTGTAATTTCTTCTATATATTCTAGGACCTCTGTCCAGTACTCTTGTATTCTCGGGCAGTCCCACCAAACATGCACAGTAGTTCCTACTTGATTACATTCCCTCCAACACAGTGCAGAGTTATTTGGATGTATTTTGTTCATCCTCTCAGGGGTCAAGTGCCAACAAACCATACATTTATAATTGATCTCAATTGTGGTGATGTCAGTAGCATAGTTGAACACTGCACCTATCATTTTTGAGTCCTCTAGGTTTTTCCCAATGTCTTGTCCCCACTTTCCTACGCATGTCAATGTTCCCTTCGTCTCTAAGTCAGTTAATATCCCATATAGTACCGCAGTTCCATGTTTTAATGGTTTTCCCATGGAACATAGTTTTTCTATTGAATTTAATGTTGTATCATCGGCTGTGATAGGGTGCTCACAAAGTGTTTTAATTGAAAGTATTCCCAATCACTAATATATTGGACCCCTGCCTGTGTTTGAAGATCGTTTCTTGACCTTATTTTCCCTTGTGTGACCACTTCCCCTAATTTTTTAGTGCCCAGGTGCCTACCCATTTGTGTCTTGTTACCTGGTGGAAACAAAATTGTGCCAGCTAATGGGATTAATGGGGAGTTATATTCCCATTTTTTCCCGCCTGTATAATGTGTCCCATACTTTAAATACATTCTTTGTTATGCTGTGAGTGTTCGTGCCCATTTTTCGAAATTTAGGTGGAATCCAAACATTCTTACTTACCGTATTTTCCGGCGTATAAGACGACTTTCTGGATGCAAAAAAATGCATCCAAAGTCGGGGGTCGTCTTATACGCCGGGTACGGTCTCTGCCATCACTCACTTTTTTGTGAATAGGCGGTGCGGTGCGGTGACAGTCTCCGGGTGCTGCGAGCGTCAGTGATTTAAAAGACGCTCCTTCTTCTCAGCGTGTTCTGTGATAGGTGGAACACAAATCTTGTTCTGTGTTCCTCCTATCACAGATGCCTTCTCATCCTCGGACGAGATGAGAAGACGTCCCTGATAGGCAGAACACAGAACAGAGGCGCTGCTGGGAAGATTTGTGTTCCGCCTAACACAGGACAGTCTGAGGAGAAGGCGCGTCTTTTAAATCATGACGCTCGCAGCACGGAGACTGTCACCGCACTGCCTGAAAAAAAAGTGAGTGATGGCACTGGGGGGACAATGCTAATGCCATAAAAGGGAAAGGTATGCAAAAGTTTACAATGAATAACTCCTTCAGGAAAGCTAAATAAAACAAACAAAAAAAAACCTAGCCTCATCCCATCTGTATTTAAATTTGTCATAGTTCATGATGTGAAATAAATGGGAACTTTAGCACTCAGGATTATTTGGGAATTACTGTCTGTAGATTGTATACATAAAAATGCCATCAATAACCAGGCACAGTGGGGGCAAGTGATGGCACAGAGAGGGGGCAAGTGATGGCACAGTCGGGGAATGTAATGTAATGGCATAGTGAGATTTGAAAAAGCCTGTTTCTGTCAGCGGTTCTGGCTACCCCTCAGCTTCCAGAAAGACAGTAAGAAGGGGGTAGTCTTATACAGTGAGTATATCCCAAAACCAACATTTTTCCTGGAAAATGAGGGGGTCGTCTTATACGCCCAGTCGTCTTATACGCTGGAAAATACGGTAATTGTGTCAAACTTTTTATGCCTTCCATCTGTGCCCACTTCTTTTTAGTGTATATATTTGTCCATTCAGCTAACCTTGCTAAAATTACGGCCTGGTAATATCTTTTTATATCTGGGAGCGCCAACCCCCCGTTTTTTTTTTACGACTTAGGATACTATAATTTACTCTGTCCTTTTTGCCCTGCCAAATATATTTCAAGATTATAGTTTTTATTATCCTGAAAAAGCTTTGTGGAATTCTTATGGGGAGCATTTGGAACTTGTAAATTATTTTCGGTAAAATCATCATTTTAAATGCATTGATCCTACCTACCCAAGAGATCGGTCTCTTTGCTAGATTTTTCAGGTCCTGCTTTGTTTCGTTGACTAATGGGATATAATTGGCCACATAGGGCCAGATTCACAAAAGAGATACAATGGCGTATCTCCTGATACGCCTTTGTATCTCTGTTTTAGGGCCGTTCTAACTATGCGACTGATTCATAGAATCAGTTACGCATAGCTAGCCCTAAGATCTGACAGGTGTAATTGAATTACACCGTCGGATCCTCGGATGCAATACTTCGGCCACCGCTGGGGGGAGTTTGCGTCGTAAACCAGCGTCGGGTATGCAAATTAGCAGTTACGGCGATCCACAAAGGTTTTTCCCGTCGTTACGTCGGCGCTAGTCTTAGATTCCCGTCGCAAAGATAGGGCTGCTTTAACATGGTGTAAAATTACTCCACCATGTTAAAGTATGCCCGTCTTTCCCGCGTCGCTTTTGAATTTTTTTGTTTTCCCGGCGTAAGTACGTTACGCACGTTGCGATTCTCAACACGTCGGCGCGTCGTAATTTCGCGCAAAGCACGTCAGGAAACTTGCGAACGGAGCATGTGCAGTACGTCCGGCGCGGGAGCGCGCCTAATTTAAATGGAACCCGCCCCATTTGAATTGGGCCGCCTTGCGCCGGACGTGTTTACGATACACCGCCGCAAGTTTCCAGGTAAGTGCTTTGTGGATAGGGCACTTAGACTGAAAACTTGCGGCGGTGTAACGTAAACGGGTTACGTTACGCTGCGCCGCAGGTACGAGAATCTGGCCCATAGTTTTTCTACTCTAGGTGTTATCTTTATTCCTAAGTATGTTAGTGTTTTTTTTTTCCCAAATAAAGGGAAATTCTTGTTGTAAGTCTTTTTCTTCTTTTGCATCTATTCCCAAGTTCAGAATTACCTTTTTTATAGGATTAATTTTAAATTTAGAAAGTTCCCCATATTTTTTTATTTCTGTCATTACGTTGGGAAGAGAGAGTCAAGGCTTGATCACATATAGGAGTATGTCGTCTGCGTACGCCGCAACCTTGTGCTCTTCCTCTCCCACTCTCATACCCCCTATACCCGGATTATTCCGTATCCCGACCAATAATGGTTCCAACGATATTACATACAGGAGGGGCGAGAGTGGGCAACCCTGTCTAGTTCCGTTCATCATTTCAAACTCAGACGACACACTCCCATTGACCTTCACCCTTGCCTTTGGGTAATTATATAGGTTTTCCACCCATTTAATGTATCTAGGTCCCAATCCTATAGTTCGCAAAGTTTCCATCAAAAACCCCCAGTCGACTCTGTCAAAAGCTTTTTCAGCATCTATTGACATGAGTACGACTGGGGGTTTCTTTTTTCCATCCTCCTGTAAGAGCAGTAGAGTTCTTAGACTATTATCCCTCCCTTCTCTCCCTTTTACAAATCCTGTCTGATCTGTGTTTATTAAGTCCGGCATAAGTGCCTTTATCCTCGTTGCCAGTATTTTTGCATAAACCTTGATATCAACTTTTAATAATGCTATTGGTCGATAATTGGAACACAGAGTACCATCTTTTCCCTTTTTAGGAATAGTTGAAATATTGGCGAGGAGGGATTCTTTCCTTATTTCTTCCATTTCTCCCAGTCTATTAAAATAGTTGCATAGCTCTGGGACCAAGAGTTCTTTACATTTTTTATAGTACTTGATCGGGAACCTGTCCGGGCCTGGACTCTTACCTCCAGCTGTTTCTTGGATGGCTTTATAGATTTCCCCCTGCGTTATTGCCTGTTTTTATCAGCTTTCTAAATAAATAATTTTCATACTTTAAATAGTAACAATTTCTGATATAAAACAGATAAAACTTCTTGTGGATATAAAGAGTTATTATAATAACTATATTAAAGGCCAGTTTTTTTTTACTATCAGCTAAATTAACAATTAAGAGTAGGGATGAGCTTTATGTTCGATTCAAACATGAGTTCGACTCGATCATTGGCTGTTCACCCGAACATCGAACAATTTGGGGTGTTCGCGGAAAATTCGAAAATCTGCGGAACACCCTTTCAAAGTCTATGGGAGAAATCAAAAGTGCTAATTTTAAAGGTTGATATGCAAGTTATTGTCATAAAAAGTGTTTGGGGACCTGGGTCCTGCCCCAGGGGACATGTATCAATGCATTTTTTTTTTTTTTAAAGATTGAAGTTTTTTGGGAGCAGTGATTTTAATAATGCTTAAAGGGAAACAATAAAAGTGAAATATTCCTTTAAATTTTGAAACCGGGGGGTGTCTATAGTATGCTTGTATGTGGCGCACGTTTCCCGTGTTTAGAGCAGTCCCTACACAAAATGAAATTTCTAAAGGAAAAAAAGTAATTCAAAGCTATTTGCGGCTATAATGAATTGTCGGGTCCCGACGATACAGATAAAAGTAATTAAAAAAAAAATGGCATGGGTTCCCCGCAGTTCATTACCAGGCCCTTCAGGTCTGGTATGGATTTTAAGGGGAACCCCGCACCAAAATAAAAAAATGCCGTGGGGTTCCCCCAAAAATCCATATCAGACCCTTATCCGAGCATGCAACCTGGCAGGCCGCAGGAAATTAGGGGGGGGGACAAGAGAGCGCCTCCCTCCTGAACCATACTAGGCCACATGCCCTCAACATGGGGAGGATGTCTACATGTTGATGGGGACAAGGGCCTCATCCCCACAACCCTTGCCCGGTGGTTGTGGGGGTCTTATCGGAATATGGAACCCCCCTATGTGAATTGGTAATGGGGTGCATTATACCCCTACCATTTCACAAAAAAAGTGTCAACATTTTAAAAACCACAGGAAAAAGTTTTGGATAAGTCCTTTATTAAAAGGAAAAAAAAAGATTCCAACGATGTAATCCAGTCTCGAGTGAAACAGGGAAAGGAGGCGCCGCCCGAATGACACTCTCCCGGTGTGATAGCTCTTTTGTAGCTGAGGACGGGGCCACCCGTCACATGCACGGGTGACCCTACCCCCCTCTGATGCAAAGAGAAAGGCCGGGGTTACCCAGTGACGTGTACAGGTGACCCCCACCCCCTCTGACGTGTGACGGGAAACCCACGTTGCGCCAGAGGGGGCGGGGTCACCAGTACAGGTCATTGGGTAATCCCAGGCTTTCTCCTTGCGTCCCAGAGGGGGCGGGGTCACCCGTGCACGTGACGAGTGGTCCCGCCCTTAGCTATAAAAGAGCTGTCACATTGGGAGAGCGTCATTCGGCCCGGTGCCTCATATGGAGGTGGTATCGTTCGTAGCGGCGGGTTTATTTTTTTTCTCCGTATTGCTCAAGACTGGATTACATCATTGGAATCTTTTTTTTTTTCTTTTTTCTTTTTTTCTTTTTAATAAATGACTTGTCCCAAGCTGTCTCCTGTGGTTTTTAACATTTTGATACTTTTTTTGTGAAATGACAGTGGTACAATGTACCCCGTTACCAATTCACATAGGGGGCCTGGGATCTTTGTTAAAAGGTTCTCTATTTTCCCGCCGGGATTCCCGGCATTTTTCCTGTAGGGAAAACTGCGAGGAAGCATACACATGGCCGGTTTTCCCGGCCAAAAGCTCTCCTGGCAGTTTTCCTGCCAGGAAAATCGGTAGTGTGTATGAGGCTTGATTCTTGATGGACCAGATGGATAGGCTTGTGGCTGGATCAGTAATGGGCACTTTTAGGGGGGGCGGCAAATCAGTGTTCAAACTGCTGCCTAAAAATCGGTACTCTCTGTGTTTGAGGCTGAGCCGAGCTCACTGCTCAGCAATGGGAAGCGGCGGGTGTCCTGTGATTGGCTGAGCAGGTCATGTGCAGGATGTGCTTGTGATTTGACTGGAGGAGCTGCTGCTGGACTGTCTGTGGGTAATCATGCAAGCCCTGCATGCTCCCAGGGTCCTATCTTGCATTGTGTGTCACTGCAGTGTCTCCTAAGGTACGTCTCTCATCTGCTCTGTCAGCCGCCCGCGTCCCCCTCCGATCAGGTGCCCCCCCCTCTCTATCAGCCGCCCCCCTTCTCTCTATCAGCTGCCCCCCTCCATCAGCCGCGCCCCCTCCTCTCTATCAGGCGCCCCCCCTCTCTATCAGGCCCCCCTCCTCTATCAGGCGCCCCCCTCCGCTCTATCAGCCACCCCCCTCCATCAGCCACCCCCCTCCTCTCTATCAGCCACCCCCCCTCCATCAGCCACCCCCCTCCTCTCTATCAGCCACCCCCCCTCCATCAGCCGCCCCCCTCCTCTCTATCAGCCGCCCCCCTCCAACAGCCGCCCCCTCCTCTCTATCAGCCGCCCCCACCTCCTGTCTATCAAGCGTCCCCCCTCCTCTCTATCAGGCGACCCCCTCCTCTCTATCAGGCGCCCCCCTCCTCTCTATCAGCCACCCCCAGCCCCCTCCTCTCTATCAGCCCCCCTCCTCCTCTATCAGCCACCCCCCTCCTCTCTATCAGCCGCCCCCCCCTCCTCTGCAATATGTGGCAGGTGGCGTTGTGGCAAGTGACAATCCACAATGTGTGGCTGGTGGCAAGTGACAATCCGCAATGTGTGGCATCATGGCAAGTGACAATCTGCAATGTGTGGCAGGTGACGTCGTGGCAAGTGACAATCCACAATGTGTGGCAGGTGACGTTGTGGCAAATGACAATCCGCAATGTGTGGCAGGTGGCGTTGTGGCAAGTGACAATCCGCAATGTGTGGCATTGTTACAAGTGACAATCTGCAGTGTGTGGTATTGTGGCAAGTGACAATCTGCAACGTGTGGCAGGTGACGTTGTGGCAAGTGACAATCCATAATGTGTGGCAGGTGACGTTGTGGCAAGTGACAATCCGCAATGTGTGGCATCGTGGCAAGTGATAATCTGCAACGTGTGGCAGGTGACGTTGTGGCAAGTGACAATCCACAATGTGTAGCAGGTGACGTTGTGGCAAGTGACAATCCGCAATGTGTGGCAGGTGGCGTTGTGGCAAGTGATAATCTGCAAAAAGTGACAAGCTGCATCTGGTGGCAGGTGACGCGGCAAGTGACACACTCGGGGTTCCCACTGATTCTGCATCATGGGGAGTTGAACTATTTTTCTTTATATAACATAAATAATAATAGAAATAATGCACTTCAATATTTTCTTTTGTGATTCGGCGCTGCATTGACTTAATTGACAATTGCAATGTCGTCTGAGGTTGTACCTAAACAAATAGAGCTTTCTTTTGGTGGTATTTAAACACTTCTGCCTTTTTGTATTTTTTGTGCTATAAACAAAAATAGCGACAATTTTGGAAAAAAAAATCAACTTTTTTCTATAATAAACATCCCAAACAAAAAAAATATATACATTTCTTCATCAGTTTAGGTCGATATATATTCTTCTACATATGTTTGGTAAGACAAAAATGCAATAAGTGTATATTGATTAGTTTGCGCAAAAGTTATTGTGTCTATCAAATAGAGGATATATTTATGGCATTTTTATTATTATTTTTTTTACTAGTAATGGCGGTGAGCTGCAATTTTTAGTGAGACTGTGACATCGCGGTGGACAGATTGGACACTTTTGACCCTTTTTTGGGACCAGTGACATTTATACAGTGATCTGTGCTATAAAAATGCACTGATACTGTGTAAATGTCACTGGCAGGAAAGGGGTTAAATGTGTTCCCTGGGAGGTGTTGCTAACTGGGGGGATGGGACTGACTGGAGGAGGAGAGAGATCTCTGTTCCTAATCCCTAGGAACATCAGATCTGTCTCTCCTCCCCTGTCAAAATCTGAGTCTGTTTACATTGACAGATCCCCATTCTGGCTCTCTGGAGTGATCACAGGTGACTTGCTGACATTGCGGCCAACGGCCACACACAGTCCTCTTTATACTCCTACATACATGTATAGTGCCATGACAGGTCCTCTTTATACTCATACATACATGTATAGTGCCATGCCAGGTCCTCTTTATACTACTACATACATGTATAGAGCCATGACAAGTCCTCTTTATACTGCTACATACATGTAAACAACCATGACAGGTCCTCTTTATACTCTTATATACATGTATAGAGCCGTGGCAGGTCCACTTAATACTCCTATACATGTATAGAGCCATGACAGGTCCACTTTAGTTATCATGATATAAAATAATGAATGTGGGGGCATTTTGGTGGGCATAATTCTATTTTTTGGGGGGGGGCAGCATTTCATTCTTGGTACCAGGCAGCACAATGTCTTGCCGGCACTGGGTACTGGTACAACTGGTATTAATAAAGATGAGGTAGTTGGACCTTTTTGGGTTGAAGATGGATGCAAAATCAACTCCCGAACCTACTGCTAGTTTTTAGAAGACACTTTCTTCAATAAGTGGTACAGGAGAGACTACATCTTTCAAGAAGGCCATGATATTTATGCAGGACCATGCTTCATCCCATGCATCAAGTATTTCACTGTGTTTCTAGCCAGTAAAGGCCTTAAAGATGAAAGAATAATGACATGGCCCCCTTCCTCAGCTAATCTAAACCCTAATAAAGCGGAGGTCCATCCAAATATTTTTTTCCTGACAGACTCCATGGCAGCCTACGTGTGGGTTAATCCCGCCTCTCATACCTCATAGGACCCTACTCCCATAAAGCTTGGCTTCTAGCCATAGACTGTGTTCCTTTTTTGTCCTCCTCCTAGGACCTAGGTAGTCTTACCTTTTTAAAAAATGTCTTCGGTCCAGTCCTGGTCGTTGCACTTAAGGGAGAGTACAGTTTCTGGAGTCCAACAAGTCCCAGCTATTAGCAGGGTGGATATAGGCAGTAATTAATCCAATGCCTTGTAAAGCTTACTAACCAGCCATTGGCAGGCAAGCAATGTTGTGGCCAAACATCCTGGCTATTAGCAGGAGGCCTTTCCCCTACAGACGGTATCCCAGATGGTGCGGTATTGAGCGTCATAGCTCCCAGGCTGGATCGGATGGTGCCTTGGTAATGTATCAATTTGTTTTCTACATTAGCAGCTGTTTTTGTTTGTATGTTTGCGCCGTCCTGACCCTTCCGGGTTATGGCTGCTGGAATGCACCTGCGTTCCAGTCTCTTCCTCCTGTAGCCTTCTGCGCGTGTACGAGCCTCCTCCGGTTCACGCGTGCGCAGTTACGACTGGTACCGCTTTCACGCATTCACGCAAGGTACTCGGGGTCACGCCGGACACAGCGCAGGCGCACACGGCAGGTGTGGTGACGTCATAAAGGGCGGCAGCTTTTAAAAAGCTGTCAGATACAGCTGATTTTGGAATTTCCCTGTCTCGTTTTTGCTGCTTCCCAGGCGCAATAATTGCGGCTCAAGGTAGGTGCCTTGTGGCACTCTGTTACCTCTGTGGTATTTGTTTTTATATGCCTTGCTTTCAGGGCCGGCCCTATGATGGGACCGGGTGGTACCATGGGTACCAGGCAGCACTTTTAGGGGGGCAGCATACTGATGCCTGCCAGCCCATTCCCCCAGCTCCGCTACCCAAATAAAATTGATGTCCTTTTTTTCCCACAAATAGAGCTTTCTTTTGGTGATATTTGATCACCTCTGCGGTTTTTATTTTTTGTGCTAGAAATATATATATATTTTTTTACTTTTTGCTATAATAAATATCCCCAAAATTTTGAAAAATAAATATTTTCTTCAGTTTAGACCAATATGTATTCTTCTACATATTTTTGGTACGAAAAAAAAACCCACAATCAGCGTACATTGATTAGTTTGCGCAAAAGACATTGTGGCCGCCGGCAATTCACAGGTACCTTTATACTCCTGGATACATGTATAGAGCCATGGCAGGTCCTTTTTATACGCCTATATGCATGTATAGAGCCATGACAGGCCCTCTTTATACATCTATAGAGCCATGACAGGCCCTCTTTATACATCTATAGAGCCATGACAGGCCCTCTTTATACATCTATAGAGCCATGACAGGCCCTCGTTTAAATCCTTTATACATGTATAGAGCCATGACAGGTCCTCTTTATACTCCTATATACATTTATAGAGCCATGGCAGGTCCTCTTTATATTCCTTTACATGTAAAGAGTCTCGACAGGTCCTCTATATACATGTATAGAGCCATGACAGGTCCTTTTTATACATGTATAGAGCCATGACAGGTTCTCTTTATACATCTATAGAGCCATGACAGGCCCTTGTTATACTCCTTTATACATGTATAGAGCCATGTCAAGTACTCTTTATAGTCCTATATACCTTTATAGAGCCATGACAGGTCCTCTTGATATTCCTTTACATGTAAAGAGTAATGACGGGTCCTCTATATACATGTATAGAGCCATGACAGGTCCTCTTTATACTCCTATACATGTATAGAGCAATGACAGGTCCTCTTTATACTCATTTATACATGTATAGAGCCATGACGGGTCCCCTTTAGTTATTATGATATAAAATAATGAATGTGGGGGCCTTTTGGTTGGCATGATTTTTTTTCGGGGGGGGGGCAGCATTTCATTCTTGGTCCCAGGCAGCACAATGTCTTGGGCCGGCACTGCTTGCACTTATAGTTATTTTGATGCATTACTTACAGTGTTTATCCCTGCTACTATGGATGTGTCACCGCCTCCAGTGGTCAACACTTATGCCGCAGGTAGGATGGAATTTTTTCTTTCCTCTACCTGTCTGTTGGGTTTCTTAGGTGCAAGTTTTTAATTTTTTTTTTCTTCATCACCGTCAGCCCTTCTAGGTCTGATCAACAGCCCTCAGTTCATGAAGAGATAGATGTTTCTAGATCACAACATCGTCGTTCCAGGTCAAGCTCCAGACGTCCCAGATCACCTTCTAAACATTGTGGTGAAAAATCTAAGTTCACATCTGACCGCCATTCCCACCGTCATTCCAGCCATCCTGGAAGAAAGGCCTGCTGGGGGTGCAGAGCTCAAGTTTCGGAAGGCAAATCCTTCTGTGATCCCTGCGAGCCGCTAGAGAAAGAGTGGATGGTGATCAACAGGTGGAGGCTCTGGTCAGAAAGGTGGTCCAGGAATCTTTGAACAAACCTGATCCCAATTGTAGCATTCCTTCTCCAATTGTTCCAGCTCCAATTCCCATACAGGATGACTCTGAAATGCCGGGTCCATCTCAGCGTAATCGTTCCCCAAGTTTGTCCTCTGCTAGTGAAGTAGAAAGTATTGTCAATTCTGCAGGATTTGATTTTTCTCTTGTTCCAAATTTGGTTAAAGCAGTAAAAGCCCCTTTAAAGTGGGAGGATCCAGTTGAAGCACCTTTTAAACAAAGGAAGTATTTCAAACACCTCAAGAAGGAGCGTCCCAGTTTTCCCCTCCTGGGGGAACTTGGAGAAATGATCACTGATGAGTGGACGGCCACGGAAAGGAAGAATTCATTGCTTTCTAAAGTCGAAAAAATATATAAGTTCAAAAGTGAGGAAGTTAAACATTTATGCCGCGTACACACCATCACTTTATGTGATGAAAAAAAATGACGTTTTTAAAAACGTCACTTTAATTGACTGTGTGTGGGGGAAAACGTTGTTTTATGTCTTGTAAAAAACTACCATGACAGGTCCTCTTGATATTCCTTTACATGTAAAGAGTAATGACGGGTCCTCTATATACATGTATAGAGCCATGACAGGTCCTCTTTATACTCCTATACATGTATAGAGCAATGACAGGTCCTCTTTATACTCATTTATACATGTATAGAGCCATGACGGGTCCCCTTTAGTTATTATGATATAAAATAATGAATGTGGGGGCCTTTTGGTTGGCATGATTTTTTTTCGGGGGGGGGGCAGCATTTCATTCTTGGTCCCAGGCAGCACAATGTCTTGGGCCGGCACTGCTTGCACTTATAGTTATTTTGATGCATTACTTACAGTGTTTATCCCTGCTACTATGGATGTGTCACCGCCTCCAGTGGTCAACACTTATGCCGCAGGTAGGATGGAATTTTTTCTTTCCTCTACCTGTCTGTTGGGTTTCTTAGGTGCAAGTTTTTAATTTTTTTTTTCTTCATCACCGTCAGCCCTTCTAGGTCTGATCAACAGCCCTCAGTTCATGAAGAGATAGATGTTTCTAGATCACAACATCGTCGTTCCAGGTCAAGCTCCAGACGTCCCAGATCACCTTCTAAACATTGTGGTGAAAAATCTAAGTTCACATCTGACCGCCATTCCCACCGTCATTCCAGCCATCCTGGAAGAAAGGCCTGCTGGGGGTGCAGAGCTCAAGTTTCGGAAGGCAAATCCTTCTGTGATCCCTGCGAGCCGCTAGAGAAAGAGTGGATGGTGATCAACAGGTGGAGGCTCTGGTCAGAAAGGTGGTCCAGGAATCTTTGAACAAACCTGATCCCAATTGTAGCATTCCTTCTCCAATTGTTCCAGCTCCAATTCCCATACAGGATGACTCTGAAATGCCGGGTCCATCTCAGCGTAATCGTTCCCCAAGTTTGTCCTCTGCTAGTGAAGTAGAAAGTATTGTCAATTCTGCAGGATTTGATTTTTCTCTTGTTCCAAATTTGGTTAAAGCAGTAAAAGCCCCTTTAAAGTGGGAGGATCCAGTTGAAGCACCTTTTAAACAAAGGAAGTATTTCAAACACCTCAAGAAGGAGCGTCCCAGTTTTCCCCTCCTGGGGGAACTTGGAGAAATGATCACTGATGAGTGGACGGCCACGGAAAGGAAGAATTCATTGCTTTCTAAAGTCGAAAAAATATATAAGTTCAAAAGTGAGGAAGTTAAACATTTATGCCGCGTACACACCATCACTTTATGTGATGAAAAAAAATGACGTTTTTAAAAACGTCACTTTAATTGACTGTGTGTGGGGGAAAACGTTGTTTTATGTCTTGTAAAAAACTACCAAAAAAAATTGAAGCATGCTTCAATTTTATGTGTCGTTTTTCAAAAGTGCACTTTTTACTTCACAGAAATTGACCGTGTGTAGCAAAAAACGTCGTTTTCTAAGACGTTTTTTCATCCACGCATGCCCAGAAGCTACTTCAATGGTAAAACGTGGTGGAACGTAACCTCACTTTGCAAGAACATTGTGAGAAAAACGATGGTGTGTAGGCAACTTCGTCTTTGAAAATTGAAGTTTCAAAAACGTAATTTTTTACTTCACAGAAAGTGTCGTTTTTTTTCATCACATAAAGTGATGGTGTGTATGCGGCATTAGAATCCGCTCCCTTGATTGTCGCCGCTTTAATGAGGTTAGTGAAACATGTTACTCTACCCCTGGAAGATACCGTTTCCTTTAAAGATGGTTTGGATAGGAAGATTGATACAGATCTCAAACACATATACATCACAGCAGGTATGGCCTGTAAACCAGCTTTGGCCCTCGCAGCCCTATCCAAGGCAATGGAAGCCTAGACAGATGAAATGGATTCTACCTTGTCAAATCTGTCTGATCATATGTTCAGAGAGCTGCCAATCCATGAACTCAGAATGGCGTCTGCTTTTTTGGGTGAGGCTTCCCTGGATATTATCCGTTTAGTGGCACGGGTCATGCTCTCTTCTGTCACAGCTAAACGCGCTCTATGGCTTCGTCCTTGGGTAGCCGATCCAGCCTCTAAACAGGCATGGTGTCGGATTCCTTTTCAGGGGTCTTCCCTGTTTGGGAATAAGCTTGATAGTGCTATCACCCATGCCACAGGGGGTAAGTCAGGGTTCCTTCCCCAGGATCGCCGTCCCTTTAGTCAGAGGAAGTTTTTTCCCAGACAAGATCAGGATCGTTCGAGAGAGGCTCGTCGGTACAAACCTGGTAGAGAACTCAGGAAGAACTGGAGGAGAAACCAGCCTTCTGGTCAGAAGCCCACAAAAGGGGCTACTTCTGGTGGCCGTGACGCCCCTAAGTCTTTTTGATATAGGGTCGGCTCAGACGGAACAAGTTGGAGCTCGGCTTGTCTGGGCAACAATTCCAGCATGTCTGGGCAGCCTCGATAAAAGATTTTTTGACAATCAAGACAGTATCCTCAGGTCACTCTTGGACGTTTGTCAATCCACCTATACTCCACTTTGTTCCCACAACTCTACCCTGCTCAGAAGAGAAAAAACAAGTTCTTCTAACATACACAAACACTCTTTTAGCTCAGGGCGCCCCCGTACAGGTACCAATGGCATAAAATTTTCAAGGAATGTACTCGCCCCTGTTCATGGTTCTAAAAAAGACCGGCCAGTGATAGACCTGACACACCTAAATACCTTTATGAAAAAGGAGAAGTTCAAAATGGAGTCCTTACTCACGATACGCCAAACGATTCTACCAGGCGATTGGCTTGTATCAATCGACTTGAAAGATGCCTACTTTCATGTCCCAGTAGCGGCAGAGTTTCAGAAATATACTGCAGTAGGCAGTACTCACCTCCAGTTTACTTGTCTCCCGTTCGGGCTTACAACATCGCCTCGAGTATTTCAAAGCTCTTACTGGCTGTCGTAGCCTTGATCAGAACAAAAGGTATTCGTCTACACCACTATCTGGACGACCTGCTGTTACTTTCGCAAAACAGGGAACAACTATTGATACATTGGGCCCAGGTCATCCTCACTCTAACCGAGTTTGGTTGGCTTCTGAACAGGGAGAAGAGTCATCTAGACCCCACACAGTCTCTAGTTTTCCTCGGTGCCCAATTCAATACAGTTCAGAGTACCATTTCCTTACCCTTGGAAAAAATTCCAATAGTCCGGGACAGGACTCGTCTAGCATTGGAATCTCCTTTTCTCAAAGCCTCACTTTGTCTCAAAATAATAGGCACCATGGTATCCACAATCCCCATGGTGAGGTGGGCACAGTGGAGAATGCGTCTCTTCCAGAAGAGTTTTCTCAGACAATGGGATCCGAGATCTCGGGATCATTTGATACGGATAACCTGGTTGATGCGGGAAAGTCTTCTCTGGTGGCTTCTGCGGGAGAACCTCCTCAACTGTCTCTCAATAGCCCCCGTCTCTTGGATCACAATTACATCCGACGCCAGCAGCAGAGGCTGGGGGGCTCTTTGCCTGAAGGAAGTAGCTCAAGGGAAGTGGGACTTTCTGTCTTGGAAGGTGGTATCCAATGTCCTGGAACTCCGTGCAGCCTTCTGTGCTCTTCAAGCCTTCATTCATCTAATCAAGGGGTCATCAGTCCTTCTAAGGATGGACAATATGACAGCGGTGTCGTACATAAAGAGACAAGGAGGCACTCGCAGTCTGTCCCTACTGAGGGAGGTAGATCCGATCATGTCATGGGCACAGACACATCTGACAGATCTGACAGCGGTTTATCTCCCCGGAGCTCAGAATCTACAGGCAGATTTCCTCTCAAGAACGTCACTCGACAACAAGTGGTCTCTCCACAGCGAAGTTTTCAGCTGGATCCTATCACTAGGATTTGTGCCAGAAGTAGACCTGTTTGCATCCCCGTGCAACTTCAAACTGGAGAAGTTTTACATGAGAAGTCGCTGTCCCCAAGCGTTTGGGGTGGATGTCTTAACAGATCAGTGGATGTTCCACAGAGCCTATGCCTTTCCCCCAGTTCCGGTCATTCTCTGGTTCCTGTCGAGACTCAGGTGGGAGGAAGTCGAGATAGTGGCGATAATTCCTTACTGGCCCAACAGGCCATGGTTTCCGTTGCTGTTCCAGCTGAGCTTCCGGGATCCAGTTCTGCTCCCAACCAGACCTCTTGTTGCAAGGAGCGACCCCTCACCCTTGTCCGACCCATCTACATCTGATGGCCTGGTTTTTGAGAGGGAAAGGCTGGAAGCACTAGGTTGCCCAAGCCAAGCAATTTCTAATCTGCTAAACGCTAGGAGAGCAAGCACCAACAAGGTCTATCAAAGAATATGGTCTAAGTTCTCGGACTACACCTCCTCCATGAACGGATCACCTAGAAATCCCAGAGTTCAAGACGTTTTAGGCTTTCTCCAGACAGGGCTGGATCTACCATTATCAGTCAGCTCTTTGAGGGTTCAAGTTTCAGCAATCTCTGCCTTCACAGGGATATCCTGGGCTAGACACACCCTTGTCAGACAATTATTTAAAGGAGCTATGAGGTTGAGACCTCTGAGGAAACCAAGGTTCTCCAAATGGGATCTCCCATTGGTCTTGGACTTTTTCTCAGAAAATCGACTTTCAGATCATCTATCTATCAAAGATCTTTCCCCTTAAGGTTGTCTTCCTTGTTGCCATTACATCTGCTAAAAGGGTCTCTGAAATTGGTTCTCTAGGATCCAAAGAACCATCCCTTACTTTCTTTCCAGACCGTGTTGTGTTGATCCCGATGCTGGGATCCAAACCAAAGGTAACATCAATTTTTCACGAAAACCAGGAAATCGTCCTTCCCACTTTTCGTTCCTCTGAGAATTCTAATGTTCATCCTCTGGATGTTGGAGAAGTCCTAAAACAATATTTGGAGGCTATAGCGTCCTTCCACCAGTCTGATCATTTGTTTGTTTATTTTCATGGGAAGAACAAAGGAATGCGTGCTTCCTCTAGAACCATTGCAGCATGGATCGTCCAAGCTATCCAAAGGGTTTATAAGGCAAAAGGGTTGGCTCCTCCTGAAGCGGCAACCGCTCATTCCACTCGGAGCGTCTCCACATCATGGGCGGCTGCCCGACATGTTTCTCTGGAAGTGATCTGCAAAGCGGCTTCCTGGTCGTCGCTAAATACATTTGTGACGCACTATTGCGTAGAACCAGCTTCTTTATCGTCGGTTAATTTTGGTTTACATGTTTTATCTGTTGACAACATCAATTAAACCTTTTCTTTAACCAGCAATTGCCCACCCGGGTGTGTATGGCTAGTCATTTCCCACACGTAGGCTGCCATGGAGTCTGTCAGGAAAAATGGAAAATGTATATGAAATACTTACCGTAATTTTCCTTTCCTGATGGACTCCATGGCAGCAGGAGTTCCCTCCCTTTGCCTGAGTAGGCTATATTACGGAACACAGTCTATGGCTAGAAGCAAAGCTTTATGGGAGTAGGGTCCTATGAGGTATGAGAGGCGGGATTAACCCACACGTAGGCTGCCATGGAGTCCATCAGGAAAGGAAAATTACGGTAAGTATTTCATATAAATTTTCCATTTTTTTTAAAAGCCAGCAGCAACAAATACTGCAGCTGCTGACTTTTAAAACATGGACACTTACCTATAGTTGCTCTAGATCTGAGAGGAACATGCAAGAAAAAAAAACAGAATTTTTGCTTGCACATGATTGGATGATAGAAATAAGCAGAGCTTAACCTCATCTCTGAGCTTCCCCTCAGATCTCATGCACCTGCACTTCCAAGTGCACTTCTAGTGCACAGTATTTTGGCCTTTAGTAAATCAACATCCCTGTGTTATCCAGTGCCTCTTAAATCTATGGACTCTTTTGATTTATTGAATTATTAAGTTACAACTATTAAGGAGGCTGCTGGAAGATTTCTATTTTTGTTGCTGTTTTTTTGCTTTGTATCCTAAGTTTGTTTTTTTGTACACAGAGCAGTGATGCATATAGAATACATAGGGCTAGATTCAGATAGATTTGTCTATTTTTATGCCCGGCGTAACGTATCTCAGATACGTTATGCCGCCGTAACTAAGGGCTCAAGTTCTTCAGAAAGAACTTGCGTCCTTAGTTACGGTGGCGTAACGTATCTGTGTCGGCGTAAGTCTGCTTAATTCAAATGTGGATGATGTGGGCGTGTTTTATGTATATTAACTGTGACCCCGCGTATTTGACGTTTTTTACGAACGGCGCATGCGCCGTTCGTGAAAACATCCCAGTGCGCATGCTCGAAAATCCGCCGGAAAACGTCATTGCTTTCGACGTGAACGTAATATATGTACATCCCTATTCGCGAACGACTTACGCAAACAACGTAAAATTTTCAAAACTCGACACGGGAACGACGGCCATACTTAACATAGGATACGCCTCATATAGCAGGGGTAACTATACGCCAAAAAAAGCCTAACGTAATCGACGTAAAAAAATGCGCCGGCCGGACGTACGTTTCTGAATCAGCGTATCTAGCTCATTTGCATATTCCTTGCTTAACTATACAGAAGTGCCACCTAGCGGCCAGCGTAAATATGCAGCCTAAGATACGACGGTGTAAAACACTTACGCCGGTCGTATCTTAGGGAAATCTTAGGGAAATCTATGCTTTGAATCAGGCGCATAGATACGACCGGCCGGACTCAGAAATACGACGGCGTATCTGGAGATACGCCAGGGTATCTCCTCTATGAATCTAGCCCATAATGTTTTTCTTATGCCGCGTACACACGACCGTTTTTCGCGATGTACATTTTTTTTTTAATGGCATTAAAAACGATGGTGTGTGGGCTCCAGAGCATTTTATTTTTGCGACGTTAAAATGGGCATTAAAAATTTAGAACATGCTCTAAATTTTTGCGTTGTTTTTAACGTAGTAAAAAATGGTCGTGTGTGGGCTTTAACGACATGAAAAATTGCACATGCTCAGAAGCAAGTTATGAGACGGGAGCGCTCATTCTGGTAAAACTAGCATTCATAATGGAGATAGCACATTCGTAACGCTGTAATAGACTGAAAAGCACGAAGACTGAAAAGCACGAATCGTCTCTCACCAAATATTTACTAGCACAAAATCAGCAAAAGCAGCCCCAAGGGTGGCACCATCCGAATGGTACTTCCCATTTATAGTGCCGTTGTACGTGTTGTACGTCACCGCGCTTTGCTAGAACCTTTTTATGTATAAAAAGATAGACTTCATTCTTCCCTGCAAATATTAGTTCTTTGGGGTCCAATTATTGTTAAACCGGTTCCCGACCGGCTCACGCAGATATACTGCGTCAGAATGGCTCTCCTGGGTGAAATCCCGTACATATGCAGCTTTGCCCAGGAGAGCCACCAGAGGGCTCGCAAATGCCACCAGAGGCATGCGCGCCCACTGTGCGTGGCCGGTGGGAGCGATCGCAGCTGGCCACGCACGATCGCGTGCAAGAGAGCCAGCATGGGAATTTGTGTGTGTAAACACACAAATCCCTGTGATGTCAGAGGAGAGGAGACAGATCGTCTGTTTCTACAAAGTAGGAACAGCGATCTGTCATCTCTACTAGTTAGTCTCATCCCCACACAGTTAGAACACAGTAAGGACACTTAACCCCTGTATCGCCCCCCTAGTGTTAACCCCTTCCCTGCCAGTGACATTTACACAGTAATCAGTGCATTTTTATAGCACCGATCGCTGTAAAATTGTCAATGGTCCAAAAAATGTGTCAAAAGTGTCCGATCTGTCCGCCGCAATGTCGCAATAATGCTAAAAATCGCAGATCACCGCCATTACTAGTAAAAAAAAAAATATAATAATAATAATAATAAACACGCCATAAATCTTTCTCATAGTAGGTAGACACTATGGGCCAGATTCACAGAAAAATTCCCCCGGAGTATCTACTGATACTCCGGCGTATTTTCAAATTTTCCGCGTTGTATCTTAATTTGTGATTCACAAACAAGATACGACGGCTTTTGGCTAAGATCCGACAGGCTTACAGCTTCGTACGCCTTCGGATCTTAGGCTGCAATACTTCGGCCGCCGCTGGGTGGAGTTTGCGTCGTTTTCCAGCGTCGGGTATGCAAATGAGCTTTTACGGCGATCCACAAAGATTTTCGCGTTCGTTACGTCGCTGTTCAAAAAAATGACTTTACTTTGTGCAAAGCACGGCGGGAATTTCAAAACGGAGCATGCGCAGTACGTCCGGCACGGGAGCACGCCTAATTTAAATGGTACACGCCCCATTTGAATTAGGTGGGCTTGCGCTGGACGCCTTTACGCTACACCGCCATAAGTTTACATGCAAGTGCTTGGTGAATCAGGCACTTGCGCTGAAAACTTGCAGCGGTGTAACGTATAGACGATACGCTACGCCGCCGCAGATATATGTGAATCTGGCCCTATAACTTTTGTGCAAACCAATCAATATATGCTTATTGCGATTTTTTAACAAAAATATGTAGAAGAATACACATTGGCCTAAACTGAGGTAGAGTTTTTTTTTTAATTGGGATATTTATTATAGCAAAAAGTTAAAAATATATATATATATTTTTTTTTTTTCAAAATTGTTGCTCTTTTTTTGTTTATAGCGCAAAAAATAAAAAGAGGTCCCAGTATTATAAGAATTTTTAGCATTACCAGAATACTCTTGTAATACTCAAACATTACCACCATGATATTTTATTTCTCAAATCTAACAAAGCTGCTGTTATTTCTCAGGATCATGATGATACATTTACAGAGCATGATGTGCCATAAAGCTGAAGGTTAAACTGTAAAAAGAAATGTGATATATATCAAATGATTTATAGGTTGTATTGTGACAGTAAGTGGCCATTCTGTCCTTACATAAAACATTGAATCTGACAGTTATAACACATTTTTTCCTTTTCATTTACTCATCTTTTCATTATTCTAATTAAAACCTCTCAATTTCCTTTTTGGAAATCACCTATTTCAACTAGTATTAAACAGATAAAAAAAACAGCAGTACCTCTGAATGGCAGCTGGGAAACACATTTTCACTAATAGTTCTCACCTTCAAGCCCAAGTCAAATCTATGTCTAATATGTGAAACATTAACCACTTAAGGACGTAAGGTGTTTTTCAGATTTGGACTGTTTTTTTTGCTAGAAAATTACTTAAAACCCCCAAACATTATATATATTTTTTTCTAACACCCTAGAGAATAAAATGGCGGTCATTGCAATACTTTTTGTCACACCGTATTTGCGCAGCGGTCTTACAAGCCACTTTTTTTGGAAAAAATTCACTTTTTTGAATTAAAAAATAAGACGACAATAAATTTGGCTCAATTTTGAAAGATAATTCTACACCGAGTAAAATGATACCCAACATGTCACGCTTAAAAATTGCGCCCGCTCGTGGCATGGCGTCAAAAACTTTTACCCTTAAAAATCTCGATAGGCGACGTTTAAAAAATTCTATAGGTTGCATTTGTTGAGCTACAGAGGAGGTCTAGGGCTAGAATTATTGCTCTCACTCTAACGATCACAGAGATACCTCCCTTGTGTGGTTTGAACACCGTTTTCATATGCGGGCGTTACTCGCGTATGCATTCACTTCTGCGCGCGAGCTCATCGGGACGGGGCACTTTAAAAAAAATAGTTTTTTGTTTTCTTATTTATTTTAATTTATTTTATAATTTTTTACACTGAAATAAAAAAAATTAAAAATTATCACATTTATTCCTATTACAAGGAATGTAAACATCCCTTGTAATAGAAAAAATTACAGGTCCTCTGAAATATGAGATCTGGGGTCAAAAAGACCTCAGATCTCATATTTAGACTTAAATGCAAAAAAAAAAAATAGAAATTTTGAAATTTTTTCAAATGACAACAAAAAAATGTCTCTTTAAGACGCATGGGCGGGACTGACGTTTTGACGTCACTTCCACCCAGCAATGCTATTGGGGACGGGTGGGGGCCATCTTGCCCTCACTCGCATCCCCACACAGCAGGCAGCAGGACCCGATCACATCCGCCGCTACCGACGGCTCCGGTAAGCGGCGGAGGGCACGGGAGAGCATCGGGAGGGGGGCCCTCTCCCGCCACCGATAACGGTGATCTTGCAGGGAATCCGCCATGGAGACTGCCATTATCGTTTACAGGACAGCTCACTGAAGAGATGGATGGATTTAAAAAAACGACGTACATATACAGTGGGCGGTCGTTAAGTGGTTAAAGCGGAACCCTCCCCCCTTCCGGTGTCACATTTGACACCTTTCAGGGGGAGGGGGGTGCAGATACCTGTCTAAAGACAGGTATTTGCACCCACTTCCGGCCACACAGTCTCGAGTAAACTGCGGGCATGAACACTCGGCTCCTAGAACACAGCGGGAGCCAATTGTCAGGCGTAGCGCGACTCGCGCATGCGCCGTAGGGAACCAGGCAGTGAAGCCGGAGCGCTTCACTTCCTGGTTCCCTCACCGAGGATGGCGGGGGGCAGCAGAGTGACGAGCGATCACTCTTCCCTTCTCTGCGGACGGCACTGGACTCCAGGACAGGTAAGTGTCGTAATATTAAAAGTCAGCAGCTGCAGTTTTTGTAGCTGCTGGCTTTTAATATTTTTTTTTCAGCGGACATCCGCTTTAAACTGAACATGTGTTAGAACTATAGGGCCAAATTCTCAAAAGAGATACGCAGACTTAACTCCATTTTTCTAAATTTACACGGCGCGTATATTTGCGCACGATCGTCAAAACGACTTAAGCAAACATTTCCGTATTTTCAGCCGTACTTAAATTAGTTACACCTGCGCATTCCCGATTCTCAGAATTAAGTGTGTGTGCCGTATTTTCCGCCCTGTGCGCACCTGTTAGTTTTTCTGACTAAATTTCCACATTATAAAACCAGCCCTAATTTTACACATGCTGTGGAAGGGTTTGCTGAAGGTAGTGACTAGAGGTTAGAGCTCTAGTTGTGAAGGTTATTTGTTGAAAAATGCCAGGACCAGCGATGATTTTGACGGCACTTGCTGCCTTACAGGCACAAAGGAGGAGGAGGGCACAGAGGAGGAGGATGAGGGCACAGGCGCAAGTTTATCGTCCACGGCGTGATATTTGGCAAATGCCAGCTTATGAGGTGATTGGCAACTACCGTTTTGATAGGGAGGCCATCCTGGAGATCACCCAACTCCTTCATGAGGATCTAATCGCCCCAACCCTACGTTCCCATGCCCTGACACCTCTTGAAAAAGTGATGGCAACCCTCCATTTTTTAGCGAGTGGCTCATTCCAGCGAGCATCTGGAGGTGTGGCTGGGATGGTGCAGTCAACCATGAGCCGATGTGTCCATCAGGTGGTCCCTGCCATACTGCGGCGCATGAGCAACCAGTTTGTCATGCCCACCCAGGAGGACCAGCGTGTGCAAGCCATGACAGACTTTTATAATATTGCTGGCTTTCCTAAGACCATCGGGGCGATAGACTGCACCCATGTGGCACTACAGCCCCCCCATGATACTGAACACCTGTTCAGAAATAGGAAAGGCTGGCATTCGATAAATGTTCAGGTTATCGTAGATGCACATGGCCTCATCTGGCACGTTTGTGCCAAGTTTCCAGGCTCGTGCCATGATAGTTACATCCTAAGGCAGACCAAGATCTACAGAGACTTTGAGATGAACGTTTATGGAGACAGCTGGCTGATTGGTGAGTGACATTGGTGTCAGGTATGCCCCCCCCATGATGCAGACATCACAAGGGGCACATGCATGACTAATATCCTCCTGTCTTTTCCCTTACAGGTGACTCAGGATATGCCTTGGGACCCCACCTGATGACCCCCTTTAGGAACCCCCAAACACCCGGAGAACGGAAATTCAATGAGGTGCACATCCAGACCCGGGCTATAGTAGAGCAGACTTTTGGCCTTCTAAAGTCAAGATTTAGATGCCTTGACAAGACTGGGGGTAGAGCCACTTTAAGAAAAAGGAAAAAATACCCATTTTGAGTTTTGTAAGGCACTTTGGAAGCGCTGCACATTCATTTCAATGGGCAGGGGTGCTTGAGGCACATTACAAAAATCCTCCAAGCAGCATCTTTGTGGGGGTTTGGGAGCGCTCCCCCTCCCCCAAAGATGCTACTTGCAGGATTTTCCTAATGTCCCTCAAGCGTACTACCCGAGTTTGAAAGCACACATTGCAATGAATGAGAGGCAGTTTTCAGGAGCTTTTCAGAGGCTATATCCAGCACTAAAACACCTGAAAACAGACTCACTGTGAAAGGGGTCTAAATGGTCTGAATTCTGAAACCAATAAAAGGCTTTTTTCCCCAGGTTTTTATTAAAACATGGTTTACATTGTACTTCAGTATTTTCAGCAAAGATTAAATGGATGAACCAAGCCTTGCATTAAAAAATAAATAAATAAATGATTGAATGGAGATCCCCATGTTAAACACAACAAACAAAACATTCCTTATGTCCTCTACACACCAGCTTTAAAACAGAGCACCCCCTGAAAATGTCCCCAGTTGCAAGTGTAGAAAGGATTCCTCTAACTGTACTTTGCATACCATGCCAGTTAAATATTGCCGGCAGCATGTAATTACTGTGATACCGTAGTACTTATTCAATTTAACTGCTTCCTAAGCTGGGTCGACTCTCTGGGAAGCATTTGATAGCCAGCTTGCTCATGGCACAAGAGCCACGAGCAGTAGATGTCCTTATCAATGCTAAGTACAGTATGTACGTGTATACAATTACAAACCTGCAATAATAAGAGGAGGGCTTTTACAATATGACTCGATTTCACTTGTTTTCATTTCATCACATCATATTTAATAGATTTTATAATGTTTGTTGTTTTCAACATTGTGAACACATTTTGTAGCACACCCGGAGTGATTATACAGTTTCATTTTGTGTACATTTATACACTATATTGTCAATTATTGGTACTCCTGCCTTTACACACACATGAACTTTAGTGGGATCCCAGTCTTAGTCTGTGGGTTTTAATATCAAGTTGGCCCACCCTTTGCAGCTATAACAGCTTCAACTTTTCTAGGTAGGCTGTTCACAAGGTTTAGGAGTGTGTCTAAGGGAATGTTTGACCATTCTTCCAGAAGCGCATTTGTAAGGTCAGGCATTGATGTGGATGTGAAGGCCAAGCTTGCAGTCTCCACTCTAATTCACCACAAAGGTGTTCTATAATTTTTAGGTCAGGACTCTGTGCAAGCCAGTCAAGTTCCTCAACCCCAAACTCACTTCTCTGTCTTTATGGACCTTGCTTTGTGAACTGGTCCAAATTATTTGATGGAGGGGGGACTATGGTGTAGGGTTGGGCTTGGCCCCTTAGTTCCAGTGAAGGGAACTCTTAAGGCATCAACATACCAAGACATTTTGGACAATTTCATGTTCCCAACTTTGTGGGAACAGTTTGAGGATGGGCCCTTCCTGTTCCTATGTGACTGTGCACCAGTTCACAAATCAATATCCATAAAGACATGGATAAGCGAGTTTGGGGTGGACAAACTTGACTTGCCTGCACAGACCTCAACCCGATAGAAAACCTTTAGGATGAATTAGAGAGGAGACCGTGAGCCAGGCCTTCTCATCCAACATCCGTGCCTGACAAATGTGCTTCTAGAGGAATGGTCAAACTTTCCCATAGACACACTCCTAAACCTTGTGGACAACCTGAGATTTGGTGATACTTTAAGAAAAATCCAGGGGATAATAATTCTGTTACTTATGCAGTGGGTTATCTTGGCAGTCCTGTATGCCAGTTCTGTAAGAAATGTCAGAGGGCATAGCGGGCAGTCGGTAGAGAGCCTTCATCGTGGGCGGAGCTTTTTTCAGGTCCAGCAGTTGACGATGGATCTAAATCGGGTTACAATGTTTTTTTTTTTTTTTTAAATAAAGGAATTATTTATTTTTGACACATTTTGGTAAATCAGTAGGGGTACAATGAAGCCCATACTCATTCACATCAGGGGACTGGGATCTGGGGACCCCCTTGTCCACTTTCCGATAAACCCTCTGTACAAGGTTATTTTGGGTAGGGGCCCCCTGCCCTAAAGCACCCCCCATGTTGAGGGCATGTGGTCTTGTATGATTCAGGAGGGAGGGGCAGTTACTCGTTCCCTCCACCCCTCCTTTCCTGGTCTGCCAGGCAGCATGCTTTAATATGGATTTTGGGGGGTCCCACACTGTTTTTTTTTTAAATTGTTGTTGGGTTGCTCTTAAAATCCACACCAGACCCAAAGGGACTAGTATGGATTGGGGGGGACCCTACGGCACTTTTTTCAGATTTTTGTATTGCCAGCAATGTTTTTTTCATTCATTCTTTTCATTCAGCTGTCAGTGGGGAAGCCTGCTGACAGCTGATGATGTATCTGCTGTTAAGGATGCAACAGCCAGCTTTTCGGTCCACTACTTAAAGGAACACTAAAGGTTTGTTTTTTATTAGATCAATTGATTGCTGTAAGCTAGAGCATTTAAATATCACTTACCTAGTTTTTCCTTTTGACCGCCAAAATACAGTAATCCAGGTTTGAAAATGCCATGTCCTGTCTCTCCTCTTCTTGCTTTCCACCAGCATCTGAGCTTTTTTGCATTGTGGAAAGCAGAATGTGCTCACCCCCTCCCTATGACTACAGCCCTACGTGAAGATGCTCTCTTATCCCTCACAGGCATGGAGACTAAGCCTAATGGGAACTGTAGTTCCCATTAGGCCGTGATGTAGCAAGAATGAATGCACACTGCAAACCAGGAAGTCAGTGAGAATAATGATTCAGGAGTGACGGAGGTGAATAAAACAGTTTGATTTCAACAGGTGTGAAACTAGTTATAATGCAAAACATTACTTTTTACTTTATCAGCTACTGTCAGACTTTAATTTAAGAGGAAAATATTTTTGTCTTTACAACCCCTTTAAGAGCCAGCTCCTGTATTAAAAAAACAAGCTTGCATATAAACAAATGTCCTCAAAAAAAGATTGTGATTGGTTGTGTTGTGCCCCTCAATGTTAGTATCTACCCAATCATGTGCTATGTAGACATTTAATAATTCACATATCATGTAAACTACAGTATATTTATAATTAAGGCAATCTTTTGGAAAACACAATTATTTTAGTAATAATATGCAAAGTAAAACATATTTTATTGGAGTAACTGTATGAAAATAAAATGTTTTCATACAGTTTGTAGCTTGTAGCAGGAAATAAAGGCTGTCTCCATATAATGACATGCTGTGTGCATATGAGAAAATTGTGGTAGGAAATAATAGGTCAGGTACAGCAAATGTTTCATTTGATTGGTGGAAGCTGATATAATAATTAGTGTTGCTCACGAATATTCGCATTGCGAATATTCGACTCGAATATAGCATATTCGAGAAATCGCGCTATATTTCGAATTTCGCGGTGAATATTCGCAATTCCGAATATTCGCATTTTTTCAATTTGATTTTTAAAACAGATCACATCCTATCGACGTCTAAAAGCATTGCTGGTATGATTAGAGACCCTGGGCCGAGTAGCTAAGCTGAGGCGATCCTTTTATGTTGCCAAATTGAAAAAAAAAAAAAATTGCGATTTTTCGCTATTGCGAATGCGAAAATGATTGCGAATTTTTGATAACTGTGGTAGGAGAACTCTGATTGTCTCTATATATAAAGAAATATAGTCCCAATAATAGAAAAATAATCTTTCATAAAAATGTCTTTGATATGTGAAGTGAAAAAAAGTCCAAAGCATGCAGCATGAACGTGTTCAATCTTCAAGGTGTTTGATTGACAAATGGCTGTGACAGATGGATAGAGTAAAGAATCACCACCAATGCAAAACACTTTTTATTTTCTATTGTAAAATATCAAGAATATTCTGAGCCAATCAGAGTGCTCCTTCCGCATTTCCCGAATATTCGCAATTATTTTGTATTGTAAAATATCAAGAATATTCTGAGCCAATCAGAGTGCTCCTTCCGCATTTGCCGAATATTCGCAATTATTTTGTATTGTAAAATATCACGAATATTCTGAGCCAATCAGAGTGCTCCTACAGCATTTGTCGAAATTGCGCAATAAATATCGCATTCGCATGTTGCGATATTTCGATAAAATATCACGAATATTCTGAGCCAATCAGAGCGCTCCTCCAGCATTTCTCGAAATTGCGCAATAAATATCGCATTCGCATGTTGCGATATTTCGATAAAATATCACGAATATTCTGAGCCAATCAGAGTGCTCCTACCGCAGTTATCAAAAAATCGCAATTATTTTCGCATTCGCAATAGCGAAAAATCGCAATCATTTAATTTCGATAAAATATCACGAATATTCGAATTTAGCGAATATATCTCGAATATTCGAATATATATTCGAGATATATCGCGAAATCGAATATGGCATATTCTGCTCAACACTAATAATAATCAGATTTTGACGCAAAAATCAGGTAATTACAACTTTAATACAAGTTGACAATGGCAATTCAGTCAGTAGAGCATCCCATGACACCTTCGAGATGATGGATTTATTGTCATGTAACATGAAGAGTGCCATATACTGTATTTTATTTCACCTGTAAATTACAACACATAGGTAGAACCAAATAGAAACTGATGGCGAGGATGAGGGAACATATGTATGCAATACACAAGGGAAGAGAAACACACACATTATATTTTCACTACAGGCATGTTTACAAAAGGAAGACACATTTATGGGCTATTCAGAAAGTTCCTAGGGTCCCTAGAGGGGGAGACCATGACAAAACTATGTAAAGGGACTAGGGCGACATCAGCATGTCATTATATGAACACTGCTCCGTTTAGGAGAAATGCCTACCCCATTATCTCCTAAACAGTAAGTAATGAGACATTTTGAGCTGTCAATGGATATGTTCTAGTTGCACTGCCATTTTCTTTAATCGACTCCTAATTCCTTCTGTAACTATGGGAGAGGAAATTTTAATTATTCTTCTAAATAGGGCACAAGAAAATTTTAAAAATATAAATGAATATACTCTGTATATACAACGCTGCTCACTACACAAATCTTTCTCATACACAAAAACATATATCAACTAAAATCCATATATAATTAAGTGTCCATCAAATCAACTTGTGTAGATTAAAAAAAAAAAAAACACTAGAAAAACTAAAATAAAAATGTTATAAAATAAATAAGAGTTTCCTCCACTCTTCAGACTTTAAATTATAAAATGTGCTCCCTCACATGGTCTCACACTCACCAAGTTTTGCTGACCCCAACAAATAACCAACAAATAAATATAATTTATTTGTTGGGGTCAACACTTGTTTTTTTTTTGTTTGTTTGTTTGTTTTTTTCACGTTTTTCAACGTGACAAAGTTTTCCATCACTGTTCTAGGGCAATCAATTGCCTTGTCTCAGCTGCAGTTCATAATAATTTGGCATTCACAGCACATATTTTTCACACACACAAATTTATTCTTTATTACCTTTTAGAAACACATTTCTTTAGATCAATGGCACACTGGATTTTTCCACAGCGCAAAAAATTCTATCACTAAATTGTACCTATAGGTAAGCCTATAATAAGGCATACCTGAAGGTAGTGTAAAAATCTCCTAAATGAGAACCGTTTAGGAGATATTTACTGTACATGCAGCCAGTGACATCACTGGTGAATGCGCTCTGAAGGAACGGGCACCCGTGCCATTTCTTCAGAGCCCTGTTTTGTGACTGGCAGTAGGGAATTACATCATCACGCTCTGGACAGTCACATAGCTGGAGTCTGCAAACCCAGAAGCTAGACTGGTGAAGATGGAAGCGGCCTCCAGCGATGACATTGCATCACTGAAAGGCTTTGTTTTCAGGTAAGTTTCACACAATGTCCTAGTATGCAATGCATACTAGGATATTATGCCTTTACATTGCAGGTAAGAAAAAAAAAACGTCCAGTGGTTTACAACCACTTTTAGCCTACCCTGTGCTTTAAAAAAAAAAACACATTTTATGATATGATATTTTTAGATCTACTTTAATGATTAAAAAAAAAAAAAAAAAACTTTTGCCTTCTCTGTCATTGTCGCTCATTTTAATTAATGCTTACACATTTTCCTCTACTGTAACTAGTCATTCTAAAACACTGTTCTTACTAGCACTAAAAAGTATTAGACTCCTTTCACATTGAGGCAGTTTTCAGGCATAAATAGTGCCAGTAAAGTGCCTGAAAACTGCCTCCTATTCATTTCAGTGTGGCTTTTCACACTGGGGCGGTGCGCTTGCGGGACATTAGGAAAAGTCCTGCAAGCAGCATCTTTGGGGTGGTTTGGGAATGCTGTATACAATGCTTCCAAAATTTCCTGTGAATTGAAATGAGTGGCTAGCACTTCCAAAGTGCCTGCAAAGCGCTTTGGGAGCGCCGTAACACGGGCACTTTCAAACCCTTTTTTGGAGGGGGGGGGGGGCAGCCCAGTGTGAAAGGGGTCTTATGGAGAGATTTATTGAACATTGGTGCTTTTTAAACTGCAAGCATTTGAATAGAATAGGATCCACCTTACGCTCTATACCTCAAGCATTACTGGTAGGAGAGACAAGATTCTTCTATGTATTTTTTTTCATACAGCGAGTGAAGAAATCATAAAATGGAAACTGAAACCTGCTTTGTTCTTCCATCTAGATATCGTATACTGTAAATGCAGTGGTACAGCATGAAATGTAGAACCTTTAAATCAGGCTTCTGAAATGATCAAACTGAGAGGCACAGCACTCAGGGTGACTTCCACACATCACTAGATGTTAGACAATGTATGGTTTTATCGTCTAACAGTTTGTAGGTGTCTTTTTTTCTTTCTATAGATGCACTCATTTTGTTAAATTATTTTGCTCAGATCTATAAAAGATCAAATACTTTTTTACTCTTCTCTGACAACTTTTTCCTCCTTAAAATATTACCACAAGCAACCTGACATGTATGAACAATAAATACGGTATGCCCTAGCCTATTATGTCTTCTTTTGTCCAAATGCATTTGACCTGAGTACCTTACCCTTCAAATCAATACATTACTGCTGTTGTATCTATTCCATTAAATAGTACCTTACTGATGAAATGTACTGGATGTTTTCATGCACAAAGATCTTTTCTATACAGCATTGTCAGATGGTGAAGGATATTTTAACTTTAGAAGTAATGCTTTTTTAAAGATTTTTTTTTTTTATATTAGAGGACACATATTAACCTTGTTGAACTAGATAAAGTAAGGACTACTTTGTTACAGGAATCAGTTAAGCTTAAAGTAGAATTATAGGCAAAACCCTTTTTTTTATTTTGGATAGAGTAATGGAGGGTTAGTTTATTTTATACCATTTGTGTCCCATTGGGGAGAATTCCCTTCACTTCCTGTCCCATAGCTAAAACAGAAAGTGAAAGGAAATCCTGAAAATTAAGAGATTCCCTTGGGGACCCCAAGTCATTAGAACTAGTGTACACATTGACAGATTTGCCGTTTTATTACTTTTCTGTGGACAACCCAAAATTTGAGATTTTCTGTCACTTTCAATGACAATGGTAAACAGGACAAATAGGGAGGGTGAATCTCCATAACAGGGGCACAGACAGCAATAAAAACATAATAGGGGTTCTAATCCCTCTCCACTTTATCCAAAACTGAAAATGTATACATGCCCAACACAGAACACTTTAGATTCTCACAAATTTCTAACTTCCTACATAAAATGACTACCAAACCTACTCCCCTAATCTTTTCGGACTATGAATTATGGTGTGGACAGGCTATGGACCAGAAAGGGGGAATCTCAGTAATTTACAGATCACTCTCAGCAATGCAGCTAAAAACCACATACATGTTGGCCTAGGAGATGGACCTATCGAGCAAATAGAGTTTGGAGGCCTGGCAGAAAACATGATTTTGATCATTCAAAGGGATACATAACAGGGGTTCTAATCCCTCTCCACTTTATCCAAAACTGAAAAAAAAGGTTTGCCTTTAGTTATAATTTAAAATTTGTTATCATGGGGCTAGATAGAATCGGTCATTACTTTCTACCAGGAGACCCTATAACTAAATCACACTGCGTCAAAAATGTATACATGCCCAACACAGAACACTTTAGATTCTCACAAATTTCTAACTTCCTACATAAAATTTGGACTACCAAACCTACTCCTCCAATCTTTTCGGACTATGAATTGTGGTGTGGACAGGCTATGGACCAGAAAGGGGGAATCTCAGTAATTTACAGATCACTCTCAGCAATGCAGCTAAAAACCACATACATGTTGGCCTGGGAGAGGGACCTATCAAGCGAATAGAGTTTGGGGGCCTGGCAGAAAACATGATTTTGATCATTCAAAGGGATACTCAATATCTCCCTAATAGAAGCTAACTTAAAACCAGATGGTACATGGTTCCATCTAAAATAGCTCAGATATACCCGTCCTCCTCTCCCATTTGTTTCCGGGGTTGAAATCTCATTGGCAACATGGTTCATGTATGGTGGGAATGTCCTAGACTCTTTTGGAACAAAATCTTTACTATGATCCATAAAGTAACTGGATATCCTATACAACAATCTGGCCCTTTTAAACTTTCCGGTCATATCTGTTTCCAAAAATACTCAATATCTTATTTTTTCATCCTTACGGGAGCGAAATTAACCATAGCCAAGGCCTGGAAAGCACCATTGGTTTCCTTCAATATGGCAAAAAGAAAGATTTTGTGGATAATGACCCAAGAGAAGATGGTCAGTATCCTACTCGACAAAAAGAAGAAATTTGAAGCCATATGGGAACCTTGGGCAAAATTTACACACATCCCCCTGCTGTCCACAGGGTAAATTGAAAGGTATACTTGCCTGTTGCTTCTTCTACGGATTCTCCGGGAGCGATCTTCAATACCCTTTCCTCCACCCTTACATCCCTCCCCCAATCTTGTCTTATACGTCTTGTATTAGTTGTTCATTTATTTTTTTTAAGATTTCGATTTTTTTTTTTATATAGCAATTCTTCTACAATATTGAATGACGATTATTGCTTCACTACCTCAACTCCCTGAGAACAACATCATTTATTATCCAAGAAATCATATATGTGGTTGTAGTACAGAAGAACTATTCTCTTAATACTATAAGTTACTTTTACTATACTTACTAATTATTCAACATTAATGGATTTCACGTTAGGCCATGTTCATTATATAATGGTTTTACCCTTGTCCTGAAACTTGACTTAGTTCTTAATCAGCTTAAATTATTTTATTATACATTTCTCTTAAAGGGGTGGTTCCCCCTAAAACAAATTTCTAACAATACATTCGTAAGACCCGTTACACTGCGGGTAGGCTGGCTTTTGTTTTGTTTTTTTAGTACATACCTCGATCTCGGCGTTTCGTCCCTTGGCGGTGGGCGTTCCTAGTTGATTGACGTTCTTCCGACGGGCACATACGTGACGTCACGACTTTCCGAAAGAAGCCGAACGTCGCTGCGCAGGCGCCGTATAGAGCCAACTCTATACGGCGCCTGCGCAATGATGTTCGGCTTCTGTCGGAAAGTCGTGACGCGCAGTATGCGCCCGTCGGAGGAACGTCAATCAACTAGGAACGCCCACCGCCAAGGGACGAAACGCAGAGATCGAGGTATGTACTAAAAAAACAAAACAAAAGCCAGCCTACCCGCAGTGTAACGGGTCTTACGAATGTATTGTTAGAAATTTGTTTTAGGGGGAACCACCGCTTTAAACACTGGTACTTGACTTTGCATATACATGTTCTTGACTATATATCTCTACCCTATCTAGGGGGGGGGGCAATGCTATTATTTGGTAATTTTGATGTATTTAATGTACTGATATATAATTGCTGTACTTTGAAAACACTCAACAAAAAATATTGAAACAAAAAATGATTTGTTATCATAATATAGTAAATTTTATTTGTATACAACTAGAAAATTAAAAGCAACATCTATAAAATGCCTCTATTGGGGGTGTAATATCAAACATGTTCCCTGTGTAGCTTGTACTACTGCACAAGTACCAATAAGGGGTCTAGAAAAAAAATAGCCCCATAATTGATGAGGTGGTAATCCTCCTTTCCTGTGTTAAGCATTAGGTCCAATATCTTTGGAATTGTGGCATGGCTGTAGTTCTGCTATTTTTGTCATCTTCACAAATCACAAACAGGGCTTCAGCTATAAACAAAAGTGTTCACAAGCAAAATTCTAATTAGTCCCTGCTCAGCTTCCTCTTTTCATTAAAATAGAGCTAAAGGCAAGCCTTTATTTCATTGTGTTTAATGAAAAAAAGGGGGGGGGGTTTGTATTGGGACTTTAAGGAAGCCATGGTAAGGAAGCCATGGCCTGGTAAGATCATGTATTTCCATCCCAGGGGACTTTAAATGAAATCATGGCCTGGCAAGTACATGTATTTCCATCCATATTGCATCAAAAGAAAAGGAGTGAGAAGAGTGGGACTTGATGCACATGGTAGCGAGAGCATAAATAAAGGTGGTACCTAGTTTTTTGCACCCCTACTAATATGACCCACTGCCAACTGCAGTTACTATTAAAGCGGAACTGCAGTCTACTTGCAAAATTTGTAAAAAAAAAAAAAAACATATTTTCCATTATGGATCTTCCCTCCAACCACTTTGCATATTATGTTATATATACTGTGATTCTGTACTTGCCAAATATGCTGCAAAAACCACATCCACTAAGTCTGGCTGCAACCATTTTAACTATGGGCAGCTGAATCTGCTGCCTGTTCACTTCCTGGATTTACACAGATACACACCTATATTTCTGCAGCTCTCATTGTCCCTCTTATGACTCATCCTCCCTCCCTTCCTGGAGAACTCACGTAAGTGAGAGAGAGAGAGACCTGTGCATTATGTCAAAGGCCTAGGCTAATGACCAGACAAGAAACAGGAACTGGGTTGTATAGGGTATTTACTGGCAGAAAAAAATGTTTTACTATCCAAAGGTAAAAGGGCCGAAGATTTAATAGATGGAAAGATGAAAAAATTACTGTAGGTCCGCTTTAGCTGGTGCTTTGTGGTGGCGTAAACGCCCATCTAATTTTCACCAATTTTATATTAATAGTAGACAGACATTGTTGAATGAAAGAACAATTCACCCATGAAATAAGCCCAATATCCAGATGCTGGCCACAGTTATCCTCCCAACCTCGAGTTCCTCTGGCCCTAAGGCCCATAGCTAAGTGGGTTGCAATGGTGTTTCTTTTTTTTTCTGAATAAAGATTTTATTGAAAGTAGAAAGAGAACAATGTTACAGACAATACAGTGTCAACATTATATATTACATGCGAAATCCAGGAGAGCTACAACATATTGCTATGCTTGAGGTTTAGGAACCAGCAAGACAAATATGGTTAGAGTCTGCAATGGTGTTTCTACCCTGGTCACAAAAATACAGTGTTGCTGATGCACAACCTACAGTAGATACCGTAATTATGATATGTGCCAGGGAAAATGGGAAACTGCTTCTTAGTAGACCTCAAACACGCACCATTCCTTGAAACCAAGAGTGCTGCTGATTAAGTCAGGTGGCACCATGTTAAAACGCTTGAGCGTAAATATGACGGTATAAAATCCTAAAACCCAAAGAAAAGCCCAAACCGCTTCTCTGCATAAAAAAAAAAGATCCACTGTCTTTTCAATTAGAATCTGTTATTTCACTACTAGATACATCATCTGCTTCCAATATCTCTGTGTCTACAGTAGTGCTTCAGTTGTCTCTTAACATTAGACATTTGCTTTATGCACTTGTGCTGAGGCTTCTAGTTTAGGTTTAAATTAAATCATATGCTTAAAGTGGTTGTAAAACCTTCCATATTCCCAGTGAAGTGATTGCCTCAGGTAAAAACTGAGATGAAACATATTTTCCTTAGGTTGTACCTGTTTATCTACTACTGTCTGTTGAATAAGAAATACACACACATATATATAGGGAAAATATATACATGTGTATAAGGCAGATAATGGACTTTGGAGGCGTAGAAAATATAAAAAAAATGATATTTATTACAAAAAATAGTTGAAACAAAAAAATTGCATAAAAATGGCCATATAAAGGAGGCCTAAAATTACAAAAACATTACAAAAACATTGGCATGACAAACCACCTACTACATATAGTTAAAATACAGGGAATCAACAATATTGGGAGACTTGCAATGAAAAGTTGAACAAAACCCTTGAATTTCTCGGGAGGTGGGATGTCACACGATGCTCAGCCCGACATGTTGCGCATTGGAAAAAACGCTTCTTCAGGAGCTTACAATGAATTATTCCAATTAGGAAAGATAGAGGAAAACAAAAAGGGCAGAGGACGTGTCAAAGGTGGTGATGGAGGTTACAAAAAACCGAAGCATAAGGCAGTATAGTCCTTCAATTGCTAGAGGTGAAGCCAGTTATGCTCGTCAAGTACACCCAGACTCAAGTAGAGGTCCTTAACCACTTCATTACTGGGCACTTAAACCCCCTTCGTGCCCAGACCAACTTTCAGCTTTCAGCGCTGACGCATTTTGAATGACAATTGCGCGGTCATACAACACTGTACCCAAACTGCACTAAGGGCCAGATTCACGTAGAATCGCGGCGGCGTAACGTATCGTAGATACGTTACACCGCCGCAAGTTTTCATCGCAAGTGCCTGATTCACAAAGCACTTGCGATGAAAACTACGCCCGCGGCCTCCGGCGCAAGGCGGGCCAATTCAAATGGGCGTGTGCCATTTAAATTAGGCACGCTCCCGCGCCAGACCTACTGCGCATGCTCCATTTTCTAACTCCCGCCATGCTTTGCGCGCCGCGACGTCATTTTTTCGAACGGCGACGCGCATAGCGTACTTCCGTATTCCCGGACGTGTTACGCAAACGACGTTAAATTTTAAATTTCGACACGGGAACGACGGCCATACTTTAGACTGCTGACTAAAGTTAGGGCACCTAAAACGACGACTAACTTTGCGACGGGAAACTAGACTAGCGGCAACATAGCAAACGCGAAAATCCGTCGGGGATCCGCCGTAACTGCTAATTTGCATACCCGACGCTGGTTTACGACGCGAACTCCCCCCAGCGGCGGCCGCGGTACTGCATCCTAAGATCCGACAGTGTAAAACTATTACACCTGTCGGATCTTATGGATATCTATGCGTAACTGATTCTATGAATCAGTCGCATAGATAGAAACAGGGATACAACGGCGTATCAGGAGAAACGCCGTCGTATCCCTTTTGTGAATCTGGCCCTAAGTCACTAACTGCACTAAGTCAGCCATCACAAAACAGGGCAAATGCCCACAAAATTAATACCTGACCCTTATCCAGGCAATCAGCCTGGGTGGCAAGGAAAGAGGGGGCAGTGAGCATGCACCTACCCTTCCTGAACAGTACCAGGCCACATGCCTTCAATATTGAGAGGAACATTGCAGGGAGGGTGTAAAGGGGCTTACATGCAAAATTACTTATCATTTCACATCTATAAAATAGTTAATGAGTAACTCCACTTTTGTTGAGGAAAAACATTCCCCTCTGGGTTATCTCTGTACATCACAGGTATTTTAACAAACTTTGTTGCAGATTCCTACCTTTTGTTATTCTGAAGGAATAGCTGTTTGTTTTTTTGTGTTCATGTGTATGGCAGTGTCTTTATAATTATCAATCAGCTGCTGCACCCAAAGGTCTTTAATGAGGAAAATTGTAGGGTCTGCATCCCTTTAGACATAACTTCCTATTGGGAGTATTTAATCAAAAATAAAAAAAATTTTTTAGAGGATGCCTGAAATCTGACTTGTATCTTAGTGCAGACCTTTGGAAATATCAGTGAGCAAATCACACAAGCAGGAAATAATGTTTCTGGGGGGTTCTGTACACATTCTATGTACAGGACCCCCCATACACATAATTTCCTGTGTTCTGTACACGTTCTGTGTACAGAACACCTCCAGGTAGCCACATAGCATTGCAATTTTCAGCACATTTACAGCACTACAGATTAAAAAGGAAATGCAATTTTGAATAACATTCAATCACAATATGACTTGTGTTGCAATTGAATATGCTATATTACTTTATTTTTTTTTCCCACAAAAATGACCATTTAAGCATGTAAATTGACCTTTTTGATAAGAGAATGTTAAACAGATCAACAAAGTCAAAACGACTCATACAGTTCAGGGAGTTGAAGCCATAGTTGCAGGTGCTATCAAATATATATTAAATAATAATAAAACTGTTGCTAGACAAACTAGGCTAATACGATACTTATTTTTCTACATTTAGTTATGGTCAATCATTATAAAACTATTATATTATTTAAAGCTAAAATTCATAAATAAAACTTTCAAATGTATTCACAGAAGAAGACCTAGGTTTCTGAGAATCAGTATTCAATAATTGATCAGGAAGAACTCATGCATTTGCTACTGTAAGTGTCTACAATAATCTGTTGTTAGCAGTAAAATAAGACAGTGGTAGCAAAGTTATCATAAATCCACATCTTTCTAAGTTACTGGTTTGCAAATTTCCTGCTAAGAAACACATTGTGGTTCATTATTAAATTAGTGGAATCATTTTTAATGTTATATTAAACCATGTTGAGTGGGTCCTTATAATGTGTATTGACTCCATATATTATTGTTTGTTTTTTTGTAAAAACATGTATGATTACATCAACATGTATGTAATAAGTAATGTTTGAAGCAAGATTTCCCTTCATCATCGACAGTCTGTCTCCCTTATGCTCCCTGATCTTCTCAATCCATTGCCTGAATAGCCAAAATTACTATTTTACTATATGAGTTTGACTTTGTTTTGCAAGGTAAAACATTTAAAGCACCCCCCCCCCCACACACACACACGCGCAAAATGACAGTTTATGGACCCGAGAATTGGCTGCTTAGAGAAATCTCACATGTTCCCTTTATGAAAGTATCTGGTATATCTTAAGTGGTCTGGTAGTGGATTGGAGCAGAGAGTGAATGCAGGGGTGGTAAGTATTGGCTATTGCTCCCTTCTGTATCTATCATTTGGCGTGCAGTACTGAGGTCCACCAGCAGGTGTTTCCTGGCAGTTTGGAGCTGTCAGGGGAACTTGCTGGTCTTGTCATCTTTGGGCCACAGTACTAGCGCTCACCAGCGGATGAATCCTGGCAGTGTGGTGTAGATTTTACCTTCTGCAGTCAGGCATCACCTGAGCTTGTTAGCAGATAATAGTATAAATACCCGGCAAGTGCACACTCACCTTGCCCTGATATTGTCCTTGTGCCCTGACCTGCAGCCTGTTTACCTGTTATCCTGAACCCTGATTCCTGTATCCTGAACCTGTTTGTACCTGTTCCTGTATCCCTGGATCCTTAGCCTGTAGCCTTGTATCCCTGGATCCTTGCCCCGCAGCCTGATTCCTTCCATCTTGTCCCTGTTTTGTTACCCCTGGCCCCCCATATGCTGATCTCCTGTTTAAGATCCTGGCCTGGCTTGACTACGATTCTGGTATCCCCTTTGCTATATATGCTGATTGGTTTACTATTACTGCTTTGGTTGTTTGGTTTGTATTGGTGGTGTATTCACATTTATATGCATTTACCTTAATAAACTTACTTACTTTCACCTATTTATGTTTGGTTTTCCTCTGTTGCAGTCCACACAGTTCTGGTCTTATTTAATACATGACAGTCTATTATGGTCTACGTACAGGATAACATTCAATTAATATATTAAACATATTTAAATATATGTAATATATTTAACATAAACAAAAAAAAACATACTACATATATAATGAACATAGGGGCAGATCCACGTGCCTGCGCGTAATCTTCCGCCGGGCGCAGCGTATCTAAGATACACTACGCCGCCGCCACTTATTTTTTTTATTTCGAATCCACAAAGAATTTGCGCCGTATCTTTGGCGGCGTAAGGGTGCGGACTTCAAATGGATGTAATGGGGGCGTGTTTTTTTTGTTGATACGTCGTGACCCAATGTAAACAACATTTGTTTTAACTGCGCATGCGCCGGTGTAATTCTTTTGTGGATCTGCCCCATAGTTCTTAACTTTGTTAACCACTTGAGATCCACGCTATAGTCAAATGACAACCACAGCGTGGACCTGAATTGCCGGGAGGCCATCAATAGAGGTCCTACCATTTGCACGCGCACCGTGTGACGCTTGCACGGTCCCGGACCCTTACCAGGTGATCAGCTGCCAGCCAATGACAGCTGATGTAAACAAAAGCTTGGTAATAATTTTTTTTTCTTCCTCACGCTGACAGCTTATGTGCAAGGGTCATCGATCCCAAAGAGGAAGAGGCAATTCTACCTCATCGGTGCCAATCAGTACCCCTTGCCAGTGCCAGCGCCCACAGAGTCCACTAGTGCCACCTATCAATGCCCACAAGTGCCACCTATCAATGCTCACCAGTGGTGCCAATCAGTGCCTCCTAGCAGTGCTGCCTATCAGTGTTATCTTCCAGTGCTGATCAGTGCCCATCACTGCCACCCATCAGTGCCCATCACTGCCACATATCAGTGCCTATCACTGACAGCTAACAGTGCCACCTATTAGTGCCACTTATCAGTGCCCACCAGTGCTGCCTATCAATGACCTTCAGTGACACCCATCAGTGCCACCTCTCAGTGTCACCCCCCAGTGCACACCAGTGCCGCCCATCAGTGCCCACAAGTGCCACCTTACCGGTGCCCATCAGTGCAGCCCATCAGTGCCCATCAGTGCAGCCTATCTGTGCCCATCAGTGCAGCCTCATCATTGAACATCAAGAAAAATTACCTGTTTGCAAAATTGTATAACAAAATATATAAAAAAAATATAAAAATAAAATAAAAAATTCTGTCTTTTTATTTTGTTTTAACAAAAAATAAAAACCACAGAGGTAATCAAATACCACCAAAAGAAAGCTCTATTTGTGGTTAATGGATTTACTGAAAACCACCTAATATTCTTTCCAGCATTTCATCTACTGGGGAGAGTTTTCCTTGTCAAATATCTTTATTTGTAAATGTCAAAGAATTGAACAAACAGTATAACACAGATACATTACAATTAAGGAATAAGTTCTTTCGCAAGTACGTCATCTTGAAAATTTTGTATACTGGGGAGAGTTTTCATAGAGATTTCATGACAGAAGGTCTCAAATATGTTAACAAATTCAAAATCTGTGTGTATCGTCACTAAAATCATTGGGCCATATTCTGAGTAAAGTTACGATGGAGTAACTCAGGATACTCCATCGTAACTCCCTTTTTTGACCCGTGTATCTATGCTCCTGATTCTCAGAATCATTTTTGCATAGATACACTTAAGATCCGCCATCTGTAAGTCACTTACACTGGCGGATCTTAAATGCAATGACGCCGGCCGCCGCTAGATGGCATTTACATGAAGGAGTCATTTGCATATGCAAATGATCCTTCTACGCCGATTCACGAACGAGTTCGCGTCGCGTAACCGTCGCTAACGTCGTTTGCGTAAGCGGAAACTTACCCCTGCTATATGAGGGGTAAGTTTCCGCAAGTCTCGCGTAGGCCATGTTACGGATGGCGTCGGGTCCCCGTCGTGTTTTTTCGTCGGATACGTCGTTTACGTAAGTCGTTCTTGAATACGACTTTACGTCAATGACGCACACGTCGGCGTCATTGACGTTTTCCGCCGAGAACTGGAGCATGCGCACTGGGCTTTTTGCAGCCCGGCGCATGCCCAGTTCTTTTGCATCGGGGGCGCGCTTCATTTGAATAGAAGCCGCCCCCTTGGAGATCCGCCAGGCTACGCCGGGACACTTACACTCCGCTGTCCCAACTTATGGAGCAAGTGGTTGGGGAATACAACACCTGCTCCAGTAAGTTGGGACAGTGGAGTGTAAGTGCCCTAAGCGAAGCAGGCGGATATTTAGAGAGAATATGGCCCATTGTGATTACTGTATTGTGTGTGGTGGATTTTTTTTCTTTTTTTTAGGGGTAAGTGAGAGGGGAACTGGCTGCTATGATAAAATAAAAATAATTGTAAACAAGCAGTCTACCAAATCTGATCTGCTTATCATTAACTTTCATTGTTATTGCATGAAGTTTAATGTGTATTATCACAGTAGATGTTTTTTAAATACAAAAAGGTAACTCAGGGATTAAGTATTTTTAGAGAGGTAAGATGATAATAAAGTTTACATGTCCAAAGCTTGGTCCCAGGACATCTTTCTTTCTGCAATGTTTGTGTTCCAATGTTATATATTTTATGTTGTTAAGTCTACCCTAACCTATTGTACATAGTATTTGTTTTCTTCAACAGATTGGGATTTGATTTGATAGAGAATTTGATACATATATGTTTCTTGCTTTTTATAAAATAGTAAAAAATAATAATATCATATATATTGTGACAGGAAGTCAGGTAAATCTGTGGGTGTTGTCACTGCTGGGACATACGTTTCTGCCTTGTTAGACAATACACCAATCATTATTAGGCGTCGGCTGCCAGAAATAGCCAGGAAGGCTAAGGGCCGTTGGAAGACTCCAGCTGTTCAGAGTGAGGCAATTAAGGACCTCTATAAAGTAGCCCAGAAGATAACCACTAATTGGCTGCATCACTCCTAAGGCTGTGTGTACAGGAGAAGCAGTGCCAGACAGTCTCCTGATGAGGTGAGGAGACCATTGACTTTTCTGTGTGATAAAAAGTCCAAAGACTATTGTTTGTGCTGTATGAGCAGCACTGTCTATCCAGCGGTAGGCTGTGTTAGACTTCATAGATAGGTTCCTGTGTGGAAGGTAGACACCCAGAGTGGCTAGAGTTTATTTTATGTTTTGATTTTGTTTATGCTGTTTGGATACTTGCAATTGTTTTCCAGCAAGAAGGAAAATAAACCAGAAACTTTGTTTTCAACCGTTTTTGATTGCCAGTCTGTATAAGTTCAGTGTGTGGTAAACCCATCCAAGGGGTCACACACCCCGCTACCGAGCTAACCCCTCACAAAATATATATATATATATATATATATTGGACTGGATTCAGATAGCTTTGCCTATCTTTAGGCGGGCATAGCGTATCTCAGATACACTACACTGCCGTAAGTTTGAGCAGCAAGTTGTGTATTCACATAGAACTTGCGCTGAAACTTACGGGGGCGCAGTGTAACTGGGCTGGCGTAAGCCCGCCTAATTCAAAATAGGCTGGTTGGGGGCGTGTACTATGTAAAATAGTAGTGACCCCTCGTTTTTTAAGTATTTAACGAACGGTGCATGCGCCGTCCGTGGATGTATCCCAGTGCGCATGCTCCAAGTGACGTTGGTAAATCGTCATGCTTTACGTTCAGCCCTATTCGCGAACGATTTGCGCAAACGACGTAAAAAATTCAAAACTCGGCCCGGGAACGACGGCCATACTTAACATTAGCTGCACCTCATATAGCAGGGGTAACTATATGCCGGAAAAAGCCAAACGCAAACGACGTAAAAAAAGCGACGGGCGGTCGTTCGTTTCTGAATCGGCGTAAATACAAATTTGCATATTCCTCGCGTAAAAATACGGAAGCGCCACCTAGCGGCCAGCCTGAAATTGCAGCCTAAGATACGACGGTGTAAGACACTTACACCTGTCGGATCTTAGGGATATCTATGCGTGACTGATTCTCTGAATCAGGCACATAGATACGACCGACCCCACTCAAAGATACGACGGCGTATCAGGAGATACTCCGTTGTATCTCTTTTCTGAATCCGGCCCATTGCCTTGAAAAGGTAGTTTAAAACAGAGTCTTTTTAAGCATAGCTAAAAATTAAAATTTGAATGACATTCCTATCACTAAGGCCGCGTACACACGACCGGTCCAAACTGATGAAAACAGACTGAAGTTCAGTTTCCGACCATGTGTACGGCCCATTGGTCTGTTGTCCTTCGGACAAAAATTAGAGAACTTGCTTTAAAATCGAACCGATGGACGGCTGACCATCGGTCCAAACCGATGGTTAGTACACAAAAGCATCGGTTCAAAACCCACGCATGCTCAGAATCAAGTTGACGCATGCTTGGAAGCATTGAACTTTGTTTTTTTCAGAACATTGTGTGTTTTACGTCACCGCGTTCTGACCCGATAGTTTTTTGAACTGATGGTGTGTAAGCACATCAGACCATCAGTCTGCTTCAGCGGTGAACCGATGAAAATGGTCCGTCGGACCATTGTCATCGGATGGACCGGTCGTGTGTATGCAGCCTTACTGTGTGTAGACATTTGATGCTAGAACTGTGAATGCAAATATCATCCAGATCACCCAACATCATTGTTGTGACCTGAAGATTAGTTTTGGGAGGAAATATTTTCATTTATTTTTAGGAGATCTACAGTACTGTATAAATAAAACATTTTTAGGAAGTTCCTGTGATATTTCCAGAAAGCATAAACAACCTTATCTTTCTGGTGTAAAGTACTAATCTCATTAATTCACCATTTAATGGAGATGAAAAAAGCAGACATGTTTTTTTAGACATGATTTTAGACATGATTATCAGGCATGTTTGTTTTCCACATTGGGTGAAATACATGGAACCCTCCATAGATACAGTGGAGGAGTGAACTCTGGACAGAAGATGTGTTATTTGAAGCATTACCAGGAAAAAATAAAGGAAAAAAGTGTGAAAAATAAATGCTATTACATCTAAGATGCAATATTTTTGTTTTTGGGTTTTAATACTTCATCTTTTAAAATATCCATCAGTGCAGTAAAAAATGGCTCTGAATATCTTGAAAAATAATAAAATACATTATATTGGTTCATTTTATTTTGTGTTTTTAAAGCCAATGTGATCATGGGTAGTGCTGATAACTTGCATCTTTGAAAATAATTTTAATTCTTAACATTTTATTTAAATGCATATTATCTCTGAGCGGTCTGTGTATCCTCTTGCTACAAAACTAAAAGCTTCATGTGTAATTGTATTGGTCTTATTTGCATCACATTTTTACATCCAACGCTATAAAAATGTTGAATCAGATTTTATTTTACACAAACTCTATCCAAGCTAGGAACTATTGTTAAGGCTTTGCATGGCATTAAATACCCCCTGCTGTTCATGATGTTGGCTCAGCTAGAATATATACTGTAGTAGAGAAAGTAATACATGCATATTTTCAATCTTATATATCTGATGAAAAGTCACATTAAGATAAGAGGGGCTAGGAAGATTTCTGTTTCAGTGTGGCTGTTCTAGTAAAAAAGTGACAGATCTTTAATTTACATATGGATAGGGGGTCAGATTCACAAACGTGATACGACGGCGTATCTCTGAGATACGATTGTTGTATCTATGCGCCTGATTCATAGAATCAGGTTACGCATAGATAGCCCTAAGATCCGACAGGTGTAAGTGACTTACACCGTCGGATCTTAGGCTGCAATTCTAGGCCGGCCGCTAGGTGGCGATTCCATTGCGGTCGGCGTAGAATATGCAAATGACTAGTTACGCTGATTCATGAACGTCCACTTTGCCGTCGCTCTAAATTTACGTAGTTTCCGTAGAGATACGTCGCATAAAACTAAGCATGCCCTCTAGGTGGTCTAACCAATGTTAAGTATGGCCGTCGTTCCAGCGTCAAATTTTTAAATTTCACGTCGTTTGCGTAAGTCGTCCGTGAATGGCTCTGGACGCTGTTTACATTAAGTCAAAATGAATGACGTCCTTGCGACGTCATTTAGCGCAATGCACGTCGGGAAATTTTAGGGACGGAGCATGCGCAGTACGTTCGGCGCAGGTTTACAGGCAAAAATTTAATTAGGCGGGCTTGCGCCAGGCGGATTTACGTTACACAGCCACAAGTTTACAGGCAAGTACTTTGTGAATCAAGCACTTACGCTGAAAACTTGCGGCGGTGTAACGTAAATAGGATACGTTAAGCCGCCGCAGCGTAGCCCATTTCTACGTGAATCTGGCCCAGGATTCCTATGTTGTTATAGCAGACCTTACATTTAGGGTTGTCACCTTTTCTTTAAGTCAAACCTGAACACTTTAGCGGCGCACAGCAATCTTTGTTTTATAGTATAAAATATACATATATTTTGCAATTAAATAACATTTCTAATCATATGAAGTTAATCACAAGAGTCCCCCTTTACATCAGAGTCCACAGAATTCCCGTGTAAAGGCGGGACTCTGCAGACTCTAACATAAGGAATGCTCTGGGAACCCTGATGTAAGGGGGAACACTGAGAACTCTGATGTACGGAGAAGACTCTGATGTAAGGAGGTATACTGTGGTCTCTGGTGTAAAGGGGAGCTCTGATGTAAGGGGTGCTCTGATAACCCTGATTTACCTTGGTGTACCCACTCAGAGGCAAGAAAGAGAAGGGGGAGACTTCAGTCACAGACAGGGATTGGTAGTGAGCTCACTCACCGCTTGGCAGTCAGCATCTCTTATCCAGAAATAGCTAATGCTGCTGGATTGTGGGCAGACAAAGAGTTGTAGGGGCGGGAGGAAAAGGAGCAGATCAAGCCCTTTCTCCTCTGATGTCTGTGTGGGGGTGGGGTAATTGTTAGTGCTGGCTTACGCAACCCTGCTGGGAAACCATAGTCTGGACTGAATAATGTGTCTGGGTTTCAGATGGTGTGAAACCCGAACGCATGATTCCAAACCCGAACTGTCCGGGTGAATCCCAGATAGTAGGCAATCCTACTTACATTAAAAGGTCAGCGTGGCTGGAAGTTCCTTATGTCCTAATAGCAAAATGATAAACTTAAGCAATAAAAAAATGAAAGAAAACCATTCAAATGTTTCACTTTACATTTAGGATTCTAGCCACTTACTGAATCCTGTAGTATGCAATACTGGGCCTCACAGCAGAATCCTGATAATGCTAAGGATTCAAAATCTCTCAAGAAGACATATATGCAGATTATGGCTTACATTTCGATCAAAGCAATACATTTCTGTGCTGTACTCTCTTCCATGGCTGGCCATTCTACCATCACTCAGTTCTCTTCTGTTCTTAGTCTTTGGTCATTCTGATTGGCTAGACTAGAATGGTTTAACTCCTTTGCATGAACACAAGAGTTACTTTGTCCAGGAACAGAATTATGCTGAATGTGCATGCATTCCTAAATACATTTACAGAGATAAAGACTGACAGGGAAGTAGAAGCAGCTATGACAGAAGAGTCTCACTTGCTAGTCTCATCTGCAATGATTAAAATACCATACAGTAGAAAGAGGGTCTTTTTCTGCAGCTTTGAGAGCAATATTAAAAATACAAAAATATAACCCCTCCCCCAAAATAAGTAGTCTTATGAAATAGAAAAAAATCACTTACAATTGTAATGGTAGCATGCACTGGCAGAGCATTTTTGTGTGTGGATTTTTTATTTATTTTATTTTACAATTAGCTTATCAGCACCCCAATCTGATTCAGTTTTAAAAAAAGGGCATTATTTAATGGTAGTTTAAGTAGTGACATTTGCTTTTCATTAAGTATTAACAGACGTGCTTAGATCAGTAGATATAATTTTACCATTAGTTTGCTGAGGCTGTCCTGCTTTTATCCTTAAGCAAAACTTTCCTACCACAGTCCAATATCTATCAAACTCTCATTATGAATCAAGGGACTGCAGATGATACAGCTGTACCAATGTAAAGTTGTCTGGCAGTAGACAGAGAGAAAGTGCACAGGCAGGGGGTTTACTACAGAAATTAGGATACTGCAGAGTACAACTGTCCAGCAGCAAGACATTTTTATTCATAGATAAATAGGCCTAACCAATATATTCCTAACTTTTATTTTTACTATGGGTATTGGGGGGTATGTGCACACTGTTCTAGTCCTTGTTTTTTTAAACAATTCAATGGCATGCTGCGCACATAGGGAAGCTTCAAGAACAGATAGCTGGTAAGAAGTGAATGTTGTGCTTTGGTCACCCCAAGCTTAAAAAAGGCCATATCGGGCATAAAATAAATATTAAGACATCCCCAAAAAAAATAAAACCCCATACACAAAGACCACTTTTTTAGGGAAGCCTTGCAGAAAAAAACCAGTGACTGATATGTGAACAGAAGAAGACAGTTGATTGAAAAAAGTCCAAATATTAAATGGTGAGAAAACTTGATTGATGTAAAGGACTGGAAGATTACTCCCAAATCAACAGTGATTTACTCTTGAACGTGATGCACACTAGTGATGTACCCGCCACCAATAAAGCAAAGGCTTACCAAATGTATTGAACCCTGGTGAGCCTACGCCCAGAGGGTCAATAAAGCTGAATATATACAAAGGCTGTGACAATACAGGACCGGATCTTCATATGGCAAACCACCAAACGAAAGGAAGATGACAAATGCTTGAAGATGGTACCTCACAAATGGTCAAACCGTAAAGCCGATGTGTAGAGGAAAAAACAGAAGAAGCACATAGTATAATACCGTAGGCACTGAGCTTTTAATAAAGGATGGAAACACTTACATAGAAGTGGAAGAAAAGAACATATGGATCAATATGTGCCTGGCAGCAGTGGAGTCACCCATTTTTAGCAAATACACAGCCTGACTTTCTGTTTAAAAAAAAAAAAAAAAGATAACGGAAACACAATTTGCAACTGTAAATTAATGTGAGAGGAATAATAGATCTGTGTTAATTACAAAATGAAGGTAATTAAAACACACCAGTGTAAATGACAGACAATTTAGAATTTGCATAATAAACATATTGTATTTTTTTTTTAACACTTTTACAATACATTATCTGAACACACAAACTGAAAGAATCAGCTGTTATCCTATACTGCCTAAAATAAAATAGAGCTGTCAGTTTCATATGCTAATACATAATAAACAAGCAGTGTCACTCTTTGCTGGTGTCAACAATTCCCCCTCATTAATATTGATTGATAAAGAATAGTTATGGGTTGTATGCATTTTTCCTAAATTAATTATCCAAATGTCTTTAGGGCATCCTGATTAGCATATCTTCCACTTGTGATGTTTCTCTCATGCAATGTAGACAAAGCAATTTTGTAATCCAATTCAACACTGTTCTCTTAGACTGCACATCATGGTATGTAGTGATTTTTGCTGAAGGCTCATTTCCATGCTCAGTGAACACTTGAGTGACCACGTATCTTTGGATCTTTGTTTGTTACTCCTTTAGCACCCTTACTCTTCTTAGGCTAATAAAATGGAGATTAGTCACAGTGTTTTGTCAACGCAGTCCTTTTATTATACCTATTTTGAGTGCTTGTCAATGCCACCTGACAAAATCCACAGATGCTAGTTTGGTCAGTGAAAGATCATTTCTGTTTGGTTCACTGTTGCTTCAACATACTGTGTGTGTGTGTGTGTGTGTATATATATATATATATATATATGTGTGTATATATATATATATATATATATATATATATATATATATATATATATATATATATATATATATATATATATATATATACTTACTTATACACAGTATATATGGGCTTAAGGAAAGATTGTCTTCTGGGTTCCTACCGAAATACTACTGCAAGCACAAGAGGGGATGTTTCAGGATGGAGAGTGGGGGAGGGGCCAGTAAATATGGCATATGCTGATTTTAGTATATTTTTAGCAAAAATATCATTTGACATTATCTAGGAGATGGGGAGGGAGGAAGCAGGGCCCCTGTCAGGTAGAAAGTATGGGGCCCCATGATTTTTAACAGCAGCTCTGTCTATACCATTTGGGGAGACCCCCTCACTTCCTTTGTGGTTACCACAAGAAGCGGACACAGACAGCACAGACAGCAATACAAATTGGACAAATGTTCAAGCTTTATAAAAAAAATACACACATTTGATTTTAAAATGTTTATCTGATACTTTTTTTCTAGGTTTTTAATACAGTAGGGAAGAGAACCACTGTCAGTTTTTTTTTTTTGTGTACCTCTGGGAAAATTTCCTTCCTTCACTTTCTGTTCCAGAGATGTAGCAATGAGTTATTGAAAATCTTCCAAAGTAAGAAAAAATCCTCTCTTAGACAATGCCCATGTGAAAATGTATCCTCTTAATGTATCCTTATTAACTTTTGGATTTTCCTTCACTTTCTGTTTTGGTGGCAATTGTCAACACTACAAATAGAGTGGTGAACTTCTCTAATAGGGACACATACAGGGTATAACCCTTCCCCACTCCAAATGTATATTAAAAATGTTATGTTTTGGGGCGGAGCTAGCCGGGAACCGAGATGGCCGCGTGCTAACAGAGCTCCAGCGCCAGCGGCACCAAAGCGGCTCACAACAGACCTCCGAGGGGACATATCCCCCCGCAAAGACAGCGATCCAGCTCCGGGAAACCCGGAGACCTTACCCAGGTCATGACTCGGCGCAAGTCCGCAGGAAACCGGCCTACCAAGCTCACAGAGTTCTTTGCTATGGAGCGCAGGCAAGATGGCGCCGGATCTTCCTCCACGCCGCTCCCAGGCCCTAAGAGATCCATGGCCACAGCGGGGAATCCGCACAAACGGAGCAGCCCTCCCAGGAGCACAACCTCCCCACCGGCTACACCATCCTCTGGAAGCCCAGAGAAGGCCAGGTTCAGGCTGGACACCATGGAGGCCGCACACGAGGTGAGCTCATTGCTGGAATCAGGGGAGGACACGAGGGAGCTGCCAGACTCTATAGAGGTGTTCCCCACAGCTAATAAACCTGTCATGGACACTGTACTGAAGGAGATGTTAGTCTCTTTGAGGGGGTCACTTCACTCGGACATGATGTCTTGTGTCCACAAGTTTAGTACAGAACTTAGAGGAGTGGCTGACAGAGTGTCCCATATAGAGGACAAAATGGGAGAATTTGCTTCCACCATTAATGATCTAGTAGACGCAAATGATGGCAAGGATGATGATATTGAGGCTATGAAAGCAAAGATGGCAGAAATGGAGGACAGATCGAGGAGAAATAATGTGAAAGTGAGAGGAGTGCCAGAATCAGTTAAACCTCAGGAACTGCGCAAATTTGTCTCCCAATTGTTCGCAGCCATATTGCCTGAATTAACAGAACTAGACTGTACCATTGACAGAATTCACAGGCTTCCCAAACCTGCATTCTTGGCCGAGGAGGTCCCCAGAGACGTAATTTTGCGTTTGCATTTTTACCATGCTAAGGAAAAACTAATGGCGGCGTCTAGGCGGAGGGAAAACTTTCCGCCGGACTACGCAAATCTCCAATTCTACGCGGATCTGTCACAGTTTACTCTGCAGAAGCGTCGGAATCTCACCACTATAACAAAAGCTCTTAGGAACCATAATCTGCTGTACAAATGGGGGTTTCCTACCAAGCTCATTGTCACAAAAGACAACAGAGATTATGTGTTGGACTCTCTGGATAGAGGCATGGCCCTATTGAAAGAGTGGGGAATAATCCCGGAGCCTCATCATGCCCCACGCCCGGAAGGAGGAACCAGAAGTGCTGATAATGATTGGAGAGTAGTGGATCGCAAAAAAGCTAAATCCCACAACTGACAGCTTGGAGGTTTGTAAAGTTGCGACGAGGCCGCTGAGGTGAAGCTGCCACCGTTGGCTTGTTCTCAAGTATTCTTGAGTTTTCCCCCACCTAGTCTTTGAGCGACTATAGAAGTCGCACACAGTTCTTCTTCATCTGTTGGCTGTATGCCAGTGTTACTTTTGTTCGTTATTTCTGCTGTTTTTTTCTTTGTTTTTTTTGCTGCCCTTGTCGCTTCTCTTATGCCCTGTCATGCGGATCCTCTCCCCTCATTCGGAAGTTGCTGAATTTGGATCCACCTGCTCCATGCGGACTGAGAACGCTCTGGAGGCTTATTGATTGGAAAATGGACTGGGTCAGCGATTCACCCGCAGTGAGTACTTTATTGAAACTCTCAGCTACACCTATTCACACCAAACACATGTCCAGATGCTGCAATTCCTGACGATAAATGCCAAAGGCCTTAATCACCCGGCAAAAAGGCGGTCCCTCTGGAAAGAGGCCTTGCATCAGAAAGCAGATGTTCTCTGCGTCCAAGAGACCCACTTCGACATATCCGCACCACCGAAATGTTCGCATCCCAAATTTCCGGTCACCTATTTAGCGAATGCTGACACCAAGTCTAAGGGAGTAATGATTGCAATAAGAGACTCATTTCACTTTTCCCTACACAAGGTTATCATTGACCCTACGGGGAGGTATATTATATTGGTGTGTGACATTGACCTAGTACCCTACACAGTGGCAGTGGTATATGCCCCCAATGTAAAACAGACTAGATTTTTGCAGAGAGTAACCAAAAAAATTAAGGAGGTACAGAAAGGACTGCTGGTGATGTGTGGGGACTTTAACATCACTCCTGACCCGCTCATGGACTCTACCTCCACACCACAGCGTATGCCCCCATCGTTAACTTCCTTTTTGAGGGAGCATGAACTTTTTGATGCGTGGAGATGTTTGAACGCCAATGAAAAGGACTACACCTTTTTTTCCACTCGGCACAGGTCTTACAGCAAAATAGACCTCTTTTTGGTCGATAAGGGACTGCTCCTTAAATGCAAAACTGCTCGAATCAATGGTATCACATGGTCGGATCATGCCTCGGTGGGCCTAACAGTGGGGGACCCTGCACCCAACACTCCAATCTTTCTGTGGCGTGCTAATCCTATGCTTCTCCGGGATGGTCATACATTGAAGCGAAGTTGAGGGACTTTTTTGTTAACAATGTGGGGTCGGTTACTAGCCCTTTTACTTTATGGAATGCGCACAAGGCATGTGTACGAGGGGTCATGATACAACAGGGGGCGCGGGTGAAGAGGGAAAGGCAGCAGCGTACGTTGACCCTCCTGGCTCGGATAGAAGACTTGGAGAATCAGAACAAAACTAGACCGTCCCTATTACTGACCGAACAATTGGCCCACCTCCACACAGACCTCAGGACACTATTTCTTGACGATTATGAAAAGGCCTCTAGAAAGTTTAAACTAGCTTTCTTTACCAGCGGTAACAGAGCAGGAAAACTCCTAGCAAACAGACTGAAAGGACAGAGAATTAAATCCAAGATTCCCTATATTCACCACCCAGAGACAAAGGTGAAACACTTTCACCCTCAAGCGATAGCTGACGCCTTCAGTCACTATTATGGGTCGCTTTATAACCTTAGGGATGACCATACGATAACCCAACCATCAGCGGAATCCATCAAGAGGTTCCTAGACAAAGTTAATCTCCCGTCCCTGACACCTGACCAGCTTTTGGAGCTAAATTCTCCATTCACTGAGGAAGAAGTGAAGAGGACTATACAGTCCCTCCCGTCCAACAAAGCCCCGGGCCCTGACGGCTTTATTGGAGAATACTTCAAAACATTTCAGGACATACTCAGTCCATACTTAGTTCGGGTGTACGATGCTGCTGCTGCCTCATCCTCATTCCCTAGAGAAATGTTGAGTGCCACGATAGTGGCCCTACCTAAGCCGGGGAAGGATCCGGATACTCCCCAAAACCTTAGGCCCATATCATTGCTGAACAATGATATCAAAATTTATGCAAAACTCTTAGCTGCTAGACTAGTGGACATTCTTCCAGGGTTAATCAATGTAGACCAATCAGGCTTCACCAAAGGGAGACAAACAGCGGACGCCACCAGGAGGTTACTAAACATCATTCACATTACAGAGCAACGTCGGACGCCTTCTCTGCTCCTTGCGCTGGATGCGGAGAAGGCGTTCGACCGGATCCACTGGCAATTCCTGGAGCAGGTTATGGGGAGGTTTGGTTTTGGGGGCCACATCTACTCTGCTATCATGGCATTGTATTCCCACCCATACTCGTAGCGGGCGCTCTTTCTACCCCGTTTGACATATCAAACGGTACGAGGCAGGGATGCCCACTCTCGCCACTGATATTCAACCTCTTGATGGAGCCACTAGCATCACATCTACGGTCACACCCGGACATCTCTGGGATCCGAGTGGGAGGGAAAAATCATGTGATTAGCCTATTCGCAGATGATATCATTCTGATGGTCACTGACATAGAAAAATCTATAGACACGATATACTCCTCGCTGAGGGCATTTAATGAAGTTTCATATTACAAAGTGAACGAAACTAAGTCGCACATTTTAGGTTTAGGAGTACCTAGAGAAACCAGGATACGAATGGAACAAAAGTTCCCATTTGTATGGAAGGAGGAAGGCATAAAATACCTCGGAATTATTTTAACATCTACGTCTAGCAGGATATTACAGGCCAATTATACCCCCTTCCTGACCTCCTTCCGAGCTAAACTGGACACTTTGACCAAAACCGAATTGTCATGGTTGGGAAGGCTAGCGGCCTTTAAGATGCAGGTGCTGCCTCAGCTCCTGTATCTCTTTAGGACATTGCCTATCCCGGTTCCTGCTTCCTTTTTTAAATCCCTCCAATCTACGCTAAATAGGTATCTATGGCAGGGAAAGAAGGCCAGGTGTGCTTTCAGCAAATTGACCAAACACAGAAGGGCAGGGGGTATAGGGCACGTTCACCTCCAAAGCTATTACTTTGCCGCAGTTTTGTCCCAGCTGCAGCACTGGTTAGTGCCCGACTCGGGAACAATATGGGAAAAGTTAGAGCAGTCTCAAATCAAGCGGGGCACACTACGTGAGTTTCTATTAATGTCACGCTTAAGTGAGACCCTGGATCCAAAAATTGCACCGACTATTCGGGCGTCCCTTAGAGCTTGGGGTCACCTTTGTAACTCTTACAAATGGACCGGGCCAACGTCACCGCTACATCTCCCCATTACTGCCATACACAATATTATACCTGATATTAACCTCGACGGGTGGGTCTCCAGAGGTATACTCCACCTTGAGGATATAATGGTGGGATCCATGCTATTGCCATTTGAGGCCCTGCGGGTAAAATATAAACTCCCGGCGATTGAGCAGTACAAATATATTCAGCTGTCGCATCTAATTAGGAAGAATACACGTCTTTTCACTTTACTCCCTGTTAAGATATCTTAATTCTACCTACAACCTAAAACTACTGCCAAGGGGATCTCAATATTGTATATGGGTCTTCAGGAAAAACATAAACTATTTAAAATGCAACACATGGAGGCCTGGGAGAGAGATGTGGGGAGGGAGTACACTGTCCTCCAATGGGAGAGGTCCTTGAGGGCAGTGTACTCCTCTACTAAGAGCTCTAACCTGATGGAGACACACCAAAAACTGCTACTGCGTTGGTACTTGACCCCATACAGGTTATCTAGGGTGTATCATGGTACATCTCCTCTGTGTTGGAGACAATGTGGAGAGGTGGGAACTCTGATCCACATCATGTGGTCTTGTCCGAAGTTGAATCACCTATGGTCTGGGGGATTGCCAGAGATATCCTGAATACAATTGGCCCGCTGACACCTGGTCTGGCAGTTCTCTCGCTAGAACTCGACACTATTCCAGTTTACTGTAGGAGGGTGGTATCTAATCTACTTTTAGCCACAAGGTTAGTAATATTGCGCCACTGGAAGAATGTAGTAACGCCCTCACTCACTGAAATAATATCTACAATGCACATACAGGGCAAATATGAGATTATGCATTCATATACGATGGGTTCCTCTGAGGCAGTGACTACCTCATGGACTCCGTGGCTACAGTGGTACTCAAACTATACGGGTCTCTAAAATCGTCTGGTCACTGATAAATTACAGGCACTAGAAAATGATGGGGAGGGAGTAAGTTATGGGCATATATACTCTATTATTTGATTTATATTTTATTTTCTCTTTTTACTTTCTTATTTTTCTTTTTCTTTACTGCATATTAGTGATATGGTTAAGTGTGAGATACCTGAAAGTTCCTGGTTTTGTCACGATTATTTGGAGTATGCCTTCAATATGTATGAGCATAGGGCGGGTGGACACTTCCGCATGCCCACGTAAAGCGGGGATGGGGGGTTCTGGTTGGGACTGCCACTCCGGCCAACTGTGAGGGACTGGAGGGGGTGGTCTTGGCTGGGATCCTCTGCACCCGAGGGCTACCTGGAATTGCCATAGTTGTGGGCGGTGGTGGGTCCGCCAGCCATAAACATGCCATGTTACTGTTACTTTGGTTGTATAATTTCATTATACAAAGTATGGTGTGAGCAATGGCACATGGGGAGTGTGACACTTTCGGGTAACATTTTCACTCTGTGTCTATCCAATGTCGTTATATGTACTGTATCTTACCTAAAATTCTTAATAAAAAACATTGTTCAAAAAAAAAATGTTATGTTTTCCAGCATTGCAGGTATAGGTGGATGTTTTTACATTTTTATTTTTATTTTATATATAGCATTTGTTGGCAGCATGCACAGTTGTTGAGCTAAAAATTGCTATTATAAATCATTGATAAAAATTGCACAGCAATGAAAAGCAAGGTTTTTAAAATGTTTAAATATATTTTTTCACTCATCAAATGTACCAGGATTTCCTTTACTGTACTAAAAGGTCAGTTAGCTCAAAGGTTGCTGTTTTCTTTATTCACAGCCAATGCATTCATAAAACACTACATATTTGACTTATTATTTAGGACAAGCATAGGTCAGTGGTGTAAACCCTACAGGTCCAAACAAGACATACAGAACATTACATCTATGAAGAATTCCTCTCTGGTTTTTGAGTCTATATTTTGAAATGTGAAATTAAACTGTGGGGTACAGTATTTCTAAAGTATGTTCTGCTGATTTTAACTGACAATAAACCACTCTTTGTTTAACAAGAACTTGCCTTATTTATTTTCTTGTTATATCAGTCCTTTTTTATGTTTTTATTTTATTTTTCTACTGAAGATTCGACAGATGTTTTAAACCATGGGTGCACAACCTTTTGAAGAGCAAGGGCCACTTAAGCGACTTGGTAACCGGTCGCAGGCCACAATGAGTGGAGTGTGGATGGCAACCCACTCGGCTCTATAGAGCCCACTCTTCTCTCAGCACACCAAACTCGCAGGTAATAGAAGTCTATGGCTCAGTGCAGGTAACGCACAGGTGCACAGCTCTGTACCTGTGAATCAGTTTGAAAGCAGCCCAGTAACCCCTGCAGAACAGATATACCCATATATATATATATATATATATATATATACACACAGTGATTTTTAGTAATAAAAACTTAGGGGCAGATCCACAGAGATCTGCACCGGCGCAGCGTATGGGAGATACGCTACGCCGCTGTAAGTTACGGCGGCGTAGTCTATCTCTCGCGGCGTAAGGGCGCCTAATTCAAATCGGTGAGTAGGGGACGTGTTTCATTTAAATGAAGCGCGTCCCCGCGCCAAATGAACTGCGCATGTGCCGTCCCTAAATTTCCCGCCGTGCATTGCGCTAAATGACGTCGCAGGGACGTCATATTTTTTAACATAGACGTGAATTACGTCCATCCCAATTCACGGACGACTTACGCAAAAAATAAATAAATAAATAAACGCGGGAACGACGGCCATACTTAACATGGCAAGTCTAACTATACGCCTGCAAAACACCAGCTTTAACTATACCCCGGAAAAAGCCGACTAGAGACGACGTAAGAGAATGCGACGGCCGCGCGTACGTTTGTGGATCGTCCGAAATAGCTAATTTGCATACTCGACGCGGAAAGCGCCGAGAACTCCACCCAGCGGACGCCAGAATATTGCATCTAAGATCCGAAGGCGTACAAAGCCATACGCCTGTCGGATCTAACCCAGATGCCGTCGTATCTTGGTTTGAGGATTCAAACCAAAGATACGACGTGGGAAATTTGAAAGTATGCCGGCGTATCAGTAGATACGCCGGCGTACTCGCTCTGTGGATCTGCCCCACACCTTTTAATAACAGTATTCTATTTTATTCCATCCCAGAGCAGGAGGTCGTGTGCCACATCAGATGGCTCTACGGGCCACATTTAAAGATGGACATGTAAAGATAACCAGTCATGAATGAGCATTTGTATTAATCTGTATCTCCACACTTAGATTTATCTGATTATGTACCCTATACAGTATATAATACTTATTTGTTTATATTGTCTAACTTCAAGGGTGACATTTCTGCTTTAAAAGTTAAATGCACTCTTTGATGGTTTGCTATGCCTATAGTTGTGCTAAGTGCAAAATATTTTAACAAGGGGAAATTTGGCTTATAAAAGATGATTATTTTTTTTTATAATTTTTTATTGAGTTTGTAGTAAAAAACAAATTAGTAAACATTACAAAGGGTAAATAAACAAAAGTAATTGCACACATTGCACATTGCTATTAATTCAATATCAGTTTTCGATAAGGTGGTTGATACATATCATATGTTACAATAGTTTTCCATCCAAATAAACTAATTGTTATCAAATGTTTTACAGTGCATAGAGTTGATATCAATGAGGCGTTCAAAAGTATGGTTACGTTGGACAGATTATATTACTTCCGAGGTATTTATGCAAGAGTTATCTTTTTATTTGCAAAGTACTAGGGTACATGTTTTAAGTAGAATGTGAGTTATCACAGATCTGAATCGGGGAGGGAATATTTCTATTCCAATGTGAAGGATTGCTAAATCCGGATTGGTGGTGGTTATTATTCCTGTTATTGAGGATATTCATTTAAATATTTGATTCCATAAACTTTTTATACTTGGTCATTCCCAGAAGGTGTGTAGGAGGTTTCCTATTTGGCCGCATTCCTGCCAACATAGTGGCGATTTGTCATGATAATATTTAGCTAGCCTGAATGATGTGTAATGCCATCTATTTATTATTTTGATCATCATTTCCCATTGTTTGACACAGTGGGAGGCTTTATGGATTTATTCGAATGTGCTTTGCAATTGAGTATCTGAAAAAGTCGCACCCAGTTCTGTTTCCCATTTCTGAATTGTGGTGGATTTTTTTTAACCTAAGTTTATCATGGGTGAGGTTGTAGAATAGTGTTATTCCTTTCGTATTGGGTTTGGTGTTTTGGTAAAAGTGCCATGCTATAGTTGGTACTTTTATAGTTGGTATCGGATGAGTCTTCAGGAAATGTATTATTCATAAACAAGTAAATATCATGTTACTTGGTAGTTTGTACTCTGTTAAGATTTGTTCTAATGATTTAGGTTTTGTGTCACTAAAAAGGTCTTGTATGTGCAGAATCCCATGTTTTAAGAGTGGTTTTACCGATAGAAGGGTGATTTTAGCTTCTTATGCCGCATACACATGATCGGAAATTCTGACAAGAAAAGTCCGATGTGAGCTTTTTGACGAAAATTTTGACCGTGTGTATGCTTCATTGGACTTTTGCTGTCGGAATTTGCACCAACTAAAGATTGAGAGCTGGTTCTCAAATTTTCAGACGGAAAATCTGTTCGTCTGTATCAGACGCGCAAAAAAACACGCATGCTCAGAATCAAGTACGAGACAAAAGCGCTCAGTCTGGTAAAACTAGCGTTCGTAATGGAGATATTACATTCTTCATGCTGCAAATTATTGGATCTTTTAATGCAGCAGATTCTTTTCTTCTTTATAATGCTAGAATAATGAAGTTGTTTTGTTCAGACAAACGTATTTCTTTATTATTTCTCGTGATCTCATGAATAATCTTTAAACAATTTTAAAGCCATATCTTCATAATAATTTTTTATAGTCATCTTTTTCCTTTTTTTATTTTAATCCAGATCTCCTGTTCTTTTGATTATCTTAGCATTATTTTCTAGTGATCTCCATTTTTTTGTGTCAAGTTACCACAACAACATTATTATCTTGTATTTCTTTAACCTCAAGGAGGTTGGTGTTGGTGTCCCTTGTTAATTTGGCATTGTATTTTTGAAATGTACCTGCCTATTCACAAAGCAACTGTCCTATTTAAAGAAAAACACATAAGCAAGTATTTTTCAAAAAAAATATCTAAAGCTGTTTTTTAAAACTTTTTTTGCATTGATACTTGTACTCCCGCAAATACCCCCGATACCGAAATAGAATACTTGCAGCCACCGATGCCAGCGCCGCTACGCCGCATCCCCGCTGCCGCCGCGGCTTGGTTAATACGGGCAGGGAACATTACAGCTTTCATTTGAATAGCTGTAGTGTTTCCCGCCGCGCCGTGTATAGACACTCCCCCTTGCTCGGGTGAACTGTCCAATCCCGAGCAAGGGGGAGTGTCTATATGCAGCGCGGCGTGAAAGACTACAGCTATTCAAATGAAAGCTGTAATGTTCCCCGCCCGTATTAACCAAGCGGCGGCGCGGTGCAGCATGTACGGTAAGGGGGACATGGCTGCATATATGGGGGGGGACATAGCTGGATATGGGGGGGGACATGGCTGGATATGGGGGGGACATGGCTGGATATGGGGGGGACATGGCTGCATATGGGGGGGACATGGCTGCATATGGGGGGGACATGGCTGGATATGGGGGGGACATGGCTGGATATGGGGGGGACATGGCTGCATATGGGGGGACATGGTTGCATATGGGGGGGACATGGCTGGATATGAGGGGGACATGGCTGGATATGGGGGGACATGGCTGGATATGGGGGGACATGGCTGCACATGGGGGGGACATGGCTGCACATGGGGGGGACATGACTGCACATGGGGGGGACATGGCTGCACATGGGGGGGACATGACTGCACATGGGGGGGACATGGCTGGATATGGGGGGGACATGGCTGGATATGGGGGGGACATGGCTGGATATGGGGGGGACATGGCTGCATCTGTGGGGGGACATGGCTGCATCTGTGGGGGGACATGGCTGCATCTGTGGGGGGACATGGCTGCATCTGTGGGGGGACATGGCTGCATATGTGGGGGGACATGGCTGCATTTGGGGACACATTTAAAAAAAAGTATCGGTAGTCGGTATCGGCGAGTACTTGAAAAAAAGTATCGGTACTTGTACTCGGTCCTAAAAAAGTGGTATCGGGACAACCCTAGTGTTAACAGCAGCAATAGTCATCCAGGTCCAGCACTCAGGTCTGTACTCACAAGTCCCTGGGCAATTGGATGCCTCCCTCCTGTGTCAAGCAGACATTTCCATAGTGGACTCTTCAGACAAGATCCTAGGTGGAATTCCCCTTTTCTTAGCTTGATAGATTTTTAGTAGATAGGTCCATTAGCTCTACCTTAGCTGTGTTCTCATTGAACTTCTTGGTAAGTGTCAGCGGAACTGCCATGCAGGGCAGCAGGCCTCCAGGCTGGGAACGTCTCCTCCTGTACAAGAACACTTACTGCTCCAGCCCAGGCTATTTATGTGCTCTGCAGCCAACTAATGGGCATCCCTCCCCAGGTTGCTCATTGAGCTGCTCCACTCCTATGTTGTGGAGCTTTCCAGAAAACAGGGAAAAGCAATCAATCATGCAGCCTGCTTGACCCTGATCACTCCAAAGCAAACAGCAGCTGCTCCACTGATTACAGAGGAGATAAAGAAATAAAAAATACAATTTACCCGAGAGCTTAGCACTAGGATGGTGCTAAATAATTTGCTTGGACTCCTTAAAAGGATTTAAGAAGACTCCTCATGGACTTTCTTAGCATCCTGACATAAAGAAAATCTACCCAATTAGGAAGTTTAAACCTCCTTTGCTGTTTAGAGGGAACTTCACACTCTTTCTTAGCCCCCAGTGGCAGGAAAAAAAACAGACCCTTGCATAAATCTTAAACTTTTGTGTCAAAATCTCTATCCTGCAGATTGCAGATAACTTTCTTCACTACTCCAACAAAGGCCTCAGACTGGATGGATAGCCATAGACCTCTGACTCCATGCAGATGAAAATCACACATGGGCAATCCACTTGATCTATAAGTAAGGCTTTTCCTCCCCTTAACTTTGCTTTAGTGTCCATTAATATCAGGGCCATTGTGTATTCTATCCACTGCAGACCAGTGGCGGCTGGTGCTCAAAATTTTTGGGGGGGCGCAAACGAAGAAGAAAAAAAAATTATAAGCCTCACTGTGCCCATCAAATGCAACCACTGTTCCATCAATTCACACCACTGTGCCATGCCATCAAACGCAGCCACTGTGCCATGCCATCAAACGCAGTCACTGTGCCATCAATTGTCACCACTGTACCATGCCATCAATTGTCACCACTGTACCATGCCATCAAACACAGCCACTGTACCATGCCATCAAATGCAGCCACTGTACCATGCCATCAAATGCAGCCACTGTACCATGCCATCAAATGCAGCCACTGTACCATGCCATCAATTGTGGTCACTGTGCCATCAATTGTCACCACTGTGCCATGCCATCAAATGCAGCCACTGTACCATGCCATCAAATGCAGCCACTGTACCATGCCATCAAATGCAGCCACTGTACCATGCCATCAATTGTGGTCACTGTGCCATCAATTGTCACCACTGTGCCATGCCATCAAATGCAGCCACTGTGCCATGCCATCAAATGCAGCCACTGTACCATGCCATCAAATGCAGCCACTGTACCATGCCATCAAATGCAGCCACTGTGCCATGCCATCAAATGCAGCCACTGTACCATGCCATCAATTGTGGTCACTGTGCCATCAATTGTCACCACTGTGCCATGCCATCAAATGCAGCCACTGTACCATGCCATCAAATGCAGCCACTGTACCATGCCATCAATTGTGGTCACTGTGCCATCAATTGTCACCACTGTGCCATGCCATCAAATGCAGCCACTGTGCCATGCCATCAAATGCAGCCACTGTACCATGCCATCAAATGCAGCCACTGTACCATGCCATCAAATGCAGCCACTGTGCCATGCCATCAATTGTGGTCACTGTGCCATCAATTGTGGCCACTGTGCCATCAATTGTCACCACTGTGCCATGCCATCAAATGCAGCCACTGTGCCATGCCATCAAATGCAGCCACTGTGCTATGCCATCAAATGCAGCCACTGTGCTATGCCATCAAATGCAGCCACTGTACCATGCCATCAAATGCAGCCACTGTGCCATGCCATCAATTGTGGTCACTGTGCCATCAATTGTCACCACTGTGCCATGCCATCAAATGTAGCCACTGTACCATGCCATCAAACACAGCCACTGTGCCAATTGTCCCCACTGTGTCACTGTCCAGTCATACATCCACCTCTGAGCTTTATATTATAACCTGCTGGGACTTGTAGTTCTCCATCGTCTCCTGGGGCTCAGGTGCATGCAATCCACCATCTTTGTCCAGTTTTTCTCACTGCTGGGACTTGTAGTCCCATAGATGGTGGATTGCATGCACCTGAGCCCAGGAGAAGATGTGGAACTACAAGTCCCAGCAGGTTTATAATATAAGACTCCCATCCACCTAGGAGCCTTATATTATAACCTGCTGGGACTTGTAGCTCCCCATCTTCTCCTGGGGCTCAGGCTGCTGACGGCTGGCATTTCACCCATAATATGCATTGCATTGAACATTAAAAATCATTTATTAAAGCCCAACTCTATGAAAATGTTAAAAAAAATCCACCCTTGCAATGAGCCTACATCTGCACTGGGTTAATTGCTCATCATGTCTAGTGAACATTCGGCCGAAATCGCGGCACCCCCATCCCCCCCCCCCCCCCCCGGGGGGAGGGGGGTGCCGCGATTTCGGCCAAATGTGCACTAAAAAAAAAAATTCCAAATTTTCCCAAAAAAAAATTATAGTGAATATTCGGCCGAAATCTCGGACAACCCACCCCCCCCCGCGGGGGGGGGGGGGGGGGCCGCGATTTCGGCCGAATATTCACAAAAAAAAAATTGGAACACAGGTAATCTTTGCAGAAGGGGGGTGGACAGCTGCAGCTGCTGCCGCCGAACTTTGCAGAGAAAACAGTCCATTACAGAGGGGCAGAGGCAGGCGGCATAGCTCAGCTTACCTGTACTCGCACTGAGCGCCCCGAGTCCCGACGTCACTTCCTGTTCTTCCAGGGACGTCAGGACGGAACGAGCACAAATAGTGGATGCACCCGCCCAGCCATAACAATGCAGTCCATCGCGCCGGAAGCAAGTGGCGCGATGGACCGCGCCACAAAGGCATTTTTGGGCTGCCAATGTAGCGCCACGTCTGCAATCCCGTGATTGCACAGACGTGGCGCTACCCATACCGCGCTTTTCCCCGCGCCCGACGCCCGGACTCAGTGCACATAAGAACCTTTTTTGGAATTTTTTTTTCCTTAAAGGGACATGTTTAAATAAAATTTTTTTTTTTTTTTTTTTTTTTTTTAGATTTTTTTTTTTTACTGACTGGGGGAGGGGGGGCGGCGCCCGGGCGCCCTTTATGGGCGGGCCGCCACTGCTGCAGACTATATTTGGGATTGCTGTACTATTTGGCTTTGTTGTATTAAATGTTTCCAGCAGGATTCATAAATGTCCTATTTTACAATTGTATAAAGCCTACTAACTTTAGATGTTACCATTGCTTTATATTGTGCATTGCAATTCTATTAACTAGGACTTTCATATGCAATGCTGCCCTTTTACATCAGTCCAGTAGATGTCACTGTTCCCCTTGCTTACTATTTTACACATAACAAAGACACTTAACATGTACTTTTCCTACCCTTCAACTGAAGTTAAGATAATTTCTCAATTTTCCAGTGGACCTTGCTGTTGCCATTGACAATTTACCCTTCATAGGACCTTTTGAGTGATGTATTTAAGATGTTGTACTGTTGTAGATATTGATGTTACCCTCAACACTATGTCTAACTGGGCTGCTCTTCGAATTTATCTCAACTTAGGTTAAAAAAAATCCCTTTTCCCAAATTAAGCTAGCTGTTTGTATGGACATTTTAGCCTTCATGGACAATTTAACACTTTTAAGTTCTTCCCTGCTAAGTTGTCTTAGCTCTTTTTCTTTGGGCAGATTGTTGTATGTTTATTGTACAGTACATTTACCTGCTAGAGGTGCCATCAGCGTGGAAGGTACAGTTGTTGTCTGTGTTCACAATCTCCAGCTATGTACTTCATTTGTGATCATGTACAGTTTCTGTTGCGGGTATTTAGAGACCTCACATTGTATTTTTTTCTTTCTCCAGGCTCATTTATTCCATGCAATGTTTATCCAGAGCCAAGATACAGAGAGAGGGTTGCATCTGGAGTCTTCTCATCATCTGCATCGTTGCCAAATCAATCTGAGTTCCAAAGTAATGAGTGGGCATAGCCCATGTTATAGTTATGGAAACTTCTGTTAAACATCACTCCCAAACCTCTGCTGGTGGTACTTGTAGTCCAACAGAAGTTAATTCCAATGCTATAATAAAAGCAAAAAAATAGCAGGCACTGGGTCACAGTGCTTGTTTTGTGAATTTGTATTCTGTTTTTAAGAAAATAAAAGTTTTAGTCTTTCGGATAACACTATACACTTTTTATTCACATGATCAATGTTGCTCTAGAGTTATGGTTTCCTGCACCTGGTACATTGAAATTGGTATTGCTTATCTAACAAAGGATGCTTCAGGATTTGTTTGTCAGATTCAGTTTACCGTTTGACTCGTCATTACACCCTATGAGCTAAATTTGTATATGACCCTCTGTAATTAAAGGGTCCATTCTGTGAGGTGAGCGGCCATTTCTTCCATTGGTGGACGTTTTTCCCACAAAGTCACCTGCATGCTTACCATATTGTAGCACCACTGAAGACATCACATATTGGTGGACCTGTGGCATATGAACTTATTACTAGCGCTGCACTATCTTTTTTTTATTTTACTGTTTGGAATTTGAATGATTGATCCTCAGTGTTCAGCAGCTTCAGAAGGGGTTATTTTTATTGCACTGATTGTTTCTACTTTATATTTATATGCTATAATGCATCAACCCTGTCCTCAGGGCCCACTAACAGACCAGGTTTGCAAGATAACTGAAATACATCACAGGTAATATCTGCTGCTCAGTGATTGCAGTATTCTAGTTTGCATCTCACCCAAGGTAATAAATAAAACCTGGCCTGTTAGTGGGCCCTGAGAACAGGGTTGATGACCACTGCTATAATGCACACAGCAAGCAGATACCTATGCTCTGTCCACATTTTTTATTCCAGTAGCCATATCAGATGATACCTTTAGGATCATAAAGGAAGGAATTTATAATACTACCAGGATAAATCAAAGCTTTAACAAATTTGCTACACGCTGCCATCTTGGATTACTCTATTTACAACATAAAGAGGCTAGCTGAAGATATCTGGATTTCAAAGAATACCCTTTTACCCTTTTATCATCTGTTTTCCCTCATCTGCCTTAATTGCATTGAACTACTAAAGGGAGCCATCCTATTTGAATGTAATATTGTTCATACTGGCCCAGATTCAAAGAGCAATTGCGCCTGCGTAACCATAGTTACGCAGCGCAATTGCTTACTTGCCCCGGCGTAACGAGTTCTCCTGATTCAGAGAGCTTGTTACGCCGACTACAGCCTAAGATATGCGTGGCATAAGGCTCTTATGCCCTCATATCTTAGGCTGCATTCTTACGTTGGCCGCTAGGTGGCGTTCCCGTTGTGGTCAGCGTATAGTATGCAAATTGCATACTAACGCCGATTCACAATGTTATGCGAGCCCTGCGTACGCAGTTTACGTCATTTGCGTATATGTCGTTTTTTTGCGTAAGGCTGCCCCTTCTATAGCAGGGGCAGCCTATGCTACAGTATACCCGTCTTTCCCGCGTCGCAAAATTTGAAATTTACGTTGTTTGCGTAAGTGATTTGTGAATGGCGCTGGACGCCATTCACGTTCACTTTGAAGCAAATGACGTCCTTGCGACGTCATTTGCCGCAATGCACGTTGGGAAAGTTTCCCGACGGAACATGCGCTCTACGATCGGCGCGGGAACGTGCCTAATTTAAATGATTCCTGCCCCCTACGGGATCATTTAAATTGCGCGCGCTTACGCCGGGCATTTTGCCAGAGCCCCCTCGCAATTTACGGAGCTACTGCTCCGTGAATCGAGGGTAGCGCAGAAAATTTGCGGGGGCGCAGGGCAAAAACGGTGCCCTGCGCCTACGTAAGAAATGCGCATATCTTACTGAATCTACCCCACTGTTTCTCCATATTGTGCAGGATTTACTGGCCTGTGAGTTGAGGAGGCAGAAGGGAGAAATGTGAGGCCCCGTACACACGGCCGAGGAACTCGACGTGCCAAACACGTCGAGTTCCTCGGTGAGTTCAGGGATGAAGCCGCCGAGGAGCTCGGCGGGCCGCCTTCTCCCATAGAACAACGAGAAAATAGAGAACATGTTCTCTATTTTCTCGACGAGTTCCTCGGCGGCTCCATCGGGCCAAAAGTGTACAGACGACAGAGTTTCTCGGCAGAATCCGGGTTTGACCGAGTTTCTCGGTGAATTCTGCCGAGAAACTCTGTCGTGTGTACGAGGCCTGACACATAAGATATAGTGTCAGGTGTCTACTCTCCTGTTAATCTGTTCACATAGGTTTCTGTGACTGGGTTAATATTTGTGTTCATTTACCATCAAGGGAATTCTGCACATACTGTATATATATTGCATTTATTTGTTAAATGTTAGATAAAATAGCAGTGTGAGCAGGAGTGTTTCCATAATTGACAAAGTTGATATGTGTATATATATATATATATATATATATATATATATATATATATATATATTAGTGCTGTCAAACGATTAAAATTTTTAATCGCGATTAATCGCATTAATGTCATAGTTAACTCACGATTAATCTATCTAATTTATGACGAATTTCCCCACAAATATCGCACAATTCTGCAAGTGATTATAATTTATGATCGCTGTTTTCTAGCTGATCTAAAACCATTTTTGACATAAAGGGACACTTTTGGACAATCTACAGTTTTTCAGGCAGAAAGAATAGTTTTTATTTTATAAAAGTACATGTAGGACACTGGGCAGACCACTAGGGACAAGGGGGGTGTGTATGATTACAGTATACTGTGTGTATTGTGTTTGTTTACTTTTTTGAATTTGGCGCCGTTCTCCGCTCCCGTGCGTCGTAACGTCGCAGGGAACGGAGATCGGCGGCACACAGGCACTGTGAATCGAGCGAGGAGGACCCGCTCGATCACACAGCGGGGTGGCATCGCTGGATCCAGGGACAAGGTGAGTAACTTGCCTGTAAATCCAGCGAGAAGGTAAGCCGCGCCGCGCCGCTGCACACTCTGCACGTCCACCCCGAGGGCTCCTGCGTTAATCGCGCGATAAAAATATTGACGGCGTTAACATGGGTTTGCGTTAACGCCGTTAATATCGCGTTTAACGCACAGCCCTAATATATATATATATATATGTGTGTATCTCGTGTTTTGAAAATACAGGAAACATATTTAAACAGTTTCTTTAATTCTGTGCGAGTCTCTATTTACCACCACAGCTGGTGAGATGATGGAACCTAGGGTAAGAAAGGTTTGGAGAGTCAAGGTAATCAGTGGGGTACAGAGTCTATTAGCAAGCCCTTACATGAATAATGAGCAGGGTGGGCAGTGCACTGTTTAGGATTTAGGCCCATTTAAACTGGGGATGTTAAGCAGGGTGGAAAGTGCAATAGCAATGCTTCAGTTTGGTCAAGGACCATATTATTTCTCAGTGGCGTGTTCATGTCTGGAACTTCTCTTTCCATACTTACTTTCTATAATATGGCTAATTATATTTATATTGTATCATACAAAAAAAAGAGTTCTGGGTTTTCAAACTAAACACTTTCTGGTATTCAATTTTCTCCATAAACATAAATGACATATAATTTGCTTACAAGAATCTAATTTAATGGGTTCTAGAATCTTGGCCCCTTAGCCACCTCAGATTTCTAAAAAAAAAATAATTATGATACATCCTATTCCTGGGGGGTCTTAATCTTGACCTTGATATCCAAAATAAATTCCCTCAGGATAATTTGTATTGTACAACCATATTTGGACTAATCCACCCTTGCCATATTCTCTCACTGTCCCCTATCCAGAATTATGGTACACCCAGGGTCTTAAATGATTCCAAGAGTTGTTTCATGAAAGCCATTTTAAATATATGATCCAGCTGTTTAGGAACCATAAATAAAACTCTCTGGAATCTTGCTAATGTATACTGTATAACTGCAGCATGATAATTTAAAGCAACTAATGCTTCACAAAGGTCAGTCTTTCTCCAACTACTCTGGAAAGAATACTCTTGCAATCTGGACAATGTAAACTAATATCCTCCTTTTATTCTGCAGCAGGACAATAGCCCCAAACATACAGCCTATGTCATTAAGAACTATGGGCCAGATTCACAAAAGAGATATGATGGAGTATCTCAGATACTCCGTCGTATCTCTCAGAGTATCTATGCGACTGATTCATAGAACCAGTTACGCATAGATATCCCTTAGATCCGACAGGTGTAATGGACTTACACTGTCGGATCTTAGGATGCAATACTTCGGCCGCCACTGGGGGGAGTTTGCATCGTAAACCAGCGTCGGGTATGCAAATTAGGAGTTACGGCGATCCACAAAGGTTTTTCCCGTCGTTACGTCGTCGCAAGTGTTAGATTTCCGTCGCAAAGATAGGGCACCTTTAATATGGTGTAAAAGTACTCCACCATGTTAAAGTATGCCCGTCTTTCCCGCGTAGCTTTTGAATTTTTTTTCTTTTTTCTTTTTCCCGGCGTAAGTGCGTTGATCACGTCGCGATTCTCAAAACGTTGGCGCGTCGTAATTTTGCGCAAAGCACGTCGGGAAATTAGCGACGGGAGCATGCGCAGTACGTCTGGCGCGGGAGCGCGCCTAATTTAAATGGTACCCGCCCCATTTGAATTGGGCCGCCTTGCGCCGGACGTGTTCACGATACACCGCCGCAAATTTCCAGGTAAGTGCTTTGTGGATCGGGCACTAAATCTGAAAACTTGCGGCGGTGTAACGTAAACGGGTTACGTTACGCTGCGCCGCAGCTACGTGAATCTGGCCCTATATTCTGCCTAAAGAAGAACAAGGAATCCAGGAATTAATGATTTGGTCTTCATAGAGCTCTGACCTCAACATCATTGAGTCTGTCTTGGATTACACGTAGAGACAGAGGGATCAGAGGCAGTTCTCACAGAGGTTTGGACCTGCCTGCCGAGTTCCTTCAAAAACTGGGTGCAAGTGTACCTAGAGGAATTGATACTGATTTAAAGCCAAGGGGTAGTCACAACAAATACTTAATTTAGATTGTTCTTCTTTTCATTCAGTTTACATTTTGTAAATTAATAAAAATAAACAATTAAAATATATTGAAAGCATTCTTACATTACAGTATTTCTTCATACCTGTCTAAAACTTTTGCACAGTAACATATATATATATATATACAGTGGGCTAGATTCAGAAAGAATTTACGTCAGCGTATCTATTCATACGCCGCGTAAATTCAAAGCTGTGCCGGCGTATCTTCTTTCTGTATTTAGAAAGCAAGATACGCCGAAATTAGGCTAAGATCCGACTGGCGTAAGTCTCTTACGCCGTCGTATCTTAGTTGCATATTTACACTGGCCGCTAGGTGGCGCTTCCGTCGATTTACGCAAGGAATATGCTAATTAGGTAGATACGCCGATTCAGAAACGTACGTCCGCCCGGCGCATTTTTTTACGTTCTTTACGTTAGGCTTTTTCCGGCGTAAAGTTACCCTTGCTATATGAGGCATATCCTATGTTACGTATGGACGTCGTTTCCGCATCAAATTTTAAAAATTGTACGTCGTTTGCGTAAGTCGTTCGCGAATAGGGCTGTACGTAAGTTACGTTCAACGCATGCGCCGTTCGTAAAAAAAACATCAAATACATGGAGTCACACTAAATTTATATAAAACACGCCCACATCATCCACATTTGAATTAGGTGGTCTTATGCCGAAACTCATACGCTACGCCGCCGTAACTTAGGGCGCAAGTTCTTTATGAATACGGAACTTGCGCCCTAAGTTACAGTGGCGTAACGCATCTGAGATACGTTACGCTAGCATAAAAATACGCCGGGCTATCTGAATCTAGCCCAGTGTTTTATTTATATATATATAAGTGGAAAATGAGGGCTGGCGAGGATGGGCTGCCTGGGAGTAGGGGGTGAGCACCTCACAATTTTGAAATTTTCACTTAGGGGTGTACTCGCTGTTGTTGCCAGTGGTTTAGACATTAATGACTGTGTAAAATAAAGTATCTATATATTCTGTGAACTGGTGTTCAAGAGATAAAACAGCGCTGTGAGTTGGTGTATATCCAGCTCTAATAAAAACAGTCCTAGAGATCAATGGTGATGTGATAGGTGATCAGAATCAGGGTATAAGTGCACCATACACCTAAAAAAGATACACCTCTAAATAGTGGAGGCGCCCTCTGTCGAAGTCGGAAGTGACGAAACGCATCAGGGCGTGGCTACAATGGCGCTACAAGGAAGACAACTTGCGTTCCACCGCGTTCCACTGACCACCAGCTACAGCTAGGAACACCACACCAACCTCACAGCACGCGCGCGGCCCCTGTGGGTAGGAAGACGGCGGTGACAGCGGTGAAACCTTTTTGTTTATATGTTCATTCTCAAGTGCTATATTGTACGGGCATTATCAGTTGGTTTCTTTACTAACTTGTCTGGGGTATATCTATGCAATATCACACTATGTTTGGTCTGTTTTTTTGCTTTATATGTACCTCTGCTGAGAGTTAATCCTGGCAATATCCGGATGATCATTGGATGGTTTGTTTGCAGAGATTGATTTTTCTGCTGTGGTAAGCCTGCACCCCAGTTGGGGGAGTAATCCACTATTTAGAGGTGTATCTTTTTTAGGTGTATGGTGCACTTATACCCTGATTCTGATCACCTATCACATCACCATTGATCTCTAGGACTGTTTTTATTAGAGCTGGATATACACCAACTCACAGCGCTGTTTTATCTCTTGAACACCAGTTCAGGGAATATATAGATACTTTATTTTATTCATTTAAATGGTTTTCTCCGTTTAATTTAAATAGCTGCTCCGAGAGCAATACCATTTCTACATACTGGTATCCTCTCCATATCTCTTGAATAGTATACACCACTTCACTTTCACTTTGGTTAAGGTGTTACATTGTTCCCTGGTGCCGGTAGTGCAATATTAGGCCACATTTCTTTGCACCTTTCTCTATATTAATGACGGTGTGTTTAGCTATTTTGATACAGCAAATTAACACTGTTATACAAGCTGTACACATTGTATCAAAGTGTCAATTCCTCAGTGGGTTTCCCGTTGCGTTAGAGAGGGGGCGGGGTCACCCATACATGTCAATGGGTAACACCAGAGTTTCCCCGTTGCGTCAGAGGGGGGGCGGGGTCACCCGCACACATGATTGGTGGCCTTGCACTCAGCTATTTAGGAACTTTCATAGTCGGTGTAGCGTCATTCGGCAGGCATCTCCCATGGAGGCGGATCGGATCGCCATTTTTTTCTCTGTATCCTCCGCTCTAGAATGGATTACATTGCTGGAATATATATATATTTTTTTTTAATAAAGGACTTGTCCCAAGCTGTCTACTGTGTTCTTTTTATTTGTTTACTCTTTTTTTTATGAAATGGTAGGGGTACAATGTACCCTGTTACCAATTCACATGTGGGGTGGGATCTGGGGGTCCCCTTTGTTAAAGGAGCTTCCATATGCAATTGCAATTATCCACTGAGCTATTATATTTGTCAGTACTACAAAATGTCTAGAAAGGGTATGCTTGTCTTAAAAAATATATATAAAATATATATAAAAGGCACTCTCCTTTCTTTGTACTGGGACAGTGTAGAGTAGTGCATTTAATTCAATGTTTCTGAATGGATATATATATATATATATATATATATATATATATATATATATATATATATATATACATACACACACACACACACACACACACAGTACATCTATGTATATAACCGATCGGAAACATTGAAATAAATGCATTACTCTTCACTGTCCCAGTATAAAGAAAGGAGAGTGCAGAGGTCAGTTATTACTACTTTATACTTATCCCCCATTGTTCATTTCAAACATACATTGTATTTCTATAACTTTACTTTAAAGTGGATATAAACCCACTCTCATCCTTTCTAAACTAGTGCCATAGTGCTGATCTATAAGGATATACATGCCTCCTGCATGTATCCTTACCTGTCATATGTCTCTCCTCTGTCTGTTATAAGAACTGAAAAACTGCAGATTCTGTGGGTGGATCTGTTGTCTGGAGCTCTGTGGGTGGAGTCGTGATGTCAGTAGACTCCCCGCCCTCCTCTACACTCCCCTTGTTAACATGCATATTTTCCTATGTATTCCTTACACTAAATTCTGCTATGATCACTAACATCCAGTCAAAATCCAGAAAAGTAACCACATGACTTCAGAAAAGGAGTAGGGGTGGGAATTAAAAAAGAATGCCTGTCTCCAGGCTAGTGCATGAGATATGTAAATAACCTGTCACTCTCGGCAAGGGGGCGGAACGGACTAAGGTTTTTCTCTGTAAGTCCGTTTTAATTCACTGAATAATAAAAGAGGATTGCTCAGAGCTGGATTAACTCTGTGTGGCAAGACTAAGCACAAATAATAGGAAATCTTATGCTGTACATTGTGACATAAAACAATCCACTTTAAGGGTGTGCTCAAATGGGTGGTGAACTCTGGAGAGCTTTAGGCACTCTTGGTGATTCACCTTTCATTGGTCCACTTTTGTATCACTTTCTCAGCATGCACTATTCAGATCAACAGTGTGCAATTTAGTGTGCAGTAAATATTCAATTGGGTAGTACATTTTTTGGCTCAATATAGCCTTCCAAACCCTGGGGATAGTGATGAAGGAATCTGTCCAGGGTTCAAGCCGCCAAACTTTTCAATTCCTTTTAGAAATTTGGTAAACTTGGACTTAGTATCAAATCCCATTAAACATTATACAAGGTGAAACGTATTAGCAAAATCTGGCATTTTTACATGTTACAATAAAATGCATGCGAGTGATAGGGTATGAGGTAGTTTTTCTCTTTCCAATTTTGCAATGGCCTGCTGAGCAGCCCAAACTTTAATTAAGGCCCTATAAATTTAATGCAATATATAATATATATATATATATATATATATATATATATATATATATATATATATATATATATATACACACCGTATATACTCGAGTATAAGCCGAGTTTTTCAGCACATTTTTTTGTGCTGAAAATGCCCCCTCGGCTTATACTCAAGTCACCTTTTTGCACCTGATCTCCCGGAATTTGGGGTTTGGTTTGGGGACCAAACCTGCCACACATATAGCCCCACTCTTCCTCTACAAGTGTGCAAAGTTTGTTGTCCGGGGGACCTACGGCCGGGGAGCACCGATTTTTCAAATTCGGACAACCCTTCCATAGACTCCCATGTTAAACGGTAATTTGTCCGGTAACTTTGGGGACCCGGTACCAGACAACCATATGTTATCAATAACATCTGAGAAAATATATAACTTCATGAATACAATGTCAACAATTAACTCCATTATAGCAAAGCTATAGGTAATATAGTTTATTAAGGAGTGACTTTAAATAGCAGAAAGATGTGACTTACCAACGTAGGCCCAAGAGGGCTATATGTGGCAATTTTGAGACACCCTAAAGGGTGTTCCCCCCAGGGGCGGACACGGGAGGATTTGGATGGTACTAAAAGATGTTAAGTAACAGAGAATGAGCTGCAATTAGTGGGTATGTAAGTATAGGAAACTGTATTAGTAGAAATAATAGAAAGGAGAGGGAACGAAAGAAGGGAAAAGTAGGGGGGAAAAAGGGGGGGGGGGGAGGGGGGAAGAGGGAAAGGAAAAGGAGGAACCTGAGAAAAATGGAGGAGGGGAGGGTTAAGGTGGGGGAAGCGGGAAACAAGGTAAAAATGACAGACATGAAAACAAGAGGGGAAAAAAAGGAATGAAGGGGAAAGGAAGGAGGAGAGTGGGTAGGTGGAAGGGAAAGAGAGTGGATCAAGAAAAAGTAAGAATGATTAAGGGTGAGGGTAAAGAAAATAATGTGTAACGTGTGAAGAAAAAGGGGAGACAGAAAAGTGAAAATGAAGGGTAGGGAAGATGAAAGGAAAAAGAGGCAAGGGGGAGAAAGAGAAAGTGGGGGAGGGAGATGAGGGGAAGGGGAAAAAGTGGGGAGGAAAAGGGGGAGGAGGAATTAGGAAAGAGGGGGTTGGGAGGGGGAAAAGGGAAATGGGAATGGGGATAAAATGGTGCTTGAAATGCCAAAAAACAGTGAATAAGGGTAAAAGGTGCTCACACACAAGCCACATCTAATGTTAATTGAGACAACCCACCCACTGCTGCGTCAGTAATATTTTGGAACCCGGGATTAGGCCTGACATGATTCAAGCCTGAAGAGCCGCCAGGAAAATCCACAGTTCCAGGACTAATTGAGTTGATAAACAAGCCAAAATTATATCCAAAACAGCACTAGTGGAAACAGATCACAAATATCCACAGGTACAGTACTGGTTAAACTAGCAGACAAGTCTCAGCAGACCAGGGTGTATATAGATTCCAAAAAACGAGTCTATAAAACAAGGGGGGGTAAAACCATAGCTGTTAGTGCTTTGATAGCTAGGCCATGTCCCAGTGGACCATGAGCAGCATTCCCCAGATTGAAGAGGGGGGGGGGGGGCTGTAATCATGGCCACTGGGAACGTATGAGGTTCGAGGCTATGGTGAAGTATTTAGACAAAGCCGATAAATACCTGGTAGTGGATAGAAGCATGGCATTCCTGGATGTCCGCCGTCCATACCAAGAGGCGATCAGAGATGGACTCTTGTATCCTCCAACCGCGCACTCGGGTCCAGCGCTCCCAATGCGCCTGCGCCAAAGGAATAGTCGGCGCACGCACATGACCCGCACAGAATGACGCTGAGCATCACAAGAGGGAAGTAAAGAGGCGTGACAAGCTGGTAAGTGCTAGTAAGAACGTCCGCCTGTTACTGGAGAGACGCATGTCTGCCACTGGGGAGACAATAAACTCCTCACACCACATAAGTATGGAAAGATCACATCAATCTATATAACATAGTACAACATTGCATAAAGCCTGTTAATATTGTGCAGCAAATGCGATACACCGAATAGGCAGTGGGAATCCTCCAACACTCGGGGTCAGCACATAATTGCACAAATAGATACAAATCAGGTATATGTGTAAAAGGTACAATTACAATTCGATTTCAACAGTCATAATGATCTCACCAGATCTCACCAGAAACAGTCAAAACTAGGTTCAGAATTCAACTTGTAAGACAAGTTAATTTAGCAAAGAAGAGAGAGAGTGTAACCTGTAAGACTGTAATACAGTATTGATTTGACAGGACATGCCCGTGAGTACTCCAACATTGGGGTCTGATGTATGGGGACTCATAAGACAAAGCTGAAAAAACAAAACAAACGGGAAGGAAGGGAAGGAAACCAGGGGGGGGATGGGGAAGAGTGTGACAAGACAGGATAATGGAATCACCGAGAGGGAGAGGAGATTAATGGGAGGTGAAAATCATGAAGTTGAGGAAGGTCTATGGAACAGGATAATAAAGTAACATACTAAAGTAAACAAGGTAACATTCTATAAGTTCTATAGAAAATGTTTGTAGGTTTGTTCTTTCGTTGAGTCCGGGGGGTATAAAAGCAATGAGTCTTTCAATCCAAAGAGACTCACGTCTCAGGATTTCAGTAATTTTAAGAACATGGCATTGAATTGGTTAATTAACCTGCTAACACCCCCATGGGGGAGGGTCTGGCTAGGTAAAAAATTAACAGTTCATAGATGAAACAAATTGTCTTTGATAAAGCACAATTTGTGTGTTCTTCATGGTTTTATGCAAATAAAGGCATTTAGATCTCAGTTTGATGTGCAGCCATCCAGATTTTCCTTTCATTATTGCTTCATGTGCGACTGGGCAAGCACCCTGCAGTGAAGAGATCATGCTGTTGGAGCCTGCTCATCTGTGAGCAGTGTGGGCCTTTTGTATCCTGTGTGTACAAGTGACAGCACTCCTTTCCTAGTGGTTTGCACAGAACACTCCCTGTCCTGCACTATTCCTTTGAGAGCAGAGGAGTGGGTTGGAGAGTTACACAGCTGCTCCAGTCTCATGGCGACAGCTTCTCCTGAAGCACACAGTCTGCATGCTCCTGCTGTAAGTTGTAGTTGTTATTCTGCAGCAGCCCCTCTCTCCTCTATCTGGTACTCTCTAGGTGGAGGACAAAGGACTGGGGGATGAGAGGACCACTGTGTACTGGAACAGGGGCTTTGGGGGGAATCTGTGGGAGAGTGCTGTACTATCAGTGTTGAGAAGAATACGGGGTAAACTGGACTGTAAGATATGCACTCCTGAACTCTACACCCTGTAAGTCTGTAAGTAGCGCACTCCTGAGCTTTGTACCCTATATAAAGTGCACTCCTGCACACTGTACACAGCACACTCCTGAGCCCTGCACCCTGTACATAGCACACTTCTAAATACAGAACTCTTTACATAGCACATTCTTGAGCCATGCACCCTGTACAAAGGTCACTCCTCAACTCTGCACACTGTTTATAGCACATTCCTAAACCCTGCACCCTGCACATAGCTTACTTCTGAACCTTGCACTCTTTACGTATTGATTTGCCCATTTGTGATCGGAGCCTGAATACTGGATAGTAATCAACGCCCTACCCCAACCCTAGCGACCTGAGGTGTGCCGTGGTCGCCCGTGAGGGTACGCCTAAAAGAGGGCATACCCTATGAAGAAGTAATTTAAAAAAGGGGGACTGGGTGGGTGGGCACCCGGAAGCAGCGCCGACGTGCACTGGGAGAAGAGGGCGAGCATAAGAAGCCCCACGCTCCTCCCACAAACCCAGGCAAGCCAATGACTAGCCTTAACACTTGTGATCGGAGCCTGAATACTGGATAGTAATCAACGCCCTACCCCAACCCTAGCGACCTGAGGTGTGTCGTGGTCGCCCGTGAGGGTACGCCTAAAAGAGGGCAAAGAGACACCAATTTAGGTACAGTAATAGTTTAATGATAACTTGAAACAGATACATGCTTAAACCAATAACACCTCAAAAGCCTGCCTAACCTCTGCGTGGGGGTCTGGAATGTAACGCTGGAAGCACGAGGACCGCCAGCGGCCCATGTACTTAATGACATGAGCCGGGACCCCCTGTCTGGAAGCTGCAGAAGCAGCACCGATTCTAAAGGAATGTCCCGAGAACCTATTCGGGTTAAACCCCAACCTCCCAACCAGAATCCTTATATGGGAAATGAACTGGAATGAGGAGAGGGCCAAGGTAGGAAAGGGAAGCAAGGGGCTCTCAGGCGGAGCTGCGGCCAATAAACCCACAAGCCGGTCCAAAACCTTCACCGGACACTAGGCCATGTTGGAGCTATAAAACTTTACCACGAACCCCTGCCCCACCTGCCTAGTCTTGTTATTGGGCAGCTGCAATGCAAAATGATCCGGCCACCTGATGAGATCCCCTTTGCGGAGAGCAGGGGAGTAGGGTCCTGCTCTGGCAACCTCCCCAGGCCTGAGGAATCCGAAGAAGCAGAGGAACACTGGGACCCACCCCGAAAGGTGACAGGGCCAGTAAATCCGCCAACCCCCGCACCATGGACCCTGAGATGGGCAGACGTGTCACCACCGGTCTTCCCTGCGCCTTCTGGATACCCCTGAGCATCGCCCTGACGGGATAAGCCGCAAAAATGGACGGCGATGCAGGTTGAGCCAGGGAAAAATAATGCTGGATACCTGCTAAGTACACCTTGATGGTATTATGCGACAGACCTAGACCATCATGACAAAAAGCCATGAAGGCCAACATGTAACTGATATCATGACCTCTGGTGCAAGGATGAAGAGACGTAAATTTGCAAAAACACCTCCAAGCCGTCTCATAGGCCCTGCGTGTGTTACTGGCCAAAGAACCATGGATAAGTTCCGCTGCCCGAGACCCGAGGGTTCTCAGTCCAACCTCAGCTGGGCAAATGGCGGCACCGGCAAGCCCCTCCGATCCGCCTCCGGATGCTGCCGAAAGAAACGAGGGAAATCAGACCTGGACAATGCATCTGCCGCCCCATTGTCCACCCCGCTGACAAACTCCCCCCGAAAGTCAAAATTAAATCTGAGCCCCAACCAGGTCAGCCTGCGCATAAACGCCATGATTGTAAGGGAACCTGACCTCCCCTTGTTAATGATAGCCGCGGTGGCAATATTGTCGGTAAAAAACACGACCGTATGATCAGACCACAAGGGCCCCCAGGTATATGCTGCGGCCACAATGGGGACAATTTCGAACAAAGCGGACGTTCGGGAAAATCCCGGAATCTCCGCCACTTCCGGAGGCCAGGGCCCAGCGAGCCACTGCCGCCCGCAAATGGCCGCAAAACCCACTGATGCGGCGGCATCAGAAAACACCCTGGGGGAGGCTGGGGTGGGGAGTCAGATGAACAAGGACACCCCATTCCAGTCCCTCAAGAACAGATCCCACATGAGCAGGTCTGCCCTAGCATCGGCTTCCAACCGCACCCTCGAGTCGGCCTCCTGAAAGAGCGGCAGGAGAGCCAACAGGCGAGACACAAAAGACCTACCCTGTGGGATAATACGCATAGCGAAATTCAGCATGCCTAAGAGAGACTGCAACTCCCTCTTAGAACATACTGGGGATCTAACAAAGCCATGGATGACCCCACGAATCCTGACCAGCTTGTCCTGTGGCAAGCTAGCAACCATTCGCACCATATCTAACGTGATCCCAAGGAAGGTAACTGTGGTAGCTGGACCCTCCATTTTGTGGGCAGCCAAGGGGACATTCAGATCCCTGAACAGATCGGTAAGTGTGGCAAGATCCCTGGGCGCCTGAGCCGGGCTCTCCAGCAACAGGAAGTCATCCAAATAGTGCAAAACCTTACCACACCCCAACCGCTCAGCCAACACCCAGTTGAGTGCTGAGGCAAATGTGTCAAACAGCCACGGGCTACTTTTGGATCCAAATGTCAGCTTGGTTGCAAAGAAAAACTGCCCCCGCCACTTCATGCCGTACCACTGCCACAATGACTGCATGATAGGGAGGAGCTTGAAGGCATCGGACACATCCGCCTTGGACAACCAAGCTCCCACACCCAACTGCAATATGTGCTGGATGGCAGAGTCCACGGAAGCGTATTTCAATGCAAACTCCCCCGAAGGGATGAGGGAGTTCAAACTGGGTATGGGTGATGAATGAGGAGCAGACAGATCGTACACCAAACGATATTTATTCGAAAAATTTTCCCTTCACCACCCCAACAGGACTCACCCTCCACATGGCAAATGGTGGGAACAAAAACGGCCCAATGATGAAGCCCTTGGCCAAGTCTACCCCTAGCAACTCATCCACCAATTCAGGGTTAGTGGTAGCAGATAACAAATTACCGCACTCGTGCGACTGCGATGGAAGAGAAATGAGGCCAGTATGAAAGCCCTCCTCAAACCCTTCCACCAAAAATCGCCTGAGCGCTTGCGAAGGGTGATGCGCCAACCAAAAATCCAGCCGTGGGATGTTCACTACACTTAGTCATGAAGCCCCTGAGGGCTTAATCGGGCAAGCAGTTTTGGGGTGTGCCCTAAAACAAATTGCACAGACGTGCAACAATCTGCACTGATTATAGTTGCATGTCGTGTAGTTGTAGTTATTGCACAGTTGTGATTTCCCTAAGACATGGATAGGCCTGCCCAGCTTGTCAACTAGGCCCGACGGGCCTGAAGAAGAGCCGCCTGACCCAGGCCTGCTGGCCCCAAATGCCCCCAGATGCTCAATATTAGGACACCAGTTAGCAGTGTGGGCCGCAGACTGGCAGGTGGCACATGTTGGAGACTTTTGGCTGGCAAAATGCCTGCAGAACAGTTCGGTATCGATCACGCTCCAACATGACACCACCTGGAACTGAGCCCACATGGCCGCGACTTTGGCAGAGAAGGATCTGTGATAGTCGTAAAACGAGCTACCGCCATACTTGTGGGCCAAATCTACGATCTTATGTAAATAGAGGTCCAACTCCTCCCTCCTGGCAGGACTAACCCCACAAATAATGTCCCTAAAAATCCCGAAGGCCAGGACGAACTCGGCGATGCTAAGTTTGCGGTTTAACCTGGGATCGTGGGTCCTGAGGACCACCGAGACCTCCCCGCAGGCATACGCCTTATTCTCCACTACATCTTGTGATGCAATGAGGAGCGAGGCCAAGTTGACGTCCTTGCCTTCTAGAATATCCTTCTTCAGGTTGGCTGGGATAAAATGGACAGGGGAGATGTACGGAACGGTACCAAAACTAGCGGGAACCGCCAGAGGAGACGGCCTCTCTGTGACCGCAGCAGGGACAGCCGACGGCCCTGGAATCGGGACAGCTGCCGGGACCACCACACCGGCTGGCCGGGCCTCCAAAACATCCATCCTATCCTGCAATAGCTGAACGGAGGTTGAAAGAGTGTTCAGCACCGTGTGAATTTGTGACAAAGCGAGAGCAGGGATGCTTGATCAGTACTGGTGGATGGCTGCGGTATGGACTGCGTGGGAAAAAGGAGTCTAAATAACTCTGCCTTTCTGGCTGAGGCCGCGAAAGGAATGCCCCTGGAACGGAGCTCGGCCATGAGCCTGGGAATAGTCCAGCTTCTCAACGATGGCGAGCTGCCGTGCTCTGAGCCCCTAGATGGTGTGGCCGGGATGAACGCAAGATCCTCACTCTCTGACACGTGGGACATGTTCACAACCTGTGAAAAAACAACCAACAAGTCAACTACGCCACCCGACAACCCCGCAACTACCTAATGTGTGGTGCAACTATTGAAGACATGCGCATGACAAACTAATGACCATAACCCCCTGCGTGAATGTAGCGCGAGCCCGAGCACCTGTGGCGCTGCACAGGTAATTAAAAACGCACACTCAGGGCTTAGAACCTACAGATCGTGGTAGGCAGAAATAGGCGTGTAAGTGTGATGCAACGTATGACGTATGAACGTACAGGCGAGTTGATTGCAAACAATCAATTAAAAACGAAAACTCAGCCCGTACTGATCCGAAGACGTGACGGATCTGATTATGTAAACCTAACTAAATCCCCTCAAAAAGGAAAACAGACACACCTCGCTGCCGCAGACACAGCTGAATCCACCTGCGAAAATATATCACGAATAATTAACAAAACGATGACCCCCGTACCGCCATCACCCCCCACCCAGAGTGAACGTGCTCTGCGGTGGAAAAAGTGACCCTGGGCAGAATGCACCCAGTAACCTGAGCCTGCCATGTGCGAGGCCATGGCCCAGAGCTGCCGTGCGGCCGCGGAGCCTGTAGCCGATGAGCCAGATACAGGTATGCTTGAGACCTAACCCAGCACACCCCATGTTGCGCCAGAGTGAAGCTGTGTAAAGAACCTATGCCCCCCAGAAGCCAGAGGAGTGGCACCGCGCTGCCGTGACCCAACGTGAACACCCTCCCCCTAAAAAACTCCCAGCGTGACTAAGCGGTGAGTATGCGTGGCTCAGAGGGGACCGTCTGATAGTGCACCGTGGACTACAGGTCCCAGCAAGATCCATGATGCTTGCGGGGAAAAACCGCTCACCACCGCCGCCCCCCCAGCGATTCCCTGAAGCAGAGGCCCAGACTAGCTACCCGTGCCCCACCCCCCCCACCTAACCGCAGTACTTACCTTGATGCACCTGCAGCGATACTGCCACCTGCAGGAAAAAACAGACACCCTGCACAAGGGATGGAAGAAAGCAAATCATACCCAGCTTACAAAAAACCAGCCCCCCCATACACCCCCCCCCCCGCATCCACCAAGGCTATTATAACATGCATGGAACATGGAAGCATCTATACAATGCATACTAACAAAAGCAATGGCCAGGAATCCAAACAGTTTATATGTTCCCCAACACCAGCTCCCCCTTGGTCCGTATGATGACCAGCCCCCCTGGTCCGTATGATGACCAGCCCCCCCTGGTCCGTGAGATGACCAGCCCCCCCCAGGTCCGTGTGATGACCAGCCCCCCCCCCTGGTTGGAGGACGACCAGGCCCCCCCCGGTCCGTGCGACGACCAGCCCACCCCCCGGTCCGCGTGATGATCCGCCCCCCCCGGTCCGTGTGATGACCAGCCCCCCCAAACATACCTGACCCTACCAGGGCGAAGCAAGTGCGCGCGCACGGAGGCCGGAATGCCACCCAAACGAAGAAGGGAGCCAGGCCACACCCCCGACACGGGTGAACGCCGCCAGCCGACGGTGTTTGCCGCCCACGATGTCCGGAGATACCGATCGCTCGCTCGATCGAACGGACGGAGGAGGAGGAGGATCCCCGGAACCGGAAGTGATGCGTCCTGACCCGGAAGCAGCGCCGACGTGCACTGGGAGAAGAGGGCGAGCATAAGAAGCCCCACGCTCCTCCCACAAACCCAGGCAAGCCAATGGCTAGCCTTAACACTAAGCTGATACAATGTTTTAAACTCTGTGGGGTAGATTTACTAAAGGCAAATAGACTGTGCACTTTAAAAGTGCAGTTGCACTCCTTTATTCCCAGAGCTTAGTGAATGTGTGGACATTTTTCGTTATAAAGAATCAGGTGCAAGGAAAAAAAAAACAGCATTCTTGCTTGCATATGATTTCATGACAAAAAAACTGAAAATTGTATCATACTTACCAGTAGTTTTCCTTTCCTGGTGCCTATCCATGGCAGCATACATGTGACAAGCTCCGCCTTGGCTCCTCCCTCAGGATTAGTGAATATTATAAAAGAGTCGGTGAATACCACCCCCACATTCTCCGTAATATAGAAAACCGAGGGTGGGAGCGTATGCTGCCATGGATAGGCACCAGGAAAGGAAAATTACTGGTAAGTATGATACAATTTTCCGTTTTCCTGGTGCCTCCATGGCAGCATACCTGTGACAAATAACTAGCTGAAACGGGTGGGATGCTGCTTAGAAGTTTTATTACAAGGACATCATTAACAAAGGTTAACAAATAGAGGAGGCGACGGCTGACTTGATCGCCCGTCTGCCAAACTCCACCGAAGAAAGAGCTCCTGGGTCCACCCGGTAATGTTTCATTTCATCATGTGTGTTGGGACGACCAGGTTGCCGCCCTACAGATAGTCTCGATCGACACGTTCGCTCTTGCTGCCCAAGAGGCAGAGACTGCCCTCATGGAGTGCGCCTTAACCAACAAAGGAGGATCCAGACCTCTCGCCCTGTACGCCTTATGAATTAGCTTCACAATCCAGGAGGAGATTGTTCTCGCTGACGCCTCCTCACCTTTTCTTTTCCCCCAGGGGATTATGAGTAACTTGGGAGAGTTTCTGAAAGACGCTGTGGCCTGGAGATAATGCTTCAGCGTGGAGGCAATATCTAGCTCGTGGAAAGAGCCTGAGTCCTGCTCTAGGAATGTTGGGAGTGCCCAGGGTTCCGACATGGATAAGGATGATGCAACTTTGGGGATAAACCCCCGAACTGTCCTGAGTTCCACCCTGTCGGGGTAGAACACGATGTGATTGTCGTCTGCTCCTAGAGCTTGGAGCTCTGAAACCCGTCTGCCCGATGTTATGGCTATCAAAAATGTAAGCTTCAAGGTTAGATTCCACAGTGATGCTGAGCCCGAAGGGGCAAAGGGCGGATTGACTAGGGACTCTAGGATGATAGCGAGGTCCCAGGTGGGAAAAGACTGCCTAGTTGGCGGCCGGATTCTTCTGACGGCCTTGAAGAATTGGACTATTAGTGGGTCCTCGGCCCACCTCTTCCTGGTTGCAGATGAAATTGCTGCTACTTGTACCTTTAATGTACTTAGGGCAAGACCCTTGTTTAGGCCTGCCTGCAAAAAATCAAGAATTTGAGAAGATGATGGAAGCTCCGGATCGCAGCTTTTGTCAGACATGAAGGACCTGAACTTGTTCCACACTTTCCCGTATATACTGTTTGTGGAAGGCTTTCTAGCCCTTAGGAGGGTAGCAATAACTTCGCTGGAGCAACCTAGAGATTCGAATTTTTGCCTTTCAGTCGCCAGATGTGAAGGTTCAGCCTGCCTGGATCTGGATGAGTGTGACACCCCTGAGACAGGAGGAAGGGTATCAGAGGAATCTTGACTGGGGGTTGCAGACTCAGGAACATTGCTGTCGGAAACCAGGGACGTCTCGGCCAGTATGGTAGGACTGCCATTACTATTGTGGGTTCGATCATTACCCTCGCCAGGAATTTTGGTATCAGAGGCCGTGGCGGGAATGCATAGGCCAGATCGCATGTCCAAGGGGCTGTGAGAGCGTCCACTGCCTCCGCTTGGGGATGCGGTAGCCTTGAGATGAACCTCGGAAGCTTGGAATTGCTGGCAGTTGCGAATAGGTCCAGCTCGGGGAGCCCCCAGTGGTCTGTTATCCAATTGAAGACGTTGGGGTGAAGAGACCACTCGTTGGCGTCTACGAACTTGCGAGATAGGAGGTCGGCTTGCACGTTGAGGCGTCCTGGCAGGTAAACTGCCCTTAAGTCCTCGAGGTTTTTTTCTGCCCACAGGATTATGGGTTCCACTTCCCTCAGCAGGGATCTGCTGTGTGTCCCTCCTTGACGATGTATGTAAGATACGGCGGCCCTGTTGTCCATCCGTAAGACCACTGGTTTCCCTGAGATCTCGAACTCTAGGGCTAGAAATGCCCGGTAGACTGCCCGGATTTCCAGGATATTGGATACCAGGCCTGTCGCCTGAAAAGACCATCTGCCTTGTACTGAAATTTGATTGTAGTGTGCGCCCCAGCCTGCTAAGCTGGCGTCGGTGGTAATTATGGTCCAGTTGACATGCCCTAACGCACGTGGCTTCATCAGGGTTTGTTTCTTCATCCACCAATGGAGGCTTCTGAGCATCAGGGTCGTCAGGCATATGTGTTGAGCTAGAAACCGTTTGTTCCACTGCCTCAAGAACTCCAGTTGAAAATATCTCAAATGCCAATGGGCCCAAGGGACCATCGGGATGCATGATGACATCCTGCCTATCAGGCTCAGGCAGTTCGAGGCAGTCAGATATGGTCTGGAACTCACATTCTTCATCTGTCGGATGATAGACTTCACCTTCTGGGGTGGAAGGGACACTGTACCCTTCTCTGTGTTGAAAAGTGCTCCCAGATAGATCATTTCCTGGGTTGGAGAAAGATGACTCTTCTCCTGGTTTACCTTCCATCCGAATCTCGTCAGTGCTGTCAGGAGAACTTCTCTGTGTTCCAGTAGCTGGGCTGGGTCTTTCGCTAGGAGAAGAAGATCGTCTAAATAGTGGTATACTCTGAGCCCTTGTTCCATTAAAGGGGCTATGAAGGCGATCAGGGTCTTCGTGAAGACTCTTGGAGATGTGCAGAGGCCGAAGGGGAGACTGCGAAACTGAAGATGTACTTGGCCTACTGCGACCCTCAGATACTTCTGGAAGGATGGGAGTATGGGTAAATGCAGGTAGGCATCCTGCAGGTCTATGGACAGCATCCAGTCCCCCGGTTGGACTACTCGAATGATCGTTTGTAATGATTCCATCTTGAATTTCTCTAGGAAGATGTAGCGATTTAGCCTTTTCAAGTCTATGACTGGTCTCCAGCCACCCGTTTTTTTGGGGACCAGAAACAGGGTGGAATAAAAACCTGAAAACCTTTCTGATGGAGGTACGGGAACCACCGCTTGCTGATCCTGTAAGGAGAGAAGATACTGTTGCAGCGCCTCTGCTTTTTGTGGAGACTTTGACATCTCTGTCGGAGAGAAGAAATCTTTGGGGGGTTTGTCTAAAAACGTCCAGAAATGACCGTATTTGATCGTGGAAACTACCCACGGATCCTTGCACTCTTGCTCCCAGATCTTTGAGAAGAGTTGAAGTCTGGCTCCCACAGGGACTGCTTGGGACGGCTTGGCGTCAAAAAGACTTAGCGGGATCCTGTGGAGTAGGGGTTGTTGCCTGTCTGCGGTTTTTCAGGAAGGTGGACTGGGTGCTTCTCCAGTTTTGTCTGAAGCCCTTTCCCTGCCTGGGTTGACGATAGTCCCTGTTCTTGGAATACTGGAATCTAGGCACAAAAGACCTGGAGCGCCTGGGCCGTCTGTCTTGGGGTAACAGGCCCGATTTCCCACCAGTGACGCGAGAGATGGCTTTATCTAATTTCTCCCCAAAGAGGGCTTTCCCATCAAAGGGTATTTTACACCAATTTTGTTTCGACGCGACATCTGCTGACCAAGGCTTCAGCCATAGAGCCCGCTTGGCCAATACTGTGTGGAGCATGGATCTTGCAGAGCATCGAATTGAATCGATGGCAGCTTCGCCAATAAAGTCTGCTGACAGTTTAAGTTCATCTAAGGCTTTAATAATGTCTTCCTTCGGCACCTCCTGCTGGATTGCCGCCTCTATATTATCCGTCCACACGCGTAGCGCGTTGGACACTGACGTCAGGGCTATTGCAGGTTTACAGGCATTGCCCGCCATCTGGTAAGCTTTCTTTAAATCCAGGTCCATTCTCCTATCGAGGGGATCTTTGAATGAAGTCGAGTCCTCCATCGGTAGTGTAACGTTCTTTGCTAATCTTACCACGGCTGCATCAACTGTTGGTGGGCCTTCAAGCATTGCGGAGTCGGCCTCTGAAAGGGGGTATAGTTTCCCCAGGCGATTGAGGGAAAATCTTTTCTCTGTTCTCTTCCACTCTTCCTCAATAACGCCCTTAATTTCGTCCATAAGGGGAAAAACGGAAATCTGACGCTTGAGATGGGGAAAGAAGGCTTTTGACTTTCTGATCTCTGTCTCGGGCTCATCCCAGCCGATTGCTTGCTTTACAGCTTGTACATAGGGTTGGACCATGGCAAAGGCAAAGCCAGACGCTTCCATGTCGTCAGAGGAGTCATCTGAGATGTCCTTCTCTTCTTGAGGTTTGGAGGAGGAAGCAGGCGCTGGGCGCGAGATTCCACTTGTGGAGGGCCCAGGGGTGGCCTCCTCAGCCGAATGGTCCTGAGGAGGAGACGCCTGCTGCTGTGGCGGCATTGTGGCCACTAATTCCGCAAAAGAGTCTTTTATCGCCTTCTTAAGGAGGTCCGCCACTTGTCTGCTTTCGGACTCTCTGTCTGTTGCATAGTCCTTCAGGCAGACACGGCAAAGCCGCTTATGTGGAAGTGGGGTAGCCCCACAGGCCTGGCATTTTGGCGACCTCTGTCTCGGGGAGCGTGAGTGATGACGCTTTTTGGCTGATGCCTTTTTGCCATTCCCATGGTCGTCACGCCTGGGGGACCTGCCTCTGCTGAGGCTAGAATCTGAGTCTTCACGTCGCCTGGAGGTCTTCTTAGACGTCTTCTGGCGTACAGGGCTGTAATAGAAAAAGTTACCAGCCTCAGTGCACTCTTTTTTTTTTGTTTTTTAAAAACACATGACCTACCTGGATGTAGGTCCTTACCTTAGGAGTGGAGTAGGCTCTTGTGTGGGCGGCGAATGGCTCATTTTAAGCGGCTTAGCGGAGGCAGCAGCTAATGAAACTATAGGAAGAGAACAAAGGGTTAACCTCTCAGCCTTAGCCCGGATCAGGGGGGTCATTGATCCCCTAATTTGTATAAGAATTAAGCCCTAGGATTTTTTTTTTTTTGTGTCGCCCCCGTCCCCAAAATAAACGATTTGTTTCCCCTTTACTTCCTTTCCCTTTTTTTATTTTTTTTTAAAGTTTTATATTATATAAATATTTTTTTTTTTTTTTTTTGTGGCACCCCCGTCCCCCAAAATAAACAATTTGTTTCCCCTTTTCTTCCTTCCCTAAAATTTTTTTTTTTTTTTTTTAAAGTTTTATATTATATATATATATATATATATTTTTCCCCATTTTTTTTTTTTTTTTTTTTTTGTACCTGAAACGACAGGTATCTTATGCCTGGAGCTCTGGGCGGATGGACCTCTTCCCGACAGCCTCAGAGCCCTTCTGAGGCCGTCGGGGAGCTAAAATAGGGTCCACCCGATCAGGCACCGCCTCTGCCCTGAGCTCAGAGAGCTATTGGCAAGAGAATGTCGCTTTTCCCTGATCCAAGATGGCCGCCGCGGCTTCCGCGTCTATCGCGCATGCGCGAACCGGCCGCCCTAGGACCTGGAGGTCCCGGCCGCCGGCGCATGCGCAGAACGCGGCGAGGGACGCCGTGAGTAAAGAAAAGTAGATAGAGATGGCGCGCGGGCTCCCTAGGGGGGGGAGAAGGCCAGGGAAAGGATCACACAGCGCGTGCAGAGGGACCAGGCAACCGGCAGTAGCGAGGGGGGGCCCCAAGAAGGGATAGGGGAAGGATGAACAGAAGGCACACCTGAGTGCTTAAAGGAGACAGATAGAGAGGTAAAATACATTTTTCTAAAAAAAAAGATGCAGGAATAGCTGCTGCCTCTGAGCCATGGAGAGCTAATGCCTGGTAAACATGTTGCAGATAGCGCTCAAGTTAAGGGCTAATGCTTCTTGTCCCAAAAGAACCTACAGAAGGGACTCCCAGCCTTATAAGCGCGTTTAGCTGCCCAAGAGAAGGGACGGCATCCGGGAGAGGCTTGAACCCGGATGGACGCTGCCGAATGCAGAAGGTAAGGACGCTGCTACCAAATTCACTGCCATGAGGTTTGAGGAAAAAAAGGAGAATGTGGGGGTGGTATTCACTGACTCTTTTATAATATTCACTAATCCTGAGGGAGGAGCCAAGGCGGAGCTTGTCACAGGTATGCTGCCATGGAGGCACCAGGAAAAAAGAAGAGCTTCACCATGTCCCTAAGCTGTGGCAAAATGAGTGCAACTGCACTTCCTAAGTGGACAATCAGTTTGCCTTTAGTAAATCCACTCCACTGATTTATTAAAGGCAAATAGACTGTGCAAAAAAAAAATGTTGTATTTTACGTGCATGTGTTTGCGTATTCTTTGCAAAGTGAAGCTTTACCTCATAAACTAAGCTCTGTCACAACTGCACTTGGGAAGTGCACAGTCTATTTGCCTTTAGTAAATCAACCTCACTGTACTAATAACTGCACTTGTTTATAAAGAAATAAAACTGTGCAATATATTTCTTACTAAGAGCAGCACTATTTGGTAGATAAAATTGAGGCCTGTTTAAAAAAAAAAGATTTTGTTTTAATCCCAAGAACTGTCTATGCACCATGTACTGGAAAATGCTTTTCTTTAGAAAAAGGCTCAAATTTAAAAAAAAAATTGGTTTATTGGAAATAGTTAAAATTTTCTGTACAAAAAAACAAGGCTTGTTTTGACAGAATACTTGCTGTCTAACAAGAGGTTACAATATAGTTCCACATGCAGGCTGCTTGAAGTATATTGTTTGAGAAAACAAAATCAGGATTTTTTTTTATCAAAAAATACTTGACTGCTTATAAGAGCTGGCAATCAATTTTTTTCTGTCAAAATGCTAAAATGCTCAGTACTATTGAAGAAAATAATTAAGTATTTTCTTGCCCAAGGATTGCGCTTGACAGTTTGGTGCTCTTTATCATGCCAACAAAAAGACGAGGATATGGACATGCCAGAGATAGTGTCCTCTTTATTCTAAAATCCAGTGGTTGAAAAAGCAGTGTGTCGACTAACATATGCAGCACACAGCAGTATTTGCTCTATTTTCCTTAAATAAAAAAGGCCCCATAACCAACAAGAGTTATCTCAGGTTGCCGAGGACAAAGTTCAGTTATATCCATCTTCAGTTGAGGGGCAATTGACACTGTGAGATTTGTTCAGGGGCTTGGAGGAAGCAGTGTCAGGGGGATGCAATATTAGGATTCAGAGTCCAAGGGATACTGGGTTCTTCATAACCCTAAATGCAAAAGCTGAAATAGCCACAAAAATAATCAGGCTCTTGTTGAAAGGGACAACAAGAGGGAGAGATAACAACAAGAATGACCATCCAGTGGACCTTTAGGGCCAGATTCACAGAACAGATACAACGGCGTATCTCCTGATACACCGTCGTATCTGTTGTTCTATCTATGCGGCTGATTCATAGAATTAGTTCCGCATAGATAGCCCTAAGATCCGACAGGTGTAATTGACTTACACCGTCGGATCTTAGGATGCAGTACCTCGGCCGCCGCTGGGTGGAGTTTGCGTCGTATTCCAGCGTCGGGTATGCACATTAGCAGTTATGGCGATCCACAAAGATTTTTCCCGTCGTTACGTCGGCGCAAGTCTTAGTTTGCCATCGCAAAGTTAGGGGTATTTTAACATGGTGTAAAATGACTCCACCATGTTAAAGTATGCCCGTCGTTCCTGCGTCGCTTTTGAATTTTTTTTTCCCGGCGTAAGTACGTTACGCACGTCGCAAATTCACAAACACGTTGCGCCGCTGTAATTTCGCGCAAAGCACGTCGGGAAAATTGCGAAGAGAGCATGCGCAGTACGTCCGGCGCGGGAGCGCGCCTAATTTAAATGGTACCCGCCCCATTTGAATTGGGCGGGCTTGCGCCGGACGTGTTTACGATACACCACTGCAAGTTTACAGGTAAGTGCTTTGTGGATCGGGCACTAACACTGAAAACTTGCGGCGGTGTAACGTAAACGGGTTACGTTACACGGCCGCAATTCTATGTGAATCTGGCCCTTACTTCCATGACATACTCCTGGGGAGAAGAACCATGAAAACCAGCTGCAAAAAAAGTCCATAAAGTGCTTAGATCCAGGTATAGCTTTATTACCCGTGTAATACCTTGGCATAAATGATTTAAGTGTAGCGCTACCCCCTCAGGAGCCGCTGGTTGTTGTTGGGATAGGCATATTAAGTTACCTTTCAGTGTTGTGCGAATGTCCAGTCAATGAATAAAGGTTTTCAAATGCTTTATTTCCAGGTCCAACATGGCCAACATCAACATAAGGTAGAGCAAGAAGGTTGATGAAGCGAGAGAGAGAACCTTGCAGTATCAGGCCTGGATATGAGAAAGAGCAATCCTGCTCCCAGTAGTACAATAGTAGTAGATACAGTTCATTGCCACTCTAGCCAGAGTGAGTGAAGTGCCTCCGCACAGACTTCTGCCACAAGCCTGGCAGCCGAAATGTCACTTTAGATTGCTGGGAGGAACAGGCCTCTGCCACAGGCCTGGCTCTAGGGCCTCTGCCACAGGCCTAACACTTGAGTGAGGTGAGGGAATTGAGCGAATCCTCACAGTAGATTAAGTTAGGGTCACGGGGTGACAGTTGTAGTGTACCTGTCAATGTCCCGGTCACCAGATCCCCGATGGTTCATTCAAGCCCTGCCTCCGGGTTCTCCTCAAGCCGACCCCCATCGAACGGCACACAGCCTGGGATCTCCTCAGTAGAGTTGGGAACCCAGTAAGTCACTGGGGCCCCTATCAGGAACATGGAGCTCCGTGTAGCATGCGACCCCGGCCTGGAAGGCCATCGCCGGGGTCCGTTGGATGCGCACACCCTGAAGGTGGGTGCTGCACCTGGAACCTGGAACCCGCGAAGAACCACACTAAATGGCGTCCGCCACAGATATACTCTCCCCCAGCATGCCCCGCGAGGGAAAACTCCTCTACTGTAATTGGCTGCTGGGGAAAAGCAGCTCTGCCAGAACCCCTCTAGCGCCAACTGTCGCCCAGGGATGGGATTGCATCCCTGGAGCGCAGACTGACCTACAGGACAGTTCCGGAATGACAGCAGCCCAAATTTAGAAAATTGTGAATGGGAGAAAAATAACTCTCCCATTCCCACTAACTTTAGCGTAGTGCCCATACTGAAAGTAAGGGGGTGCTACATAAGTACCAGTTTTGTTAACAATAATTGTAGTTTTATTGCGTTAAAAAGTCATTGAGATACAAAAAAGCCATGCAAACACTGGTGTCAGATGATATAAACAACCTCCATGGCTAAATTGTGCACAAAATGCTAACTGCTAACAAAATGCTAATCTTTGAGCAGTGGGGGATCGGTGTATACACCGCTCCTCCACCGCCCTTGCCCATTTAAATGAATGGGCGCCGTAAAAGCAGCTCTAAGCGGGGCGCTTTTAACCTCTTTTCAGAAGTTAAAAGTGCCCCGCTAGCAGCACCAAAGCGCTGCTATAACTAGCAGCGCTTTACCGCTAATGCCTGTGACAGCCCAGTGTGAAAGGGGTCTCAAAGTAACAGTCTTTTCTTAAAGGAAAGGAGAGAAATTGGGACTTTCAAATGTGCTGAGTGCTACTATATATCAAGAAATAGCTGGTTCCTTTATGCACATATTTTTTATGTAATCGTTTTACTGTTTATGTCTCATGTCAACTCATTACTTGTATTTCATGCTATGAGCAGTATAAATTAAAGGGGTTGTAAAGGTTATTTTTTTATTTTCTAAATAGGTTCCTTTAAGCTAGTGCATTGTTGGTTCACTTACCTTTTCATTCGATTTTTCTTCTAAAAAAAAATGTCTTTGTTTTCTTTGTCTGCATTTCTCACTTCCTGTTCCTCCTCAGTAAGCTGTTCAGTAAGCTGTTTAGTAAGCTGTTCTGGCTGACTAAACACTGCTCAGATGATGGTGTCAAGTTTACTGAGGAGAAACAGGAAGTGAGAAATTCAGACAAAGAAAAAAAATATTTAGAAGGGAAATCGAAGGAAAAGGTAAGTGAACAAACAATGCACTAGCTTAACCACTTCCCTACCAGCCCATAGTAAAATGACGTCCACAAAGAACCTCTGCCGTTCTGAGTGGACGTCATATGACGTCCTGGGCTTTGTGGGGGGATATCTGAATGATGCCTGCAGCTAGAGGCATCATTCAGATATCCTTCTAAACTGCCGGCGATTCTGCACAACGTAAGAACGATCATAGCGGCGGTTCCGCCGCTAGATCGTTCTTACAGGCGGCGGGAGGGGACATCCCCCCCCTCCCGCCGCCATCCGGTGCTTCTCCGGGCTCTCCCGTGCCATCGGGGGCCCGGAGAACGAATCGTCCGGCGCGCGCAGGAAGCATAGAGATGACTGGTGACCAGATGGTCACCAGTCATCTCTATGACCGTCGGAGGACCCGGGCGCGATGTGATGACGTCACGCCCGGGTCCCCGTAAGTAAACAAAGCCGCGATTGCGGCTGCTAAGCAACAGCAAGCATGAGATCGGTGAATTTTTTTTCACCGATTTCATGCTTTCCAGCCTGGAGGAGAGATGTGGGGTCTTATTGACCCCGCATCTCTCCATAAAGAGTACCTGTCACACACATTCCTATTACAAGGGATGTTTACATTCCTTGTAATAGGAATAAAAGTGATCAAAAAAAAAAAAAAATTAAAAAAAAAGTGTAAAAAAAGAAATAAATATATATAAAAAAAAAAAAAGAAATAAAATTTATTTTTTTAACGCCCCTGTCCCCGGTAGCTTGCGCGCAGAAGCGAACGCACACGCAAGTCCCGCCGACATATGTAAACGCCGTTTAAACCACACATGTGAGGTATCGCCGCGTGCGTTAGAGTGCCAGCAACAATTCTAGCCCTAGATCTCCTCTGTAAATCTAAACTGGTAACCTGTAAAAAATTTCAAATCGTTGCCTATGGAGATTTTTAAGTACCGAAGTTTGGCGCCATTCCATTAGTGTGCGCAATTTTAAAGCGTGACATGTTAGGTATCTATTTACTCGGTGTAACATCATCTTTCCTATTTTACAAAAAAAATGGGCTAACTTTACTGTTTTTTAATTTTTTTAATTCATGAAACAATTTTTTTCCAAAAAAAAAGGCGTTTGAAAAATTATTGCGCAAATACCGTGCAAGATAAAAGGTTTCAATGACCGTCGTTTTATTCCCTAGGGTGTCTGCTAAAAAACCATATATAATGTTTGGGGGTTCTGCGTAATTTTCTAGCAAAAAAATTATGATTTGTACATGTAGGAGAGAAGTGCCAGAATAGGCCTGGTATGGATGGGTGTATAACTGCCCGGTATGGAAGAGGTTAAAGGAACCTATTTAGAAAATACAAAACAAACCTTTACAACCCCTTTAAGTCCCTAGATATGAGCAGAATCTCCAAGTCTATGTTATGGTCTAGGCAAACGTTTTATGAATTTGCGGACAAACCACATAGGATGCTGGTTCATAAGCTTAAACCTTGCCCATCCATATCTATCCCTGACCATATAGTACAACAAGACGGCCCTCCTACCTATTGGGTGTTTGGAGACTTCTATAAAAAACTCTATAACTGCCTAAGTTCAGACCCAATGGCCCAATTCACACAAGAGAAGTTCAACTCCTTCTTAACATCCCTGCAACTTCCAAAATTTACCCCAGATCAATGCTCCTCTCTTAAAGCGGTTGTAAACCTTAAATTTGCACTTTTACCTACAGGTAAGCCTATAACAAGGCTTACCTGTAGGTAAAAAGAATATCTCCTAAACCTGTACGGTTTAGGAGATATTCCCCTCGCAATGCGGGCGGCGCATGCGCAGGGGGGATCCACGGCGGAAGATCCGGCAGCCGCCGGACCTTGCCGATTTTTAAATCTCCCGCGCGCATGCGCGGGAGTGACGTCATCGCCGCTCCAGCCAATCACAGCGCTGGAGCGGCGCCGCTCCAGCCAATCACAGCGCTGGAGCGGCGATACCCGGAAGACACGCCGGAGCAAGATGACATCTCGCTCGGCGTGAACCAGGTAAGTGTTGTTCACCTCGTTTTTAGGTAAGTATTTCATAATCAGCTATTATGCGGTGCATACTAGCTGATTATGCATTTTGCCTTGCAGGTAAAAAAAAAAAAAAAAAATTATATATGCGGTTTACAACCGCTTTAACTTGCCTATCACTGCTAAAGAAATGGCGTTATTAAACTACTCCCTATGCATAAAGCTCAGGGCCCAGACGGACTCCTGTATTCTTACTATAAAACTTTCCTCCCCACCCTAGTCCCTTATATGTTAAATTTATTTTCTCTTTGCTTAAGGGCACCATACCTCATTCTCTTTTTTTACACGCGTATACTGTATCACGGTCATCCCTAAACCTGGCAAAGATGCTTCCATTCCAGATAATTATCGCCCTATAGCCCTATTAAATTCAAGTTATAATTTTTTTATGAAAATTCTAGCAAACAGACTCTCATTAAAGCGGAGTTCCGGCCACAATTTCACTTTTTAAATATAAATACCCCTGTAATACACAAGCTTAATGTATTCTAGTTAAGTTAGTCTGTACACTAAGGTCCGTTTTGTTAGGTTGTTACAGCATTTAGACACTTTATAAAATAGAAATTGACTGGGGCCATCTTAAGTGTGGGCATCATGAAGCCAGACTGTATGACTTCCTGGATTTCAGCCTTGCAAATCTCGCACATGCTCAGTGCTGCACAAGCAGTGTCAGATCAGGTTTCAGCACCTGTACTGTCCAAGTCACATGATTCTTTGAGACTGGGGAGTTCACAGACTTCTGGAAAGTTACACCCACTACATTCCCAGGAGTATGTGCGGTGTAGGTTAGGAAGCATTAAGCACCTAGGTGCAGGAAGTGGGAAGATTAACTATTCTGCCTAGCAACAACACTTTGAAGGCATCTAAAAAAAAAAAAAAAAAATCGTAAAGGACTAATGACATTTTTTTAAAACTACTGATGTAATGTTATATTTATGGGTGGAACTCCAGTTTAATATTGCATCATTGATTCATAGAGAACAAGTGGGCTTTGTCCCTACGAGACATGCAGGGGACAATACGCGACGCACTATAGACCTCATCGACCTATTAACGAAAACGAAACGCCCCACTTTAATACTTAGTTTAAATGCCCAAAAAGCATTTGACTGCCTCAGTTGGCCTTTTATGTTCACAATCTTATCAAAATACGGTTTCTCTGGCACTTTTATCCAAGCCCTTCAGGCTCTATACTCAAATCCCACCTCTCATGTTCTTCTCTCCTCCCATATATCGTCTGTGTTTTCCCTTAGCAATGGTGCGAGACAAGGCTGCCTTTTATCACCTTTACTTTTTATCCTCAGCTTAGAACCCCTGGCAGTGGCCATATGTGAATGCTCTACTGTTAAAGGTGTACAATTACGTCAAACGGAGTACAAGATATCCCTCTTTGCAGATGATGTTCTCTTAACGCTTACGCACATCCCTCCCCTCCCTCTATAACATCTTATCGTCTTTTAGTGTAATTCCCGGTTTTAAAATCAACACTGCCAAAACTGAAGCCCTACCTATTAATATCACCCTCCTCAACTGGCTTTGCTTCAACAAAATTATACCTAACATTGGTGTTCCCGCTCACCTAAATATTTGGGAGTTCAGCTCAGGTAATCATATTCCACCTTGTACCAGGCTAACTTCCCTCCCCTTTTCATGGAAATTAATCGCTTATTGGCCCATTGGACCGCCCTCCCCCTTTCCCTTCTGGGACGTTTTAATGTCCTCCAAAATGTCGATACTCCCTAAACTGCTATTTCTGTTTGAGACTCTCCCAGTGTCGATCCCAATGTCACAATTGAAAGCTCTTTAGAGGAGAAGTTTCTGTTTCATCTGGAACAATGCCTCCCACTGGGTCGCAGGGTCGGTGGTCATGGTTCATAAAACTAGGGGGGAGGTTAAGAGCTCCAGATTTTATTAAATACTATTATGCCTCTCACTTAAAAGCACTTACCTCCTCGACTGCTAGGAGGGCGTCGAGTAGGTGGGCGGACATTAAAATGAGTGTTACCGCACCGGTACACCCGTGTTATATGCTCTGGCCATCTAATGACAAACATATGCCCAAACTGAGAGGTATATTCTTAGCCCTGATGCTTTTTACCATGTCTGTATGGAGAAGATGCTCCGAGCATTACTCTCTATCCTCCCCATGCCCACCACTTCTTAATGTCCTCTTCAATCCAGACATCCCAGATAGTTTGTCATATGAACGTATGCTACCTTGGACTCAGGCAGGGATTTTTATGTTGCGCCATCCTGTCAATCCGGTGATGCAATATCTTTTGACCTTCTCTGACTTGCAAAAACAACACCAATTCCCCAAGAAACTTTTCTATTCTTACCTGCAGATCAGACATTTCTTTTCCACCAGATCCCCTTCCCTATTCTTAGAGAAACCATCGGAATTTGAAACTCTATGTGCCAAGGGCCCTTACGAACCCCAATTAATATCCACCATTTATAAAATCTTACATGAAGCCACGGTAGACAGTCACTATTTAATGAGGAGGTGGTCTCAGATCCTTCAGCATGACTTCTACTTGTTGGATTGGGGAAAAATCTGGGAATCCACCTCCAAAATCTCCCGCTGTGTGACTCATAAGAAAACTGCATGTAAAGTTCTACTTTTTTGGTATAGGACCCCAAAACTCTTACATGCCCGGAATCCGACAACCTCAAAACAGTGCTGGAGATGTAATAATGCGGTGGGCTCACATTACCATATTTTTTGGGAATGCCCCTCAGTTAATCAGTTTTGGGTCCAGATCCAAACTTTTCTGGAAAAGTTGTTAGAGATCCCCATCCCTTTAAATACTATGCACTATCTACTAGATCTCCCTTTTGCAAATATCCCTAAAACTAAACGGAGATTCCTGTTCTTTATACTATTAGCTGCTAAACAAGCTATTTCTAGGCTTTGGCTTTCTACTTCTCCCCCTACAATCCCCCATTTTGTCTCTATTATGGCTGATATACATAGAATGGAACATTTGACTGCTGTAGATGATGGTTCAGTACAGATGTTTACCAAAATATGGCAAATATGGGATGGATCTGACTATTGTTCTGACACAAATAGCCTGTTAGAGGATAATTGACACCAATATTTCTTCTTGCACGGACTCCATTGTTGATGTAAGCTATGTATACAGCTGTCTGTTGTGTATTTCCTCCACCCTTCTGCCCCCCCTGTTGGTATGGTACGTTACTAGTACAGGTTTGAACCCTTGTTTATGAATATTCTAAGTCAACTTAGGCCACACTTATGTTCTGATTGTTATTCTTATGGTTTCTTTCTTCTTATTGTTTTTATAAATGACAGTATGTATCTGTATTATTCACAGAGTTTGCATTATTTATGTTACTTTGTATGCTTTACAAAAATTGGCACCTGCCACGTCCTTAACGACCAGTGAATATCTAGTTGTTAAGGATCCATGCACCTGTCATGTCCTTAACAACCATGACCATGACCATGTCAGTGGCATTCCCTGCTGACAGCAGAATGTAAACTAAAATGCTGGATTTAAAAAAAAAAAATTGTGTGAGGTTCCCTCCAATCAATACCAGACCTGAATGGTCTGGTATGGATTTTGGGGGGAACCTCATACCAAACATTTGAAAAAAAAAATGTGTGAGTCCCCCCAAAAAATCCATAAAATCCATCCCGAGCATGCAGCCTGGCAGGCCAGGAAAGGGGGTTGAGCAAGGGCCGCCTATCCTGAACTATACCAGGTCACATGCCTTCAACATGAGGGAGTGTATTGGGTAGCTGCACCCCAAAGCACCTTGGTGCATTGTTGATAAGGACAAAGGCCTCTTCCACCCAACTGTGCCCCAGTGGTTGTGGGAGTACAGGGGTTGACTTATCACAATCTGGAAGTTTTCATTTGCTTTAGGAGTTTAGCCATTTTTTTTAATGAGTAGAGGTACATACTCATTCACATGGGGGGCAGAATATTCCAGATTCCGATAAGGCATACCCCTCAACCCTACAACCACTGGCCCAGAGAGCAATACACTGCACAGCAAACACTTGTTCAGAGATGAACCAAAAACCGAGTATATTGGTCACAGCAGACCCAAGTTGTCAACTGATCGGTCACCACCTCCCCGCTGTTCCTTCCTGGATCTCTGCTTCCTTGATCGGCCTTGGTACGTCACACGTTCACTTCAGATGGTTGCTGCACAGCCACGCCCCGACATGTTTCGTCATAAAAGACTTAGTCATGGGATTGTCATACTCGGTTTTTGGTTCATCTCTGAACGAGTGTTTGCTGTGCAGTGTATTGGCAGACAGGCGGACTAGAACTTTTCCAAGAGTTCTAGAAAACAGGGGGGTAGCAAAACCTCAGTTCTTGGAGCACTGCACAGTGAAAACACAACAAATTAAACCTTGTTCCTGTGCCTACAAAGGAGCCAGCTAAATGTACCTCACCTAGCAACTAGGAGGGTGCTACAGTGTGTTTTTGGCCTCCTTGTAACATCCTCAATGAGCTCCCAAACCTCTGCTACTTCTGTTTAATTGATATGAGCAGTGCACATTATTTGGATACACGTGCACTGCTCTATAAGCACTAAACACCCCATAGTCTATCGTCCCTAGCCCATCTCAGAAACAACCAAGGGAGGGTCACATTGTATGTTCCTACATACATTGTGGCCATGGGGAATAAATGCAGCCACCCTCTAACAGGAAGTCAGATCAAAGTGGTAAAAAAAAGATATTTGGATGAAGCTGAGAGCAATAGAAGGCACTTTTCTGAGATAATAGTTACATACCGTATTTTCCGGCGTATAAGATGACTCGGCGTATAAGACGACCCCCTAATTTTCCAGGAAAAATGTTGGTTTTGGGATATACTCACTGTATAAGACTACCCCCTTTTTTTCCAAGCCCCACTGTGCCATTACATGCCCCCACTGTGCCATTACATGCCCCCACTGTGCCATTACATGCCCCCACTGTGCCATCACATTACATGCCCCCACAGTGCCATCACATTAAATGCCCCCGCAGTGCCATCACATTACTTTCCCCCACAGTGCCAACACATTACTTTCCCCCACAGTGCCATCACATTGCATGCCCCCACAGTGCCATCACATTGCATGCCCCCACAGTGCCATCACATTACATGCCCCCACTTTCCCCCCCACTGTGCCATCACTCACGTTTTGCAGGCCGGGGACTCCGTCTGCTGCGAGCGTCCATGATTTCAAAGCCGCGCGCCGTCTTCTCAGCGCGTCCTGTGATTGGCAGAACACAAATTTTCCCAGTAGCGCCTCTGTTCTATGTTCCGCCAATCACGGATGCCTTCTCATCTCGTCCGAGGATGAGAAGGCATCCGTGATAGGCGGAAAACAGATACAGAGGCGCTGCTGGGAAGATTTCTGTTCCGCCTATCACAGGGCAGCGAGGACGCGCTGAGAAGACGGCGCGCAGCTTTGAAATGATGACGATCGCAGCTGCACGGAGACCGTACCCGGCGTATAAGACGACCCCCGACTTTGGATGCATTTTTTTGCATCCAAAAAGTCGTCTTATATGCCGGAAAATACGGTACTTTAATATATATATATATATATATATATATATATATATATATATATATATATATATATATATATATATATATATATATATATATATATATAATATTAGAGAGAGAGAGAGTTTAATGTCACTTTAAATCTCTGTTCATCTTCTTTTCAACTACAGCCATCTCCTATCACTGTGTCTCTTTTGACATGTGATGCACTCCTACACTTAGTAATTTAAAAAAATACTCCTTAGTGCGTTGTGAGTTTGTTACTTGTTGATCACTTGAGAGTATCCAGGGTCAAGGTATTACATCTCTCACCACTTCCATAGTTATTTGCCCTCTCAAGACCTTCAGGAAGATTATTGTCATCTTACCAGACAGGCTCACACAGAGGCTCTTATATCAAGTTGTCAGTGCAGAGTCCTCAATTTTGCCCCACAGCCAATAATAATCAATTCATGTAATTTTTCCAGGGAAGATGTTAATAATAAGGCCTGTCCCTGCAGGCTAAAATAAGTTTAACACTTAGATACATGAAATCTACAAATATTAATTTAGTCTGTCAGTTAAGATAAAATAACAGGGACAGAAAAGTGACCACATGCTGCATTAATAGTCAAGAACGAATAAATGTATCCTTATATATAAAAATATTAAATGTGTCAAGTATTATTTTAACCACTTATCCAGAATAGTTTCCCCCTTCATGACCATGCCATTTTTTGTGATATGGCACTGCGTTACTTTAGCTGACAATTGCACGGTCAAACGACACTGTACCCAAAAAAATTTTATATAATTTCTTTCCCCACAAATAGAGCTTTCTTTTAGTGGTATTTGGTGGTATTTGATCATACTGAGGGGTGTAACACTTGCCATACATTGGTTAGCGACAATTGTGTGAGCAGGGAAATAATTTGTGTCAGTGTAGATGGAGTGAGGGATAACTTGCAAGTAGATGAGTCCAGTCTTAAAATCAGCTGGATATTAAGATCACCCCCAAGGATTAGGTTGGTGGTACCGAAATACTCTAAGCGTCTGTCACACATGAGAGGAAGCGCAGCTGCTCCTGGTTGGAAAAATAGATATTAGCCACCGTGAACACAATTTGCATATATTTCAACTTATATAATAATATATAAAAATACTATACTTAGACCCCTTAGGTCATTATATAAGTCCAACACCTCTGGGTTAAATAAGCAGTTAAAAGCATTGGACACACATTTGGATCTAGCTACCGGGTTAGTGCTATGGAACCAGGTGTGAAAGTATTTGTTTGGTAAGGAGGGAACAGTGTCAGAGTGGAATTGTGTTTCCTGTAGTAACAGTAATTGCACTTTGGATTTGTGGAAATGTTATAAAATTTGTCTCCGCTTTGTGGGAGAAATTAAACCCTCGACAATTGAGGGAAGCTCTCTGTAAGGCTAAGGGGGATGCCATATTGAATGTATTATATAAAGGCAGGCTAATGTAAATCGTGAGATATCGTATCTAGATAACAACAAGAGAAAAAAAGCTGGAAAAAGAATGAAGGGGTGAAAAACAGTAAAGAGAGGAGAACAGAAAAATAAGATAAAGTAGAATCAGAGATACAAAACATGCAGGTTGAGCAAAAACCATACGTTTTAAAGCCAGACTACAAATAGGGTTGCCACTTTTTCTTCAATCTAAACCTGCACAGTAAATATATATTTTTTTAGCATACACTATAGGATTGTAGCAGACCTGGTGGACTGAAACCCGGACACATGATTCAAAATCCGAACTGTTCAGGTGAATCCCGGACAGGTGGAAACCCTAACTACAAAGTTCAGCACCAGCATCCTGTATTGCATGACCTCTTATGACAGCATGACAGTGGTAAAACAATGCAGCTAAAGCCAGTGTATATCATAGGAACAGGGACATGGTAAAATCACCCCCTCTAGTGGCCAGATTAAATTTTTCTCTGAACCTGCTAAATACAACTACAACAAATATATTTGTCAGAGCAATAAATAGCCCTGAATACCCTAACATGGGAAACATAGAAAGCACAGAGTGCAACCCACTCTGACCAACACTATGTGGTAAAAGAATATGGGAGACCCTTAAATGCTACCCATGGGCAAAGGTATTTAGAAAAAAATGGCCATAGAAGTGCTCAAAACCGATACTAAACATCAAATAGCAAAATAACTGAAAGAATGTGGTAAAGGAGTCACAAAGGTAACAACAAAGGGCATCCAGCACCAGCAAGGATTATATGTCCTGAAGTAGGAGAGTAGGAGTGTTCATCCTGCTGGGGATTTTGAGGCATCAGAGCCAGCATGTGTAGCAGAGAGCTGGAATGGAAAGCCTATGGTTTATAGTAACAACTTTAGCAACATCTTGAACATTCTTTATAACTTTAGCAACATCTTTAACATTCCTAATAGGGTGCACAGTAAAACCATGAATGATGTGACCTGTAGCTTTACAGGGACCCTCAGTTAGTGGTTTCTAAGTCACTGAACCACTATTATTAAATACGTGTACATTATTAAGTGTAAAACTTGCTCAGTCTTGGTGTTAAAAAGAGGTTAAAATGTTAAAAAAATTAAATCATGTTTTTAAAAGGAGGTGTGTTTAACCACCACCTGTATGTCACCTAAGCCTATGGCCTCGTACACACGACCGAGTAACTCATCGGGCGAAACACATCGTTTTCCTCGTCGAGTTCCTTGTTAGGCTTGTCGAGGAACTGGACAAGCTTGCTTTGCGTACACACTGTCAAGACAAAATCTCCTCGTTCTCAAACGCGGTGACATATAACACATACAACGGCAGGGGAAGTTCAATTCCACTGGCACAACTCTTGGGGCTGGTTTTGCTAATCTCATGTGTTTGCGTGTTAAGTAAAAGTTTGTTAAGAGACAATTTGCACTTTTCAGTCTGTTACAGCTTGAAAAATGTGTTATCTCCATTACAAATGCTACTTTTACTCCCGTCTCATACTTTATTCTGAGCAAGTGTGGGTTTCTTAGCATACACACGCTTGAGTTTCTCGTCGAAAACCAGCCTGACGAGGAACACGACGAGCAAATTCAGACTCCCGTCGAGGAAAAAGAGAACTTGCTCTCTTTTTTGCTCGTCGAGTTCCTCAACAGTTTCCTCGATGAAAAACGTACACACGACCGGTTTCCTCGGCAAAAAAGCTCTCCCGCCAAGTTTCTTGATGGATTCTGCCGAGGAAACCGGTCGTGTGTACGAGGCCTATCTGTGTCCACTATGGATTGGTAAAAAATATATAGAAGAGTTCAGTTTCCAAGCGAAATTCATTATCTTTTTGGGGGGTTGCTCAGCAAGACACAGACTATTCTGTCAGTACCATGATATGCAGAGTAGAGGTAACCTAAAAGCCATAACTTATAACACATAAATGAAGTTTTTAGCAGATCCAACATGCAGTTACAATCCTTCATATGAAGATGAAGAACATGCACTAGTTAACCCCTATGCCGCGTACACACGACCGTTTTTCGGTTTCTAAAAAAATACGTTTTTAAGTGTCTAGAAAAAACATTTTTTTTAACCCGATCATTAAAACGGCCTTGCCTACACACAATCATGAAAAAAAAAGCTCTAGCAAAGCGCGGTGACGTACAACACGTACGATGGCACTATAAAGGGGAAGTTCCATGCGGATGGCGCCACCCTTTGGGCTGCTTTAGCTGATTCTGTGTTAGTAAAAGACGATTTGCGCTTTTCAGTCTGTTACAGCTTGATGAATGTGCTTACTCCATTACGAACGCTAGTTTTACCAGAACGAGCGCTCCCGTCTCATAACTTGCTTCTGAGAATGCCAGTTTTTTCACGTCGTTAAAGCCCACACACGACCATTTTTTACAACCTTAAAAACGACAACGTTAAAAACGTTGTGAAAAAATAGAGCATGTTTGAATATTTTTTTGCCCATTTTTTAGAACCTGAAAAATGCTCTGAAGCCCACACATGGTCGTTTTTAATCACATAAAAAAACCCGTCATTTTTTAGAACCCCGAAAAAAACGGTCGTGTGTAAGCGGCATTAGAATTTTTAATTGGTTTAGATCCAGTGTACACAATGTATAAACTGTATAGATATACTGTTGTTAAGGACTTACATATGGTGATATCTAGTCATTCACAATGTGGTTATCTATCATGGGCAAGGTTGATCATCAAGATTCAAGTGGCTTGCTTGGTGTTAGTCAGGCTGCTTGCTATTAAACATTTTCTGCTTCCCATGCCTCCTGCAGCTGCTTTCATATGTTTTTTTTATAATTATTATTATTATTATTATTATTATTATTATTATTTAGTCTACCTGCTCCTCTTTTCTGTGGCCTTCTCTTTGTTCTCCTACAATTCATATTTATATGCTTGGTACATTCACCAATGATCCATACATGCCCTCAGGTATGCCATACATATACCTCATCAAGAACAGCAAAAAATAGCTCATAGTGAAACAGTGGCCACATTAAACATGACTCTCCCATAGGAAAGAAGGGGACACTGTACACTTGCACAAAGAAGATAACCCGGCAAGACATTTTTTGTATTAAGAACTTTGTTGCTCTGAATAGGGCCACACAGTAAATATCGCTGGATCAGAGCTGATAGTAAGTGTTTATCTTAGTGGACTGGACTTGGGAAATGGGGCAAGTAATGAATAGGCAACTGTACAAAAGGTACAACTATTCTTTAAAGACTGGGTGGCCAAACACACAGTTTTCTAAATAAAATAAGAGCTTGCATCAATGCCCTTAAATGTAGGGAAATTTGATGGATAAACAGACTTGCCAGTCTGCACACCAATAAATGTGATCTATACGTATGTACTTGCAGATTATCATTGTATTTAATCTATCTATCTATTTTATCTATGTATCTATGTATCTATGTATCTATGTATCTATGTATCTATCTATCTATCTATCTATCTAGCTAGCTAGCTAGCTAGCTAGCTATCTTAAAATTATATTTACGTATGATGGCATTATTTTACAAAATAAATAAATATTCCTATAATGGACTTGATTTACGTATGTAACCATTTCTGGCATACATGACAAGTACAACTGATTTTTGATGCATTTTTTATACCTTAAAAAACATTATGATGGTAAGAAATGTAATATATTATTTACAGCCATATAGGAACAGAAGGGCCAGCAGACTGGGCTGTTTATTAGATGGGAAGTTCCCCAAGATTATTATAGATACAATTAGTAATTGCTTACTTTATATGCATTTGCATGCTGTTCAGAATCCTCATCCTTAACAGTATTTCGTAAATAATTATGTATCATTACCCAACTGTCCCCTTTTGGGCCATACTGTACTATTAATAATACACTTCAGAAAAATTTGAAATTTAGATAGTAGATAGTATGAAAATAATCTGGCTTGCCCACATCTCTAGTGTGCTCAGTGCCATGTCATGATGCAAACATGATATCCATAAATGTGTACCGGTATATGAAGAGCATGCACATCCACGACTTTAGACTACATATATGCAAATGACTAAAGTCAAGAACATGTCCCGGCTGTTATTTTTCACCAATTACCATACATATTTTTATTTCACCGAAAAAGGAAAGCAGCAATTTTAAAATTAAAGATGATTTCCAGGTATTGCTATTTCTATATAGCTACCATGGTCCAGCATGGACCAATGTAACTTTGCATATTCTGTACCATACCTGGCTTTTCCCCCTGGAATATTGAATTTGCTGTAGTAGGCCCTGCTAAAAAAAATAGAAGATAGTGGCGCTGTGACCAGAAATGCTAGATTTTGCGTCCGTTAATCCTTATTATGATATTCTCGAAAAGACAAGGGATAATGTAACCTGGGCTGGGAGCAAGAAGAAGAATGGGAGAATGTCCTGTATATAAAAAAGCATAAAGTCCATAGTCCAGGGCTAGCCTTCAGGGGAAAGTTTGAGAGCGAACTCCAAAGTATGCAGAGAAAAACAGAAAAAGGCACCTCCAGATTACAGTGGCGGCCCACCCATAGGGGGCGCCCGGGCGCCGCCCCCCCTCCTGTAGGCACAAAAAAAAAACAAAAAAAAAAAACAAATATATATATATATATATATATATATATATATATATATATATTTTTTTTTTTTTTTTTCAGTGGCCCCTTTAAGAAACTTGAAAAAAAATAATTTCCTTTACTTAAAAAATGTTTGAGCGCCGGCCACCATTGCCCTATGTAGCGCCGTGTCAATTCAATCTTTAGATTGCATACATGGTGCTTCATATGCGGGCTTTTCAATCCCCGCCTATCGAGCGCTGATGAGCTTCCCGTCCCCCTGACAGTGCTTGTATGGGCGCTGGGAGGCGGGAGCATTGTTACTTCCGGCCATTCGTCTTTTAGACGAAAAGCGGAAGTGATGTCACGCGGGAGCGCACATCATTTCATACAGCCCGAGCGGAACGGCCGGCTAGGTAAGCCGATGGATGCCTGCCTGGGTTGTTGTGTCACGTCACGGTTGATGACTTTGGGGGCGATCAAGCCAATCCTGCACTGCTTGATCCCCATCCCGATTGGAGCCTGTTATTGTAGTTAGACTGCTGGGACTTGTAGTTCTCCATCTTCTCATGGAGAAGATAGAGATTGGAGAACTACAAGTCCCAGCAGATTATACATACAATAAGGCTCTGAGGTGGATGGGTGTGTGGATTGCATGCACCTATCAATCCCCGGGATTGATAGGTGCATGCAATCCACACCCATCCACCTCAGAGCCATATTGTATGTATAATCTGCTGGGACTTGTAGTTCTCCAATCTCCATCCTCTCCATGAGAAGATGGAGAACTACACGTCCCAGCAGGTTTCATATACAATAAGGCTCTGAGGTGGATGGGTGTGTGGATTGCATGCACCTATCAATCCCCAGGGGGGGGGGGCAGGATCAGATAACACTGTTATCCGATCCTGCACCCCCCCCCCCGGGATTGATAGGTGCATGCAATCCACACCCATCCACCTCAGAGCCATATTGTATGTATAATTTGCTGGGACTTGTAGTTCTCCAATCTCCATCTTCTCCATGAGAAGATGGAGAACCACAAGTCCCAGCAGGTTATAATATAAAGCTCCGAGGTGGATGGATGTCTGGACAGTGACAATTGATTGGCACAGTGGTGACAATTGATGGGCACAGTGGTGACAATTGGTGGCACAGTGGTGACAATTGGTGGCACAGTGGTGACAATTGATGGGCACAGTGGTGACAATTGATGGGCACAGTGGTGACAATTGGTGGCACAGTGGTGACAATTGATGGCACAGTGGTAACAATTGATGGCATGGCACAGTGGTGACAATTGATGGCACAGTGGTGACAATTGATGGCATGGCATAGTGGTGACAATTGATGGCATAGTGGCTGTGTTTGATGGCATGGCACAGTGACTGCATTTTATGGCACAGTGGTTGCGTTTTGATGGCACAGTGGTTGCGTTTTGATGGCATGGCACAGTGACTGCATTTTATGGCACAGTGGTTGCGTTTTGATGGCACAGTGGTTGCGTTTGATGGCATGGCACAGTGGTTGCGTTTGATGGCATGGCACAGTGGTTACATTTGATGGCATGGCACAGTGGTTGCGTTTGATGGCATGGCACAGTGGTGATAATTGATGGGCCCAGTGAGGCTGCAATTGTTTTTTTTTTTTTCGTTTGCGCCCCCCCAAAAAATTTGAGCACCAGCCGCCACTGCCAGATTAGGAACAGTAATGTTTTAATTAACAACAGGTGCATTTACCCACTTGCATCTATAGTAGTGTAAATCCGGCACATGTCCTTTTTCAAAACCTACAATGGCGTCCATCCATGGCTGTGAAGCTGTTTCAGCTCTCCTGCAGCTGTCTGTGTTGGTGACCCCCGGAGAGCGGAAGAAGAAGGCCCCCCTGCTAAAAGAGCTAAAGAAGACAGGGGGGCCCCCGGAGCTGACTAATAAATTACTTTAAAAACCCTGTGTTGTGTGTTTTTTTTCTTTTACACTTTGCCTCCAGGTGAATGGGTAGGGATACGATGTACCCCATATTCATTCACCTAGGGTGGGGGGCCGGTATCTGGGGGCCCCCTTATTAAAGGGGTCTCCCAGATTCCGATAAGCCCCCGACCGCAGTCCCCAACAACCAACGGCTAGGGTTGTCGGGAAGAGGCCCTGTCCTTATCAACATGGGGACAGGGTGCTCTGGGGTGGGGGGGCCCCGCAGTGCGCCCCCCTGCCCCAGAGCACCCAACCCCCCATGTTGAGGGCATGCGGCCTGGTATGGCTCAGGAGGGGGGCGCTCGCTAGTCCCCACTCCTTTCCTGGCTGGCCGGGTAGCCAGCTTTGGATACGGGTCTGGTATGGATTGTGGGGGGACCCCCACATTGGTTTTTCGGCATAGGGGGGTCTCCTTACAACCCATACCAGACCTTAGGGCCTGGAATGCTCCTGGGGGGGAACCCATGTCGTTTTTTTATTTAAAATTTGGCGTGGAGTTCTCCCTCTCAGGATTCATACCAAACGCTGTTTATGCCCCAGTTGAAGAGCTCGTTTGCTCGAAACATGTCGGGTACATAGCCCATGCGCTACTTGCTCAAGACGCCATTTCATATACGTGATCACTTGTACCTGTCTTTGATCGGGCTTGTACCATTCTTTTTATCCATTATATTTTTTTTTTATGTGTTTTTTATCCAGTTTTCTGTCCAATTTGCCTGCCTTTCATGCCTCAATAAAAGGCTTTTTTTAAGGATTAACCGCACCATGTGAGTCATTTTTTTCCTTACATGATTCCGGGATGGCCTTGTTCACTACATGTCTATGTCTGTGAACTGTGATCTTCTCCTGCAAGATTTGTCTGCGAACCACTCCTGCAAGATTTGTCTGCGAACCACTCCTGCAAGATTTGTCTCTTACCGCTTGGATTCCACCGGCTCCCAGGGATCAAAGGTTGACATATCAAAATGCTTCCTATCAATACCATCATTGCCTAGGAGTTTGTGTATGCCTGTTTGACATACCGTCGCTGACGTGTATGTCCACGTATTCTGGTAAGAGTATCCATTTATTTATCTTTTTGGATATCACTGTGAATCGTTGATGATGTTGATGAGTTGATGAGGTTCCTACCACCTACACTGATCGTTCGATCAATATACCAGAGAAGATCATCATTCATCAGTTCTTTCTGAGTGGCTGTTTGTTTTTTCCTTCATAAGAAATTCCATCTCCTAAAGACTGCACATACTAGTCCGATATCGGACTGATATATATATATATAATTGTTTTTGCTTGGACTTTGTGTTTGGTTCACCCCAATCTGTTATCACATACAGGTGTTATATCACCTACCACAGTGTGCTGTACACATTTCTAACAGGAACACCACCTCCTAGTGGTTTTCCACATTATCACATTGTTTCACAAATTTTTTTTTTTTTCTTTCACTCACCACATTACTCTGGTGAGTGTCCCCTGGATCCAATTCTATTGGAATTTGTTTCATTGAATTGGACCACTTACCGTATTGTTTGAATCCCTTCACTCAATATTTAGCGCTGCACTTTTTCTTTCCCATTTCTTGTATACAACATTGTTTCTTGTTGGTGCTGGGCGCTACAGGTTTTATATTATTTATGCTTAGCGCAATGTTTCCACTTATTTCCATACCAAACACTGCAGCTAGAATTGGCGGGAATCCAAGTCGGATCTCCCGTCGCTTCTATGACGGCTTTGTCTCCATCGCGGCAAGCCAGCTCGATGCTGGCTCCCGCAATGGGGCTCGTAGGTGGTCAATCTCGCCGAGAAAGGGAGCGAGATTGACACCTACTTTAAATGGACCTATATGCTCCAGTGGGAGGGAGATTTGCAGTAGACCCTAGGCTTGGAGGAGTGGCACAGGTTGTCAGACACAGCGTCCAGATCGCTTATCAATACGTCTATAATATAAGCTAATTATAAAGTTTTACTTAGATGGTATATGGTGCCGGCTAGGCTTGCTACTTTTGTACATGGAGTTACCCCCAAGTGTTTTAGAGGCTGTGGCCAGACTGGAACCACCTACCATATTTGGTGGACTTGTCCTAAAGTTCAGAGGTTCTGGATCAGAGTCTATCATTTTATATACTCTTTGACTCAGTTGAATTGGGTTAAATCCGTGAAGCAGGCTCCCCTGGGTGACATGGTTGTGGAGGCCTCTAAGGCCCAAAGGAGGCTGCTTACATTTATTTTTATATCGGCTAAAATTACAATCGCTAGAAATTGGTGGTCCGCAGCCCTGCCATTCGATCAGTTTAGGAGGAAAATGTCCTGGCTGATGCTGAATGAACGCTTGACGGCACTGGTACAGGACAAAATGAAGTAATTTCATAAAGTCTGGGACCCATGGCTTGGGTACCTTACCAACGACCTGAGGACACTGGCGATGTAGTTATGATCCTATTTGCTGGATGTTGGGGTCCTGGACGGTAGCTCTCATGTTTCTTTCTTCCTTTTCCTTTCTTTCCTTCTATTCCTTTTTCCCTTATTTCTCTTATAAGAGCTCTCCAACATTGGCCCTTTTGCTCAGATGTCGGCATTAGTGGTAAGATGGGCATACAATTTTACGCCCAGGGACTCTTGCCCTGCGGGACTTGAGATTCCTGGAATACGCACTGCTAGTTATGTTGTTCCTGGAGGGTTACTCCTAGGGTGATATCCTGTTTTTTTTTTCAGAGATTGTGTGTATTTATATTTTATAACTTACTGCATTATTTATATGGTATATGTATGGGTCTCAGATTGCGTTTGCTAACGCTATTGGAGATGTTGAAACACTTTTGTACTGTTGTATACATCTTTTAAATCTTTTCAATAAATATCATTGAATACAAAAAAAAATACAAAAATGTATTGTCTATGTTTACATCATGGATGTATTAAGAGCAAACAAACTCAAAATATTCTTCACTGTCAAATATCTGAAATTTCAATAAATTTGTAAACTAGTTTCCATAAATATTTAAATAGAATTAATGTTTGCTTGGGAGACTGAGATAATAATTTTTGTCAAAAGTTGAACATGTAAACAAACAATTATGAATAATTGCACTTCTATGCAATATTTATACATGTTGTCTTATTCTGAAAGCGGAACGTATTATTACCATTATCCAAGGCTGTGTCATCCTTTAAAAAATACATTTATAAGATATTATTGCTTTTCCTATAATTTAGTTTACATTGCAGCATTAGATTTGATAATAGCATATGGTGGTTTGTCTGTGTTTGTTTTTCTTGAAATGTGACAAATTTACTACTTGTGTACATGTAGTGGGAGCACTCAGGCAATCTCATCTGTGTACAATCAACCCTCATGCCTTACTACAATCAAATCACTGTATGCGTGGGAGCAATAAAGGATCATAAGACTGCCATAAACTACTTCTGTTAACTCACTTTATACAGTATAGTTAAAGCCCAGAACAATCTTTTTGCAGTATCATATCCATGAATCATATACTATTTCAAACGCTGGAGAATCTCAGTCAGCGAATCCTTTCATTATACCATGGCTAAACAAAGTTCAAAAGCGTACAATTCTACAGTGAACTTTAGTTGCCAAGATACTTTCCTTGCTTCAAACCATAATGAACAATTTTATAGGACATGACCCTGAACTGAATAGGACATAAACTCCTGGTGTTAGGTTTGCAGAATGATTTTCAGCTAATATCTCTTCTTTTAAAGTAGTATTAAACCAAAAAGCAAAACCATAATATGTTGCAGTTTTTCAATTCTTGATGTGATGACTATAGACTATATAATAGTTTACTTTTAGTATTTAGAGGGTTGATACAAACAATTTAACACCAACACTTAAAATGGACAAATTGTTTCAAATTCTTTATTTTTAGCAAGAACACATTTCAGGAAGGTACATACACTGTTAACAATATAAGCTCATGTTATAATTTATTAAATTATGCTCAAGACAGAAAAAGGAAAAATGTGCAAACAAAGATATTGATATTTAAATCACATTGAAGCATGGTCATTAACTATAATGCCTTGTATACACGATTTTCCCGGCAGTCAAAAGTCCGCCGGGAAAACCGAGGGGAAAACCGAGAACCTGCTTGGTTGCTTTTCCCCATGTACACATGGTTGGTTTTCCCGACATGAAAACTGCCATGACATCTTTGGTCGGGAAAACCGGCCATGTGTATGCTCCCTGGCAGTGTTTCCCATAGGAAAACTGCAGAGCAAAAAAACGCAGAGAATCGCGGCGGGAAAAAAGAGAACAAGTTCTCATTTTTTTGCTTGCAGTTTTCCTGTCGGGAAAACTGCTATGGAGCATACACAGGGCCGGTTTTACCGACCAAATGCAAACATGGCAGTTTGTACGAGGCATATGACAATCAGTATACAAAGGCCCGGATTCACATACATCGGCGCATATTTATGCGGGCGTAGCGTATCTAATATACGCTACGCCGACGCAGCGCACAGATGCAAGCACTGGATTCACAAAGCACTCGCCCCCAAATCTACGCTGGGTTTCCTCGGCGTAAGCCAGCGTGGTGGAAGTGGGCGTGAGCCATGCCAATGAGGCGTGACCCCATGTAAATGATAGACTGTGCGTCATAAAGATACGAATAACGTATGGCGCATGTGCCGTCCCGTGGACGCAACCCAGTGCGCATGCTCAGAATCACATCAAAACTACTCCCTAAGATACGTTGAATCACTGCCTACGATGTGAACGTAACCTACGCCCAGCCCTATTCACGTACTACTACGTAAACAACGTAAAATACGACGGCTGTTCCCTGGTCCATACCTTTGCATGAGTTGCGCCTCATAGATGGGGAATAACTATACGCCGGACGTAAGCCTTGCGCAAACCGCGTATATTATGCGCCGGACGCAACTACGTTCGTGAATCGACGTATCTCCCTCATTTGCATATTTGCAATGAGGCGGCCAGCGTAAATATGTGCCCACGATACGCCGGCGTAGGAAAGTTATGTCGGTCGGATGAAGCCTATTTTCAGGCGTATCTAGTTCTGTGGGAACGGCGCACAGATACGACGGCTCATAGTTACACTTATGCGGCGTATATCGAGATACGTCGGCGTAAGTGCTTGTGAATCTGGGCCAAAGTATCTAATACATAGGGCAACTATGGTCTAATGTCTAGTGATTCCTCCGACTGTATGTCTTGGATTTTTTTTACTTTTTAGGTAATAGAAAGAAGGGCGATATAAAAGGACAAAATCCCCCAATGATTACATCCCAAAGGGATGTAATCGGTGGGATATTGGTGTTGAGAACCAAAGTATAATAAGCAAGTTCTCAACCAGGAGTAGGGAAGGGGGAAAATCAGGAATATTAAATGTTCTAGGATTCAGTCTGAAACTGTTTATATGGGTAGAGGGGATAGTAGAGAGATAGAACAACAATATCAGATTGTTTTATGATTCAGTAAAGAATTGGAGCACCATGAAAGTTTTTTTTTAAAGGAATTTCAGGAAATTTATTTTTTAGGCACACCAATGCCTTACTAGACTTATGACTGTGCCAGTCTATCATCCTGACTAAATGACAAGTGAAATGATACAGTATATTGATTATATCTGGAAGAACAGTGCTTCCATGTAGTTTAAGTCTCATGTGAATTTGTAATTTAATTATTTGATGCTTGTGATCCCAGATACATTTCCTGATAATGACTGTGGTTGTTCAGAATAAATGCAGGGGGATATAAATAAGTAAAGAACTTTAAATAACAGTAGATTTGAGAGCAGAGTAATTCTAATGGTATATTAGAAAAACAAATATTGTGCTGCACTATCTTTAGTAAGTGCATAAGATCATTGTAATAAGCATACAATTAAGCGGGAAAAAAATGCTTTATAAAATATGTGCAAGTAATAAAAAAAATCCATTACCAATCCATAAAGTCCAGGAAATAAAGTGCCTCAGTGAAAAAAAAGTTAATATAAACATTTAACCGTTAACAAAATCCAGTGCTTCAAAAGTGAATGAAGAAGGATTCTTTACACAGTTCTCACCCCTCTCACTAGCCACTTTCTAGCTATTAAGACCCCAGGATGGAGATCAGGCTGCTCCCTATTCAAATACCCCTATGGGATGGATGGATGCCAGGAGCCAGAATTCCAAAGTGGACAAAACCAAGCAAACAGTACATACATACACACACAATCAACCGCTGGGACCCAAGGTGGAAGTATAATTGTGCCTACATGCAATATCCCTATGCGATTGATGGATGGATGCCAAGAGCAAGAGTCACAAGATGGATAGACCATGCAGTCAATACAGTCCAGCAGTGCACTCAATGAGTAGGGGGAAACAGAGGAGAAACACATAGGGGTCGATTTACTAAAGGGAAATCCACTCTACACTACAAGTGCACTGCAAGTGCATTTGTAAGTGCAGTCACTGTAGATTGCTGTAAATCAGAGGGGAAGCTCTGAAATTAGGGTAAGCTCTGCTGATTTTATCATCCAATCATGTGCAAGCAAAAATGCTGTTTTTTATTTTCCTTGCATGTCCCCCTCAGATGTACAGCGACTGCACATCCAAGTGCACTTGCAGTGTACTATTAAAAGTTCAAGATTTTAATAAAGGTTTAAACAACTTACAACAAGAAGGAGTAAACTTGCATAAAATACTGTGAAACACATGCAGCACACTGGTGGACGTGATGTAATCACCGCTGTATCACCTCCCGATGTGCTTCATTTGAAAGAATGTTATCGGGGGGGGGGGGGGGGGTAAAGGGTGACTCAACACATTATTTAATATGTTTTTATTGTTTTATATAATACATACTGTATGTGGATATACATTGAGTGCAGCCATCACAGATATATATATATATTGTTCTGTTAGATTGTGACACAATTATTTGTATGGTGACATTTTTGCATGACTTGTTTACATTTTTTTTATTATTATTATTATATTAAATCTTCCAAACCAGGAAAATAGTCCAGTGGTCCATTTACAGAGTAGATAGGTAGGGCCAATACAATACTGCTTACCAATAGGTGCAAGCTCTCAGAGAGTCCTTAATTAATTAGGATAATGACAGGAACACTTCTGATACAGTTCATAAAGTGGTTAGGGACATTCCCATTAATTATAGGATTTAATTTATCCAGAAAAGAACATTTCCAGAAGAGGTATCTGTAATACACAATAGGTATTAAGGGCCAGATCCACAAAAGGGATACGCAGGCGTATCTGCTGATACGCCTGCATATCCCTGTTTCTATCTATGCGACTGATCCACAGAATCAGTTACGCATAGATATTCCTAAGATCCGGCAGGTGTAATAGTTTTACACTGTCGGATCTTAGGATGCAGTACCTCGGCCGCCGCTGGGGGCATTTCTCGTCGAAATGCCGCTTCGGGTATGCAAATTAGCACTTACGGAGATCCACTAAGCGGTTTCCCTTCGTGAAGTCTCCGTAAGTTGTTAGTTTGCAAACGCAAAATTAGGGCTGCTTTTACAAAGTGTAAAGTTAGTACACCTTGTAAAAGTATACCCTTCTTTCCCGCGACGCTGTCCAATTTTTTTTTACATTTTTTTTTTCCAGCCGCATCTCTTTTTTTTCCCGACGCAACTTTTTTTTACCCGGCGCGTTTCACAAAACTCGGCGCAACGTAATTTCATGCAAAGCACGTCGGGAAAATCGCGTCGGGAGCATGCGCAGTATGTCCGGCGCGGGAGCGCGCCTAATTTAAATGGGACTCGCCCCATTAGATTGGGCACACCTTGCGCTGGACAGATTTAAGTTACACAGCTGAAAATTTCTAGGTAAGTGCTTTGTGGATCGGGCACTTAGGTAGAAATTTTGCGGCGGTGTAACTTAAATAGGAAGATTTAAGTTAAGCCTGCTGGCTGTGGATCTGGCCCTAAGAGTTTACTAATCTATGTCTAAGAAATCAACCCCCCATCTCCAAGGGGACATAACAGGCCTCTCAAGCAGAGGGATTTGCCTTTTGTGAGGACCTACCTTTCAGATTGAAAATGCCCGGGGTTCTCCGCCTGTGATGACAGTCTCGGTAATAGGAGATGTCTGTGCATACTGCCGCCATTCCTCGCTCTTTTGAACGCTCGTCCCGGCAGTGACGTCATCGCAACGCGACCCGGGAGAACCGTCAATGACTCAGTTGCGCACGCTTGACCTCTCAGTGCTCTCCCGTCGCATCCAATCAGAGCGGCAGGGAGGGCAGTGTGCCCACAAATGACATGTGACAGGAGGCAAAGAAAGCTCCTCCCATAGATACCGGTGTGGCATTGCTAGCTGTCTTAAAGCAACAATCTGACAAGAAATGGAAGTAAAAAATATAATGCAATACTGCTTGAAAAGCGATTTAGAAATCATATGGGGCATGTGAAAGGCTGTGCAGCAAACCAAAAATGCAAGGACATTTTTAAGATACCTAGCAAGTACGCTGCAATGTATGTAAAAGACACACACTTCTATAGGATCAATACAGTGAGAGGATGTCAAGAAAATCTCTCAGACCAGTATTGGGATAGAATACAAGTAACTATTAAGAATATAGATAAATAAATAAATAAAAAGGAGGGGTGTGATAATAAAGTTATAAGTATACAATCATATATACATTTTAGTCACCATGTATTATAAAAACTGTTCATTTAACTAGATAAAAGGAAGGAAAGAAATTGAATAACAAGAAAAACAACAAGAAACATCTACTGAATTATAATGCAAGATTACACCTAGATCTTAAATTGTGTAATTAGACATTATAAGGTGAGGGGGAAGAATTAAAGACCACTTGATAGAAGGTAGCTACAGAAAAGGTTTATGCAAATGTGCCTCATTGATACATGGTGCCATAGGTGTGTGCACAGGGTGTGCCAGGTGTGCCTGGGCACACCCTAATCTCCAAAGCCCCCCAATGGGGCTCCAAAAAATAAATAAACACATAAATAAAATTGTTAAAGGGGTTGTAAAGGTTCATCTTTTATTTTCTAAATTGGTTCCTTTAAGCTAGTGCATTGTTGGTTCACTTACCTTTTCCTTCGATTTCCAGTAAGCTTTCCACCATCATCCGAGCGGTGGAAAGTCATTTAGAACAGCTTACTCCCCTTTATCCCTAGATCCTTTTTTCAAACGTCAATGCACGGCCCCAATGGCTTTTACTTTAGCCATTTGGCATAAATGTCTCAAAAGCCACTCCCTTGCCTCACCCTGCCCTCCATTGGCGAATGTTTTGTTTAACCCAGTTATACCTGATAGCATCTCTTTGGGTAGGATATCTCCGTGGCTCGACGCACCACTATTTCAACTCCGAAATTTGTCACACGGAGATTGTATAGCTTTGATATTTTACGCAAAAAATTCAACATACCCAACCACCTTTTTTATTTTTACCTGCAGGTTAGATATTTCTTTCAATCCAAATCTTCTACCCTGACTCTCGATAAACCAACGGCTTTTGAGTATTTGTGTGCCCAGGGCCCTCACCAATTGCACCTAATATCCTCTATTCACCGTATCCTCCATGAGTCAATCCCTCTTTCTGAAACCACACATCTTTACATGAGAAAGTGGTCCCACATATTGGGTAAGCCTATTACGGTCCAATCCTGGGATAAGATTTGGTCTTCTACCTTTAAATCCTCTAAATGTGTGATCCATCGGGAAACGTCTATTAAAATTCTCATGTTTTGGTATAAAACTCCTGATGTCATACACACTTATGTTCCCTCAGTTCTGCCGCATTGTTGGCGTTGTGGAAATTATATTGGCACTTTGTTTCATATTTTTTGGAAATGTTCCCTGGTTCAACCCTTTTGGCAGGAGGTGAGACTGCTGGCACAGGAGGTGATAGAAGTGTCCCTTCCATTTGATCCATTGAACTTTCTTTTGGGCCTCCCATTCCCAGTTCTAACCAGAGGTGCTAACCGATTGGCCGCCTATATTTTATTGGCCGCCAGGAGGCTCATACCGTCGTGTTGGTTGTCTGGTACCCCGCCTCCATGGCCCAGATTTCTCCACCTGGTTGCTGAAATTCGGAGGATGGAATATTTGACAGCCTCTGTTAACGATTCCATACCACAATTTGAAAAAGTCTGGGAACCTTGGGATCTCTCGAGATACGGGACCCCTGTGTCGTTGCCCTCACCTTAGTATATGTTTTCCCCTTTTTTGTTTTTCTTTTTTTCTGTTTGTTCCTCCAATATATGCCTAAGAGTTGTTTGTTTTATATGATCTTGTAGAATCATGCAGATCACTCCTGTGTTCTGCGTCCTTGGACACTATGTATATGTCATTTACTTTCATGTTTTTTCTTTGTACAATTTCTTTATTGTCATTGTGTTGAACTTTTCAATACTTTGTATCTTATAATACTGTGATGTCTTACTTGTTTTTCCTATAACCCAATACAAATACAATTTTGCAAAAAGAACAGCTTACTGAACACCTTACTGAGGAGGAACAGGAAGTGAGAAATCCAGACAAAGAAAACAAAGAAAAAAAACATTTAGAAGGGAAATGGAAGGAAAAGGTAAGTGAACCAACAATGCAGTAGTTTAAAAGAACCTATTTAGAAAATAAAAATCAAACCTTTACAACCCCTTTAAAAATAATATAATAAAGATAAAAACGATTGACACTGTCCACTGCCCTACTGACACCAATATCTGTCCTACTGACACTGTCCACTGCTCTACTGACACCAATATCTGTCCTACTAACACTGTCCACTGCTCTACGGACACTATCAGTATATATATACATATGCACACACACGCATGTGTGTTTGAGCTTTGAGGTGCGCACCCTAATGCAATAGGCTGCGCACACCTATGCCTGGTGTGTGGATAGCATGAAGTCTCTTTAGCCATAGGGTTTCTTTTTGCAAGATATATTTATCCCAGTTCCCCCCTCGTGGGTCCTTTGGAATTACAGCTAGTGCAATGAAGGAGACGCATGTAGTGTCAAACCTATGGTACAGGTCCAAGTGTCTACTGACAGGAGTTAACATTTTACCATTCCCGGAATAATAAACGTCATCCTTGATGCGTTGCCAAAAGTGGCGGGCCGTCTTCCCAACGTAGAAGATGCAGACTGCATTACACAGGGGGTTGTGTATCTGATGTCCTGTGTATGCGGTGTCTTTTACATTGGGAAGACGGCCCCCCACTTTTGGCAAAGCATCAAGGATCATGTTTACTATTCCGAAAATGGTAAAGTGCTGTTTACACACACAAACCCCCATGATCTCGCTAATGCACGCGATTGCGCTTGGCCGGCGCATCGGTTCCCTGTCGTGCAGGGGGATGGCTTCCCTGCCGTGCAGACATTTTATCGAAATAACACTATACTCACCTATATCATTTGGCCCTAACAACCTGTCCCTATTGCAAGCACCTATTTTTCTTCCCACCTTTTCCACTACATTTTTATTGTAACCCTTCCATCCTTTTTGCCAGTACCCTTGTTTGATCAAAATAATCTTGTTCCAATACCCGATTCTCCTTATTTGTCCCATAGGAATACTTCTCATACATTTAAAGGTGATGGCATCTCAGTACTGAATTTTTTTTTGACTACAGATTTAAAATAAAGGCGGCCATAGGCAGTTCAAATCTCAGCCGGTTTAGCAGGGACTGGCCAAGATTCAAACTATATATGGGCAGGCTGGATCATCAATCGACTTGTGTAAAACCAGCATGTCTGATTCTTAAATGTGATTATTGCCAGCGGCTATAGCTTCTAGCAATAATCACTGTGTTCTCCCAGAAGTGATGGCTCCCCGTGTTGCCCCCCTCCTTCCCACAGGGAGAACACAATGGCTCAGGGGGAGGGATTCCCCCATCAACACTAACTGTGTTGATAGGGAAATCAAGCAATTTTCTTTCCATGGTTGCAGGAAATAAAATTGCATCATCTATGGCATGTCTAAGTCCTTAGCAACTGTTACTGTTACCTTCATGCTTAAAGTGGTAGTAAACTCGGTGAGAATTTTTTTTTTTTTTTCGCCATGCAAGGCAATGTTATTAACACAAAACAAAAATAACAATTGTGCGGATCAATGTGCTACCAAGTGCATGATTAATGACCACGGTAACACTTAATGAAAAAAATGTGCAAATAGCTACACTAATCAAATGATTAGACAAAAAATCACAGTGAAGGATTAAATAAGAGTGAAAAGCATAAGTGCAAAGGAATAAATAAAATATAGGTCCATGTAATGTTGAAAAATCCCTGAGGAGTAAGGTGAAACCTCCACCAAGTGATAAAATATCTTCAGTGTCACACCAAGAGTGCTATTCAGAGACCAGATAATTAGGACCACCTATCGCTACTCTTACATAGGAAGAAAAAGGCTCCAATAGTGTAATACCATACAACCAAGTTTAATCAAATAAAATGCCAAATGGCTACTTACAGAAGTTAAAAATTCTTATGCGCATAAAAGAATCTCATTGCCAGCAAACAAATGTACACCTGTACTTCTGGGATTACATGGGGCGCGATGACGTGGCTCCGCCCGATACGTTTCATCATACTTGACGTCTTCTAAGGGCACGGGCGAGTCATCACCATATATAACAAAAAAATCCTATGTAAACTTTATGGATGTCCTGGAGATATCAATGTGAGTGGAGTGGTGACTGCAACAGATAGATCTGCGATCTGATTTCCTTCAAGGGTTTTCTTCATACCTTGCAGAGGTTTTTCTGCTCACTCAAGTGACCATCCTAGCAATAGGTGGTCCTAATTATCTGGTAAGAGGTTCTGAATACCACTCTTAGTGTGACACTGAAGATATTTCATCACTTGGTGGAGGTTTCACCTTACTCCTCAGGGATTTTTCAACATTACATGGACTTTTATATTTTATTTATTCCTTTGCACTTTTGCTTTTCACTAATTAGTGCGTTTTTAGCACTTCGTATTTAATCCTTCACAGTGATTTTTTGTCTAATCATTTGATTAGTCTAGCTACTGTATTTGCACATTTTTTCATTAAGTGTTAAAGTGGTTATTAATCATTAGACATGTGCACACTGAAATATTTTGTTTCGTAATTTCGTTTTTGTCCGAAAAATACATTTATTTAGTTACTCCCGAAATTTGTTTTTATTCATTTCGTTTTTTGTAAAAAAAATGCATTCGTCCGAAAATCCAAATTAAGGTTGAATCTGTCATTGCAGGCTTATGGTGTCTGTCGAATGTTCTAAGAAAAAAAAAAAGAAGATTCGACAGAATCTTAAAAAAAATAATAATAATTTAGACTCTTCATGTCTCTCTATGTCGAACATTCATGTCTCTCTATGTCGAATCTTCATGTCTCTCAATGTCGAATCTTCATGTCTCTCTATGTCGAATATTCATGTCTCTCTATGTCGACTCTTTTCTCTTTATGTAGAATAATATTGGACTAATAGAGTTAGGGTTAGGCACATTCGACCGCAACGAAAATAAAGCATTTGTTTATGTTGGATCTTTCGGTTTTCATCGTCTGTGCTTTCGTTATCGTTTGTTAAAAACGACAACGAAAATACCTGAAATTCGGACAAAAATGCATTCGGACGAAAACGAATGCACATGTCTATTAATCATGCACTTGGTAGCACATTGATTTGCGCAATTATTATTTTCGTATTGTTTTGTCTTGTTGATATCACTTCAATCACAGCAGTCATTTTTAAATGTACTTATTTTTTACAATTTAGCACGATATATCTCTTGTTTTTTTTTTTAATGTTGCATCGCGTACTAACACATTGGGGGTTACTTACGAAAGGAAAATCCACTTTGCACTACAAGTGCAAACTACAAGTGCAAAGTGAAAAGTGCACTTGGAATTGCAGTCGCTGTAGATCCGAGGGGGACATGCAAGGAAATCAGAAGAGATTCCCCTCATTTCAGATCTACCCCTCAGATTTACAGCAACTGCACTTCCAAGTGCACTTTCAGTGCAATTTCAAGTGCACTTTGCACTTGTAGTGCAAAGTGGAGTTCCCTTTCGTAAAAAAAAAACCCCATTGTATTCATGTCTCCTACAGTAACAGTAGAGTTCTGCATTATAACATTGTTTTCTGCGATGGCAACAGAAATAATGGCAGACATACAAGCATTTATGACATCAGAGGTTTGCAGGTAGCAATTGTCCCTTCTATGAAGATATACAATATGCCACACAGACACACACTGATCTTTGCGATATCCCTTTGAATTACTTTCTTGTCTAAGATCTTGTTACCTGAGCTGAATAAATTTACCATGGACTTCAGGGAGACTGTCTATTATTTTGTCTTAGATACTTTCGTTTTATAATGGGCAGTAACTTCTGCAATCTCCTTATGCATTTTAATAATAGCAGGCAATAAAGACTTGGTAGCTTGTTAGATAATGTCAGACTAACTTTACTACTTGTTCAAACTGGGAAGTACATGAAAAATCAGTACAGTAACAGAGCTTAATGAATCTTTATTTGCAGATCAAATGAGATCCTGGAATTCCTAGTGTCCTCAGTCTGCATTATACTAGGCAAAATTGATTTATTTTAGGATAAATATGCCTGGTTTGTTAGTTAAGGGTGCAATCCCAAATCTTGTGATTACAATTGACTAAACAAAATGTTGTCACTCAGAATCAGCTTGGTGGCTTACACATTATATGCTTTAGATTTGCCCAATCTATGTATGAGAGGGCCTACCTATATACATAATTCTAATTCTATGTAGTCATGCAGGTTCATGCACTATATAGCTGTTGGTAAATACAAAGGAGGTTGCAATATGTATGGTCAGAATTAGTATTTAAAGATAGGTATGTTTTTTCTTCAAAATACATACTTGTCCAATAGTTGCAACATCTGCAAACAGTATGTGGATTTGGTTTGTATTGTGCCCTGGGACCTATCCTATTTCGTTTATTCATAAACATCCTGGAGAATGGGATAAACAGCTCAATCTCAGTATTTGCGGACAGACGATACAAAACAAACTAGGGCAATAACTTATCCGCAGGATGTGAAAACCTTGCAAGAAGATCTGAACAAATTAATGGGGTGGGCAACTACATGGGGGTCCTAGTAGATGATAGGCTCAGCAATGGCATGAAATGCCAAGCTGATGCAAGCAAAGCAAACAGAATATTGGCATGCATTAAAAAGGGGAATAACGATAATTCTCCCACTTTACAAGACTCTGTTTCAGCCGCACCTGGAGTATGCTGTCAAGTTCTGGGAACCAGTCCTCAGGAAGGGTGTACTGGAAATGGAGAGAGTCCAGAGAAGGGAAACACAGCTAATAAAGGGACTGGAGGACCTTAGTTATGAGGAAAAGTTACGAGCATTGAACCTGTTCTCTTTAAACATAAATCACTGAATTAAAATAATTGTAAATACCTTCTTTTATTTCCTTAGTCGGTCATGTGATTTTTTATTTATTTTTGGGCTGCAGGGCAGTATTCCAACATTATAATGACCCCAGACACACCTCCAAGACAACCACTGCCTTGTTAAAGAAGCTGAGGGTAAAGGTGATGGACTGGCCAAGCAGGTCTCCAGACCTAAACCCTATTGAGCATCTGTGGAGCATCCTCAAACAGAAGGTGGAGGAGCGCAAGGTCTCTAACATCCACCTTCTCTGTGATGTTGTCATGGAGGAGTGGAAGAGGACTCCAGTGGCAACCTGTGAAGCTCTGGTGAACTCAATGACCAAGAGGGTTATGGCAGTGCTAGAAAATAATGGTGAGCCAATTTGGACATACTCAATTTTGTTTCCAGCTGTTTAGACATTAATGGATGTGTGTTGAGTTATTTTGAGGGGACAGCAAGTTGACACTGTTATACAAGCTGTACACTCACTACTTTACATTGTAGCAAAGTCAAAAAGGGAGAGTATCACCTCAATTATGGCTAGTAAATAGTGTACAGTGTGCCATCATCCAGAATATAAACTTGAAAAAATTTGATATTTTATGGTTTTGTTATCAGTGCCTTGAAAATCCTAGCCAACACCCCTGACCAATGACTATGGTTGGATATTGGGCCCCAAGCAGCCTTTTCTCCTATACTCATTGTAGCAAAGTGTAATTTCTTCAGTGTTGTCACATGAAAAAATATATTATAATATTTACAAAAATGTGAGGGGTGTACTCACTTTTGTGAGATAATGTACATGTACTTTTTTCTTGTTTTGGATAGAGTGGGAAAGAATATCTTCAATGAAACAAAAGAAAGCAATAAAAGCATTTTTACTTAGCAAAGATAGGGTTACAGCTTCTGCTAGGTTTTTATTGCTGACTGTGTCTCGAATAGAAAGATTTCCCCTCACTTTCTGTGTTGTCATTCGGATATCAAGTGAGGGAAATTCTACCCATTGAGGTCAAAGACAAAAATACAAGCATGAATTTTTGAAGTGCTGGTTCACACCAGCGTGGCTTCAAAGTCGCATTACTTCATTTAACAGAAGTCAATGAAAGTCGTGTTGAAGTTGCTTCAAAGTAGTGCAGGAACCTTTTTCTAAGTCAAAGTGACTTGAGTTACGCTGATTACAAAGGTTCCATTGCTGTTAATGGGACATGACTTGTCATGCAAATTAACTCGGCAGACAACGTATCCAATGTACTGCAGGATACTTCACATACCCTCTGGAAAACACTCTGATCTGACTGATACATGTATGTGTAAAGTAAAAATATACTACACATGGTGCTTTCACTATTGTTACAAGAATATGTGACAATTATGATGATGGTGGCCTATATGGCAGCAAACAATCTCATAGCTTTACAGTATGGTTTAGAAACTTAAAATCTAATAGGCAATGAGAGGTCATAAGCTTTAGCACAAGTGAAACTGTCTTGAACACAGTATAATGTGCAATACAGCTTTTTGATTTTTTGTGATAATCACATTGGCAAATGTATCTGTGATTCAGACTGAAAACGTATTTAACCAGTTATTAGATGTAATAGTTGCATTTGTTTATTCAGGATTAGTTTTTTTTATTTCCACTTGGAAATCATGTGAACAACACACTTCCTGTCCCTTCTTGACTACAATATAGGGCCAGATTCACAGAAAACTCAGGCGGCGTAACGTATCGTCGTTACGTTACACCGCCGCAAGTTTTCAGCACAAGTGCCTGATTCACTAAGCACTTGCGTGTAAACTTACGGCGGTGTAACGTAAACCCATCCGGCGCAAGCCCGCCCAATTCAAATGGGGCGTGTACCATTTAAATTAGGCGCGCTCCCACGCCGGACGTTCTGCGCATGCTCCGTTTGCAATTTTCCCGCTGTGCTTTGCGTGAAATTACGGCGCTCCGACGTGTTTGTGAATGGCAACATGCGTAACGTACTTACGCCGAAAAAAACAAATTCAAATTACACCTGTCGGATCTCTGTGATCCGCCCGTCCTAACTATGCAACTGATTCATAGAATCAGTTACGCATAGATAGCCATAAGATCCGACAGGTGTAACTGACTTACACCATCGGATCTTAGGATGCAATTCTAGGCCGGCCGCTAGGTGGTGATTCCATTGCGGTCGGCGTAGAATATGCAAATGACTAGTTACGGCAATCTATGAAGATCCGCACGTTCATCGCAATCCCGTACGTCGTCGCTAGTCGTTTTTACCCGTCGCAAAGTTACACCTGCTTTAACATAGCTTATCTTTAGATCAGCCATGTTAAAGTATGGCCGTCGTTCCCGCATCGAATTTCGAATTTTTATTTTTTTGCGTAAGACGTCCGGGAATACGAAACGCCGTAACGCACGTCGCATTTAAAAAAAAACATCGGGGGGGTGTAATTTCGCACAATGCACATCGGGAAATTTCCTAATGGAGCATGCGCAGAACGTTCGGCTCGGGAACTCGCCTAATTTAAATGGTGCCCGCCCCATTTGAATTAGGCGGGCTTGCGCCGAGCGCATTTACGTTACACCGCCACAAGTTTACAGGTAAGAGCTTTGTGAATCAGGCACTTACGCTGTAAACCTGCGGCGGTGTAACGTAAATGGGATACGTTACGCCGCCGCGGAGTAACGTAATTGTCTGTGAATCTGGCCCTCTAACTTTAGCGCAAACCAATCAATATACACGGCCTTGTGTCCAGAACGGTTGAATTAGGGAGTACGAACACCATATGTGTAATAGAGTCCCTAATTCCTCAGAGCATCTCCAGCACTTGTTGGAGTAGGCGGGTTGTATTTGTTAAGAATTATTGGGGTTCTATACCAGCACGATAGAACCTTATAATTATTTTCCTGGATCGAGACATTAGGAGAACCTTTATTTGTCATTGTGGCTATGTGCTCCCATTGCTTTTCCATTATCTCTGATTGCAAGTCTCTCTCCCAATCTAAACACATTTTGATGGATTTCATTGAGCTATCTGGAGGATAGCATATTATAAATAATGGAGATCACATGTTTCTGGGGTGTAGATTAAGCACATTGTTGTTTGAAGGGAGTGAATGGGCTTCCTGCCATTTTTGATTGATGATATAAATATAATTTGGGTACAGTGCTGCATGACCGAGTAGTTTCAGTCAAACTATCACCTATTACAGCACACAAAAAAAATGCCCCGGTAATGCAGAGGTAGTAAAGGCCAGTGTTTATGCTATTAAACCTACATGATATGAACTGATATATTTTACTGTAGAGCTGAATTTAGATCAAAGGGTGATACAATTTGAATATAATCATCATCAGTGTTTTTGTATTTTTTTTAAGTACAAGAGTTAAACATAATGTATGCACATTACATTTTCTAGATCTAAAGTCTTCATTGGTATTTTAATAGCAAACTATTTTCTTGCAGCAATTTAGAAAATCACCAGAAAACACAGAATCCACATGCCAGTAATTGCTCTTCCAACATGATATTAATATTTATATTTGCAGCTGTAGATTATATTAATATTTATATTTTTGTGATGAAAAATAGAATTACATGAAATTATTTTCCGATTGCAAAAGTTGCTACTTCTACTTTAATGCCAGCAAAAAACTAAAGGGCATATTTATAAAAATATATTTTGAGATTTACTTTCTGTCCCAAGAGCATAATCAACCACACATTTGAAAAGATCATGCACCACATTGTAAATGTGATTTCATTGAGTGTTCATTTTGGATAATGTCAGTCCTTTTTTTTAATACAAACACTATAATTTCAAATTAAAATAGGGCATGCATGCATATTTTCAAATTTGCAAGCACAGTATAGGACCCGGGGTTCTCTATGACTTCTTAGTTTGAGCTCTGCTGAGAGGTCATAGGCTTTCCACATCTCCCTCTTAGTATGTCATAAAAGTGTATATAACCTCAAAACGATTCACCCAGATCTGCAGGGAAGTGGTCGCCCCATGCTTTCATCCAGTTTTCTGCATTCAGTGTTCTCTGCTGATTGACAGCTGCTCTGACCATTTAGCAACTGAAATGTAACTGCCCATTTTGCTTGGCAGCTTTGCCAGTTAGGCCTCGTACACACGACCGAGAAACTCGTCGGGCGAGACACATAGTTTTCCTCGACGAGTTCTTTGTTAGGCTTGTCGAGGAACTCGACAAGCTTGCTTTGCATACACACATCAAGACAAAATCTCCTCGTTCTCAAACGCGGTGACATACAACACATACAATGGCAGGGGAAGTTCGATTCCACTGGCACAACCCATGGGGCTGCTTTTGCTAATCTCATGTTACTGCGTGTTAAGTAAAAGTTTGGTAAGAGACAATTTGCACTTTTCAGTCTGTTACAGTGTGAACAATGTGATATCTCCATTACAAATGCTACTTTTACTCCCGTCTCATACTTTATTCTGAGCATGCGCGGGTTTCTTAGCATACACACGCTGGAGTTTCTCGTCGAAAACCAGCCTGACGAGGAACACGACGAGGAAATTGAAACTCCCGTCGTTTTTCATTGAGGAAACTGTCGAGGAACTTGATGAGGAAAAAAGACTTGTTCTCTTTTTTCCTCGTCAAGTTCCTCGACAGTTTCCTCGATGAAAAACGTACACACGACCGGTTTCCTCGGCAAAAAAGCTCTCCCACCAAGTTTCTTGATGGATTCTGTCGAGTTTCTTGGTCGTGTGTACGAGGCCTGATAGTTAGTGGAAAAATAATGTATACACTGACAGGATCAATAGGTGAAAAAACTGTTACCGGGGACTCAAAAACAACGAACACTGCTTTGTTAAAGTTACATAGTTACATAGTTACATAGTTACATAGTTACATAGTTACATAGGTTGAAAAAAGACACAAGTCCATCCAGTTCAACCACAAAAAACAAAATAAAAAAACACAGTAAAATCCTATACACCCAACTCCATACCCACAGTTGATCCAGAGGAAGGCAAAAAACCCCAGCGGAGCATGATCCAATTTGCTACAGCAGGGGAAAAAATTCCTTCCTGATCCCCCGAGAGGCAATCGGATTTACCCTGGATCAACTATACCTACAAATCTTAGTACTCAGTTATATTCTGTACATTTAGGAAAGAATCCAGACCTTTCTTAAAGCAATCTACTGAGCTGGCCAGAACCACCTCTGGAGGGAGTCTGTTCCACATTTTCACAGCTCTTACTGTGAAAAAACCTTTCCGTATTTGGAGGTGAAATCTCTTTTCCTCTAGACGTAAAGAGTGCCCCCTTGTCCTCAGTGATGACCGTAAAGTGAATAACTCAACACCAAGTTCACTGTATGGACCTCTTATATATTTGTACATGTTGATCATATCCCCCCTTATTCTCCTCTTCTCAAGAGTGAATAAATTTAGTTCCTCTAATCTTTCCTCATAGCTGAGCTCCTCCATGCCTCTTATCAGTTTGGTTGCTCTTCTCTGCACTTTCTCCAGTTCTCCTATATCCTTTTTGAGAACTGGTGCCCAAAACTGAACTGCATATTCCAGATGAGGTCTTACTAATGATTTGTACAGGGGCAAAATTATATCTCTGTCTCTGGAGTCCATACCTCTCTTAATACAAGAAAGGACTTTGCTCGCTTTGGAAACCGCAGCTTGGCATTGCATGCCATTATTGAGCTTATGATCAACTAAAACCCCCAGATCCTTCTCCACTACAGACCCCCCCAGTTGTACTCCCCCTAGTATGTATGATGCATGCATATTCTTAGCCCCCAAGTGCATAACTTTACATTTATCTACATTAAACCTCATCTGCCACTTAGTCGCCCAATCAGACAGAGCATTGAGGTCGGCTTGTAAATTGGAGACATCCTGTAAGGACGTTATTCCACTGCATAGCTTGGTGTCATCTGCAAAGACAGAAATGTTACTTTTGATCTCAGACCCAATATCATTTATAAATATATTGAAAAGTAAGGGTCCCAGCACTGAACCTTGGGGTACACCACTCATAACATTGGACCATTCAGAGTAAGAATCATTAACCACGACTCTCTGAATTCTGTCTTTCAGCCAGTTTTCTATCCATTTACAAACTGATATATCCAATCCTGTAGACCTTACCTTACACATGAGCCGTGTGTGCGGAACTGTATCGAACGCTTTTGCAAAATCCAAATATATCACGTCCACAGCCACGCCTCTGTCCAGGGTTTTACTTACCTCTTCATAAAAGGAAATCAGGTTTGTCTGACAACTTCTGTCTTTCATGAATCCATGTTGTCTGCTGCTTAAATAGTTTTTTTCCAGCAAGAACTCATCCATGTGGTCTTTTATTAAACGTTCCAGTATCTTCCCAACTATAGAAGTTAAACTAACAGGTCTATAGTTACTTGGTAAAGACTTTGTTCCCTTTTTAAATATGGGCACCACATTGGCCCTGCGCCAATCCAGTGGTACTATTCCTGTCTTTAATGAGTCCCTAAATATTAGATACAGTGGCTTTGAAATGACAGAGCTCAACTCACCTAGGATCCGTGGATGGATGCCATCAGGTCCAGGTGCTTTATCCACCTTTATTCTGTCTAAATATTTCTGGACCATATCACTTTTGAGCCATTGTGGATTTGGGGCTGTGTCACTCCCACCCCCATTTTGGACATGAGCTCCCCCATGCTCCATTGTATACACAGAGCTGAAGAAAACATTTAGTAAATTTGCCTTCTCTTTGTCCCCAGTCACCCACTCTAGATTATTTTGTAAGGGGCCTACATGCTCAGACTTCACCTTTTTACTATTAATATATTTAAAGAATTTTTTGGGGTTTGTCCTACTATCTTTTGCAATCTGTCGTTCGTTTTGAATTTTTGCATCCTTGATTTCCTTTTTGCATATCCTGTTATATTCTTTGTAACATTTAAACAACACTAGTGTTCCTTCATTTTTATATTTTTTAAAAGCTACTTTCTTATTGTTTATAGCTTTTTTAACTTTGACCGTGAGCCACATAGGTTTTATTTTTAGCCTTTTAAACTTATTGCCCATGGGAACATACTTTGCAGTGAGGTTCCACACAGTCTTTTTGAAGAATTCCCATTTCTGTTCTGTGTTCATCTGTGCCAATAGTCCCTCCCAGTCCAAGTCCTGGAGAGCAGCCCTCATCCTTGGAAAATTTGCTCTCTTAAAATTTAGTGTTTTAATATTTCCTGTATGTATTTCTTGCTTATAGTTAACATTAAATGAAATCATGTTATGATCACTGCTACCCAGGTGTTCCTTTATCTGAACATTAGTAATAAGCTCTGCATGGTTTGAAATTATCAGGTCCAACAGGGCATCATTCCTAGTTGGGGCCTCAATAAACTGCACCATAAAATTGTCCTGCAATAGGTTTTTAAATTTTTGTCCTTTAACTGTCCCAGAAGTGCCATTAATCCAGTCAATTTCTGGGTAGTTAAAATCCCCCATTATTATCACCGTCCCAGACCTTGCAGCCCTTTCCATCTGTGCAAGGAGCTGAGTCTCCACCTCCTCATTAACATTGGGTGGTTTATAACAAACTCCAATGATTAATTTTGAACTACGCACATCTGTATGCAGTTCCACCCATAATGCTTCAGCCTCATCATTAAAGCTAGTGAAAGTATGCAGTAGGAGTGTACATTTTCATTTTGTCTATTATTTTTTATTATACAAGCAAAATAAAGGCTATTTTTATTGTATTATTATTTTTTAAAACATATCCAATAAAAAAAACAAAATAATCAAATTTCTTCATAAATTTAGGCCAAAATGTTCTCTGCTACATGAAAGTTATAGCATCTACAAACTTACAAACTTACAATCCTGATGTACTGACCTAATTTCTTGAGCCCCTTAAAATTTCCTTTTTGGAAAGTAGACAGTCTGAGGTATTTAATATGGGGCATGGCAATGTTTTTTAAGTTGTATTTTTTTTTTAATTTTTTTTTTCAAAATTAAGTTAAGGGTATTAAAAAAAAAAAATCAAAAAAATGTTTTTTACATACTGTCAGCAGCACAGTACAACATCATCATATGACTGGTGTGGCAGCGATCAGGGACACTGACTGGTGACAGTATGTTATGCACTTGCCTACTGGTCGCTTTCACCCCCTTCCTGCCCAGGCCAATTTTCAGCTTTCAGTGCTATAGCATTTTGAATGACAATTGCACGGTCATGTAGCACTTTACCCAAATTACATTTTCTGAGACAGATAGAGCTTTCTTTTGGTGGTATTTATTCTAATCACCGCTGTTTTTTTTTTTTTTTTGTGTTCATTCAGGGCACAGGGTGACTGAGAACTCCAGTTGGGTCCGCCTAACCCAACATGCCGTACAACCACACTGGACCCAGCATTTTTCTTTTGACACTGTTATCCTGTATTATGTGTGTGTGGTTTGTGTTGAAGAAGTGAAGGAGATATTTGCATTGGACGACAGAACTATCAGACTTTGTGATCCCCAATCTGATCCCATAGCAGCAGAGGAGTGTCGGGAGAGTGGAACCAAGCAAGCAGGGGCTTGTTACAATAATCAATTAGGAAATGATATGAGACACATGAATGTGGTGCTACACATTGGAAGAAAAATAGCATATTTATCCATCAACCAAATTAATTGAGGTAAGTGGAGAAATCCCCCTCCCCATTGGGACATTGTATTCTGACAGTCATAAGTTCCAGGATACACTGATCAGGGGCTACAGCTTATTATTGGTTGTAGCTGCTGATTGCCAAAGATTTTCTAGCATGTCCCTTCAACAGAAGTCAATCAACTTATATTAAGCCACACACTGATCACAATTCAGGCACTCCCTGTTGAACCGGCTGTATTTCAATATGTCTATGTAAAAGTGCGTGTACATTTTTACTGTGTGAAAGAGGAGAAAATAAATGTTATTAGGCAATCATGATACTAAGGACCATCTATGGACCAAATGCAAGATTTTTTTGTTTTAAATTAATAAAAGACAATCCTCCAGCGCAGGAAATCGCCTAATACCATTTTTTGTTTTTTTCAACTTCAGTGCAGTACAAGTGTACATACAATTATACTGGGCAAATTGTTATGCATTTTTTTTGTAAGAAATACACCCCTTTCTGTTCCCTAATAAAGCAACCTTTATGTAATTTTTTTGCCCATAATTCTTAAGAATCCCTCTTCTCTTATATTGAAACATTTGTAGTCAAATGAGCATACTGAATTAGTCATCTGGAAATCAAGCAATAAACTTGTATGACTTTCTTGCCTCAAAAAATACAAGCAGTTTCTTAACCTTGACAATGTCTCACTCATGTTTATGACATAACGAGCACCATTTTAAGCACAATTTCACCGAATGTCTAACAGTACTCCTGATTACTTGAATATGGATAAAGATCTCAGTGTGACAACATAAGCTTGTACAGGTTCCCTGCATGGTACCCAAACAATGAATCAGTAGACCATGGATAATATTTTCTTTCAAAGGACAAGTGTTGTCAATCTTTCTTCAAGTGGCATTCTTATCTCAAGGGGAGGTCTTTTTATGTACTGGCTATTTTCCAAATATACTGCACTTTGGGTACAGCGATAGAAGACTGTGTATGTCATTCACAAAATAATAATATGAAACTTTTGTCCAGTAGTTATATAGCAATTTTCAGAAATATCTAAGACCTGATTTATTGTGTATAAAGTGAAGTGAAATGATGTCAACTCGTGTTTACTTCAGTTATCCAGTCATGTGCAAAGGAGTTCTACATTTATTTTTTAATTCAATCAAATGTTAAATGTTTTTAGAAAACAAAGATTTATGCCATTTACTCTTACCTAATTTTACAATTAAATAAATGAGGTCCATATGAGTATGGTTAAGGGAAAATATAAAAAGACAGGAGCCTTCAAAATTCACAGGAATTGAGAATTGGGCTGATATACTAAAGGAGTTAAGCCTCTTGGTGAATATGCACTTAAATCATCTAACAATGTGAAAAGCATTTGCACATGATTGGGTATTCAAAGAGAACAGGAATTTCATGGTTTTTACATGGTTGGAAACCTAATGCAAATATTCACATAAGAGCCTTAACTTCTTTTGTATATCAGCCCAATTCTGAGGGTTCTTGGCTCCTTTAATAAATCAGCCTCATTGTCACACTATAGGACTAGGAGCAACGTTTGGAATGATATATGGAACACACAGTAGATCAGATCCCATGGCTTGTTTGTCTACAACTGATAATTGGGAACCTGCTGAAATTCAAAGTACTGCTGACCATTTTTTAATACATACTGTATAATATACTTTTAAGATTTAATATCTCAAAGATATGATGTGGGTTAAATGAGAGTTCTTTTGATCAGAAGTGAACGTGTTAACATAATAACATTTATTACAGTATAGTTAGTCTATCTAATACACAGCAAATATCTATAATCTTACACCAATGGAGGAAATAGTAGGTTAAAATACAAGGCTACAGAGTATATTCATACAAAATACAAATAGTAAACAACACAAACATATGAAAAGCAGGTATACCTTTAAGTGCTGAGAGATGATCTGATATTTACCTCTATTAATGGTTCTGGGCCCAGGTCAGATTCATGACTCAATTTATTCTGTGTGCGATTCCCACTAATATAGGTCCATCTGTCATTGACTTGAACAGGGCCATTCTGATTGTTAGCCCTCTCCTCCCTGCGGGCGCATCTTCGCCAAGATTGGACAATTTCCTCTTCTCTTAATTTAGCCTAGCTCAGCCCCTCAATAGCGCCTCATCTCTTGGTTTAATGAGTTAGTGATAATTAGAGATAATAATGAGAAATTAATTAAAGCGAAGGTCATCACCTTCTCTTGAATGGGGCACTTAACTATGCATGCCAATAGCCAGGACAAATTGTCCCCTCCTGATCAGATGAAAGAAAAATTCTCATCATATCAAACACCCTTTAAAATTGATAAATGGTTGGTTAGCAAGGAGGAACAAGGCCTTTATCTAGATAATGAATTTGGCCCATCAAGTCTACACACTCAGATGGTGTCTCTTCCCGGCCTTTGAATATTATGATAGGTAAATAGCCGAGCGCCTCTCATAACACCTCTTTACCCAACATTCTTGCACGTCAAAAGACAGACAGAGTCACGTGAGCGCATATACAGTTATACACAGACAGAAATGCAGGTATGAGTAGCTGCATATATTTTAAAAAGCACATACAGCGGTGGCCACTTAATGGATTATAACAGCATTTATTACAAAACGGGTATTTTAACAGCAGTATGTTTTTACCTCCTACACATGCTCTGTGCTGAGATTTCCCCGGCTTCCCGTTTGTACATTCCACTGTGTTAAGTCCTAGTGGGCTGGAATGTGCAAACTTGGGACCCCAGAGAAATTTCAACACAGAGACAATAGTACAGGGAACTTCATAGGGCTGTTTGCTGTGGATTCTAATCTCTCCTGACCTCCCACCAGCCACATGTGTGAATTCCTGTACCCTGTAGTGCACCAGATTAGTGCACTTTTTAAAGTGGATTTCCACCTTTTTTAGTATATTATAAGTCAGCAGCTACAAAAAGTGTAGCTGCTGACTTTTATTAAACCGACACTTATCTGTCCCACGTTCCATCGATGCGGCCACATGGAGCCCCGCTCCTTTCCCCCTCCTTTCCACGGCACCATCATATCTACTGTGGGCACCCAGCCGTGATAGCATACAGCTTCACGGCCAGGCACGCACTGTGCTCTGCCATTGGTCAGCCAATCTTCTGGGACCTATGTTGTGTCCCAGAAGATCGCTGGCAGGGAGGGGCCACCTAGGGCGAAAGGAGTCACCTAGGCGGCCGGGACAGGGAGTCCCACTAAAAAGAGGACACCACCCCAAAATAAATGACATGCCAAATGTGGCATGTCAGGGGGCAAGGAGTGCTTAAAGCGGAAGTTCCACTTTTGGGTGGAACTCCACTTTAAGGGAGTGAGGTTATTTTTATTTCAAAGCAGAGTTCAGTAATTTTTTTGTTTTATTAAAAGTCAGCAGCTACAAAAAAAGTGCATCTTCTGACTCTTAATAAAAAGACACTCACTTGTCCCACAATCCAGCGACGTAGCCAACCGAACCCTCCATTCTGTCCACGGCGCTGGCAATACTACTGTGGGCATCCAGCTGTGATAGCTTGTAGTTTCACAGCCGGGTTCGCATGTCTCACTGCACTGTCCTGCATAGCCGGGCAAACTTCTGGGACCTGTGATGTTTTTCAGAAGATTGCAGGAAGGAAGACCGCCTAGGCGGCCCAAGTGGAAGTGAGAGCACGTCTGTAATCGTGATGCATCATGATGCATCGCAGAATCGAATCTAATCGTTGACCAGATAATCATAATCAAATCGTGAGATCAATGAAGATGCGCACCCCTACAGTTTACCAACTGAAATGGTACCAGCTGATTGGAGAAAAGCCAACGTGGTACCAATATAAAAAAATATATATATATATCCCTAATGCAGGGGATGGTAAGGGATAGGGATGAGCCGAACACCCCCCTGTTCGGTTGGCACCAGAAAATGCAAACAGGCAAAACATTTGTTCAAACACGCAAACACTGTTAAAGTCTAGTTTATGGAAAACGAACATGAAACATTTTAAAGGTTAATATGCAAGTTAATATGCAAGTTATTGTCTGATGCAACGGAAACCACCCATCCACGTCAATGGGAAAGCCCATCGTTTCCCCTTGCGTCAGAGTGGGACGGGGTCACATGACGGGTGGCCCCACCCTCAGCGACATAAGAGCTGTCAGGCTAGCCGCGGTCATTCCTGGGGTGTCTCCGGTGGAGTCAACATCATGTGAGTGTTCCTCACTGGAGAGTGGCGATCACCCATCACTGGATACCGAGAATGGATTCCATCGCTGGAGTGGAGATCGAGAGTAGATTACATCGCTGGAATCTTTTTTTTTCTGTTTTTATTTTTTATTTTTAATAAAGGACTTTTTAAAGCTGTGTCTGTGTGATTTTTAACAATTTGACAATTTTTTTTGTGAAATTATAGGGGTACAATGTACCCCTTATCAATTCACATAGGGGGGGTCGGGATCACAAAGGGGGCTTCCAGATTCTGATAAGCGTCCTGCCTGCAGACCCCCACAACCACCGGGCAAGGGTTGTGGGGATGAGATCCTCCCTATGTTGAGGGCATGTGGCCTGGTACGGTTCAGGAGGGAGGGCGCTCTCTCATCCCCCCCTCTTTTCCTGCGGCCTGACCCCACAAATGTTGTTTTATTTCGCCTCGGAGTTCCCCTTAAAATCCATACCAGACCTGAAGGGTCTGGTATGGATTTTTTAGGGGAACCCCACATCATTTTTTTTAAATGACGCAGGGTTCCTCTCAATATCCATACCAGACCTGAAGGGCCTGACATGGAATTTGGGGGGACCCCCACACATTTTTTTTAAATTCTGGTTACCTGCACAAAATGTAATTTTTGAAAGAAAAGAAAGTATTTTAAAATTACTCCCGCTAATAATGAATTGTCGGTCCCGGCAATACAGATTAAAGTTGGTGAAAAAAATGGCAGGGGACCAACAATTCATGAATAGCCGCTAGTAGTTTTAAATTATTTTTTTTTACTTAAGAAATTACACTTTGTGCAGGGACAATTCTAAGCATGGGAAACATGTGCTACTTTGCATGCAAACTTTAGACACCCCCCAGGTACGAAATTTAAAAGAATATTTCACTTTTATTGTTTCACTTTAAGCATTATTAAAATCACTGCTCCCGAAAAAACTTCAGTTTTTAAAACTTTTTTTTTGCATTGATACATGTCCCCTGGGGCATGACCCAGGTCCCCAGACACTTTTTAGGACAATAACTTGAAATGTAACCTTTAAAATTATCACTTTAGAATTCTCCCATAGACTTTTACAGGATGTTCCATGGCCTTTCGAATTTGCCACGACACCCCAAATTGTTCGCTGTTAGCCGGATTGGCGAACAGCCAATGTTCGAGTCGAACTCATGTTCGACTCGAAGCTCAGCCCCAGTAAGGGACTACATCCAAGATTTTAGTAATGAAAACGGTATCACTAGTGGTAATCCGACGCATTCATGAAGAATCGTTCTTGCCAGACCAATCTATTAACATTCTATGAAAAAAATTACTGCCATCTAGATAAAGGAAGGCCTGTGGATGTGGTGTATCCAGATTTTTTCAAAAGCATTCAATACAGTTCCCCACAATCGTTTACTTTTCAAACTGAGGTTTGTCGGCATGGATCATATGATGAATACCTGGATTGAAAACTGGCAACAGGGGTGGGTCCAAAGGGTGGTGGTAGCGAGTACTCAGAAGGGTCCAGTGTGGTACATGGGGTGCCCCAAGGATCTGTCCTAAGACAATTTTTTTTTAAATGTATTCAAGAACGTTATAGAGGATGAGATAAATAGCTTAATCTCAGTATTTGCGGATGGTACAAAGCTAAGCAGAGAAATAATTTTAGCACAGGATGTGGAAGCCTTACAATAAGACCTAAATAAAATAATGGGGTAGCCAACTACATGGCAAATTAGGTTTAATGTTAAAAAATGTAAAGTAATTAATTTGGGTGCTAAAAATACAAATGCAAGTTTCTAGCTATGGGAAGAACCTCTGGAGTGGTTCAACTGCTTATGTGGACAAAACTTAAGTCACCCTCTTCTGATCAGGAATATGAGTCACTTTTTGGACAGTAATGCTGTGTACACACGACGAGAAAAATGCAACTTTTTAAATTCTTAATTAAAAACGATTGTGTGTAGGCTCCAGAGCATTTTTCTCGACGTGAACAATTTACAACATGCTCTATTTTTTCTCGTTGCTTTTCAGGTCGTCGTTTTTCACGTCATGAAAAACGGTCGTGTGTACGCTTTAACGATGGGAAAAACGTGCATACTCAGAAGCCAGTTTTGAGACAGGAGCACTTGTCCTGGTAAAACTAGCGTTTGTAATGGAGATAGCACATTCGTCAAGCTGTAGCAGACTGAAAAGCTCAAAGACTGAAAAGCGCGAATCGTCTTTCACCAAACTTTTACTAACACGCGGTAACACAAAATCAGAAAAAGCAGCCCAAAGGGTGGTGCCATCCGAATCAAACTTCATCTTTATAGTGCCTTTGTACGTGTTGTACATCACCGCACTTTGCTCAAGCATTTTTTTTTCACGTCGTGTGTATGCAAGGCAGGCTTGACAAGAATCACGTTGAGAAAAATTGCATTTTTCTCCATGACATTAAAAACGGTCGTGTACGTGGCATAATACCTATAATACCCCAATTTGCACTTTTGTCTCTGTAGATCGATGAAAATTGGGAGAAAACAATGGGCTAGATTCAGCAAAGAATTACGCCGGTGTATCCATAGATCCATAGATACGCCGCGTAAATTCAAAGCTGCGCCGGCGTATCTACTTTCTGTATTCAGAAAGCTAGATACGCTGACATTAGCCTAAGATACGACTGGCATAAGTCTCTTACGCCATCGTATCTTAGGGTGCATTCTGACGCGTTGCCGCTAGGTGGCGCTCCCATCGTTTTTGGCGGAGAGTATACAAATTACGCCGATTCACAAACATATGTGCGCCCGGCGTTCGTTTTTTACGTCGTTTGGGTAAGGCTTTTTCGGCGTAATGTTGTACCTGCTTCTATGAGGCGCACTCAATGTTAAGTATGGACGTCGTTCCCACTTCGATTTTTGAATTTTTTACGTCGTTTGCGAATAGGGCTGGACGTAATTTACGTTCAAGTCTAAACCAATGACGTCCTTGCGACGTCATTTGGAGCAATGCACACTGGCATGCGCCGTTCGTACAAAACGTCAACACACATTAACATAAAACACGCCCCCTTACACATTTGAATTACGCGCGCTTACGCCGGCCCCATTTACGCTACGCCGCCACAACTTATGGAGCAAGTGTTTTGTGAATACTGCACTTGCTCCTGTAACTTGCGGCGGCGTAGCGTAAATACGATACGCTGCGCCGCCATTAGATTGCGTGCCCCTACCTGAATCTAGCCCAATCTCTTTTTTTTTTTTTTTACACTTGCTATTTAGGAATAATATTACATTTATTTCACTGTGAGCTTTCTTGTTACACAGATTTTTTTATTTTATTTATGTTCATAGTTACATTTTTTTGCAATATTGATTTTCATTGTTTATGGCACTATCTTTGCATTTGTAAGGTTCAGTATCACAAAGCGCTGCATTTATTTTTATTTTTTATATATATGTTTTCACAGATTATGGGATTGTGATTAGCTGTGAATTTGCACTTTGTTTCACAGAAATTGTTATACCAAACCTGACACTAGGTTGTAACATCAGGTTACTTTACACCTGACGCTGGTTACAGTCTCAGGTTGCTCTAGAGCAGTAATGGTGAACCTTGGCACCCCAGATGTTTTAGAACTACATTTCCCATGATGCTCATCCACTCTGCAGTGTAGTTGAACATCATGGGAAATGTAATTCCAAAACATCTGGGGTGCCAAGGTTCGCCATCACTGCTCTAGAATAGCTTGCAAGATTTATATATATTTTTTGTTGTTCTTTGTTTTTTTTTGTTTTTTTTCTATACATAGTTAACTGTAGATTCTTACACTTCTTCTATTAGTCCTAAACAATAAGCTTTGGGTGGTCAAAGTGTGCTGTCATTTTCGACTATTTGATTTTGTTATTGATACAAATTTTGGGGTAATCATAATCTTTACATGTTATGAATATACATTGCTTATTAGACTAAGTTAGATCAGCCTTTACAACGCATTGGAAACCTTGAAATAATTTCTGGTCTCAGTGAACCCCTGCTAGAAACTACTATTACTGTATCTACAACTCATGATACATTAGTTTGATGGTCAGTGGGTGAAATGCTCCTTTCACTTGTGATCATTGGGAAGGATTACCCCTACAGATAGAAAAAAAGATCAATGGTGTTAGCAAACCTATCTAAGAGGCAGAAATTGCTCAAGGAACCCCTAGCAACTTCTGTAGGAACTGTTGCGGCGGACAGATAAAATTCTGGATTAAGATAGGACTTGGGTAAGTATAAGGAGGGGGGGATATAAGGTAAGGGGGTAAAGGGGTGGGGGCGATAGTTTCAACTGGAACATTTTTTACCTTCATGCAGGGAATGCATGAAGGTAAAATAAATGTCTGCCTTTAAAACCACTTTAAGTTGTATATAAACAAATAGGATAATATGGATTTTAGATCTTCTGGGGCTGTACACAAAAAAAATATATATATTGTTATGTCTTTAATATACCAGTATATATCTGTGCAGCACTATTTTACCCAAATACCATTTAGAAAAAAATAAATAAAGATTGTTTTTTTTTTCTTCTTTTCATTTGTCATTTATTTATGATTTTCTAATGGTAGGTCTTAATGCTATTTGGGTAAAATAATAAAAAAAATATACATTTGGTAAATGGGACACACATATGAGAGTGTGCACAGGTGCTAGCAACTTATCACAGTAAGCACATAGCAGCTTACGAGGCAATACAATATTATGTTTAATATATACTGTATAGTACACTGTATGAACAAATGCAGAGGTTCCAAGTGTTATTTCTGTTTTTACCACTAGATAGAGCTATTGTTATACAAGACAAACATAAAGAATTGCTGGCAATCTTATTTTATTTTGCATGATGAAGTAAGGCATTACGCTGGTTAATATTTTTTTACATATTAAAAAATGCTGAGTTTTTCCTTTATATTATTTATTACACTTCTGCAGAATTGTTAAAACTATATTTATACAACCATAGTGGTTTAAACTAAGCATGATTTCTACATATGTGGCCTTAGTTAAAACAAGGTAGGAGAAGGTTATGGGCAATAGTATCAATTTACTACTATTTTCATTTTCCTACCCATTGGGGTTTGGGGATTTGTGGTTTCTGGTGTTTTATTGAAAAAGGGGTCCACTGATACTTTTTTTAACTGCAGATTAAACTACAGGCGTGTTTCACTTTTTACAGTTGTTTATTTGGATGTTTTGATATGCTGATTAAAAGGATAAATCTGTTTTGTATGTTGTTATGTTCAATCATTTTTTTTTTGTTTTGTAAAAGAAGCAGTCAAGCAGATCAGAAAACGTCTGATCATATTTGACAAGATGTGTTTCTGCATTTTGTTTGGATCTGATTCTTTCAATTATCATTCTCATTTCCTCCTTGTATTTCTGAATGAAAAATCTTTCAAAACACATACAAAGTACGGTATGTGGACAGTAAAAAAAAAAAAAAAAAATCTATATTTGGAAAAACAGATAAAAATGTATTGAAATTTCTGCATGTGTAGCCAATATTAGTTCCTTAGAAAATTCTGCTCATAGTCTTCTTTTAATACTAGGTGCATGTGTCCCCCTGGTCTTGACAGAGATATCATTGTCACTCCCTATCCTTTTTAAAGACATCTTTCATTGCTACTTGTACTGTACATTGTGTAGCAGTTTAGTTTAGTTATTAATTTTTGTATACCTAAAAGGTCATGAGATTGTATGTGGGTCTGGGTGAATTGCCCTTGTATAAGCTGGGAGGCATAGGGCAGGTTTGCACTCTCAAAGTCTGGTCAAAGTTAGGACTGCTTAAGTATTTGGTCAAAGTGTATAACACTGTCATCATAGTGGCTGAAATATATATTGTTGCTCATCACAGCTAGTTTATGCTTTATCTTCAGTGCATTCATAGCTGAACATAATTTTTACAAGTACTGTCATATCATTCCAAAAAAAAGATAATGACTATCTTGTTGGTGTATGCTTTTACATGGAACATACACCATCAAATCTTCAAGCTGCAGTTTTAACACAACACAAACTTTTTATGTGTAGCAGTACCCCTGTAGGGGCTGTTAAGTGACGTGACCCACCTGTGACCTCCCAGTCACTCCAAGACAGAAAACAGTCCATGTCCTTGTTTTTATGTTTTATTGATTTGAACTTGGATAGGGTATAGGAAGTATGGTATGCCCAATTGAATTTTGCAGTACTTGCTGGGACAAACTATATACACTCGGGTATATACATTTCATTTCTCCTCCTGAACATCACTTCCTTTCTAATGGTCACTCCTCTCTCCTCCTGCACATTGCTTCCTCTCTAATGTTACAGGTACAGCTAGCACAAAGTGGTTAAGCCTGACACTGGCTCAGCCAGGTCTAAGTAATTGCCTTTTGCAGGCAGGAACAGTGGGCCTTTATAGTGTAGTAGAAATATAAAGTTGGTTCTAGCTGTCCTACATGCAGCTACTGAGCCCAGTAATCCATTATCAGGCCCTGCCAGCCATCCTGGCTGCAGCTGCCCCTTTGCACTGCTCATGATATCACAGTCCACTCCATTGGCTCTGCACCCATACCAGGCTGCATGTGCATAAAATGAGGCCTGCCCCCTTTTAATCCAGGTTGGGGATTGGTCAGGACTCCTCAGAATACCCCAGGCGGCTCTGCCTTTCCTCTCCACTTTTCTTTGTAGAATCTTCTAAAAAGAAGAGGGAGGTCTTTGTGACGCTGCCTGGAGGAGGATATGGGGGACAGTCAGGGATGATCGGTGCAGTGCTGGGGGGGAGTTACAATCACCGATCTCCCTGTATACATTTCAATAAAGTAGCTGAAAGCCCCTTCCCCTCCTCCCCCTATTGCTTTTAGATGCTTTGTTAAAATGTATACAGGAAGATCAGTGATTGTAACTCCCCCCAGCGCCGCACCAATCGTCCATGACTGTCCCCCATATCCTCCTCCAGTCCCCCTCCATGCTCTGGTCCCCATTTGTGCTCCTCTGTCCCCCTTTGTGCTCCTTGGTTCCCCTCTGTGCTCCAGTCCTTCTCCGTGCTCCAGTTCCCCTCTGTGCTCTGGCCCGCCTCCGTGCTCCAGTCCCCCTCTGTGCTTCGGTCCCCCTCTGTGCTCCTCCGCTCCCTCTCTCCTCAATTTTTCAGGATGGAGAGCAGAGGAAGGAGCCAGTAAATATGTAATTCACTGACTCCTTTTCTTTCAGTCAGTGATCACTGACTGTTCATTCATAACTGTTACTGAGCATCTTAAACTGTGTTTACAATGCTTCAGTTTATGAATAGAGAGGTGCCTCTGTCACCTGTTTATTCATCTTTAGTGCAGCTGAGGCTACAGAGAAAGGGACTGGGGAATCTGTGTCCTCAGACCCTTTCCCTGTCCTAAAAGGGAGATGTCAAGGGTCTGTTAAGACCCCTAATATCTCAGCAAAGCCAGTCCCCCAACAGGGTTAAAAAATAAAACTAATAATAGAAAAAAAGAATTGTAATAAATAAATATTCAAAAGGTTAAATTGTAAAAATAATAAAAAATAAAATAAAAAACACACTGACACTGTTCCTTCCCATCCTCCAAAAAAAAGAAGAAGCAAGCATTGTATAAAAAAAACAAAAAACTACTGACACTGTCCACGCATCATTAGTGCCGCATATGAGGGCCACTGTCACAAGACATTTAAAAAAGTATCTGTAATTGGTATCGTCGAGTACTTGTCTTAAAAAAGTGGTATCAGTGCAACCATATCTCAGCACATGTCTCAGTACAGATACCTGTAGCTAACAGTCACATAACATAATACGGATTTTGAGCCAGAGCATTTCTCCCTCAAGAGTGATATTCTGCTCAGCAGGAGGGGGTGGACAGCTGTCCCATTCCAGTAGATCCTAAAGAAAAGTAAAACACCACAGCATCCTAAACTAACATCTACATACTTTACTGAGGAATTCTGTCAGTAGGGGGTTATAACCGCTGACAGAAACATCAATACCAAAACTGTTTGCATTACTCAGCATGCATTTTTTTTCTTGTTCTGTCCGGAGGGGGTTATAATAACCCACTGACAGAAACAAGTGGGGAAGGAGAAACATAAAGCAATAGCAGTGGACAGTTCTCTTTGGCTCCCAGACTAACAGGATCCTTAACCGCTTGCCGTCCAGCACACAACGATATACGTCGGCACAATGGCACGGCTGCGCAAATGGGAGTACAGGTATGTCTCCTTTAAATCTTCGATTTAGCAATCGTGTCATGGAGAGGCAGAGCGGGGGGGATGCCAGTGTAAACAAGGAGCAGTGATCAATGTCGTGTCACAGTTAGCCAACCCCCTACACAATTAGAATCACTCCCTAAGACACACTTAACCCCTTCTTCGCCCCCTAGTGGCTAACTCCTTCCCTGCCAGTGTCATTTACACAGTAATCAGTGCATTTTTATAGCACTGATCGATATATAACTGACAATGGTCCCAAAATAGCGTCAAAAGTGTCTGATGTGTAAGCCGCAATATCACATGATAAAAATTGCTGATTACCACTATTACTAGTAAAAAAAATAAAAAAATAAAAATAAAAATGCCCTAAAACTATCCCCTATTTTGTAGACACTATGGGCCAAATTCTCAAAAGAGATACGCAGGCGGAACTGCTGTTCAGCCTGCTTATCTCTGTGCCTAACTTTGGAAACGATCCTCAAAAGGCTTTTTCCAAAGTTAGGCAGAAGATCTGACATGTGTAAGACACTTACACGGTCAGATCTTAGGATGCAGTACCGCATCCGCCGCTGGGGGCATTTCTCATTGAAATGCCGCTTTGAGTATGCAAATGAGGACTTAAGCAGATCCACAAAGCATTTCAGCATTGTGATTTCTGCGTAAGTTCCGATTTGCTTGCGCAAAACTAGGGCTGGTTTTACAATGTGGAAAGTTAGTCACACCATGTAAAAGCCCATTCAAGCGTCGGCATTTGGTATGCATTCCCGAGGGAGAACTCCACGGCAATTTGTAAAATCAAAACCGGCATGGGTTCCCCCCCAGGAGCATACCAGGCCCTTAGGTCTGGTATGGGTTGTAAGGAGACCCCCCCCCTTGATGAGGACAGGACCTCTTCCCGACAACCCTTGCCGTTGGTTGTCGGGGTCTGCGGGCGGGGGCTTATCGGAATCTGGGAGTCCCCTCAAATAAGGGTGCCCCCAGATACCGGCCCTCCACCCTAAGTGAATGGTTTTGGGGTACATCGTACCCCTACCCATTCACCTGGAGGCAAAGTGATAGTTATTAAACACACAACACAAGGGTTTTTAAAATCATTTATTAGTCTGCTCCGGAGGCCCCCCCCGTCTTCTTTAGCTCTAATACCAGGGAGGGCTTCTTCTTCCACTCTCCGGGGGTCTTCTCCGCTCTCCGGGGGGGGCTTCTTCTTCCACTCTCCGGGGGGGTCTTCTCTGCTCTCCGGGGGTCTTCTTCTATCTTCGCCGCTCTCCGCTGTTGACTCGGCGCACCCCGGTTCTTCTGCAGCTGTCCGGTGCCTTCTTCTTCAGCGCTGGCTGCCTGCTATCTTCGTGTGTTAGCTCAATTACTAGCAGGCAGCCAGCGCGGTCTTCTGTGACGTCATGTTCTTCTCTTCTGTTCTTCCCCCCTCTTCCGATGTTGACACGTCGCCTCTTCTCACTGCAATGATGGAAGCGCGCCTTGCATCCCATTTATATAGGCATCACCGTCCCATCATGCTCCGGTAGTGTCAACATCGGAAGAAGGGAGAAGAAGAACATGACGTCACAGAAGACCGCGCTGGCCTCCTGCTAGTAATTGAGCTAACACACGAAATAGCAGGCAGCCAGCGCTGAAGGAGAAGGCACCGGACAGCTGCAGAAGAACCGGGGTGCGCCGAGTCAACAGCGGAGAGCGGCGAAGATAGAAGAAGACCCCCGGAGAGCGGAGAAGACCCCCCCGGAGAGCGGAGAAGACCCCCGGAGAGCGGAGAAGACCCCCGGAGAGCGGAAGAAGAAGAAGCCCTCCCTGGTATTAGAGCTAAAGAAGACAGGGGGGGCCTCCGGAGCAGACTAATAAATGATTTTAAAAACCCTTGTGTTGTGTGTTTAATAACTATCACTTTGCCTCCAGGTGAATGGGTAGGGGTACGATGTACCCCATATCCATTCACTTAGGGTGGGGGGCCGGTATCTGGGGGCCCCCTTATTTGAGGGGACTCCCAGATTCCGATAAGCCCCCGCCCGCAGACCCCGACAACCAACGGCAAGGGTTGTCGGGAAGAGGTCCTGTCCTCATCAACATGGGGACAGGGTGCTCTGGGGTGGGGGGGCCCGCAGTGCGCCCCCCTGCCCCAGAGCACCCAACCCCCCCATGTTGAGGGCATGCGGCCTGGCACGGCTCAGGAGAGGGGGGGCGCTCGCTCGTCCCCACTCCCTTTCCTGACCGGCCGGGTAGCGTGCTTTGGATACGGGTCTGGTATGGATTGTAGAGGGACCCCCTATGTCGAATTTTCGGCGTAGGGGGGGTCTCCTTACAACCCATACCAGACCTAAGGGCCTGGTATGCTCCTGGGGGGGGAACCCATGCCAGTTTTTTCTTTGAAAATTGGCATGGAGTTCTCCCTCTCAGGAATGCATGCCGAGCGACGCTGTCAAGTTTTCTTTTTTTTTTTTGTTTTCCCGGCGCGTATTTTTTATTTCACCCGTCGCAACTTTATTGTCCCGTCGCAATCCACAAAGCCCGGCGTAATTTACGTTAACGCCCTGCACGTCGGGAAAATTATGTCACACGCATGCGCAGTACGGCCGGCGCGGGAGCGCGCCTCATTTAAATAGTAATCGCCCCCCGGAGAGGAGGACCGCCTTGCGACGGAGGCACTTAAGTTACACGGCGTGTAATTTCTAGGTAAGTGCTTTGTGGATCGGGCACTTAGGTAGAAATTTTAAGGCCGTGTAACTTAACTGCTGAAATTTAAGTTAGGCTACGTTTTTGGGAATTTGGCCCTATAACTTTTACGCAAACCAATCAATATACCGTATTTCCCAGCATATAAGATAACCTTTTATACTTAAAAATATGCCTCAGTCAGTCAGACTGCAGGTCGTCCATTGTTCAAAAGCCGCGCCTCCTCCTTGTGCTGTTCCGTGATAGTGTGTTCAGTGTTCCGCCTATCATGGACGTCCTCTCGTCCGAGGCCAAAAGGTCGACGGAGAAGCCAGGATTTTTATGCCGTTCCATCCTCTAAAACAACCGCGGGTGAGGGAATCGGCATCCATGTAGTCCAAATTGGTAGCAGGGCGAAGGTGTGTGGGAAGGATAGATCAGGATCAGTCAGGATAATGGAGGTTCTCTAGGAGCTACTACAAGGAGCTTCCACTCACATCCCACTTCTGGCCATGTCTTTAATTGATTATTTTGGTCACAGATGCACAATAGCTAGGATAGATCAGTGATGGCGAACCTTGGCACCCCAGATGTTTTGGAACTACATTTCCCATGATTCTCAATTACACTGCAGAGTGCATGAGCATCATGGGAAATGTAGTTCCAAACATCTGGGGTGCCAAGGTTCGCCATCACTGGGATAGATGGATCAACTAAGCCTGATATCTTGGTGGAATGGATGGATAAATATGCTCTGGTGATTGAAAGTAAAAGCATCCTATAGACAGATACTTTTCTTGCCATTCTTATTTTCATTAAATCCATGTCCATAAAAGACCTAGCCTTTCCTACTTTTTCTTTGTCATATCTAGTACTACCTACCTGTCTAGAAGTATTTCCAACCATGCTCCTCTAGCACTAGATTTAAAGTATCTTTTCTTTGGCACTCCTTCCTCATAATGTTTAAACCCACAGTGGTTGAATGACTGATGGTTGATTATCCACAATGACAGCACCAGCACTTCTTCCAAATATTGAAACATCAATATTGGAGCATCCAAGGCTACTACAAAAAGCTCCATTATGTCCATGATAGATATCGTATACTGATGAAAAATGCAGGATCTCTCACTGAATTTACTGAAAAAAACATACTACAAACTACCCCCCTCCACTGACAAAAATAGGTAATTGGTGGCAAATGGGAAAGAATATGATCTGCTTCTGATCAAACACACTTTAAAAAAAGGGTCTTCAAATTTAATAATAAGTCAGGCAAACTTCTTGCCTATTTTGCCAAGCCCATATATGTCCCAACCTCTATTCCCATTATTTGGATTCACTTCAGCTACCCTAGGGAAAATACTGGATGTTTTAACCTTCTCGTTATATAAATTCCACTGATCGACTGTCTTTCTGCCCTGAAAATATTTTTCTACCGAAGCTGACTCCTAAAATGAGGGAAGAATTATGCCCCATACTCACAATCAGAATTTCAGACGGACTTTTTCCATCGGAAATTCCTACTGTGTGTATGCCCCATCGGATTAATTCCATTGGAATTCCATCGGAGTTTAGATAGAGAACATGTTCTCTTTTACTCCGATGGAATTCCGTCGGAATTTCGATGTGAGTTTGGTCGGACAAAGGTCGGGCCATGTGTACAGGGCTTTAGAAGTCCATGTGACCATTTCCAAAAATGTACTTTCCAAATTACATGTCCATAAAAACCCCAGCCTAGAAATATTTCCTGCTGACTGTTACCTTAATTTTTTCCATTATATTAGCCCACACCTATAAATACTGTACATACTGTATATATATATACTGTAGATACATTTGGAGCAGTCAGTGCACGGTGGTCATTTATATTTTTCATAAACTGCACAAAGACTTAACTAGGTCTGATTCATATTGCCCACTTTAATAAACAATGATGTTAAGATTTAGGCTAAGATTTCCCCCCCTTAGGCTGAAAGGTAATTTCTCATTTGGTGGGAGAGGATTTTTTTCATTCCAGTTTGTTCTACCAGAAATAATATTAGAAGAGTATTCACTAACTTACATTATCCCTTGATTATTACTGATCAACAAGTGATTGTGTCAGTAGACACTTACAAGTCATTCAACAGTGCTGAATGACCCTATCTTTTGAAACACCTCCTTCCTTTTGTTTTGTCCCACAGGGTAAACAATGCTACCTATTCAACCTTCCTATTCGTTAGGGAATTAGATAATGTTGTCCCCTTTTTCCTATCTTGTTTGCCCTGATCATTAACTAGCCATTCTTATTTTCCCCTCTTTAACTATAAAAGGTATAATTATAAACTTGTTAGAGAAACATGTTTTCATGTATTTAAATGAGTGTCCATCTTGAAATTACTCAATCTAGTTGAGGAATTTAAAGACTACTCAGGTTTTCAGGAAAATAGGAATTTGATCTCTTTCCTCTAGGTTGTAACTAGACCACCCAGTCATATTACCCCTCATATAAACTACAAATGGTTGATTCCTTTATTTTAACATAAAGGCCTAATTACTCTTTAAAAAATTACATTGCCAACAACCTTACTCCTCTTATTGCATAACTCCTTCAGCACCTTGCTAGCTACTTTCCACCTCTCACAACAGAAAGCTGGCTTATCATTCTTCCTCATCTTCCATTATTACTCCTTGGCTTCCCAGCTTATTAACATTTATGATTGGATCCTCCCATTTTCCGACAACATCTGTACAGCTACTGAGGCAGTTATCATCTCCTCTTTTGAAACACAATGTTATCTAAAAACGCTCTGTGACCATGGCCCAGGGTACCACACTGTGTTGTACTTCTCTCGCCATTTTTCTTTATAATACACATGGAGGATTAAACATGTACAGTAACTTTACTCTACCAATGAGTAGTTTTAGAAAATCTAGGATGAATTCCAAATTCCATCTGTCTATATATAGTATTTAATTACCATTACCTACAACATGCTGCACAGTTCTAGCATGGTCTCTCCAATGTGTCCTCCTGGTACTTGAAAGACTGTTGAGTCAACCAAACAAAGCCAAGCTGGTTTCTACTTACTATTTGGCTATAAATGCTATGCCCAGCTCTTGATATCACTAGGCCAAAAATAGATTGTACACCCAGTTTATGTATACAGCTCTCAGATGGGTATTGGTCAGAGTCTGAAGAGACTGTCTGTAATACCTTCCAGATAGGTACAAAGTAACAGAATGGAAATGTTTTTAATATGTATACTACACACTGCTTAAGATATCTAAACTTGGTATATGCTCCTTTCAATTGTGTTTCCAAGTCTGTGGTAAAACGGCAGATTTTTTAATGCTTTATGGATTTGCTCATTATTACAAAAATACTGGATGAAGGTGAAAAACATTATTCCAACTGCCCTAATGTGGTCCAATATAGGTAGCTCTAAAACTTGCCTACTTTGGGTGTTGAAGCTATGCCTCTTGGATATACCTCTTTGTAAATATGCTAACAATTTGCTCTGTATATTGTACTTTTAAGAAAAAAAGGTTCACTTAAACACAGGAAAGAGCCCACACTCTCCCATAATAAAAAAAATAGATCCATTTGATAAACTCCATCCTTCCATTGTACCAACTCACATATTTGCTCAGCGTTAAACCATTGAAAACTGAGCTTATACAGAGTGTCACTTCTGGATTAAGTCTGCCCAAATGTTTCTGGCAAAGTGAGAAATATTATGCTGGACTTCATAGATGAATCTGCTTGGCTTTCTGTATGTTATTTATGTTTATAAATGGCAGTCTGACATTATTTACAGCATAGAGTAAAAAATTATTCAGAGGGAATAATTTTTTTGAGCTGTATATTGTATCAAAAAGAAAAGCTTTAATAAAATACCGTACAGGAAAAAAAAAAAGAACAATTTGGCTGCATATATTGGATCAGGTGTTTCTGACACAAGAATACAGCTGAATACCAAAAGCCTAATGAAATCTGATGCTTGTTCCAAGGAACGAGTGGCCAGTTAATATCTGCTTGCCCATTATTACACAACGCATAATGTATGCCACAGCTGCTTTCTGCAACATGAAATACTTGTGTTTCTTTCTGAAGTGTTTCTTTGATGAAAGATTTCCAGTGATAAAAGAAAATGATAGAAAAATGAAGGGTGAGGGTGAAGAAGTTGAAAATGTAATAGAATTTGAAAGAGGAAATTTTACCATAGTAATGTCATTGTGTCCAATGAGAAAATCAATTTGGAATGATTTGTTGTATGTAAGGAGGATCTATTCTAAAACTCAGAAAATAACAGTTTACAGCACTTGGCCTGAATGGGTACCTCTGTTTATTTTTTAGGTTAAAGCACATACAACAAGTCTCTGTATGTGAAAAGAATTTGTTACAATCACACCAAATATAGGCATCCCAATAAAACTATTAAAATGCAGGTAAATAATTAAAACATTTTGATTACAAAAAAAGAAATACATGCTTACTGGGCATGTAAGTGCCTTCCTGTAGCTTCCTGTAGAGATAAGCAGTTTGTGGCACTCCATAGCAGATTTCCTTTCTTCACTAATGGCTAAAGCCCTGGACTGTTTTCATCAGACAAACCGATCGTGTGTGGGCCCCATCGGTTTGTTTTCCATCGGTGTAAAAAAATAGAAATGTTTTAGATTTTTCCTATGGATAAAAAAACGATAGAAAAAAACAATCGTCTGTGTGGAAGTCCATCGGTCAAAAATCCACGCATGCTCAGAATCAAGTCGACGCATGCTCAGAAGCATTGAACTTCATTTTTCTCAGCGCGTCGTAGTGTTTTACATCACCGCGTTTTGGCACGGTCAGATTTTTGACTGATGGTGTGTAGGCAAGACTGATGAAAGTCAGCTTCAGCGGATATCCGACAAAAAGATCCATCAGATTAGATTCCACCAGATATCCGATTGTGTGTACGAGGTTTAAGTGTCAGTTTTGTTCAGCCAGTGGATTGAATAAAAAAAAACTGCAATGATTCCCCTATCCACACATTCAAGGTGTATTCTCCCTGCTGTGTCATTGTATCCTAACAAAGGGACCCCCCCCCACACTCCAGAATACACTGATTAGGGCTACGGTCCATTGGCTGCATGCTCTGATTGAAGAAAATGTTTCCAACAGTACATGAGAAGTCGATTGAACAGGAATGAACCAGACAAATGTTGATCCATCTATAGCCAGCTTAAGGGCCTGATTAAAATAAAATCTACAGCCTTCTGTAAAATACTAGTCCATGCAAAATAGTTGCTACTTGTCAGAGTTCTGTATAGTATTATAGTATTGCATTATCCATACCAAATAGGTGAATTAACTCTTAGTATCTCTTGATATCTCCTGATAGGATAGGACAGTCTGGTTGATTGTGTGAAAAATATTCTGTTATGGCTGTCAACTAAGTAGGTTATATTTTTTCAGGTACCAGCTGTGAGTACTTTGAGTGCTGTGCCATACCTCCCTTTTTTATATTAACTGGTCTCAGTTTTCAGAGTCTGACTAATTAACCTAACCATACAAGTATACTGGCAATATTTTTGCAACAGGGATTTTTTTTATAATATATATATATATATATATATATATATATATATATATATATATATATAATACCGTATATATATTTTTTTTTAGCAAGGCAAAGCAGTAGGTTATTGCTGGCAGAGCAGCTGCATATACTTACCTTCCCTATACTTTCCCACTGCTTCACTTATATGTGAGAGGAAGGATATGCTCTTTGTTACCCCCAAAGTCCCTTTAATTAAAGCCAAACAGAGGGCTGAATACTCTTTCTTTGCCTATATGTAACAACACAGGGTACTTTCACATGAGATGAATTAGACAGAGTCGCATGATCTTCCTTACCTAGAAATACTGGTAATGTTACATCATTACCAACAACTAGAGTAGAAGGGGGCTATAGGGGAGATATTATGTGTAGTTATGGGAGGCCAGCATTAACGTGAACATGTTACTTTTCTCTGCACATGCACAGTACACATTCATTTAAAAGTACCCATAGAGTTCAGCCAGATCTAATGATAGTCTTATGTTTATTAGAACTGGCTGACATCTACTTTCTTCCTAAGAAATAACACTCATGCTGCTTACACACAATCAGAATTTCCGACAAGGAATGTTCGATGTGAGCTTTTGGTAGGAAATTTTGACCGTGTGTAGGCCCCATTCGATATTTTCTGTCTGAATTTCCGACAGCAAAAATTTGAGAGCTGGTTCTCAAATTTTCCGATGGGAAAAGTTCTTGTTGGAAATTCCGATCGTCTGTATGCAATTCCAATGCACAAAAATCCTACGCATGCTCGGAATCATTGAACTTCATCTTTCTCGTCTCGTTGTAGTGTTGTACATCACAGCTTTCGTGACGTTCAGAATTTACGACAACATTTGTGTGACCGTGTGTATGCAACACAAGTTTGAGCCAAAATGTTGTCGGAAAAAAATCCACGGTTTTGTCGGAAATTCTGATCGTGTGTATGCGGCTTCAGAGAGTTTATAAAACCTTCATTCAACAGTGCTGAATGACCCTAACTTTTGAAACACCTCCTTTCCCTATGAAAAAACAGACATTTCTGCTTATGCCTATATTGTTTCTCTCTATAAGCTAAGCACAAACACTGAATCATATTAAATGTTAGCTTTTATACAGCAAACATGTCTGAACATTGTCTAAATTATGGTCAAATCATACCTGCACACCCTATCATTCTCTGATGTTTATGACCAGCTAAGAATATGTTTTGTTATGCACAAGAAGTAGCCTTGAAAATCCTTTTGCATACAGCCTGCCCATTCTTCGTTTTAGTAATATAATGAAATTGGCTGTCTCTCTATATTCCAGCTGAACCTAGTTTCTCATTCTCCTTAGCTGGCAGTTCTACCATAATGCCACTAGCATAATGAAGTTCACAGTTACATAAGTTAGGTCCTTGTCCTATTTAACATTAAATATTGCCAGCATTAAAAACATGTCTTCCAGCAAAAGTAAGGACGTTGCTGAATAATAAATAATCAAGAATTAAAACTGTACTGACAAATGAATAACATGATTTGTGAAGAAAATTCTTCATTATGGTTTATATTTACTACTTTATTGTTTATGCATTCATTAGATTGTAATTAAATTGTGGTAGTCTCAGTTTCCAAAACAATTACCCAATTAGACAATACTAAATCATTTTAGATAAAACATCTAGGTGGTTGAAAAGTATGTTAGTTAAATAGACATATTTGATATAAAATGAAAATAGATAATCATGGAAGCTGCAATAAAACCTGTAAAGACTTGATAATCCCTGTCCAACAGTCATGTGACCACAACTGAAAAAAGAAGACCCTGCGCTATTCTGCTTTATCTTCATTTAAATCTAGTGTGTTGGCTGCTAGACTAGGATCAGATGGGTAGATTCACGTAGGGGCGCCTAAAATTAGGACGGCCTAGCCTACTCTTTTTAGGCTACACCGCCGTAAATTATTTAGGTTAGAAGTGATTCTCAAACCACTTATCTTCAAATTTTCGGCGGCGTAGCCTAAAACGAGCGGGCGTAAGTGCACCTAATTCAAATGACTGGGAGGGGGCGTGTAGTATGGAAATGAGGCTTGACCTCACGTTTTTTGACGTTTTTTACACTGCGCATGCGCCGGGCGACTACATTTCCCAGTGCGCATTGCGGCTAAGTAGGCCGTACAGGCCTATTGACTTCGACGCGTACGTAAACAACGTAAATCCCAATTCGCGGACGACTTGCGCAAACGACGTAAACAATTCGAACCTCGCGGCGGGAACGGCGGCCACACTTAACATTGTTATTCCACCTCATAGGTGGAATAACTTTAGACGGCCTATCGCGTACGGAAACAACGTAATGCGACGGTGTAGGCCCGGTGTACGCTCGTGAATCGTTGTATCCCCTCATTTCCATAATCTAGGCCGGCCGCAATGTAAGCGCCACCTAGCGGTAAGCCAATACATTGCAATCTAAGATAGGACGGCGCAAGCCGTCCTATCTTAGATATGTTTAAGTGTATCTCTGTTAGAGAATACACTTAAACATAGGTCGGCTTAGATTTAGAATTAGGTCAGCTTATCTACAGATAAGCCGGCCTAACTCTTTGTGAATCTACCTAAGACTGAGCATATCATTAACAGGTAGAGACAATAAACCTACTGAGCTTAGAGAAGACCTCCAGAGCCTAGGAAAAGGTAATGATATGCTCAGTCTTAGGTAGATTCACAAAAAGTTAGGCCGGCTTATTTTCAATCACAATCCGAGATTATCAAAACTTGTTTCGTTCAAAAAGGTTACAATGAGTCGACCTTAAACAAAATCATTAGGGATGTTGGTAGCACGTCAAGGTCGGTGTGTCTTAAAAATAAAGAAAAAACAACGAACTCTAAACACTAGTGGGGTTTCATCTCAAATTTCCACGACCAATATAGGGACATTGAGCAGATTTTTAAGGAACATTGGCCCATTCTACAAATGGATAAGACTTTACAAAGTGTGGTGCCAATTAACCCGGTCTTCATATATAGAAAAGCACCTAACTTTGGAGACAAGGTGGTGAAGAAGGTACTAGATCCACCAGTCAGACCAACTATGTTTTGGGATTATGCGGGTTTCTTTGCCTGCAGAAGGTGTAACGCCTGCGCTAAGGGGAATTCACCTATTCGGGGACTGACCGAATTTACATCAACGGGCAATAATTTGAACCTTAAAATTAAGGGGTTCATTACATGCAGTACCACTCACATTGTCTACGTGTTACAGTGCCCATGTAATTTAATGTACGTAGGTCGCACCAAGAGGACTTTAAAGACACAAATCTCAGAGCATATCTATAATATAGAGATCGGTTATAAAGATCATAGTGTTTCTCTCCATTTTAAAAAATTCCATGACCAAGATCCATCCGGTTTAAAATTTTGGGGCATAGATAGTATTAGCCCAAATTGGAGGGGTTCAAACATGGTGAGAGAAATTTCTAAAAGTGAAACCCGTTGGATATATTTGATGAATACACTCACTCCACACGGCTTAAATGTTGAATTGGATGTGAATTGTTTCATAAGTGATTACTAATTAGTATACATTCAGTATCCTTACATTTGATTTGATTTTCTTTTATTATATCTTTATTTTCTATTTTTGGATTCTTATCGTGATTTTTTATTGTTCACTGATTTTATATATAATATATCTGAGTTCTATTTTTGGATATTTCGGATAATATCAAGTGGATCTGGTCTTTTCACGAGACTCCTTCTTGTGGAGTCCTTGGCAAAGCCAGGTTTATATGAGAACATCATTGATTTATCCATTATTAATGGGTAATACAATCTAGACCCGATTCACAGTGGTTGCTTTCTTCTTTGCATCTCTATGGGAGATCTTTTTAAATTATAGCATAATTCAGTGCGCTTATATTAAAGATCTTCGGACATATAGTCAGATGCGGTCAGGGAGATAATGTTGAACCATTGGTGACAAATAATATCGAAGCAGTCAATTACATGCATTCGTTTTATATTAAGAAAGTTGAAATTTAAATTGCATTGTGCAATGTGAAATCAACCCTCACGTTGGTACGGTATTTTAATAACATTCGGGTTTATTATCTGTATCGGCATGCTGACACCATTCCCCCTATTAATAGAAAGGAATATCATTCCTCCCTATAAGAAAATAAATAAAATTGGAGGGATTGATGCAGATGAGTACCGATATGTATAACAGACGTGGGCTAGCACAAAGGTACCTTAAATGAAAACTCAACACACAATTCTAAACCAACACATATTTATTAATTGGAAATTATGTGGCCACGGTGTTATCCATAGGGGTTAATTAATTTAAATAAATAAATAAATAATAAGATATATTTTAAAGAGAATAACATGTTGTCCATCCAGCCAAAGCTGGACAACTAATTCCCCTTTTCGGACAACAACATGACTTGAGGATAGGGAGGGAGGGTGGGCGACGCTGGCTGACAGGAACGAACTAAGGAGACCGCCGCGCTGGAGCCCTTTTATAAACTTCCTCTGCGTGGGTTCTTCCCCGCTCGATTCGACCAATCAGCTGGTCCGTTTCAACAGCCAATCGCATGGCTGTTGCCGCCCAGCGACGGAGTGGATCCTGGAAATAGAAACACAGGCAGGAGAACTGCACAGACGTACATTCTCCTTTGAGCTAGCCCATGTTGGTCCAGCATATTGCTGGGACCTTTCATTATGAGAGCTCTAAGGCAGTCTCTTTTCCTATTTCTTCATATATATACATATGGGTTTCTGTGTTGTCTAAATTTAACTTATTTGATATATGATCCCCAGTTATATGGAATGGCTTTGACATGTGCAATTTTTATATGTCAATTTTTATATGTTAATTTCCATATGTATATATTTTATATGTATATTTTTTTATGTATATTTTCATATGTGTATTTGATATGTGAATTTTATACTCTGATGTTAGATACTGTGTTGACCGTGATCACGTCTGATGGATTTCTCAATCGAGGGTGCACATTATATATGTGCATAGCCCGTTGAAATTGTCGATAGTGATGTGGTCCCATTGATTGGGCACTTTGTTTCTATTAACGGGTTTGGTACACCTGGATCGTCTTTCCCTGTCAGTTTGCATGAGTCCGGCATGTAGTAATTATTTGCTGGCTCTTGCAACTGCGGTGATGAGCACGATTGACGGATTTTCCAACATAGTGCATTTCACAGCATACATAAACTGCTGCATCATGCACTTATAATCCTTATGCCTGAGTTTTTTGTTTGCACTGCCATTGGCCCCTCCGCTGGTTTAATCTCCATTTGGAATTTTAGTTAGTGTGCACTTCTCGGGTATAAAGATCCTATGTACAGCACTTGGCTCCACCCTCAGATGATGTCCCATGTGATGAAACTAGTCAGGGATTAACCAAGTGATCTAAAGTGTCTTGTCAGCCAGCATCATTGTTCGTTCCCCTCCTCATAGCTGGATCAGCAGAGATTGGCCAGAGGTGTGGATACACTGACACTGCACCTGACTGAGGTATCACTGTGAGATATGCCAATGTAAAAGCTGCCTTCATGTGAGTGTACTGTATGAAGATTTAACATTTTGGGAGAATAAAAAGTTTAAGCAGGATTACGCTATGTGCCCTGTTCCTTTCTCTTTTTATGGTTAAATCCTGTGCAAACCAGAGAAGCTGTTGCGGCCGAGATTGGAGTCACAGATACACTGATTGATTGCATCTTTGGGGTAAGAGGACACTCAAGAGGGGGTTCCCTTTCACACACCCCCCTCCAACTTTTATGAGCACTATCGTGGGGTGTCTTGTTTTCCGAATGCTGCATCTTGGGCATTAGTGGACTCTGTGCCAATAAGATCTCTTCAGCTATTGCATTTAAAATTGATATTCACAGAAATGACCTTTTCCAAGGACATTGTATATAAATTGCTGAATTTTATTTAAAATTTTTATGCTTGCATTTAACTTTGGCTAGTTTTGTGTCCAGCGCTGCCTGGTGATCTTTGACTTTTTTTCTGAGATTCTTTCTTAGTAGTCCATTTTTTCACCCAGCTATTGATATCAGATTGGTCCGTGAACCAAATTTAATGGTAGCAGCTGTGGCCACTTGAACGTGGTTTGTTTGGAATTTGGCTTTTTGTTCTCAATTTTATATTAGTTAATTTCATGAGCGCTTGTATTGTGTTCCTGTGTGGGTGGTCTACTTGAACACAACTATTTTTTACATAACACAACATTAGCAGAAGTTGCCCAAAGGGTGGCGCTAAAGAGCTGAAAAAAACATAGTTTTGTGTCTGTTGGTCGACAATTCTTTGCCGTTTGTATGCAAGACAAGTTAATGGCCAACACCCTTTGGACAAAAGTCCTACGCTTTGTCCGATGGAATTCCGATCGTGTGTATGAGACTTTACACAGCCTGGCCACATACAGAGGCCCAACATGCAGGGAGCACCATCAGGTGTTCTAGAAGCATAAATTGCACATCTATGTTGACTACCTATTATACTTTTGTGAAGCACTGATGGGCACTGTAAACAAAAAAAGCGACAAATGTAATTTTTTTTTACTTTTTGCTATAATAAATATTCCTCCCCCAAAAAAATAAATAATAATTCTTCCCAAGTTTAGGTCAATGTGTATTCTGCTACATATTTTTTTTTTTTACAATAAGCATGTATTAATTGGTTTGCGCAAAAGTTCCTGTGTCTACAAAATATGGTATATATTTATGCCATTTTTTTTATTATTATTTTACTAGTAATGGCAGTGATCTGCAATTTTTAGAGGGACTGCGACATTGTGGCGGACAGCTCGGATACTTTAGACACTATTTTGGGACCATTGACAGTTATACAGCGACCAGTGCTATAACTGATTACTGTATAAATGTCACTGGCAGGGAAAGGGTTAACACTAGGGGCAATCAAGGGGTTAAGTGTTCCCTAGGGAGGTGTTTCTAACTGTATGGGGGCTGGGCTGACTGGAGGGGGAGAGAGATTGCTGCTCCCAAATCACTAGGAACCACAGATCTCACTCTACTTCCCTGACAGAATGGGTATCTGTTTGTTTACACTGACAGATCCCCGTTCTGCCTGCCTCAGGAGCGATCGTGGGTGGCCGGTGGTTGGTTCCCCCACTACAGATCACCGCCTACGCGCCCGATATACAATGACAGCAATTCGTGCAAGGGAGCCAACCTGCCACATTACAACTGCAGAGGCTGGTCCGTAACTAGTTAATGCGTTTTTGATTTGTTTTGTGTTTTTGTGAGGATGTCTTACAGGAGAAAACATCAAAAAAAACGACAGAAACTCATCAAAAACACAAGCGCTGTGTTTTTTAGGCATTTCCTCTGCATTTTCATTAACGTCTATAGAACCAAAAATGCAATCCGCTGAAAAAAAGTCCCTGACCCTTTCCAAAAAATGCACCAATGGAAAATGCTCACAAAAAAACATGTTAAATGAACTGCGTTTCTGCAAAACTGAAAAACGCATAGGTTTAAGATTTAAGTAATGTGTACGGATTGTTTGTTGTTTCTATTTTTGTGCAGATTAAGCAACTGAGCAACTGCATTTCAATAAATAATGTATTGTAATATTAGGTGTACCACTGTTACCGGTTGTTATTAGTTACTGTATACAGTGGTAGAAAACCTACTTCTAATTTGGTGTTGCTGTAATTGTAAGAATAGCTGTCACAGCTACATACAAAAAATGAATAAAATAAAAAGTCGTATTGAGTTTCACTAATAATTGATTGTTGAGTTATATACAGTGGGGTGTCCTACATGTTTCGCCCAGTCGGGCTTCCTCAGGGACGTATACACATGTATATATATGTTTTGAACTCAATCTACAATAAGAGACAAAAATGGTGAAGACATCTTCTACATAGTAAATATAAATATATAATACAAACATGTTCGTGTTGTTATTGAAATATGAATAAATATAATTAATCATAGATGTCTACTTTCTTAGGGTACTAAAAATGATAATGTGTTGGCGAATATACGCTACTGATTTGCTCTTCAACGATGGCACCCATATTAAAGCAGGAAATTACACACTTGTGTAGATAATTACCTCCTCGGTGACTTTCTCTCACGGACACCAAAGAGCGCAGATATAAAACCCCCCTAGGGTAAGCAACCGGATCAAGGACAGAAAGCACGTGGTGCTAGTCAATCCTATTTGGGAGTATAAGGGTATTAAGTTAATTGTCAATAATGCCAATATTCAGTAAACAGGAAAAGGAAAAAAGGAAAAAGAGAAAAGAAAGAATATATTTTTTTTATTTTATATTCAGTCAATAAAATACTCAAGAGGTACAATATGTTGATGGAGTCAAGATGACTCAAATATGTAATTAAATTTCTTAGAATTGTATGGCATGTGACGTGAAAAATTGGTATATAGATGAATGAAAAAGGGGAAATATATCCTAATATGAGGAAAATAAAAATCTAAAAGATATTAAATTACTGGATCAATTTAGTATTGATAGGTACAGCCATATGACATCCATAACAATTAAAATTAAACAGGGGCGTGAACCTCCCAAATGGTTGTATTTGATACAGTCAATAAAGAAACTTGTTATAAATATATATATATGTATCTTATGTTAGGGTGTCCATGGCTGATGACTATGAATGTCATTCAATAAATATAATCTATAAATGCAGGTATATAGAATACAGTCAGCATTAGATTCTTATTTAAATGGTTAAAAAGATTATCTTAAATATTTGTTGAGGAGGAAAATTGAATAGATGCATGAAAAAGAAAATATATGAATAAGAATGAAAAAATAAAAATAAGATTGAATATGAAAATAAAGTGTACTGAAATGAATAAAGCGAATTGTATTGTAAAAGTAAAGCATGAAGAAATTGCATACTATATTGGACTTGCATGTATTGCTGCGGTTGAGCATATATCTCTAAGAGGGAAGTCCGTGGAATTGCTGACAGGCAATGTGAAAATTAAGCACCGCAACTGCAGGTAAAAACTGTTTAAAACAAACACATGAAAAATAAATTTTACCAATAAATGTAACCTTTACATTTTCATGTGAAATTTCACATGTGAGATGGTGATAACTGTTTATTTTATTTCAGCCATTCCTATCCATTTTAGCTATGGGGTAACCAGTTTTTGGAGATTATTGCATTTTTTTTTGGCCTATGAGGACACACCTTTTTTGAAACCTTTCCCTTGCTGTTATGTTGCTAATTAAATTTGGTGAGTTGGTTTCTAGGATATAACAAGCCTGAGCATTTGTTTACCTTTTTCTAGGCTCTGCAGGTTTTCAAGTAATTCGAGTTGGAAGGATTATCATTGAATTATGAATATGTATTTGACCCAAGCAATACCTGAGGGCCTTGTTCTGAGGTTTGGTGAGATAATAAATGTTTGTCTTACTTTTCCAAAACACACAATTTAATAAAATGCACAAGGGGTTAAAAGCACTTACAAGATTGTTGAGTGTTAAAAGACATGATAAAATCAGGAGTCCTCATCTGTGGCATGTGTCCATCCTCAGCATGGTGGTAGAGAGCAGTGTAGAGCCATCCAGCAGCTGTAAAGCATTCTCATACGTGTTGGAGAGAGGAGGCAGCAGGGACGACCTGTATTCCGGGTTTTATTGCGGGACACACAAGGCTGATAGTGTCAGTAGGGTAGAAGGGGACGGTAACGCGTTTCGGAACATGTGCGGCTCCTTTGTCAGACCTCGTTTGATGAAGGAGCCGCACATGCTCCGAAACGCATGTGTCCCGCAGTGTGTCCCAAAGTAAACCCGGAATCATGTACGATGGTTGGCTCACTTGGCTGCAGGACACTGTTTTTCCCAGTGAATAGCTGTGCAGGGGGACATGTCAGCACAAGTCTTGTCCATTGGAAGACAGGCAGGTTATGCTCCTAGCACAGCCAGAAAGCAGACCACTATGGGAAGGACGTGCTCTTATGCCTAGCCTGGTCACTTTGAAATAGGAAGCAGGGGGACTAGAAGGATCTCCAAGTACTACGAGAACAGGTTACTTTTTAACAGACGTACATGGTACAACCAGTGGTGGCCCATCCATATGGGGCGCATGCAGGATGTTAGATGCATGGATTCCAATGTTTTTTTTTTGGAAGCACATGATTGGCTTCAAAAAAGGGTGGGCTCAGTGTGCAGAGCACTTAGCCCTAAACCCACCCATTTGTGTGACTATAGCAAATACATTTTCGCTATTGTCTTTCTGATTCCCCTCCTGGCAAATCAGGAAGCGGTATTAAGATCCGATTGGGAGGGTTTCGATATATATTATGTAATAAAGTAACTTTTTTATGTGTGGCCGAGTGCCCACTGTAATGTTATTTTATATGGAGAATTAATAAAGAACTAAAAAAAGAAAAAAAAAGAAAATTACTGCTTCTGAAAAAAACGGCCATTTAAATTTTTGAATCATGTCCCCTGGGGCAGTATCCAGGTCCCCAAACACTCTTTATGGCAATAACTTGCAAATAAAGCTTTAAAATGAACACTTTTGATTTTTTCACGTTCGTGTTCCATTGACTTTAACGGTATACACATGTTCGCACAATTTTTTTTGTCTGTTCGCATGTTCTGGTGCAAACCAAACCAGGGGGTGTTGGGCTCATCCTTTGTCCCGTGTACACTAAGCCTTATGCTTATATTTCTATACTGTGATTAACTACACAATGTACATTCCCTATTTCTATCATGACTCACTCGTAATGTCTTGCCAACAATGTATTTCATGTGAATGTCAGAATGGGCCTCAACATCCACTAGCAAGAAATATCATTATCTGTGCTAAGAGCTGACTAATTTCACACTCCCAGTACAGTGACCAATATATCCCAGACAGCTTCCAGCCTATTTTTAGGATTGAAATCCAGTAGGACTGGCTCCTTATCGTGTGACCACTGTGACAGCCAATCACCGTGATCATGTAATTTGTAAGTTCACCCCAGCATTAAGACCCAGTTACAGTGCCACTGAGAGGGGTCAGAAAGTGGTTAAGACACAAAATGAAACTAGCAGAGAGATGAAGGTATGTTTGTAATGATTGTACATATTGGCAGATTAGTAAACTGGTTCCCAGAAAATATCAAAAGGGCGTGAGTTTTTTACCTGATTAACATTTAACTAAATTGGATGTATTTGTTTTTGCAAGATAACCCATTTGAATAATTCTCATTGATTGTAGAGAGTATAAACAACAAAAAAAATAATAATACTAACAATATTTTTTTCATACGGCTTGACATATCTCCTAGGTTGTCTACAATAGTTTTTTTTTTTTTATAATAGCTTATATGTGAAAATCTTCTATTTATTTTATATCATTATGTTTATATAGCTGTACATACATTTTCAAACATTAATATAGAAAATAATGTTAATGTATTTAGGTCTAAATCTTGGTATATTAGTATACACCATGAGTTTTCTTTTATCTTTTTATTGATGAATAGGCATCTTAATGTTTTAATAATTAAAACGATCCATTATTTCAGAATTACTATGTAGGAATGTAATATGTGGCTTGACTGTTAGCGAAATATGCTACTGCAGGGCATTTATTATTATCTAATGGTTATACACAGTGTCAACAATCTCCACAATAAAATATATGGCTTTCACTTAAACAGCTTCTTTATGATCCTAATTTTTTCCCCTGGATGATTAAAGACCTTATACAAGCACATTGCAATGTTTTGTCAGTATTTTTTCCACTGGGAAAATTCACATACATTTTTGCAGTGGTATTTCAAATAGAACTTTGGTCAGAATTTTTGCTTTAGTTTAGATAGATCAGGAAATGTGAGCACATTCATTTTCAAAGCACATCATGATACACATGTACCACAATGGTTAGCTGTAAATGTGTGTTTCAGTGCAAATTTCCTTACCTGCACCACAATACATACAGTAGTGTTGCATAATGTTTATGTGAAATCTCCATTAATAGCTGTAAAATATTGTAATTATGAATATATTTCATTTAGCTTGTATCTATGGAGGGCGTGCAACGTGCAACCTAGCGCCACAGAAGTGTCTGTTAGAACAGACAGTTCCGTGCCTAGGATTGTGTATACAAACAATGGGATCCAAGCTTCATTGTTTTACACATCGTCACTTCAAAGGATCCCATGCTGGGATATGTAATAAAGGGAGGCCAACCCGTAATCAATACTTAACTTTCTGGGAAAATTCAAGTTAATCTCCCACTCAGAATAATCCCAAGGATTTGCATTAAAGGGGGCTGACTTATGCAAAGTACAGTATAGGGATTGGAGATGTAGCCAGTCCTTAATCGGGAATCGGGAAGCCCACCAATCAGAGCCATGTCATGCCAACCAATGAACCATTAGCCTGTAATGATATACACAGACTAGATGGGAGGGAAACACACACTTTATGGTAGAGCAGCCATCAGAATGGAACCTTGGTGCAAAGGGTAACTATGGGAAAGGTCTGCCTTTTACTTGTAACTAAATATGTTTGTAGATTAATGTTTTTAGGAATATACTCTGTGTTCCTTCATGTAATTCTTTTATTTTAACCTAATATTTTCTTCCTTAGTGTAGACTATAGATAGATGGATGTGTATTGGATAGACTTTCAACTGCTCACCAATAAATGTTGTTATTGTGTTAAAGCTTTTACTCTTGGTCAAATAACTCTCATTTAACCCATGTCATATCTTTGAGATATTGAATCTTAAATATAATAAATGGGTAACACATAGATATGAATGTAATGTGCAGCTCAGTACTCAGTATTGGCTAAAATAGTTAAGGTGCACTTTTTTGTCTGTTAAATGCTCATAAGGTGTAAGCATAAGCTTTCTTAAAGTATTGTGCATCAATGTCCATAGATGTAAAAGAGACATCTGTTTCCCCTAGAAAATATATCACCCTGCATTATTTTCCTTGTCAAAAATATTTTACTAAATACAATAAGTTAAGTACAATAAATTAAGTACTGTACATTATACAATTCAGAATTATTATATAATATTCATATGTGGTTACAAATATAGTATTGATTAGGATATAAGGAAGTGTGAAAAGTTAAAGCAATTAATTAACAATTGTGTGTTCAACCTAAGGAGATGTAGATATTTAAACAATAAATGATTCTAATATGAGTAACTGAGTAAAGATTTGTTGAGCAAGCTTGGGTTAATGGATTGCCTTTTAAAACCGATACTGTATTCGTAACCTATGGAACTTCAAAATCATAACATTTAAGAAGAGACAGAGTAGAAATGAAAAGTGAAGAGTAAAGAAGAAGTAGTGGTGAGGGGTCCACCGGGTCGATCCAGAAGTCACAGTCAGACCTGTATGATCAGTATAACTTCAAATCATCTACCATGACATTAAAACAGAATCATTAAATGCTGTTGGTAATAAATGTTCTATCCAAGGTTGCCATAATTTACAGAATTTAGGAATTTGGTTTTGTTCAATAGCCGCCATTTTGGTGTGTATCGTCACGTTGTTCATTCTTTGTTTTGTCTCGGTCAATGCCAAGGAGGAAGTTTTCCAAGCTCTTGCCCCAGTTTGTTTTGCTGCTGTAAGCAAAAATATAAAAAGTTTAAATTGGGCATGAGTCAGACTATCTGGTTTGAGATTAATGTCATAGTAGGATTGGGTTAGAGGCTTACGTTAAACATTTTGGAGGCATATGTATATATTTCTTTCCAAAATGTTTGTACTGTCGGACAGGACCACCAAATGTGTTTGTATGTACCGTCTTCTGTGCAGCCGTGGAAACAATGACCAGGATAGTCAGGGGTAAATTTAGCAATTTTGGCTGGTACTAAGTTCCATCTAGTTAGTACTTTATAGTTGGTTTCCATAGCTATTACATTAGAGGAGGAAGATTTAATTGTGGACCAAATTTTTAACCATTCTGCCTCATTTAGGGCATATTCCAAGTCATCCTCATTTAGGGCATATTCCAAGTCATCCTCCCATTTCCGCACGTAGGTAGGTTTATCCGTTTCAGCATTAGTAATTGAGAATAGAGGAAGGAGATTAGTCCTCTAGCGTGTGGGTCATTTTTGCAAGTGGATTCAAAACTAGTGAAATGGTTCAGAGGCGTGTCTGAAGTGGTATTTGATGTAAAGAAATTTTTCTTTTTTAAGTATCGGAAAATTTCCGATTGTGGGATACCATATGTTTCGCAGAGAGACGGGAAGGGGATAAAGGATGATGAGTTAACAAAATTGCGAAATTTCGTAAATCCAAGGAAGACCATGCTTTAAAAGATAAAGGATATATCCAAGCCGGGTAAAAGGTTGGGTTTTTGAGGAAGGAGAGGAGAGGGTTGTGTGTAGATTGCAAATTGTGTTTACATGTATATCTATCCCAAATGCATAGGTAATTTTGGAATGAAGCCATAATATATTGGAAATTGATAAAGGGTCACATTCGCAAGCCTCTATCGATACCCATAAATGTATTTTCTGAGTGGCATGATATTTGGCTGTGTGAGCTGCTCTATAGTAAGTGGTAAAATTAGGCACTCCTAGACCTCCTAAGTTTTTAGGTAAGTATAGTCTTTTGAGAGATATACGCAGGTTTGAAGATCTCCATATAAATTTAGATGTTCTTTTCTGGATAATACGTAAGTAGTGGGCGGGGACTGTTATCGGTAATACTCTAAATAGGTATAGCAATTTGGATAGTATTGTCATTTTAACAACATTTATTTTCCCCATCCAATAAATAGGAAGGTGAGACCAGTTATCCATTAGCTTTGTGATGTGGTTTAGAATGTTGGGGTAGTTAGGCTGAGTATAGGTCTGATAAAGAGGCTGTAAGGCGAATCCCTAAAAACGGGATTGACTCCACAGCCCATGTGAAGGGTAGTGCTATTTTAGCTGATGTTAATTCTATTGTTGAAAGCAATATGTTTAATGCAATACATTTCTTGGGGTTTATTTCTAATCCTGATAGGGTAGCAAATTTGTTGAGAATGGGTATTAGATTTGGGCCTGAGACTTGGGGGGATGATAGGAATAATAAGATATTGTCCGTGAATAAGCTAAGTTTATGTTGGATTCCACCTAGTTCTATTCCAGTGATAGTTGGATCTAGTCTAAGGTATTGGGCCAAAGGTTCTTTTAAAAAGGCAACTAGTAAATGGGAAAGTGGGCAGCCCTGACATGTGCCTCTCTCTATATTAAAATATTTAGATTTATAGCCTGCGTATTTTACATAAGATTGGGGTTTGTTATAGAGAGCTGATATCCAACTAGTGAAGTTGGGACCGTATCTCCATTTCTGGAGAGTGTAGTGTAAATATGGCCAGGTTACTGAATCAAATGCTTTTCTAATGTCTAGAGACAGGAAGCATGTAGGAATGCATATTTTTTTGGCTTTATATGCCAGAAGGGTAGCTTGACGTACATTATCGCTTGTATGCCTCTTTAGCATAAATCCAACTTTGTTGTGTATAATTTTGCCAATTATCTTGTTGAGGCGGGTAGCTATAATTTTTGCTAAGATTTTAATGTCCTGATTTAGGAGGGAGATGGGATGGAAGTTCATGCAGGATGTGTTATCTGATTGGGGTTTGGGGATCATGAAAATAATTGATAGTAATGGATTTGCGTCTAAAGGAATAGCCATCTTTTAGGGTATTGAATGTGTCCACTAAAATAGGAGAAAGGGTTGCAGAAAATGTTCTGTAGTATAGGGCTGAGAAACCGTCTGGGCCAGGCCTCTTGCTCAGCTATGATTAAACACTAGTATAAGTGTGAAACGCGTCAGTTTTACCGGTGTGCCGTGCTGTGACTTATAGTGCTGTTTTGGATTTTGGATTTTACAATAAAGGCAATTTTTATTCTGAGTGGGGCAGTCCAGAAGAATCATTTTCTTTTGTTTTGCCTTATACGTGCATTGCTTGCACCCATGGTTCTGTGAGGAGTGATTATCTTGAAAAACATCCACACCTGAGTGGCTTTTCCTTTCCAGTCTAATTAAATTCTTTTGATTTTGAATACAATGATGTTAAATATTTACGGAATTTTTGAACAATTTTAAGAGGGTTACTCGTGTAAGTGTTGTTTGATAGTTTAAGTCGTATTGGGTTGGATTGTCTGTCAATGGATTTCAGTGCTCGTGCCAGTGTGTTTTGATCTGCGTAGTGTCTTATCTGCTTATTCTGTTTTTTTTTTCCAATTGTGCTTTTGATGAAGGGGTAGGATTGCTTTGGAAAGAGGTAAAGGCATTATTAAAATTGGTTTCTAATTTACATGTAAGAATTTTACGTTCTCTTTTGATCAGTGTCATTTGTCTTTGGATCATTCCACGCATCACAGGCTTGTTCACTTCCCATAAGGTAAGCGGAGATATGTCAGGATTAGTGTTATATTATAATTTAAGCGTGGTCACAGAAATCTACAGGATGACCCAAGGGAAGGTTGTCTGTCAACTGCCACAGAACCAAGTATGGTAGCGAAAGTCCAGTAGCTAGTGTTTGAAGATAGACATGCGACTATTCATTTCTTAGAAAGGGAGGTTAACATTAGTAGGGGGTCAGTTTACACTGCTTCACTTACCTCATCCTTCGATTTTGCTTTTAAATGTCCTTATTTCTTCTGAGAAATACTCACTTTCTGTTCTTCTGTCTGTAACTCCACACAGTAATGCAAGGCTTTCTCCCTGGTGTGGAGTGTCATGCTCGCCCCCTCCCTTGGACTACAGGAGAGTCAGGACGCATTCTATTTTGCAGATAGAGAAAGGAGCTGTGTGTTAGTGGGCGTCCTGACTCTCCTGTAGTCCAAGAGGTGCTTTACTGCCAAGATACGAGATCGTTAGTCAATAGCAGATAAAATTCCAACTAAAATAAATTATAAAGGAGATATTGTAGTTAAAATTGTGGCCATGAAGTCTGCAATACATAGCAAATAAGGAAAGAGTATGAAAAAAAGGCTTATCAAGAAAAAATCCACTATGCAGTAAATAGCATAGCTGTCAAATGAGCAGGGGTCTTGTAGACTCAGTTTGGGATGTGCGCATGCGCTGTGGCTATGTTCTGTCCGCTGCCGTTCAGTGACGTCAGATGCTAACCGGCTGGGGGACTAGTTAAACCAACCTAGCCAGCCCTCATGTGCTGGCTTGTCGGTGGGGCGCTGTTTTATTGCCTTTATTGATCCATGGTAATTAGCTTTTTCATCCTCTTTCATTGTTTGCTATGTATTCCAGACTGCATGGCCACAATTTTAACTACAATATCTCCTATATAATTTATTTTAGTTGGATCTTTAACTGCTATTGACTAACGATCTGGTATCTTGGCAGTCCAGTCAGCACCCCCAATTTTTGTTTTTAACTAATTTTTGGTTTGGGTATGTATGGGAGGCTATGTTAGCCCCAATTCAGGGATAATTGTTAGCCATGGCATTTATTGTTCATGGCAATTAACCCCTAATTAGCTCTCTATAATCTTGTGTTTTTTAGTTTGAAGTACTAGTCCCCTGCAGCCACATTTGGGCTGGTATCTTTGTTTGTCGCCCTTGGACGTCGTGTCTCGCCTGGTCCTTGGCTTTTGGGGTAGGTGCAGGCATTTTTGTACACTGAGTCTTTCTCTGAGGCTTCCATATTTGGACCCTTTATGTTCTGACATCTTTTGACCATCAGCTTTATTTTGAAAATTATTGTATGCAATTTTACCAATATTGTTTTTTCTCATAGACTATATTCACTACACTGAATAAATTCCACACCCCTGAAGAAGCCAATTATTTGGTGAAACATGTTGGGACGGGGCGCATGCACTGCGCAATGCTGATAGGACCCACCTGAGTCCAGCTTCATCGGACCCGGTCCTTTTAGGCTGAATCCCCAGGGCTATACGGCACCAACCTCGGCGATATTCACCAGCACCCCAGTGGGAACACATCGTGCATGCCACCTGCTAAAAAGAAACGGAATCAGCGCACACAGCACAGCCTCACAAGCTTACTTCTGGATATGGAGCAGAGAAGCGGCAAGATGATCCAAAATGGCGCCGGGCACCATGCGGGGACAGAGGACGCTACTCCCCAGCCACACACAAGCCAGGACAACCGTGAGTACAGTCTCCCTCTCTCGAAGGCAGTTTTGGATGAGAGTCTCATGGCCATTTATGTCAAGATAGTGGAGAAGATAGAAAAAGAGGTTCATAATTCCACTGCAGCCCTCTCCCATGAGATTGCCAGCATAGGCAGCCGCACAGACCTCCTAGAAACCAAGCATGGTGAACTTTCTCTAGCCCACAATGACCTAAGAAAGGACTATGAAAATCTGGCTGATAACTTTGCCTTTATGCAGGCACAGGTCGAGGACCTGGACAACAGAAACCGCCGCCATAACATCAGGGTACGCGGTGTCCCTGAGACTGTCACAGACCTGATGCCTGCTGTCTCAAAAATCTGCCATGACCTTTTACCAGACAAACCTTTGTCAGCGTACACATGCGACAGGATTCACAGAGCGATTCTCCCGAAACCCACCCCTGATAACCCCCCCAGGGACATCATTATGTGCATGAAGAAATTTCTTGTGAAAGAGGATATCATGCGTGCATCAAGAAACACACCCAATATTACATTTGACAGGAAGAGAGTACAGATTTATCCAGATATTTCACCCGCCACCATGGACAGGAGACGCAGGATGAAAGAAGTCACTAACATACTTCAATCAGCCAGAATAAAATATCGCTGGGGATTCAACGTGCATTCCTCTCCGGGTATGACTTTTTACAACCCCATGCACAATTGTACACTAATAAGTTCTTTCTCTTCCTAATGGCCTAGAGCGCCCGCCGTTGCTAGATTGACCCCACACTTGTGATCAAGGTCGACTGCTGCACCGTTTCCCGATGGTGTATCACCTGATCTTGTTGCAAGATAAGGAAATATTTGTCCTCTGCTTTATTTTTATTTTCATTGTTTGTGTGACAAGTTTCCCCTTGTCCCTATGTTTCTAATTTTCACCTGTATCTTTGATATAACAGTTACCATGACCCTTTGGGTCTTTTATTTGATATGCATGACATCTAATGGTCACGGTTTTTCTAAACTCCTATCGTTCAGAAGTATTCACACTACTCAATTTCTTTGTTGTTTTCTACTCATGAAATATGAATGTCATACAAATATTTTATTTTGTAGCGGACCTCTGGCTGTGTTCTCGCTCACAGCAACCTTGGTTGCGGATCGGAGATATGGTCAGAGATTGTTGGCCTTTGCACACTTTATGCTAAATGTAATGTCTGATTTTACTCTGCTGATCCTGCATATTATATTTTTAAATGGGTCTTAAAATAATCTTACACAACACCCAGGGCTATAACTCACCCCACAAACGTAAAAAAGCATTCCAACACTATAAGAGACTTGGCGCAGACATTATCCTGCTTCATGAAACCCATTTCGCTTCCTCCAACCATCCAAATTACTTTAATAGATCCTACAATCAGGTCCATTATACAACCTTCACTAACAAAACCAGGGGAGTTGCGATATTTATCCGCAACTCGATAATATTTGACATACACAACATCTTTAAGGATCCTGAAAGTCATTTTATCATCCTGAAAGGCACCATAAATAACTGTGCGATTACAATCGCTTTGGTTTACGGCTTAAATGATTCCCAATCTACATTCTTTACTAAATTCTTTGAGACCCTGGACAGATATCACTTCCCCCCCATATGGTGTTGGGTGGAGATTTCAACCTTGCCGCTCACCCTGCTTTGGACAGAAGCAGAGTCTCCCCTTCCTCCAAGGCCTTCTCCAAAACCATCAACCGCTATATCAATAAACTACAATTGATAGATTCTTGGAGAGCCCACAATACTGGTATCAAGGCCTATACCCACTACTCCCACCCTCACGATTGCTATGCCAGATTGGACTATATATTCTGTACCCCAATCCTATTGGCTAACTCCTCACAAGCACATATCCACCCATGCCCCTGGTCGGACCATAATATCACTTCATTTGACACATCCTACATTGGCCTCTCCCCTTCACCATTCAACTGGTGCCTCAAAGACTCCCTCCTGACAGACCCCATAAACAAAAGTGCTATGTCCACTCCATATAGAAAACTACTTTTTGGAGAACACAAATAATGACACCACCCCTACATCTCTCTGGGTGGCCCATAAGGCGGTCCTACGGGGTCACATCATTAATTTAGCAGCAACTAAGAATAGGGAGAGATTGGCTGAAATCAAATGTCTAACCAATGACTTACATCATCTTTATAACAAACGCCAAGCCCTAGACCTCATTCTGTCGGCCAACACAGAGAGATCTCTCAGGTTCTCTAGAGCTAAGTTCTTACTTCACAGCAATTCCCCCTCGGCAATGTTTGCCAGGAAGCTGAATCAAGATAGCAAACCCACCCATATTTACAAACTCAGGGATAGTAGCGGCAACCTAATAACACACCCTCAGGAAGTACTGAAGATTTTCACTTCTTTCTATAAAGACCTGCCCCAAAGACCTGCCAAGAGCATCCTCCAAATCCTGGTTGGATGGCCTTCAACTTCCTTCTCTTGACCAACAACATATTGACTCCCTTAACTCCCCCTGCACAGTTGAGGACATTTCCCAAATCATTAATCTCTTAAAACCTCTACGGCCCCTGGCCCCGATGGTTACACATTCTCCTACTATAAAAAATTTGCCCCCCTCCTGGCCCCAAACCTCATGACACTATTCAATCATATATTAGAAGGTAACAATTTCCCGGGAAAGATGCTTCTAGCTAATCTCTCCTTGATCCCCAAACCCAACAAAGATCACACTCTTCCCCAAAATTTCCGCACTATATCGGTTTTAAATAATGACCTCAAGATCTTTGGTAGGATCCTTGCAGATAGACTCGCAAAAGTTATATCTCCCCTAATTCATATTGACCAATCTGCTTTTATATCAGGCAGGCAAATTACGGATAACATTAGGCTGGTTACCAATATTATTCAAGATGCTAATCTACACTCGCGTCAGGCCTGCCTTCTCAGCCTGGACATCCACAAGATGTTTGACAGCATCAGCTGGGCCTATTTAAACAACCTTTTACCCTGGTTTGGGATCTCGGGTAAATTTCTACAGGGTTTTAATGCTCTTTATCAACCTCCTCAGACTCGCATTAGGATTCCCGGTGACAAATCAGAGTTTTTCCCTTTGGGTAGGGGAACAAGACAGGGATGTCCATTATCCCCGCTCCTATTTGCACTGGCCATTGAACCCCTAGCGCATGCCATTAGAAACAACTCTGATATTAAGGGGTATAATAAGGATCACCTTGAATTTAAAGTTATTTTATATGCAGATGATGCACTGGTTTTTCTTAAAGAACCCCTCACATCCATCCCCGTCCTTCTTAAGGAACTTGATATTTTTCATGATATTTCTGGCCTTAAAATTTATTTGAATAAGTGTTCGGCTTTACCACTTAACCTCCACCAGAATATGCAAAATCTACTCCAGACCAACTTCCCTTTTGTTTAGAACACACATTCCATTAAATACTTGGAAGTCAACATTACTTCCTCACATAATTGTTTATACAAGGCCAATTACCTCCCCCTTTTTACCCACATTAGCTCACTTCTTAAAACTTGGTCCTCATACCACATATCTTTTCTTGGCAAGATCTGTGCAATTAAAATGAACATTATCCCCAAACTTCTTTACTACTTCCGCATCCTCCCCATCAATGTCTCAAAATCCAAATTAGAATCTCTTCAAAGGATCATCAACAAATTCATCTGGGCAGACAAAAAACCTAGATTCAGTTATGCCCTCCTACTTAGACCACAATCCAGGGTCGGTTTGGGCTTCCCTAGCCTATGGAAATATTTTCTTGCCGCTAGGCTCTCCCAAATGTCCCAATGGTTTTCTCCCTCTCAGGATATTCCTTGGAAGAAATTTGAATCCACATCAGTTTGTCCACTACATCTTCAGGGCATATTGTGGTCCAACTATATCCTATACAGTAATTTCCTTAAGCAAAATACTATAGTGGCCCACCTTTTCCAACTCTGGCTTAAGGTAAAGGATACCTTTTCACTGTCCTCGCCCATCTCACCACTCACTTCCTTCCTAGGTTTAATTTAGCCTGTAATAATAGATCCCTATTTTCCTTTTGGATAGACAATAAACTCACCACCCTAATCTCTTTACAATCTAAATGGAAATTCAAACCCTTTGCTTTACTGCAAAGGGATTATAATCTCCCATCTTCTGAACACAAACGTTATTTACTAATTAGATCCTTTTTCTCCAAACACTTCTCACTATCCTCTCAATCTACCAACACAGTATTTGAGAGGATCTGCCTGACCTCATCTAGAGACAAAGGAATGATATCTCATATATACCACTATCTCAATAACCTCACCATACAAGACAAATCCAACCCGATGCTACAATGGGAAGAGGATCTTGAATACTCAGTCCCACCAGATACTTGGAACTCCATGTCCGTGAACCTTCGCAAATGTAATAGAGCCATTTAATTTAGAGAGACCCCGATGAAGCTTTTCTCCAGGTGGTATCTTACCCCTTCCAAAATCCATTTTTTTCTATCCCTCTGTATCCCCCAACTGTTTTAGAGGTTGTCCTGATGAGGGCACCCTATTACACACATTTTGATGCTGCTCACATCTTGACTAGATTTGGGAAGCAGCGACAGATAGATTTGAGAGATCCTCAAAACACAAATTCACTCTCACCCCCCAGATATGCATTCTATAGGCTAAGATCCCAGATATCCCCCCCCCCTGCACTAGATTATTTCATTCCCTTTGCAGCTCCATCCAATTGATGATAGCACTCAATTGGAGATCTAATACTATACTATGGTTACAGGTATTGGATAGAATGGAGATGCTTAAGATATCAGAGAGAATCTACCATACCCTTAATGACAGTCTCCATCTATTTGACCTCAAGTGGTCATACTGGAACCTCACACAATAATCCTGCTACCTTTCCACACTTCATTCCTCCATCTGCCTCTCCTTACCCCTTCTAACTCTGTTTCAATAGAGGCCTCATTTCATATTCTCCATCCTCACACTCCGCTCTACTTTGATTCACATTGTTATTTCGCTCCATGGTGTATGACGTGTTTTATATTATCCTGTTGACGCATTATTGAAAATATTGTCATTCTCTGTATGCATTCATTTTTTATATCTACAATAAACTTTTGTAAACGAAACATGTTGGGACATTGTGTTATACTCAATGCAATTCAGTGTATGTTTCTATGACTTATTGTCTTTATTTTTACTCAATTGAATTGAATAAAAAATTGTCTTCCTTTAATTGTGTTTGCAATGTTCATGTGACTTGTTTAGGCACCATTATAATCCCTCAATCCCTTCCTTTACTTTTTACCTATTGTACAGGGATGAGGTGCCGAATCTATTAGAGGATACACCAACCACTTCCACCCCTGTTTTTGCCAATATATATTCTTATACATATTGTTGGTAAACAAAATGCAATAAGCATATATTGATTGGTTTGCGCAAAAGTTAAAGTGTTTACAAAATAGGGGATAGATTTATGGCTATTTTTTTTTCACTAGTAGTGGTGGCGATCTGTGATTTTTAGTTGGACTTCAACATTGCGGCAGACAGATCAGACACTTTTGACACTTTTTTGGGACCATTGACATATATACAGCGATCAGTGCTATAAAAACGCACTGATTATTGTGTAAATGTCACTGGCAGGAAAGGGGTCAAATATGTTCCCTCATGTGTATTTCCAACTGTGGGGGATGGGACTTACTGGAGGAGGAGACATATCACTTTACCTAATCACTAGGAACAGCAGATCTGTCTGTTTACATACACAGATCCTCGCTCTGGCTCTCATGCCCTCAATGTTGGGGTTCGGTAGACATTGTGGCCGCCGGTCACGCACATGCGCGCGAGCCTGCTATCGCCCTGGCGGGACGATGAGCCTATTGTTCTGGACGGACGTCATATGACGTTGCGCCTTCCAGAGCCACTAGGGGGCGTCACTGGGAACCTGATGCACGTGCCCGGTGGTCGCGATGTCCGCCAGGCACCCGCGATTGCCCAGTAACTGAGCAGGACCGTGGATCTGTGTGTGTAAACACACAGATCTGCATCCTGTCAGGGAGAGGAGACCGATGGTGTGTCCCTTGTACATAGGGACACTGATCGGTTACCTCCCCCAGTCAGTCCCCTCTCCCACAGTAAAAATCGATCCCTAGGGAACACATTAACCCCTTGATCGCCCCCTAGTGTTAAACCCTTCCCTGCCAGTCACATTTACACAGTTAGCAGTGCATATTTATAGCTCTGATCGCTGTATAAATGTGAATGGTCCCAAAATAGTGTCAAAGCGCAGATCGCCGCCATTACTAGTAAAAAAAAAAGAAAAAAATGCTATAAATCTATCCCTTATTTTGTAGCCACTAAGTTTTGCTCAAACCAATCAATATACGATTATTTATAAAGAAAAATGTGGCGCCAATAAAAACACAAATGCCCTGTAAGGCAATATCAGACTCAACAAAATCAATGAGACTTGGACAGTGAGTACATATGAAGAGATCAAAGAGACTCCCCCACAATCAGGTGAGTACCCGGATCAATAAATCGTGAATAATGAGTGTGTCGACTCAAACCACATTTCCAATCAACAGGAAAGTGAATTCACAATGTAAAAAACTGTGCACATGAATGAAAACAAGTAACTGTGATATTCATAAAGTGTCAAAGTAGAAAAGAACAATGGTTGTCATGAACCATGAAGTCCCATTTAGTTAGTGCATATAAATAATTTGTATGCATAAAGTTTATACAGTCCCAGGGAACATCAATCTTTATGGTAAACGGTGTATTATCTCCAGACAAAATCAGCAGTAGAAATAAATAAGTTGTGCCCTTACCGGATGGAGTAGACCCACATCTCACCATACGGTGGGGGGTCTTCAAGGCTTGCGTAGGCCGATTGCCTTACAGGGGTAACTCTCCAGGCACTCCTAAAGCTCTTTTCCGGTAGGACCTTTCCACTCTGATTGAACCAGGGATCTGGAACTGGTGATAGTGATGATGATATTCCTGGAGGTAGTTGGAGTTCTCAGGGGATCCAGTGTACCAGTATAAATTAAAAAGAAAAGAAAAAACACCTCCTCATCGCATAAAAAATTTATTAAAATTTTTCAAAAATAAGGATAAGCTCCCAAAAGTCTCAAATAAGGGATTCTCAATAAACCATTATCACACCGAAAAAGAAAGCAGCACTGCAAAAGCAATCTTAGCATCAAGGCACACACACTTCAGAGAAGGATAAAAGTAGCTGTGCGCAGTGTAGGATGGATATGATCAGATGCCCGACCGGTTTCGTATCAAAATACTTCTACTGGGGTGCATATCTGAATCATCTTATCCCCCTGCGCTTTAAATACCATCTCTACTTACCCCCATAGGACCAGCACTCATCGTTAATGGCGTGCGTTCCAATTGCTGACATTTCCGGTAGGCGTGCGCTCCAGGCGCCCGGAAATGACATCTATTCAATCCAATGGTTAAAAAACCCCTGTCTTTCCTGTGTATGTTACAAGCGCTCCAGGCGCCCGGAAGTGACATCTCCTGTGTATCAGCCCATCAACATGATCTCCCCTCAGCTCCCCTCCCTTCCAGGAGGATGAGCCAATCAGCACCAGTCCCAGCATGTGTGAGTCTAGAGAGGCGGAGCGCATCATAGGCCGACGCTAGCCCCGCCCCCTCATGACACAGCTCCATAGTAAGGAGATATGCAGACGTTGCGCCCGTGTATAAACACAACCGCACCTGCAAATTAGTGCGTCGAGGAGGTTCATTGATCTATAATGGATCACAGGGCGATCAGTGGAGATGTAACAGGGAAAATATCAGAGGAAAAGGGAACATAAAGGATGGCTGGAACATAGAGACATGTATGGAGGGCCTCCTGGTGGTGGGAATTGGTAAATGAAATTACCATACCACCTATATTCATGGGCTGCTACATAACACAACTCTCATATGTAGGCGCCATCTAGTGGTCAAAAACGAAAATGATGAAAATAATGACCATTTAAATCGTCCCATATTATTAAGCTATTAATAATCTATGAAAATTAAAAATTACTTTTTGGATTGTAGATGGTGTCCTGGGAGTAAGTAGAAAAATGGAAAGATTATTCAAAAAACAGAAAAAATATATAGAAAAAATATACAATGACTTATAAAATTCCAATATGTCAATACTGGTCATATAAATCAGGACTGGTTGATGAAGGAGTTGACGTCCCACTCCACATTAAGGCCGTGGGGGACGTAACTCTTCAATTGGTAGATCCAGAAGACCTCAAGCTTTGATACACCCCGAACACTGGGCTCACCTCTCCAGTGAGGAACGAAGTGGTCAATAACCTGAAAGGTCGTCCCCTCAATTCTTTTATTATGCTGTTCAAGAAAGTGCCTGGGTACAGTATGTTTTGTGCACCCCTTCTTGATTTTGGCTATGTGTTCCCCTACCCTTATGGTGAAACTTCTAATAGTGCGGCCCACATATTGTTTCCCACAATGACAGGTAATGAGATACACCACGTGTTTGGTGGCACACGTGGAAAATATTTTCATGGGGAATACAGAACCGGTTACTGATGATGTAAAGCTAACTGTTTTTCTCTTATTAGAATTATGTAAGCATACCTTACACTTTCTACAAGGGTGATAGCCTTTGGATAAAGGGAAAAAGGAAAATTTTCCCGGAGGGTCTGGTATATTTGGCGCAAGTTGATTTCTTAGAGGGACAGCCCCTCTATAAATCACACCTGCTTGTGCAGGAAGAACCGGTCCCAACAAGGGATCATTTTTCAAAACTGCCCAGTGTTTTTGAATGATACTTTTAATTTGTCTGTATTGGGTGGAAAAAGTGGTGAAGAACGAGTGTTTAAATTTGTTATCTTGTGCTATTTTAACCCTTTCCACAGTTAATGTGGACCTATCTACTGTAGAGATTTTCTTAATTTCTTCTTCTATGGCCAGCTTACAGTATCCCTTTTCCACAAACCTTTCTTTCAAAGTTTGTGCCTGGACCTTGAAATCATTTAAGTTAGAGCAGTTCCTTCTTAGTCTAAGCATCTGGCTACGGGGCACCGAGCCTAGCCAGGACGGGTGATGGCAACTGTCCTGTGGGATGAACCCGTTGCGGTCCGTGCTTTTGAAGTATGTCCTAGTTTTAAGTTGATGGTTTTCAACAAAGATTTCAAGGTCAAGGAAGTGTATACTTAAGGGACTCGCCTCATAAGAGAGACAAATCCCAACTTGATTGTCATTCAAGATAGTCATGAAGGTATCAAGGGAGGTACGATCCCCTTTCCATAGGAGGAGGATGTCGTCTATATATCGAGCCCACAGAACGATCTCAGGTCGCTCTAGAGCATAGACGACATCCTCCTCCCATTTGGCCATAAAAATATTAGCCAGACTGGGGGCAAACTTGGCCCCCATGGCTACACCTTTCTCTTGTAGATAAAAGTCACCTCCGTACCAGAAATAGTTGTGAGAAGTTGCGAACCTCAACAGGTCCATGATGAATAACTTCTGTATCACAGGAATAGTTTCTACTCTATCCAAAAAGCGGTCAACAGCTTGAAAGCCTAAATGATGGGCGATACTGGTGTATAACGAGGCCACATCAGCTGTGACTAATAAAAGGTCCTCCGTATAGGGTACGTCTTGTAATTTGGCGATAGTGTGTCTGGTGTCCTTCAAGTAGGAGGGTATACTTTTCACAATAGGTTGGAGATGGTAGTCTATGTATTTCCCTACTCTGGATGTTATTGAATTAATGCCACTTACAATAGGCCGCCCTGGTGGATGGGTACTATTTTTGTGTACTTTGGGCAAGTAGTACATGACTGGTATACGCGGAACCTTAGGCACAAGGTAACTCTTCTCTTTATTGTCCAATATTCCCTTTCTAGCCCCCATATCAATAAGTTTTTTCAAAGAAACCTTAAATTTAGAAGTGGGGTTCGAGGGTAATTTAATATATGTGGAACTGTCCCCCAGAATATTATACATCTCTTCGTTATAAGCAGTTTTGTCAAGAACCACTATCCCTCCTCCCTTGTCCGCAGGACGGATCACCAGATATACGATTATTGCTATTTTTTTACCAAAAATACATAGAAGAATACATATCGGGAAAAAAATAGGAAGACATTTAGTTTTTATTTTAGATTTTTGGGGGATATTTATTATAGGAAAAAAATAAAAAATATTGTTTTTTTTTCAAGATTAACGCCCTTCTTTTCTTTATACGCAAAAAATAAAAACCGCAGAGGTGATCAAATACCACCAAAAGAAATCTCTATTTGTGAGGAAAAAAAACGAAAAAGTGCTGAAAACTAAAAATTGGTCTGGGCAGGAAGGGGGTGAAAATGCCCGGTATTGAAGTGGTTAAAGGTGCCGACATACACCCACAGTGATTTGCGGGAACGTGCTGACCTGCCGCAGTATAAGGCAGCGTCTGGTCGTCAAGTGGTTAATTTAAGCAATTTTGGCACAAAGACTAATAGAGGAGTTCCATTATTGCTCTCTGTATGCAACATACTGCATAGTTATACTGTAGGTAGTGTTACTCTTTCAATTTTTTTTTCTGTAACAGTGTTTATTGCATATGTCGCACTGGAATAAGATTAATACATCTCTTTGGTTAAAAAGTGTCAGAATACAAAATGCAGACCTTGCAGTTCTTAGCAAAATTCTGGGTAAGTGTGAAAATGTTTTACTACCACAAAGACAGATACATCCAGATACAGCAAATGTTATTAACTTCACAGGCATGCTGCAGCACGAAAAATCCTGCATCCGACATGCTCTTTATTTACAAAGAAGCTATCTGAACAAACGGATGTGACTTGACAAGATTGATAGAATCAGTAAAAAAAAATCCATCATCAACATAAATAGATATTTCAGTGAGACCATGAACCATGAGTATAGAAAAAGATCACCTGGTACCAGTAACACATTAAAGTGGGATTATTTAAAGGGCAACTCCTAACTAGACTTCAACCATTTCACTACTGTGTAATAGTCTACTAGGATTTTCAATTGAGCTGCTATTGTCACTGGCCTACATGTTTTCTATATTGCTATGGACAATTGGATATAGCAGCATCCATTAATTGCAAATGGGAAATATGATATACTTTTAACATCTGGATTAGTCTGTACTAATTTTAATGTTTTTTTTTCTTGGTTTTTTTTTCAAAGAACCAGAAACCAGCAAGGTGTGGTTGCAATATGGCATTCCCTTGTAAATAAATGTCATTACACCATGCTCTAAAGTACCTCACATGGATAAATGCTTGAGAAATAAATCATTATAAACCTCAACAAAGACAGATATAAATTATATACCTAATGGGTGTTTGCCCCTCACACAACTAATCTTTTATCATACTAGCAATCCTCATCATGTTGATGTATACTTGTATAGGAACAATATGCTGTTGTTGTTCTTGTGGGGCTCTGCAGCCAAAGCTCAAGATTACTCTTGGTAGATAGATCCATCCCTTCAGCTAGAGGTTTTTCTACTGTATGTTGATTATCAGTTTACTTTGGATTAGGGCATTGGGTTCACCGAATGGCAAACTAAATGTCCAAATTTGGCCAGTTCAACCACACACCAGAATTACTATGATCATTACCACTACTAAATGACAGCTTCTGGCCACCTACCAGTGTGAGGTTTGTCAAAAATTGTATGGTCAACATATAGTATATGGCCAATGACAACACCCAGCAGCCCTGGAAAGTTTGTTGACATTTAGGCCTCATCCCCATGGACATTTTAAAAAAGGGGCTGTAAAGCTAGTACAGAAGCCAGGAAAAAAGCGGCGTTTTTAACACAATTTTTTCAGTGTTTTATATTGCATTCAATGCATGTTTCACCGCGATAGCTTTCAGCTGCGTTTTTCTTTCTCTATTCAAAATCAGTGGTTCCCTATGGGAGCCCATTGATTTGAATAGAGGTCGCACCAGAAGTCGGATCAAGATGATCCGACTTGCAGGGCGACTTGTGTGCTAAGAATCTTGAAGGGGAACCCCCGCGAAAATGTAAAAGAAATTGGTGTGAGGTTCCCCCAAAGATGATACCAGACCCTTTGGTCTGGTATGGATTTTAAGGGTAACCCCCACACCAAAAAAAAAGGCGTGTGGTTCCCCCAAGACCCATACCAGACCCTTATCCGAGCACGCAGCCCAGCAGGTCAGGAAAGGGGGATGAGCGAGCGCCCCCTCTCCTAGACCATACCAAGCCAAATGCCCTCAACATGGGGGGGCTGGTGCTTTGGGCAGGGGGGTACTGTGCCCCCAACCCAAAGCACCTTGTCCCCATGTTGATGAGGACAAGGGCCTCTTTCCGACAACCCTGGCCATTGGTTGTCGGGGTCTGCAAATGGGGGGCTTATCAGAATCTGGGAGCCCCCTTTAATAAGGGGCCCCCAGATCCCGACCCCCCACCCTATGTGAATGAGTATGGGGAACAGTGTACCCCTACCCATTCACCTGGGGAAAAAAAGTGTTAATAAAAAAAACACACTACAATGGTTGTTAACCACTTAAGGGCCGCCTCCTGCACATATACATCGGCAGAATGGCACGGCTGGGCACAAGCACGTACCTGTATGTCCTCTTTAAGTGCCCAGCATTGGGAAGCGGGCGCGCGCCCGCCACCCGGTCCGAAGCTCTGTAACTGCGACCGCGGTACCCGCGGACCTGATCGACGCTGGAGTCCCGCGATCGGTCCCCAGAGCTGTAGAACGAGGAGAGCTGTGTGTAAACACAGCTTCCCCGTTTTTCACTGTGGCACTGTCATTGATCGTGTGTTCCCTGATATAGGGAAACACGATCAATAATGTCACACGTACAGCCTCGCCCCCTACAGTTAGAAACACATATGAGGTCACACTTAACCCCTTCAGCGCCCCCTAGTGGTTAACTCCCAAACTACAATGGGCATTTTCACAGTAAACAATGCATTTTTATAGCATTTTTTGCTGTGAAAATTACAATTGTCCCGGAAAAGTGTCAAAATTGTCCAATGTGTCCGCCATAATGTCACGGTCACAAAAAAAATCGCTGATCTCCGCCATTAGTAGTAAAAACTAATTATTAATAAAAATGCAACAAAACTATCCCCTATTTTGTAAACACTATAATTTTGCACAACTCAATCGATAAACGCTTATTGCGATTTTTTTTACCAAAAATAGGTAGAAGAATACGTATCACCCTAAACTAAGGAAAACAAAGTTTTAGATAGCCCTAAGATCCGACAGGTGGAATTGACTTACACCATCGGATCTTAGGATTCAATACTTCGGCCGCCGCTGGGTGGAGTTTGCATCGTTTTCCAGCGTCGGGTATGCAAATTAGGTTTTACGGCGATCCACAAAAGGTTTTCACGTTCGTTACGTCATCGCTAGTAATTTTTTCCTGTCGCAAAGTTAAGCCTGCTTTAACATGGCTTAACTTTAGATGAGCCATGTTAAAGTATGGCCGTCGTTCCCGGGTCGAATTTAAATTTTTTTTTTTTTGCGTAAGACGTCCGGGAATGCGAAAGTACGTTACGCACATCGCCGTTCAAAGAAATTACGTCACTTCGCGCAAAGCACGGCGGGAATTTCAAAATGGAGCATGCGCAGTACGTCCGGCGCGGGAGCGCGCCTAATTTAAATGGTACACGCCCCATTTGAATTAGGCGGGCTTGTGCCGGACGCCTTTACGTTACACCGCCATAAGTTTACACGCAAGTGCTTGGTGAATCAGGCACTTGCGCTGAAAACTTGCGGCGGTGTAACGTATAGACGATACGTTACGCCGCTGCACTTATATGTGAATCTGGCCCAATGTTTTTGCTAAATATATACACTAATATCATCATTAGAAGACACAAACACATCAAAACTTACAAAAACCTGCTAAATTCTCATTGATACTTAAGGCTAAAACTATATTAAGTAAAAAAAAAAAGTCCACATATTTGTAAATGTTAGGTTTTGCCTTTTTGCAAAATTGTAAAAAACAAAGGTTTGCAAAAATAAATCTACTTCACTTACAGCTTTTTAGAGTTTTTACATTTTTTGAAAGAACATGACTTGTAGAATAAATAAAAAATGCTACAGATTTTTTAGGTTCCCCAAGAGTTCAACAAATGATTATCAAAATTATATTTTCACAAAAAATACACTAATTATTAGCAGACACAAACACAATAAGACCCCTTTCACACTGTTAAAAATAGCGCCTGCAATCGGCTCTTAAAGTGCTTCTCTATTGTTTCCAGTGTGAAAGCCCAAAAGCTTTTTTAAACTGGAGCATTGAGCTAGCAGGACACTAAAAAAAGTGCTGCTAGCCCTTTGGAGTCCTTTGGAGCGTTGAAGGAGTGGTGTGTATACCGCTCCTCCATCGCTGCTGCCCATTGAAATCATTTTTATCGTGACTGTGACATTATGGCAGACACATCGGACACTTTTGACACTATTTTGGGACCATTGTCATTTTTACAGCGAACAGTGCTATAAAAATGCACTGGTTACTGTAAAAATGACACTGGCAGTGAAGGGGTTAACCAGGAGGCGGCACTGTAGGGGTTAAAGGGGTTGTAAAGGTATTTTTTCCCCTAAATAGCTTCCTTTACCTTAGTCCAGTCCTCCTTCACTTACCTCATCCTTCGATTTTGCTTTTAAATGTCCTTATTTCTTCTGAGAAATCCTCACTTCCTGTTCTTCTCTCTGTAAATACACACAGTAATGGGAGGCTTTCTCCCTGTTGTGGAGAAAGCCTATTGAGGGGGGAGGGGGCAAGCAGGAGGGTCAGGACCCTCTCTACTTAGCAGATAGAGAAAGGAGCTGTGTATTAATGGGCGTCCTGACACTTCTGCTCGCCCCCTCAAGAGGATTTTTCCACACCAGGGAGAAAGCCTCCCATTACTGCGTGTAATTACAGACAGAAGAACAGGAAGTGATGATTTCTCAGAAGAAATAAGGACATTTAAAAGCAAAATCGGAGGATGAGGTAAGTGACGGAGGACTGCACTAAGGTAAAGGAAGCTATTTAGGGATATTTTTTTACCTTTACAACCCCTTTAAGTGTGCCCTAAGGGAGTGTTCTTACTGTGGGGGGGGACGTGGCTGTGCGTGTGACATCACTGATTGTTGTTCCCTATGACAGGGAACAGACGATCAGTGACAGATACACTAGGAAGCATGCGGAGAGGTTTGTTTACACTTACCTCTCCCCGTTCTTCCTCCCTGTGACCCGATTGCGGGACACCAACGGCGATCGTGTCCGCTGTTCCCGCGGGGACGGTCTCGGAGAAGAAGACCAGGTAGCGACCCAAGGCTGGGGTCTTAAAGAGGACGTACATGTATGCCCTTGTGGCCAGCCGTGCTATTTTGTCGACGTATATCGCCGTGCGGCGGTCCTCAAGTGGTTAATTAATTCCATTGCCCGGCTATTTTTGTTTTTGGTTATTTGTTTTTTTCCAAAAAGGTAAATATAAGTTTGTTTAAAGTGTAATTTCTAGTGCTTGAAAAAGAAAAACAAAGACAGAGTAAGTTTAATTATTTAGCATCCAGGGAAATAGCTGGCACATAGTGTGATATTGTACAGCCTGTGTGAGAATAATGGATCAAAAATATGACCTTATAACTGCAAGGAGCAAATAAATTATCACACTTAGCACTTCAAAGCACATGGGGAGTGAGAAGAGTACTCTATGGGAGTCGTTTATATTCTAGTATTAATGTTAATAGAATTCTTACAATACCTATACACAAATCTAACAAAAAGCTAAAACATATTCAAATTTGAACATTACATTTTTTGTCAGTGATATTTAAATAACCTCATGATAATACATCCCCTTTTTTGTTTTAAGCAAATGTTTTTTTTTGTTTGTATTTTACAGTGGTATTTAATATTTTTACCTCTTTGCACATTCTGTACATTAAAGTAGAACTATAGGCAAAACATTTTTTTTCCATTGGGGATTGAGTAAGGGAGGGTTATAACCCATGTCAGATTTTTTTTTTTTTTCGCCATCTGTGTCCCATTTTGGAGATTTACCTTCACGTTCTGTCCCATAGCAAAACAGGAAGTAAGAGGAAATCCCTGCAAATTAAGGGAATTCCTTTATGACCCCCAGGCTGCCAGAACTAGTGTCCTATTTGAAGATTTCCCCTCTAATACTTTCCTGGGGAAATCCCAAACGTTGGTATTTCTCGTACTTTCAATAATAATGGTAAATAGGACAAATAGAGAACATGAATCTCCTTAACTACTTGCAGACCAGCCGCCGCAGTTATACGACGGCAGGTCGGCTCCCCTGTACGAGGTCACGTAGATCTACGTCACCTCGCAAATCGGCCACTAGGGGCGCATGCGTGCCGCCGGAGGCGCGCGATCGCCTCCCGCTCGCCCCTGATCCCGAAGCATGTGCACGGTGGGTGGGATCATCGCCGGGCACGCGCGATCGCTCGTTACAGAGCGAGAACCGGAGCTCCTGGTCCTGTCAGGGGGGGAAATGACCTATCGTCATGCCCACCCCCCCTTCAGTTGGAACACACCCAGGGAACATGATTAACCCCTTCCTCGCCCCCTAGTGTTAACCCATTCACTGCCAGTGGCATTTTGATAGTAATCAATGCATTTTTATAGCACTGTTGTCCCACCACCTCGTGGCCCTCCTGGCCGGGGGTGCGTGCTCCTGCAATCCTGGGTACATTAGGATTCACAGGATAAATAAGTGCAGGCCCCAAAAATTTGTCAATTAACAGACATAAAAGGCCTTTTATGCCGCTGTATTTACCTAAGACAGAGACCATGAATTGTTATGGGTGGTGGCAGATATTTGTGGCCTGTCATGAATACTTGAATCAAACATGGTCTATTGGTCACATGTGTTGAATTCCTCCCGAGATCCATGCATCATTCATTTTTAGAAATGTGAGGTAGTCAACACTGTTGTGAGATAGGCGAGTGCGCTTATCGGTCACGACCCCCCTGCTGTGCTGAACGTCCTTTCGGACAGGACACTAGACGAGGGGAAAGCCAACCATTCCATTACAAATTGTGCATGCTCTGGCCAGAGGTCACGGGTTACATGCTTGACGGCCGTCAGAAGGTTCACCCAGTGGGCATTAAAAGTTATATACCTTCCCTGCCCGTGTTTGCTAGACCAAATGTATGTAGTAAGAGGTATCTTGGCACCGACACTGTGTGCCAGAGATATATTCAATTGCCGCTGAACATGGCCATATAGCTCTGGGATGCCCATCTGTGAAAAATATTTCCTTCCTGGGACCTTCCATTGTGGTGTTCCAATGGCCAAAATTTTCAAAAGGCCTCCGAGTCCACCAGTTTAAATGGCAGTAGTTGGCTTGCTATCAGTTCCAGACAGAGAGTCAGGGATCCTGGATCCTGATAGGACAGCTCAGTGCAATATAAAAACCCCTCCTACCAGCTTTAACCAGGAACTGATAGAAGTCCCAAGACTGCTATATACTGCTGATGAGAAAGGGTATTTAACAGTTTATATTTACTAAAAGAATTGCATTTCCATGGCTTGTGTACTGTGGGAGACCAGATATAGTGAATACAGAGTCCTGGGTTTAGTAACACTTTAATATGGCCTTTAAGAACAATGATATGCAATCGCTTCCATTTTGATTCAGTAATCCTTAAATGGAATAGCTATTTGTACTTCAAACTCTTTACGTGGTCTAGGATCAAACTGACTAGAAACACTATAAAGAGTTCTGTGATTATAGCTACCCATTAAGAAGAAAACAGTGTGGTTAAAACAAGAACACATTTATAAAGGCTAATAAGATGTTATCCTACTTTCCCCTGTACAATATCAATAAAGTGCATATTCTATTCAGCCTTTGTGATAACACAGTTATATCCTCATTTAATAAGGGAATAATGTTCTTTTAATACTTTTTTGCTTTTAAATTCCAAAGTAATCTAATCCTTTAATATATTATTATTATTTCAAATCTCAAAGCAATGTATAACTTAAAGAACAGAAATCAATTAATTTTTAGAGGAACAAGCTTCACAAATTTATACAAGGGACTGACTCGGAGCAAGCTTTTATTATGGACTAACGGCTAAGGACAACTAACTTGGAGATAAGCGTCCTGTGGAGAGATTAGTAAATAATTCATTTAAGGAACAGAAGATATTGAAATTATCTTCTTACTCCCTTCTACATTTGAAGCCTTTCACTTATGATTCATATCCCCAGCTGATAGAAACTCAATTACACCTAATTTTGAAGACGTTTTAATATTGGTTTCATTCTCTTTTATTAATATTGCACAATTTTCATTACATTGAAATAAGTAGATTTAGTAAAAGAGGCAGTGTTTGCTACGAAAATCAATCCAACTATTGGAAGAGTAGCAATGTGATAAAAATAAGTTGTACTATAGTACCTATTACATTCCCTAGTAAAAGTATAGGAAATAAAGCAACCACCTAATGGAGCTGCTTAACCACTTGAGACCCGCGCTATTGACAAAAGACATCAACAGCGCGGCTCTCAAGTGCCAACAGGACGTCTTTGGACGTCATTTAATAGCATTACCCGTGCGCGCCACTGGGGGGTGCGCAGCGGGTAAACACTGTCCCGGCGCATCGCTGGGGATCCGATGCGTGTACCTGGCGGCCGTGATGTCCGCCGGGTACACGCGATCGTCGGTAAGACAGCAGGGACATGGAGCTCTGTGTGTAAACACAGAGCTTCACGTGCTGTCAGAGGAGAGGAGACCGATCTGTGTCTCTTGTACATAGACACACAGCATCGGTCACCTCCCCCAGTCACCCCCTTCCCCCCACACAGTTAGAACACACCCAGGCTACACATTTAACCCCTTCCTCACCCCCTAGTGTTAACCCCTTCACTGCCAGTCACATTTATACAGTAATTAGTGCATTTTTATAGCACTGATCACTGTATAAATGTGAATGGCACCAAATTTGTGTCAAAAGTGTCCGATACGTCTGTCGCAATATCGCAGTCCCTATAAAAATCGCAGATCGCCACCATTACTAGTAAAAAAAAAAAAATCATAAAAAAAAATCATAATTCTGTCCCCTATTTTGTAGGCGCTATAACTTTTGCGCAAACCAGTCGCTTATTTGCGAAAAATACGTATCGGCCTTAACTGAGAATTTTTTTTTATTTTTTTTTTTTAATTGGGATATTTATTATAGCAACAAGTAAAAAAAATATATATTTTTTTTAAATTGTCGCTCTTTTTTTGTTTATAGCGCAAAAAATAAAAACCGTAGAGGTGATCAAATACCACCAAAATAAAGCTCTATTTGTGGGGAAAAAAGGACGCCAATTTTGTTTGGGAGCCACGTCGCACGACCGCGCAAATGTCAGTTAAAGCGACGCAGGGGGGGCGTGGCCGGATGTAGGAGCGGTGCGGTGCGACTGGTGTGAGAATGGTGGAGTGAGCGAACGAGTCCCTCCACTCCATACCCTACACCTACACCTACACCTATGCCCGAGACCATGCCGGCAATAACGTGCCTCATTTGTGTCTTTTGTTGATACAAAACCCCCACGCCTTTATCCTGTCAGGTCTGCCTGGCTTGCCGCTGTACTATCTATGCACCATTCCCCTCAGTGAAAACAGTACACCGTGGGATCGTGGGTCTATCCCTGCTCGTAGCAGCCTCGTCCGCCCGTCTGGTTGCAGGGTGTAGCAAAAATTTTTTGGGGAGCTGCCCAATAGGAATGGCTCTCACCTCGTGGTAGTAAGCAGGTCTTGCAGGTCGCCTCTCAGGAGCCCGGATGGTCGTCCACAGTGCAGCGGTGCGAGAATTGAGGGGGGTCGGCAACAAACAGAGCTGAGCGAACCCCAGTCAGAAGCGCCGTCGGAAATCTTGCGAGAGTGCAGCAAGACGGATCACAGCTACAGCCAGTTCCAGACCCGTAGCTAGCTTAATGAAGAGTACTCTGCTGCACCCTGCTGTGGAAAAGACAGACTGCAGGGAAACAGATCTGCTAGAAGACAACTCTCTCTCAGCAAGGAATTGGGGGGAAAAAAGTTCCAGGTGATACTTTACTCTTCTTGTGTTTCCTGCTTATCTTAATTATTAGCATTTTGCTCCTTATTTTTTGGTCCCTTGCATCTTGTGTCTAAATGAAATGAAATTGTTCCCATTGAGAACTTGAAACTTTCTAGTGACTACTATAGAACATTGCAGTAAATAATGGTGGGGCAGAGGAGAACCTAACCCGGCGTGTGCTTAAGGAGCAGTCATTATTGTGAAAAAAGGTTCCTTTTTTTTTTTTTTTTTGTCCTCTCGGCGCTGGGATTTTTTTTCCCTCCTCCTTCCCCCAGGACTGATTTTGACTGACAAGACTGTGGTCCCGTGGTGGGGGAGGCTAGCCGCTTCCCGTATACATTTTTGCTATTCTTAATATGTCCAAGGGGCAGGGAGCCCTAACCACACGATCCGCAAAAAGTCAGGCAAATGCGTCAGCGCCACCAGCAATATCTGTAGCAGCTGCAGCCGCAGCAAAACTCGATCGCTTTGCTCGAACCTCTCTGTCTCCAGCTAAGGGGATCAGTCAACAGTCAGCGCAAGCAGGACCCTCCACGGACAGGAGAAGTAAAGGTTTGACAACGACAAAACCAGCAGCAGTACCCTTTACGAAAACCGTGAGTACCAAAGGGTCTGGGGGAGGTAAAGATTATACGGTAATTGCTGTAACAAACGCTGTAACAAAATTGGCTAATCTACCTAAAACAATCATGCGTGGGTTGTATGGTTGTGATTCGTATAGGGAGGTATGATAGTTTCACTAATGGTGAGTAGTATGGAGGCCACAGGTAGAGTCCCCAGGGGAGGCCTAGGAGGGCCAAGGGTGGGAGGGTTGAGTAGAATGGGTAGGGATATGAGGGAGGGAACTATTGGGGGGAGAGGGGGGGAGGGTGGGCGAGGATTGGATGGGTCACACACCACCACTAAATACTTGATGACACTATTAATACTTGCAATTTTTCTATTTAGATTGTTTTTTCTTATTATTTTTGGTCAAAGGTTGATATATTTTATGATTGCACCATTTTTTTTTTCCTTTTTTTGGATCTCTCTCGATATAAGGCAAGAGAGAATAATAGGGGGGCTAATGTCAAACTCAACCATAGGATATGGTAGATAAGACGTTCTGTATAAAATCTTTGAACGTGCGTGGAATGAGGGACTCTATCAAGAGAACGACTATCCTAGACATGCTGGGGGGGAGAGGAGCAGGCCTGCTCTGTCTGCAGGAGACGCACTTAACCGCAAAAACAGCCGCACAGTTGAGCGGTCCAAAATTCCAGTCCACTTACCACTCATACCACTCATCCTATTCCAGGGGAGTGAGTATACTGGTGGGGAGAGGTTTGGTATTCTCCTGTAGAGAGAGCAGGATAGACGATCAGGGAAGGTTTATATTTTTATTCTGCTCAATTGAAAATAAATTATTTGTGATAGCCAGTGTTTATATCCCCCCCCCCCCATTTAAATTCGAAGTTCTACACAAATTGATTGAGTTTACATTGGATAAACCAGGGATATCAACACTCATTATAGGAGATTTTAATGAAGCCTTAGATAGGATCCAGGATAGGTTCCCGCTGGGAAACAGACCTAAAACAAAAGGAGAGGATCGATTAGCTCTATTTCTGGACGAAGTTGGATTATGTGATATTTGGCGTACGCGCTATCCGCAGGAATGCCAATACTCCTGTTTTTCGAAGACTCACCACACTTTATCCAGAATAGACATGGCGTTGGGTAACGACGAGGCAGTAACACTAGTAACAAATATAGAATATGGCCCAAGAGGAGTCTCCGATCACTCACCGATCGAGCTGACAATAAAATCTAGGGGTAAATGGTACCCCAGTGAATGGAAAATTAGTCCTCACTGGTTTGAGCTAATGAGTGAACACAGTATGGTGATGTCTGCTCTCAAATAATTTTTACAGATAAATGTGGGAACTGCATCAGTGGGGGTGTTATGGGACACCCTAAAAGCTCACCTCCGAGGTCTCCTGATTCAAAAGATAGCAGGGATAAAGAGGAAGAACAGGGAGGGAGAGAACGAGATAAGGAACCAGTTGCTACAGGCAGAGAAGAGATACATTGAAGCCCCAACCTCGAACAGTTTAAAAGAGTGGTTAGAAAAACAACAGATATATAAAATGACTACATTAAAAAGAACAGAGGGAAAACGAATATTCCAGAGACAGAATCAGTTTGGAGAGGGAGAGCGAGTGGGGCGCCTATTATCTCTGCTTATTAGAACTAATTCCCCCCCCTCTACTGTTACAGCAGTTAAGTTAGCAAGTGGGGAAACTTCCACCGATAAAACAGCGATACTAAACACCTTTAGAGAATTCTACGTATCCCTTTATAGCTCTAAGAGGAGGGAAGGGACCGAAGGACCGGGAAATTTTCTCCAGGGAATGTCCGTCCCGACCCTGTTGGAGGAAGAAAACATTGATATGGAGGTGCCAATCACTCTAGGCAAATTAAAACAGGCAGTGGCGGGGATGTCAACTCAAAAGTCACCTGGCCCAGACGGGTTGCCCTTAGAGATCTATAAAAGATATGGGGATATTCTGTTACCAGAACTCCTCAAGACATTAAATTGGGCATTGACTCATGGAACACTCCCCACCTCTATGATAGAAGCTACTATTATTGTCTTACATAAGGAGGGGAAGGATCCAACTGAGGCCTCATCGTATCGCCCCATCTCACTCCTTTGTACTGACGCCAAGATCTTGGCTAAAGTATTAGCAACTCGTCTAAACCGGAATATCCAAGCGCTCATACATCCTGACCAATCGGGCTTCATCCCTAATAGGTCAACCAGTATTAATATCAGGAGATTGTTCCTGAATATGCAAATTCCAACAGAGGGCGTGGGTTCCAGAGCTGTTTTAGCCCTGGATGCTGCCAAGGCTTTCGACAGTCTGGAATGGGACTACCTATGGAAGGTCCTAGAGAAATTCGGGTTTGGCCCCAGGTTTATTAGTTGGGTGAAGCTGTTATATAACCAGCCAAGAGCAAAAATTAAAATCAACAACGAACTCTCCGAAATCTTCCAACTAGAGAGAGGAACTTGACAAGGCTGTCCCCTTTCCCCCCTTCTGTTCGCGCTGGCGATGGAACCATTGGCCATTAAAATCAGAAAATCAGAATATATACAGGGGTTCCGTAGACTAACCATAGAGGATAAGATCGCACTGTTTGCAGACGATGTCCTTTTTTTTCTGGGAGACACCGAAACCTTGTTAAAAAATGTGATCAAAACGGTGGGTGAGTTTGGGCTATGTTCTGGGCTGGTCATTAATTGGGAAAAGTCAGCACTACTGCCAATAGATCCCCTTGGTGTCCAGATATCTCACGGAATTCCTCAGTTAAAAGTAGTAGCTATGATGAAATACCTCGGGATATGGATCACGAGGGACATCAATAGCTTTGTTCCAAATAACCTAATTCCCCTCTTGTCCAAATGGGAACATAAAAGAGACATCTGGTGTAGACTACCATTATCCATAGCGGGACGATGTAATTTAATAAAAATGCTATGGCTGCCCCAGCTACTCTATATCCTCCATAACTCCCCAGTCTGGATAGATCAAAAATGGTTCAAAAGGATAGAATCCATCTTTAGAGAGTTAATCTGGAAGAAGGGACAAGCCAGGATTTGTCTCCAGACCATGCAGTTACCAGCTAAAGAGGGGGGAATGGCAGTACCTCACCCGAAAACATACTTCTTAGCTTCGCAGCTACAACATCTTGCGAATTGCGGATCGGAGGGAGACGGGAATCCCGGTACATTGATGCTAATAGGGGCACCACATAGGACAACATTGGAGGCACTCGAGGCTGGCTCGTTTATTCATAAATGTCCAACTATAAAACTTGTCCTTAAAGTATGGCAAACTACAAAAGCACTGATGGGCTATAAGGGAATAACAAGTTTTGGTTGCACCAGAGAGGGGCAAACGTTAAGGGAATTAAAAGATATTGAGAGATGCAAGGAATGGGAGAGAAAAGGGATAAACCGCTTAAACCAATTGTATGACGGAGAACATATGAAATCCTTTGCAGACTTGCGACAGGAATTCAATATAGCAAATAAAACATTTTACAGATACCTCCAGATCCAGCACGGCATCCAAGCCCAGTTCGGGTCACAACACATTGTATGGTCCTCGGCCCCTACCCTCCTGAAAATAAGCTCCTTAAAAACAACTAAAGGCCTGATCTCCGAATTGTATTCCAGAATAGGAGCTAAAACAATAAGTAGGGCAGGCCCCATTAAGAGCAGGATAGGGTGGGAGAGAGACTTAGGGCAAATGACCACGGAACAGTGGAGCGCGATCTTGAAGAGGGGGGTATTGGTTTCAATCTCTCCATCTCAGAAAGTATCACACTTGTTCCTCTTGCATAGAGTATACTATACCCCCAGGAGAATGTTCAATCTCGGGTGGAGAAGTACTGACGAATGTCCAAGGTGCAGAGCGACAGGCAAGCTTATCCACATGATGTGGAAATGCCCTAAGCTATTCAGGTACTGGGAGGAGGTGATAGACATAATAAATAAAACTTTTAAAACGAATTTGGAAGTTGAGTCTAAGACATGCCTATTAGGCAGTATCGAGGAGGATAGAGTGCCTGCCGGTGCCCTTGAGGTGGTGCTGAGATGTCTCTTCCAGGCAAGAAAGTTAATTGCGTGGAGGTGGCAGGCCCAGACCCCACCCACTGTCAAATCTTGGGTTGAAACCATTAACACAATGATCTGGAGCGAGAGAGTGACACTCACTAGACAGGGCAATTATAGAAAGTTTGTGAGGATGTGGAAACCTTGGCTAGACATAACAGGATGTTCTATATAAGAAGATGTCGTCTTTCAAACTTAATATATACTTTAATCCGCTACTGGACATCCCTTTATGGGGAGGATTAATCTAATGAAGCAAATTAACTCAAAAAACTGGTCCACGGTGTGATGGGAGGGTAGTTGGGTGGGCGAGGGCAGGAGGGGTGGTGGGGGGGATGGTGGACATACGGGAAGACAATTTGGTATTTAAGAGGCTTTTTTCACTTAATCATAATGATACAGAGGTAGGGGGAGGGGAAAAATGTATGCTTGTATATGTATTATGTTAAGTCTATGCACGATGGTGTACTACTTTTTGTACTATGTATATGTATATGCAAACAACAATAAAAAACGTTATAATTGAAAAAAAAAAAAAAGCGACGCAGTGCCGTAAGCTGAAATTTCACCTGGGAACGAAGGGGGTTTATGTGCCCAATAAGCAAGTGGTTAAAGAAGACTTGTGCATTGCATTAAAGTCGTTAAAATGCAAGCCATTAAAGAGCTTTAAAGGCTAACTGCAGTTAAAAACAAAACAAAAAAACATACAATTTAGCACAAGGGACATAATACAATCAGTAAGACGTCTCTTTTGTGCTGATACCTCTTCTTTTAGTTGTTCAAGCCCCCCACCCCTACCAAAGTAATCTTTCAATGTGGAATACAACTAAACTGCTCTCACCAAGAGATCCCGACTATGATCCTCCTATCTGCCTAGCTGCTCCAATTTCAGACCTCCCCAACCCCCCCCCCCCAATACAGTAAAACTGCGCATTTTAGAGTGGCCTTTTATTGTGGCCAGCCTTAGGCACACCTGTGCAATAATCATGCTGTCTAATCAGCATCTTGATACACCACACCTGTGAGGTGGATGGAATATATTGGCAAAGGAGAAGTGCTCACTAACCCAGATTTAGACAGATTTGTGAACAATATTTGAGAGAAATAGGCTTTTTGTGTAAAAAGAAAAAGTCGTAGATCTTTGAGTTCAGCTAATGATAAATAGGGGCAAACACAAGTGTTGTGTTTATAATTTCGATCAGTGTATATATATATATATATATATATATATATATATATATATATATATTTTGCTCAGCGAATAGATAACACACCACCAGAAGAAGGTGGGCCCAGCACAATCTCTGAGGCTGGCACATTCCCCATTAATTGCAGTACTAGAAGAAATCAAGGAGGAGGCCTTGTTCCTGCAGTCCTTATGAGAGCTGGGAGCACCTGAAACTGCTGTGGGAGGAGGTAAGGGGGAGAAGATGCATCCCAGTAATGTGCATGTCATCAAAGACAGTTGCCAACTGTGGGTGATTAGGGTGTGACCAGGAACACCTGGCACACCCTGTGCACACGCCTATGTACCCAGCCTATCTATTATATTTTTACAGCAAGTTTTACCTAATGTGACAAAATACATGGCTTCAGTTAAAGCGACACTAAAGATATATATATTTTTTTAAATAACAAACATGTTATACTTACCTCCACAGTGGCCCCAATCCACCTTTTCTGGGGTCCCTCGGCAGCTGTCATGGCTCCCCCTCCACAAGAGCTTTCCACCTTCATGCGAGCGAGCTGGCATGGTGGAAAGCTTTTGTTGGCACGCTCCTGTGATACAGCGGCGGGCATAGCCACCGACTGTATCACTCGGCCCCGCCCCCCAGCGCACCGCATCATCGGATGTGATTGACAGCAGCGCTAGCCAATGGCTGCGCTGCTATCAATCCATCCAACCTAGCCAATCAACAGCCAGGCTGGGTACCGAAGAGGATGCATTAAGGTGAAAAAACATTTACCTTTACAACCCCTTTAAGGCAGAAGATACCTGACAAAAAATAATTAATGCTTAACAAGCCAGTACATTATTTATTACATAACTTAGACTGAACAGTCAAATTTCTCTAACTTAAAGACATTTCTATAATAATTTATTTGGTAGTAGGTAGAGATAAATGAATGTGCTTAACCACTTGCCGCCCGCCCATTGCAAATTGACGTCGGCAAAGTGGTTTGAATATCCTGACTGGACGTCATATGACGTTCTCAGGATATTGAGCCGCTGGGGGCGCGCATCGCGGCGATCGTTGTTGCAGGGTGTCAGTCTGACACCCCGCAACACCGATCCAGGTAAAGAGTCTCCGACGGAGACTCTTTACCACGTGATCAGCCGTGTCCATGCACGGCTGATCACGATGTAAACAGGAGAAGCCGGTAATCAGCTTTTCTTCACTCGCGTCTGTCAGACGCGAGTAGAGGAGAGCCGATCGGCTGCTCCTATTACAGGGGGGGGATGCCCACCACAGGTATGCCACCCTAGACCACCAGGGATGACAATCACAAAAAAGGATGCCAATCAGTGCCCACAATGGATGCCAATCAGTGCCCACAATGGGCATCACTGATTGGCAGGCATTGTTTGGCACTGATTGGCATCCATTAGTACAACACATACATTAGTGTCACCTATCAGTGCCCACCTATGCCCATCTGTGCCGCCTATCAGTGCCCATCCATGCCGCCTTTCCGTGCCCATCCATGCCGCCTATCGGTGCCCATCCGTGTCGTCTATCCGTGCTGCCTATCCGTGCCAATCCGTGCTGCCTATCCGTGCCCATCCGTGCCGCCTATCAGTGACGCATATTAGTACCCATCATCAGTGCCCATCAATGCCACCACATCAGTGCCACCTCATCAGTGCCCATCAGTGCCGCCTTATCAGTGCCGTCAGTGCAGTACCATCAGTGCCCATCAGTAAAGGAGAAAACTTACTTATTTACAATGTTTTATCACAGAAACAAAAAAATATTTTTTTGCAGAAAATAAAAATCTCAGAGGTGATCAAATACCACCAAAAGAAATCCCTGTTTGTGGGAACAAAATGATAAACATTTAGTTTGGGTACAGTGTAGCAGTACCGCGCAATTGTCATTCAAAGTGCAACAGCGCTGAAAGCTGAAAATTGGTCTGGGCGGGAGGGTGTATAAGTGCCCTGTATGGAAGTGGTTAAGTTTGTTTTGCAGGCCATTTGTCAAACTCATCATGAAAATCTGATTATTGTGAACTTTAATCTGAACCCTATTGAAGTCAATATGGGTGAATTTTAAATAATCAGTTATTGCCATTTTCAAGGCTAATATGCAAGAAATGGTTGAACAAAGGGCATTGGGGAACTGGCCACTGACTTGGTGGACTAATGCAAAAAAAATGTTTCTAAAGTATTGATCAGCAGGAAAAAGTCCTCCCTTGACTTTGAAGGAAACATTGGGAAAACACATTTTTTTTAAATGACATGTTTAGAGAATCCTTTAACCACTTCAGCCCCTGAAGGATTTACCCTCTTAATGACCAGGCCATTTTTTGCGAAATGGTACTGTGTCGCTTTAACTGACAATTGTGCGGCCGTGCGATGCTGTACACAGACAAAACTGATGTCAATTTTCCCCACAAATAGGTGGAATGTGAATATAATGGTGGTATTTTATCACCTCTGCGGTTTTTATTTTTTGCACTATAAACAAAAAAAAAACGAACATTTTGAATTGATTAGTCCTGATATTTCACTTTTTTTATACTTTCACCAATGCAGTACAGCGTCACCATACAACTGGGAGACATTAACTGGTAACATTATGTAGAAAAAAATAAAAAGTTTTTGTTTATTTTATTTTTTATTACATGTGTTTATTTTTTTAACACACTGTACTACTCAGGCTATTTTTATTTTTTAAACATTATGGTTGCTTATACCAGTGAATTTCACTGGTATAAGCAACTTTTTTTACTGAATGAAACTGATTCATTCAGTGTGTATTGTGATTAACTGTGATTGACCACAGCTAATGATATGGTACAGATGGGTCGTGATTGGTCCTGTCTGCACCATGTGATCCATTTGACCAATCACAGTTAGCAGCACAATTGTACAGAGTGAATGGCATGAATCAAAGCCATTAATTGTTTACAATTATCATGTCATATGCTGTGATTGGTCACATCGATCACATGGTACCAGCAGCGGGCCAATACACTGATCAGTCATTGGCCGGTGACAGATTGCACCTCAACACGGCCCATAGGGTGGAACGCAGGGCGCAATCCAGGAGGACATCTTACAACGTCCACCCAGAATGACGAATATCCTGCCCAACCATTATTTGACAATAGGCTGGGCCTGAAGTGGTTAATCTGAAAAATAATCCTTGTCTTATAAACTTCTACAGACCATACAAAGTTCCAAATATCATAATTGTTACATACAAAAAAAGATCATTGTATGTCTAAGTACCATCCATAGGATAACAAATTCTTATGTCCCAGGCTGTCTCAGAAGGGTCTCTGACAGGCAGCTGAGATTACAGTCAGACCCTATCAGGTGGTTAAACTGAACACAGGTCGGACACTGTAGAGACCTGCCAAAGAGCTTTTAATTGGGTTTAGGTGAGACTGTGATATCTAACTATGGACATTATTAACACTTTTATTAATTCTTTTATTTTTGCATCTTCTTTGAGTCAAAATAAAACAATGTTCTGCATGCTGCTTTTTTGATGTTAGATTTTATATGGATGTGAGATCCTTGTGGATTTTACGCCAATGGACATGTATTACTATAGCTGTGCATGTATATCTGTCGTTCAGTAAAGCACCATTGGGAGTCATTCAAGGTCATTTAGCCCATGACTATTTTCAGCTACAACCTGGTCATGTTTGGGGTTATTGTATTGTGTATAGGAGTGAAGCTCTCTGAACTATGTAGATGTTCCTAAATAGTGTTCGGTGAACCGTTCGGCAAGAGCATGAGTTCGGGCTAAACATTTACATGTTCGACCATTCACCGAACACCCGAATGTGCAGGGTGTTCGCCGGGTATTTGTCCATCCAAACACCCTGAAATGCACTGCACAGTGCATTCTGAGCCCTGATTGCCCAATCAGGGCGCAGTGTATGCTGGTTGCTAAGGAGCGGGGTCAGGAAGCCGGCCACGGCATCCTTAACAACTGATGAGTCATCAGCTGTCAATGTGTTTACCCGTTTAAAAAAAAAAAAAACGTTTTGTGTCTGGTATGGATTTTAAGGGGAACCCCATGCCAAAATATAAAAGAATAACGGCGTGGGGTCCCCCCCCAGAAATACCAGACTCTTATCCGGGCATGCAGACCCTTCCTGAACCATACCAGGCCACATGCCCTCAAAATAGGGGGGTGGTTTGGGTCAGGGGGTGCCCAATATTCTTGCCCCCTCTTATGTGAATGGGTAGGGGTACCGCTACCCATTCACCAAAAAAGCGTACATAAAAAATAAAAACAGGAAACAAGTTTTTAACAAATCCTTTATTAAAAGATAATGTTGTAAAAAAAAATCATTTAAATCCATCATCAATCACACTACCCATGTGGACTGGGGAGGGCACACAGTTTTTTTTCTTAATGCAAGTCATTTTAAATGACTTGATTTGTTTTTATCTATAGAAATGTAATTTATGCTGCAGGCAGATTAAAGGGACACCCAAGGCACCATAGTTAAAGATTTTTTTATTATTATTGCACAATTAAAATCACTGCTCCTGAAAAAAAAACATTGTTCAATTTTTTTTTTTTTTTTGCATTGATACATGTCCTCTAGGGCAGTATCCACACCCCATACCAATTCTATGGCCAATTACTTGCATATAAGCCTTCAAAATTGCCACTTTTGATCTTTCCTGTTTTCAATAGGGTTCACCATTTGGATTAGAATTCTTCCTCTGTTCAGGAGTTCTGCTGCAAACCAAACATGACGTTGTTCGGCCCATTTCTACTCCTAAATGTGGACATTATACTGTAGGTATCACTAAACTAGCTTATACAAAGTGGATAAATACCCCTGCTATGGGAAATGTGTGTCTACTGAAGGGATAATGTAGTCATGTGATGCTCCTTACCTGAACAAGCAAATATGGCAAGGTAGCAAAGATGGCAAAGACCAACAAGGGGAACAAGAGGTAGCACAGCAAACATTTCAGTTAACAGTATTCCCTGCTACACCTGTTTTTTCAAAGGTGACCTTCAACACTGTGGGGTAAATTTGTGATTGAGAAGCTACATGTTAATGTATCACTACCCCCATAGGAGCTGCTGGTTTAGATTTGGACCTGCCGTTATCTTACTGTTCCTTACACTCGTCTCAGGGGTTCTCCTTGAAAATGTGGATAAAGAAAGAAATGTCTGCGCCTAACACCCAGTCTTTTTTTCTCCCTCCTGTAGAGAGGGTTTTTATTAAAGCAAACTTCAGAAAAGAGGGATGGAGGTTTAGGGGAGATTCAGGTATCTTACTTGCAAATCACAAATATTCTCTTAGGTCCAGAGGAACAACTGTCTCCACGCTGGACTCCGCTCACAGTGCCAGGATCTCTCAGCCATTCTGGCAGCACTGTGAGGTAAATTTTGATCCGGATGCATCCTCCAATTGAGTCCTCAATTTCTCGGTCCCTTCCAGCAGGCAAGACGACACAGGACCATCCCTGGATCAGTAGGCCCCAGAAGCTCCTGGGCCTACATCTCAGTAACGGAGCCTCAGACCAACGTGTCCCCGAGGCGGGAACCGCCAATACATCCCTCAGGCCAGGAGGGCCCTCGGGTCTGGATCAGGCAAAACTGACCCCACAAAATGGTGTCTGTCCCTTAAGTACCCCCTCCCAGAAAGCACAGCAGGTTGACCACGCCCCCTGATACACTTCTGAAAAAGGAATACCCAATACATTCAACCTGTTGCATTTCCAATGATGACCACCACTGGTGACACCTACTGTAAAGTGGAAAAACGTGCAACCCAGCTGAACTGAAACAGAACCACAATTTGAATACAATCTTTCTACAAACTATTGCTCAGACAAACTATAATTTTAACATATAGCACCCACTCATTGGGAGCAGGGTGCTACATTAATAACCTGAATAAGGGTGATTGTTTTTTGGATGCACACTGTTTTATTGTAGCCTGGAACGTGTGCACAAATAGGACTACAGAGTCAAAACTGGTTAGGGCCCTTTTCAACAAACAGCAGTACCAGAAGCAAAACACACACACAACTTAGGGTTCTGATAAATTGCTTCTGAATTGTATATTTTCCTGGAGTTTTCCTTTAAATAAAACATAGAAAGATGCTGAATACTGGCTCTGCAGGACTAAAACTATGTTGTTTCAAATGTGAGTTTTCTTTACTAAACAAACAAACTGAGGGCTAAAATATAACACCTCAGACTGGATATACTTGTGTTGTTAGGTGAAGTGCTGTGTTTCCTCAGTTCTATCTTTGAAATCCAGTTTACTGCAGGCACAATTCCTTTATGTGTCCCAGTGCAGAGAAAATTTTATTTGGAAAAGAAGAAAATCACATCAATAATTTAGTAAGCTCTACATCGCCATTACTATAATATGTACATACTTTATATTAGGTATTTGTATTCTGTCAGGAATATGTAGAATCTATTATAAGGGATTTGACAAAGCTACTGTATGTCTCACTGTGGAATAACAATTATTATACTTCTTTTAACTAACTAAAGCTTATTACAGTTCTGTAAAACTACAGCTTGTACTAATATTGACAATGGCTTAAAATGGAGAAATGTAATTTGTACTAACTTTGCTCCATGGTTTAGTTCAGTATCTCCCCCTGTGACATTTTTCCTGAATCCCTCCCTGTAAATGGACTACACAGTGTGTGTCAGGGCCCCAGGTAGTTTTCAGCAAAACCAAGAAAAAAAATTGGTATTCTTTAAAGCAAAAAAAATAAAAAAAACAAAGCTACTGTATAAGCTTCACAAGGGTTATTATTTGTGATTCAGAAGCTAAAGAACTTAAATTAAGTAATTTAAGGACTATTTATAACTACTTTTTGAAAAATTATAAGAGCTTTTTTTTATTTTAATATCGTTACTTATTTAAAATGAAATATTGGTTTGGAACAAAATAAGCAATCCATAAAATATAGACATGGATATTTCTGTTGAATAAAAGTGTAAATTATTATTAAATAAAAACGCTGTACATATTAATATAGGCAAAGGGTTTGGTTTACCAAAAAGTAAAGGCTGTGCTCCAAATAAAGTGAGACAACTTTTCAATTTAAATGTTCGTAAAGAAAGAAAAAAGGTATACTTATGTACTTATGTGTTTAACCACTTTAGCCCCGGACCATTTGGCTGGTCAATGACCAGGCCACTTTTTGCGATTCGGCACTGCGTCGCTTTAACTGACAATTGCGCAGTCGTGCGGCGTGGCTCCCAAACAAAATTGGCGTTATTTTTTTTCCCCACAAATAGAGCTTTCTTCTGGTGGTATTTGATCACCTCTGCGGTTTTTATTTTCTGCGCTATAAATAAAAATAGAGCGACAATTTTGAAAAAAAAAGAATATTTTTTTACATGTTGCTGTAATAAACACACAGCTCCCGGTCCTGTCAGGGGAGAAATGCCTGACCATCTGTTCATACAATGTATGAACAGCGATCAGTCATTTCCCCTAGTGAGTCCACCCCCCTACAGTTAGAACACACCCAGGGAACATACTTAACCCCTTCTCCGCCCCCTAGTGTTAACCCCTTCCCTGCCAGTGGCATTTTTATAGTAATCCAATGCATTTTTATAGCACTGATCGCTATAAAAATGCCAATGGTCCCAAAAATGTGTCAAAAGTGTCCGAAGTGTCCGCCATAATGTCACAGATCCAAAAAAAAAACGCTGATCGCCGCCATTACTAGTAAAAAAAAAAATATTAATAAAAATGCCATAAAACTACCCCTTATTTTGTATAACTTTTGCACAAACCAATCAATAAACGCTTATTGCGATTTTTTTTTACAAAAAAAATATGTAGAAGAATACGTATCAGCCTAAACTGAGGAAAAATGTTTTTTTTATATATTTTTTTGGGGGATATTTATTATCGCCAAAAGTAAAAAATATAATTTTTTTTCAAAATTGCCGCTCTATTTTTGTTTATAGCGCAAAAACTAAAAACCGCAGAGGTGATCAAATACCACCAAAATAAAGCTCTATTTGTGGGGAAAAAAGGACGCCAATTTTGTTTGGGAGCCGCGCAATTGTCAGTTAAAGCGACGCAGTGCCGAATGGCAAAAAGTGCTCTGGTCTTTGACCAGCAATATGGTCAGGGGGTTAAGTGGTTAAACAAACTGCTTGTGATATAGTCATATGTCTGTTTAAGCACTTTCTAAAGCATCTTTTCAAATTGTTTTAATATGTTTATGGAGTCTGCTTTCATGTCCTGTGCAGAGTCTTTATAATCATGATCATTCTCCTCATAAGCTGCCTGTGACTGCCTTTTCTGCCTATCAGCTCATGAGGTACCTGTGTGAGGAGAAGGGGCGGCACCATTTTCGTTACAACTCTAGGCTGAATGTCTTTAGTATTCTTAGTACTGCTCTTCAGGCAGTCACCCCTAAGCACCATATTTTGTTCGCTGTACCTCTTAGGCCACGTACACGACAAAAACCAGCAAGAAACTTGCTGGGAGATATTTTTTTGCTGAGGAAACCGGTTGTGTGTACACTTTCATCGAGGAAACTGTTGAGAAACTCGACGAGCCAAAAAGAGAGCAAGTTCTCTATTTCCTCGACCGAATGGAGAAACTTGCCTTGTCGAGTTCCTCGACAGCCTAACAAGGAACTCGACGAGTGTTTCGCCCGTCGAGTTCCTCGGTCGTTTGTACGAGGCCTGAGAAGGTTAATGAGTCGGGTTCTGCCATGAACCAAGCTGTGCGGGCGTTTTATAAGGCTGTGGAGTCCCGTGAGTTACGGAGCTTCAGCGGGACATGTCCGTCTCCGCAGACTCTGTACATGCGCCTCCTGCCTTTTATCAACCAATCATAGGCAAGCAAAATTGCTTTTGTCTTTTGTTCTTTTGTTTTTAACATAAAGGTTTTATTTTGGTTTACATGGTGGTACCCAAGTAAAAAAGCTTGTGTTTTTTTTTCTTTTTTTTTTACATTTCCCTTACATGTGGTTAGGCTTTCTTTGCAAAAAGAAACTATAGCACATTCACTAAGCTCTAGGACAAACTCTATTGCAGAGAACAACTTCACTTGCAAAATGAACTGTCTATTTGACTTTAGTAAATCAGCTCCCATGTCTTGCATTAATAACAGCTAATAATGTTAACGAGGCTGCATGCAAGTTGCATTAATGTTTCAGCATTCTGGGGTGTTTGTTTTTAATATAACAAAAAGGTTCTGAAATCACAACTAGAAACACCAGCTAGAAAACTTCAGCATTCTTGTTTATACATCTTTCCGTAGGCCATACATTAAATGTATAGACAAGTCATTGAAGTCCATGTGATTGACTAGTACTTGCACATTATTACACAAAGCTTGCTTGGAAAAAGACATGCTAACAAAGGAAAAACATTTGTTGTTGGAAACAATGTCAGATCTTAAATCAGACAACATTTTGTTTTTTTATGTGAGCAGGGATCGGGTTAAAACCGCTGCAAGTTATTTTTTTTGTCTGTCCTTGTCCCATTGAGGAGCTAACCCTACATGCCTTGTCAAAAAATGCCACAGGAATGAGCGTAAATCTCTACATAGTGAGGGAAACTCTTTTCTTATGCCGCGTACACACACTCGGAATTTCCGACAACCGTGGATTTTTTTACATTGGAATGTTGGCTCAAACTTGTGTTTCATACACACGGTCACACAAATGTTTTCTGAAATTCTGAATGTCAAGAACGCGGTGACGTACAACACTACGACGAGCCGAGAAAAATTAAGTTCAATTATTTCGAGCATGCATCAAATTGATTCCGAGCATGCATAGGAATTTGTATGCTCGAATTGCATACAGACGATCGGAATTTCCGACAAGAACTTTTGCTGTCGGAAATATTAAGAACCAGCTCTCAAACATTTGTTGTCGAGTCCCAATTGGAATATTTAGCTTTACCTCTTGTTCTGTTGACAAGTCTCCAATTTTGTGGTCATCAGGGCACATAGAAAGTGCAAGCCTAACTATCAGGGACACAAATAGTGACAAAAACAGGCAAGGGTTTAATCCTTTTGCTGCCGGAGCTGCATTTAATTTAAACTTTTTTTTTTTGCACAAATGTTAAAATAATAATTTTGGACCTCAATATTAGTTAAAATGCCAAAACAGTATATATTTTCAGAAAGCTTAGACCTTAGAGAATAAAATGGTGACATTTATAATATTTTATACCACAATATATTAGTTTAAAGCCTTGTACACACGCACGGTTTTCTCGGCCAGAAACAGCAAGAAAACTGCTGGCAGAGCTTTCTTGCTGAGTAAACCGTGCGTTTGTATGAGGTTTTGAGGTTTCTCGACGGGAAAACTTCCCAGAATGTAGACGAGAAAAATAGAGAACCTGCTCTATATTTTCCCGTTGTGATTCTCGGCAGTGTTTTCCTGCCGAGAAACCTGAGCTTGTGTATACCTACCTGTCTCCATAGAAACCCGTGCATGCTCGAAATGACTTTGATGCATGCGCGGTAGCTTCCAAGGCATAGGTAGGGTGAAGCAAGATGGTGGCGACGGCATCAATTGTGATGTGCGCATGCTCGTCGTAGTTGATGACGTCACCGCGTTCGTGCCATTCATTCTTTTGAATCGTACATGTGTACACTCGGCCGGCAAGAAAATCTTGCCAGGAATCTTGTCAGGAAAAACAAAGTTTTTTTTCCCTGACGAGAATCCTGGCAGTGTGTACAGGGCTTTACAATTTATCAAGGACAAGTTTTCAGTAAAGAATGTGAGGCTACGGCAGTATGCTGAGCCTGCATGGGATAGAGCAGAGGGAGAAGTGGGCTGCCGCGCTCTGGGGTAGTAACAGCCTCTGATTGGTCAGCTGCGGCAGCCCCCTTCTCTGATAGGTCCGTTCGCGTGAGGTAAAACCCGCACTGGACGAGCCTATATAAGGGAGAGGCTGAGGCGATTTGCTCAGTCACATCTCCTGACAAGCAGCATCGCCCGCCTCTCCCTCTCTCTCAGGATGAAGCGCGCTGTGCAGGACAGCCGTGAGGAGCTCTTATGTAGACTCCTAGAGAAGGCGGAGAGCAGGGGAGGTGAAGAGTGGCTGAAGCGTTGCCTGTCTGAGGAGAGTGGCTCTGTTTTATCTGTCAGCCCAGCTGCAGTACCAGAGATGAGCGTGGGCGCCCCCAGGAAACAGCCTGGAAGAAAAAAGAAATGTAAGACCAATAATTTAGCTCCTCAAGCTGAGGGAGCTGCAACAAGAGGTGCTTCTTGCCAGCAAGGGAGCAGCGCTGCCTCTTCCCCCCCTCCTGGGGACTTGGGTGAGCATGTTTTACCTGAAGTTGTTTTCAGTAATGTTAACCAGTTATCTGCATTTTCTAGTCTAATTGAATCTTTGTCTGTCATTGTGCAGCAGTTCAAAGGTATACATGATGCGGATTTTACCTCACAAAATGTAAATATGTATGTGCAACCAGGTGAGAGTCTGAGTACTCAGGCATGCACAGTAAGTCAGAGTGCACAGGAGACTGGTGCTGGAAATAGCGATAATGCTATTGATATGGAGGAGGTTGGTGTGGTGTGGCATGAGGCTGGTCATCCCTCTCTGCTAAATAAGGATGTTACTGTCAGATCGAGTGTGAGGTGTCCTGCTGTTAATAATACTTTACCCCTCAGATCCTCGGCTGCTATGGTCAGCGAGTCTTCCTTTAAGGAACCCCTCCCTTGCAGTTTATCCCCGCTGGGTTTTCATCTGTCTAAGTCAGTCAAAGAAAAAATTTGGAGGGGTGAATATCTCGATATATTATCACTTCTCCCTGCTTCTAAGGAGTTTTTGGCTAAATCTGACAGGCAGTCCAGCGAAAGAACAGAGGAAGATAGGAGGAGAGCGGTTCCTAAGACATTTCAAAACTGGCTGCAAGCGTTCTGTATCTATTCAGCAGTTATGGGAGAACGCTTCCCGGGGAAGTGCTCAGGTTTATTCCAACACCTGGATATTATTGCGGAGGCCTTTCGCCACTTTGGCGGCTCCGCATGGTTCTCATATGACGAGAATTTCCGTCAAAAACTAGCTGTGCACCCATCGCTGCATTGGGGGGCTAAGGACGTTGGTTTATGGTTAAACCTTATGCTGCCACCTAGGCCCCAGTTCACCCCTCGCCCCGCTTCAAATGGTCAGAGTCCAGTCAGGAAGGGTGTATGCTTTGCATTCAATGAGGGTCAATGTAAATTCTTATTGAATTGTAGATACAAACATGAGTGTTCTTATTGTGGCGGTACTCACGCGGCGAGCAGATGTTTTCGTAAAGCTGCCGCTAGTTCCTCTCATTCAGGACCCAAGGACACACATGGGAAAGGCCCCGACTCCGGTGAGCCTGGCAAGAATGCGCCCATGGCTCGAGCGCTATCCAGACCACAGGATGGCGGCTCTGCTAACTGAAGGTTTTGCCAATGGTTTCTTAGTGCCATCCTTTACTGGTTCAGGGTGTACACCAGTTAAAAATTTACTATCGGTATCCATGCACTCTAACTTAGTGCTTGAGAAAATTTGCAAAGAATTGTCTGAGGGTAGGGTGGCTGGCCCCTTTAATGACCCGCCATTCTCTAATTTCCGGTTGTCCCCTTTGGGCATCGTACCCAAGAAAGAGCTGGGTGCGTTCAGACTGATCCACCACCTATCTTACCCACCGCATTCGTCACTCAATGACGAAGTTGCCTCTGTGGAGGCTCCAGTCTGCTACGCCTCATTTGATGAGGCTTTGTGTCTTTTGAGGCAAGCAGGGCAAGGGGCTGTGCTAGCAAAGGCTGATATTAAGTCGGCTTTCCGCCTTCTTCCCGTGCATCCACAAGGCTTCAATTCTTTGGGTTTTCAATTTTTGAATAAATATTATTTTGATAAATGCATGCCAATGGGGTTTTCTATGTCATGCTTTTATTTCGAGGCTTTTTCCTCCTTCTTACATTGGGTCGTGTCAGTCGTTATCCCTCAAGGCCTTATCCTACATTATCTAGATGACTTCTTGTTTTTAGGTCCCCGGGGGTCATCAGTGTGTATGGAAGCTTTACAGGTTTTCTTTGACGTTTGTCATGACTTTGGCGTGCCTCTGGCCCAGGAGAAAACAGTTTTTCCCACGACAGTTATTGAATTTTTGGGGATCACGGTTGACTCCGAACGAATGGAATTCAGATTGCCACAACAGAAGATACATAAAATGAAGTCTATGATTGCAACCTTTCTTGTCAGTAAGAAGGTGTGCTTAAAGGAGGCACAATCTTTGCTGGGTCTTTTTGCTTTTGCAGCCAGAGTCATCCCTATGGTGAGGGTATTTTCGCGCAGGTTCTCGTTAGCCATAAAAGGTATGGTGAACCCTTACGCTCATTTCCGAATTTCAAAAAGCATCAAGGATGATCTAAGAATTTGGGATGCTTTTTTAAATGAGTTTAATGGTTCCTCGGCCTGGCAAATGGACTTTATTAATAGTTCTCAGTTGGAATTCTTCACCGATGCAGCTGGCTCTGCTGGGTTCGGGGCTTTCTTGGATGGGCGCTGGTGCGCCCAGTCCTGGCACCCTGATTGGCTCCAGAAGGAGATACTTCAAAATCTAGTTCTGTTGGAGCTCTTTCCAGTGATTGTGTCGGTGGTTGTGTGGGAAGACATCTTTAGGAATCGTAGAATCTTAGTTCATACGGATAATAAAGGTGTCTTTTTTGCCATCAATACTCTGTCCTCTAAGTCTGATCCCGTTCTGAGGTTATTGCGTTTCCTTGTACTTCATTGTATGAACTGTAATATATGGTTGAGAGCTGAGCATATTGCAGGTAAAGAAAATAACATAGCAGATTCTTTATCTCGTTCACAGTTCAAGAGATTCCGAGAGTTGGCGCCATCAGCGGATCAACATGGCACCCCTTGCCCAGACTTCCTCTGGGGCTTAATTTGGGAATAATATTCCGGAATCTCAAGGCTTCAGTAGCGGAAAACACCTGGAGGGATTATAGGCTTTCATGGCACAAATGGTGCTCTTTCTGTCAACCATTGGGTTTGGATCCACTAGATGTGTCTTCTTACGTGGCTTTGTCTTTTTTGTCCTTTCTCATTCAGTCTAATCTGTCCCCGGCTTCCATAGGTAAAATATTGGCTGGAGTTTCTTTTTTCCTTAAGTTTGCAGGCCTTCCTGCTCTTACCTCTTTCTTTCAGGTCACCCAGGTTTTGAAGGGCCTCAAAAAGTCTAGGCCCTCTTTAGATAATAGGCGTCCCATATCTATCCCCATTTTGATCGATCTTCTTCAGATCCTTCAAGATGTCTGCTCATCCAATTTCGAATCTTTGCTTTTTAAGGCTGCTTTCTCTATAGCATTCTTTGGAGCCCTTCGGTTAGGTGAGTTTACTGCAGCAAATAGAAACGCTTTTTCATTTCTCCGTTTTTCTCATGTTCAGTTTGACGTCGGTTCTGTCCGTCTGTTTTTGTCCAGATCAAAGTCCTCTCAGGTTGGCCAGTGGTTTTCTTTATCCAGTTCTCCTAATGAGGCTATCTGTCCCGTGTTTCATGTTCGTAATTATCTTTTGGTCAGACCATTGAGTAACGATTCCTTTTTTATTCATGAAGACTTGTCCTCTCTAACTAGGTACCAGTTCTCAGCTGTTTTGGCCTCCTGTTTGAAGCGCTTGAATTTATCTGGGTACCAATTTTCTTCCCATTCTTTCCGAATTGGCGCTGCCACCACAGCTGATTCTATAGGTTTTTCAGAGAGTAAGGTTAAAAAAGTGGGCAGGTGGGGCAGCAATAGATATAAGTTATATGTTCGTCCCAGTCTTCTAACTTTATGATTCTCTTTCAGATTTATCCAGGAATATCGCTTGGGTCATAGGTCACTCCTACGTGTTCTGGGCTTACAAGCACTCCGGATCCAGATCATACTCTGCTAACCTGGGGCTTGATCCTGATTTATTTTTAATTTTATGGTCAGGTGTTAGAGGTATGCGGTGGCGCAATTTAAAAGACCACCTAGCTTATTTGTCTTCTGTCTGGCCTCAACCCCAAGTGATAGTTATCCACGTGGGGGCTAATGACTTGGGTAAATTCAACACATGGGACTTGTTATGTGAAATGAAAAGGGATCTCTATTCCATAACTCAAATGTTCCCAGGTTCAGTGTTAGTATATTCTGAGATGGTTCCCAGGCTGTTATGGTCGCCGCACGGCACCCTTTTCTACGTGGATAGAATCCGCAGACGGCTAAATAGGACGATTCATAGTTTTATGCCTTCAATTGGTGGCTCTTCCTTTCGTCATTCCGAGTTAGAGGGTTTTTTGCCTGGGTTGTTTCGGGTTGACCAAATTCATCTGTCAGGCATTGGCCTGGACATTTTTAATATGGGTATCCAGTCCATGATCGAATCAGCCACGGTGGTGGGGGGGCCTCGGCCAACAGCTTCGCGGTTGGCCCCGGCCGGTGGGGAGTAGTCGTCCAGCTTTTGCTGGATGGACAGAAATTAATTTGATTTTAAAGTTTTAAGTTTAGCCAATTTGGCCTTTTGTAATTTAATTTATTTATTGAGAAAATTTTTGTAACCCCGCCCCCACATTTTATGGATGACACCGTGGCCAATTTTACCAAAGTTAAATAAAAATGTTGTATCAAATTGTTGTTTGGTCTCCTTATTCAATACCTCTGTACTAGCCCATGTGAGGCTACGGCAGTATGCTGAGCCTGCATGGGATAGAGCAGAGGGAGAAGTGGGCTGCCGCGCTCTGGGGTAGTAACAGCCTCTGATTGGTCAGCTGCGGCAGCCCCCTTCTCTGATAGGTCCGTTCGCGTGAGGTAAAACCCGCACTGGACGAGCCTATATAAGGGAGAGGCTGAGGCGATTTGCTCAGTCACATCTCCTGACAAGCAGCATCGCCCGCCCGCCCACCCTTACCTGTCAGTTTGTCATAATAAGTCATGGGGTCGTCTGTATGGGGGGAGTAGTCGTCCAGCTTTTGCTGGATGGACAGAAATTAATTTGATTTTAAAGTTTTAAGTTTAGCCAATTTGGCCTTTTGTAATTTAATTTATTTATTGAGAAAATTTTTGTAACCCCGCCCCCACATTTTATGGATGACACCGTGGCCAATTTTACCAAAGTTAAATAAAAATGTTGTATCAAATTGTTGTTTGGTCTCCTTATTCAATACCTCTGTACTAGCCCATGCATAAAACTAAATGTTTGTGCAAAAAACACAACACGTTACAGTTTTTTTTTGTAAAGTAAAAAATATGAGATAATATTGTGTAAATAGACGTCAAACATGTAAAGCTTTAAAATTGCATGTGCCCGTGAAATGGTGGCAAACTTCAGTACAGAGATAACGTTGACAACGTTTTAAACGCACTTACAGACGATCACTTTAGTGTTAACTAGGGATGAGCCGAACACCCCCCCGTTCGGTTCGCACCAGAACCTGCGAACAGACCAAAAGTTTGTGTGAACTTTAGAACCCTGTTAAAGTCTACGGGACTCAAAAGTTTGAAATCTAAAGTGCTAATTTTAAAGGCTAATATGCAAGTTATTGTCTTAAAAAGTGTTTGGGGACCCGGGTCCTGCCCCAGGGGACATGTATCAATGCAAAAAAAGTTTTAAAAACTGCAGTTTTTTCGGGAGCAGTGATTTTAATAATGCTTAAAGTGAAACAATAAAAGTGAAATATTCCTTTAAATTTCATACCTAAGGGGTGTGTAAAGTATGCCTGTGAAGTAGCGCTTGTTTCCCGTGCTTAGAACTGTCCCTGCACAAAGTGGCATTTCTGAAGGAAAAAATAATAATTTAACCACTTAAGGACCGCCTCCTGCACATATACATCGGCAGAATGGCACGGCTGGGCACAGGCACATACTGGTACGTCGCCTTTAAGAGCCCAGCCGTGGGTCGCGCGCATGCCGCTGGCACGCACACGCGACCGTGGTACCCGCGGACCCGATCGTCACCGGTGTCCCGCGATAGGTCACAGGAGCTGAAGAACGGCGAGAGGTGTGTGTAAACACACATTCCCCATTCTTCACAGTGGCACTGTCATTGATCGTCTGTTCCCTGATATAGGGAAAGATGATCAATGACGTCACATGTCCAGCCCCGCCCCCCTACAGTTAGAAACACATATGAGGTCACACTTGACCCCTAAAGTGCCCCCTAGTGGTTAACTCCTAAACTGCAATTGTCATTTTCCCAGTAGTCAATGCATTTTTATAGCACTTTTTGCTGTGAAAATTACAATGGTCCCAAAAATGTGTCAAAATTGTCCCATGTGTCCGCCATAATGTCGGAGTCACGAAAATAAAAATAAAAAAAAATCGCTGATCGCCGCCATTAATAGTAAAAAAAAAATATATTAATAAAAATGCCATAAGACTATTCCCTTTTTTGTAAACGCTATAAATTTTGCGCAAACCAATCGTTAAGCGCTTATTACGATTTTTTTTTTACAAAAATAGGTAGAAGAATACGTATCGGCCTAAACTGAGGAAAAAATATGTTTTTTTTATATCTTTTTTGGGGATATTTATTATAGCAAAAAGTAAAAAATATTGCATTTTTTTCAAAATTGTCGCTCTATTTTTGTTTATAGCGCAAAAAATAAAAACCGCATAGGTGATCAAATACCACCAAAAGAAAGCTCAATTTGTGGGGAAAAAAAGGACGCAAATTTTGTTTGGGAGCCACGCAGTGCCAAATCGGACCAATATGCAGGTTAAGGACCTTGCCCCTTTTTGCGAGTCTTAAGTGGTTAAAACCACTTGCGGCTATAATGAATTGTCGGCTCCTGGCAATACAGAGAAAGTTCAATTACCAGGCCTTTCAGGTCTGGTATGGATATTAAGGGGACCCCTGCATCAAATTTTAAAAAAATTACGTGGAGTTCCCCCCAAATATCCATACCAGACCCTTCAGGTCTGGTATGGATTTTAAGGGGAACTCCACCCCAAATTTAAAACAAAATGGTGTGGAGTTCCCCCCAAAAATCCATACCAGACCCTTTATCCGCGCACACAACCTGGCAGGCCGCAGGAAAAGAGAGGGGGATGAGAGAGAGCGCCCCCTCTTGAACCACAAGGCCACATGCCCTCAACATGGGGAGGATGCTTTGGGGGTCTGTGACCACTCAAAGCACCATGTCCCCATGTTGATGGGGACAAGGGCCTCATCCCCACAACCATTGCCCGGTGGTTGTGGGGGTCTGTGGGCGGGGAACCCCCAGATCCTGCCTCCCCATGTGAATTGGTAATGGGGTACATTGTACCCCTACCATTTCACAAAGAAAGTGTAAACAATTGTGAAAAAAACAGACACCGTTGGGAAAGTCCTTTAAAAATAAAAAAATAAAAATAAAAAAAGAGATTCCAGCGGTGGTAATCCATTCTCGGTCTCCACTCCAATGCTGTCGGTATCCTGCGATGGGTGATCTCCTCTCTGGGGTCCAGCAATGAAAAGATCTCCTCTTCATCCAGGTCCAGGATCCAACGATGAGATGTCCGCAGCACAGCACATCCTGTCTCCACCGGAGACACCCCAGGAATGATGCGGCGGGAGCCAGTGACATCTCTTATGTAGCTGAAGGCAGGGCCACCCATCACGTGACCCCACCCCCCTCTGACGCAAGGGGAAACCCGGGCTTACCCAGTGATGTGATGGGTGACCCCGCCCCCCTCTGATGCAACTGAAACCTGCATGTGGCCTGGTGGTTCAAGAGGGGGGGGCGCTCTCTCTCATCCCCCCTCTTTTCCTGCAGCCTGCCAGGTTGCGTGCTCGGATAAAGGGTCTGGTATGGATTTTTGGGGGGAACTCCACTAAAAATTTTTTTAATTCGGGGTGGAGTTCCCCTGAATATCCATACCAGACCTGAAAGGCCTGGTAACTGAAAGTCATTGATGAAAAAAAAGAAAAATGTGTGGGGGTCCCCCCAAATTCAATGCATTTTCTCTGTATTGCTGGGAGCAAACAATTCATTATAGCCGGGAGTGGTTTTAAAATACTTTTTTTCTTTCAGAAATTACAGTTTGTGCACGGGAAACAAGCGCTGCTTTACAGGCATACTATACACCCCCCAGGTACGAAATTTAAAGGAATATTTCACTTTTATTGTTTCACTTTAAGCATTATTAAAATCACTGCTCCCGAAAAAACTGCTGTTTTTAAAAAACTTTTTTTGGCATTGATACATTTCCCCCTGGGGCAGGACCCGGGTCCCCAAACACTTTTCATGACAATAACTTGCATATAAGCCTTTAAAATTAGCACTTTAGATTTCTCCCATAGACTTTTACAGGGTGTTCTGCGGCTTTTCGAATTTACCGCAAACACGCCAAATTGTTCGCTGTTCGCCGAACGGGCGAACAGGCAATGTTCGAGTCGAACATGAGTTTTGCATTTATGTGGGGGCCAGGGGAAGGGGGGGGGTTAAAGAGGAAGAAAACCCTTGTTCTTTTTTTTTAAATACCCTGCATAGCATACTAGCTCATTATGATCGACTTACCTGAGAACGAAGCCCTCGAAGTTCTCCTCTGTGCCCTCCGCCGCCGCCCCCATGTCTCCGGCGATCTTCTTCCTGTTATCGCCGCTCCGGCGCCGTGATTGGACGGAGCGGTGGTGACGTCACTCCCGCGTATGCGCGTGGGACCGGCCGATACCCGTGCATGCGTGAAAGTTTGTCATTAACCCCGAAATTTCCAGGCTCAAAAACAGCACTCAGTGCACCTGCGCCGTAGACATCGGTGCTATGTTTTCAGCAAATATCTCCTTAACCGTGTAGGTTAAGGAGATATTTCTTGCACCTACAGGTAAGCCTTAATCTAGGCTTACATGTAGGTGCAAGATGTGTGGTTAGGTTTACAACCACTTTAAGTGGACCTTTGTATTTTATGTTAATTTTTTCAAATGTAACTTTGTTGCTATCACATTGGGAACCCTTAATTAAAGTGAATGGTTACTTTTAATGATCTATTAGGCCGTGGATGTCTCCCGTGCAATCTGCTGAAGATAATGGAGTGCAGATTCCACTCCATTAGCTTCTTCCTCTTCCACAGTGGCCAGGGAAAGTGACAGAAAAAAAATGGAAGTGACATATTACTTTTGGGTTCTTACTAGCTAGGAAAGATCAGCAAACAGATGTGCATTGCTCTCTCCCTCCTCTACCTTGTGACACCTCACTGAAGTAATGAAGCAGTGTTTAATCTGTATGATCACTAACTGTACATTTTAAAGCTGAGAGTCAGCTTGTCAAAATTACAGTAAGCACATTTTCAGCTACTATAGCAGCCAGTACAGTTTGTATACCCCCCTGCTGCTAATGCATGACCTACTTTGGTGGCAGGGAAATTATTAATTCTTCCCAGCTCTTCCCAGCCCAGATCCAAAACTACAAAAAAAAATGTTCACACTATATACACTTGGAGAAATCAAGGGATACCTTTGGACAGGTGTTATAATTTTGGTTCTACTTTAACTAAAATAATTTATAAAAAGTTTCCCCACACAGGGGAAAGTAGTGCTGTAAAGTAGCACTCGTTTCCTGTGCTTAGAACTGTCCCTACACAAAGCGTAATTTCTGAAGGAAAAAAGTCATTTAAAATAACTCGTGGCTATAATGAATTGTCGGCTTCCGGCAATACAGAGAAAAGTCATTTATTTAAAAAAAATGCATGGGGGTCCCCCCAAATTCAATTACCAGGCCCTTCAGGTCTTGTATGGATTTTAAGAGTAACTCCGCCCCAAATTTAAAAAGAAAATGGCGTAAATTTCCCCCCAAAAATCCACACCAGACCCTTTATCCGAGCACGCAACCTGGCAGGCCACAGGAAAAGAGGGGGGACGAGATAGACCCCCCTCCTGAACCGTACCAGGCCACATACCCTTAACATTGGGAGGATGCTTTGGGGGTCTGTGTTTTTTTTTTACAATTGTTACACTTTCTTTGTGAAATGGTAGAGGTACAATGTACCCTATTACCAATTCACATAGGGGGGCTGGGATCAGGGGCTCCCCTTTGTTAAAGGGGTCTTCCAGATTCCGATAAGACCCCCACAACCACCAGGCAAAGGTTGTGGGGATGAGGCCCTTGTCCCCATCAACATGGGGACATGGTGCTTTGAGTGGTCACAGACCCCCAAAGCATCCTCCCAATGTTGAGGGCATGTGGCCTGGTACGGTTCAGGATAGAGGCCGCTCTCTCATCCCCCCTTTTTTCCTGCAGCCTGCCAGGTTGCCTGCATGGATAAAGAGTCTGGTGTAGATGTTCGGGGGAACTCCACTCCATTTTTTAAAAAAAATTGGGGTGGAGTTCCCCTTAAAATTCATGGGCCTGGTAATTGAATTTGGGGGGACCCTACACATTTTATTTTTTTAATTACTTTTCACTGAATTGCCGGGAGCCGACAATTCATTATTGCCGCAAGTTAATTTAAATGACTTTTTTTCCTTCAGAAATTACACTTTGTGCAGGGACAGTTTTAAGCACGGGAAACAAGCGCTACTTTATAGGCATACTATACACCCCCCAGGTACGAAATTTAAAGGAATATTTCATTGTTTTACTTTAACCACTTGCCGCCCGCCAATGACATATTGACGGCGGCAAAGTGGTTGTAGAATCCTGACTGGACGTCATATGACGTCCTCAGGATTCTGAGCCGCTGCGTGCCCCCGGGGGCGCGCATCACGGTGATCGTTGTTGCAGGGAAGCCCACCAGGGAAGAAAAAAAAAATGGGGCAAAAAAAAGTCTGAAAAAAAATAAAAAAAGTCTGAAAAAAAGAGGTCTGGAAAAAAAAAAAGATGCCAATCAGTGCCCACAAATGGGCACTGACTGGCAAAATAAGTCAATCAGTGCCGCCCACAGTGTCCATCAGTGCCGCCCCACAGTGTCCATCAGTGCCACCCCACAGTGCCCATCTGTGCCACCCCACAGTGCCCATCTGTGCCACCCCACAGTGCCCATCTGTGCCACCCATAAGTGCCGCCCATGAGTGCCCATCTGTGCCGCCCATGAGTGCCCATCAGTGCCGCCCATGAGTGCCCATCAGTGCCGCCCATGAGTGCCCATCAGTGCGGCCTATGAGTGCCCATCAGTGCCGCCCATGAGTGCCCATCAGTGCCGCCCATGAGTGACCATCAGTGACGCCTATGTGTGCCCATCAGTGCCGCCTATGAGTGCCCATCAGTGCTGCATACCAGCGCCGCCAATCAGTGCCACCTCATCTGTGCCCGTCAGTTCTACATCATCGATGTCCATCAGTGCCATCTCATCTGTGCCCATCAGTGCCACCATATCAGTGCCCGTAATTGAAAGAGAAAACTTACTTATTTACAAAAAATTTACAGAAAAAAATAAAAACGTATTTTTTTTCCAAAATTTTCAGTCTTTTTTTAGTTGTTGCGCAAAAAAAAAATCGCAGAGGTGATCAAATACCACCAAAAGAAAGCTTTATTTGTGGGAAAAAAAGGACGCCAATTTTGTTTGGGTACAGTGTAGCATGACCGCGCAATTACCATTCAAAGTGCGACTGTCACGTACCTGGTTGGCGAGCCCGACGTGCAAGGAGTGGCTGCCCTTGCTCCTCTGACCACGAGACCCCTGATAGAGCAGACAGGGGGCTCGGGGGTACAGAGTTGCACGAGTGCCGGTTGCAGCGCTGGTGCTGAGCTGAGAAGAGCTCCAGAGGTCCCGGACAGCGTAGGGAAGCAGGTGCAGGCTGGCAGACCCAATAGGCAGGTGAAGATGCAGGAAGCAGATGAGGCAGCAACAGCGGGGAAGGTGTATTGTAGTCCAGTGGGGACAAGTCCCAGCAGAGGGATCCGCTGATGGGTATTGGATCCGGTACAGGTGCGGAAGTTCAGCAGAGTCAAATCCAGGCAGAGTCGGCAACAGGCGGGCAGCAGAAGTACAGTGGGTCAGGCAGGAGAATGGTCAGGCGATCCGTAGTCAGGGCAGGCAGCAGGCAGGGAGAGACAGGTACAAGCCGGGTGATCAGGAATCAGGTATAACAGGAACAAGGGTACAAGGGTCACAGGGGGCGCTGTAGACAGGTCAGCAATGAGTGCAGGGGTCAGGATCCTTTTGAACCCGAGTTTGGCGCCAAAACGGCGTCCTCACGTGCACGCGCGCTGCCGCCGCTGGTGCGCGCGCCCGTGCGCATTACGGTGCGCGAGTGTGCCGCGATTGCGCCGCGATTGCGAGTGCGCGCGCCCGCGCGCGCCAAAGTGCCGCTGCTGCCATCTAGTGGCCGAGATTGTTCATGACATTGCCCCCCTCCAATGGGCAGCCTCCGGATGCCCAACTGAGACAACTTAAGAGGATGAGCATCTTTAAAGGACTGGACCAATCTCTCCGCATGGATGTTACATTCTGGTTCCCATGAATTATCTTCGGGTCCATAGCCCTTCCATTTCACTAAGAACTGGATCTGGCCGCCTCTCTTCCTACAGTCCAGGATAGCTTCCACCTCAAACTCTTCCTCACCGTCGACTAGAACTGGGTCAGGAGGCCCGGTGTCCCTCTGAGGGAAAGGATCAGGGAAGTCAGGTTTGAGAAGAGTGACGTGGAACACTGGATGGATGCGGAAGGATTCAGGCAGTTCCAATTCATACGCCACGTTATTGATTTTCCTCTTGACGGGAAAGGGACCCAAAAATTTTGGACCCAATTTCTTTGATGGACATGCCAGTTTCAGGTTTTGAGTGGATAGCTACACTTGGTCTCCTGGTTCTAGGTTAAGCTCCCCCCTCCTTTTCCTGTCAAACACCTCTTTGTTATACTCCTGCGTCTTGGTCATGGTCTCCTGCAGAATCTTATTGTTGGTGCTGAAAAAGTTCAAAGTCTCCTGGACCGCGGGTACCGTACTTTCAGGGACGGAGTTAGACATGAACAAGGGGTGGAAGCCGTAGTTTGCATAAAACGGAGATTGTCTTGTGGCGGAGTGAATAGAGTTATTATACGCAAACTCGGCTAGGGGCAGCAAGGAAGCCCAATCTTCTTGGGAAAAGGAAGAGAAACAGCGTAGGTATTGTTCAACAGTCTGATTAGTTCTCTCCGTCTGACCGTTCGACTGCGGGTGGTACGCTGAGGAGAACGACAGGCCGATATTAAGGGCTTCGCAGAGTGCTCTCCAAAACCTGGACGTAAATTGTACCCCCCGGTCGGATACAATATTTGCAGGGACCCCGTGGAGTCTCACAATTTCTTTGATGAACATCCTTGCTGTTTCGGAAGCAGAGGGTGTGCCCCTCATGGGCAAAAAGTGAGCCATTTTGGAGAGTCTATCCACCACCACAAAGATGGTGGTAAAGCCCTCCGACCGGGGAAGTTCAACGATGAAATCCATGGAGATCATCTTCCAGGGTCTTTCTGGTACCGACAGTGGCTTCAGTAATCCCCAGGCTCTAGACTTACTTCCCTTGTTCCGTATACAAGTGGCACAAGACTCCACGTATTTCCTGCAATCTGTTAAAAGTTGGGGCCACCAGAACGTACGCTGTAACAACTCTGATGTTTTGTGCACCCCAAAATGACCGGCCAGCTTGTGATCATGACAAAACCTTAGGACGGTGACCTTTGTCTTGATGCCACAACAACCCATCCTTCAGCTGAAGATCCAAACTCGGTAGGGGAGGAAGGCTGGAAGAGGCTTGCTTGATTTGCGATAGCAGGTCTTCTTGAAGAAGCAAGAAGTTTTTGAAGGACAAGATGGTGTCCGGAGGAGTAGAGATTTCTGAGTCACCATACATACGGGAAAGGGCATCGGGCTTGGAATTCTTTGACCCAGGTCTGTACGTTATGTGGAACACAAATCTTGTGAAGAATAATGCCCACCTGGCCTGACGTGGTTTTAGTCTTTTAGCAGATTTGAGGTACTCAAGATTCTTGTGGTCAGTATATATCAGGATCGGATGGGCTGCGCCTTCCAGAAGTTATCGCCACTCTTCCAGGGCGGCCTTGATTGCCAGCAGTTCCCGGTCCCCCACACCATAGTTCCTTTCAGGTTCAGACAATTTGCGGGAAAAAAACGCAACAGGGTGTAAGAGAGCCTTGGGGCCCTGTCTTTGGGAGAGGATCGCCCCAACAGCGGTTTCTGAAGCGTCTACCTCTAGGATGTAGGGCAGGCTAGCGTCAGGATGTCTGAGGATGGATGCTGATACGAACAAGTCCTTGAGCTTCTCAAAAGCCGACTGGGCCTCTGGGGACCATTGAAATCGACTGGCTTGTTTGGTTAGGCTGGTTATCGGGGCAATGATACTGGAGAACCCTCGGATAAACTTTCTATAAAAATTTGCGAAGCCGACAAAACGTTGGACACCCTTTTTGTCCTTGGGTGCCGGCCAATCAAGGATTGCAGAGACCTTTTGAGGATCCATTTTGATACCTTCCACTGAAATTATGAGACCCAGGAACTGTATGTCCTGGCGCTCGAACTCACACTTCTCGGGTTTTGCATAAAGTCCATGCAACCGTAGGCGGCCGAGTACACACCTCACATGTTCCCGATGTTTGCTTAGGGAAGGGGAGAAGATGAGGATGTCGTCCAGGTACACAATAACAAAAAGGTCGAGGTAGTCTCTGAAGATGTCGTTCACAAAATGTTGAAATGTGGCAGGGGCGTTACAAAGCCCGAAGGGCATGACCAGATATTCAAAATGTCCGAAGCGGGTTCGGAAGGCCGTCTTCCACTCGTCCCCGTCACGAATCCGTACCAGGTTGTATGCCCCGCGGAGATCCAATTTTGTGAAGATGACTGCCGCGCCCAAGCGTTGGAATAACTCAGGTACCAAGGGTAGCGGGTACCGATTTTTAATAGTCACTTTGTTCAATTCCCTGTAATCCACACAGGGGCGGAGGGAGTGGTCTTTCTTCTCTACAAAAAAAATCCCAGCCCCTGCCGGAGAGGTGGATGGGCGAATGAACCCCTTCCTGAGATTTTCATCAATGTAAGTTTTTAGGTTCTCAAGCTCAAGTCCTGTCAAGGGGAAGATTCTCCCAAAGGGAATTTCAGCTCCTGGGAGGAGCTCTATCGGGCAGTCGTAGGCCCTATGCGGAGGAAGGGTCTCAGCTCCCTTCTTACTGAACACGTCCAGGAAGTCGTGGTATGCACTAGGAACAACTTGACGACTTTCAGGGTCAGAGTCCATGCAGAGCAGGGGAGACGAGGAGGGTGATACTTGCAGGCAATGTTGACGACAGTAAGGAGAGTTGAGGGTAATTTCCCCAGAGAGCCAGTTGATCTGTGGGTTGTGGGCTTGTAGCCACGGCATACCTAAGATAACAGGAAATATGGGTGACTCGATAATATCTAGGCACAGAAGTTCGTGGTGGATGTCGGCAATTGTTGTAGCCAGAGGCAAAGTCTCTTGGACAACCGGCCCGGATTTTAAGGCAGATCCGTCTGCAAGATGTACAGAAAGTCCAATAGTCTTAGAACGCAGAGGAATACGGTGTCTGGTGGCGAAGGACTGGTCCAAGAAACCACTGCACGCTCCGGAATCAATTATGGCGTGGACCGGAATATTCCTTCCGGGGAGCTGAAAGACAACGGAGACAGCCAGATGAGTTGAGCCATTCTTGGGGAAAGCGGGTAAATGGACAGACGACAAAAAGAGGGACTTACGAAGCTTCGCCGGGCAGGATCTCACGAAATGTCCGGATTCCCCGCAGTATAGGCACAGATTATTGCTTCTTCGACGTTGGCGCTCTTCTGGCGTAAGAGATGGACGAAGGAGCCCCAGCTGCATGGGTTCCGAAGTGTCGGGTGGTGAAGAGGTCATTGGGACCGGTGGAGCTGAGTTGGCGAAGGAGGGTACCCGCGGCAACATCCAGACTGGATGTGACGGACCGGTGGTTCGTTCAGACCGGCGTTCTCTCAGGCGTCTGTCAATCTGGACTGCCAAATTAATTAAGGCGTCTAAAGTCTCAGGGACACCTACCCGAGCCAACTCGTCCTTAAGTGAATCCGAGAGGCCAAGGCGGAACTGGTAGCAAAGGGCCGAATCATTCCAGCTGGTGTCTGAGCTCCATCTTCGAAACTCAGACACATAGTCCTCTGCTGGTCTGCGACCCTGTTGGAGGGCATGTAGGGCGGCCTCAGCGGTGGCAGCTTGATGTGGATCCTCGTAAAGCAAGGACATAGCTTGAAAGAAGGTGGTTAGGGTGTCCAGGGAAGTGCTCTTTTGTTCCAGAAGGCGATGGGCCCAAGCCTGTGGTTCTCCGGATAGAAGTGAGATCACGAACCCCACCTTGGTGGCCTCCAAGGAAAAGGTCCTCGGCTGCAGGGCAAAGAATAGTTCACAGGCGTTCCGGAAGGCACGATATTTGCTCCGATCCCCTGAAAACCTCTCCGGTGTAGGGACCTTGGGCTCTGGTGGCAACATAATCACAGAAGGTGAGGTGGCATTACCCGCGGCTGCAGCAGTGGGAGCTGGAACTGATAAGGCCTGGACGCGGTTCTCCAATCTTGTATAACCCTCTTGCAGGGTTCGGACCGCCTGGGTTAGTCCCTCAAGGTGACGGCAGAGTTCCTGCATGGGATCCACTCCCTGCGCGGGCTCGGACATGGCTGACCTGTACTGTCACGTACCTGGTTGGCGAGCCCGACGTGCAAGGAGTGGCTGCCCTTGCTCCTCTGACCACGAGACCCCTGATAGAGCAGACAGGGGGCTCGGGGGTACAGAGTTGCACGAGTGCCGGTTGCAGCGCTGGTGCTGAGCTGAGAAGAGCTCCAGAGGTCCCAGACAGCGTAGGGAATCAGGTGCAGGCTGGCAGACCCAATAGGCAGGTGAAGATGCAGGAAGCAGATGAGGCAGCAACAGCGGGGAAGGTGTATTGTAGTCCAGTGGGGACAAGTCCCAGCAGAGGGATCCGCTGATGGGTATTGGATCCGGTACAGGTGCGGAAGTTCAGCAGAGTCAAATCCAGGCAGAGTCGGCAACAGGCGGGCAGCAGAAGTACAGTGGGTCAGGCAGGAGAATGGTCAGGCGATCCGTAGTCAGGGCAGGCAGCAGGCAGGGAGAGACAGGTACAAGCCGGGTGATCAGGAATCAGGTATAACAGGAACAAGGGTACAAGGGTCACAGGGGGCGCTGTAGACAGGTCAGCAATGAGTGCAGGGGTCAGGATCCTTTTGAACCCGAGTTTGGCGCCAAAACGGCGTCCTCACATGCACGCGCGCTGCCGCCGCTGGTGCGCGCGCCCGTGCGCATTACAGTGCGCGAGTGTGCCGCGATTGCGCCGCGATTGCGAGTGCGCGCGCCCGCGCGCGCCAAAGTGCCGCTGCTGCCATCTAGTGGCCGAGATTGTTCATGACAGCGACAGTGCAGAAAGCTGAAAATTGGCTTGGGCGGGAAGGTGCGTAAGTGCCCTGTATGGAAGTGGTTAAGCATTATTAAAATCACTGCTCCCAAAAAAACTGCAGTTTTTAAAACTTTTTTTTGCATTGATACATGTCCTCTGGGGCAGGACCCAGGTCCCCAAACACTTTTTATGACAATAACTTGCATATTAGCCTTTAAAATTAGCACTTTAGATTTCAAATGTTTGAGTCCCATAGACTTTAACAGGGTTCTAAAGTTCACACAAACTTGCCACGAACACCCCAAATTGTTCGCTGTTCAGCGAACAAGCAATGTACGAGTCAAACATGAGTTTGACTCGAACTCGAAGCTCATCCCTATCTGTAAGCAGGCTTGTTTACAGATGCCCATCAGTTGGAGAAAGGACTAGAATGTCTCTGTGTGAAACTTACATGACTTGAACTGAAATCAAACTTTTATATAACTCGGCCTATCCAAAATTTAGACCATTTAGTATTAAATCCAGGATGCCTGGGAGATATTTAAAAAAAATCACTAATGCTCTCACAGAGTGAGATAGAATGAAATTTGGATGGAGCAATCGGCTCTTTCCCAGGCTTGGGTAAAGTTACGATATTAGCTTTCAGCATCTCCAGGGGGAAAGAGGCTGAGGATGCCATATGGGCAAACACTTTAAGCATGTAGGGGGGCAGGAGATCTTTAAATACACAATAATAATCATTTGAAAACCTGTCAGGGCCCGGGTTTTGCCATTAGGTAGGGATTTGATAACCTTGCCAATTTCCTCTGGGGTAAAGGGGGCGTTTAGCATGGAAAGTTGGTCATGGGTTAGGAATGGGAGATTAATAGTGGATAAAAAATCATTGATCTCCAAGACTAAAGGTTGAGGGGTCAGATCATCTTCTTTAAGATCATGGAGCAAGCTGTAAAAGTCTGCAAAGGTATCTTCAATGTCTTTGCGGATTTATAATCTTATGTTTGAATATGGGATGTATCAGGTGGGAAATCCTAGTTTTGGCTCTGTGGACTTTAATGCTAAGAATTTAACCCGCCCTATTATTGTTAGTGTTAGCATAGGTGTGCATTTTCAGGTTGCAGAGCAGTGGAGGGGGAATGCAATGGTTTTGTATTAAAACGCCATATATACTTTGGTATGCTTGAACCCTGCTCCTCAATCATGATTGAGGCAGCTGCATGGTCCGACCAAGTGATTTCCGAAATATTAGATGATGACACTCGATGGAGTAGCCACTGGTCAACCACGAATAAGTTGATGCAAGAGTAGGATGAAAAAAGGTATAATCTGTTTGGTTGACATGATGACATCTCCAGACATCAAACACCACTTCCACATGGAACAGCTTCCGCAGTGAAGTGTTACAGGATTTGGATGGGGAGCTTGTATTTAGATGAGGGTCAACAGTGAGATTAAAATCCCCACATAATATATGATTCCCATAATTAACCTTGCTAATACATCTAAACACTTTTTTGAGAAATTTAATCTGTAGTGAGTATGGAGCATATATAACAATGAGAGTGTAAGTTTTCACATAATGTCACAGATGATGATGACATATCGACCATCTGGGTCCAGAATTAAGGGCCAAATCCTCAAAAGAGATACGACGGAGTAACAGCAGTTCCCTGGTCCTAACTATGGAACTGATCCACAGAATCAGTTTCCCATAGTTAGGACGAAGATCCGACATGTGTAATTGAATTACACTGTCGGATCTTAGGATGCAGTACCGCATCCGCCGCTGGGGGCATTTCGCGTCGAAATGCCGCCTCGGGTATGCAAATTAGGACTTACGGAGATCCACGAAGCTTTTCAGCTTCGTTTTTTCTCCGTAAGTTTAATTTAGCAAACGCAAAATTAGGGCTGCTTTTACAAGGTGTAAACTGTTTACACCTTGTAAAAACAGACCTTTCTTGCTCGCGACACGATTTTTTTTAAATTTAAATTTTTTTTTTTTTGGCGGCGTATCTTTTTTTTACCCGACGCAACTTTATTGTCCCGTCGCAATCCACAAAGCCTGACGTAACGTAATTTCGCGCTATGCACGTCGGGAAAATGACGTCACGAGCATGCGCAGTACGGCCGGCGCGGGAGCGCGCCTCATTTAAATGGTATATATATATATATTCGCCAGCACACCAGGGATCATCTTAAAACAACGTCCAAAGATTTAATGCATATCTATTGATCCAAAAAGAGCAACGTTTCGAGGCCACGCAGGACCTCTTCGTCAGGCAAAAATCTTTTTGCCTGACGAAAAGGTCCTGCGTGGCCTCGAAACGTTGCTCTTTTTGGATCAATAGATATGCATTAAATCTTTGGACGTTGTTTTAAGATGATCCCTGGTGTGCTGGCGAATATATATATATATGATTTGCTTTCCGGTTCCCAGCCGGTGATCGTTTCAGCACCCTTTTACTACTTGGCCATTTTGCCGGAAGGTGTGCAATCGGAATATTTTTGAGATCATTTAAATGGTAATCGCCCCCTGGAGAAGAGGAACGCCTTGCGCCGGCCGGATTTAAGTTACACCGCTCAAAATTTCTAGGTAAGTGCTTTGTGGATCGGGCACTTAGTTAGAGATTTTGCGGCAGTGTAACTTAAATGGAAAAAGTTACGTTGCGCCAGGTTTTTGAGGATTAGGCCCTAAGTCCCTAAGCTGGAAGTGGACAGTTTTTTTTATAGCAACCAGAACACCCCTCTTCTTTTCTGGGGCACTGGCTAAAAACAATGTGGGGGTAGTGGTGATGAGAGCACTTAGGAATAGCTGCTTATTTAAAGGAAAAAGAAAAGACAGTCCATCCAGGATTCCCACGGAGGGGTTTTAACTTCACAGCAGTAATGTAATTTACAAACAAAATACATAGCCACCTGGCCCTGTCCTGTTGTTCAGGCTTTGACCTTGGTACCTTTGACCCTTTAACTGTGTTCCCGTTTGATACACACTCTATGCCTATGCTGGCACTCTATTTTCCAGCTTCCTTGCTGCTACCGTCCACAGGCTTGATTCCCCCTGTCTGCTCTGACAGACTGTACCATACCGACAGGCACACTTCTCCCTTGCATGCCTGGACTCCTTGGGAGGCTGGAGCCCAGAACCCTTGTCCTGACTCTATTATGAGCCCAAGACCCACATGCACAATAAACCTCCTGGCTGTTCCCAAAACCTGGTCCCATGATTGAAGATTTCCTCCCACCCAGATCTCTGCAAATTCTCCAGGCTCCAGACCCCCAACAGGACTTTACAAACCACAAAAGAAACCAGGGAACACAGTTTCCTCCAAAACTATATAATTGTCAACCAGGAAGGTTGAGGGGCTTCAGGACAATCCTGGGTGACATACCAGCTCACAGCTAACTGCACTGCCATACCACATAGAAAAACATTTAACTGTGTGGTTGAAACCTTTTGTTTAGCTGTGTGGTTGAGACCTTTTGTTTTCAAGGATACTACCTTAAAAGACATAAGGGGCACAGTGAGATAGTGGGCCAGGCAGATGCCTCCAACACGGAATGAGAAGGACTTGAAAGGAGGCTGAGTTGCTGGGATAGGCATTAATTGGCATGGGCCAGCTGTGTGGAGAGCATCTGCACAAAAGTTGGGTTGAAATACTTCATGAGTGAAAGAAAATTTTATTTATACTACTATACTATATATAGTATAGTAGTACTACTATACCGAAGGTTCAACTGGAAGAGGCAGCGATAAAGAAAAAGTAAGAAAAAAAGTGAAGCACAATGGTGCAAATTGTAACAAAAAAAAAGTGAGTCGAGGCGCATGTGCGGCTCGTAAGATGGTGGACACATAAGACCAGAGCTCCGGCCTCCTTTTGTCTATCCGAAGCTTTCGCTCCACACCATTAGACTTTACAGCTATGGATGCCCTCTCACCTGCTTCGGGAACCACTCAGCTACTCCACGGACGTTTTATGGGTAAGATCCGAGATCAGAGACACACATCGCAGGCCGTGCTCCAGCCCTCCCAACTCATGGATCGTTTCCTGTGTAGGCCACAATCCCCGGCCTTGGATACTTTGGCGTATGCCCCAGACGCACTCCTGCTGTTCGATCCCTCTCTTTTCGCTGAAAAGCCCCTCACTAGGCCACAAGCACCCAATTCATGGTTTGTGAATGTCATCAGTAATGGCTGTTAGTATGTTCTCATGTAACGTCAAGGGCCTGAATGCCATTCGTAAACAGTGGCTTGCGTTGAAGGAGTTCAGATCCACGCAGACGTGATCATGTTTCAGGAGACACATTTCAAGGCAGAGGGCTCATTTAAATTTGCATATAAGCCCTTCCCCACTGCTTTCGTAGCCACTGATCCCTCTGGTAAAGCTAGAGTGGCCATTTTTTTCAAGCGCTCCTCTGCCATATGTATAAAATCCTCTTACCTGAATTCCCATGGCTGGTTTGTTCTCCTGAACTGTGATCACATGAATACTTACTTTACCCTTGCTAATGTATATGCATCCAACTTGGGACAGATTTGGTTCCTAGAGGAGTTTTTTGAGAAAATCCAACCCTTTATGATTATCGGGGGGGATTTTAATCTCTGTATGTCTCCATCTAAAGATAGATTTTCCCTGTTCTAAAATACTCCCTCTCTCCAGGTGCAAAGGACATCCTCCTCATTTCAAAAAGTGGTCCGGGCCCATAATTTGTTTGACACTTGGAGGGTAAAACACCCAACTGCTAAACAATTCACGTTCTGTTCCCCACTCCATAAAATATACACAAGATTGGACTATTTCTTCATCTCAGCACCATTATTGACATATATGGTTGATTTGAACATACACCTGATCACATAGTCAGATCACGCACCTATAACCCTTGATCTTCTCTTATCTGCACCAACACCTTGGAAATGTCACTGACACCTTAACAAAACTCTTCTCAATACACCTACACTCCAATTGCATTTACAACAAAAACTGACCACATTTTTTCAACTCAACGAGGGATCGGTGTCCAAGACCTCTACTTTGTGGGAGGCTCATAAGGACTTATTCAGGGGTGAGTGCATCGCCTCTGGATCTCGCCTTAAACGGGTTCAAGCCTTTCAGCGCTCATCTCTATTGGCTCAGTTATCTGAAGCTGAAAAATACCTACTCAAATTCCCACAGTGGACCGTCTCCACATTGTACCCTCTCTGCGAAACCGCATTAAAACCTTAGATCTGAACGGGATTACTAAATCCATGCTTTGGTCGAAACAACATTTTTTACGAGCCTGCAAACAAGCCTCATAGAATGTTGGTCAATACATTTAAACCACGTTCCCATGCTTCTATACCTGACTTTTTATCACAACCCGATGGCAATCCCAATTACTGCCCCTGGGATATGACTAAAATTCTTGGAGACTTTTATCAGAAATTGTATGAAGCTTTACCTGTTTACCTGTTCCTATGATCTGTGCTTGATTCCTGTGTTTGACCCAGCTTATCCTGAGCACACTTGCTTTCCACCTATCCTGACCTGGGCTTGCCTTAAATATTTTGTTATATCTTTAATCTTTCTGATATCCTGTTGCCAACCTATGCCTGCATCTTGACCATTCTCTGCCTGCTGTTCATGCTTATACCTGATCCTCCACTGCTAATCTGGCTTGTCTGACCCTGCATCCCCATCTGTCCTGCTCTGCATAGTGCCTGGTGATGCTGGTCCTATATCTGCTGTGTGTCGGCATCTGATGTTCCTGTTGCCGTCTGCTGCTTCAGCCATCCAGCCCAACTCAGGTGATGCACCTGCCACACATTTCTTCAACCAACGGAAGATCTTGCAGGCACTCTTACGTCACCACGCTCTCATGACCACTGTCACAAAACCAGTGGCCCATGAGTCAGTACGTTACAGTCAGGCCCCATACTCACGAGCAAACATGTCTGCTGAAACTGGCCCGCAGGCCAGTTTCAGCAGACATGTTTGCTCGTGTGTGGGCGCGAGCGGGCCGAATTCCAGCAAACATTTGCCCGCCGGGCCTTTTCCCAGCGGGCAAATATTCCTGGACTTGTTTTAAAACAGCCCGCTGGAATTCAGCCCGCTCGGACATGTACGGTCGTCAGTACAGACCTACCGTACATGTCCAGGCGCCCGCCGTCCCTCGCATGCGTCGAATGACTTCGACGCATGCGTGGAAGCATTTTAAAGGCGGGCCGCCCACGTCGCCGCGTCATTGTCGCGGCGACACCGCGTCATCGACGCGGCGACACCGCGGACACGCCCCGCGTATTGTTTACGCGCGGACTTCTGTACGATGGTGTGTACAACCATCGTACAGAAGCCCTCTGGCAGACATGTATGGTGAAAACGGTCCGACGGACCGCTTTCACCATACATGTTTGTCCGTGTGTACCCGGCCTCAGAAAGAAACCTGACAGTTTACAGGGCTGAGACAACTCCTAACGATGGCAAGGCATATCTCCTGATTTTCCAATATAAAGCTCTGGATCGGGGGCGTGGCTTGGCGCTTGATGGCGACGGACGCACACTAGAGAGGCTCCGTGAGGAAACCCGGCTCACAGCCTAAAACCCTGCCAGATCCACGCCAGAAATGGGCAAAAAGCTATTTCAGACCCCGCAGACGCGATCCAAACGTGGCACAGCGGCGGTACCGGCCCGGAACATACCAGACCTCTTTAAAAACAGCGCGGTCTCCAACAGCAGCATGGCAGGCCACAAAATGGCGCGGCCGCAGCGGGAAGAAGACGACTCGAGCGAGGACTCACTCTCGGTGGCGGAGGACTCAGGTAGGGGATACAACCACCCTGACCACCCCTTGACTTATGCAGACATGTCAGGATTTGCAGCGGACATTAAATCCACTTTCTCAGCTGCTATCACCGACCTCAAATCCAACCTGCTTGTCCTCACTGAGAAGCTGACAGCAGTGGAGGCAGGTGGACGGCACAGAGATAAAAGGCTGCAGAGACTAGAGAGCGCAGTGATCTCCCATTCCTCCCATCTTATTGAGATAAATCGACACCTGGAGGACTTGGACAATAGAGGGAGAAGGGCAAATATTAGGGTAAGGGGGATCCCTGAGTCTGTGGAGAGCGTGCAGATCATCCCTGCCCTACAGAGAGTGTTCAACAGCCTCCTAGAGAGACAGGAAGATGCAGCTATTGACTTTGTCCGCGCTCACAGAGCCCTCAGGCCTAAAGGCCCTGATACGGCGCCTCCACGGGATATAATTTGCTGCATGCAGAATTACCCACTTAAGGAGGAAATTATGAACAGGGCACGGAGAAACGACAGTGTTGTGTTCAACGGAGAGACTATCATGTTATTCCATGACCTATCACAGATCACTCTCAGAAATCGCAGGGCTCTGCGGCCTTTACTGGAAGCGCTGAGAGAAAAAGAACTGACATACTCATGGCGATTCCCATTCGCCCTAGCCGTAACACGCGCCGGCAGACAACACGTGCTGCGCACCCCTGCTGACCTTCCTGACTTTTTTGAGGCGCTGGACATAGAACCTGTTGCAGTCCCGGAATGGTACCAGGAGTTTGCTCTCCCTAAAGCTGAGGGAGGCCAGCCTCGTTCCCCGCTCTCAACTCCAGAGAAGAGGCCTACCAAACGCCCTAAACAGAATCGAGGCCACGGTTCACAAAGCGGTACACCTAGGCCCAGACAAGGTCCGCTTAGGGCCCAAGAGGATGAATAAACAATGCATGCTTTGTACGGACCGGATTCTTTTTCTCCCATTTTTTCATTTTTATTTTATTATTATTTTTTCTCCCACCATATCTCGAGTCAACACCCTTGTTGCACGATCTCCCCAAATATGGTCTGGGAAAGCTCTAAGGACAACAGTGAGCCGCCACGATCACCTCCATGCAGGCCTCAACGGACCCTATGGTCATCTTCCGCCATCTACTGGCCATCCAGAGGATTGACGCTTAGTATAGAGCGACATGAACATGTTAACCTACTGACAATTGCCAATGATGTCTGCTGAAGGGAGAGAACCAGACGGGGTCATACCACATGACCCAAAGTGATACAATACACCCGCCACCCAGAAGGGTGGATACCGTATTCAGGGCTATTCCGCTGACCTGATGAAGGAACCACACGGCTTAGTGTTATCTACTTCACATGGGGCTCCATGAGAAAGTGCCTAGTTAGAGGATGACACTTTATCTGAAGTAGCATAACGCCTGAGATTCACTGTTCTTAATTTTATTTTTTGTTTGTCGTTTTGTTTTTTCTCCTCTATGTTGCCTGCTAGATTTATGCTCTGCTCTACATTGGTGGCTGATGTACTCTACATGTTTATGCTTACACCACTGAGTGAGATAAGGCCAAAATATCCTGATTTACCTACCTATAATCAAACCTCGCAGGGTTTATATGTCACCACTCCAGCCTCCATGCTCCTTGAGTATGAAGGCTGGACATACAGTATTAATCAAAGGCCGGGTTTCCTCTCTTCTTGCCTGAGCTGTGAGAGAGAGTTGTTATATACTTTTTTTTTTAAATTTGTTTAAATTCTTATTTTTCATTCTGCCAGATTTACTTCTGCTACAATAGAACAGCTTTTTACGGACGGTAACGGATTCCACGGACTGCAGTTTATTGGCAGTGACGGGAAATCCTGTGGCAGCCTCCTACGGGTGCCACAGCGGCACCCGCCTCCGTTGTTGTCTTGTTGCCACGCTACGACCTCGCAGAGTGGGCCCGCGGTGATACTTTCTTACGCTGCGGACCCATTACTTCTAATCTCGGGGTGATCATCACATCCCGAGGTGCTAATTGAACCCTCTCCTTACCACACCTTCCCCTCTCCCTCTCTCCCCTCTTTTCTAGCTTTCTCCCCCACCCTGTCTTTCCCCCTGGCCCTCACCCCTATCACTGAAACATTCAGTAGTGGGAGAAACGGCATATCACCACACCAGTACCTGTCTAACCAGCTGTCTCATTTTTCAGATTCTGTCAGATAAGACACAAGTGAACATTCCAGATGGCGTACTCAACACTAGGTAACGGACCTACGATCATCTCACACAACGTTCAGGGTCTGAACATACCAGAGAAACGGACCACACTGCTTAGAGAATTAAAGAAAGGTAAACCACATTTCGCTTTTTTGCAGGAGACTCACTTTCAGACCAATAAGGTTCCGAAACTGACTAACCAATATTTCACGACGGCTTTACACGCGACAAATGACCTAAACAAATCTAAGGGTGTTTCTATCCTAATAAGCAAAAATGCGCCCTTTCAAATGACTGAAAGGCTGACTGATCCAGAAGGCAGATACATATTCGCCAAGGGTAGTTACGCTGGCTCCCCAATTACGCTAGCGAATGTCTACTTTCCTAACTCTGCACATGTGAACTTTTGCCAACGTATGGTACGGGCCCTGACAGGTTTTGTGTCCGGGTGCCTAATATTGGGGGGGGATTTTAACATCCCACTGCACCCACTGTTGGACACATCGACAGGTAAAACTTGTATATCCTACAAAATCCTTAAAAAAATAAAATCTCTCTTACAGTCCTTACATCTGGTGGATACGTGGAGATTTCTCCACCCAACAGATAGGGACTTCACTTTCCACTCCATACCACACAATCGATACTCCCGCATCGACCACCTGTACATCTCCCAAAGGGATTTGGCCAGAGTGACCGAGGCTAAAATAGGGCTCCAGACCCTGTCGGACCATGCACCCACTTCTTTGACGATCATTGAGTCCACACCCCCGACCTTGTCAGCCTCCTGGAGACTAAACGCGTCGCTCCTGACGGATCCAGAACTGCTACCTCAAATAACAGATGACATAGTGAACTTTTTTAAACAAAATGAATCTGAAGAGACTGACCCTATGATGGTATGGGGAGCTCACAAATGCACAGTCAGGGGTGCCCTGATTCGCTTAGGAGCCCGACGCAGGAGACTACAGGAGGCTGAAATTACTAAACTACTGAGCACAATCTCCACGCTAGAGGCCAGACACAAACAGTCTCTGTCTGAACAAACGGCCTCAGAGCTGTTAGAGGCCAGACAGAAACTACAGGCTGCTATGGCCATCAAAACAAAGCGCTTCCTCTACTTTAGGAAAAAAATATACTATGAGGCAGGAGACAAGTCAGGTAAATTGCTGGCGAGGGCCCTACGAGATCCTCACTCCTCCGCTCATATTGCTGGGATCAGGAATGATTCCGGGGCTCTGGACGTTAGGACGGAGGATATTGCGAGACACTTTCACGAATACTACACAAAATTATACAACCTGCCACTACAACACAGACCGACGGGGGGGGAGGGAGATAGGAGTCAAGCCATATTAGACTACTTAGAACAAAGTGGCCTACCCAGATTATCAACAGATGCTACTTCCGCCCTAGAAGAACAGATCTCCCAAGCAGAAATTCACGCTGCCATTAAAGCCTTGAAATCAGGGAAAAGCCCGGGTCCCGATGGCTTCACCTCGATTTACTATAAGACCTTTAGCAATATCCTGGTGGGCCCTATGCAGAAGGCTTTCAACTCCCTAACCAACCCCAGACCCCTCCCACAAGATTTTCATGCTGCACACATCACGGTCATCCCGAAAGCAGATAAAGACCCTGAGGCATGCGCTAGCTACAGACCCATCTCCCTCCTAAACATCGACCTGAAATTGCTGGCGAAAATCTTGGCAAACAGGTTGAGGCCACTCCTACCCAATGTAATAGGCCCGGAACAAGTGGGCTTCATGCCGGGAAGGGAGGCGAAGGATAACATCATTAAAGCCCTCCTACTGATGCAGGCCTCCCGTACGCAGCATGTCGAAAGCCTTCTCCTGTCCACCGACGCGGAGAAGGCTTTTGACAGAGTGTCATGGGACTTTATGTTCGCGACGTGCGCCCACATAGGCCTCAGTTCACGCATGATGGCGTGGATTACATCCCTATACCACCACCCCTCTGCCAGGGTCAAAATTAATGGGACATTATCAGACGTAATAGAGATTCGAAACGGGACACGTCAGGGGTGCCCGCTGTCCCCTTTACTGTTTATCCTCGCCCTAGAGCCATTCATCCGTACGGTGAATAAGGACAACGCAATACAAGGGATCTCGGTGCGAGGTAGGGTGTACAAAACGGCGGCGTATGCAGACGATCTTCTTTTCTTTGTAACGGGTCCACATATCTCCATCCCAAACCTTCTGAAAGCATTTGGCCACTATGGGTATCTCACCAACCTCAAAATAAACTTGACGAAATCGGAAGCGATGAATCTTACGTTGCCTGACCTGACTCTCTCCAAAACACAGACCAACTGTCCTTTCAGATGGGAAAGCAAAGCCCTAAAATATCTGGGAATATGGCTGACTCCGTCCCTAGCATCACTATACGACGCCAATTTCACACCATTACTACACAGAATAGAGGCAAACCTCAAGCTGTGGAATACAGGATACTTTTCGTGGTTTGGGAGGGCAGCCATCATCAAGATGGTGATGTTGCCCAGGCTCCTGTACCTTCTGAGGGCATTGCCCATAATTCTACCCACTAGATTCTTTAAAAAACTCCAGACCGCTCTTCTGACCTTTCTATGGTCACATAAAAGGGCAAGGATCAAATTCGCTCTCTTGACCAGGCCAAAGGAAGGGGGGGGTATGGGATTGCCGGACTTCAGGAAATACTACATAGCGGCACATGTTACTAGAGTAGTGGACTGGCACTGCCACAAAAGGGCTAAGGACTGGGTGACTCTGGAAGAGGATCTTAGTCCTTGCCCTCTCCTTTTCTCCCCCTGGAACCCTGGAGTAAGAAAATCGCGCTTGCTGCTCCACCAACCCCTTATAGCTAACACCCTGAAGGTGTTTGACATGGGGACTAAATGTTCCCCCATTTCATCAACAAAGGGCCCGCTCACACCACTCTCAGACAACCCAGACTTCCAGCCAGGAATGGGTGCGCGGACGCTTAGCCGTCCAACTCCTAAAACACAACTCAAGGCTGGAGACTGTTTTAAAGAAGGGACATTTCTGGAATACCAGACACTTAAACAAACCACCGACCTGCCTACCCTACCGTTCTGGACGTACCTACAAATACGTAGCTATACTTGTGACAAGATGAACAAACCGCACTTCACCAGACAGATGACTGAGCTAGACGAGGTCTGTCTCAAAGGTGATCTCCTGCAAAAAACGACGTCAGTCATATATAAGTGGTTGCAAACATCCTCTACTACAACGGAGGACAGATTTCAAAAGGGATGGTCCAAAGCATTAGAGAGGACCATTTCAGAAAGACAGTGGCGAAATGCTTGTATCCTTGCACACAAATGTTCTATCAGCACGAAAATGCAGGAAACGTCCTACAAGCTACTCACGGACTGGTACGTTACACCAGCTAAGCTGAACTCCTGGTATGCTCAGACACCTAGCGCCTGCTGGAGATGTGGAGAGGAAGTGGGCACGCTGATACACATCTGGTGGTCCTGCCCTTGCTTGGCTGGATTTTGGCAACAGGTCAAAGATTTAATCAAGCAAATCACAGAGACCAGTCTGGAACTGGACGCTGCGTGCTGCCTACTCCACATCTCTACCTTTTCATTGAAGCGGTATAAGAATTCGCTGACGAAACATTTGCTGAACGCCGCCAAAGCCCTGATACCGATTCTTTGGAAGACCCCGAAGGCGCCCACGGTTAAGCAGTGGCTAGGAAAGATATCGGAGGTCTATGAAATGGAAAACACACTTGCGCAAGCCTCGGATAGTGTAGAGAGATTCCACAAGACTTGGTCCCCCTGGTTTGAGTTCCGCTTCTCTGAGACGTATGAGACACTTTTGGGTGACTGCTGAGCACCTGAGAGTTGTCCTCTAGTCGCACGACTAGGTGCTGGTGTGGTAGATTGACTGATATAGATAGTGAATGCTCCTCACCTCACTGCTCCCCCCCCTTCCCCACCCCACTCTCTCTCTTTCATCACTGACCCCCTCCCCTACCTCTTTCCCCCTCTATCTGCTACGGCCCTATCTATCAGGCCCAGCAGGATGGTTAAGCCCAGCCTCAGGGTATGGTAGTGAGGAATACACACCAAAAGTTATGGATGTCTCTTTCACATTACAACATTGTTTAATTCTGTATCGTCGAAACTTAACCTATAGTTTACAAATACTGTTATGTACTCGAACATTTGAAGACCGAATTCACTTTCAATGTTGGTTGAGTTTAGCTTTAATGCATATCACATCAAGGAACATGATCCCTATAGTTCACCGAAACAGTCCTGATTGTCAACTGTGGATGTATAAAAATTTTGTGTGTAACTGTCATTATCATTCTATACTGTTATGTTGGCTGCATTTGCTACTCTGTTCTTTTCTGGAACACTAATAAACTTGGAATGTTTAAAAAAAGCTCTGGATCAAGAATCCAGCTTCTGGCACGGTCGCTGCCCCCTCCCCTTATGTGATCTCTTAATGCATTAAGCAAGGCATCACCCACACAGAAGGTTTTTTACCTTCATGCATATAATGCTTCACCTCCTTTCAATCAAAGAATGTTTTTAATTCATTGAGAAAAATGAAAAATCTTCTCTGAATGACAGCTGTGCCGAGGGAGCAACCCACTGTGGTTACTATGTAGCAGGGCAGCATGAAACCCAGAAGATCACAGGAATCACTGTAGTAGTGGCATCTACTACAGTGTTTTCCAACTCCCACATGGATCCCATAGGTATGCAATATGCTAAATAATGTCTGTTCAATAAATTAGTTCAATAGCGCCAGCACATTAATACAATTAGCATTGCCTCCTAACCAATCTACATGTATTAGTGAAGTGTTACTGTATACTCAGAATGTTACACATTTGTGTTTGTGCTTGATGTTATATTCTTTTGTATCTGTAGAGGGCATTGCAAAATAAGAAATGCTAAGGCTGATTATCATGCTCAAGGTTTTCCAAAAGACATGATAGTTTTGAAGCAATTGATTTTATGATGACAAGCCTTAATAGTGTGTGGATTTTATGTAAGTTAAGAAGGGCTTTTTGTCTACAAATAACCAAACTGTCTCTCACTGTGCCATCTGCATACCAACCAAATAGCTGTTTATACACAGATATACATAACAAATATATCATTATACAAGGAAAATCGAAATATTTAATAAATTATTGGCTAATAAATTACAAAAATGTTTAGCGAAAAATGTTAAATTAAAAGTACAGAAAATCATGAATATTTGTCTGTTGAATGTATATACAGTATATTATAGGAAGATATGCTGTATTTGTTTGAAGTTGTAATCCAGAAACAAAAACATGTATTTTTTGCTGTAGTAGCAAGAATACAAGTGTTCTAACACTGTTGCATTCAGGGCTTTTGTGAGAGAAAACTGTCCATGCAAATGTTAAGACTATACAGTATGTATTATATTAGTATGAATAAATAAATAAATGCCCTAGCCACTGTATAACTATCCCAAAGGGTATGAGTGTAAAAAAAGGATGTAATACAACACTAAAATAAGAACAAACAAAATGTAAAACTATCCAGCAATAAGCAGTTCATAAAGTATCCGTTTTAAATTGGTGCTGCACACCAGAATGAAAGAGGTTAACTCCTCCATCACAGGCACATTTACCCCCATAGACATAAAGTTACTGATCCACAATTACCTTTTAAGCTAATAAGTGGGTCATGATCGTATTTATATACAACTTGTAGATACAGTTAGAAAAAATTATGTGGTCCAAGGCACCATAGGTAAAGGGCCTCTATCCCAAATTTGAACAGAAAAAAGAGAGTTTGGTCAGTGGGACTTTAAATGAGGCCAATCACCGTGCAGAGCAAGCATGTAAGATATACTGTATTGCTTAATTGGGTTCCAACACAAAAGGATGGAGTAAGTACGGGACTTGGAATGAGAGATGTATAACAGAAAGAAGTCTTAGCAAAGAGCATTTTATTATGCCTTGTGATAGAATGTAAAGCATACTGAATGACAACAATTGCATCCACAAAATCACATAGACATGCTACAAATTACATATGCATACAGTATTAACACCATGGTACTTGGCATATCGTGGAGTAAGGACAAGTCCTGCACAACATGAACCACTGGAGGGGCTTGATGGTATAATGAGAATCTAGGAGTAAAACAGTATAAAAAACATAAAATCATCTGTATGAACATCATGCATCTATGTATGCCTGACGCGTTTCATTGGGATCTACCAACTCTTCAGGGGTGAATGCAATGGTGATCTATAAAGAGACATAACCATAAGGTTAATGTAGTAGAATATTATAAATAATGTATAAAGAACAAGATAGATAACACTATGAATACTCATGTCAACTGTATAGATGTGAGCACAGGACCAGAGCCGTTGAAATTGTCTGGCATGGGAGCTGAGGTAGAGACACGTGGACAAACAGGGAGCACTGTGTATTCCCCAAAGCCAATGTGTGAATGTGGAAGACAGTGGGCCAACACTTCTGTGGATTGAGATCAGTAGTATATAATGAATGTATAATATTAAGAAGTGTGAAAAAGCCCATGCACCAGGTCAGATGAAAGGAAGAACTGAGCAAGCACCAAGTGTGAAAGTGGGTGAGAAAAAAAGGAACATGTAGCCTGAGTGAGATCATGAAGGAGTCATAAGGATTAATAAATGAAGTGCTAAAGGTATTTGGTGAAATTTATGGAAATGTACCTTGTTGGATCACATGGAATTTAGAAACCAAGCATAAGTGAGAGCTTGCATATAAAAGTGTTGCCAGAAAGACAGCTAGACACCAAGTGAGGGGAATTTAAATGCTCCCAGCTGAATCAGTGTGTCCCGCCCAGTGTCTCTGCTACGGTTCAGCTCCTGTGCCCCAGACAGACCAGCTGAAGCACTGCATGGCACCTTTCAGTCTGACTCATTGAATAGCCCCTTGAATGCTTTGGGGGTACTTATGATTCATGGGACAATTCAGCAGAGAAAGGCATGAAGAAGGAGGAGAGGGAGGAGGGGGTAGAGCTAAAAAATCTTGCATCATTCATCACTACTAGTTGTACAGAGACGTGGTGACACAACAAGCTGCAGCACTGATCCCTGTGTTGCATCCTTCTGAGTTGCAAGCAGAGTTACTCAGTTTTCTGTGAACTAAATATATTGTCCCTAACCATGCTTGCTGGACCACGTGTCAGGAGTAACATGGATCTTGCGTCTGAATGTCTTGCCCAATGATGCCACACCATTGCCTTCCACGTGATGGTAGAGTGAAAGAATAGCCTTATGTGAAAAGAAATAGCAACTGGGAATCTGCCATTGGGTACAGCACATTCTGAAAATTGAAGCGTGCAGAATCCACCAAATGAAAATGCAGGAGTTGTAAAGCCAGCAACGTTGACAGGCTTGAATTTAGACGCTGGGCATGTGTGTGGCAGTGATTGTATTATTTTTTTTTTTTTTGCTGAAGCAGATGGGGCAGAGAAATTTGCCTGCTGTAGTCTACAGGTGTGCTACTGGCAGGCATGATGAAAGGACCTCCAACACCCTGCACTATACCCTTATCACTGTCAGTGGAGGCTGCTGAGAGGGCATGAGGTATAGACCTGAAAGGTGTGGAATGAGGAGGAGCAGATTTGCGTCCCTTTCATGCGGCTTTCAGGTGCTCTGCCAAAGCCAGGTTTGTTATGCTTGAAGCAAAGTTTGCAAATTGCACATATGCTAAAAATGGCCCAAACAGCTGAGCTGTGAGAAGTGAGCCGGGAGATAACAGCTTCACAATCTGGTGCAATAGGGTGGCTGCTTTCTACTCTTCCATGTTAGCTGCCTTTATGGGGTTATGCCTCATCCTCACTTTCCTCCTCTGCTCTATCTGGCAACAAGTCATGTCAGTGACCTTATTCATCATCATTTTCATTCTCTCCACCCTCATTATCAGTGGAGACAACTTGACCATACGCTGCAGCTAGGGGAACACAACTGCCAATTTGTTGTTTACTAGTGTCCTCCCCTCTCTTTAGGCTCATGTTCCTACCTTCCTCAACCTCCGAACCAAAATCTGAATCCAGTAATGGTTGTGCATTGCCAAGGAGCAAGTGACTGATGCTGTGTGCAAATAACTCTATGGCAGGAGTAGCTGTAGAAAAGGAAGCAGAAGAAGACACTCTGGCAGCTGCAATGGACTAGTCTCTCCTTGGGTGATGGAGAATGAGGAGGATGATGGTTTAGTAAGCCAGTCCACCTCCTCCTCTGCATTCTGTGGCTGGATGGCATGGGCAACTTGACTAAATAGAGGAAATGGCACCCTGCCGAAGGACAGACTACGTCCACCTTTGCCTGTGGACAAATATGCTAAACAGTTACAGCACATTTCAATAAAAGAGGAATCAGAGGGCCCTGCTAGTTAGTGATTACAATCTTAGGTAAGGTAAGATTAATTGATAAAAATGGACATGGGTGTGGGGAATGAGCTAATGGAAAAAAAGTTTAGTTGTTGGGTGAAGGCAGTACAGGCTTCTCTTAATAAATGTTTTTTTTAGGGATCACCTAAAAGTAGAATAAGTAGAAGATTATCAAACAGATTGGGGAAAGGAGTTTCAGAGGATGGGCATGGGAGGTCAGCACGGCAGGAGGTGATGAGAGAGCTAGAGAGCAGAAGGTCTTATGGGGAGCAAATGGAATTGTTTAGTTGATATTTTGAGAAAAGATTAGTGACGTAGCTGGAGGCCAAATTGTGGAGGGGTTTGTTAGTTGTTAGTATATTGCATTTAATTTGTTGAGTGAGCGAAAGCCAATGGAGATATCAGCAAAGAGGGATAGCTAACATTGAATGGTTGGTAGGGTGGACTGGCTTGGCAGCAGCATTCAGGATGGACTGGAACAGGATAGCCTATGCAAAGGTAAGCGAATGGTAACTTAGTCTCCCACCCATCAGAGGTATTACAGATTTTTTCAAAGTTTTACACAGGGTTACTTTCCTCTCCATCATCGCCCCCTGACCCTGCCCTCAAAACCTGGTTAGATGAGCTACCTCTCACTGCCCTAACACAGGAACACCAACAGGAGCTGAATGCCCCTTGCTCGACCTTGAAATAATTGAGGTTATCAAATCCTTAATACAGACCAAAGGCTATGGGTGGTCTGGGATTACCAAACCTCTTGCTATACTATCTTTCCAGCCAGACTACTGCAATTAGCACAATGGCACACCCTTGCACGGAATCCCCTGGCTCTACTTTGAGCGTATTTCTATAGCCCCCTATTATCTCCCGGGATTGCTGTGGGTCAAGGCAATTCGCCCCAAGGATATCTCCACATTATTCGCAGTAGTGGGCCAATTATTATATCTATGTTTTTTATATAATAACAAATTCTCCTTACTTCCTCCCAACCCCAGGCTAGCCTCTTTTATTGGTGATCCCACATTTCTCACAGTTTTTCCCAATGCTACCGCTTTCGCCCTATGGATCTCAAAAGACCTTGTTACCCTAGACTCGCTTCAGAAAGATGGGATAATTTTCTCTTTCCTATCCCTACAATCCTCCCACTTCTTTCCTAAGACAGAATTTTACAAATATTTACAAATCAGACATTTCTTTAATTCACACCACTTCGGGGTCACAACTAAACCCGTTACAACATTTGAGGATCTCTGTGGCCCTGCGTCCAGAGACAGGGGAACTATCTCCCTATTATATAATTTCCTGGGCAGACTTGGACTCCCAGAAAAATCTACAGCCATGCTCAACTGGGAGTTAGAGATCGGGGTGGTTGCTTCCCCGGAAGAATGGTCTGATAGGATCTCCAATATGCATAAATGCACAAAATCTGTGGCGGTGAAGGAAATGGTGGTGAAGCTACACACCAGGTACTATACACGTACTAAGTTACATAAATTCTTCCCCGCTGTTTCTGAGCTCTGCTTCAGAGGTTGCCCCGAGAAAGGGACCCACTTGCACATCTTCTGGAGATGTACAACTCTGAGGGACCTTTGGCAAAACGTAACTGCTAAGGTAGCAGAGATCACAGGCGTTCTACTCTAACACACCAGATGTGCTTATTCTTCACAGAACTACTTGGATCCACCCCACCTGAACAAAAACTATCACACACACTTTTCAGTGCGGTCCATTGGTCTATTGCCGTGTTTTGTGTACACCTGGAGTCCCCTGGGATCAAGTCATTAAGCATATGGTGGCTATTCAGCTCATGGAGAAAGTCTTCCACACCATTATGGATACCATGTAGTGATGTACGAACATCTGACAGGGCGGTTCGCGAACGCGGTGGGCACCATTGACTTTAATGGCAGGCGAACATTAAAAACCTGCAGGTCATATTTGCAGCCACAAAATACTTACTAGCTGTGCACAAATAGTCCCACAACATGGACACTGACCTACCAGAAGTATTAAGTGAAAAACCGGATACAGAAGTAAGTGCCGGCCATTACAGGCCCCAAAAATTAGCTGACAGGCGTTCACCCGACAGCAAACAAATCTGTATTCTGTGGCTGGAGGTACATTAAGCTATTCACCAGATACAGAAGTAAGTGTCGGACATTACAGGCCCAAAAATTAGCCCACGGCCACAGGTGTTCACCTGACAGCAAACAACTTTGTATTCTGTGGCTGGTGGTACATTAGGCATTCACCGGATACAGAAGTAAGTGTCGGCCATTACAGGCATTCACCTGACAGCAAACAACTTTGTATTCTGTGGCTGGTGGTACATTAGGCATTCAACGGTGTAAACGGCACTCGTCGCCGTATTGCGTTCCACGCTGAAATGCATACGGCGACCGTGCGATGATGTCCTCACCCGGCGCCGTGTGCGTTCCAGCGTGGAATGCGGAAGTGCGAGGCGAATCAGTGCCTTATGCACTACACCTGCCTGGCACCTATAAACAGAAAAGCATGCATACTGCACACTGTTCTATTATTGTCAGCCGTAGCCGGCCACGCTACAAGACTACTGGTACCATCAATCCATAACTTGGAAACCATGCCATGCTGGATCCCTCCACAATAAAGCTAATTCTTTAAACTGGATCCATGTTGCCATGCATACTGCCATTCCTGGGACACCCTAAGGCCTCATACAGACGGGCAAACATGTACGATGAAAACGGTCCGCCGGACCGTTTTCAGCGTACATGCCCGCCCGGAGATTTCTGTATGATGGCTGTACACACCATCATACAGAAATCCGCGCGTACACGATACGTGGCGTCGAGGCCGCGCCATCGCCGCAACGATGACGCGGCGACGTGCGCGGCCCTGGCAGTTCAATGTTTCCACGCATGCGTCGAAGTCATTCGACGCATGCGAGGGATGGCGGCCGCTCGGACATGTACGGTAAGTCTGTACAGACGACCGAACATGTCCGATGGACAGGATTCCAGCGGGCATGTTTCTAAGCAAGTTTAGAAACATTTGCCTGCTCGAAAACGGTCTGGCGGGCAAATGTACGCTGGAATCCTGTCCGCTCGGCTGTACAGACGACCGAACATGTCTGCTGAAACTGGTCCACGGACCAGTTTCATCAAACATGTTCGGTCGTCTGTACAGGGCGTTAGATATCTTTCTCCTGGAGACCCTACACTACAGAATCCCAAGGCTGCTACTAGCTTACTGGAAAACACTCATCCCTGCAAAAGGATAAGTACTATTACTACTCTAGCATTATTCAATTCATATATACCCCTTACAAATTGCTGTATTTGGATTTGGTATAATTAATAGTATATACAATTATAATTATAATTAAAAATAAATTAATTAATAAATGAACAGCAAGTGAAACACCAGCCTACCTAATATAACCTAAATATCTAAAAAAAAAAACACGTTATCATCAAGTCCCAAACGTGACAGGTGCCTAATAGATAAACTTGATAATTAGTGATCATTAAGTGAAAAACAAAGAATATAATAACAATATTCCATAAATAATCACAATAACATAAATTCAATACATTCATGTGTTGCTATCAGTCCATAGAACTGTAGTGTACTGCAAGATCCACAACAATTGCCACGAACATCCAGTGAAATAATATCCAGTGATAAAAGCTGTTAATGCTCCACCTTCACCGACTGATAAGGACACCCACAAAAGTGCTCAAAAGATGGCAGCTTACCACAAGTAGTTGACCCTTTTACTGAAAAAAGTGGTCAAATGTGCTTCATAGCAAGTTGGACTTTGCTATTAACAGATGAAATAAGCAGATAATTGAACAACCTCTTAACCCATGGAGACTCAGGACGGCATATGCAAATATAAAGATAAGGTCTGAAATAGTGTAATCCCGTTTATTAACCACTTGCTTACTGGGCACATAAACCCCCTTCGTGCCCAGGCGAAATTTCAGCTTCCGGCAATGCGTCGACGTGGCTCCCAAACAAAATTGGCGTCCTTTTTTCCCCACAAATAGAGCTTTATTTTGGTGGTATTTGATCACCTCTGCGGTTTTTATTTTTTGCGCTATAAACAAAAAAATATATATATTTTTTACTTGTTGCTATAATAAATATCCCAATTTTTTCTAAAAAACTATTTTTTTTCTCAGTTAAGGCCGATACGTATTGTTCTACGTATTTTTTTTAAAAAAAAAATCGAAATAAGCGACTGGTTTGCGCAAAAGTTATAGCGCCTACAAAATGTGGGATAGATTTATGATTTTTTTTTTTTACTTGTAATGGAGGCGATTCGCGATTTTTTTTTCAGGGCTGCGATATTGCGGTGGACATATCGGACACTTTTGACACAATTTTGGGACCATTCACATTTATACAGCGATCAGTGCTATAAAAATGCACTAATTACTGTATAAATGTGACTGGCAGTGAAGGGGTTAACACTAGGGGGTGAAGAAGGGGTTAAATGTATTCCCTCATTGTGTTCTTACTGTGTGGGGGGAGGGGACTGACTGGGGGAGGTGACCGATGCTGTGTCCCTATGTAAAGGGACACAGATCGGTCTCCTCTCTCCCTGACAGCACGTGGAGCTCTGTGTTTACACACAGAGCTCCACGTCCTGCTGTGTCACCGACGATCGCGTGTGTCTGGCGGACATCACGGCCGCCAGGCACTCGCATCGGCTCCCGAACGATGCGCCGGGCACGTTGTTTCCCCGCTGCACGCCCCCAGCGGCGCGCACAGGGAACAACAACAACAGGACGTCCAGGGACGTCCACCCGGCACTTGAGAGCCTCGCTGTGGACGTCTTTCGACCATAGCGCGGATCTCAAGTGGTTAAACTTAAAATGTTCAAATAAAAAGCTAAATGGCTGCTTACTTTAGGAGTGCCCAAGGCCCGGCACTGAGGCTGGATGGCATAGAATCAAATTGGTGGAGATGGTCCCGACTCGTGTGCGCTGGCATGCGTTCCACCCTGCACCGCAGTGAGCCAAAGTTGACCTCATTTCGTGACCAGGTGACGACCCTACGTCCGTTTCGTTTGACACGTATTCACGCTTCCTGAAGACGTGTCAAACGAAACGGATGTAGAGGCATCACTTGATCACGTACTGAGGTCACCTCCGGTTCCCTTGAACTTCTGCACCGCAGTGAGCCAAATTGGTGTAACAATAGATATGTAAACGGACCACGATGGTCCTTGTAGATAAGCAGATAATCTAATCAAGAAAAGTGTACCTTATTATCATTGTTATTACACACTGTTACATGTTCTATGTCTTTTTATGCTCTGTATATGACCCTTATTGTTCATGCCTTTATTTTCTAAATAAAAGCATTTGTATTAAAAAAAAAAGTAAGCACATGAGGAGGGAGTTGCAGTAATCGAGGTGAGAGATAACAGGGAGTGAATTAGAAGCTTTGTGGTGTCATTGGTTAAGAAAAGGACTGTTTTGGAGATGTTAAGGATGTTGAGGGATAGCAAATTTGGACAGTTATTATTTTTGAGACATACTGGTAATTGGTCAACAACCAATGTAAGCCCTGGTTCACATTGATGCTACTTTGAAATCACGCTACTTCACTTGAAGTGGCACTATTTCAAAGTAGCAGATGTCTATTAAAATCACACCTGGAAAAAAAATAAGAACTAGTGCAGGAACTACTTTTGCAAATCAGTGTCACACTGATTGGAAAAGTGCCATTGCCTCCAATAGGCTGTAACTTGTCATGCATATTGATCTCTCAAATTGCATGACAAATCGATCCAATGTGAACCTAGGCTAAACCTCAAATTGGCAAAAAAGTAAATTGCTGTTCTAGGTGTAATAATTGTTTTAGGTTGTGGAATACAGCTCTCTAAAAGTAAGTGGTTTTGTAATATTGACTATCATGAGTTTGAATTTGCCTACTTGCTTAAATCTACTAGGAATGGACAACTTGAGTCTTATCTATATTTTCTGGGCCCATAGAAACTTGAGAAAGCCCAAACATAATTCACAGAGAAAATGTAGAAGAAGTGTCTCATAGGGATAGGTAAGTTTTGGAAGTATATTCATGAATATTCATGTTCAGTATATGTTTACATCCAAACCAGTTTAATACAATCTGGTGCCAGGTAGACAATTTCATTTTTTTTATTTTTGTTTTGTTTTGTGTAAGCTAAGCTTGAACAGTACAGTATGTTGATTTTGGTGAGAATGTTAGTACCTATGTATTGTATTTGAGAAGATGACCATTTGAAAGGGAAATTGGCCTGGAGTCACTGAATTATGGAGACTAGGAGAGAAATGATGAAAGCTCCAAATTAAACATGGGGAGAATCATATTGGGGTGAACAAAATAAGATAATCTCCCTATACAGCAACTTTGTTATAACAGGCAATGGTGTAGATCTCCTATTCAATATGCTGTCACTCTCTCTATGCCTGTCAGGTCACCCGTGGCCAGGTGACAAGTGCACCCCGTTGGGGTCAGGGATGCACCACAGGGTAGTGAACCCTAAACAGACTGCTGCTATCAGAGAGGAAGCATGAACCCAAGATCACCCAGGGCACGGAGTCTAAGACCCAGCTTTGTGTTCACCAGAGCCTCTAGTGGTGAGGATGGCCTTGGCCGCATACCCCTGCTTATTTTCTTAGATTGATCCAGCATAAAGTAACACAGTTCACTTGGGGGAAGAAAAACCCCAGATTGCCTAAAAAAACATTAATTCTACCCAAATTAATGGGTGGGCTGGGATTTCCAGATTTTGCAACGTACTACAAAGCAGCACAATTGGCGCTATAAAAGTACCACTCAACCTCAGAAATGCCATTGTGGGTACTTAATGAGGCAAGACTTTGACCCTCTCCCTACTAACAATATCCTATGGCTGAGCCCTCAAGACTGTAGAAAATTGAAAAATGCTATTTCTAAACACTCCTAAACACTCGTCATTATGGGATAGGTACAAAACCTCTCATGGATTGCAATCCCCACACATCCCGCTTCTTTCCTTTTATAAAAAAACCTTTTATCCAGCATGGGTATTTCCAAGAACTTTTAAGGCTTGGATCAGGGCTGGTATTACATGTTTATATCACATAGCATCAACAACTATAATTCAACCTTTTCCAGACCTATGTGAGACTTCCGGCCTCCCCACTACAGAAATTTTCAAATACCTTAAAATCAAGAAGTTTTATGGACCTTCCCTTAGCCTTAGGCCGCTTACACACGATCAATCCATCCGATAAGAAAGGTCCGAAGGACCGTTGTCATCGGTTAATCGATGAAGCTGACTGATGGTCTGATGTGCCTACACATCATCGGTTAATGAACCGATCGTGCCAGAACGCTGTGACGTAAAACACAACGGTGTGCTGAAAAAAACGAAGTTCAATGCTTCTAAGCATGCGTCGACTTGATTCTGAGCATGTGCGGGTTTTTAACCGATGCTTTTTCATACTAACGGTCAGTTTTGACCTATCGGTTAGGCGTCCATCGGTTCAATTTTAAAGCAAGTTCTTATTTTTTTGACCGAAGGATAACTGACCGATGGGGCCCACACATGATCGGTTTGGACCGATGAAAACGGACCTTCAGTCCGTTTTCATCGTTTTTGACCGATCGTGTGTACGCGGCCTTAGTGATAATCTAAATAATATTACCCAATTTGAAAGGATATGTCTCAAAGATCCACATGCCAAAGGTCGTATTTCAATAATGTATTCCCAACTGATCACTAAATCAAATACTATACTACCCTCTTATATTACTCAATGGGAATTAGACTTAATGTAAAATTGATAATGAAACCTGGGCAAGCATTTGGTCTAATACTAGCTCTTCATCTATAAATGTATCGGCAATGGAAACATCATAGAAAGTGCTTTTCTGCTGGTACCTGGTTCCCAATAGATTAGCCAAATTTTTAGCAAACTGCTCAGATCTCTGTTTCCGCGGTTGCCCAGACAAAGGAACATATATCCACATCTGGTGGCAGTGTCCACTTGTAAGGAAATTCTGGTAAGGGATTTTCCGGATTGCTTCTAAAATATTTGAATTGTATTATATTACCAGATCCAATGGCGGCCTTACTTAACATTAAATAAGAAACCCTTTCTCGGAATCAACATAAGTTATTTCTTTTGTTTATGATAGCCACGAAACAGGTAAAAGCTAGAGCATGGAAATCACCTGCATTACTGTTGTCGGAAGCCGAAAAGAGAATGAATCTTTAATTCGTGCAGCAGCGCTGCAAACCTCTGGTTTGAAAAAAGATAAAAGCTGTGTAGGATGACCCGATCAGAAGTAGCTTAAGTATGTGCTCCAATCACCAAAAAGGCATTCACCACGTGGGGGGATATAGGGTCCCCTTCGGGGGAAACACTCACCAGATGGTTTCTTTACACTCGCATTTCCATATATATCGCCTCACGTGTCACCTCAGATGTTTGGAAACTGCATACCCATCTCCTATCTTGATCACCGTTATTGTATTCACTTCCCGGGTGTAGTGTCCGCAGGTGTATGAGGGAATGAAAAAACCATATAGTGCAATATCGTTTTTGAATTTTTAATGTCACCCCAAAAAACAGATATACACTAGTCCCCTCATAAAAACATGCGTACCAGAAAATAAATTAACTCAGGCACATAAAAATATGTGGATGTTTCATTTGCATTTCTCACTGTTATGTGTGGACCCCTGAAGACCGCTCTGGAGACTTTCCTGTGGCTGTCACTTCCTAGTTCCTCACTCAGTGGAACGCATACGTCACTTCCGGTCGGATGCTGGATAGCAGCGCTCTGACGTTTCGTCCGTTCTGACTTTTTCCAAGAGCGTGCTATTCCTCTGCATCCGCCGGAGTTATATTGCGTAGTGCTACACGCCCACCTGTGACGATGCTATAGATGGGGATGACCCTCCATCTATGCATCATTCAATCCTCACTCCAAGCGCCGCGCTTAGCCACGCCCCCCGGAGAGGAGGAGATAGCTGGGTCTTTTTTGTACTCCGCTCGCTGACACTCACTGTTGCCACCATAGAACTGTCAGATGAGTGTACGTCAGCGCGCGGCCATACATGCACTATTTAATCCATATTTGGGCTCTGTACTTGTGAAAGATGTAATTTTTGTATATAGCTGAGTGGTCTGAAGTCTGCAGTGCTATTACATGCACTAGTATATGATATTCCGAACATATTATAGCTTATGCACTGTGCTTTACTGGGATCATTATATCCTTTATGCAAAGACACAATGTGCTTCAGTTTTAAACCATCACTTTATAATGGGACTATACATTAGTGGCTGACTGACACGTTCATAGATATTGGTTCTTATGTGATCCGCAGAACCAATATCAATTGAGAAAAAACAGAGAGTATATAAAATGGGTGTTGAACTTGAATAAATCTAGGACACTGTGAATCTATATATATATACACACCACACGTGTAAAACCACCTAAAATACACACACATATATATATATATATATATATATATATAACAGTGAACCATAAAATTACATTCATAATAAAATTAGAATATCAGTATAAATATAAAAATATTGTTAAAAATATTAAAATATATAAGAAAAAAGAAGAATATTTAGAAATGTAGAAAAATAGAAATATAAATATATAATCCTATGTAATCATAGAGACATGGGTAGATAATTATATGCAATGTATAAAAACATATTTGTGGGGATAAGACGTGTTATGCAAATATCCAAGTCTACCTCCCAACCTTGACCATATGTGTTAATGGGGAAAGAGACCTATTTTTCAATGTATTTGGGATCACCCCAACAATGACGTATCTCACATATTAGTGTGATGAGTTTGGTTTTCTTTCACCCCCAAGGACCATTTCAGATGAATGATTGAATACCAGCCCTTGCGCATTGGTGGTCATTTTTTGTTATTTGTTAGATGGGTGTGGATAATATTTACACAAATCTTTTCTTAATAGCACTGTATTGCGTAACCCCTTTGTTGATGTTGTTCATATTACTTGAGATGGCTTTCAGGCCCTAGTTATAATAATCATTATTAAGTATCACTAATGAAACAGTTGATATCGAGTTCCACATTGAGTCCTTTTGGCACTAAGACGTCAGTAAGGAAGATCCAATGAGTTTCTTTTTTGGACAACTCGCGCACTCTATGGGAACCCCTCCAATGTGCTTCAACCTGTTCAATGCCCCAGAATTCCAAGCCCGATGGGTCTTGATTGTGTTTAATTTTAAAATGGAGGGATACATTATGATCAGTATATCCCAGATAGATGTTCTTGATGTGCTCCCCTATTCAAATTTTTAGTTTCCTTTTTGCGCGGCCAATATAGAGTAAACCACATGGGCACCTTAATGCATACACAACGTGAGTGCTGTTGCAGGTGATAAATTGTTTTATTTCAAAATCTTGCTCGTTTGACGGTGATGTGAAGTGATCCAGATTTCTCTGTAGTTTTCTCACCTCTTTGCAAGGCTTGCATTTTCTGCACGAGAAAAACCCATTCTTATTCCAAAAACTCTGAGGTTTTTCTGGGAGGTCCAAGATTTTCTTCACTATAGTGTCACCATGTGTGGATGCCTTTCTATAAATAAATTGGGGTTTCTGTGGTATTATGGGTCCTATTTTTTTATCTAGCGACAGAATGTGCCAGTGCTTAATAAAAATGGATTCCACCTCCTTATATTGGCTATGGAATTGGGAAATGAATCCCAATTCATTAGGATTTGGTTCTTGAACTTCCTGTATATTTCCAACATTTTTCTCTTCTAGACATTTATTTCTAGGTATCTTTCCCACTTCTTCCACAATTGTGTCCAAAAAATGTGGGTCATATCCTTTAGCTATAAATCTTTCTGTCAGGATTTTCGATTGGTTGTGAAAGTTGTTGGTTTCTGAGCAGTTACGTCTGACCCGCATTATCTGCCCCTTTGGAATGTTTTTTAACCATCTTGGGTGGTGTCCACTAGTTGTTGGCAGATAGCTATTTCTGTCTGTTTGTTTAAAATAGACCTTAGTTTCCAATTTGTTATTTTTCCGATAAATGGTTACATCTAAAAAGTTGATTGTGTCCTGATGCCATTCTGATGTAAGCCTGATGTTGTTATTATTATTATTTAAAATATTTAAAAACATGTTTAAAGACTCTTCTGTTCCTGCCCAAACAAAAATGTAATGCGTGGCCGATAAAAACTTTTTGATTGTGGGGGAGATCATCCCTCAAAAAGTTTTTATCGGCCACGCATTAAATTTTTGTTTATCACACAATTATTTTTGGTTTGGGAACAAATTTTATACTCAAAAACGCGGTGTTGCAATGGGAGCCAAGTTTGCCCCAAGCATCGCAAATTTGTTCATGGCCGAGTGGGAAGATAAATCTATTTTTAAAGAAAGAAAAGCCGAATTAATTTTTTATAAACGTTTTATCGACGATCTGTTTTTTATTTGGGCAGGAACAGAAGAGTCTTTAAACATGTTTTTAAATATTTTAAATAATAATAATAACAACATCAGGCTTACATCAGAATGGCATCAGGACACAATCAACTTTTTAGATGTAACCATTTATCGGAAAAATAACAAATTGGAAACTAAGGTCTATTTTAAACAAACAGACAGAAATAGCTATCTGCCAACAACTAGTGGACACCACCCAAGATGGTTAAAAAACATTCCAAAGGGGAAGATAATGCGGGTCAGACGTAACTGCTCAGAAACCAACAACTTTCTCAACCAATCGAAAATCCTGACAGAAAGATTTATAGCTAAAGGATATGACCCACATTTTTTGGACACAATTGTGGAAGAAGTGGGAAAGATACCTAGAAATAAATGTCTAGAAGAGAAAAATGTTGGAAATATACAGGAAGTTCAAGAACCAAATCCTAATGAATGGGGATTCATTTCCCAATTCCATAGCCAATATAAGGAGGTGGAATCCATTTTTATTAAGCACTGGCACATTCTGTCGCTAGATAAAAAAATAGGACCCTTAATACCACAGAAACCCCAATTTATTTATAGAAAGGCATCCACACATGGTGACACTATAGTGAAGAAAATCTTGGACCTCCCAGAAAAACCTCAGAGTTTTTGGAATAAGAATGGGTTTTTCTCGTGCAGAAAATGCAAGCCTTGCAAAGAGGTGAGAAAACTACAGAGAAATCTGGATCACTTCACATCACCGTCAAACGAGCAAGATTTTGAAATAAAACAATTTATCACCTGCAACAGCACTCACGTTGTGTATGCATTAAGGTGCCCATGTGGTTTACTCTATATTGGCCGCGCAAAAAGGAAACTAAAAATTCGAATAGGGGAGCACATCAAGAACATCTATCTGGGATATACTGATCATAATGTATCCCTCCATTTTAAAATTAAACACAATCAAGACCCATCGGGCTTGGAATTCTGGGGCATTGAACAGGTTGAAGCACATTGGAGGGGTTCCCATAGAGTGCGCGAGTTGTCCAAAAAAGAAACTCATTGGATCTTCCTTACTGACGTCTTAGTGCCAAAAGGACTCAATGTGGAACTCGATATCAACTGTTTCATTAGTGATACTTAATAATGATTATTATAACTAGGGCCTGAAAGCCATCTCAAGTAATATGAACAACATCAACAAAGGGGTTACGCAATACAGCGCTATTAAGAAAAGATTTGTGTAAATATTATCCACACCCATCTAACAAATAACAAAAAATGACCACCAATGCGCAAGGGCTGGTATTCAATCATTCATCTGAAATGGTCCTTGGGGGTGAAAGAAAACCAAACTCATCACACTAATATGTGAGATACTTCATTGTTGGGGTGATCCCAAATACATTGAAAAATAGGTCTCTTTCCCCATTAACACATATGGTCAAGGTTGGGAGGTAGACTTGGATATTTGCATAACACGTCTTATCCCCACAAATATGTTTTTATACATTGCATATAATTATCTACCCATGTCTCTATGATTACATAGGATTATATATTTATATTTCTATTTTTCTACATTTCTAAATATTCTTCTTTTTTCTTATATATTTTAATATTTTTAACAATATTTTTATATTTATACTGATATTCTAATTTTATTATGAATGTAATTTTATGGTTCACTGTTATATATATATGTGTGTGTATTTTAGGTGGTTTTACACGTGTGGTGTGTATATATATATATAGATTCACAGTGTCCTAGATTTATTCAAGTTCAACACCCATTTTATATACTCTCTGTTTTTTTTCTCAATTGATATTGGTTCTGCGGATCACGTAAGAACCAATATCTATGAACGTGTCAGTCAGCCACTAATGTATAGTCCCATTATAAAGTGATGGTTTAAAACTGAAGCACATTGTGTCTTTGCATAAAGGATATAATGATCCCAGTAAAGCACAGTGCATAAGCTATAATATGTTCGGAATATCATATACTAGTGCATGTAATAGCACTGCAGACTTCAGACCACTCAGCTATATACAAAAATTACATCTTTCACAAGTACAGAGCCCAAATATGGATTAAATAGTGCATGTATGGCCGCGCGCTGACGTACACTCATCTGACAGTTCTATGGTGGCAACAGTGAGTGTCAGCGAGCGGAGTACAAAAAAGACCCAGCTATCTCCTCCTCTCCGGGGGGCGTGGCTAAGCGCGGCGCTTGGAGTGAGGATTGAATGATGCATAGATGGAGGGTCATCCCCATCTATAGCATCGTCACAGGTGGGCGTGTAGCACTACGCAATATAACTCCGGCGGATGCAGAGGAATAGCACGCTCTTGGAAAAAGTCCGAACGGACGAAACGTCAGAGAGCTGCTATCCAGCATCCGACCGGAAGTGACGTATGCGTTCCACTGAGTGAGGAACTAGGAAGTGACAGCCACAGGAAAGTCTCCAGAGCGGTCTTCAGGGGTCCACACATAACAGTGAGAAATGCAAATGAAACATCCACATATTTTTATGTGCCTGAGTTAATTTATTTTCTGGTACGCATGTTTTTATGAAGGGACTAGTGTATATCTGTTTTTTGGGGTGACATTAAAAATTCAAAAACGATATTGCACTATATGGTTTTTTCATTCCCTCATACACCTGCGGACACTACACCCGGGAAGTGAATACAATAACGGTGATCAAGATAGGAGATGGGTATGCAGTTTCCAAACATCTGAGGTGACACGTGAGGCGATATATATGGAAATGCGAGTGTAAAGAAACCATCTGGTGAGTGTTTCCCCCGAAGGGGACCCTATATCCCCCCACGTGGTGAATGCCTTTTTGGTGATTGGAGCACATACTTAAGCTACTTCTGATCGGGTCATCCTACACAGCTTTTATCTTTTTTCAAACCAGAGGTTTGCAGCACTGCTGCAGGACTATTTACATGCTCTGTGCGGGCTGTTTTTATTTTTCTGCTTTTATCAAGTGACATTTATTTTAAGCAGCTGCTTTTATCATTATTTATTGTGTTTATCTTGGAAGATTTTTTATTGCTTGGACTTTGTTGTTTACTCCTAAGCGCAGGGTTGTACTATCATTAGAGGGCCACCAATTAGTACTTTTGTATACAATCTTTAATTCGTACATGCTAAACTGGAAGCGCTAGACAAAAACGGGTTGGAAAAATTCGATAGCATATGGAAACCCTGGGCCATATACCATACGCCAGACACTTTTGACTCAGGAGTTCTCATGTCATGGTATTGATACCCTTTCATGGATAATAGTGAAATAAAATAAGTGAAATCCACTACCCTCTCCCTTCCCTCCATTAGTTCCCATTTTAATTTATTAGTAACTATTTTTATTTACGTTTATTTATTTCTGTATAATACTTCAACTCCTACAATAGTAAAATTATTATTGCATTAATCTGTATTTCAATGCTGTATCTCATTCTTAGTTGTTGTCATCTGATATACTGTAACTGTTGTAATCTATTACTTTAAAATAAAAACATTATACGTAAACAAAAAAAAAAAAACAAGTAGTAACACACCAGTCTTGGAGTCTCATAAATGTCCTATTCAGGCCCCATACTCACGAGCAAACATGTCTGCTGAAACTGGCCCGCAGGCCAGTTTCAGCAGACATGTTTGGTCGTGTGTGGGCGCGAGCGGGCCGAATTCCAGCAAACATTTGCCCGCCGGGCCTTTTCCCAGCAGACAAATATTCCTGGACTTGTTTTAAAACAGTCCGCTGGAATTCTGCCCGCTCGGACATGTACGGTCGTCAGTACAGACCTACCGTACATGTCCAGGCGCCCGCCGTCCCTCGCATGCGTCGAATGACTTCGACGCATGCGTGGAAGCATTTTAAAGGCGGGCCGCCCACGTCGCCGCGTCATTGTCGCGGCGACACCGCGTCATCGACGCGGCGACACCGCGGACACGCCCCGCGTATTGTTTACGCGCGGACTTCTGTACGATGGTGTGTACAACCATCGTACAGAAGCCCTCTGGCAGACATGTATGGTGAAAACGGTCCGACGGACCGCTTTCACCATACATGTTTGGTCGTGAGTACCCGGCCTAAGGCTCCTGTTTTCCCTTTGTAGCCTGGGGAAAACAGGAGCCTTAAAAAACATATCTATATATGTACACATATGTATATGAATATGTCATGAGAGTCAAAGTATAATAAAGCCATGTTAGGGTCTATCATGGACTGCAAAAATGCAAAAGGTGCTTTGCAGACTGGCAGATGGTAAAATGCACCTCTCAATCCCTGTATGAACATAATGTTGGAAACAGTTTGGAAATTTGCTATAAACGCATGCACCCACTTGCTCAGGCACGAATGCCTCCCCTTCCCTGCCACACCCATGTGACGCTGGGTGGGACACATTGGTTCAGCTGGGAGCATTTAAATTCCCCTCACTTGGTATCTAGCTGTATGTCTGGCAAAACTTTCATATGCAAGCTCTCACTTATGCTTGGTTCCTAAATTCCATGTGATCCAACAAGGTAAATTTCCATAACTTTCACCCAATACTTTAGCACTTTATTTGTTTATCCTTATGGCTCCTTCATGATCTCACTCAGGCTACATCTTCCTTTTTTCTCACCCACTTTCACACTTGGTGCTTGCTCAGTGCTTCCTTTCATCTGACCTGGTGCATGGGCTTTTTCACATTTCTTAAAATTATACATTCATTATATACTACTGATCTCAATCCACAGAAGTGTTGGCCCACTGTCTTCCACATTCACACATTGGCTTTGGGGAATCCACAGTCCTCCCTGTTTGTCAATGTGTCTCTACCTCAGCTCCCATGCCAGACAATTTTAACGACTCTGGTCCTGTGCTCACATCTATACAGTTGACGTGAGTATTCATAGGGTTATCTATCTTGTTCTTTATACATTATTTATAATATTCTACTACAAAATTATACCTTATAGTTATGTCTCTTTATAGATCACCATTGCATTCACCCCTGAAGAGTTGGTAGATCCCAACAAAAAGCATTGGGCATACATAGATGCATGATGTTTATACAGATGATTTTATGTTTTTTATACTGTTTTACTCTCATTATACCATCAAGCCCCTCCAGTGGTTCATGTTATGCAGGACTTGTCCTTACTCCACGATATGTCAAGTACCATGGTGTTAATATGCATATGTAATTTGTAGCATGTCTATGCGATTTTGTGGATGCAATTTTTGTCATTCAGTATGCTTTACATTATATCACAAGGCATAATAAAATGCTCTTTGCTAAGACTGCTTTTTGTTATACATCTCTCATTCCAAGTCCCGTACTTACTCCCCCCTTTTGTGTTGGAACCCAATTAAGCAATACAGTATATCGTATATGCTTACTGCATGGTGATTGGCCTCATTTAAAGTTACGCTGACCAAACTCTCTTGTTTCTGTTATAATTTATCTACTGCACCCAGAGCTAGAAAGAACAATTTGTGGAATACAGACACTCAAAGCTAGACACCACATCCCCTATAGAAGTACAAAAAAGGGTAACAAACCCTGGGGACTTTAAACGGTGCCAATAAAATTAGTCATGCAAATATATTAAAATGTTTTTTTTTATTTTACAACATATGATATAATAATTTAAACATGTAAAAACCATCCGACGAGAATGAATCTAGCTCAAACCATGAGCTAAGGCCCTGTTGCAAGAGTTGCTCAACATGTTTCGCTCACATTGAGCTTCTTCAGGAGCTTGAACAGGTTATGCTACAGGTCACAAAGAGAAGAATATACATAGGATGAAACAGAGATTAGTAAATCTATATAAATATGTGAAAAATACACACTATATTGAAAAAATAATCATCAAGAAGATCTCGAGATATACCAATTTGGAAATAGATATGTAAATCAATGTTCATATAAATTAAGATGCACAGCTCAGGCATACACTCACCATGCCAGACCAGTCTAAATCACAGGATACGTAATGACTAATGAGGAGAAACAACAAATCGTATGTCGCCATCAACAACTTGAAGCTATGAGTCACACCTACTCGACAATTAATCCACAGGTCATAGTAAGAAAGAGACCTAGTATAAACAAAAGATTTTAAAAAATAATGTAAAAGGGAGAAAATGTTGTCTCAAAATAATGAGTATGATCAGTTAGAACATAGGAGCATACCTTGTTTGTATATTTTGACGTAGAATCAATAAATTGTCAATACACGCAATCAATATGATTGTGGATTTAAGATGGACTGCACCCCAAATTCAGAAGGACAGTAAAAATCCAGTAATGATGGATGCCATATTACGCACAATAAGTGCAATATTGTAACAAACAGTAGAAAAAAAAAATATATAAATATTTATAAACAAGGAAAGATGGAGAAATGCCATAAAAATGGGAATATCCAAAAAGGAATGTCCCACATATAGACCAATCAAAGTTATCCAATAACAAAGAGACTATAGTGAGCAGGGATTACCTGAATTGAAGAGTCCCAAACTGAAGCCAGGCTTGGAGAGTGAGAGGGAAGAGCCCTCATCTATCTCTCTACTTCCCCAGTCAATGAGTCAGAGATCGCGGCTATCGCCACGCTCTTAAATACCGGCCTGTCTGGTATCACTGAATTCAAAATCCCTGAAAACAAGTTTCAGGTGATTAATCTATCTTCTTTCCAGCTTTCGCCTGACCACATCTCTGTTTTAAATTTAGGTTTGACTTTCTGCCCTCTTCAAAACATTGACTGTTTTGAATTGATCAAAGATGTAAACCTTTTCTCTCGCAAACTTATGTTAAAAATCTTGTTTAACAAACCCAAACCATCGATTCAATCTACCAATTTTGATAACCCTCTTTGGAACCAGATGACCATTGAGGATGTGAGGGCACTTGGGGAACTAATGGAATTATGGGATCGATCTCCATGAGGCAGACTGTCTAGAGTCTGGCCCAGATTGTCCTCCTTCTTGTCCATCTCCTGCGGTCCCCTCTCTCCCCATAACATCACGTTCCAAAAAGTATAAGCCCAGGTCTAGGATGTTTCTGACTTTGCAGGGAAATCCTAGTGTTTGGGCCTTCACTAGTCAGGTAACTAAGCAGATTTGCCAAACCAGATGGTCAAATCCATCTCAGTCAAATCTTACTGAGACTCAAAAACGAGCTTTAACATCTCTACAAGAGAATGAGAGTATAGTTATCAAACCCTCTGATAAGGGGGGAAATTTGGTAATTATGGACACACAACAATATGAATCAATGGTCTTTGCATTGTTAAACAATAAAGAATGGTACCATAAGGTATCTAAAAGTCATCTAAAACGTACTGTTAGTCGTTATTAACACTTAATTGGCTCTGCCTATCATGACAGTTTAATCATTAAATCAACCTGGGAATTTTTAAATGTTACTTTTCCACGCACGCTCACTCTCTACGCACTTCCCAAGATTCACAAAAATGCTTCAAAACCTCTGGGACGACCGATGGTATCAGGAAACGGATCCCTTACGGAAAAGGCAAGCCAATTGGTCGACGAGTATCTCAGACCTCATGTTGAAGGCCTGGTGTCCTATTTACAGGACACCAGTGACCTTCTAAGGACTCTGGATGGGAGTAGCATCCCTGTTGGTTCCTGGTTTGTCGCCCTGGATGTAGAGGCCCTATATAACTCTATCCCCCACATTTTGGGGGTTCGAGTTGTGGAGGGCTTCATTTCAGAAAGTAGTGAGGCCTCCCCTCCTTACAATAAATTCATCTTGGATTTGCTTGATTTTATCCTATCAAATAACATGTTTTTGTTTGGTGGCTCCCATTTCCTCCAGGTACAGGGTGTTGCTATGGGGACCAAGTGTGCCCCTCCTATGCAAACCTGTACCTGGGGGGGTGGGAGCGTGATCTTTTTCACCAAGACAATATGCAGGTATTATTATTTTTTTCATTCAAGTTTAAGTTTATTTTTAAGATAAGAAGAAAATAAAATAAAATAAAAAATATCGGGTGATACATCAAAGACATACATAAATATGAACAGTAAAATTCATTTTATATCGAGTACTCCCTTTTTACTATTTCCTCCTTTCATATAGTCTGTCTATAGACATAGTATCATTCAAATGAGAAAGGAAATACAAAATAAATAAAAAGAGTAAAAATATCTAAAATAATAATTTAGATCTTAAAAAAGATTACTTCATGTATCAAGGAATTCATAAACCTCTTACTATCGTCTAAAATATTAAATAACACAAGGCATATACCAGATCAAGTATACAGATCCACAAAAAGGATATATTTTCAGAAAATCTCCACCTCTCCGACACCCCTAATGGAGTCATTCTGTGTCCAAGAAGTAAAGCAGTCCCTTCAATCCAACCTCCCCCAAAAAATAAAATCGGATCAAACTGGTATCAGAAGATATATTCTAAAATCTTCAACCAACATAAATTCCCAAAGAAAAAAAAAGGGAATTTTATATATATGTTCATACAAACATACCTCCTAATGTAAAACGTACGGAGGGAATAATAAACCAGGGATAACACCCTTATGAAAGAATAAAAAAGGAAGAGAGAAGTAAAAACGAGAAAAAAGAAAAAGAAGAAGGTAAGAAAGAAAGGAGAATGGAATGCAGGTATTCTTTGAGCAGATACCTCTCTGGCGCAGATTCATAGATGACATTTACTGGCTCCAGGGAAGATTTAATTACCTTTTTGGATAGCTTAAGGGTGAATCAATATAATCGCAAATTCACCTTTGAGACAAATCAGGAGAGACTCACCTTCCTGGACATTGGTGCAGCCCCAGCACAGTCCTATATCTCTACTGTATACTTTATAAATGTCAATAGTTTGTATGTTCTCTTGTTCTATCCTATAAATCTTGAAGAGTACACAGTGATGTGTGATAAATAATACCAAAAGGGGATGAGGTGAGTAACAACACCGCAGCTTCCACTTATTTCCTTAGTTACTAATACATGAGCACAAAGTACAAAGCACTTAGTACTTTGCTATCAGTGCTTGGTCTGTTTATATCACAGATTTCACAAATTTCATAACTTTTAGGTGCCTAAATGGATGCAAAGGTATGCCTGGAGGGCTTACCAATGCCGATTATTCTGACAGCAGATATGATGAAGATGCAAAGGTTTTTTTTTTTTAATTACCACGTGTGTTCTTCACTCAAGCACAAGAATCTCCCATTTGCTCAGACTCTGCTCATGCTCCGTTTGAGTTCTGATTAGGCTCCGTTCATACCCCACAGCACAACCAGGGTCAGCAGCAAACAGGAGTAGATATAAGAAGGCGGGCAGGAGAATAGCCTAAATGCTGACAACAGCCGGTGTAGACAGAACCCAGCCGACCTCTGCCGAGTACAGCCGACCACCGCCGGGTGCCACAGGTAAGCCGTGTATGGTTTTTCTCCAAGTCTTGCAGGTTTTTACAATCACGGTCACAGTCCAAGAATCTAATGCGCCTTCTTGCCACCTCACAATTTAGCTCACAATCGGCTCAAGCCACAGCTCTTAGTTCTTAGCTCAGGGCACACTTCAGCTCCAGAAACAGGCTGTCCAAAATCCAGCATCCAAGTCTCAAAGACTCACACTCTCCAGAGAGCCGAGCACGACATTACACATGTTATCACAGGTGTTATCAGCTAGTAATCAGCAGCAGGAGGGTGGTGATACCACATCCATTAAACTCTTCTCACATTGCTAACTAAGTATGTAGCAATTTGAGGGAGAAGAATATTAGCAACTTTCTGGGCAAGGATCTATTTATGGGCTATGTCCAAATGTTTAAAATGATTTACATTCTCTTTGCAATGGTTTTACACAGAGCAGGACCCAATCCTCTTTTTCTGGTGTCCCCCACTAGTGCCCTGGGCTCCTCCTCTTCTCCATGTGCCATCATAGGAAGCCACTTCCTATGGTGGCACACATGCGGGTCGGATCCCAAGTCAAGCTCTGTATGTCTATTCATTCACAGTGTGACTTGGCACCTGCCCTCCCTCCCTCATTATTGGATTTGATTGACAGCAGCAGAGCAAGTGGTTCCTCACTGAGTCCAGTTGGGCTCAGGATAAGTATTTGGGTGGCCCAGGGGGTAGGTAGTTGACAATAGATGGGTTTTTACCTTAATGCAGAGAACGCAGCCTTTGCAATCACTTTAATTTCATACTGCAGGTTTTCAACTTTGGCTGCATGTTCTTTCTTGAAAGAAAGATCAGTTTTAGGGAGACCACAGACAGTACTAGTGGTAAGGCCTGTGCTCTGTGTTTGTCTTTTTTTGAGCACAGCTTCTTCAAAACAGGTCATGTTTAAAAGAAAACACTACATTTTCTCCTTGCAGTCCAAAATTTATAAGAAATATTTGCAGAATTCAAGAGGATAGTAATGGATTTGGTTTAGGAATTATAAAGGGAATATATACTGCAGCCTCCATGAGCCTTTTAAAGATATAAAAAGCTGGACATTTTAATTCTGTCCATCTAAAGCAGAAATATTTTGAGCTTTAAGTACATTTATTCCTTAATTGTATTTAAATGTATTTTCATGGTATTGATTTTATAGTAGTTCAATTAAACAGCATAAAATGTTACACATTTAGTTGTGATATTGATCATGGTAATAGGTTTGAATTTGTTTGCTGTTTGAGAAAAGATGACCATTCAGCTAAAAACAATGAGAAAATAAACAATTTACATACTAAATATAGCACAGAATTTCACATGTAAAATGCCTGCAGTGTAATGAATATTAATATAGTAATTATTCTGGCTCTGCATGAAATGAGAAGCAATTTATAGACCTTTCTTATTGTTCATGTGACCTTTTCAAATATGTTGTAATATTTTCAGGAAAAAATCATATTCTCGGGTACTGACCTTTGTGAATGACTCGACTATAAAGTCATAATGAAGCAGGATAACAATATTAAGAAGCTGATCAGGATCATAAATGGCTTAAACTACTACCATCAGGCAGGTGTATAATTACTATTGTTCCTACAGGAAGATAAAAAAAAATGTAAGAAAGAAAATAAACATGTGGAACTGTTTGGCTTGGGTTCCCATATAAAAATTCAGATGTAAGAATATCTAACTCAGCAGTCATACACCCAGATTCAATGTGCTATGGTTCAAATCAAGTCCCTTGGGAAGAAAGAATGCATACTTTATTACTTGTTTTATTCCTCCAAACAGATAAGTGTAAAAACAGGGCGCTTCATGTGTGTTTCAAATACAGTAAAACCTTGGTTTGCAAGCATAATTCATTCCAGAAACATGCTTGTAATCCAAAGCACTTGTATATCAAAGCTTTTTTTTTACAGGGTATAAAAGTGAAGAGAGGCACCTCTAAGTGTAGCAATACATTGCTAAATAATGTACCTTCATTATATGTAACCATATTGCCACACTTAGAGGCTCCTCTCTTCTTTTTTATACTCAGTTGTGACATGACACTACTCTTATATCAAGACATTGCTTGTATATCAAGGCTTTCCAGCCTGCATGGTGGGGCAATCCACCTTAGCTCCCGTGGGCTGTTGTTCTTCCAACCGGGCCCCCCACCTTCTACGCTTATACCCATAGGCATACCTGTAAGTTACTTTAGGAATTGTTATTACTCTATTTCTCCCTCCTTCCCCATACACAGATTCAGTTTACCTATCTACCTTAAATCTTATTGCTTTGATTTTTTTAGACTCCTACTTTATATTTATTATTATATTATACCTTTCACGGTCACATTCCCCAGTTGGTTCTGGGTAGAATCGAACCTGGGACCTCTCCATTTTCAGGTCCGGCTCTTTGTCTCTGAGCCACTGCTCAGTGCTATTCTGTGTGCTGTCCGATGGAGCCTGGTTCTGAACCTGTACTTCTGTGGACCAATCAGTGGCCAGTGCGGCCTATTTAAGCCAGCCCCTTCCCCTTTGCCAATTGCTGGTTCGTTGTCAGCTTTACCCTGTGAGAGAACCTTGAAACCTGAATACCCTGACCTGTTTGACCCGGATTGGACCTTGACTATTCTCTGCTGTCTCCTACACTTGACCCCTGCCTGCTTATCGGATTTGCTGTTGTCTCCTGCCCCTTGACCTTGGCTTGCTCTCACGGACTTCCTCTGATCTCTCCAACTCCTGACCCACGGCCTGTGACCCGGATTTGCCTTTGTTTCCTGTTGGTCCCTTCTGGACTTACCTGCCTGTTCCTGCCTGATCAACGACTGTCTCCAGTCCTCTGCACCTGCCCTGTTTTCATCAGCTGCACCAAGTCTGCCTACCAGCTCCCGGCACCGGTGCCTCCTTGTGCCGTCCCTCCTCTGTTCTAACTCCAGGGAGTGGTCTGCACAGGGTCGCAAAGGTGAGCCGCCCTCAGCATCTCGGCCTCGGTGAGTACTTACCTTAATGGTCCTGACAGTACGAACCAGCCATTATGTCTGAGGCCGACAGGGCATGCTCACCCCTTGAAAACCTGTGTCAACAGGTGTCTGTTTTGACGGTTGCCGTTCAAAAATTGCAAGAAGGTAAACCCTTACATAATGGACTAACTAATAATATGGAATCCGCAGACTTGTACAAGATGCTCACCTCCCTGGCTCTGCAAGTCTCCAGCCTGAACCATACTATTCAGGAACTACAACAAGAAGTCCAAAAATTTAAAGGGACAACACGCCCAGCCCCGGAACCAGCATGTTATGAACCTTTTGTTGTCATGCCAGAAAAATTTGATGGTAGCCGTGCATCCTTCTTGTGCTTTAAAACCAACTGTGAGCTATTGTTCACCCTTAAACCTAGGACCTATGCCAAGGACTATATTAAGGTTAGAGCCTCCGTCAACTTGCTAACAGGGCAGGTCAAATCGTGGGCTCACCTGCTGCTGCAGGAAAAAAGTCCAGTCTTGGACAGCTGGGAGACGTTCATGTCTGCTCTGGACTCATATATCCCTGCTTCCAAGAGGACCAGCACTCCCAGGTCTGCTCTTAGTTCACGGGGCCTACGGGTACCCAAGGATAGGAAGCCCCAGTACGGTTATGACCTCCAGCCAGCCCAGTGTGTGCCAAATTATGAGACTCCGTATGTGCCCAGCCTGGAAGTTTCCCCATCACAAGGTCTTGACATTTCTGTGGATGCACACACGCCTACCTTGGAGGAGGAAGAACCCATGCAGATCGGGGCCATCCGGTCCAGCCTATCTGAGGTAGAAAGAGAGCGGAGGAGAGGCTATGGACTTTGCTTTTATTGTGGTGCTAGCGGGCACCTTATATCGCTCTTCCCAACTCGCCCACCTCGGCCAAAGCTTCTTCAGCTGGGTACTATTGGGAGTTTTTTCTATGCCTCAGAACCTGTACCTACCTTTCCAGTGTCTTCAGTTCCTGTGTCCCCAGTTCCAGTGTCTTCGGTTCCTGTGTCCCCAGTTCCAGTGTCTTCGGTTCCTGTGTCCCCAGTTCCAGTGTCTTCGGTTCCTGTGTCCCCAGTTCCAGTGTTTCGGTTCCTGTGTCCCCAGTTCCAGTGTCTTTGGTTCCTGTGTCCCCAGTTCCAGTGTCTTCGGTTCCTGTGTCCCCAGTTCCAGTGTCTTCGGTTCCTGTGTCCCCAGTTCCAGTGTCTTCGGTTCCTGTGTCCCCAGTTCCAGTGTCTTCGGTTCCTGTGTCCCCAGTTCCAGTGTCTTCGGTTCCTGTGTCCCCAGTTCCAGTGTCTTCAGTTCCTGTGTCCCCAGTTGAAATTCCAGATCATATCTCCCCAAGTGAAGTTCTCCCTCCAGACTGCACATATGCCTCAAATGGTACCATGGTTTGTAAACGGGATCTGGAGATATTTGAACGAGCTTTACAAGCGAGGAGGGCACCCCCTACCAGAACTTCAGGATCAACTAAGCCCAAAAAGAAAAAGTAAAGATCTACATGCTCCCTGTTCTATCCGAGCTTCCATCAGGAGCATCCGGAACTAATGGACAGTTTGGGCGTCCGGAGTCCGCCCCTAGGGGGGGGGGCACTGTCAGGGCACAGACCTTTCACGGTCACATTCCCCAGTTGGTTCTGGGTAGAATCGAACCTGGGACCTCTCCATTTTCAGGTCCGGCTCTTTGTCTCTGAGCCACTGCTCAGTGCTATTCTGTGTGCTGTCCGATGGAGCCTGGTTCTGAACCTGTACTTCTGTGGACCAATCAGTGGCCAGTGCGGCCTATTTAAGCCAGCCCCTTCCCCTTTGCCAATTGCTGGTTCGTTGTCAGCTTTACCCTGTAAGAGAACCTTGAAACCTGAATACCCTGACCTGTTTGACCCGGATTGGACCTTGACTATTCTCTGCCGTCTCCTACACTTGACCCCTGCCTGCTTATCGGATTTGCTGTTGTCTCCTGCCCCTTGACCTTGGCTTGCTCTCACGGACTTCCTCTGATCTCTCCAACTCCTGACCCACGGCCTGTGACCCGGATTTGCCTTTGTTTCCTGTTGGTCCCTTCTGGACTTACCTGCCTGTTCCTGCCTGATCAACGACTGTCTCCAGTCCTCTGCACCTGCCCTGTTTTCGTCAGCTGCACCAAGTCTGCCTACCAGCTCCCGGCACCGGTGCCTCCTTGTGCCGTCCCTCCTCTGTTCTAACTCCAGGGAGTGGTCTGCACAGGGTCGCAAAGGTGAGCCGCCCTCAGCATCTTGGCCTCGGTGAGTACTTACCTTAATGGTCCTGACAGAAACGCGTTGAGCCAATAAGATGCCTCCTCACATACATACTGCTACTGCATCACCTACTACCTCATATATCGATTGGAATTTACCAACCAATCCCGGTCATAATTATCATGGAGATTTATTTTAAGGGAACTGGTTTTGTTCAATCATTTTTTACAAAATGTACCAAATATGCTTACTGTGAGCCAATTAGACACCCTTTTGCATATATATGGTAATACCATTACTACCAATCAGTCCCTATACTAATTGGACTGTGCCAGCTTATATCAATTTAGTATTTCTTACCATGGAGACATGTTTCAATGAACTGGCCTCCCTCTTACTGTTTTTTTTTATATACGAACCAAAGATGTTACTATACTCTAATACCATAGATTGTTTTAGAATTATGTACTATTCAATTTTTGACTAATATACTAGGTGTGTTATGTCATTATTGTTTTTGCTATATTTTTTATGCGATTAAAAAACTGATTGTCAATTGTTGTCATGCAATGCTCTCATGTAATGTTTTTGGTTCTATCGGATACCTGCCATATTCTATTGTTCCATGTTTTCTCCTGGGATGCATGTTTCATTTAAAGTCCCACCCTTGTCTTTTTCTGTTCAAAATGTATTAAAACATTTTGCTTGTGTAGCGCCCATGTACTTTGCAGTACTGGTGCTAGTCAAATTTAAGTATAGATCAGAGTATAGTTAGACTCTGATCCTGATTGTTAGTAGCAAATTGCGGTCTCTGTCTCAGCTTGGCTGTGCTGTGAGTCCATTCTGCTGTGCTGGGGTGTTCTTCCAACCCCAGTACTGCAGGTGGCAGCAGTGGAGTCGAGGTTTGGTTCCCCCTTCCCAGCAGCCAATCACAAGGGTTTGTCCTCGCTGTGCATGCTGGGAGGGGTATTTATGTGACAGATGCCATTGTTCTGGGTCTTCTTCGTCCAGTGTGGCACCCACCTTTAGGGTGGCCACATCACGGCGCCCCGGTGCTATGGCCTACTTGGCCAGGGTGTGTGTTCATGGTTCTGGGACCATGTTGGACCAGAGCATCTGAACCAGCCATGGAGATCCAGTGAGCGACTGGGTTCCCTCTTTTGAAGATCCCAAGCTGTGTGCTGTTCGGTGGGGAGTCTGTCTGAGGAGCGGCATTGAGAGGCTGGCGGTCCAATAGGGCTTGGACAAAACCACCAGGGATCACAGGTAGCCGGACACTGCAGGACTGATCACCTGTCAGTCGGTACCTGGGCGGCAAGTTAAAGGAGATCCAGACGTAACTCAACCAAGGAGGCATATCTCCAAGAATTCTACCTAGAGGGGACCTGTGGCAGAAGTATCTTCTTAGATTCTTTGAGAAGGGTCTGTGGCAGAGACGTATTCCTATAATTGTCCGAGTAATACTCCGGCTACCAGGTCAGTGAGAGTCCTGTCCGGGTACACTAGACCCACTCCGGCGGGAGTCGCGTAGAGAAGTGTTACGTTTGAAGGCAGGACTGTTTCCTATCATTACGCCTGAATCTGCTATCCTTCCTCCTTTCAGCTTTACTTTCCTCACTGCAAGTTTAATGTTTTTACCCGGCTGGGTAATAAAAAGCACAGCAAAAAAGCACCTGTTGTGGGCATTCCTTTACTTCTGTTTATGCACATATGCATCACTCACCCCTAGAGAATTCGGAGGAGCCACGAGGTAACACGCCGCCCAAAAATCCAGCAGCTCCAATGGTGGTAATGCTACACTTGTCTTGCAAGATGCTCTCAAACCAAGTTGCTCTCCAACCAAGGTTTTACTGTACACTCCAATTATTCCAATTACCTAGATTCTGTAGCATAAATAGTGTATTAAATAGAATGAATATTTGTTTTACTCTCATTTTCTTTCATATTTATTAGGGATGTCCCGATACCGATACTAGTATCGGTACCAATACCGAGCATTTCCCAGAGTACTTGTACTCGGGGGAAATGTTCCGATGCCTTACCCGATACCTGGGCAGTCAGGTGAGTTGCAAGTCTTCTCTCCCCCGTGCTCAGTGCTGTCTTCCCCCCGTGCTGTTGTATTCCCCCCCGTGCTGTTGTCTTTCCCCCGTGCTGTTTTTCCCCCGTTCTTGCAGCTCTCTCACCTCCCCCTGTCCGTCCGTGCAGTTCTCTCTCCTGCTTCTCTCTCCTCTCCTTCCCCCGTCCGTCCGTGCCGTTCTCTCTCCTCCCCTTCCCCCATCCGTGCCGTTCTCTCTTCTCCCCCCCCCCCGTCCGTGCAGTTCTCTCCCCCCCTCTGTCCGTGCAGTTCTCTCTCCACCCCCCGTCCGTCCGTCCGTGCAGTTCTCTCTCCTCCCCCTGTCCGTCCGTGCAGTTCTCCCCCCCCCCCCCCGTGCTGCTCTCCCCCCTCAATCTGTCAGGGGGGAGAGTGGAGGTAGGAGCCGCTAAGCCCGGCTCCTACCTTTTCCGAATGAACAGAGTCGGTGATCACCGACTCTGTCCATTCATATAACTGAGCATCGTAGCCTCCTGTGTTTACGGTGCTTCAGTTTATGAATGGAGGAGCTACTCTCCATTCATTTCAGCTGAGGCTGCTGAGAAAGGGACTGGGGAATCTGTTTTATTAGTCCCTTTCTCTGTCTTAAAGGGGAGATGTCAGAGGTCTGTTAAGACCCCTGATATCTCTCCAAAGACCCCCAACAGGGCTGATTAAAAAAAAAAATTGCAATAAATATTTAAAAAAAAATGTAAATAAAAAACAAAAAAAAAACACTGACAATCAACCCCCCCTAAAAAAAAAAAAATCACTGTAAAAAAAATTGTAAAAAAAAAAAAAAATACTGCCACTGTCACATGACATTAAAAAAAGTATCGGTACTTGTACTTGGTCTCAAAAAAGTGGTAGGGACAACCCTAATATTTATGATGGTCAAGCATTAAAAAATGCCGTCAGGTGTTTCGTTTTTATAGATTATTATTTAATTAAGCAAATACTGTATGAAACTAATATCATGTAGTCATTTATCTCACTATTTATTGAACAGGTCTGTCCAAGGTTTCAATCATGGTAAACAAGACTCAAGACAAGCGTCAGCTGCTGTGCTTTCTAATCAGAAGACCCATAGTGCATTGGCAATCTTTTCTCAAAATCTCATATATTCTTTAACATTCTAATTTAATTTCAAATGTAATTATTGATCCTTTAAATTTGTAACTTTCAGAAAAAAATACTTTATGTCCTTGCTATTAAGGTCCTTGTTAAGGCACTTATGTTTATGGGTAAACTATCTGGCTTCCAGTTCTACTCCTTCCCTCTCACATGTCCCACTGTTGGAGACTACAAGCAACTTTGACTCTGCACAAGTATAGTCCATCACTATGTCACTATTTGAAAGAAACTCCAGAGCAATCATGTGCAGACAATGCTGGAGTGAGTGTATGCAGACCATAAGTGGCTGAAAGGGGCTTGGGGAGATCAGCAGAACCTAAATGCAAGAATAATAAAAAAAGTTAAAAGCAATATTTTAGTATAAAAACACTTGGAAATGCTTTTGGCATGCAGTTCATTAGCAATCTTAATGCTATCTGACAATATTTAGGGATTAGATTTACTGTACGTTAAATGCTTATTTGTGTAAATACCTGTATAGTAACTAAATCAGTTATGAAACATTAAAACATTAAAACCGCGTAGCGTATCTTATTTATGATATGCCGCCGCTACTTAGAGAGGCAAGTGCTGTATTCACAAAGCACTTGCGTCTTAAGTTACGGCGGCGTAGCGTAAATCGGCCAGCGTAAGCGCTTGTAATTCAAAGTAGGAAGGTCGTGGGCATGTTGTATTTAAATTAAGTGTGACCCCATGTAGATGCATGGCCGAACGAACGGCCCATGCGCGCGCATGCTCAGTATCACGTCGTATTTACGCCCAAAGATACGCCGGCTCAATGCCTGTGACGTGAACGTAACCTACGCACAGCCCCATTCACGTACGACTTACGTAAACAACGTAAAAAGATACTCTTGTTCCGACGTCCATACTTTGCATGGGCTGCGCCACCTAGAGACCTGCTTTATCTTTACGCCAGGGTATGTCTTACGTAAACAGCGTAACTAATTGCGACGGGCATACGTACGTTTGTGAATCGGCGTATCTTGCTCATTTACATATTCGACCCGTAAATCAACGGAAGCGCCACCTAGCGTCCAGCGCAAATATGCACCCCAAGATACTATGGCGTAGGAGACTTACGCCTCTCGTATCTTGGCCAAATCTATGCGTAACTGATTCTATGAATCAGGCACATAGATACGATGGTGGCCATTCGGACTTACGACAGCGTATCTGGAGATACGCCGTCGTAAGTCTTTGAGAGACTGGGCCATTAATTTTAAATACAAATTATCAAAATCCTTTAATATAGAAGAAGGTCTTTACATACTTTGGTTGCTGAAAAAGATAATGAAATGATAGAGCATATCTTTAACATCCATGACAGAGGCACAATGCCACCAGTAATTGTTTGAGCTGTAAGCATTTCACAGGTCTAAGGCAAAATTACATTTTTGGGGGTGTAGTTGCTATGTCACCATTCACCAACAATCATAGTATTACCGGTACTTACAATTATAAGAGAATTATTATTCAGTAATCACTAGACATTTCAGGAATCAAATAAAACAAATGGAGTACAAGGGCTGGAATGGCGTCACATTGAAATAATTTGGATAAATGTGGCATGTGTCACAGGTTTAGGCTTTCAAGTTTCACTTTGTGTGTGTGTTAAAATCATTCTGGGAGTAGATCCATTGTCTGCTGCCTGCTCTGAATATAAAGTAACTCACATTTCTGAATGGTGATGAGGGTAAATTTAGGAGCTGTCTTGATTCAGTATATCATTCTACTGATACAAACAATTCACTGATGGTATAATATGCACAAACAGAGCACTGCCATTTGACTCATATAGGGTTTAATTCTGCTTTAATGCTTATAAATCCCAGTATTCTGGAATCTTTATACTCTGTGAAGTTAGTTACAATGTAATAGTCACATTTATTAAAAAGATTAAATACATAGGCCCAGATTCTGAAAGGGCTTACGACAGCGCAACGCCATGTGCGCCGTCGTAAGTCCTAATCTGGGCCGTCGTATCTATGCGACTGATTCTTAGACTCAGTTACGCATAGATAACCATTAGATCCGACAGGCGTAAGGCTCTTACGCTGTCGGATCTTAAATGCAATTATTTTTTTCGCTGCTAGATGTCACCTCTGTCGTTTTCCCAATCGAGTATGCAAATTAGCAAAATACGCAAATTCCTGAACGTATGCGCGTTCGACGGAGTAAAGATACCACGTTTAAGTTAGATTTGTGACGCGTAAAGTTGCCCCTGCTATATGAGGGGCAACCAATGTTAAGTATGGCCGTCGTTCCCACGCCGAAATTTAAAAATGTACGTTGTTTACGTAAGTCGTCCGTGAATGGCGCTGGACGACATTTCCGTTCATGTCGAAACCAATGACGTCCTTGCGATGTCATTTAGCGCAATGCACGTTGGGAAATTTTAGGGACGGCGCATGCGCAGTACGATCGGCGCGGGAACGCGCCTAATTTAAATGATCCACGCCCCCTACCCGGATCATTTGAATTAGGCGGGCTTGCGCCGGAGGATTTACGCTACGCCGCCGCAACTTTACAGGCAAGTTCTTTGTGAATAAAGCACTTGCCCGTAAAACTTGCGGCGGCGTAACGTAAACAAGATACGTTACGCCCGCATAGTTTTACGCCGAGATATGAGAATCTGGCCCATAATTAGTGCTTTTATTCTTTCCCTTTGTTTCTCATCCTCCTTTCTCTTCTCCCCCACCATCCCCTGCTTTAACAATACAACAAAATAAAAATAAAGAAAGAAATAACAGAATCATTTTTGCCATTGTGGTCTGTTTTGTTATCGTATTGCATGTTTGAGGAACCAGCTCATTGCTTCAATTTCAAAAGCCAATCACCTTTCTTCAATGGATAAAAAAAAAAAAAAGGGGGCGTGGCCAGAAGCCTACTGAGATGGCTGCTTGCTGAAATAGCTCTGAGGGACGGCGGCTTTCTAGGGCACAGAGCGACGGGAAAACATACTCTACCACCACAACAAATGGGTTTTTGACTCCCCGAGTCCCCAGGAACAAGTAGAGGAACGGAAGATCTACACCATGTAAACTCACAATTCTATTCGCTCCCTGGCAAGAAGAATCCCCAAAATGGCGCCGGCAGACACACGGCCGCATCACGTAGCCTCCCGACCTCCACATACACACCCAGGTGAATGCTGCAGAAGACGCTCTGTCTTCTCCTCACATACCTGGTAGTGGCTCTCTGGCCTCGACTCCATTCACAAGCCCTGCCAAATCTAAGCTGAGGCTGTCACAGGACACAGCACTGGATGCTGAAGTGAACCATGTTACATAACAACCCCCTGTGTGCCCAGCCATAAATAACTCCATCACTGCAGATCCTACCACAAACCAACCTGTACTAGATACTACCCTGAGAGATATGCTACTCACATTACAAACATCCATCCACTCTTTTACCAGAATGATGCACCACTTTACTTCAGAAATATCCTTTATAGGAGAGAGTTACAACCATAGAAGCCAAAATTGGACAAGTGATTTCCTCCTTCAATGATTTAGTGGATGCATAGGGTGAGGGAGCTGAGGATATAGAATGGATAAAAGCCAAAATTGCAGATTTAGAAGACCATTCCAGACAGAATAATATAAAATTAAGAGGCATGCCGAAGTCTGTCCAACCATCTGCACTAAAAGAATACTACCCCTGGAGAACAAATCATTGACCACATACACCAGCTGCCAAAACCGCCATATTTACCAGATAATATCCCAAGAGACAGCATTATGAGAATACATTTTTTCCATGTTAAGGAAAAGTTTATGCGTGCTACGCGCAATCATTCTGAATATCCCTAGCCAGACACCAATTTGGCTTTCTATGCTTTCTACAAAACCACCAGATCCAATATAAATAGGGACCATTTAAATGAATCATCACAAAGGATAACAAATTCCACTCAGCCGCCCTGGATGAAGGCCTATCTCTGCTGAGACAATGGCATATCCTGGAACCACTGGAACAAAGGCAGCACAATTGCAATCACAACGCCGGTGACTGGGATGACTTTGACCGCTCGGATGATATAACCACCTGATTCTGTTCAGCTATGTCAGGCTTATGTACAAGCCCTGGATTGCCCGCTCAAGCCCAGCTTGTTAGCCTTTCACCCCCAGTATAAGTTGCGGTACTGACTGCTTATGCAGATTTCTGCTTTTTCTCTTTTTTAAAAAACTATTTTCCCCCTGGAAACTCTATACCCTTGTTAAATTGCTTAAGTATTGAATTTTTACAGTCTACTGTGTAACACCCTCTATTCACCAGCCAAGCTACTTCCTGCAACATCTGTCAAGCTCCTGACTTTGCGGGGAACCTATAAGAGCATCTCTTCAAAGAGTAAGTCCTCCATTATCTTTACCAGCACCTGCACACCAAATTACTAAAAGGAAAACACATTCAGCTCACCTCCACTATAACAGCATTAGCTAACCCAAACTCTAAACCTCCACCTCTATCATCAGGACATCAGCAAGTACAATATGCCTATTAGCATAATTTCGCTAAATCAAAAGGGCCTGAACCACCTGGGGAAAAGATACTCCCTCTAGTCCGAAGCCTGCAAACTCCAAATTGACATACCGTGTCTCCAAGAGACTAATTTCTGTCAAGATAAAGATCCAACTATGTCTCACAAAAGCTTTCTGCATGTGTTTTTTTTTTTTTTTTACAGCTCTCAAAATAAAACAAAGTGGGCTAAATTCAAGTAGCCCGCCGTAAGTTTGTGCGGGCGTAGCGTATGTTATTTACGCTACGCCGCCGCAACTTACACGGGCAAGTGCAATATTCACAAAGCACATGCTCCGTAAGTTGCGGCGGTGTAGCGTAAATGGGGCCGGCGTAAGCGCGCCTAATTAAAATGAGTATGAGGGGGGCGTGTTTTATGAAAATGGGTGGTGACCCGATGTGATTGATGTTTTTTCCCGAACGGCGCATGCGCGGTCCGTGGAATTTCCCAGTGTGCATTGCTCCAAAGTACGCCGCAAGGGCGTCATTGGTTTCGATGTGAGCGTAAATTACATCCAGCCCTATTCGCGAACGACTTACGCAAACAACCTAAAAAATTCAAAATTCAACGCGTGAACGACGTCCATACATAACATTGCATACGCCTCATAATAGCAGGAGCAACCTTATGCCGAAAAAGCCTAACGTAAACGGCGTAAAAAAATAGCGTTGGGCGTACGTAAATTTGTGAATCGGCGTATCTAGGTCATTTGCATATTCTACGCCGAAAACGACAAAAGCGCCACCTAGCGGCCAGCGTAAATATGCACCCTAAGATACGACGGTGTAAGAGACTTACGCCAGTCGGATCTTAGGCTAATGTTGGCGTATCTTGCTTTATGAATACAGAAAGAAGATACGCCGGTGCAGCTTTGAATTTACGCGGCGTATCTATAGATACGCCGGCGTAAATCAATGCTGAATCTAGCCCAAAGAGTACTCATAGCAATCAGAGACACAGTAGCATTTAAAATAATCTCTACAATTGCAGATCCTCAGGGGAGATACCTCATCCTAGTATGTGAAATTAAAAATCTCATTAATAATTAATAATTAAACACCTCATACCTCATACACCTCGATCAGGTCAATTTCACCATGGGAAGACAGGCCCCATATGTCACAATACAAATAACAAACCTTCTACACTATACTGAACATAACAACATAATGACCCTATCATTAAATTTGGATTCCAAGGCAATATAATATCGGCCATTCTAGCCCAACCCCACTGCCCGTGTCCTCTCAAATTGGGTTTTTTCAGACCCATTTGCCATTACTAATGGAACGATCAAGGGTGTCCCCCCTTTCCCATTGATTTTCACATTACTGATGAAACCCCTAGCTCAAAAAATCTGCTCCTTAAATTTCATGTCAGGAATCCAACTTAAAGGTCAAGATTCAGAATACAAACTCACCCTTTTGCAGATGACATAATTCTCACTCTAACTACATAGTTACATAGTAGGCAAGGTTGAAAAGAGACACAAGTCCATCAAGTCCAACCTATGTGTGTGATTTTATGTCAGTATTACACTGTATATCCCTGTATGTTGTGGTCATTTAGGTGCTTATCTAATAGTTTTTTTTAAATGATCAATGCTCCCCGCTGAAACCACTGCCTGTGGAAGGGAATTTCACATCCTAACTGACCTGGCTTCATGCATAGTAAATGCTTGGGAAATCTTAAACATTTTTAATTCATGCTCATTCTATAAAGTAAATGACTCCAAGTCTAATGTCCTTGGCGTACATATTACTAAACCTACCAAATCTCTCCTACAAACTAAAGTTCACTTTCAATTGGTATTGTCCTCCATGTCCTATTTAGGCATCTCTCTAACCACTCCATCTTCTAACTTATATACATGCAACTATTTACTATTCCTTCAAACCTTCAGAAAATATCTTCAACAAATAAGCAAACAGTACCTCTCATGGGCAGGCAGGGCAACAGTCTTTAAAATGATCACCCTCCCAGAACTCTTGTACTTATAGCAAGCCTTACCTATACAGATCTCAAAATCATTTTTCAGCACCATTAAAAGCTTGCTGAGTTCCTATGTTTGGCAAGGACAGAAACCGTGCTGTCCCTATGCTATCATTGTAAAACACAAAATTGACAGTGGTATGAGCTTCCCTGACACAAAAGATTACTATATGGCAGTGATACTGGACCAAATCAGACATTGGTTTACACCTATGTTTAACAAACAATGGCAATTTATTAAGCAAGCATTCGTACTAAAGGTATTTCAGTTCTCTCCTTCTATGTAAAGCAAGGTAGATTTGCGCTTCTCCTTAATGGTATCAGATATTAAAAAATAAATGAAAAAACGTGTTGACAAATAAAAGGGTGAGTGTTGAACAAAAATTATGATTCTAATTGGGATACCTTAGGATTCCAATAGAAAAAATTAAGTGAAAGTTTGAGGTGAAAAAAAGTTTTCAATTAGGTGCTGCAATAGTGAAATTCGCTGGAATATTCAGCAAGCTAAGGATGTATAAATAAAGTAATAATGCGCAACCCACAAACATAAAGGTGCAGAGAAAAAGTGTACATTTGTGAAACTGAACCAACATAAAGTCTGTAGTTAAATTTCCTGTGTAGAAAAATATATATATATAAAAATAAAATAGTCCAAAAATATATATATATGAACTGTTGGAATCAGATGCATAAAATCATATATAGTCCAAGAAACTTCCTAATTTCTGACACCAAACGATCAGCTTGCTTCAGTATGCTTCAGTATAGACAAAACACTACATCCATATAATATGGGTAAAAGCAATGGAAGGTGCAGATAAATAAGCCTCTTACCAGAGAGACGGTTTCATAGGCATGTCATCCCCGACCTGGGAGCTGTGGTTCATGCAAGCCGACAGGATCTGGCGTTCTGAACTTCAGGTGCAGCAGTGCTTGTAAATCACTCCTCAGCGATGAGATGACCAACTCTTCAGCAGTGGACTGATTAACATGTGCAGCTCTCCCCGGGTGTTTTAGGAAACAATTAGCAACAAAATGAAAAAAGAAGAGGGAGACTTCATAGTGTATTACTTAGTAGCAAAACACTTCTTTAATAAAAAAAAGGGTTTCTGAGTAAGAACAACACAGTTTGATACGTGTGAAGCAACAGTTTACACAGAAACAGAAAGCAGTGTCTTTAAAATCAAAAATAGCTCCGGTAACAACCAGAAAGCTAAAATATGTCCTTTGAATAAATGTAGACTCCAACCTACGCTGCGTTTCGCCTTTCTAATGGGCATCAACTGGGAACGGAGACAATCCTATTTAGGCATCTCTCTAACCACTCCATCTTCTAACTTATATACATGCAACTATTTACTATTCCTTCAAACCTTCAGAAAATATCTTCAACAAATAAGCAAACAGTACCTCTCATGGGCAGGCAGGGCAACAGTCTTTAAAATGATCACCCTCCCAGAACTCTTGTACTTATAGCAAGCCTTACCTATACAGATCTCAAAATCATTTTTCAGCACCATTAAAAGCTTGCTGAGTTCCTATGTTTGGCAAGGACAGAAACCGTGCTGTCCCTATGCTATCATTGTAAAACACAAAATTGACAGTGGTATGAGCTTCCCTGACACAAAAGATTACTATATGGCAGTGATACTGGACCAAATCAGACATTGGTTTACACCTATGTTTAACAAACAATGGCAATTTATTAAGCAAGCATTCGTACTAAAGGTATTTCAGTTCTCTCCTTCTATGTAAAGCAAGGTAGATTTGCGCTTCTCCTTAATGGTATCAGATATTAAAAAATAAATGAAAAAACGTGTTGACAAATAAAAGGGTGAGTGTTGAACAAAAATTATGATTCTAATTGGGATACCTTAGGATTCCAATAGAAAAAATTAAGTGAAAGTTTGAGGTGAAAAAAAGTTTTCAATTAGGTGCTGCAATAGTGAAATTCGCTGGAATATTCAGCAAGCTAAGGATGTATAAATAAAGTAATAATGCGCAACCCACAAACATAAAGGTGCAGAGAAAAAGTGTACATTTGTGAAACTGAACCAACATAAAGTCTGTAGTTAAATTTCCTGTGTAGAAAAATATATATATATAAAAATAAAATAGTCCAAAAATATATATATATGAACTGTTGGAATCAGATGCATAAAATCATATATAGTCCAAGAAACTTCCTAATTTCTGACACCAAACGATCAGCTTGCTTCAGTATGCTTCAGTATAGACAAAACACTACATCCATATAATATGGGTAAAAGCAATGGAAGGTGCAGATAAATAAGCCTCTTACCAGAGAGACGGTTTCATAGGCATGTCATCCCCGACCTGGGAGCTGTGGTTCATGCAAGCCGACAGGATCTGGCGTTCTGAACTTCAGGTGCAGCAGTGCTTGTAAATCACTCCTCAGCGATGAGATGACCAACTCTTCAGCAGTGGACTGATTAACATGTGCAGCTCTCCCCGGGTGTTTTAGGAAACAATTAGCAACAAAATGAAAAAAGAAGAGGGAGACTTCATAGTGTATTACTTAGTAGCAAAACACTTCTTTAATAAAAAAAAGGGTTTCTGAGTAAGAACAACACAGTTTGATACGTGTGAAGCAACAGTTTACACAGAAACAGAAAGCAGTGTCTTTAAAATCAAAAATAGCTCCGGTAACAACCAGAAAGCTAAAATATGTCCTTTGAATAAATGTAGACTCCAACCTACGCTGCGTTTCGCCTTTCTAATGGGCATCAACTGGGAACGGAGACAATCCTATTTAGGCATCTCTCTAACCACTCCATCTTCTAACTTATATACATGCAACTATTTACTATTCCTTCAAACCTTCAGAAAATATCTTCAACAAATAAGCAAACAGTACCTCTCATGGGCAGGCAGGGCAACAGTCTTTAAAATGATCACCCTCCCAGAACTCTTGTACTTATAGCAAGCCTTACCTATACAGATCTCAAAATCATTTTTCAGCACCATTAAAAGCTTGCTGAGTTCCTATGTTTGGCAAGGACAGAAACCGTGCTGTCCCTATGCTATCATTGTAAAACACAAAATTGACAGTGGTATGAGCTTCCCTGACACAAAAGATTACTATATGGCAGTGATACTGGACCAAATCAGGCATTGGTTTACACCTATGTTTAACAAACAATGGCAATTTATTAAGCAAGCATTCGTACCTAAAGGTATTTCAGTTCTCTCCTTCTAGCACAGACAATTCACATGAAACCTAAAAAAATTGGTTTAAGTGTGTTCCCTAGGTGTGTTCTAACTGTAGGGGGGATAGGCTGTCAGGGACATGACAGAGATCACTGTTCCCGATCACTGGGAACAAAAGATCTCTGGCACGTCATCTGACAGAACAGGATCCGCTTCTATACACTGGCAGATCCCCATTCTGGCTCTGTACTAGGCGACCACGGGTCACCAGCGGACATTGAGTCTGCCCTACCCACAGGCATGCTCCCACCTGCAACTGCACCTGCCCGAGCCGCCATATGTCTATGGCAATTTGCGCAGGAGAGCCGATCTGCCACTGTATAACAACGCCGGCTGGTCGGCAAGTGGTTAAGCCGTGTAGGGGTTATTTCACTGTCACGGCAGTAAGGATGTGGAACTCCCTTCCACAATCGGTGGTGTCAGCAGGAAGTACTGTATGGATAGTTTTAAAAGACTCTTGGACATGCATCTTAGCAAAAACAATATAAGGGGATATGGGAAGTATTTTTTTTTCTACACACACACCTACACAGGTTGAACTGGATGGACTGTTGTCTTTATTCAAGCTTATCAACTTTGTAACTGTGTAACTATGTAATACTGCTGGTAAATGTTTCAGCTTCTGCTGTAGCTGGATATGGCTCCACGGAACACTTATTTGTTAGGCTGCTCACTAAACCTGCCAAACTGTAGATGAACCTACAGCTATTAACATTGTGCATACAACTTATATTTTTTTCCCCTTCTGGTTGAATATTATTATCCTATATTATTAGGCTAATTTACCTATTGGGCAATAGTTGTTTAACACTTCTGGTTAATTGTTAAGGCCATTTTCCTCTTTGGAGTGAATGTTACAGAATGTTACATTCGCCCTGCAAAAGACAACTGACATTTCACATATATTAAACTGACATTTCACACATATTACAAACAATGGGCCAGATTCACAGAGGAAATACGCTGGAGTATCTACTGATACTCTGGCGTATTTTCAAATTTGCGGCGTCGTATCTTTATTTGTAATTCACAAAAAATATATGACGGCTTTTGGCTAAGATCCGACAGGCGTACGGCTTCGTACGCCTTCGGATCCTAGGTGTAATTTTCCGGCGGCCGCTGGGTGGAGTTTGCGTCGTTTTCCAGAGTCAGGTATGCAAATTAGCTAATTACGGCGATCCACGAAGATACGCGCGTTCGTCGCAATCTATTACGTCGTCGCTAGTTGGTTTTTCCCGTCGCAAACGTAGGCCTGCTTTTTCATGGCCTATATTTAGAACAGCCAAGTATGGCCGTCGTTCCCGCGTCGAATTTCTATTTTTTTTGCGTAAGACGTCCGGGAATACGAAACGACGTAACGCACGTCACCGTTAAAAAAAAATGTCGGGGCACCGTAATTTCGCGCAAAGCACATCGGGAAATTTTTACACGGAGCATGCGCAGAACGTTCGGCGCGGGAACGTGCCTAATTTCAAATGGTGCCCGTCTCATTTGAATTAGGCGGGCTTGCGCCGAGCGGATTTACGTTACACCGCCGCAAGTTTACAGGTATGAGATTTGTGAATCAGGCACTTACGCTGCGGCGGCGTAACGTATCCCATTTACGTTACACCTCCGCAGGTTTACAGAGTAACGTATTTGTACCTGAATATTTATTTTTAGTGACTTTTGCAAAATGTTGAGACATTCACAAAGCAAATGTTTTCATACATATACCCCCTTATATTACATTGCCCCTTCTCTGCAAGTCTTATACTCACTTATCCTTGATCTAGAGAAATATCATTGGCAAACATCCAAGCCAAAGTTTGTATAACTGGCTTGGCAGCTTTGTAGGTGATAACTAGCTGGATCAGGGACAGATATGCATAATACTTGCAGGGATGGTTGAGATCAGTTGCATTATAAACTTAACTGCACCAAAGGTGCAGTCACACTTAATTGGCTGAATTGTGGTAACTATCCTAGAAATGCAGTATGTTTAGAGATGTACACATAGACATTATTAGCATTATATTACCTAACAATTATGTATTCAACAATTTAAGATAGATAGTTAGTTTGATTTTTGCTTGGAAAGGGATACTGGATACCTATAATCCACTATGACAAACGTGACTATTGGTTATTGCATGTGACTGACAACTACCAATTTATAAAGAAAAAGAAACATAGGTTAGGCAAACATAACCATCACACTTGTGTTCAAGTTTAATAGCATTTTAAAATTTTGAAAAATGTACAGTGGAGAGTGATTTTGAAAAGCCTGTTCAAAAATCCAGCTGATGTTCACATCTCATTCCCATTGAAAAGCATTGCAGTTCTAGAATGATTTTCTTTGGTTCACAGTGTGTTCTCGTATGAGGAATCCAATGTCAACCCACACACAGCTGCCTCATGTATAATTTTATAAAGAATATACTTATCACAGTTTGCATCATCTCATTTCACTTCTTAATTTCTTCTGCCAAAGATGTTGCTTTTTTTAGACTAATGACCATCTTCACTTCTCTAAAGGAGTGATTCCAGTGTGTCACATCATTATAGCAGGCTCTAACTGGCTGTAGGACTGTAGAACACATTCACTCAAATCAAAATATTAGCAGCAGTCACCTTCACGAGGATAAAGGGTATTAAACAATACATTTATATCTTACTTCCTGGAGATTTTGATTGGCACTATCTTGGCAACAAACAAATAGCTCAAAAGAATAGACCTTCTATATATTTCCTTTCATTTTATAACTGGTGTTTATGTGGTGCTTAAAAAAAAAGCTGGCTTTGACCATAGTATTCTGTTGATTCCCAACATCAACCAAATGGAATTATATTGAACACCTATTGTCAGAGGTATGCATTGTAATGGTTACGTAAATCTTGTTCAAAATTCTGCAAACCCACACTAGGAGGTGAATCCAACTGAAGTCTATGGGGGAAAAATCTTGTTAAACTCTGGCCTTTATTTAGGGCAAATGAGAAAACTGCTGTAAAAAAATAAAGGAATCAGAAGCTGCGCAATGTAAAGAGGTACATGTACTTATGCAAAGCAAACAGAATTATTTTTTTCATGTGGCTTCATGAGCATTTTTGAATCCACAACTAATTAACATAACAGTACAGCACTACAATTTCAGTGATAGTGACAGTCTTTATTAACAGGGTTTGTTTGGCTTTGGAATTACATTTCTTTCTTTTACAATTAGCTTTGCTTACATACAGCAGCAGCACCCTTGATTGATTTATTTGAATTTATATTTGTTTTTCTTTCTTAAGTAAGCCTTAGCAGCAACACATGCTTTTTTTTAAAACAGTAAGGGCCATTTCACACGGGACGGATCAGTAATGATCCGCCTCCGTGTGTCCGTAAGCTCTGCAATCTTTGCGGAGGCGGGTGATTACAGGTGTCAGCGAATGTTTATCCGCTGACACCCGCAATGACATAGGGACCAATGTATGTCCCTTTTTCATCCGCAAACGGATGGATGAAAAAGCGGACATACGGTCCGCACGTCTGAAAGGGCCCTAATAGATCCACTTTGACGGGCAAATTTAAATTGGTCAGTAGTTTGATGTAGCCATGCTTGTTTAGGCTAAATTTTCCTGCCACTGGCCAAATTTAATCAAGATTTTATTATGAATGAAAAGACCAGAGATTATACAGCAGTGTAATATTGGACAGCAGCAGGACAGTTTTAAAGAGCAAAGCTAAGCCCACATTTACTAGAGACAAAGTGCAAAGGCTTGGGCTTTACTGCAAGAATTAAGATAATGCAGACATCATCAGTAAAGATTTAATCATAGATAGTAGGCCAAAATCTACTGGAGACAAAGGGTTTATTCACTAAAGACACATACTGTAGGCTGTTCATTTTGCAAGGGAATTTTCATGCCTGACATTAACCGTGTGAGTTTATTACAATGTCATTTTATTAAGGGGGTTATTTTGCCATAGAATGTATTATATTATTCCATCCTTTCAATGAGGGCTGCCCCCTTTTCTTTTTTCTTTTTTATCTTTTCTTTTTTATTGAAGAATAAGGCACAATAAAAGTACAAACAAAGTGCCAGAGGCGCCAAAGGTATTAATTACAAAATCAGTATAACAGTACTAAAGTCCTACAATGAAATATTTGAACAGTATGTGCATACAATGGTGGAAAGAGGAAGCAGAAAGAAAAAGAAGCATTGGGTAATGGTTATCAGGTTGTTTGTAATAAATTACAATATGCATTTGAATTCATTTAATTTGGACATATTGAGTTATAGGGACCCAGTGGAAGGGAACAATATAAAATAGTATTGTGAGTAGTATGCAAGTTATGTAGTTAAAGGAAATCTCTATGAAATACCTAGGGGTATTTGACTGCACTGTTTTTGGTTGTTTTGTGTTTTTTTTTTTTTTTAATTGCTGAATAAAGACATCGTTTCAAGGAGTGCGGCAGTCCAGGAATTTTCTCCATCTGTTGAAATGTGGTATCTTCCCTTCAGGAGAGTAGAGAGAATGGATTGGAGTCTAAGAAATTTGTAGAAGTCTGTCTTAGGTAATCCAAAGGAACATTGCAAATCTTGTCAAGTATGTGGTGGGTTAGATTCAATTAGGCATCCAAGTGTGGATATTCCAGCTGATGTCCATTGAAAAGGGACAGGTCTGGCGATATACAGTAGGTTCCAGGGAAGTGAGTGGGAGGGAAGGAATATTCAATGAGTACTATTTCAGGAGCTGGAAATGCAGATTCTGCCAGCTGGTTAGAGCTGATCTAATAGTTAGGTAAGTTGACACTTGAGGTTGGAATCCCAGTAGCATAACTCTGAGTGTGACTTGCATAGGAAATTTCAACAGGGATGACTCGAGGGAGCACCATATATGATCCAGCAATAGGGCCCACCAGTATTTTAATTGGCCCAGGATCACCACTTGGTGATAAGCCCTTAGGTTTTGGATTCTCAATCCTGCTTCTGATTTTGGTCTGTAGATGATTGAAGATTTGAATCTGGGTTTCCTGCCATCCAAAATAAAATTGTTACCAGTGGATTAAAGATTTTGCAGGCATGGGGGTGAGAGAGTGATTGGTAGAGTCCGTAAAAGATATAATATATTGGGAAGCAATGACATTTTGATCACTGCAGCTCTTCCAGCCCATGATAGGTGTGTTGTACGGTAGTAATTGTTTTGTTGCTTCAGAGAGAGGATTGCAAAATGTGAATTTATTTGATGTATGGAGGTGCTTGGGGAAGTTACTAGGCTAGGTATGTATGGGCCTATGGGCCCAGGATAGAATGAAGGGAAATATGCATGTAGGCCAATAAAGGAGCTTTAAAAGCATATAGCATGCATGGAAACAAAGGGGACATTCACAGCATATTACAATCATGGTAATTAGGGAATGATGAAAGAAATACAATACATTAGCATACATTAAATACATAGAATGTGATGTTAAAGGAGACAATTTACCTCAATAAAGTGCTTCTGCAGGACTTGGATGATGGCAGAACAGGTCTCTGGGATAATGATCCCCAGAGCCTGGGGGAGATGCCTGTTGTGAACTTCAGGTCCTGCAGACTTCTCCCAGTCACCAGGTATCTCAACGTGGCAACTAGCCTCTTCTCGGCAGTGATGGCTTGCCACATGACAGTGTACTGCCTCGTGGTATAGGATGACAGCAAAGCCAACAGATGGTGAAAAATGGGGTCCATCATCCGGAGATAATTCCTGAAGTCATCAGGGTTATTCTCCTGCATCTCCCCCAGCAAAGGCATGTGACAGAATTGGTCTCTCTGGAGCAACCAATTCTTCGTCCATGAACTCCTCCTCAGCCTGTTCATGAACTGAACTTGGGTTAAAGCATGAACCCCAACACCAAGCCCATACACAGCACAAACTCTACAACGAGTACATACCCACACCATGGCTAGAAAACACTTGGCTGGTCAGAATGAACTAAATAGAGTGCACTGAAGAACAGAAAGTCCTATGAAAAACGACCTGAAAAACAGAAACGAGAACGCACTGCAAAACAGATACAACCTGACTACACGCCCTGAAAGACAGATACGAACTCACAATAACCAACTGAACAGCAGAAAGCGATCTGAAAAGCAAGAAGACTGAAAAGCACGAATTGTCTCTCACCAAACTTTTACTAACACGCGACAACATGAGATCAGCAAAAGCAGCCCAATGGGTGGTGCCATTGGATTGGAACTTCCACTTTATAGTGCCGTTGTATGTGTTGTACGTCACCGTACAACACGTTGACGGTCAGAATTTGGTGTGACCGTGTGTATGGAAGTCAGCTTGAGCGGAATTCCGTTGGAAAAACCCGTCAGAGTTTATTCCGACGGAAAAAACGTCCGTGTGTACAGGGCATTAGAATCAGAGCACATTAGTTAAACATAATCACAAATGTTTTTGCAAGTACAACAGTTTACAAGTTTGTATTACAACTGTATTAGGCTGTTTTCATGGAATCCCACCTAGTTCAAGGGAAAAGTCATAAGAAAGCAGCAATGAAAAAATCCAATATATTATGTAAAATAGTTAGACAATCTGTCTCATCCGAAACTATAGAAGCTATATTCACCTGACAGCCCTATTTATGGTTCTTGCAACAAAAATAATGAAATGTATAAAAAAATTGCTTATTACAGTGCTATCATTTTCTTTATTCTGCTCTTGAACTGTTGAGCATGTTCCTTGCTTTGATATGTCCATTATTCTATTTATGAATAAAGTACGTGTATAATTATTGAATTATAATCATGGCCTGAAAAATGTATAAATAATAGTCTGGACAGTCACATTGTAAGCTAAAACTATTACCTGCATAGAAAAGTTACTACTGCAGTAGAAATGATAAAGTTGTTCTTTCATGTTTCTTTAGACTGTGACAAGGTCAATTACTTTGTTAATATTGCTATAATGAATTAAGAAAATAAATTTCACATTGCGCAGGAAGCTTCCATATTATGTCATTTTTTTTTTTTTTAATTCTGCATTCAGTCTACATTTTAATTTGCAAAGCTTGGCATGTATCTCTATGGAAACTGGTTCAAACAACACAAAAAGGAAATGAGGCACATTGCTAATGTATATCTTTTTCATACAAAGTTTTGGCAGAAGACTGCGTTTCTGCCACATCTTTTTGATTACAAAATATCATAGGATTAATGGAATGTAATGCATTAGATTAAAGCTAATTGCAGGCCATTGAATTTGACACTCATGGCCTTAAATGAACTTTGTAAAGACTGTTGAGTTTTACTTTATTAAATCAATAATGTGAGCAGAGATGGGAATTGCGTACATAAGTGGTGGAATAAAAGATAAGTCATGGCAAGCCTTATTCTTTAATCTACATTTCCATTCAATGGACATTTCAATTCCCCCTGCAACCATTATGTTGTTATGCTTGGGAGTTCCATTACATCCCTCATAGTGTCTTTACCTTGAGTTCTGCAGTTTTCTGCTAATTAAATGTGATGAGTTGATTTGCATTTGAAATATTCAATATATTCTAGCTGATTGTTGCTAATGTATAGAAAGCCATATAGATAATTATCAATGAAAACCATGGAGAAAAACATAACATTTTATTATATGTACAGTATGTAAAAACATTAGTTATTTTTTTGTATTCTGATAAACAATTGTAGTTACTGCTGTACTATGTTATAATGCACTGAAACATTTATAATGTAATACTATAATTATTCTATTGCTAGAGTGATTGTAAAGTCTGTTTTTTTAATAATAAACATGTTATACTTACCTGCCCTGTGCATTGGATTTGCACAGGGCAGTCTGGATCCTCCTCTTCTTTGGTCCCTCTTCAACCATTCACAAAAGAGCTGTAGCCTGGCCCTGCCCCCTTTTCTCTCCCTATTGGCTGGCTGATTTTAATTGACAATAGTAGGAGCCAATGGCGCTGCAATGCTGTTTCAGCCAATGAGAAGGTGAGTCCCTGGCAGCCTCATTGCTCCATAGCGGCCATTTTCAGTGTGATATTAGCGTGGAGAGAGATTGAACAGGGCTCTGTTCAGTATTTTTAGCTAGTTAGTGTGCTATTGTGATTGTAAAAATAACGGCGCTTTACCGCAGACGCTGCGGATGCCCCAGTATGAAAGGGGCCTTAGTCCGCTTACACCGCTGCAGAACAATCCAGATTTCCTTTTGCATCCCTCAAACTCAGACAAGACCCTTCTAGCTAAAAACTGCTTCAACAACAACCTGCTCAAAGAGTACAGAGAGTTCAGAGTAGATAACAATACACCAGACCTACCGTTGTGGACCTATTTTCAAATCCGCAGCTACGTCAACCACATTTCCAGAAGGGGCAACTTCAGTAGACAGCTCCCCGAGCTGGAATCAGTGTGTCTGGAAGGCAAACCTCTTCAAAAAAGTTACCTCATTTGTGACGATAGGTTTAGAGAGAAATGGTCAACGGATTTAAGCTTGTAAATTTTGGACAAGCAATGGTATAGGTCATGTGTATTCTCTCACAAATGCTCTCTCAGTACCTGAACACAAGAGACGGGGTACAATATGCTCACCCAGTAGTGTGCCAGACCAGTAAAACTACATTCCTAGTTCCTGCAAACCCCTGACTCCTGCTGGTGCTGTTAGAATGACAAGGGTACACCTTTCCACATTTGGTGGCAATGTTCTTTTAGTTCACCATTATGGTCTAAGGTTAGGAAGATTATATATCAGATCACAGAAACCAAGTTGAATCTTGATGCTGGTTGGGAAAAAGATATCGGTTTTATCCCTGAGGAGGTCTGGGAGGATATTCTTCGGTCCTCACCCTGGGTGTGTCTTTCTCCATCACACAGCCTGACACAGATCTTTGTTCTAAATAGAGTCTATAGAACTCCCCAATTACTGTATGCAATTGGATTGAAATATGAGCCAGCCTGTGCTAGATGTGATAATAATACATCTTTTGTGTTGGTGTCCGAAACTTCAAAAAATACGCACAGGCATATAACACGCACCCTAACTCTGAGGCCTTCTACACACGGCCAGACATGTCCGATGAAAAGGGTCCGCGGACCGTTTTCATCGCACATGTCTGCTGGCAGAATTTGGTCTGATGTGTGTACACACCATCAGACCAAATTCCCCGCGGACAGAATACGCGGTGATGACGCGGTGATGTGGCGGCGACGATGACGCGGCGACGTGCGCGAACTCGGAAGTTCAATGCTTCCACGCATGCGTTGAATTACTTCGACGCCATGCACGGGTTCTCGGGCCAGCGGACATGTCCGATGAGTCGTACTGACCATCGGACATGTCCGATGGACAGGCTTCCAGCGGACAAGTTTCTTAGCGTGCTAAGAAACTTTTGTCCGCTGGAAACCTGTCCGCTCGGCCAGGAATCCGGTCCGCTAGGCCCTACACACGGTCGGACATGTCCGTGGAAACTGGTCCGCGGACCAGTTTCAGCAGACATGTTCGGTCGTGTGTACGAGGCCTAAGAGGGAGGTTTCAGGAAAGAAACTTTCCACAGCCCCCTGCGTATTACACGCAGGTACAGTTTACCCTCTATTTTTAAGGTAAACAAGTGAGTGTTATACACCAATAAATACAGTATATAAATAAACACTGCATTCTAATCTAGCCAAGCCTATATCTGACTGTAGGCCATTGCTAGTGTACGTGTTCAAATACACTTTCAGGCAGGCAGGCAGGTTCCAACATGGTAATGACCCCAAACACACCTCAGTGAGCTGCAGTGCATAACATATATATAAAGTCTCCTACATATATATCCACTGCAGTCTAGTCCAGCCAAGCCTATACCTGCGTTTTGAAGGCTCCGTTGATGGTACCCAGGTTGAGGAAGGCAGTAATGTGAGCCCAGAGAGAGGGGGTGCCAAAGAAGGACAAGAAACTGGCAGTCATGTTCCCCCAGCTACAGCATACTGCCAGGTTTTCTCCAGTGGCGAGGAGGGAGGAGATGATGAGGTCAATGACTCTACGTGTGTGCCTGATAGAAGTGAGGAGGAAGAGGCACATCTCCAACGAGGCAGGATGCCCTCCATGGATCAGCTTAAGGCCAGCCAATCAACTGCATCACACCACAGAGCTCCGCATGTGAAGGGTGCTGCTGACTCCGCGCATTTTTTCAAAAGTTCTTTGGTGTGGGCCCTTTTTGAGATGTGTGGTGGCCAAAACAGCAGCTGCTTGAGCACCACATGCTTGACCAGACATATGTCGACCTCCCATGCAGTCCGTTGGCAACAGTACTTAAAAGACCCACACCAAAGAACAAGGCAGACCTCTCCTTGCTCCTCAACAGTTGGGATCTCCAACACCACTATATCTTCAGTCCTCTCAGAGACCTGCACAATAGGTGAGCTGTCTCTGTCCCCACTCTGCTGCTATTTAGGGATGGGTGAACGGTTCGGCCCGAGCATAAGTTTGGGCCAAACTTTGGTTGTTTGGGTGTTCTGGTGAATATCGAACAATATGCTGAGTTTGGGGAAAATTCAAAAGACGTGGAACCCTGTTAAAGTCTATGGGACACTAACATGAAAAATCAAAAAAGCTAATTTTAAAGGCTTATATGTATGGTATTGTCATAAAAAGTGTTTGGAAACAAAAAAAGAAAAAAGCCGATACTGATGCCTCATAGGAGGTTCCCGTTGTATTGTCGGGTCGAGAATGGATTACATCGCTGGAGTTTTTTTTTTTTTTTTTTTAATAAAGGACTTGTCCCAAGCTGGCTCTTGTTTTTTTTTGTTTTTTTTTACACTTTTTTTGGTGAAATGGTAGGGGTACAATGTACCCTGTTACCAATTCACATGGGGAGAGGGATCTGAGGGTCCCCTTGTTAAAGGGGGCTTCAAGATTCCAATAAGCCCCCCACCCGCAGACCCCCACAACCACCCGGCAAGGGTTGTGGGGATGAGGTCCTTGTCCCCATCAACATGGGGACATGGTGCTTTGGACCCCAAGTCATCCTCCCCATGTTAAGGGCATCTGGCCTGGTACGGTTCAGGAGGGGGGTGCTCTCTCATCCCCCCTCTTTTCCTGCTGCGTGCCAGGTTGTGTGCTCAGATAAGGGTCTAGTATGGATTTTTCTGAGGACCCCACACAATTTTTTATTTAAATTAGCATATTCATTGCGTAAATATACGGAAGCGCCACCTAGCGGCCAGCGTAAATATGCAGCCTAAGATACGACAGTGTAAGACACTTACGCCGGTCGGATCTTAGGGAAATCTATGGGTAACTGATTCTATGAATCAGTCGCATAGTTACGACCCCGCACACTCAGAGATACAACGGCGTATCTGGAGATACGCCGTCGTATCTCTTTTCTGAATCCGGGCCTCTGTTTTTAAAACTTTTTTTACATTGATACATGTCCCCGGGGGCAGGACCCAGGTGCCCAAACACTTTTTTTTTGCAATAACTTGCATATAAGCCTTGCATATAAGCCTTTAAAATTAGCACTTTTGATTTTTCATGTTTGTGTCCCATAGACTTTAACGGTGTTCGCACAATTTTTTTGCCTGTTTGCAAGTTCTGGTGCGGGGGGTGTTCGGCTAATCCCTACTGCTATTCATAGTACATTTAAATTTAACAAGTTTCACTGCCTCCTTTATCCAGCGATAATGCACAGTGTAAGTGTTTATTGAAAACAAAGCCTCTACATACATTTTTCAGATATCTTCAGGCCGATCATGTGACTCCCAGCCCCTCTGATACTCAGATCTCGGGCTGAATCAGGAGGGGCTAAGCAGCCAGCACAGTGGTCATGTGACCTCCTGGCTGATGTCTGAGGGAGAGCTCAGCCCCTCCCACTGTAGTCTGGGGTCCAGAGTTGCAGAGTGGCTGGGAGGCAGTGACCGGCCTGACGATCTCTAAAAAAAGGTGAGTTGCCCCTAAGGATTAAAGGTTCATTTACATTTAGGGCGTAACATGTTACAAAGCAGTAACTGCCTGCACCCCCCCTGGAAACCTCATTGTGACAGCAGTGGGAAGCTACCTTCTACCCACTGTCACCATTCAAATACAGCATGGCTGTGGCAGGCTCCATCCACAAGGACTTTTCACAGTTTCCTGTGAATTAGTAAACTACAAGTACCCCATGCCATTGCAGCAGATGGCCTGTAGTAGAACCACAAGGGTGCTGGTGAGTGCTCCCATAGTTAATTGATTCTTATTGGAGTAACTGAGCAACTGTCTGCCTGTACGGAAGGTATGGGCAGACAGCTGACTCAGAGTCTGCAGGTTACTGGCATTGCACCCAAAATATACTGATCGTAGGTGCAATGCTTTACATGCTGCAGAGATAAACAATTATAAATTACCATTTAGAGTTGAGCGGACACCTGGATGTTCGGGTTCGGCCATGACCAGGTAGCGTTTCAACAGTGCCCTTTGCCTTGAATTTGCGACTGATGCTTCCTATGGTGTCTCTTGGTATGTTTAACATCTTTGCAATCTTCTTATAGCCATTGCCCTTCCTGTGAAGAGTAATCACCTCTTCTCTTGTCTTCCTGGTGCTTATTAGGCTTTATTGCTGCTCCCTGACATCCACAGGTGTTTTCAATACCTGATTGAAAACACTTCAATGAACCTCTGGTAGTCTTTAAGGGGTTGAATAATTGTGTAAATGAAGAATTCACAAAATAAACATTTACTACTGTATTACAAAACCAATTGATGTCATTTTAGTTGCATATGGTTCTTTAAGAAGTCCTTGTAGGATTTCATTCTGCATACAATTACAAATGTACACTAAATTCCCTAAAACCCTTTACAGCAGGGGTCTCCAAACATTCTAAACAAAAGGCCGGTTTATTGTCCTTCAGACTCTTGGAGGGCCGGACTTTGGCCAGCGGGAGCGAAAATGTTCCTGGCATCAGTGGGAGTAAACATCTTGTATTAGGAGGAGGAATAGTGCCCAATTAATGGTGGCAGTGGGAAAAATGGTGTCAGATAGCAAAATAGTGTCTCGTATCATTGGGAGGGATAGTGCTCCAGGGGCTGGATAAAGGCAAGCAAAGGGCCGCATCCGGCCCTCGGGCCGCAGTTTGGAGATCACTGCTTTACAGAATTGGGGGGTTGAATAATTTTGAACAAAACTGTATGGACCTCGTCCTCCTAGGTCAAAATTATTTTATTTTTATTTTTTTTATTTTTTTATGTTATTTTAAGTTATTTCCCTATCCACATTTACTTCCAGAGTACTTGCCATGCTCTTCCCGACATTTTGCTGCTATTTGCAGCCCTCCAGTCCTTTCCCTTAATTTTTTAGAGACATTTTTGTAGTCAAAAGTCCGGGTCCCCATTGACTTCAATGGGGTTCGGGTTCGGGTCAAAGTTCGGGTCGGGTTCGGTCCCGAACCCAAACTCTTTTTTCAAAGTCCGGATCCGGGTCCGAACCCGAACATCCAGGTGTCCGCTCAACTCTAAATGGTAATTTATAATTGCTGCGTTGGGCAGTAGCAGGCGTACTGTCTAGGGGACGGACGCTCTGCTTTGGCACCCTGCTCCCTCTTCTGCTGTGCTGGTGGCTCTGTGCGACCACTGCCTCTTCCTCCGAACTACATGGGTCACCTGCATGAGGTTGATTCCATGTCGGGTCGAGGACCTCATCGTCCTCCACATCATCTTCCACCCAGTCTTCACCACTGCCCTAATTGTCGGTCTGCACAATTGCAAAAGCACCAGCTGTGTTTCATCATCATCCAAGATGTGCTGTGATGGTCCCCCCATGTACTCATCTTGAAATATAAGTGGTTAGGCATTGGTGCACTCAATCTCTTCCACTTCTGGGGCTGGGCTAGGTGGATGGCCCTGGGAACACATGCTAACAGACTCATCAAAAAGAAGGAGAGACTGCTGCATGATTTGGGGCTCAGACTGCTTGGCTGATTTGCAAGGGGGTGAGGTGAAAGACTGATGGTGGACATCGGCTGCAGGCGCCAACTCTGAACTTTCAGCACAAGACTGGTTGGAAAACAATGTGAAGGAACTGGAGGCACTGTCAGCAACCCAATCTACTACCGCCTGTTCTGCTCCTGGCCTCAACATTAGTAGAGCTGGATTAGGCCCGACCAAATACCGCTGCAGGCTCTGTTGGCTACTCGCACCTGAGAAAGGTGTTTTACTTGTGCGTGTAGCTGGCACAGATCGACCACGTCCTCTCCCTGTAACAGGAGCTCCCCCAGCAGCACCACGACCGCGGCCACGTCCCTTATTTTACGTTTTCCTCATATTTCTCAAAATATGGATCTTGCCCTAAATAGGTGTTTTTTAAATACAACAATAGTGTAATATGGTGAAATAGGCAGATATTCGCCTATATATTTCTCTACCTATAGCAAGAAGCAGGAACCTAGCCCTAAACAATGTACTGCACAGACAGTATATCACAGGAGACAGGTGGAGTGCTGGTGAAATAGGCAGAGAGTCACCTATAGATTCCTGTCCCTATAGGAAACAGCTGGAACCTCTCCCTCAACTATGCACTGGACACACACAGTATATCACAGGTGGTGACAGGTGTAGTGATGTTGAAATATACAGAGAGTCACCTATAGATTGCTGTCCCTATAGGAAATATCTGGAACCTCTCCCTCAACTATGTACTGGACACACACAGTATATCACAGGTGGTGACAGGTGCAGTGCTGTTGAAATATACAGAGAGTCACCGTTAGATTGCTGTCCCTATAGGAAATAGCTGAAACCTCTCCCTCAACTATGTACTGGACACACACAGTATATCACAGGTGCACAGGTGATGGCAGGTGCAGTGCTGTTGAAATATACAGAGAGTCACCTATAGATTGCTGTCCCTATAGGAAATAGCTGGAACCTCTCCCTCAACTATGTACTGGACACACACACAGTATATCACAGGTGGTGACAGGTGCAGTGCTGTTGAAATATACAGAGAGTCACCTATAGATTGCTGTCCCTATAGGAAATAGCTGGAACCTCTCCCTCAACTATGTACTGGACACACAGTATATCACAGGTGCACAGGTGGTGGCAGGTGCAGTGCTGTTGAAATATACAGAGAGTCACCTATAGATTGCTGTCCCTATAGGAAATATCTGGAACCTCTCCCTTAACTATGTACTGGACACACACAGTATATCACAGGTGGTGACAGGTGCAGTGCTGTTGAAATATACAGAGAGTCACCTATAGATTGCTGTCCCTATAGGAAATAGCTGGAACCTCTCCCTCAACTATAATATGCAGATGTCACAGAAATAAAGAGTGCTTGTGTAGATTTCTGAAACAGGATACACCTCTCTGACACTGTCCCTCAATAAACAGCAGTCTGTCCCTATAGCAAATAGCTGAACAATGGGCCAGATTCACGTAGCCCGATCCACAAAGCACTTACCTGGAATTTTGCGGCAGTGTATCCTAAATCCGTCTGGCGCAAGGCGGGCCAATTCAAATGGGGCGGGTACCATTTAAATTAGGCGCGCTCCCCCCGCGCCGGACGTACTGCGCATGCTCCCGACGCAAATTTCCCAATGTGCTTTGCGCGAAATTACGACGCGCCAACGTTTTGTGAATCGCGACGTGAAAAAATGACTTGCGCCGGGAATTTTTTTTTTTTTAAAAATGTAAAAGCGACGCGGGAAAGACGGGTATACTTTTACATGGTGTAGTAATTTTACACTTTGTAAAAGGTGCCCTATCTTTGCGACGGCAAACTAACACTTGCGGCGACGTAACGACGGGAAAAAGTTTCGTGGATCGCCGTAACTGCTAATTTGCATACCCGACACTGGTTTACGACGCAAACTCCCCCCAGCGGCGGCCGCGGTACTGCATCCTAAGATCCGACAGTGTAAAACTATTACACCTGTCGGATCTTAGGGATATCTATGCGTAACTGATTCTATGAATCAGTCACATAGATAGAAACAGGGATACGACGGCGTATCAGCAGATACGCCGTTGTATCCCTTTTGTGAATCTGGCCCAAAATTCCTAAACTATAAGATGCAGATGTCACAGAAATAAAGAGTGCTTGTGTAGATTTCTGAAGCAGGATACACCTCTCTGACACTGTCCCTCAATCAACAACAGCAGCCTGTCCCTACCATAGCTACAGCAGAGTGACGAGCCATAAACCATAAGATGCAGATGTCACAGAAATAAAGAGTGCTTGTGTAGATTTCTGAAGCAGGATACACCTCTCTGACACTGTCCCTCAACCAGCAGCAGCCTCTCCCTACACTAGCTAATCTAATATAGAGGCTAATATAGAGGCTGGTCACATGCTGGGTCACATGCTGCACTGGCCAATCACAGCCATGCCATTAGTAGACATGGCTGTGATGGCTTCCTAGTAACTCTAGTATAACAAATGGCGATTGGCTGCCGTGCAGCGCGCCATAAAATAGCCGAACTCCGAACCCGAACCCAAACTTTTTCCAATTATTCGGGTTCGGGAGCAAAAAAAAACAAAGTCGGTACCGAACCCGAACTTTACAGTTCGGGTTCGCTCAACCCTATTACCATTATCTATCTACAAAAAAAATGTGAATTTCTTATTATTATCTTATTTAAAAAACAAAAACAAAAGGTGAACTTAGCCTTTAATCACTTAATCAGACCCCGCATTGCAACTTTTCTCAGAACCATAAAAGTGCATCATCTGATAAAATTGAATAAGTCACTCGTATCTAGCATCAGTATCCAAATATGGAACAACCTAACTGGGAATTTCCATCATGATTTTGATGTTAAATACCAGAGTTATGGATTCAGCTAGATGCCATAACCTGGGTATTTTTCTTCCCTCAGGTGGCCGCAAGATCACTGTTAGAAGCAGCGGGAGAAGTGCTTCTCCCCCCACAGCTTCCCGGTTCCTGGGCTTATGTTACCGATCATTGAGCCCAGGAACCATCCTGCATTGGCAGTCTTTTCCCATAGAGAAATAGCAAGATGGTCACTGCTCATCCCTATGCCCTTGGAGGACCAGAGCAACATTATGACATCACTTCCAATTCTTGGGCCATGTAAAAATGGTTTCATTTTTTTTCTTAAAGGAGAAGTCCAGCCTGAGCTCATTTGGCTGGGCTTCTCCTCTGGGTCATAGGAGTAAAGTCCTGTGACTAATTTTCAGCAGAGAGCAGTCTGAAATCTGCTCTCTGCTGATGTCACCAAGATCAGCCCAGGCAACGCATCATCCTGACTTCCTGAGTCTGTATATGGTAGGTGCCTAGACTGATGGCAGCCTCAGCCTCTCAATGAGCCACTGAGAGGCTGAGACAGCCGCTCCCTGCCCCTCCACAGCTCAGTGCTCCAGTGAGCGTGGAAGAGCAGAGCAGGAGAGCTGCTGATTGACAGGCAGCAGCTCTCTGCTTGGGGAGGTGAGAGAACCGAACCATTGGAGGTGTTTAGTGGCTTGGTTCTCAGTGAAGAGGCGGCAGGGGACAGATGCAGCATCGCACCAAAGGTGCATCCACCTAGGCAAGTATGATTGGCCAATAAAAAAAAACATACTTCTCTTTTAAAGCAAAAGATAACATTTTATTTTAATCTTTTGCTTTTAAGGGTAAAAGAGAGTTTTAGGGTCTTTTAGATCCCAGATCTCTTCATAAAGAGGACATGTCATGCTGCATTTTTATCGCAAGGGATGTTTACATTCTTTGCAATAGCAATGAAAGTGATCAAAAACATTTTTCTAAAGGGACAGTGTAAAAATTAAAAAATAAATAACAATCATTTTTTTTTTAATGCGCACCCATCCTCACGTGCTAGCACGCAGTAGTGAACACATACATAGTTCATGCCCACATATGTAAACAGTGTTTGCACCCACACTTGTGAGGTATCATCGCAAACTGTAACTCTAAACTGGTAACCTGTAGAAATTTTGAAAGCGTTGTCTATGGAGATTTTTAAGTAAAGTAGGTTGGCTCCATTCCACGAGTGTGCACAGTTTTAAAGCATGACATGTTAGGTGTCTATTTACTTGGTATAACATAATATTTCATAATATTTTGGGCTATAAATACAATTCAGGTATATATTATGTTTAGTTTTTTCAATTCATCAAAGTGTATTTCCCCCCCCAAAAAAATTGTTTGAAAAACCGCTGCGTAAAAAAAACGTCTGACATAAAAAATTGCAACTGCCATTTTATTCTCTAGGGTCTAAAAAAACAATAGATACTGTTTCAAGTAATTTGCTATGCAAACAATACTGCTTTTTACTGGTAAACAACAAATGTCAGGGAAAAGGCTGGGTTCTTAAGTGTTTAAAAATGCCCATATGACATCAGTGAGAGTCGAGAAAAAAGAGAAAAATGAGAATGTAATAAATGGTTAGAATTTTTAGATACTGACGTCTAAGTGATAAAAATAAATGTTAAGTTGATTTACATTTTTCGTTAAAAAAAAAGTGAATTTAAAACAAACTATCAGATTTTCTGTCAATTTATTATTATTTTTATTTTTTTTGATTGAGTGATAAAATTGTTAAGCCCATCATTAAAATTCTTGCAGTGGAAAAGTAACACTTTGCTATGATGTAAAGGAGTGAGTGTACAACTTGTATAACAGTGTAAATTTGCTGTCCCCTCAAAATAACTCGACACACAGCCATTCATGTCTAAACCGCTGGCAACAAAAGTGAGTACACCCCTAAGTGAAAATGTCCAAATTGGGCCCAATTAGACATTTTCCCTCCTGGTGTCATGTGACTCATTCGTGTTACAAGGTCTCAGATGTAAATATGGAGCAGGTGTGTTAAATTTGGTATTATTGCTCTCACTCTCTCATACTGGTCACTGAAAATTCAACATAGCACCTCTTGGCAAAGAACTCTCTGAGGATCTGAAAAACATAATTGTTGCTCAACATAAAGATGGCTAAGGCTAAGACCCTGAAAACTGAGCTAAAGCATGTTGGCCAAGACCATACATCAGTTTAACAGGACAGGTTCCACTCAGAGCAGGCCTCGCCATGGTCGACCAAAGAAGTTGAGTGCACGTGTTCAGCGTCAAATCCAGAGGTTGTCTTTGGGAAATAGATGTACGAGTGCTGCCAGCATAGCTGCAGAGGTTGAAGGGGTGGTGGGTCAACCTGTCAGTGCATGGCTGTCATCCCAGAAGGAAACCTCTTCTAAAGATGTTTTAACAAGAAAGCCCACAAACAGTTTGCTGAAGACAAGCAGATTAAGAACATGGATTACTGGAAGCATGTTCTGTGATCCGATGAGACCAAGATAAACGTATTTGGTTCAGATGGTGTCAAGCGTGTGTGGCAGCAATCAGGTGAGGAGTACAAAGACAAGTGTGTCTTGCCTACAGTCAAGCATGGTGGTGGGAGTGTTATGGTCTGTGGCTGCATGAGTTCTGCCAACACTGGGAAGCTACAGTTTATTGAGGGAACCATAAATGCCAACATGTACTTTGATATACTGTGACCAGAAACACACCTCCAAGATGGCCACTGCCTTGCTAAAGAAGCTTAGGGTAAAGTTGATGGACTGGCCAAGCATGCCCCCAGACCTAAACCCTATTGAGCATCTGTGGGGCATCCTCAAATGGAAGGTGGAGGAGCGCAAGGAGGAGCGCAAGGACTCTAACATCCACCAGCTCTGTGATGTCGTCATGGAGAAGTGGAAGAAGATTCCAGTGGCAACCTGTGAAGCTCTGGTGAACTCCATGCCCAAGAGGGTTAAGGCAGTGCTGGAAAGTAATGGTGGCCATGAAAAATATTGACACTTAGGGCCCAATTTGGACATTTTCACTTAGGGGTGTACTCACTTTTGTTGCCAGCATTTTCAGCATTAATGGCTTTGTGTTGAGTTATTTTGAGGGGACAGCAAATTTACACTGTTATACAAGCTGTAGACTCACTACTTTATATTGTAGCAAAGTGTCATTTATTCAGTGTTGTCACATGAAAAGGTATTATAAATTATTTACAAAAATGTGAGAGGTATACTCACTTTTGTGAGATGCTGTATATATTCAGGCCTCAAAATTTCAAGTCCTGAGCTACTAGCCAGGCCTTAAGAGTTACTCGCCACCTGTTGCCCCACCCAAACCCTACCTTGCCCCGCCCCTAAACATGCCCTTGTAAATGATCTCATGAAATAACACTGTTAACTGTTTTATTCAGTTATTAAGTTTCAAAAATAAATAACAACTACAACCAGTACGCCTCTACCTCCAGCACCTCCCCCACTACACCTCTACTTCCAACACCTCCCCCAGTACACCGCTACCGCCAACACCTCCCCCAGTCTGCCTCTACCTCTAATGCCTCCCCCAGTACACCTCTACCTCCAACGCCTCCCCCAGTACACCTCTATCTCCAACACCTCCCCCAGTACACCTCTACCTCCAATGTCTCCCCCAGTACACCTCTATCTCCAACTCCTCCCCCAGTACACCTCTACCTCCAACGCCTCCCCCAGTACGCCTCTATCCCTAACACTTCCCCCAGTACACCTCTACCTCCAATGCCTCCCCCAAGTACGCCTCTACCTCCAATGCCTCCACCAGTACGCCTCTACTTCCAATACCTCCCCCAGTACACCTCTACCTTCAATGCCTCCCCCAGTATGCCTCTACCTCTAACACCTCCCCCAGTACGCCTTTACCTCCAACACCTTCCCCAGTACTTTTCTATCTCCAACACCTCCTCCAATGCCTCCCCTCTCTATCACACCTATGTCTCCAATCCCTTCTCCCCCTAGCACACCTCTGTACCTATAATCCCTCTTCCCAGTATGTCTCTGCCTCCAATGCCACCCCAGCTATGCTATGCTTTGTGCTTTTAACGAGACCCCAGCACAACTAGTCTTCCAACCTCCCTTCACCAGCGTACCTATTCCTCCAATTCCGCTCCCCTCCCCCTATTCTATCATACCTATGCCTCCAATTCGGCCCTCCTCCCCCCATTCTATCATACCTATGCCTCCAAATCCACCCCCTCCCCCCATTTTATCATACCTATGCCCCCAATTCTGCCCACCCCAACCTATCATACCTATGCCTCCAATGCCACTCCCCTCTCCCCCCAATCTATATTATGGTATGATAGATGGGGGGGGCAGAATTGGAGGCATAGGTATGATAGAATGGGGGGAGGGGGCAGTATTGGAGGCATAGGTATGATAGAATGGGGGCAGTATTGGAGGCATAGGTATAATAGAATGGGGGGAGGGGGCAGAATTGGAGTCATAGGTATAATGGATTGGGGAGGGGGGGTGATTCAGACCTATGCCTCCAATTAACCTGCCCCTCAATTCAGCACATATGTTCTCTCAATCCCCCTTACTCTTAGCAAACCTTTTGTTCAGTCCCCAAATGCCTCCAGAACATCACAACAGACTGTCACATTCTCACATACCATTGTCCTGCAGCCACTGGGGTCAGGCATCGGTGCACTCATTGGATAAGTGGGAGGTGGAGAGGGGCGATCTCAGACAGCTGGTACACTGTGCAAAGCTTCTAGCCTATGGGAGGTGGAGAGGGGCGGTCCCAAGTGGAGGTGGAGAGGGCGGTCCCAAGCGGCGCCGACTGATACATTGCTTTTCACAATTCTGCTGCTAGCCTGTGCACAGAGATATGTGGGAGGTGGAGAGGGTCGGCACTGGCTGGAACACTTCCTTTCAAAGCTCTGCTTTGCTGGTAGCCTGTGTAGTGCGGGATGTGTGGAGGGGCGTTCCCAAGCGGCAATGTGTGGAAGATGGAGCGGGGCGGCGCTGGCTGGTACATAACTTTGCAAAGCTTGTACTGCAAGTGTGTGCGCGGCGGGAGGGTAACTGGATACATAGAACAGGCCTGTCCATACTCGCACTGCTCAAAAATTTACTCGCAAAATGCGAGCAGTACAAGTTTCAGGCAGTGGCATATTTTACATATCTGGCACCCAGGGTGATAATTTTTTTAGTATCCCCAAGAAAATGATCAGAAGAAAAAAAAGCATCATAGTGAATTGTCAGTGTGGCCAAACAGTAGAAGGCACTTAAAGGGACATGGCTGATAATTATCTGAATACTCCCCTTAAGTACATACCTCAATATTGAACCCTACAGACTAAGACTGGGATGCCATTAAAGTTTATGTGCATATAAAGGCAGGCGCCCCAATACTTTTTTTGTTTTTGATGAATTAGAAATATTACTCGAACCTAATACTTGTTCCATTTAAAAATACAAATAAAGATCATACAGTGCTCTCACAGTTCATTATTGCATTTACATTTTCTAACTCAAATATTTTTTGTTGGAATAAAAAAAAACGTTTAGCATTTTTTTATTGATGTCTTCTTGCCATTCATAGCTCTACTGATAATTGAGTCATACGACAGACCTTAGGTGTGGCCTTTTTAACTTAAATGACCAACAAATTTGTTTCACTGTTTATACAACCGAACAAGACATTACTGTACATTTAGTGTTTCAACCCAGTCTTTTAAACTTAAATACAATTTATCTCTACACAAAGGGTATATTTGATGTTCAACCTTTATTTGTGTCTTTTCTAATGTGTTACACTGTATTTCTTTAACATTGGACAATTATAAAGATAAAAGGTTGCTTTTCCTTTCCAATGTAACTACTTCTTCTATATGAGCTAAATATATTTTTGAAGACAATTATTGTTAAATAAAGACTGCTTTGAACTTTTAGTCTCACAAGAAAAAAAATGCAACAGAACACAGCAGTGATAAGGTGTAAAGCAGATAGGAAATGATGAAAGATCAGAGACAGAGATGACAGATAAATAAAAAATCATTCATGGCATTATGATTGGTACAAGGACATTTCTACAGACACATTATTTGCAGGTCTAACTTGTTGTCAGGCTGTTAGCGCGAGGAGAAAGAAAGAAAGCAGATTACTGGCTTGTGTAAAAGGGACATTGACACTAATAATCAGGGCACTGATTAGAAGTGTCCTAATTATCAGCGCAGTCCCAACAGTGCACAGCAGTGCTGCCAGTGCTGCCAACCAGTGCCCATCAGTAGTGATGTCGCGAACCTAAAATTTCACGTTCGCGAACGGCGATTGCGAACTTGCGCATATGTTTGCGAATGCGCGATCCGGGCGAACCGCCATAGACTTCAATGGGCAGGCGAATTTTAAAACCCACAGGGACTCTTTCCGGCCACAATAATGATGGAAAAGTTGTTTCAAGGGGACTAACACCTGGACTGTGGCATGCCGGAGGGGGATCCATGGCAAAACTCCCATGGAAAATTACGTAGTTGTCGTAGAGTCCGTTTTTAATCCATAAATCCATCACCTAACATTCATAAATTGTTTGGAATAACGTGCTTTAAAACATCAAGTATGATGTTATATCGATCAGGTAGTGTAAGGCTTAGGGTTAGGGTTAGGGTTACAGATAGGGTTAGGGTTAGGTTAACAGATAGGGTTAGGGTAACAGATAGGGTTAGGGTTACAGATAGGGTTAGGGTTAGGGTTACAGACTGTAACCCTAACCCTATCTGTAACCCTAACCCTGTCTGTAACCCTAACCCTACCCTAATTCTAACCCTATCTGTAACCCTAACCCTAACTGTAACCCTAACCCAACCCTAACCATATCTGTAACCCTAACCCTATCTGCAACCCTAACCCTATCTGCAACCCTAACCCTATCTGTAACCCTAACCCTATATGTAACCCTAACCCTGTCTGTAATAGGGTTAGGGTTCACAGTGACAGACCAAACTCTGACAGATCAAACTCCCCGTTTAACGCACCGCAAACACCTGCAAACAGTCCATTAGCATTAGCTAATTAGCATAATTGTTTTATTTGTTTAGTTGTACTATGCGTGCAAGCTACTGTGACACCAGATATGAGTGGCACTGTGCACTGGCAGAAGTTGGCAGAGTAGACACTGTAGGCCTGACACACACGCCTGCAGACAACTAACTGCTATTCTATTGCAGTCAAAATTGTGTTTTTTCTTTTTAAATGTAATATACTATGCCACCAGATATATGAGTGGTGGCACTGGGCAAGTGGGCAGTTTACACTATGAGCCTGACACACGCTGGCAACTGACTACTATTCTATTGCAGTCAATTTTTGGGGTTTTTTAATTGTTATGTACTGTGCCACCAAGATAGATGAGTGGTGGGTGGCACTGGGCACAGTGTATGCTGTACCCTGACACACGCTGCCAGCCAGGCATCTGACTACTATTATATTGCAGTAATACATTTTTTTTAAATGTTATCTACTGTGCCACCAAGATAGATGAGTGGTGGGTGGTACTGGGCACAGTGTACGCTGTACCCTGACACACGCTGCCAGCCAGACAACTGACTACTATTTTATTGCAGTAATATTTTTTTTAAATGTTATCTACTGTGCCACCAAGATAGATGAGTGGAGGGTGGCACTGGGCACAGTGTACGCTGTACCCTGACACACGCTGCCAGCCAGGCATCTGACTTCTATTATATTGCAGTAATATATATATATTTTTAAATGTTATCTACTGTGCCACCAAGATAGATGAGTGGTGGGTGGCACTGGGCACACGCTGCCAGCCAGGCAACTAACTACTATTATATTGCAGTAATATTTGCCACCCACCACTGTGCCCAGTGGTGGGTGGCACTGGGCACAGTGTACGCTGTGATCCTGACACACACGCTGCCTAGCAGGCAACTGCAATTAGATTACAGGGAAAAAAAGCAGACTGATATACTAGCCCTAAAAAGGTCTTTTTGGGGTTACTAGCCCTAAAAAGGACTTTTTGGGGTGCTGTCCTTACAGCAGAGATCAGATGAGTCTTTCAGGACTGGAGTGGACACTGAAAACACTAGCCTAGCTATAGATTCCCCTATAAATTCAGCAGCAGAAACACTATCCCTTCTTTCACAAAGAATGCAGGTTCAGAATAAATCTAAAATTGATGCTGCCAAGAGGTGGGAGGGTCAGGGAGGGAGGGTATGCTGCTGATTGGCTGGAATGTGTCTGCTGACTGTGAGGTAGATGGTCAAAGTTTTTCAATGATAATTAATAGGAGGCGGATCGTACAGCGCATATGTTTGTGCGCATCGGCAAACACGCAAAAATCGCCACAAATGATTCGCCGGCGAACAGTTCTGTACATCTCTACCCATCAGTACCTTCTCAACAGTATTACCTATCAGTGCTGCCTATTAGTGCCCATCAGTGCCACCTATCAGTCCTGCTTATTAGAGTTGCCTATCAGTTCCACGTACCAGTGCCCTTCAGTACCGCCCATCAGTGCCCCCTATCAGTGCCCACCAGTGCTGCCTCATCAGTGCCCATAGCTTATAACAAATTATGGGGGGGGAAAAGTTTTCTAACTTTTTGGTCTTTTTTTGTTTGTTTAGCAAAAAATAAAAAATACAACAGTGGTGAACAAATACCACCAAAATAAAGCTCTATTTGTGGGAAAAAATATATAACAATTTTATTTGGGTACAGTGTTGCATGACCATGCAATTGTCACTGAAAGTGTGAGAGTGCTGAAAGTTGAAAATTTGCCTGGGCAGGAAGGGAAAAGTGCCCAGTAGGCAAGTGGTTAAAGCGGTGGTTCACCCTAAAATGCAAGTTTTTACCATGAAATACAGCATAGTAGCGTGAGCTACAGTATGCCTTTATTTATTTTTTGCGCCATACTCACTGTTTAATCCCGGAGATAAGTTTCAGACTCCCCACGGGGAATGGGCGTTCCTATGCAGAGAGAACAATGATTGACGGCCAGCTATGGCGCGTCACGCTTCCCGAGTAGAACTCGGCTCTTCACGGCGCTTTACGGCGATTGCGCACAGACTAGGAGCTGACTGCGCAGGCGCCGTGAAGAGCCAAGTCCTATTTCGGCTATTTCCGTGAAGCGTGACGCGCCATAGCCGGCCGTCAATCATGTTCCCCTCTGCATAGGAACGCCTACTAGACTGAAACTTAACTACGGGATTAAACAGTGAGTATGGCACAAAAAATAAAATAAAGGCATACTGTAGCTCGCTAGATGGCATGTTAGAATATTTTTTTTTAGGGTGAACCCCCGCTTTAAATAAAGAGAGAAGGTCTGCTAGGCGCCAACAGCCTAAACTATACATTTGTTATTTAAAGCATAAGTTATTATAGAAGAAAGGTTGGACGGAGATAGGAAGACCCCTGAATCCATCTCCCCAGTGATCAAACATAAAAAGTGTAGCGCATAAAATTAATAGATCACCCGATGAAAGGATGAATAAACAGTGCATCAAACAAATGGTGAAAAATTATGATGACAAATACTTTCTCAGCACCGAAACTGTATGTCAAAATGTCCTGTTGTTCACTGTATAGTAAGAGTTTCAGTTCCTTTTACACTTCCATAATAGTAGGAGATTGTTTTTCGTTTCAATGCTTAAGGGTTGAGCACAGTTTGGGTTCGGTACGGACTTTGGGTTTTTCCCAAACCCGGACCCGAACCTGAATAATTGGAAAAAGTTTGGGTCCGGGATCGGAGTTCGGGAAAAAAAAAATGCACGGAGGTCCCCGCAAATTCAATAACCAGACCCTTCAGGTCTGGTATGGATATTAAGGGGAACCCCACCGTCAATTTAAAACAAAAATTACGTGCGGTTCCCCCTAAATATCCATAACCAGACCCGTTATCCGAGCACGTTGACCTGGCCGGCCACAGAAAAGAGGGGGGGACAGATTGCACCCCCCCCTCTCCTAAACCGCACCAGGCCACATTCCCTCAACATGGGGACCCCCAGATCCTGACCCTCCCCTGTGTGAAATGGTAATGGGGTACACTGTACCCCTACCATTTCACGAAGGATGTGTAAAGTCTTGTAAAAAAAAACACACACACACACACACCGTAGAATAAAGTCCTTTATTAATAAAAAAGAAAAAGAAAAAAACTCCAGCGGTGATAATCCACTCGTTCCCGGCTTCCTGCTCCAACGTTGTCCCGATCCTGCTAGGGCTGCGGGTGATCTCCAGCGATGAGAAGATCCTGTGACGACCGGGTGATCTCCGCTCCAGCGATGAGAAGATCCATCCGGAGCGCAGCATCCCCGACCTCCTCTCACCGCTGGACACAGCCCAGCGAATGACGCGCTGGAGCTGTGACATTACTTATATAGAGGAGGCAGGGCCACCCGTCACGTGACCCCGCACCCTCTGATGTACCCTCTGCTACGTCACTGGGACCCGAACCCAAACATCCAGGTGTCCGCTCAACTCTACTTAAGAATAAGCCTGTGAGCCACTAAAGGGCACATGTAAGTCCACTGTGGAAGGTCCTGTGGTCAAGTGGTTTCTTGGCCCTATGGTCCAGAGAGGCTATTAACACAGTTGAATAGAAAAAAAGGTCCTTGAGTACCCTGTGTAGAGTCACTCCTTGTATATAGGATTGAATCTGGTCCCAAAACATTGACATAGCAAAACAAGAGCACAGTCCGTGAAAAAGTGCCGGTCAAGCTTCTTTACATAGTGGACAAAATGTAATATTTGGGAAGGTCTTCAGGGTTGCATATGTTATGTAGGCCCTACGCAGCTTTAATTTAATTTCCTTCAAGAATTAATTTGAGATTAGCATCAGTGTTGTCTTGTGAAGTCTGGTATAGGAAGGTCCTTGCTCCAAGATTTGACAAAAAAGAAAAGTAGAGGGATCTATACATCTGAAATTGGGATTGTTCTGTATACAATCAATCAGTCTAGAAAGGACACCTGAAATCTGAGGTGATTTTTGGGACATACTGTATTTGAAAAGTCCAACAGTTGTAAGTTGTAGAGGGTGTGGTGGTTGGGTAGGTCAAACTCTGATGCAACAGACTGGAAACGTTTGAGACAACCCATATTAGTGTCATAAAGGGAGGCAGCAGTTTTCAGGCCCTGAGATTTACAGGTGGCAAAAGTCTCAGGCCTCAGTCCGCGGACCGTTTTAATCGGACATGTCCGCTGGGATCATTTGGTCTGATGGCTGTACACACCATCAGACCAAATTCCGCGCGCACAGAATACACGGTGACGACGCGGCGACGTGACGGCGACGATGACGCGGCGACATGTGCGAACCCGGAAGTTCAAGCTTCCACGCATGCGTCTAATCACTTTGACGCGATGTGCGGGTTCTCGGGCCAGCGGACATGTCCGATGAGTCGTACTGACCATCGGACATATCCGGCGGACAGGCTTCCAGCGGACATGTTTCTTAGCATGCTAAGAAACATTTGTCCGCCCGAAACCTGTCCGGTCGGCCGGAAAATTGTCTGGTCGGCCCTACACACGACCGAACATGTCTGCTGAAACTGGCCCGACGGACCAGTTTCAGCGGACATGTTCGGTCGTGTGTACGAGGCCTCATAGTGAATTATCTGTGGGAACATGGGATTGCCATGTATTGATAGATAAGAGGATACATGCAAAGAGAGGCCCATACATTTTCAGGAATCTCTCCATGCAATCAGTGTCTTGGATGAGTAAATTGCATTGGGGTGGGATGGGAGTGATTTGGAATCATTATGTAGAATAGCAGTGTAGGCCATAGGGGTGCGCCATGGCTGATTCCAATCCGTAATTAGTATATTTGGACCCCTGCAAAAGCCAATTCAGGCCTAGATGTACTAAACAAGACAAGTTATACAACCTGATAAAGGGAAGATTTTCTCTCCCCTCGATCTTCAGGAAATATAATTTAGTTAAAGAAATATGAAATCTTTTGCAATGCCACAAAAAAGCCGTCATTAGTCATTAAAACTATGATTCCGAAGAGGAAGGACCTCACTTTTTGAGACATATTTGTGTTTGTGTTGAAAGTTTGTTGAATAGTGAGGATGTCTGAAGGGGGCTAATGGTGAAAATGAAAATGGTGTTCGCTAAAGGTATCACCTGGAGATCTCTTTACCCTAATCAGAGACCGTGTAAAGGTGCCACAAAACTAAGGTAGTGAGAGGGCCAAATTAAAGAGCAGGGGTGAGAGGGGGCAACCCTAACATGTCCCTTTATGGAGTGCTATAGAGTTTGAGCTATGACCTTTTGCTATAACCCTGGTTGTTAGGGAGGAATATAGACTATGTACAAAGTGTAGGAAGGGGCCTAAGATAAGCCAACCTTTGTAAAGACAAGAGACAACCAATGGAAACTCACATTGTATGTTCTTGGTCGGGTGTGCCTTTGTGTGTTTCAATATTGTGAGAATCTTTCAAATATTCATTGAAGCTGAGTGTCCTTTCATGAAGCCAGCTTGATCTGGGTGTATTAGGAATGGTAGGATGATTGCTAGGTGAGAATCTACAATTTCTGACAATATCTTGGAGCCTGCATTAATCAAGGAGCCTGGCTCTGTCAGGTCTTTCCCTTATTCAGCAATCAGTTTTATATAGGCTTGGGGGCCCAATGGGAGATAGTGACCCCCCACCCATCCAAATCTTGTTAAATACCCTTCCCAGGGCTGCGTAAAGACATTTTCTAGCAGCTTAGTATTGTTGTAGGGTATTTTTTTGTAGTAGGTTGCATATGACTATGAGATAATTTTACCCCCTAGAAATGCTTTCCCCGTATCCCAGAATTGATAAGGCAGATGTAAATTGCAAGTGTTGGCTTCTGTAAATTCTGTCCAGGCCTCCTGGAGTACAATTTGAGGTGTATTTCATGGGTTAGAATGGAGGGGAAGCTCCATAGTTTGATGGAGTCTTGGGTAAGAAAGTTGTTGAGTTGGACAGAAATGGGATAGTCTGAAATTTCTAGTTTGTGGATGGAAGAGTCATCACAGCAGTAAAGTGAACTTCACCCTGCATATGAATGGGTCTTTCAAGTAAATACAGGCACATTGGCTAAGTGAAATTCCTACTCCTTTAGTAGCTCAACTCTAACATCTCTTTAACCACTTCAGCCCCGGAAGGATTTGCCCCGTTAATGACCAGGCCATTTTTTGTGATACGGCACTGTGTCACTTTAACTGAAAATTGCGCGGTCATGCAACGTTGTACACAAACAAAATTGATGTCCTTTTTTTCTCACATATAGAGCTTTATTTTGGTGCCATTTAATCACCTCTGCAGTCTTAGGGCCAGATCCACAAAGAAGTTACGTCGGCGTATCTATTGATACGCCGCGTAACTTCTAGGATGCTCTGGCGTATCTTTGTTTTGTATCCACAAAACAAGATACGCCTGAATGGGGGCTAGATCCGACTGACGTACGTCTTAGTACGCCGTCGGATCTTAGGTGCATATTTACGCTGGCCGCTAGGTGGCGCTTCCGTTGATTTCTGCGTAGAGTATGCAAATTAGCAAGATACGCCGATTCTCAGAACGTACTTGCGGCCGGCACATTTTTTTACGTCGTTTACGTAAGGCTTTTTTCGGCGTAACATTACCCCTGGGTCTATGAGGCGTACGCAATGTTAAGTATGGACGTCGGGCCAGCGTAAAATTTTCCGTTGTTTGCGTAAAACGTTCACGAATAGGGACGTTCACGTCGAAAGCATTGACTATTTGTGGAGTGATTTCGAGCATGCGCACTGAGATACCCACACGAACGGCGCATGCGCCGTTAAAAAAAACGTCATTTACGTGGGGTCAAGTTGAATTAACATAAAACACGCCCACATCTTTGTCATTTGAATTCCGCGCCCTTACGCCGACACATTTACACTACGCCACCGTAACTTACGGCGCAACTTCTTTGTGGATAAGGAACCTCCGCACGAAGTTACGGCAGCGTATTGTATCTGAGATACGCTACGCCCGCTTATATTTACGCCGAGGAACGTGGATCTGGCCCTTTATGTTTTGTGCTATAAGCAGAAAATGAGCGACAATTTTGAAAAAAAAATATTTTTTACTTTTTGCTATAATAAATATCCACAAAAGCAAAAAATGTATTTCTTCATTCATATTCTTCTACATATTTTTGAAAGAAAATCCCAATATGCGTATATTGATTGGTTTGCGCAAAAGTTATAGCGTCTACAAAATAGGGATATACTTATGGCATCTTTATTCCTCATTTTTTTTCACTAGTAATGGCGGTGATCCGTAAAATTACGGCAGACAGATCGGACATTTTGGACACTTTTTTGGGACCACTGATATTTATACAGTGATCAGTGCTATAAATAGCCACTGATTACTGTATAAATGTCACTAACAGGGAAGGGGTTAACACTAGGGGGTGATCAAGGGGTTAAGTGTTCCCTAGGGAGGTTCTAACTGTGGGGGAGTGGGACTGATTGGGAGTAGAGATAAATCACTGTTCCTGATCACTAGAAATAGCAGATCTCTCTTTACTTCCCTGACAGGATGGGGATCTGTCTGTTTACATTGACAAATCCCCGTTCTGTCTCTCTCAGGAGTGATCACAGGTCGCAGGCCAACATCATGGCCGCCGGCCATGCACATCAGCTATGGCGATGTGCCCACTATACCTTTTAAAGCAGCAGGCATACACATACAGCGGTTTGCACTGCTGTGCCGACCTGCCACCATATAACGATGGCGGCTGGTCTGCAAGAGGTTAAAGCCAATATCACTCTTAAACACAGACAACAAATTGTATACAAAACTACTAGCACAATGGCTCTCCTCGATCATTCCCCAAGTCATTCACCCAGACCAAGTAGGATTCATACCAGGCAGACCAGCCTTGGATGGTACTAGACGGTTTATTGATTTTATCCAATCTGTGGAGCACACTCAAACGCCTTCTCTCTTCCTATCTCTAGATGCAGAGAAGGTGTTCAATAGGGTTCACTGGACCTTCATGGAAGCAGTGCTTCATAAATTTAGACTCTCTGGAACATTTTTAACCGCTATTTTAAATCTCTACTTTTCTCCAAGCGTACGAGTATGGACTTTCGGGCATAATGTCAGACCCTTTTACAATTACGAATGGCACGAGGCAGGGATGCCCACTCTCCCCATTGAACTTTGTCATGATTATGGAACCCTTTGCACAGTCCATTAGAGTGACGTCATCAATATCTGATATCATGATAGGGAATACAGAGCATAAAATTGGTCTATATGCTGACAATGTTATCATCACCTTAACCAACCCCAAAACATCTCTCTGGGCCATCCAACAACTTCTAGAACAGTTCAGCTCAGTTTCCCTTTACAAAACCAATCACACTAAATCCCTGATGTTAAATTTGGGCATTGATCCACATAATACTCAATCTATATCAGTAGAAACCCCCTTCATGTGGTCCTCCTGTTTTTCTCAACCATATCTGGGAATTCACAAGACAAACCTTCTAAAAGGTAAATTATGATGACATTGTAGAAAAGCTTACACATCTCTCTAAAGAATTGAGCCACTCTCCTGTTTCCAGTGCAGGCAAAATTGCCCACGAGAAAATGTATTTGCTTTACCACATATTATACATATTTCATACTATCCCCCTACCCTTCCTACCAACCCAGTTAAGGAAACGACAAGGAGTAATTAACACATTTATCTGGAAACACAAGAAGCTGAGATTAAAAAAAATCCACTCTCTTCACCCCAGTCTCTCATGGAGGTATGGGAGCCCCCAACATCCAAGCATACTACAGGACAGTTGTCCTGGACCAACTAAGAGAATGGTGGTCACCAAACTCCAATAAATCCTACAAACAGATTGAATCCACAGCACTTAATACAGAACCACAACTTCTTCTCACAGCTACCCTGCTCAACTTAAAGCTGCAGCTAAGCATCACTACTGCAGCACTACAGGTATGGTCACCTCATTTGGTGGAACTGCATTATTATCGGAAGCTATTGGCAAGAAATATCTACCCTCATCTCTACCCCATGCAATATCTTCCTCACTGTGACACCACTGGATCTTTTTTTGTGACTATCAATCCCTACCTGGCCAGGACACTCAAAAAGTTTTGGCAACTCGCATCCTGATAGCCGCTCGCCTACCCCTGGTGAAACAATAGAAGTCTCCAAACCCTCCTACAATGTCAGATGTCCTCTTACCATAGAAGTTCAGCGCTCTAAGGTGGAGTTTTTGGTCAGCTTTCTCTTTTTTTTCCCTATCATAATCTTAGTTTCTCCAGTTCTGCCCCTCTTTAGTGGTACATCCATCACCCAAATTAATTACAACCCCTTCTCTGTAACCCAGTAAATCTAGCATATACCTCATGACAAATCAATACCTAACCCAACCAGGTTACTTCTTATGCCACTGCCTATGTTCTGTGTTGTTCTGTGTTGTTAACCATTGATCTGTTGTAATCGTGATGAATAATCACTTTCTGTTTTCACTGTATATAGTTATAATAAATTAACAAATTATATACAATTAAACAGGTGTATTTTGTGTGTTCATGTAAAAAAATATAATTATTGCATTAATGTTTTCACAGTGAAATAATGAGAATATATGAATATGCTAAAATATCTACTACAGCCAGACACATCAGTTAAAAACTGTATTTACTGTTTTTCCTTGAATTACTAGTAAACCCTAGTTCAATAAATCTAGATAGGCTTTCTAGAGCATCATTTAAAATCTATTTGTTGAGTGTGGACATACACATATGGTCCATTAACTTGAGTAGATCTAGATTGTACTGGTGTCCAAAAACATTATATGGAATATCACCATTTAACAATATAGGCCATTATGTCTTTCTAAGCGTGTAAGCAATTTCTGCTTTTATGTAGCATGCAATAACCGATATGGATAATGACGACCCAGTACATCTTCAGGCTCTGCAGATATATTACTGTGATTCACAAAAGAGCAGTATAATAAATCTGAGAAGCACCATGATAACATTGTATGCTCATTGTATGTTTTACAATGTGTGCTGCAGGTGTTTGGTCTGTGAGACATGAATACTTTCATAAATCTGAATAGATTTTTCATTTTATCCACATGAGTGCTCCACAAGACTTACAGCAAATACATTTAAAATGAATATACCCAAAATGATTACTATAGATGTGTAATATGTTTTGGGGTGTTGTAAACATCCCACCAAACACAGGCATAGTGCTGGAACATTCTATGTATTATGTACAGAATTAAAAAACAGGGCTTTTACCATAAAGTAAATAGATCAGTGTAATCAAAGTATATAGATTAACGTTACTCTCTCATGGCTTAACTACTGTTTAAATCACATTCAACTTATATGTTTTATCCACTACAATTAAAGCACTTGAATAACACAGATACTTTAAATTAAAGTTTGTCAAAAACCTTTGGAGATCAGCAACATTCTATGTAATTTCTAAGTTAAGGCCTTCAGCTCCTAAGAAAAATATAAGCAAGTGCATGGCACACTGCCAAATAAAATCTCATAGGGCGAAAGTCTAGCATTTCCCTTAGATGTCATTCTAACTCAATATGAAATATTAAAAGACATTCAGGCCATAAGTTTTCTAGCTTCTGACATCAACTTAGCTACTTTATTTTTCAGAATTATATTAGGTATTTTCATTACAATGTGGACAGTATAGGGTGTGGGGAAAAACAAACAAATTGTAACACCAATGCCCTCACAATTTCTTGTAAGATCTCTTCCATTAAATGTGGTCTCTGCAATTGTTTTTGCCACTGTCCAATCATCTGACTATTCAGAAAACATGTCCATAAAGACAAGTGCATACTCATAAAATCCTGACTTGGGCTTCAGGATAATTTATAATCTCTGAAAGGAATGTTCAATTGTTGGTAATATCTTTGGTAACAGGTAAAACAAGAAGAGATATATATATAAAAAAAAACCTGTAGAGAACCCTACATCCGTTCAATCCAATCTAATCCAGTGCTATCCAATACTAATTTACTAAGGCAGCCATAGCTGCTTTGACTGATGACACAGTTCATGTGTCAAGCTGCCCATCATGGGAAAGGATGGCTGACAGACACAAAAACTCACCATTTTTCCAAGTCCTGTTTTATTAGTAGTTATCCTCAGTGTGGACCACATGTTCTTCTCATGCGGCGACAGGAGGAGGAATCCCCAGGAGCTGCACAAGTGAGACGCCTGCAAACCTTATGATTGAGACACAGCGCCATATTTGAATCTTTATACTAGTAAGCACAACATTGAAGAGCTCTTGTATCCTGTATAAATAAACGATTTTACACTATGCAGAGTCTCTCTCTTATCCTTACATGATTACATGAATTTGAGCACCTCCAGAGACTATCAGGTGTCAGGAGAAGGACGGAGGAGAGATCCAGCTGTATCTGAATACTCTGCTGAAAGACAGCCAGCGATCCGTGCCTAGTGATACCATCTATCTGGTGAGTGAGGTCCCTTAGGGGATCCCTACGAGTCAAATTTATATAACAGCACAATTATTGCAGAAGTGTTTTGCAACATTGTATTTTGTAGGACTGGTGAAAGAACCCTGCGTTGTTGTGCATGATAACATCTGAGACATCCATCATTGTCTACTGATTCCAGAGCAGAATTTATTCGCATTCAGGACTGTTTTATTTAGAGCAGAACCTTTGCATTGAGGACTCAGTCACTGTTTTTGAAGTTCCACTTATTTTATTTATGTGGCATTTTTCATTGATATTTTGCATCAGAGACTCCATTTTTTTAGCAGGATGTGGTAACACATTATTGGTTTAAGCACAAAGGTCTTACAACTAGCGCTGTTAATGTTTATTTTAATTGGTGTATTAGACCATTGATTTTATAGGCATACTTGAATTAGATAACTTTGTTAATATAATAGCTGCTGCACTGCTTCTTCTTTTTCCGTTTTAATGACTGGCGATTCCTGGTGCATACCAAAAATCGCATAAGTCATTATCCATTAGTGCGCTGGGTCAGTATTTATTGCCTGACTTTGGCCAGGTGTTTTTTACTGATTTTCTTGTTTGGTATATGTTTACTTTTGATAGCTCTCAGGATTAAGCTAATTCATGGAGCTTTGCTTCTTGAACTAGGGCAGAAGTATCCAATGACTGTGGGTACAACAGTGTCTTTCTGAGGGACAACTGCATAACCAGTTTTAGTCTTACCATTTTTGGTATAAAACCAGGATCCATCTGCAAAAAGACAAAAAACTTCAAGGAGTGTGTTGCACTGGGCTTACAGCAAGTGATTGCTATGTCATCAATTAGCACATATGATTCTTATTTGTCTCTCAGCTTCCTCTAACACAGCCAATAGGGTGGCTGGGTCAAAAATGGTGCACCTGTGGGGGCTTGGCTTTTGGCCGATGGCGCTGGATGGCTGAGTCAGGAGCCCTGGAGCTAAACAGCCGCTCTCCAGCAACACGGGTATTCCTGAGACCTCACAATGGTGCCATCTGATGGGAGAAGAGCCCAGCTTCTACCAGAGGTATGTCCTGCAAGAGAGAGAAGCCATACAAGCTGAAAAAGCTAAGTGCTTTCTTCTCCCAGCCGCAACAGAGTCACACCAAAGATTGCACCGGCTCCTTCTCCACGCCGCTCACGCCGGTCTCTGCGGAGTGGGGCAGCCACAATAACAGCACCTTCTCACAGGCATCAGATAACCCACACTCTGCCATCCCTCTGTCAGGGAGCCCAGAGAAAGACAGATTTAAAACGAAGGACACTAGAGAACTGCCAGACTCCATTAATTCCTTCCCCACCACTAACAAGCCTGTGCTGGATACCACATTGAACGATATGCTAATATCCCTCAGAAGTACACTGCACTCTGACATGATGTTTTGCATGCAGCGATTTAACACTGAACTGGCGGCTGTAGAAAACAGAGTGACATATGTTGAGACAAAAATGGGTGAATTTGCAAAACACCATTAATGACCTAGTCGATGCACACGACAAACCGGATTCCAACCACCAATGGGTTAGAGCTAAGCTCGCTGACTTAGAAGACCCGGTCCAGGTGGAATAACATCAAAATAAGGGGGATCCCTGAGTCGGTCAACTCAGGAGAGCTGAACGCCTACGCGGAGGCATTATTCTCCACCATTTTGCCCAATCTCACAGAAACCGAGATTATTATTGACCGTATAAACCCCCTTCATCCCTGCCCAAATACCTCGAGACGTGTTAGAATTGTATGTAATAAAAACGTAAATTTATATTTTATGAACATTGCATTAGACAAATGTTTTGTTTGGGCTCTGTGCTAATTCCTATATTTTCTATTTTATTTTTTTCTCTTTGGAAATATCTTTCAAAGAGGATAAAATAGAATAGAAAATTTTTCAGTTTTCAAATACTTTCGAATCGTTTTCAAATTCGAATTCGAAAACTTTTCGATTGAAAATAGTTCCAAGGACCAAAAAATAAAATAGAATATTATCATCTTTGGAAATTGGAAAACTTTTCAAATTCGAAAAGTTTTCTAATTTTAAAACTTTGAATTGGAAAACTTTTCGAATTCGAAAACGATTGGAAAGTATTTGAATTTAAAAACTATTTTTTTTTCTATTCTATTCCTTTATATTCTATTCTATTTTATTATCTTTGGAAATATCCTCCAAAGAGGATAACATAGAATAGAAAAAAAAAAAAATATATATATATATATATATATATATATATATATATATATATATATATATATATTCTATTTTATTCCTTTATTTTCTATTCTATTTAAAAATGTGTTTGGGTACAGCATCGCACGGACGGACAATTGTCAGTTAAAGCGACGCAGTGCCGTATTGCAGAAAGTGCTCTGGTCAGGAAGGGGGTAAATTCTTCCATTTGTTGTCGGAAATTCTGATCGTATGTACGCGGCATTAGGCACAGGCTGGAGGAGTGTGACACAGCCTGTGATTGACTGAAATCCACCAACACCATGTTATTTTCACAAAATAATAGAGATTTAATTTAACCACTTCAATACCAGGCACGTACCCCCCTTCCTGCCCAAGCCAATTTTCAGCTTTCAATGCTGTCACTGTTTAAATGACAATTGCGTGGTCATGTAACACTGTACCCAAACAACATTTTTATCATTTTGTTCCCACAAATAGTGCTTTCTTTTGGTGGTATTTGATCACTGCTGGGATTTTTATTTTTGCACAACAAATAAAAAAATACAGAACATTTTGAAAAAAAGATTTTATTTGTTTCCGTTATAAAATGTTGTAATAAAGTAAGTTTTCTTCACTGATGGGCACTGATAAGCTGCACTGACAGGCACTGATAAGGTGGCACCGATGAGGTGGCACCAATGAGATGGCACTGATGAGGTAGCACTGACTCTTCCTGTTTACATCGTGATTGGACACGGCTGATCACGCGCTAAAGTGCCTCCGTAAGAGGCTCTTTACCAAGATCGGTGATGCAGTGTGTCAGACCCTAGAGTGTGTGATCAAGGCTTATCCTGCTGGACGTCATATGACGCTCAGTTAGAGTAACTGCACCACCGCCCAGCCATCATTTTGCTATAGGCCGGGCGGGAAGTGGTTAAACTATATATTTGTATACCAATGTGTTGATATTATTTATTTATTTTTACTCTGTATTGCAATGGTTATTTTTAATTTTAACATATGGACAGTAGTAGAGGACTAGAAGCTCCTCTTGATTATGCTTCCCTGCAGACAAGGTACTTTTTTTATTTTTTTTTATGAAAATAATTAGTGTCATCATCCACATACAGAAATAGAAGGAACATATGGAAAGTGGCCTAAAGTTCCACATCATTTTCTCAAGAGTAGAAGGCAAAATATTCAAATTCCAAAAGCTGTTGACTCCAAAACAAAACATACCAATATAACTGCTCATGAGAGATCCATAGTCGTCATATGTAAGGCAGTTACAGAACTTTTAATGTGTGTGCGCGCATAGTAAATGGCTGCAACTGCGATCTCTGTTATTATTGTAAATTAGAAATTTGGTTGTGTTCACTGGCTAGTGAGGCAAAGTCCTGAGGATTTTTTATTTCATACTTGGTTAATTTCCTACCACACTGTGCACCTCCTAACTGAGCAGCTGACATTTTCTCTTTAAATATATTTACAGGACTCAATTAAATAAAAGTTGTAATGGATTACAAGCTTTTAATTCACATTACAATTTAAAAAAAAAAAATTTCTTCTTCCAAATGCATATCTCTGTTGCATTTACCTATCTTTATTCTGTAACGTGGTATCAATTTCCTAGTGGATTTGACAGAACTACAATTCATACTGATTTATATATTCTGATAGCTATGCTAATTGCATGAATGCTATGAGAACAGGAGCTCTCTCACAAAAAAAAGTTGTGTATGTGTGTGAATTGGCACATGTTTAGGCTTGTATAGCAATGAGGAACCATCAGTAGACTCTTATAGATCATCTTGGAAGAAAACAATACTGATCACCAATAAATAATCCTAGGTAGAAGCAATAGCAGTCTAATTCCAGGGCAGTACTGCTGCAGTGAAGCTGCATAGGTTCAGTTTCACTTCCCCAGATCTAATAGGCACCACATAAGTCAGGGAGCGATGGCCTCTGTCAGCCTCTGTCCAGGGATTCTCCTGCTTGTTCACAGATTCTTAAAAAATCACAAATTTAGGGTTACTACAGGGCTGTAAAAAAAATATTAAAAAAGAAAAGCCCAAAGTTGTTTTCCAGAAAAAGGTGTTGAGTTATAAAACGTGTTGATAAATCTACTTCTGTATTTCTTTTTATTTTGTTTTTGCTCTTTATTATAATGTCAGACTTTTAATTGAGGGTCTTAAAGTTTTGCAGCTTTTGTAGCATTTTCAGTTCACTGTGGAGGAATATATTAGGAAATGTACACTTGTTAGACCCAAAGAATTTGACCTCCATTACAATTGTTATAGTTATGTCATGTTCCTGGTTTGAGTCTGTTTTATTGAACTATGACAGCTTTGTTAAAGTTGTAAACTGTTATTGACATTCTGCTCTCTAAGTTGCCGTCACTCATTCCCTTTGCTTTGTTTTTTAAAAAGAAAAGCGCTTCTGGATTTCCTTTTCAGGTAAAACAAAAGTAGTGTAGTAATACACAATGTTTGAGACCTCTGCAGAGATCATTTCAAACTAAACGTGAACCTTTTTTGCTTGCTTACTATATTAAATGAAAATCTGTATACTACAAGTTGTGTAATGGGATTTTGGAGTCCACCTCTACTTGGAGCCATATTTAGTCGGGGATCAACCAAACTAAATCAGTTTTCCCAACCTTATTTAGTATGTAGCACTGTATAAAATCCAGTACTGACCAAGTATCCCCTTTGGTGGGTTGCTGTTTATCAAGTAGGTCTAGATATAGATTTTTTTCTTAGCCTCACTGTTTATAAAGGTAAAGCAAAGTGGAAACTAAGATATTTCAACTGGTTTTATATATACTTTATTATTTTCTGAAATTTCTTATGTAAAGGTTGATGGAAAGTTGCTTGGACACCACATCCCCAATACGGTAAATATACCGTATGTTATGATGTTTTAAATGATTGATACATATTGTAATAAAGCATCTTTTAAGCATTTAAAAAAAAAAAAAAAAAAAAAAAAAAAAAAAAAAAAAAAAAGAAATAGAAGGAACAATGTAAATTAAACAGTGTGTGTTGTATCACTTTAATGTCCATAATGACTGGTCAGTCTTCTCTCTTCTCTACTTGTGCCTCTACCCGCTTGACTCTAAACAATTATTACAGCAAATGGGTGCTTCATATAACCTATTAACCAATTAAAACCTGTTCCTAAAAATGATTTACTGATCAAGGAAGTCTGATAACTCAAATGTAAGATCATCTTAAAGTGGATGTAAACCCACTCTCATCCTTTCTAAACTACTGCCATAGTGCTGATCTATAAGGATATACATGCCTCCTACATGTATCCTTACCTTTCAAATGTCTCCCCTCTGTCTGTTATGAGAACCAAAAACTGCAGATTCTGTGGGTGGGTCTGTTGTCTGGAGCTTGGTGGGTGGAGTCGTGATGTCAGTAGACTCCCCGCATTTTCTCTTGTGTATTCCTTACACTAAATTCTGCTATGATCCCTAACATCCAGTCAAAATTCAGAAAAGTAACCACATGACTTCAGAAAAGGAGTGGGGGTGGGAATTTAAAAAAATATCTGTCTCCAGGCTAGTGCATGAGATATGTAAATAACCTAATGATGATTAAGTGACCCCAGACACACACACTGCAATATAACAATCAGATCACTGGAGCTTCTCCTCTGCCCAGCTCTCACTAGATACATCTAACCTACATCAGATCACTTGTCTGCTTTCTGTTCTGTGTTTTCACTGCAATATACATGCATTTCCTCGTCACACTAAACTGTGGATCACACCCAAGACACATCCAGTTAAAACACAGTAAATGCAGCCAATCCTAGGAGAGCTGGAAGGGAGAGAAGGGGAGAGAGGAGGGGAGGGGAGAGGGAAGTGAATTGTGAACTTTTTACACAGGATGTGCCTCTGTCTCAGGCTAGTGCATGAGATATGTAAATAACCTGTCACTCACAGCAAGGGGGCGAAATTAGGGTTGCTTTAAAACAGAACACATATTAATTACACAGGTTCTGTGGCTGATTAAGGAGGTAATTAAACTCACTTGGTGCCTTATTTGCATTAAATTAGCCTCATAACCTGTGTAACTAATATGTGTTCTGTTTTAAAGGGATGAGTTGGCAACCCTAGGCAGATTGGACTAAGGTTTTTTTTTCTGTAAGGCCCCTTTCACACTTATACGACTTCAAAGTCTGTGATTTTGCCGCGATTTTGCAGGCGCTATTTTGTTGCGATTTGGGATCAGTACAACTTCGACTTTGCCACAACTTTGGCATTAACCAATGAAAACATATACTGTATGGTGTGAGGCAATTCCTTTTATTGCCCTATTGTTTCCAGTTCCTGTTTGCTTCTTGGTTGTTGTGTTGCGGTGTGTTGTGACAAAATGTTTGCTACTCAATATAGTGCCACCACAGTTGTCATTACTGCTGCAGCAGTAAAAGTGCATGAGGAAGAAGAGGAGGAGAAGTGGAGGCGGAAAAGACGTCGATATTGGGTACCATCATTGCCAATCGTAAAGATAGGGGTCAATTTTGGGTCCTTTTATTATCTTCGTGCACATAATGATTTTTTTTTTAACTATACAAGGATGTCAATTAACAGGTGAGAACATCTCAATGTCCATGTGCATTGAATGTTGCTAATGTTGCTAATGGCTACCTCTTCTTATTCAGTTTTGGTGAGTTACTTGGCTTGGTGTCTACCCGTCTAGAGAGACTTAATACTAGGTTCAGACTAAGTATTCCACCTGTGGAAAGACTAATTATTACATTGAGGTAAGTTTATCTCCACACCTGCCTCTCTCTGTCAGAGTTGGAGGGGTTAGGGTTTTGCAGGGGTTATGGTTAGGGTTTGGGGATTGGCAAGGGCTAGGGATAGGATAGGATTGGGCTGGGGTTAAAGTTAGGTGAGGGCTAGGGATAGGGTATGGTGAGTAAAAGTAATAGGGTTTAGAAGGGGTTAGGGTTATGCTAGGGTTAGGGTTTTGTGGGGGTTAGCATAGGGTTTATTGGAATTAGTGTTAGGGTTGTCCCGATACCACTTTTTTAGGACCGAGTTCAAGTAGCGATGCTTTTTTTCATATACTCGCCGATACCGAATAACGATACTTTTTTTTAATGTCATGTGACAGTTTTCAAACCACAATACAGACTAATGATATGAAGAATGCTCCTTACATTGGAGGTCAGTTGGAAGAATGCTCTTTACATTGGTGGTCAGTGGGAAGAATGCTCCTTACATTGGTGATCAGTGGGAAGAATGTCCCTTACATTGGTGGTCAGTGAGAAGAATGCTCCCTACATTGGTGGTCAGTGAGAAAAATGTTCCTAACATTGGTGGTTAGTGGGAAGAATGCTCCTTACATTGTTGGTCAGTGGGAAGAATGCTTCTTACATTGGTGGTCATTGGGAAGAATGTTCCTTACATTGGTGATCAGTGAGAAGAATGCTCCTCGCATTGGTGATCAGTGAGAAGAATGTCCCTTACATTGGTGGTCAGTGGGAAGAATGCTCCTTACATTGGTGGTCAGTGGGAAGAATGCTCCTTACATTGGTGGTCATTGGGAAGAATGTTCCTTACATTGGTGGTCAGTGGGAAGAATGTTCCTTACATTGGTGGTCAGTGGGAAGAATGCTCCTTACATTGGTGGTCAGTGGGAAGAATGTTCCTTACATTGGTGGTCAGTGGGAAGAATGTTCCTTACATTGGTGGTCAGTGAGAAGAATGCTCCTTACATTGGTGGTCAGTGAGAAGAATAAATGTGAATGGTACCAAAAATGTCCGCCGTAATATCACAGTCCTGACAAAAATCGCAGATCGCCGCCATTACTAGTAAAAAAAAGTAATAAAAAAATCATAATTCTATCCCCTATTTTCTAGTTGCTATAACTTTTGCGCAAAACAATTACTATACGCTTATTGCGATTTTTTTTACCAAACATATGTAGAAGAATGCGTATCGGCCTAAACTGAGAATTTTTTTTTTTTTTAATTGGAATATTTATTATAGAAAAAAAAATTGTGTTTTTTTTTAATTGTCAGTCTTTTTTTGTTTATAGCGCAAAAAATAAAAACCGCAGAGATGATCAAATACCACCAAAAGAATGCTCTATTTGTGGGAAAAAGGACAACATTTTTTTTTGGTGAGCCACGTATTGTCAGTTAAAGCTACACAGTGCTGGAAGCTGAAATTTCTACTGGGCAGGAAGGGGGTATATGTGCCCAGTAAGCAAGTGGTTAAGGTAACAAGAGGTGTTACATAAGCAGGCGAGTCTAAAAGAATGTGAATATGTGCAGAATACGAGTAGTGGGCAAAATATAAGCTAAGCATACAGAATAGTGTACAGTTTTGTACAGAATTTAACATTTCTTGCTCGGATCTAACATAAAATGAATGTTATTTTGACATCTTTGGTTAATCTTTTACTTTCCAAGATCCAGTCAATGAATTCCCTGATCTTAAAGTCTCCAGGTTGCAATTGCCTGTTAAATATTCAAAATGGCATGGAAAAATTAAGGATCTACTTTACCTTCATCACATTTTACTGTTATTTATTCAAAGTCACCAGTGTCACATAAATGTCTCCAACTTCTACTGTGGAAAAAAAAGTTGTTATGGATTAAATTGACCCTTTTTTAGAGCACATACTCATCCCTGACATTTCTCTAAAGATGTGAGACTTGGAGACTTTAAAGCAGACTTTACAGCAAAAAGAAAGGTGTAGGTAATATATCAGGGCTAGGATCAAAATTTAAATCTGTGGGAAAAAAAAGTTACAACATATTCTTACCATCTCCTTCATTCAGCAAAGAGTGATGTCCCAATCCTTCTAACAAGATCAAGGAAAATACTGAGGGCCAGATCCACAAAGAAGTTACGTCAGCGTATCTATTGATAAGCCGCGTAACTTCTAGGATGCCCCGTCGTATCTTTGTTTTGTATCCACAAAACAAGATACGACTGAATGGGGGCTTGATCCGACTGTTGTTTACGTAAGGCTTTTTTCAGCGTAACGTTACCCCTGGGTCTATGAGGTGTACGCAATGTTAAGTATGGACGTCGGGCCAGCGTCAAATTTTTCGTTGTGTACGTCGTTTGCGTAAAACGTTCGCGAATAGGGCTTTGCGTAAATTACGTTCACATCGAAAACATTGACTATTTGCGACGTGATTTCGAGCATGCGCACTGGAATACCCCCACGGACGGCAAATGCGCCATTAAAAAAAACTTAATTTACGTGGGGTCAAGTTGAATTAACATAAATCACGCCCACATCTTTGTCATTTGAATTCCGCGCCCTTACGCTGACACATTTACGCTACGCTGCCGTAACTTTAGACGCAAGTGCTTTGTGAATACAGCACTTGCCTCTCAAAGTAGCGGCGGCGTAGCGTAACTACGATACGCTACGCCGGCTTAAAATTACGCCGATTTACGTGGATCTGGCCCTGAGTATCCAAAATCTTGTTAGAAGATGATCTAGTACAGCGCTTCTTTTTCTGAAACTTGAGATACACATTATTCCCTTGGATCTAGCTGTAAGGATTGTGGCATTACCCATGCCTAGACTGGTGGTTAAAAAGTAAGGTACATTTTTTTTATTATACTTTAAAGCTGATATTTTTGGTGGGAGCTTATACATTAGGAGAACCTTGATTTTGTAACTGAAATGTTCACTTTACTTTTATTTGCACAAGGAACATTTTTCAAAAATGGTCGTCCTTTATGGTTCATAAATTGTTACCACTGACACTGTTATAGTATGTTAAGCAAAGGGTATACACTATACAGTCTGCAGTATGCATTCTATTTTCATTAAATGCTACTAAGTAATTAACTCTTAACATCCTATCAATTCTACTACTCCACTTTTGTGAAAAATTATAACATTACCAGACTGTGCATGCTGGTCTGGCAGTTAGCATCACTTTAACAATCACAGTTGACTGGGAATGGCAAAACTAACAGTACAATAAGGACGTTGTGATTATGGTAAAAATGTCCTATGTATTTTTCATTTAAGAATCCAGCATTTTCCTTTACAAAGAGTTCATTCTTCTTTTTGTTTTTTTTTATTTTGTCACAACCTCAGTTCAGATCAATAGGTTCTTATTAAAAAGTGAATCAGCACAACATGCAGAGCACCAATCCGTCAGAGTTCAATTTTCCTATATTCATTTTTTACCTTTTTTTTTTATTCCTTTGACTATATTTTTCTATTACTTTTGATTTTAATCTAGACCACTATCATCAACTATACATTTCAAGGCAATGCACAGTTATATTTACTAGCTATGTTCTGCTAAATCCTTATTTCACAAACAAAATTCAATTTCCCTGTGTTTCTAGGCCATTTACTTTTCCATTGTTTTCTACTCCATACAACATTCATAATAGATAACCAATGGAAAAAAAGTGTTTTCAAAATATATAATGCAACAGAATGATTGTACATTATCTGAGTGAACTTTTAAAAACAGTTTAATTTATTTGAGGTTTTGTTTTATTAACAATGCAGATGGAATAATACAACATAATTATTTTATTGCTATAAAAATAGGAACCTTTATTAAAGCATGTATTCTCTTACAGATTTGGAAAATAATAATAATTATATTTTTAAAGTGTGAATTTTGGTGTTGATTTGCATGAACCACTTAAAGGGGTTGTAAAGGTTTGTTTTTTATTTTCTAAATAGATTCCTTTAAGCTAGTGCATTGTTGATTCACTTACCCTTTCCTTCGATTTCCCTTCTAAATGTTTTTTTTCTTTGTTTTCTTTGTCTGAATTTCTCACTGATGATGGTGTGAAGTTTACTGAGGGGAAATGGAAAGTGAGAAATTCAGACAAAGAAAAAAAAACATTTAGAAGGGAAATTGAAGGATAAGGTAAGTGAACCAACAATGCACTAGCTTAACCACTTTGCGGTCATGCGACGTGGCTCCCAAACAAAATTGGCATCCTTTTTTTTCCCACAAATAGAGCTTTCTTTTGGTGGTATTTGATCACCTCTGCGGTTTTTAGTTTTTGCGCTATAAACAAAAATAGATCGACAATTTTGAAAAAAATTCAATATTTTTTCCTTTTTGCTATAATAAATATCCCCAAAAAAGATATAAAAAAACATATTTTTTTCTCAGTTTAAGCCGATACGTATTCTTCTACCTATTTTTGGTAAAAAATATCACAATAAGCGTTTATCGATTGGTTTGCGCAAAATTTATAGCGTTTACAAAATAGGGGATAGTTTTATTAATATATTTTTTTTTACTACTAGCGGCAAACAACAATTTTTTTCGTGACTGCGACATTATGGCGGACACATAAGACAATTTTGACACCTTTTTGGGACCATTGTCATTTTCACAGCGAAAAGTGCTATAAAAATGCACTGATTATACTGTGAAAATTACAATTGCAGTTTAGGAGTTAACCACTAGGGGGCGCTGAAGGGGTTAGGTGTGACCTCATATGTGTTTCTAACTTTAGAGGGGCGGGCTAGACGTGTGATGTGAGTGATCGTCTTTCCCTATGTCAGGGAACAGACGATCACTGACATTGCCACAGTGAAGAACGGGGAAGGTGTGTTTACACACCCCTCTCCCCGTTCTTCAGCTCCTGTGACCGATCGTGGGACACCAGTGGCAATCGGGTCCGCGGGCCCCGCTGGCGCGGTCACGGAGCTTTGGACCAGGTCACATGCGCGTGCCGTGTGGGCTCTTAAAGGCTATGTACCTGTATGTGCCTGTGCCCAGCCGTGCCATTCTGCTGACGTATATCGGCATTAGGCGGTCCTTAAGTGGTTAAAGGAACCTATTTAGAAAATAAAAAACAAAACTTTACAACCCCTTTAAGATATGTTGCCAAGGTACACAGAACATAAGTGGTTTCTCTCAGATATATACATATATATCTATATATATATACAGTACAGACCAAAAGTTTGGACACACCTTCTCATTTAAAGAGTTTTATTTATTTTCATGACTATGAAAATTGTAGATTCACACTGAAGGCATCAAAACTATGAATTAACACATGTGGAATTATACATAACAAAAAAGTGTGAAACAACTGAAAATATATTTCATATTCTAGGTTCTTCAAAGTAGCCACCTTTTGCTTGTACTATATATATATATATATATATATATATATATATATATATATATATATATATCAGAAATATGTTGACTGAACCTTTGAGACATTTTTTTTCTGTCACCTACAAGCTTATACAGTACTATTATAGATTTCCCAAACTCCACTTCGCTTCTTAGACCAATGGGAAATCACCTGAAGCCTGAATTAAAATACCAACCTATCCTATTGGTCTTCAATGTGCAAAATATTTCAGGAAATATAAATACCAGTTACAACACTTTTCCATGTTAGTACCCCACACTAACCACACTGTGCACCAATTATTTCAGATTTTTTGGATACATGTTAAAGATGCAGCATGTCACCTGGTGACGTGTTATACTTTTTTGGTCATGGTCTACTGCTCAGTTAATCTGGACACAGGTCTATACCATACTGCAAAAATTTACTGATTGCACTTTCCCTAAAATTCTCAATGGACACCTATAACACAGTCGCCGTGAAATCATACACAACTTTCTGTGGTGAGAATCCTAGTCAATGCAGCTCACTCTTGCATTCCTGCAATGTGGAAATTCCTTACCTCACTAACAGTACAACAGTGGATTTGCTGTGCTATAGACATTAGACTAATGGGGATCCTAACCTACTCCTTGAAGGGTACAGATTCTATGTTTAAAAAGACTTGGTTTCACTTGTTGAAATAATACTTTACTAAAAAATGAAACAGCTATTGTTGCACTTTGAATGCTTCTGCCCAGGGCCGCTGATAGAAATTATGGGGCCCTGTACAGCCTACCTGACTGGGCCCCCTTCAGCCCCTCCCCTGGTCCCTCCTTCAGCCCCACCCCTAGCCCCTTCCAGGCTGTAGGGCCTCGTACACACCACCGGATCTATCCGCTGGGATTTATCCCCGGATCAGTTCCAGCGGATAGATCCGGTGGTGTGTACGTCCGAGCGGACATTTATCCGCGGAAAAAATTCCAGCCGACGGATTTCCAGCGGATAAAAATTTCTTAGCATGCTAAGAAATCTATCCGCTGGAATCCTGTCCAGCGGATTGATCCGGTGGTCTGTACAGACTCACCTGATCAATCCGTCCGCTCCTCTCCCTCGCATGCGTCGTAATGATTCGATGCATGCGTGGAAGTCTTTATCTTCCAGCGTCGCGCATGTCGCTGCGTCATCATCGCGGGGACGGCGCGACACATCACCGCGGATGGATTACGCGCGGATTTCGATCTGATGGTTAGTACAACCATCAGATCAAAATCCGCCAGAGGCTTTATCCTCTGGAACGGTCCGGAGGACCGTTTCCAGCGGATAATCCTCTCGTGTGTACGGGGCCTAGGAGGAAATTGGAGAGATCAGTATTTCTCAACATTTTACCAGTCATGGGGAAATATATTGCCTCTTCACTGCCTGTGAACTGCCTCTGAAAAGTAATCTGAGCCTGGATTGCTTTTCATAGGAATGGTATTTTCCTGTTGGTTTTATGAACCCGCTCTAAAAAAAATCAGTTCTGATCGTACAGAAAATGGGAGTCAGGTTTAAAAGTAACGTGTGTATACACACACGCATGTAAACACATGTACGCACATACACACACCTATACATACACATATAAATACACACACCTCTTAAACAGTAGCTGTCTGCTAAGGAGGAGACCTGCAGTTACACATGGAACATGGCATGAGGCTAGATTTACATAGCAGCAGGCAACTTTTTTGGGGGGAAATGGGGGACAAAAATGACAGATTTCTGGCCATGCTTTCTCAACAGAATAGGCCCCTCACTTTTAATGTATATCCAAAATCTGTGCATTTGAAGGGTCTATGGTCTCCTCTCCTGAGGGATACTGTGAGAATTTACCATCCACTATAGTCTGTTAGATACCTCCTTGCTAGCGGTCTCCAGAGTGGTGTCAGCAGCAGGAAAAAATAGATATTCAGTATTCAAGAAACAGAGAGCACTTAGATCTTTCCTTTTTTTGTTGCATTATTTGAATACTGCACATTTTACTAGTCTTTTTGTGCTGCACTAATTCTCTATATTACATATGCAGAAGGAAGCCATGGAAGCAGTGAATAGTTTGACTAAGTGTTAAGATAATACAGCCAAGAAGGACTTAAAGTATTTATTGGTAAATCTATCAGAGCCTGGTGATTTACCACTGGGCAGAGATTTGATCACCTTAGCAACTTTATGTTCCATGAAAGGGGCATTTAATGTCATGAGCTGTGATTCAGTAAAGGCTGGGTGATTTAAGTGAGCTAAAAAACTTTGGATATGTTCCCCAGTAGGTTGGGGCTTATCTTTATCAAGTTTCAAATTGTATAGGGCACTGTAGTAGTCCACAAATGTGTCAGCTATCACTTGAGGGTCTATCAACCGTTGTTTGGTAAAAGGATGGTAACAAAAAGGCAATCTTGTTTGGATTTTTGTGCCTTCAGCCTATTCACAGGAGTTTTCCTGCTTTACTAGTATTAATATAATGATGTAACTTAAGTCCTCTAATGCCACGTACACACGATTGGTTAATCCGATGAGAATGGTCTGATGGACCGTTTTCATCGGTCAAAACCGATCGTGTGTGGGAGCCATTGGTTATTTAACCATCGGTTAAAAAAAAGCCAACTTGTTTTAAAGCCAACTTGTTTTTAAACCGATGGATTCCTAACCGATAGGACAAAACCGATCATTAGTAGGCACGACCATCGGTTAAAAATCCATGCATGCTCAGAATCAAGTCGACGCATGCTTGGAAGCATTGAACTTCGTTTTTTTCAGCACATCGTTGTGTTTTATGTCACTGCATTCTGACACGATCGTTTTTTTAACCGATGGTGTGTAGGCACAATGGACCATCAGTCAGCTTCATCGGTTAACCGATGAAAACGGTCCATCGGTCCATTCTCATCAGATGGACTGATCGTGTGTACGTGGCATTAGTCATCAGTCATGTTGTGAACATAACAATACTCAAAGGTCATACCTTAATTTGGATAGAGTGGCTGTGGTGGTCTCAGACAGTGAAATTTAGTTTTGTGTTTCTAAAGTGTGTATTCATTTTAGAAGGTCATTGGTTTGGTGGAGAGTTGTTCCTTAACCCTCACACAGAGTTGAATGATAATCCCTTGAATGTATGCCTTATGGGTATTCCAAAGAGGGAAGATTCCTGTCTCAGGGGAGTCATCATCACAGAAGTAATTGCAGAGAGGCTGAGAGAGCCAGGAGTATTTATTTGGGTTTTGGATAATGGCAGTGTTACATTACCAAACATATATACAAGGGGACATGCATCTTTTTCCTCTACAACAATAAAAATGATCATGTGGTCCGACCATGTGATATTATGGATAGAGGATAAGGATGTCTGTTGCAGGAGCCATTTATCTACAACAAAGAGTCAATGCAAAATAATTAAAGATGTCAGAAGGAGAGGAAAGTGTAATGCCTCTCATTACTGTGTTGGCACCATCATACATTGTACAAGTCCTCCTTGTAAACAAGGTTTCCGAGTGTAGGGTTACAGGGTCTGGCTGGTAAGGTGGAGTCCACTGAGGGATTTACCACAATATTAAAGTCACTACATACTGCATGACAACATTTCCGAGACACACTGCTTAAATCTTCTTAAATATTTGTCTGACTAACCACAACTGGTGGTCGTGGGGGGCATAGACATTTACTAGTGTATATGGCTTGGAGTTAATATTGCATGTTAAGATGATGAATCTTCCATTCGGGTCCCATATGTAGTACTTTAATAAAAAAAAAACACATTGTTTGATGATGATGAGAAGTTCTATTTTCTTTACACAACCTGATACATGCATTTTGGAGCTGCAATATTCTGAAAATTAGTCTCTTGAATGTTCATGGTGTCTGCATTGTGATTGTTAGTATCCTTCCACATGGAATGGCATTTAGCAGGGTGGGTAAGGCCTCTGGCATTAAAGGGGAAACACATTTAAGAGCCATATTCAGATTTGTAAATGTAGAAGTGTAAATGTAAATGTAGAAGTGTAAATGTAAATGTAGAACTCATAATAGGTAACTGGTATAATCAAGAAGCAAAGGAGTCTACTTATTGAACAACAGGGGAGGCAGTTCCATTAGTACACAAGAAAATCCAAACAAATATTGACAAGGGATGGGAAAAAATTAAAACATAGTAGCACTCCAACAAGGTGGAGATGACTTCTCGATGTTTCATAAAACAACACTGAAGAAATGGCAGCACTCCAAGATCCATCAAAATTCTTGTTTAATAAACGAACAATTCAAATGGTAGACACTTTTCACACACTAACAGGTGTGTTTATTCATTACCAAAACAAGGTGGTTCCAATGGGTAACAAACAAAAATGGTCATGGATGACTGAAAGTGAAAAGAGGACTCAGCTTAACCACTTCAGCCCCGGAAGATTTGGCTGCTCAATGACCAGGCAATTTTTTGCGATACGGCACTGAACTGCTTTAACTGACAATTGCGCAGTCGGGCAATGCTGTTCCCAAACACCCCCCCCCCCAGTTTGGTTCGCAGCAGAACATGCGAACATGCAAAAAATGAGTTTGAACACGTGAACACCGTTAAAGTCTATGGGACAAGAACATGAAAAATCAAAAGTGCTAATTTTAAAGGTTAATATGCAAGTTATTGTCATAAAAAGTGTTTGGGAACCCATGTCCTGCCCCAGGGGACATGTATCAATGCAAAACAAGTTTTAAAAACTACAGTTTTTTTCGGAAGCAGTGATTTTAATAATGCTTAAAGTGAAACAATAAAAGTGAAATATTCCTTTAAATTTCGTACCTGGGGGGTGTCTATAGTATGCCTGTAAAGTAGCGCACGTTTCCCATGTTTATAACAGACTCTGCACAAAATGAGATTTCTAAAGGAAAACAAGTCATTTAAAACTACTCTAATACGGCTATAATGAATTGTCGGGTCCTGGCAGTTCAGATAAAAGTCATTGAAAGTCATTGAAACATTTAAAAAAAATGCGTGGGGTCTCCATAAATTCCATTACCAGGTCCTTCAGGCCTGATATGGATATTAAGGGGAACACTGTGCCAAATTATTGGTACTGGTACGGTTCAGGAGGAGGGCCGCTCTCTCATCCCTCTTTTCCTCTTTTTTTTTTAATTTGGTGCAGGGTTCCCCTTAATATCCATATCAGACCTGAAGGGCCCAGTAATGGAATTTGGGGGGACCTCCACGCATTTTTTTTTATTTTTCAATTACTTTAAATTACTTTTATCTGTATTGCTGGGACCCAACAATTCATTATAGCTGTGAGTAGTTTTAAATGACTTGTTTTCCTTTCGAAATTTCATTTTGTGCAGAGACTGTAATAAACATGGCAAACATGCGCTACTTTACAGGCATACTATAGACACCCACCAGGTACGAAATTTAAAGGAATATTTAACTTTTATTGTTTCACTTTAAGCATTTTTAAAAGCACTGCTCCCGAAAAAACATCAGTTTTTAAAACTTTTTTTGCATTGATACATGTCCCCTGGGGCAGAACCCAGGTCCCCAAACACTTTTTATGACAATAACTTGCATATTAACCTTTAAAATTAGCACTTTAGATTTCTTCCATAGACTTTTAAAGGGTGTTCCATGGCTTTTCACATTTGCCGCAAACACCCCAAATTGTTTGCTGTTCTGCAAACGGGCGAACAACCAATAATCAAGTCGAACTCAGGTTCAACCCGAACATAAAGCTCATCCCTACCCACAAATAGAGCTTTCTTTTGGTGGCATTTGATCACATCTGCATTTTTTTTTTTGTGCTATAGAACAAAAGAAGAGACAATTTTGAAAAAAACACTATCTTTCACTTTTTGCTATAATAAATATCCCATTTAAAAAAAAAATCTCAGTTTAGGCCGATATGTATTCTTCTACATATTTACGGTAAGAAAAAATCGCAATAAAAAACTGTTTAGCAGGCTGGTCCCCGAAAAACTGTTTGCCCCCGGGTTTTTTGGTGCATAAACATTTGAGATCACGACGTCCCTACTTCCTAGGCAAATATGAGTTGTAAATAGTCATCCCTAGTTGTCAGAATCTACAGATATCACTTCACAGGAGAGGTTCTTATGGATCAAAATGAGTACCCCAGCTTTGCACCCGACTGCATCAGGCCCAGGACTGTACCTACCCATATCTGTTTCATGTGGTGGAAGTCAGGGGAAGTCAAGTGTGAGTCCTGTAATAAATAAAATGTCCGTCTTCAGTCTTTTAACCACTTCCAGACCTTAGGTGTTTTTCAGATTCGGTGTTTGCAAGACTAAAACATTTTTTTCTGCTAGAAAATTACTTAAAACCCCCAAACATTATATATATTTTTTTTTCTAACACCCTAGAGAATAAAATAGTGGTCATTCCAATACTTTTTGCCACACCGTATTAACGCAGCGGTCTTACAAGCGCACTTTTTTTGGAAAAAAATTCACTTTTTTGAATTAAAAAATAAGACAACAATAAATTTGGCCCAATTGTTTTATATATTTTGAAAGATAATGTTACGCCGAGTAAAATGATGCCCAACATGTCACGCTTAAAAATTGCGCCCGCTCGTGGCATGGCGTCAAACTTTTACCCTTAAAAATCTTGATAGGCGACGTTTAAAAAATTCTACAGGTTGCATTTTTTGAGTTACAGAGTAGGCCTAAGGCTAAAATTATTGCTCTTGCTCTAACGATCGAGGCGATACCTCACTTGTGTGGTTTGAATACCGTTTTCATATGTCGGCGCTACTCGCGTATGCGTTCGCTTCTACGCGCGAGCTCGTCGGGACGGGGCGCTTTAAAAAAAATTTTTTTTGCTTTTCGCATTTATTTTTATTTATTTTAGAATTTTTAACACTGAAAAAAAAAAAAAAAAAAAAATTATCACTTTTATTCCTAGTACAAGGAATGTAAACATCCCTTGTAATAGAAAAAAGCATGACAGGTCCTCTTAAATATGAGATCTGGGGTCAAAAAGACCTCAGATCTCATATTTGGGCTTAAATGCAAAAAAAAAAAAAAAAAAAATGTCATTTTTTCAAATGACCAAAAAAAAAATTTGTCTCTTTAAGAGGCTGGGCGGGACTGACGTTTTGACGTCACTTCCGCCCAGCCGAGCTATGGGGACGGGCGAAGGAGATTTTTCCTTCAGTCTCGTCCCCGCTCACCAGCCGACAGCATCCGATCGCCTCCGCCGCTACCGACGGCTCCGGTAAGTGGCGGAGGGCGCGGGAGAGCGGCGGGAGGGGGGGGGGCCCCTCTCCCGCCACCGATAACGGCGATCTTGCGGTGAATCCGCCGCGGAGACCGCCATTATCGGATTCCAGACCGCGCACACTAAAGATGGATACCTCGGTTGTGACAGCAGCTGCTGCCGTTACCGAGATATCCGTCTTTAAAAATAGGACGTACATCGTCGTGCGCAGGTCTGGAAGTGGTTAAGATGCCACAGGATCTTAAGCCTCTTAATGGGAGATCAAAGCCCTTTTACATTCCATGAGGTAATTCTCATGGGGCTTTTTTAGGGAATTGGATTAGTGCTGGGTTGCCTGTATTTTTGCATTATAGCGGTTTTGTCCACTTAATTTAGGAATCTAGCAATGATCAGGTGAGGGGATGTCCAGTCGGCAGAGCAAGCCCCCAAGTGATGAGCCCGTTCAACTGTGCAAGGACCAGAGAGGCTTAGCGCTTCAGGGATGCGTAAAGTGCAAGATTCTGTCAGTGCTGAAGCTTGCATGGATTCTGGGACTCCCACAAAGCGTATTTTGTTATGCCTCAACCTATTCTCTAAATATTCCAGTTTTTCAATTATGTACTGATTTGTTTTATATTGAGACTGCTCTGTTGTTTGGGCCTGATATAGCTCATCCTCTATGTTAGAGAGTCATTGCTCGGCTTCATTGAAGCTTGAAGCATGTTCCCCCAGGTCTTTTTGCATTTGCCTCATTCCTGCTTGCACAGCCTTCTCCACTGAGACTGCAATGGTGGGAGCAAGGAGGGCTACAACAGCCTGAGCAATGCGCTCTGTATCATGTGCCTTATGCCTTATGCTGGTGTGAGGGAGGAGCGGGGCCGACACTCACTTCCACCTCTCCATGTTGGATAGCGGGGCCGGATCGGCAGCTTCTGAGGATCATGGATCTAGCTGGGATCATGGGCTGCTTTTGTCTAGGAAACGGTCCATGCATGTGGGGAGGCTCTCCTGAATGTTGGCAGGCAGTGGCAGTAGTCCGGGCGGGCTTTGTATGCTGGTTTTCGGGCAGCACTGCGGGAGCTGCAAGTGAGGGCAGCTATTACATGTGGCGCTGGAACCGGAATTCCACCCCTTACATTTTAAGGTTGTAGTCGTGAACACAGAGGGGCTTCTCAACAACACCAGTTGCTATTGCAGTTTGGACTGTCGTATCTGCGTGAATAGAAGACAGAACCAAAACATTCAGTTTGTGATTCCACCTCACTGCAAGCAATTCATTACTTCTCAACAGGCTCTCTCCCCCCATCTAATTTGGGCATTTACACGCCATTGGGGGAAGCCCTGATGATTAGATCACATGGTGCCACTTCCACATTCAAAAATGTGTCTAAAAAGTGGCACGCAGGGGCGTGGCCAGCTAGCCCAGGAGATGGCCGCTTAAGAAGACTGCTCCACACAGAATCAGCTCGCTGGAGCTCACAACTGCACTATCAAGCCTAGAAAAAACAACAATTTTAGCCAGGCATCACCTCTCTACATGCCTGCCTCTTGGACTGATCTTTTACCCTGCTATTGGAGTAGTGGGATTCATAACACAGGGGTCTCACATATGTGAGGGGCTCCAGAATTGTTTTTCTGGATGAAGAAACTACTCTTGTGTCCATTCTGTCATGACCAAGGCCCCACTATTGACTTACTGCCATCATGCCTCTGCCTGCTGCATGAACTGACCATACGTCTGCCTTCTACCTGTACTATGGACCATGTTCCTGCCTACTACCGGGACCAATATTTTGTCACTGTTGATGATATTTCTGCCTGCACTGACACAGAACTGTGCATTGACAGTATCTTTGCCTGCTGCCTGTACTGACTATGGACAATATTCTTGCCTGCTTCCTGAACAATTCCATTCGCTGTCACTGATCAAGTCCCTGCCTGCTGCCTGGACCAGTGCTTTGTGTAAAAAAAAGCTTTTTTATTTTTTTTTCACATTTTCCAAAAACTTGTGGAAAACAAGACATGTTCAAAAGACTCATTATGCCTCATAGAATATACGTTGGGGTGTTTGCTTTCAAAAATGTATTCATTTTGTGGGCATGTCCATTGCCCTGGTGCTCCAGGGCCTTCAAAATTGCAATACATAGTTGAGAAATTAAATGTGTAGTTTATGCTTCTAGATAGCCTGAAGGTGCTACTTCAATGTTGGGCCCTCTGTATGTGGCCAGGCTGTGTAAAAGTCTCACACATGTGGCATCGCCATACTCAGGAGGAGTAGCAGAATGTATTTTGGGTGCAATTTTTGCTATGTACATGCTATGTGTTGGAAATATCTTTTAAATTGACAGCTTTTTTTTAAAAGCAGAATGTGTTTTGGGGTGTAGTTGCAAGTATGCATATGCCGTATGAGAGAAATTACCTGTTAATATGACAATTTTGTAAAAAAAAAATCTTTATTTGCAAAGAATTGTGGGGAAAAATTACAACTTCAATGCCTCTTACTAAATAGCTTGGAAAGTCTACTTTCCAAAAAGGTGTCATGTGGGGGGTATTTGTACTTTCCTGGCTTGTTAGTGTCTCAAGAAATGAGATAAGCCATCAATACATCAGGTGTGATCAATTTTCAATAATTAACGCCATAGCTTGTAGGCTCTCTAACTTTCATACAGACCAAATATACACTTATTTGGGTTATTTGTAGCAAAGCAATGTAGCAGTATCAATTTTGGGCAAAATTTATAAAGAACAATTTCTACTTACTACAGATCAAAGAAAAAAGTATTGTTTTTTTTTCAAAATTGTTGGCCTTTTTTCATTTTTAGCGCAAAAAAAAAAAAACAGTGATGATTAAATACCACCAAAAGAAAGCTCTATTTGTATGAAAAACAGGACACACATTTTATATGGGTACAGTGTTGCATGACTGAGTAATTGTCATTCAAAGTGTGAAAGCACTGAAAGCTGAAAATTGGTCTTGGCAGAAAGTTCCCAGTAGGCAACTGGTTAAGGAATGTACCCCAGCACTTATAGCCACACTGGTAATACAGTCATATTAATCCGATCACATATACAGATATATTATTCTAACTGAACTTTAACACATGGACAATACATGCTTTGATAGTTACCTGTGCTTTTAGAAGGCAGGTACTCTTTTACATTGAAAATTAAATATTGTGCCAAGAAACTCAATTGCTATAGTCCTGATGTGCTTGTTTGGAATTCAATATACTATCAAAAACAGTAGAAGAATATAATAGACAAAAGTTCTAGCTTTCAGTACTACAGACAAAGTAAACCTTGGGAACAAAACAGTGAAAATAGAGGTCAGAACATAGAATGGTGAAAGGAAAAGAAATAAAGGGAACAACATCAGGCAAGACCAAAGTAAAAAAAAAAGAACATATATTGACTTTTGTCCTAAAACATTTTCAACTTCTCAGATTGTGTATATACAGTGTGTATATATATATATATATATATATATATATATATATATATATATATATATATATATATATATATATATATATATATATATATATATATATTGTATCTGTCTTGGTCTTTCACATGGCTTCATCTGTGTCTATATATCTTTTTTTAACTGAAAAAGACAGAGTTATAGATTCAAGTATTTACTGTATGGCAACTTTTCAACATAACAGAAAAGCTACAAGGGCACATGTTAAGTTCTTTTAGTTCTAAAGATGTGCTCGGTCACAGTTCATGGTGGATTAGGTTGTTTTCCTTGAGGCAGGTACATCAGGATAAGTGACCCCAATTTGTGTAATTTTCCCACATGTGGATTTATTATTGTTGGGGACTTGAAAATAGTGTTGCAAAGGAGCAAAAGAGGGACAAATGTTATATTGACATTTATGACAAATTTTATATTGCTGTGAGTTTTAGGATAGGTTCACACCAGATGTGGTGGGACTGCGTTTGACGGCCGCCTGTCTCCAACGGAGACAGCCCGGCGAATGACGGCGGCTTGAGCTAGTGACAGCTCTTTTATATAGGTGAAGCGGGGCCACCTGTCACGTGACCCATCCCCCTCTGACTACGTAACTGGGGAAGCCCAGGCTTTTCCTTGCGTCAGTGGGGGCAGGGTCACGTAATGGGTGGCCCTGCCATACCTATATAAAAGCTGTCACTAGCTCAAGCCGCGTCATTTGCTGAGCTCAACTCTCCATCACTGTGCTAAACTCAGTTGGATTACACTGCACATCAGCCGCTGCACTTCAGCCCTTAAACAGTTTATTATTATGCCCCATAGGTATATTTAAAAAATGTATGTAGTACCAGGGCATTAGTAGCCATGGTATACAAAGTAACATTTCAACCTTTTGAATATAATTCTTGGAACAAAAAAAATGAAATTTATAATGAATTGAAAATTGCTAATGATACAGAATATGCAGTCACCAGTCAATGACATTAAAAGTTGTCGAAAGATGATTCAACAAAGGTTATATGTGATAATATAAAGTTAGCAAAATGCTTTTTAAAAAGGTTGTCAGGATTAGGGATATTCATCAAGCAAGCAAGGGTAAATGTTTTCGGTAAATAATCATCATTTATTTTAAGCTCAATGTATTAACATTCTATAGCAAGTGCAACTTTATTTTCTTAGTTGCAAATAGAACTTAAATTTGAAATTATGACATTAAAGTGTATTTAAACCCGATAACAAACATGTAATGTATTGTAGTTAACTGATGCAGACACCACATCCAAAGATTAGTAATCTCTTTCTTTTACTTACCTTTAATTGGTGATCCTGACAGCTACATACTTCCAATATTCACTCACTTTAACCTTTTCACTGGCAAGAATGTAATGCCGCATACACATTATCATTTTTCGGGTTGTAAAAAACTATGTTTATTTTTGACGCCATTAAAAACGATCGTGTGTGGGCTTGAAAAACGGGCATTTTTTTTTTCGAACATGCTCTATTTTTTCACTACGTTTTTAACATTGTCGTTTTTCGGGTTGTAAAAAATGGTCGTGCGTGGGCTTTAACGACGTGAAAAATCTGCGCATGCTCATAAGCAAGTTATGAGACGGGAGCGATCGTTATGGTAAAACTACCGTTCATAATGGAGTAAGAAAATTCATCACGCTGTATCAGACAGAAATGCGCGAATCGTCTTTTACTAACACAAAATCAGCTAAAGCAGCCCAAAGGGTGGCGTCATCCGAATGGAACTTCCCCTTTATAGTGCCGTTGTACGTGTTGTACATCACCACTAGGTATGAACTTCGTGTTCGAGTCGAACGTATGTTCGACTCGAACACCGTATGTTCGATCGTTCGTCGAAATACGAACAAAACGGGTCGTTCGCGCCATGGCCCATAATTCACTGCAGCATTGCTTGCTTATGATTGGCCAAGCATGCTCTATGACCCGCATGATTGGCCAATCACAGCGCCGTCAGTACAGAGAGCCGTAATTGGCCAAAGCCAGGGTGGCTTTGGCCAATTATGGCTCAGGGCTTTAGCACACGCTCCACACTATAAAAGGCCGCCTGCAGGACGGCCTTGTGTAGTGTGTTTGGGAGCTTGATGCAGATCAGACAGAGAGAGAGAGAGATTGTATTTTTTTCTAGCTAGATAGAGCAGGCAGGCTAGTCAGTTAAATTTACAGTGTGTAGTGAATATATATACATCCCAGGTGTTGTACATATATTTATACACTGTATAGTTTAGTTAGATTAGTTCTTCCTAATTTGTCAGGCAGTTGATTGTGCAAGCTGCAGTGTTCTCACTCACGTGTTGTATTGCCCGTGTGCTCAGTGCACCCAAACCCACTTGGTGTATACTGCAAGTGTGCTCATTACTTTGCACCTAATCGCACTAGGTGTATAGTGCAAGTTTGCTCATTACTTTGCACCTAAACCCACTTGTTGTATAGTGCAAGTGTGCTCATTACTTTGCACTTAAACCAACTTGGTGTATAGTGCAAGTGTGCTTATTACTTTGCACCTAAACCCACTAGGTGTATAGTGCAAGTTTGCTCATTACTTTGCACCTAAACCCACTTGGTGTATAGTGCAAGTGTGCTCATTACTTTGCACCTAAACCCACTAGGTGTATAGTGCAAGTTTACTCATTACTTTGCACCTAAACCCACTTGGTGTATAGTGCAAGTGTGCTCATTACTTTGCACCTAAACCCACTAGGTGTATAGTGCAAGTTTGCTCATTACTTTGCACCTAAACCCACTTGGTGTATAGTGCAAGTTTGCTCATTACTTTTCACCTAAACCCACTTGGTGTATACTGCAAGTGTGCTCATTACTTTGCACCTAAACCCACTTGGTGTATACTGCAAGTGTGCTCATTACTTTGCACCTAAACCTACTTGGTGTATAGTGCAAGTGTGCTCATTATTTTGCACCTAAACCCACTTGGTGTATAGTGCAAGTATGCTCATTACTTTGCACCTAAACCCACTAGGTGTATAGCGCAAGTTTGCTCATTACTTTGCACCTAAACCCACTTGGTGTATAGTGCAAGTGTGCTCATTACTTTGCACCCAAACCCACTTGGTGTATAGTGCAAGTGTACTCATTACTTTGCACCTAAACTCACTTGGTGTAAAGTGCAAGTGTGCTCATTACTTTGCACCTAAACCCACTAGGTGTATAGTGCAAGTTTACTCATTACTTTGCACCTAAACCCACTTGGTGTATAGTGCAAGTGTGCTCATTACTTTGCACCTAAACCCACTAGGTGTATAGTGCAAGTTTGCTCATTACTTTGCACCTAAACCCACTTGGTGTATAGTGCAAGTTTGCTCATTACTTTTCACCTAAACCCACTTGGTGTATACTGCAAGTGTGCTCATTACTTTGCACCTAAACCCACTTGGTGTATACTGCAAGTGTGCTCATTACTTTGCACCTAAACCTACTTGGTGTATAGTGCAAGTGTGCTCATTATTTTGCACCTAAACCCACTTGGTGTATAGTGCAAGTATGCTCATTACTTTGCACCTAAACCCACTAGGTGTATAGCGCAAGTTTGCTCATTACTTTGCACCTAAACCCACTTGGTGTATAGTGCAAGTGTGCTCATTACTTTGCACCCAAACCCACTTGGTGTATAGTGCAAGTGTACTCATTACTTTGCACCTAAACTCACTTGGTGTAAAGTGCAAGTGTGCTCATTACTTTGCACCTAAACCCACTATGTGTATAGTGCAAGTTTGTTCATTACTTTGCACCTAAACCCACTTGGTGTATAGTGGAAGTGTGCTCATTACTTTACACCTGAACCCACAAGGTGTATAGTGCAAGTTTGCTCATTACTTTGCACCTAAACCCACTTGGTGTATAGTGCAAGTGTGCTAATTACTTTGCACCTAAACCTACTTGGTGTATAGTGCAAGTGTGATCATTACTTTGCACCTAAACCCACTTGGTGTATAGTGCAAGTTTGCTCATTACTTTTCACTTAAACCCACTTGGTGTATATTGCAAGTTTGCTCATTACTTTGCACCTAAACCCACTTGGTGTATACTGCAAGTGTGCTCATTACTTTGCACCTAAACCCACTTGGTGTATAGTGCAAGTGTGCTCATTACTTTGCACTTATACCAACTTGGTGTATAGTGCAAGTGTGCTTATTACTTTGCACCTAAACCTACTTGGTGTATAGTGCAATAGCTGGATTCAGATAGCTTTACGCCGGCGTATCAGTAGATACGCAGATGTAACTCTGAATCTACGCCGTCCTAAATTTAAGCGTATTCTGGAAACCAGATACGCTTAAATTAGGCTAAGATACGAGTGGCGTAAGTCTCCTATGCCGTCGTATCTTAGGGTGCAATATTTACGCTGGCCGCTAGGTGGCGCTTCCGTTGGGTTCGGCGTAGAATATGCAAATGACTAGATACGCCGATTCAGAAACGTACATGCGCCCGGCACATTTTTTTTACGTCGTTTACGTATGGCTTTTTCCGGCGTGAAGTTAGTCGAACAAATAGCTGGCCTAGTCAATGTTAAGTATGGCCGTCGTTCCCGCGTCGAAATTTAAAATTTTTACGTCATTTGCGTATGTCGTCCGTGAATGGGGCTGGACATAATTTACGTTCACGTCGAAACCAATATGTCCTTGCGGCGTACTTTGGAGCAATGCATACTGGGATATGTACACGGACGGCGCATGCGCCGTTCGTAAAAAACTTCAATCACGTCGGGTCACCAATTATTTACATAAAACATGCCCCCTCATCCTCATTTGAATTTGCCGCGCTTACGCAGGCTCTATTTACGCTATGCCGCCATAACTTAGGAGACAAGTGCTTTGTGAATACAGCACTTGCCTCTCTGACTTACGGCGGCGTAGCCTAAATACGATACGCTACGCCGCCTGAAAGATGCGCCGCCCTACCTGAATCTAGCTACAAGTGTGCTCATTACTTTGCACCTAAACCCACTTGGTGTATAGTGCAAGTGTGCTCATTACTTTGCACCTAAACCCACTTGGTGTATACTGCAAGTGTGCTCATTACTTTGCACCTAAACCTACTTGGTGTATAGTGCAAGTGTGCTCATTACTTTGCACCTAAACCCACTTGATATATAGTGCAAGGGTGCTCATTACTTTGCACCTAAACCCACTGGGTGTATACTAAAAGTGTGCTCATTACTTTGCACCTAAACCCACTAGGTGTATAGTGCAAGTGTGCTCATTACTTTGCACCTAAACCCATTTGGTGTATAATGCAAGTGTGCTCATTACTTTGCACCTAAACCCACTTGGTGTATACTGCAAGTGTGCTCATTACTTTGCACCTAAACCCACCTGGTGTATAGTGCAAGTGTGCTCATTACTTTTCACCTAAACCCACTTGGTGTGTACTGCACGTGTCCTCTGCAGTTTGCACCTAAAGCTACGAGGTGTGTTTACTGACTTTGTCCTCTACAGGCCATTATAATGTCTGGAAGAACAACAAAGAGAGGCAGAGAGTCACAAGGGCAAGCAGGTTCTGCGTCTAGAGGCAACAGTGCTGGTGGTGGACACGGTGCATCCTCTTCAGCATGTGGCCATTGGACACGCTCATCCTTGTTTTTGGGAGCTGGCCGTGTTGAGCCTCAACATGCAGACAAATTAGTAGAGTGAATGACCAAGCCTTTCTCATCCTCCTCATCCTCTCTCACCCAGGCTGAGCTTACTTTGTCTGGCAAAATACCTGCCAAGGCGTCCTCTTCCCTCTGCTCAATGGCATCACTAACTCCTTCCCTAGTCCCCCCATGTCCTCCTGAGGAGTCCCCCGAACTGTTTGAACACAGTGTTGGGTACATGCTGCATGAAGATGCGCAGCGTTTTGAAGGCTCTGATGATGGAACACAGATAGAGGAAGGCAGTAATGTGAGCCCAGATAGAGGGGGTGCCCAAGAAGGACAGCAATCTGGCAGTCATGTTTCCGCAGCTGCAGCATACTGCCAGGTTTTTGACAGTGATGAGGAGGGAGGGGATGATGAGGTCACTGACTGTACGTGGGTGTCTGATAGGAGAGAGGAGGAGGAGGAGGAGGAAGAGGCACAGGCACATCTCCAAAGAGGCAGGATGCCCTCCAGGGGCCAGCATAAGGGCAGCACACCAACTGCATTACATTGCAGAGCTACGCCTGTGCAGGGCGCTGCTGTGTCTCAGTGTTACTGCAAAAGTTCTTTGGTGTGGGCCTTTTATGAGACATGTGCATCAGATCGCACCATTGCTATTTGCAACATATGTCTCAAGCGTATCTTGCGTAGCAAAAACATCACCCGCTTGGGCACCACATGTTTGACCAGACATATGTCGACCTGCCATGCAGTTAGTTGGCAAGCATACCTGAAAGACTGAAAGACCCACACCAAATAACAAAGCGGGCCTCCCCTTGCCCCTCATCAGCTGGGATCTCCAATCCCACTATACCCTCAGTCCTCTCTGAAGCCTGCACTGATAGGACTGAAGGTGTAGAATTAGGTGTGTCACAACCTAGTAGTACATGCAGGCAATCTACTAGCGGTACACTGATGGCAGATTGTACCAGACAAATTTCCCTGCCCCAGCTGCTGCAGCGCCGAAAGAAGTACTCTCCCAGCCATCCACATGCCCAGCGGTTGAATGCTAGCTTAGCGAAATTGCTAGTACTTTAACTGCTGCCTTTTCAGTTGGTAGATTCTGCCCCCTTCCGTGAGTTTGTGGAATGTGCGGGACCTCAGTGGCAAGTTCACAAACGCCACTTTTTCTCACGGAAGGCGATTCCGGCTCTCTACCACCATGTGGAAGGCAATGTCCATGCCTCGCTGGACAGGGCGGTCAGTGGTAAGGTGCATATTACCGCTGACTCATGGTCCAGCAGGCATGGACAGGGACGTTACCTCTCTTTCACGGAGCATTGGGTGATAACCACACAATTGAATAAAGAGAGAGAGGTGTAAAAGGTATTTAACCTCCCTGGCGGTATGATTCTTTCAGAAAAAACATGCTAAAAGCGGTACCATTATTTGCAAGGAAATTTGGCGTTTTATATTGTAGGTCTGTAATTTTTAGAAATAACTCACTTAAATCTGACCAAACAAGATTCTAATAGGCATCCCGTGTATTACATTTTTTTAAAAACAAAATTATAAATTATAATATAATAAATAATTATAAATAATTATAACAAATAATAATATAATTATAATAAAAATTATTCAATAATGTAATCAAATCAAAATCACTGAAATTTGCTCAGTTGCAGAATTGTCGCTGTCATTACTTTTATTTTTTTATGACGAATTTCCCCACAAATCGCTATCGCACAATTCTGCAAGTGATTATAATTTATTATCGCTGTTTTTTAGCTGATCTAAAACTATTTTTGACATAAAGGGACACTTTTGGTTGCTATGGACAATCTACAGTTTGCAGGGAGAAAAAAAGGTTTTTATTATATAAAATGACATGCAGGACACTGGGCAGACCACTAGGGACAGGGGGGGTGTGTTTTTTTTACATACAGTACTGTAATCTATAAGATTACAGTATACTGTGTGTATAGTGTTTGTTTACGTTTTTGAATTTGGCGCCGTTCTCCGTCCCCGTGCGTCGTAACGTCGCAGGGAACGGAGATCGGCGTCACACGGAGGCACTATGTGAATCGAGCGAGGTCCCGCTCGCTCACACAGCGCGGTGGCATCGCTGGATCCAGGGACAAGGTAAGTAAAAAGTGCCTGTGGATCTAGCGAGGCAAGCCCGTGACTGACACGGGGTTACCGATAGTAGCAAGAAAATCTAACCCCGTGTCAGTCTCGGGAAGACCGCCAGGGAGGTTAAGTTAGGTGAAATTAATGTTAATTTTTTATATTTTTTATGGAGGCTCTAGAAGAGAGCAGATAAATGTAAATGTAAATGAGAAATGTTTATGTATGTGTATGGTCTTATTTTTTGTATGGGGGGAAAAAAACTAAAAATTAATAAAGAGATTAAAAAAAAAAAGTATTTAATAGCAAAATATATGTATAGTTTATACTATAAAAAAAAGTGCTGTGCGCCGCTAAAGTGTCCGGGTTTGACTTGAAGAAAAGTGGCAACCCTAGCAGACACTCCATCCAAAAGCTTCCTCTGGTATTTTTTACCAAGCGCTGGGGCCTAATCTTCCATGAAAGACTCTATAAATAAGCCCAAGTAGGGTGCAAAATGCATCACATGAGGCCAGCAGCAGGTTGAGCGTTCTCTATTAAGTTGTTTTGAAGACTTAGGGATTAGCAGTGTGCTGTTTTCCAACTTTGTGCTTCTTGTTTGGGAATCTATTTGAGATTCCAGCAGTTTAGAACAAATATATTGCTCTTTGTGATTTTTTCTAAATCATAATTCAATAAATTATATTGTAATTACCACTGTAAACAAGTGATTACATTTTTCGAAATGTATGCAAAATATTGTATAAACATTCAATGCTGATGTCTTACAGCACAAAGTAATAAGTCATTTAATAAACCAGGTGCTTATCTAGATGCAAAGTTTTCTCAATAGTTGTCCTCAATCACTTTTCCTGTTTAATTATTTGCATTAACGTTGCCTTTGAAAAAAAAGTTAAGCTACTGATAACAGCCAAATATTGGTCTGTTAATTAAAGCTAATGTATGATAATTGCTGCATTGGTATACAGCATGTTGTTACATATTTCAACCACACAATGTTCACCCACAGATATTAAAACAATTAAAACAATTCAGGGATGTCATTAAGGTAATTGCTTATTTTGCTGTTTATATTACAGTGTTCACAGGTGGATTCCTATTTTGCCCTCTATCTTTCAAGACAAAACCAAATTAGTTTGTTTTTATTACTGCAACAGCGTTGCAAATGCTAGTGTGTACTATGAGTAACTATACATGAAACAATTATCAAGGCAGAGTGGGTGGATTTACAAAAAGACTCCAACTACAGATTATTATCTAAGTGGTTGATATTGATTTCAACAGGCTTTGGATGTGCATGTATAATAACAAGGGATGAGCTTAGGGTTGTGCATGGGTTCAACCTAAATCTAGCCTGTTTGCAGTTAGTGAAAAGGTGATTCGGACAGTTTGCCTGCCAAAACGATATTTCTAAACATCTACTGTCAATAAATAGCACAACAGATCCTAAGCCGGCTTCAGTTTTTTTTAAAGAAGCCAGAGGGAATCATGAATGATGTCATTGACCACATATAGTCATAAATATATTTGGTCAATTACATCACACAAAATCCCCATTGCCTTTTATTTACATACAGAAGCTGGGGCAGCATCATTATGGCTTGAAATGGCAGCAGATCAGAATTGTTGGGCAGTGCTTGACATGGCTCTATATCACCTCTTACTCATTTGTACAAGGGGAGGACTTGATATTAGACATGTGCGGTTCATTTAGTTCCAAATTGAAATTCAGACTAATTTTGTTTTTTAGATATGTGGATGTATCCGAATTACAATAGTACTGAATTTAAACTATTCCAAAATAAATTCGGACAAAATTCAAATTCAAATCGTTTTCAATTTTATTTTTTAAATAAATACCTTTCCAATTTTAATAGTTTTTGAATTTCCAAAGATAATGAGATAGAATATATAAAAAAAAAGAATAGAATAAAAAATTGAATAGGAAAGAATATAACAGACAAATAAAAGAATAGAGTATAATAGAGTAAAATGGAACAAAATAGAATCAAAAATAACAGAACAGAATAGATTAGAATATAATAGAAACAAATAAAATAGAATAGAAAAAACATAGAATATAACCATCTTCTGAAATTTGAATTTCAAATATAATAAATTTGAATACATAAGAAAAAATTTAATAAAAAAAAAATAGAATAGAAAAGACTATACTACAATATAAAATAAAATAATAAAAACAAACAATAGAGTAGAATAGAATAGAAAGAATATAACTATATCCCAAAATCCAAATACAATCAATTTGAATTTGAATAGAATTGAAAATAGATTAGAATAGAATGGAAAATAACAGCATATTGTAGAAAAAAACAATATAATAGAACAGAAGAATATAACCATCTTCTGAAATTCAAATATTAAATAGAATAAATTTGAATAGAAACAAATAGAATAGAAGATACAATAATAGAATGGAAACAAATAAAATAGGATAGAATAGAATAAACAAACAGAAAAAGAATACAATTAAAAAGATAGAATAGAAAGAATATAACCATTTCCCAAAATTCAAATAGAATTAGTTCACATTTGAATAGAACCGATTAGAATAGTAAGATGGCTATTTGTTATATTCTGTTGTTTTTTTTCTATACTATTGTGTTATTTACCATTCTATTCTACTCTATTATTTTCTATTCTATTCAAAGTCAAATTGATTCTATTTGAATTTTGGAAAATAATTTTTATTCTATTTTCTAGTCTATTCGAATTTCAGAAGATGGTTACAATCTTTCTATTGAATTCTATTCTTTTTGTGTTCTATTCTATTCTTTTCTATTCTATTACATTCCATTCTATTTTGTTCTTTTATTATATATCCTATTTTGTTCTGTTTATGCATGAATACACAATAATAAAATCGGGCAAAAATTTCCAATTTTGGTGAATGATCGGCCGACCTTCTACTCGCTGATGCCCAGCAAGTAATACCCGATATCGATATTGTGAATTAAATAGAGTGATTGAAAAAAATAGTGTTGCATCGTTTGCGAACAAACGATATTCTATTCGTTGGCGTGAAGGTCATCCGTAAAAGCATCTTTTGAACATTATCCCTGGTTCTGTTCGCAGCAGAACATGTGAACAGGCAAAAAAATTGTGCGAACACTTGGACATCGTTAAAGTCTATGGGACACGAACATGAAAAAATCAAAAGTGCTAATTTTAAAGGCTAATATGCAAGTTATTGTCATAAAAAGTGTGTGGGGACCTGGGTCCTGCCCCAGGGGACATGTATCAATGCATAAAACAGTTTAAAAATTGCCATTTTTTCAAGAGCAGTGATTTTAATAATGCCTATTGAAACAATAAAAGTGAAATAAAGGACTTGTCCTGTCATTGTTAAAAATGTTCACACTTTTTCTTTGTGAAATGGTAGGGGTACAATGTACTTCTTACCAATTCACATGGGGTGGTGGGATCTGGGGGTTCCCTTTGTTAAAGGGTGCTTCCAGATTATGATAAGCCCCCCGCACACAGACCCACACAACCACCGGGCAAGGGTTGTGGGGATGAGGCCCTTGTCCCCATCAACATGGGGACATCCTCCTCATGTTGAGGGCATGGTATGGTTCAGGAGGGGGGGGGTGCTCTCTCACCCCCCCTCTTTTCCTGCGGCCTGCCAGGTTGAGTTTTTAGATAAGGGTATGGATTTTGGGGGGAACCCCGCGCCATTTTTTTATTTTGGTGCGGGGTTCCCCTTAAAATCCATACCAGATCTGAAGGGTCTGGTATGGATTTTTGGGGGTAACCCCATGCCATTTTTTTTATAAATGGTGCAGGGTTCCCCTTAATATCCATAACAGACCTGAAGGGTCTGATATGGAATTTGGGGGGACCCCGCGCTGTTTTTTTTATTTTGGATTGGGGTTCCCCTTAATATTCATATCAGGCCCGAAGGGTCTGATAATGGACTAAGGGGGAACCAATGCTGTTTTTTTTCAATGACTTTTATCTGTATCTGTAACCCGACAATTCATTATAGATGCAATCAGTTTTAAATGACTTTTTTTCCTTTAGAAATGTAATTTTGGGCAAAGACTGTTATAAACACGGGAAACATGCGCTACTTTACAGGCATACTATAGACACCCCTCAGGTACGAAATTTAAAGGAATATTTCACTTTTATTGTTTCACTTTAAACATTATTAAAATCACTGCTTCCGAAAAAAAACTGCAGTTTTTAAAACGTTTTTTGCATTGATACATGTCCCCTGGGGCAGGACCTGGGTCCCCAAACACTTTTTATGACAATAACTTGCATATTAACCTTTAAAATTAGCACTTTTGATTTTTCATGTTCTTGTCCCATAGACTTTAACAGTGTTCACGTATTCAAACTAATTTTTTGCCTGTTCGCATCTTCTGCTGCGAACCAAACTGGGGGGTGTTTGGGAACAGCATTGCTACATGTCCCCTGGGGCAGGACCCAGGTCCCCAAACACTTTTTATGACAATAGCTTGCATATTAACCTTTAAAATTAGCACTTTTAATTTCTCCTATAGACTTTTAAAGGGTGTTTGCGGCAAATTTGAAAAGCCAAATTGTTTGCTGTTCGGCAACTCATGTTCAACTCAAACAGATGTAGCCCAACCCTAAAGAAAACCTGTTAAGCCCCATACACACTATCAGTTTTCCTGCAGGTTTTTCTCTTCGGGTTTACCAAAACCATGTAGTGCAAGGGCCTGCCTGATTGCATACAAATTGAAACTCTTATGCCGCGTACACACGATCGGTCCAACCGATGAGAATGGTCTGATGGACCGTTTTCATCAGACCAAAACGATTGTGTGTAGGCCCTATCGGTTATTTATCCATCGGTTAAAAAATTCAATCTTGTTTTAAATTTAACCAATGGATACCTAACCGATAGAAAAAAAACGATAGTTGGTAGGCACGTCCATCGGTTAAAAATCCATGCATGCTCAGATTCAGGTCGACGCATGCTTGGAAGCATTGAACTTCGTTTTTTTTCAGCATGTTGTTGTGTTTTACGTCACCGCGTTCTGACACGATCGTTTTTTTAACCAATGGTGTGTAGGCACGACTGACCATCAGTCAGCCTCATCAGTTAACCGATGGAAAAATCCATCAGACCATTTTCATTGGATGGACCGATCGTGTGTACGCGGCATTAACCTCCCTGGCGGTATGATTATTTCAGAAAAAAAGGTGCTGAAAGCGGTACCATTATTTGCAAGGAAATTTGGCGTTTTATACTGTAGGTCTGTAATTTTTAGGAATAACTCACTTAAATCTGACCAAACAAGAGACTAGTAGGCATCCCGGGTATGACATTTTTTTAAAAACAAAATTATAAATTATAATATAATAAATAATTATAAATAATTATAACAAGTAATAATATAATTATAATAAAAAATATTCAACAATGTAATCAACTCAAAATCACTGAAATTTGCTCAGTTGCAGAATTGTCGCTGTCATTACTTTTATTTTTTTATAACGAATTTCCCCACAAATCGCTATCGCACAATTCTGCAAGTGATTATAATTTATTATCGCTGTTTTCTAGCTGCTCTAAAATCATTTTTGACATAAAGGGACACTTTTGGTTGCTATGGACAATCTACAGTTTGCAGGCAGAAAGAACAGTTTTTATTATATAAAAGTACATGTAGGGCACTGGGCAGACCACTAGGGACAAGGGGGGTGTGTATTTTTTACATACAGTACTGTATGTAATGTGTTTGTTTACGTTTTTGAATTTGGCGCCATTCTCCGCTCCCGTGCGTTGTAACGTCGCAGGGAATGGAGATCGGCGGCACAGGAGGACACTGTGTGAATCGAGCGAGGTCCCACTTGCTCACACAGCGCGGTGGCATCGCTGGATCCAGGGACAAGGTAAGTAACTTTGTCTGCTGCTGCAGCGAGGCAAGCCCGAGTCTGACTCGGGGTTACCGCTTTTGGTATAAAAATCTCACCCCGAGTCAGACTCGGGAATACCGCTAGGAGGGTTAAGGTTTGACCTCATATTAGATGGTTTTGTTAAACCTGAAGAGAAAAACCTGCAGGAAAACTGATAGTGTGTATGGAGCTTTAGGCCTCGTACACATGGCCGAGTTTCTCGGCAAAACCCAGCAAGAAGCTTGCTGTTTTTTTTTTTTTGCCGAGGAAACCAGTCGTGTATACACTATTCGACGAGGAAACCGACGAGGATCTCGTCGGGCCAAAAAGAGAACATGTTCTCTATTTCCTTGACGGCAATGGGAAAATTTGGCTCGCCAAGATCCTCGGCGGCTTCACAAGGAACTTGACGAGCAAAACGATGTGTTTTGCCCGTCAAGTTTTTCGGCCGTGTGTATGCGGCCTCAGAGTCTGCAAAAGACTTGAGACTGTTGCGGAGGTTCACCTTCCAGCAGGATAACGACCCTACACATACAGCCAGAGCTACAAAACAACAATAGATTTCTATTAAACTATACTTGTATTTACTTCTTAAAACATGGTTTTGGCAGAGGCTCCATGTAATGGCTGGTGCACACTGGCCAAGTATCAGCCAGTTCATTAGAAACAGGTCAACATTCCGCCAGTGAAAACAGCAGCCTGTCTGACAAAAGCCAGCCTAATGTCATCTGATCAGTGCTGGCAACCTATGGTTGCTAGCAGTGACCAATGTGTTCGGGTTGGGTGGCAGTCCCCCAACCACAATAGCTCAGCTGAGAGAACACTGGACTAACATTGCATTGCTAGTGAGCAAGCTCCCCGTTTTTTTTTAGCCTTCTGAGTTGAATATAAAGCCTGGTACACACGATCTGATTTTCCGCGGGCAAAGCATGGGACTTTTGTCCGAAGGGCGTTGGCCAGGAATTGGTCTTGCATACAAACCAACGAACACGAACATAGTTACGTACTATGTATTTTTTGCCACCCTTTGGGCACCTTCTGCTAATGTTGTATTTGGTGAGCATTGCTTCTGAGCATGCGTGTTTGTACTTTGGACTTTTGTCCAACGGACTTCTGCACACACGATCGGGAAATCCAACAACATACAATTGTTGGTGGAAAATGCTAAAGCATGCTATCCAACATTTGTCAGTGTAAAATCCGACAACAACTGTCCGATGGAGCATACAAATGGTTGGATTTTCCGACAACAGCCTGTCATCACACAATTCCCGTCGGAACCAGGCATAAGGCAGAGATACTGACCAATGCCCTTGGCTTTATTAGCCAATTTCTACGTTTGACTGATACAGAGCTGAGGCAAAGATGTTGAAGACTAAATTAATCTGACATATACTGTTTGGATAATCCAGGTAAGAACTAATCTGTCAATTGCTCTTAGGACAATGGTCAAATTAGAGTTACATACATGCACTTTCAAAAAAATCAAACAATTTAATCTTCCAAATATAATATATGAGCATATGACATTAAGATTGCCATACATTTGATAAGAAACACTTCTGATACCTATTTTTTTAAGGTGTCAAGCTGGGTCATACAGTGCTCAAATAAACTAAATATATCTAAATATTGGCTTTTGTTAATGGTCTGTAATTAATTGCGTCTATTGTTTTTCTACTTCATCTAAAAAATGATTTCAAATGTCACAATCTACACACTTAGCTTGCATGCAATCCATCAAGATGTTTATATATACTGTAGTACAAAGTGGATTTGCCTTTCGTAAATAACCCCCACTCTGAAGCCGCGTACACACAACCGTTTTCACAATGTCATTAAAAACGATCGTGTGTGGGCACCAGAGCATTTTTTGCAACGTTAAAAATGGGCATTAAAAATTTAGAACATGCTCTAAATTTTTGCATCGTTTTTCACGTTGTCGTTTTTAACGTCGTAAAAAATGGTCGTGTGTAGGCTTTAACGACGTGAAAAAAATGCGCATGCTCAGAAGCAAGTTTGAGATGGGAGCACTCGTTCTGGTAAAACTAGCGTTCGTAATGGAGATAGCACAATCATCGCGCTGTAACAGACTGAAAAGCACAAATCGTCTCTCACCAAACTTTTACTAATACGAAATCAGCAAAAGCAGCCCCAAGGGTGGCGTCATCCGAATGGTACTTTATAGTGTCGTCGTATGTGTTGTACGTCACTGTGCTTTGCTCGAGCAGGCTTAACAATAATCGGGTTTAAAAAAACGTAGTTTTTTCTAGACCATTAAAAACGGTCGTGTGTATGCGGCATAACAGTTCTAGACAATGCTGCAGAGCAATAGCAAATACATGTAATCATTAGTTACAACTATTTGCTTAATCCCTCTTGTGTTATGTAGAATTATTACATTGTATTTCTGGTAAATAAGCCTGTATATCACATTTTTCCTCAGCCATCCAGTGGCCATAATGCAGTCTTTTACTGCTGCCCATTATAAAAGAACAATCATTCAGAAGAGAAAATAACACATTTTGTTTTGCCTAATTAGCACAGATTTTTTTTTTAATTTAGATTTAATAGATGAATACCTATGCATCTTTAAAAAAAATTACTTGAGATCCCTAAGGGTAGAAATATCACCTGCTCATTTCCTGGTTAAAAACAAAAAACAAAAAAGGTATTGATGACATTATTATTATTATTATTATTATTATTATTATTATTATAAGACAAAATGTAAACAAAAAAAGAATTTCCCCCTATATATATATCCCCAATACCTTTAATCAATGGTGGCGCTCTTGCTATTCACAGAAAATGTAAGCTTGTTTTTTTTTTTTTTTAAATGAGATGTATTAGAACTTTGACAGCTCCCATAAGATATGCATACATATGTATAGATGCAAATATGCAACAACAGCAAATTCTCAGCACGGGATGAGTTATATCCATATGTTCAGAAGTTGATTTTGAAAATATAAACTGTTCTGTAAGAAAATTTTGCTTTTTTAAACTACATATAAATATATAAAATTAGAAAAAAAAGTTTAATATTGGAAGTTTTAATTTCATGGTGTAGAGAGGCGAGCCCGTGTCACTGTGTTTATTAGCAGTTTTAGTCAGATCTTTGGAGAGGCAGGCATGCTGATTGCACAGCTGTGGGCTGGGTTCATAATATTCCCAGGGTTAAAGCAGTCGTTCATCCGAAAAAAAAAATTAACATTAGATTTAGGCTAATTAAGGGGAGCAGAAACGGGTATTTTTTTTTAAATCAATGCCGTACTTACCGTTTTAGAGATCGATATTCTCCCGCCGCTTCCGGGTATGATCTTCGGGACTGGGCGTTCCTATTTGAATGACAGCCTTCCGACGGTCGCATACAGTGCGTCACCAGGTGTCGAAAAAAGTCGAACGTCGGTGCGGCTCTATACTGCGCACCGACGTTTGGCTACTTTCGGAAACTCATGACGCGCTGGATGTGACCGTCGGAAGCCTGTCGGAAGCTTGTCAATCACATAGGAACGCCCAGTCCCGCAGCCCATACCCGGAAGCGGCGGGAGAACATCTATCTCTACAACGGTAAATACGGCATTGATTTTTAAAAAAATACCCGTTTCTGCTCCCCTTAATTAGCCTAAATCTAATGTTAAAAATTTATATTTTGGATGAACCTCCACTTTAAAGCTCAGGGCTACCAGTTGGAGACGGCTCCACCCAGCAGACGGGAGGTCTGGCCCAGGATTCAAGAGGACGCCACCTAACAGAGAGGAGGTCTGTGCATGGAAGACAGGAGGGCTTCTATCCTCTCTAGAAGTCTGAGGCTGCAGGTGGCAGCCTGAGTGTACATGTCTGCAGGAAGCAGATGGAGACTGCATCAGGGCAACGCAAAGCTGAACATAAGTAAGCTAAGAGAGCTTGACCAAAGGGTATGTTTGTGTTGGTCTGTGAAGCAGACCTAAGGCCTAGGTGTGAGGCCCCAAGCAGCCATGTAGCAAGTGAATAAGCCAGAAGGCTTAAGTAGCAAGTTACAGTAATGGTGGAACGCCCTGTGAGGGAAATTTCTGTTATTTTGTGAACTTTAAAAGTGGGCTACCATGCCCTTAAAAATGCTGTCTGTACTGGCACTATGGGGGTTATTTACTAAAGGCAAATATACTTTGCACTGCACGTGCACTTGTAAGTTCAGTTGCTATAGATCTGAGGGGAAGCTCTGCTGATTTTATCATCCAATCATGTGCAGGCTAAAATGCTGTTTTTTTGTATTGTCCTTACATGTCCCCCTCAGATCTACAGTGACTGCACTTGAAAGTTCAAATTGGTTTTGCTTTTCATTTGGAAATCGTTTGCACCATTTTAGTTTAATCCCAGGAATCTTTACAATTGGTGGAGGAAATGTTATGGGCACAGATGGCAGTGGTCAAGATCCCTGTATGCCAGAAACTCTGTTTGTGTTTTGCTGTGTGAGCAAAGAGATGTGTTGTCTCTTAGCTTTAATGAGACAGCGTGTGACTGCAGAAAGGGGTGGTTGCCTGTGGCAATGAAGGAGTGATCTGTATGTCTGACTTCATACAGCCCATGTTACCTAACATTGAGGACTTTTTGGCAGAATTTGAGAACATGGCTTCATTTAAAGCATGGCCCAGAAGCCGCTGGGCTGAATTGATGCAGCCATTTCTCACAGAGGAGTACAGAGAAATGTTTCGCTGAATCGTTCATAACCAAGATGATTATTCCAACTACAAAGCAGCAATCCGGTCTAGAGAATGCTGGAAGCGGCCGATGAAAGTCTGTTTGCAAAAAGGAGGAACTAGAGTGAAGATGTTTGTGCAAAAGTGTCTGCTGTTACCACTGGAAAGAGGAAAAGTGATTGGCCTGTAGGAGATGTTGGATAGCCCAAGAAGGCTGCAATGTCCTTGTGGGGGCATTGGCCTGTGAGAACACAACCAAGAGGGGGACTACGCCCTCAAATTATGTTTCCAACACCTACCACCTGGAATGGTAAGACTATTCCAGTTTCTTGTGTAAAAGAGCCTGAATATGTGTCTCTGATGCTGGCATTGAAGTGGTGACAAGTCTTTCAAGGAGATCTGCTTCCAAAGAAGCACTTGCTGCTGTTCAGTGAAAAAGATGAGTTAATGCAATGTGATCTGAAAACTGATAATGACTTGTCTTCAGGCAGAGTACTGTGTAGCAGGAAGACAAGTGGTAAAAATGAATATGTGTTGCTCACTAATAAGATAAAAAATGCTGGGATAAATAGTGGGTTGATGCCAGCAGAGTCTAGTGAAGTAAATGAAGCATTGTCAGTGGCTGATGGTAAAAATGTGGTATTGCATCCAGATATGTCAGGGGTGACACTGAGAAATGTGTGTCATTTACACTAGCAACCATGACAGGTGCAACAGAGGTATACCTGTAGAACACACAGGAGCTCATGGTGTCCGAGCTTGGGGTTGCCCAGGACAACTGTGTCGCCATTTAAGGATGAAGCGAACAACCCCCCGGTTCGGTTCGCACCAGAACTTGCGAACAGGCAAAACTTCTGTTTGAACGCGCAAACACCGTTAAAGTCTATGGGACACAAACATGAAAAATCAAAAGTGCTAATTTTAACGGCTTATATGCAAGTTATTGTCATAAAAACTGTTTGGGGACCTGGGTCCTGCCGCAGGGGACATGTATCAATGTTTTAAAAATGTTAGTTTTTTCGGGAGCAGTGATTTTAATAATGCTTAAAATGAAACAATAAAAGTGAAATATTCCTTAAAATTTTGTACCTGGGGGGGGGGGGGGTGTCTATAGTATGCCTGTAAAGTAGCAAATTTTTCAAATGTTTAGAACAGTCCCTGCTTAAAATTACATTTCTAAAGGGGGGGGGAAGTAATTTTAAACTACTCATGGCTATAATGAATTGTCAGGTCCCGCAATACAGCCAAGTCATTGAAAAAAAACGGCATGGGTCCCCCCACCCCAGTCCATTACCAGGCCCTTTGGGTCTGGTATGAATATCAAGGGGTACCCCGAACCAAAGTTTAAAAAAAAATTGGGTGGGGGTCCCCCCAAATTCCATATCGGGCCCTTCAGCTCTGGTATGGATATTAAGGGGAACCCTGCGCCATTTTTAAAAAAAAAATGGTATAGGGGGGGCCTCCTCAAAATCCATACCAGACCCTTCAGGTCTGGTGTAGATTTTAAGGGGAACCCCGTGCCAAAAAATGGTGTGGGGGTCCTCCCAAAAATCCATACCATACCCTTATCCGAGCACGCAACATGGCAGGCCACAGGAAAAGAGGGGGACGAGAGAGCACCCCCCTCCTGAACCATACCAGGCCACATGTCCTCAACATGGGGAGGATGCTTCGGGGTCCGTGACCCTCAAAGCACCGTGTCCCCATGTTAATGGGGACAAGGGCCTCATCCCCACAACCCTTGCCTGATGGTTGTGGGGGTTTGCGGGTGGGGGCTTATCGGAATCTGGAAGCCCCCTTTAACAAGGGGACCCCCAGATCCTGCCCCCCCATGTGAATTGGTAATGGGGTACATTGTACTCCTACTATTTCACCAAAAAAATGACACATCGCGCTCATGCCTAGTCGCCATTCTGACTGGCGAGTGTATCTCCCATAAGTTGAAAAGAGATGTACTAATTATCCTACAATTTTTAACTGCTAATGTACTAACACACCCTATACTAGGCAGGAATAGGGATAATGATGATGTTGAAAAGTGTATTTCTGACAATGTTGATGGTTTGCTGTCTCCCATGGAACCACAGGCAGTGCCACAGAGTTGTCCCTGGAAATCTCACAAAGACTCTCTGGGTTTGAGCCAGCAGTGACCCAGGACAGCTCTGATGCTGCAAGGGTGGACATTATTGCTGCTGTGACAAATGGAGAGACTGCAGAGAAAGTGTTCACAGGTGTGTTGGCTGTTGCAGAAGTTAACCCTCTCATGACAGAAGAGTAAGCTTAAACGCACAGCAGACATTTTGTCCGCAACACATGGGAAAATTATGTAATGACAGACATGCTCTAACAAATGCTAGCATCATGGAGTGTACAGCCGGTTCATATCTTGTCATCCTCTCCTGCGTTAAGAGAACTTGTACCACGTGGTACTGCTGATTGGAGCTGGATATTACAGGCTGTACTGTGCAGAGATGGCTAATGTTGGAATCATTTAATGCAATGTTTGGTGTTAATGTGGAAAGTTGTCTCACAGTGTGCTGAATTGCTTCATACAGAGGTTGTGTATGAGAGGCACTCTGTAGCACTGTTGGACAGGTCAGATGTATGGAAAATACCAGTGGTGACAAAAATGATAAAAGAGACTGGTGTGGAAAAATGGTTATTGGCAGAACAGTTGCTGATGGAATGTTGGACAGAAGGGAGCGAGGGGGAAGGTTCCATAGAGAGTAACTGCTTGTCTGTATGTGGTCCCTCCTCAGACACTGTCCTAGCAAGCAATAGACATGTGCATTCGTTTTCGTTCGAATGCATTTTCATCCGAATTTCAGGAATTTTCGTTTTAACAAACGATAACGAAAGCACAGAAAACAAAAACCGAAAGATCCGACAAAAACAAATGCTTTATTTTCGTTTTCGTTGCGGTCGAATGTACCTAACCTTAACTCTATTAGTCCAATATTATTCTACATAAAGAGAAAAGATTTGACATAGAGAGAAAAGATTCGACATTATAGAGACATGAAGAGGATTCGACATAGAGAGACATGAAGAGTCGACATAGAGAGACATGAATAGTCGACATAGAGAGACATGAAGAGTCAAATTTTTTTTCTTTTATTTTTTTAAAGATTCTTTTTTTTTTTTCTTTTTTCTTAGAACATTCAACAGACACCATAAGCCTTCAATGACAGATTTGACTTTAATTTAGATTTTCAGACGAATGCATTTTTTTAACAAAATAAATAAAAAGAATTTCGGAAGTAACTTAATACATTTATTTTTCGGACGAAAACGAAATTGCGAAACAAAATATTTCAGTGTGCACATGTCTAGCAAGCAATGGGAAAATAGTTCTTGATGATATTGACAATGTTAAGTTGTGGATTTTTAATAAATGGGTTTCCATGGGTAACCCCTCAGGTAGTAGCGAACCTGAAACACAGATAGTGTTGGAGTCACATAGTAAGACAGGTGTAATAGAAGTATGCCCCTATAGTCCTGGGACAGTATGTCTGGGGAAGGTGAAAATAAATGTAGGAACTCAGTGCAAGACGGTAGATGGGGTGATGGTGAGATTAGTGGGACCCCAAAGGTCAGGAAGAATTGCTTATGGAAGCAAACTCAGAAAATATGTGGGGGGAGTGCCCCTTTAGGAAGAAGGTCAGACAGGTTTGGACCCATGTGGGTGGTAGTAGGCACAGAGGTGCCAGTTGGAAGGGTGATGTGTTTCTTCCTCTGGTGCAAAACAGGGGGGTATGTAGAGATGAAAGCAGATGTCACTGTGTTTGTTATAAGTTTTAGCCAGATCTTTGGAGAGACAGACACAGCTGTGAGCTAAGTTCATCAACTTCCCAGGGTTAGAGCTCCGGGCCCCCAGTTGGAGATGGCAGGTCTGGCACAGGATTCAGGAGGACTCCACCCAACAGACAGGAGGGCTCCCATCCTCTCTAGGAGTCAGCGGCTGTAGATGACAGCCTGAACGTACATGTCTGCAGGAGGCAGATGGAGTCCGCAACAGTACAACGCAAACCTGATCCCGAGTAAGCTAGGAGAGAGCTTAACCAAAGGGTACTTTTGTGTTGGTCTGAGGAGCAGATCTAATGCCTAGCCATGGGGGAAATTGCTGTTTTGTGAACTTTATGTTTCTTGAAATAAAAGTGGCCTTCCATGCCCTCAAAATTGCAGTCTTGACTTGCAGTCTTGACTGGCACTATGTCTTGAAATCGCATGCACCATTTGAGTTAAATCACTCTGGATCTTTACAATGGTTAGTGGCATAGTATATTTTTTACTTAACCGCTTGCCGACCGCCCGCCTCAGTTTTACTGCAGCAGGTTGGCTCTGTTGTGCAAAATCACGTCAACTTATTGAGGCCTTAATTTTCTCATTCTGAACAGCTAAAGCTATCCAACCTTCTTAAACCTTTCTGGCTACCTCTGCAGCCGACACCTGATAGTAATTGGTGAATTTTCTAAACAAGGCAGAAATGTATCTCCTGTCTGTGACAACACCCCCAGATTTACCTGACTTCCTGTCACTATATATAGATTTTTTTTTTTTCAAAATTGTCACTCTATTTTTGTTTATAGCGCAAAAAATAAAAACCGCAGAGGTGATCAAATACCACCAAAATAAAGCTCTATTTGTGGGAAAAAAGATGTCAATATTTGGAAGCCACATCATATGACCAAGTAATTGTCAGTTAAAGCGACAGTGCCGAATCGCAAAAAGTGACCTGGTCTTTAGCCAGCCAAATGGTCCAGGGCTGAAGTGGTTAAAATGGCACATTTTGCCTATCTTAGTAGCAGGATGTTGCCTGTGCTTTATCTAAAGCAGGGATCCTCAAACTATGGCCCTCCAGCTGTTGCAGAACTACACATCCCATGAGGCATTGTAAAACTCTGACATTCACAGACATGACTAGGCATGATGGGAATTGTAGTTCCTGAACAACTGGAGGGCCATAGTTTGAAGACCCCTGATCTAAAGTCACCATCAATACCACACTAAATGAAGTGAACTATAAAACACTTCTGCATTGGTACATGGTCCCTATTTGAGTGGCCAAAATGCATCCGTCCACATCGCCTAACTGTTTTCGATGTTTTGTTCGGTTGGGGGGCAATGCATAATATCTAGTGGCAGTGGGACTAGGTTTTGCATTTGGATATTTAATTTAACTAATTCAGTGATGGGGTGAATATCTGTAAATCCCCAGAGGTTGCTCTGTTTCATAAATTACCTGATGAAGTGCCAATGAAGTCGGAGAATTTAATCGTGCATATACTGTTGGAGGCAGGGAACACTATTGCTAGGCATTGGAAACAGTCGGTTGTTCCTCTGTCTTACGTTAAGAGTAAACTTAAAGCGGAGGTTCACCGCTAAAATGCTGTTTTTACCCTTAGAGTGATGCTCGTTGTGTCTAGGGGAATCGGCTAGTTGTTTTAAAATCGAACCTGTACTTACCTTTTTAGAGAGCGATCTTCTCCGCCACTTCCGGGTATGGGCTGTGGGACTGGGCGCCCAGTCCCGAAGACCCATACCCGGAAGTGGCGGAGAAGAGCGCCCTCTACAACGGTAAGTATTGCTCGGGTTTTAAAACAACTATCCGATTCCCCTAGACAAAACAAGCATCAATCTAAGGGAATCAAAGTTAAAAAAAAACATTTATGGGAGAACTCCCGCTTTAACTGAAGTATGGTCAACAACAAACTCACTCATGTACTCCATAATAACTCTAAAAAGTTTGATCAAACATGGGACCCATGGATCCGTCAAATCTCGCTTCCCTAATGAGCTCTGGGCTGACCTTCTTTTCACTTACACTTTTTTTCCTCTCCTCCTTTTTTTTTTTATGTTTTTAAATTCAATATACACTGCTCAAAAAAATTAAAGGAACACTTTTGAATCAGAACTCCTGGGATATTGATCTGGTCAGTTAAGTAGCAGAGGGGGAGGGGTGTACACAGAGGGGGTTGTTAATCAGTTTCAGCTGCTTTGCTGTTAATTGAAATTAACAGGTGCACTAGTTGGACAACAATGAGACAACCTCCAAAACAGGAATGGTTTTTCAGGTGGAGGTGTCTGACATTTTTTTTCCCTACTCATCTCTTCTGACTGTTTTTTACTAGTTTTGCATTTGGCTAGGGCCATTGGCACTAGCATGTAGCACAAGGCAATACTTGGACACTATACAGGTTGCATAGGCAATACTAACTAACTCCTCCAGGATTACACATCAATATGTGTCATTGCCAGAAGGTTTGCAGTGTCTCCCATCAGTCTCAAGAGCATGGAGGAGATTCTAGGAGACAGGAAGTTACTCTAGGAGAGCTGGACAGAGCTGTAGAGGGTCCCTAACCCATCAGCAGGACCGGTATCTGTTCCTTTGTGCAAGGAGGAATAGGATGAGCACTGCCGGAGCCCTACAAAATGACCTCCCGCAGGTCACTGGTGTGAATGTCTCTGACCAAACATTCAGAAACAGACTTCATGGGGTTGTCTGAGGGCCCAACGTCCTCTAGTGTGCGCTGTGCTCACTGTGGAGCTCAATTGGTATTTTCCATTTAACACCAGAATTGGCAGGTACGTTCTCTCCCCTCTCCTCTCACACTGTACCGATCGGTACAGAGAGGGGAGGGAGGAACCGGCATCATCACATAACGCCGGTTTGTTTATAAGTGATCGCTCCATCATTGGACGGAGCGATCACGTGGTAAACCACCGCTATCAGCAGCGATTTACTGTGATGCGCCGGGCGTTAAGAAACCACCCTGTAGCCGTACTTTGGCTATGGGCCGGTTGTTAACTGGTTAAATATTGAAAAAAAATGTGTTTCCCAAATTAACAGGTGTTCCTGAAAAAAAGCTGGAGTCCTCATAGCGATACGCTCGACAGTAGCCGCTCCTTGACTCCTCCCACTCAACAAGGGGACAATACACTGCTCTCTTGTCCCTACTTCACTCAGAAGATCTACATGACTCATGGAGATGCCTACATGGCTCTGAAAATAATTACACATTATGGGCCAGATCCACAAAAACATGACGTAACTTAAAAAATCCAATTTAAGTTACACTGCCTTAAAGTTTCTACCTAAGTGCCTGATCCACAAAGCACTTATCTAGAAATTTCAGGCTGTGTAACTAAAATTCTGCCGGCGCAAGGCGTTCCTATTCAAATGGGGCGAGTCCCATTTAAATGAGGCGCGCTCCCGCGCCGGCCGTACTGCGCATGCGCGCCGGCCGTACTGCGCATGCGCGAAGTTACGTTACGCCGAGTTTTGAGGATCGCGACGGCTTAAAGTTGCGTCGGGGATAAAAAAAATGACAGCGGCATGCATTCCTGAGGGAGAACTCCATGCCCATTTTCAAAGAAAAAAACGGCATGGGTTCCCCCCCCAGGAGCATACCAGGCCCTTAGATCTGGCATGGGTTGTAAGGAGACCCCCCCACGCCGAAAAATTGACGTAGGGGGTCCCCCTACAATCCATACCAGACCCGTATCCAAAGCACGCTACCCGGCCGGCCAGGAAGGGAGTGGGGACGAGCGAGCGCCCCCCCCCCTCCTGAGCCGTGCCAGGCCGCGTGCCCTCAACATGGGGGGGTTGGGTGCTCTGGGGCAGGGGGGCGCACTGCGGGCCCCCCCACCCCAGAGAACCCTGTCCCCATGTTGATGAGGACAGGACCTCTTCCCGACAACCCTTGCCATTGGTTGTCGGGGTCTGCGGGCGGAGGCTTATCGGAATCTGGGAGTCCCCTTTAATAAGGGGGCCCCCAGATACCGGCCCCCCACCCTAAGTGAATGGATATGGGGTACATCGTACCCCTATCCATTCACCTGTAGGCAAAAAGTAAAATGTAGTAAACACACAACACAAGGCTTTTTAAAATAGTTTATTATTCTGCTCCGGAGGCCCCCCCTGTCTTCGTTATTAGCTCAATTACCAGGGGGGGCTTCTTCTTCCACTCTCCGGGGGTCTTCTCCGCTCTCCGGGGGTCTTCTCCGCTCTCCGGGGGTCTTCTCCGGACTCCGGGGGGCTTCTTCCATCTTCTCCCCTCTTCCGCTCTTGACTCGGCGAACCCCGGTTCTTCTTCAGCTCTCCGGTGCCTTCTTCTTCAGCGCTGGCTGCCTGCTATGTTTGTGTGTTAGCTCGATTTCAAACAGGCAGCCGGCGCGGTCTTCTGTGACGTCATCTTCTCTTCTGGTCTTCTGTTCTTCCGATGTTGCCTCGTCGCCTGTTGTCGCTGTAATGATGGAAGCGCGCCTTGCATCACATTTATATAGGCATCACCGTCCCATCATGCTCCGGTAGGTACCCACGTGGTGGGTGCACGTGGGTAGGCACCCACCACGTGGGTACCTGCCGGAGCATGATGTAGGGGACCCCCTACGTCAATTTTTCGGCGTGGGGGGGTCTCCTTACAACCCATAACAGACCTAAGGGCCTGGTATGCTCCTGGGGGGGAACCCATGCCGGTTTTGTTGTTTACAAATTGACGTGGAGTTCTCCCTCGGGAAAGCATACCAAATGCCGTCGCTGGAATGGGCCTTTACAAGGTGTTACTAACTTTACACTTTGTAAAACGAGCCCTAATTTTACACTTGCAAAATAACACTTACGGCGCAAAAAGGAAGCTAGAAAGCTTTGTGGATCGCCTTAAGTGCTAATTTGCATACTAGCAACGGCATTTCGACTCGAAATGCCCCCAGCGGCGGATGCGGTACTGCATCCTAAAATTAGGCAGTGTAATTCAATTACACATGCCGGATCTTCTGTGTAACTTTGGAAAAAGCCTTTTGAGGATCGTTTCCAAAGTTACACACAGACTGAACAGCAGTTAAGTCGGAGTATCTCTTTTGAGGATAACCCCCTTTATTCCCACACGCAAAATCCTATTCCAGGATAGATATGTTTCTGGTAGATAAATATATACCCTCCAAACAGTACAAACCGCAAAAATTTACATCATCACGTGGTCTGACCACGCCCCTATTCTGCTCAAGCTCTTTCCTCCTAACCCTAATGATATAAAAAAAACGTGGAGGCTCAACACCTTCCTTATCTCTCGCACTCATCTCCAGAAACATGTTGTATCCGCAATCGAGAACTACTTCCTACTAAATAGCGATTCTGTATCAAACCCCATTGTTTGCTGGAATGCACATAAAGCATGTCTCAGAGGTCTCCTTATTAAACTAGGGGTGCATGAAAAAAGGAACGCCATGCTACCACCACAAAAATACTTTATTTTTTTGTGATAAAGAAGTGCTTTATATTTTAACGATTTAAGGAAGAAGACAATACGTACATATATGAACAGGTACAAGGTAGGTCAAATACAGTTCTCTAGACAGTGCAATCACTAGCTTGTAGCAGTTTATTATAGAACTTAACGTTGTTTACTGGACTTATACTTGATAACTTGCTGATCAGCGTAAGCAATGGCAGGAACCACATTAACTGTAAGGCTAAACAATATTGCAATAACTTTTTTTTTTTTTTTTTAAAGCAGGAAAAAAATCATATATATGTCTCTCCGTCTCCCCGTCTGTCTGCCGGCGAATAGTTCGCAGCAATTTTTGCTTTTTCGCGTTCGCCGCCGCGGGCGAACATATGCGATGTTCGATCCGCCTCCTATTAATTAACATTGAGCAAACTTTGACCCTCTACCTCAGTCAGCAGACACATTCCAGCCAATCAGCAGCATACCCTCCCTCCCTGACCCTCCCACCTCTCGGACAGCATTCATTTTAGATTCATTCTGAACCTGCATTCTTAGTGAGAGGAGGGAGAGTGTTGCTGCTGCTGAAGTTATAGGGAAATCTATAGCTAGGCTAGTGTTTTCAGTGTCCACTCCAGTCCTGAAAGACTCATCTGATCTCTGCGGTAAGGACAGCACCCCAAAAAGCCCTTTTTAGGGCTAGTATATCAGTCTGCTTTTTTTTTTCTCTGTAATCTAATTGCAGTTGCCTGCTAGGCAGCGTGTGTGTGTCAGGATCACAGTGTACACTGTGCCCAGTGCCGCACCCACCACTCATCTATCTGGGTGGCACAGTAGATGACATAAAAAAAAAATATTCGACTGCAATAGAATAGTAGTCAGTTGCCTGCTGCCTGGCTGCCAGCGTGTGTCAGGGGCACAGCGTACACTGTGCCCAGTGCCGCACGCACCACTCATCTATCTGGTGGCACAGTAGATAACATTTAAAAAAAAAAGTATTCGACTGCAATAGAATAGTTGTCAGTTGCCTGGCTGCCAGCGTGTGTTAGGCTCATAGCGTATACTGTGCCCACTTGCCCAGTGCCACCACTCATATATCTGGTGGCATAGTAGATTAAATTTTAAAAAAAATTGACTGCAATAGAATAGCAGTTAGTTTTCTGAAGGCGTGTGTCAGCCCCACAGCGTCTACTCTACCAACTTATGCCAGTGCACAGTGCCACTCATATCTGGTGTCACAGTAGCTTGCACGCATAGTACAACTAAACGAATAAAAAAAATGACTGGCATAGGCAGGCCACCCCGCAGGGGCCGTCGTGGTCGTGGTGCTGTGATTCCCTTTGGCCCTAGAATAACGCCCAGTGTTCAGAGGCCACATACCCTAAACTCAAAGTTCTGAGGACATAGTTGACTGGCTTACACAGGACATCCAATCTTCTACAGCTTCCGCTCGAAACCTTGACGCACCATCCTCCTCCCACTCAGCTTCGGGCACCTCTCAAGTTACCACTCGCTCCCCTGCCGCCACCACCAACACTAGCATCACAGCTGCTTCACTTGATCTGTCAGAAAAGTTATTTACACATCAGTTGGAAGAAATAAGTGATGCGCAACCATTATTGCCAGAGGATGTAGATAAAAGGGATATGACTCAGTCAGGCAGCATTACACACATGGACGTATGGTGTGATGATGATGTACCCGCTGCTGCTTCCTTTGCCGAGTTGTCAGATACAAGTGAAGCGGTTGATGATGACGATGTGTCCGGGGATGTCACGTGGGTGCCCACTCGAAGAGAAGAACAGGGGGAAAGTTCAGATGGGGAGACAGAGAGGAGGAGGAGACAAGTTGGAAGCAGGGGGAGGTCGTCGCAAGGAGCTAGTGGCACAGTCAGACAACATGTATCGGCACCTGGGGTCAGCCAGACAGCACACCAATCAACACATGCTGTTGCCACCACCAGAATGCCATCATTGCAAAGCTCGGCAGTGTGGCATTTTTTTTGTGTGTCTGCCTCTGATAACAGTGATGCCATTTGCAACCTGTGCCAAAAGAAACTGAGTCGTGGGAAATCCAAAACCCACCTAGGTACAACTGCTTTGCAAAGGCACATGATCACACATCACAAACGCCTATGGGATCAACACATGACGAGTACAAGCAGCACACAAGCTCAAAGCCACCATCCTCCTCCTGATGCAGCATCTTCAGTCACATCAACCACTGTTGTCCTCCTTGCCCCCTCTCAACCATCCGCCAGTTCCTGCTCATCTGCCCACAGTCAGGTGTCTGTCAAGGAATGTTTGAGCGTAAGAAGCCAATGTCACAGTCACCCCCTTGCCCGGCGTCTGACAGCTGGCTTGTCGGAACTCTTAGCCCGCCAGCTTTTACCATACAAGCTGGTGAAGTCTTAGGCCTTCAAAAAATTGTAGCTATTGGGACACTGCAGTGGAAGGTACCCGGGCAAAATTTCTTTTTACAAAAGGCAATCCCCAACCTGTACTCTATTGTGCAAAGGAAAGTCATGGCATCTCTGTCACACAGTGTTGGGGCAAGGGTCCATCTGACCACTGATACCTGGTCTACAAAGCACGGTCAGGGCAGGTATATCCCCTACACTGCACATTGGGTAAACCTGCTGACGACTGCCAAGCATGTAATGCGTGGCTCTGCAGAGAAGTTGCTGACACCGCCATGACTTGCAGGCAGGTCTGCTGCCACCTCCTCGACTCCTCCTACTCCATCCTCTTTGATAACCTCCTCGGCTGAGTCCTCTTCTGCTGCTGTGTCTTGCTCCACATCAACTGCACCCCCCAGCTCCCCAGGGGCTATTCCACATCACGGATACGACAGTGTCACGCCATCTTGGGGTTGACTTGCCTGAAAGCAGAGTCACACAGGACCAGCACTGAATGCACAGGTGGATCAGTGGCTGACTCCGCACCAACTGGAGATCGGCAAAGTGGTGTGTGACAACGGAAGCAATTTGTTGGCGGCATCGAATTTGGGCAAGTTGACACACGTGCCGTGCATGGCACATGTGATGAATCTGATTGTACAACACTTTGTGCATAAGTACCCAGACTTACAGGACGTCCTCAAGCAGGCCAGGAAGGTGTGTGGCCATTTCAGGCATTCCTACACGGCCATGGCGCACTTTTCAGATATCCAGCCGCGAAACAACATGCCAGTGAGGCGCTTGATTTGCGACAGCCCGACATGTTGGAATTCAACACTCCTAATGTTTGACCGCCTCCTCCAACAAGAAAAAGCCGTCAACGAGTATTTGTATGACTGGGGTGCTAGGACAGCCTCTGCGCAGCTGGGGATTTTTTTGCCACGTTACTGGACGCTCATGCGCAATGCCTGTAGGCTCATGCGTCCTTTTGAGGAGGTGACAAACCTAGTCAGTCGCACTGAAGGCAGCATCAGTGACATCATCCCATTTGTTTTCTTCCTGGAACGTGCCCTGCGAAGACTGCTGGGTCAGGCCATAGATGAGCGTGAAGAGGAAGAGTTGTGGTCACCATCACCACCAGAAACAGCCTTCTCAGCATCACTTGCTGGACCTGCAGAAACGCTGAAAGAGGAGTGTGAGGAAGAGGAGTGAGAGGAGGAATGTGGCTTTGAGGAGGAGGAAGATCAACCACAGCAGGCATCCCAGGGTGCTCGTTGTCACCTATCTGGTACCCGTGGTGTTGTACGTGGCTGGGAGGAAGAACAGACCTTCAGTGAGGACGAGGAACGGGACATGAGTAGCTCGGCATCCAACCTTGTGCAAATGGGGTCTTTCATGCTGTCGTGCCTGTTGAGGGACCCTCGTATAAAAAGGCTGAAGGAGAAGGACCTGTACTGGGTGGCCACGCTACTAGACCCCCGGTATAAGAGGAAAGTGCCTGAAATGTTACCAAATTACCGGAAGTCGGAAAGGATGCAGCAGTTCCAAAATAAATTAAAAAGTATGCTTTACACAGCATACAAGGGTGATGTCACAGCACAACGGGAATCTAACAGTGGAAGAGGTGAAAGTAATCCTCCTCCTACCATGACCACGCCGGCAAGGACAGGACGCCGGCAAGGACAGGACGACAGGACGCTTTACAGACGTGTTGTTGATGGACATGCAGAGTTTTTCAGTCCTACGCATCGCCACAGCCCTTCGGGGTCCACCCTCAGACAACAACTCGACCGACAGGTAGCAGACTACCTCGCCTTAACTGCAGATATCGACACTCTGAGGATACATTTGGCTAAAGGCCTGATGAGATGAGCTTCCTTGGGCTAAAAATGGTCCACACGCTGCTGTATTTTATCTCTGCATGCCGGATGCCTTGTGTAAGTTATCCGCCACCAACTAGGGTTCAAGCCACAATGTTTTAGTGCACTTTCTGCCTGAAAAACATCAATCTTTCTGGCTGCAACAATACCTGCTTTTTCAGGCATGTGTACATGCCTAATTTTTCTGGCCTCTGGTGCTGCACTGTGGCTGCAAAAAAAAAGGCACATACATGTGTCAATTCCCCTTCGTGATCGTTACCTTGTTGTGGTGAAGTCTTGTGTATCACATTGAAGCGACCACCTCTAAGTGTGTTGGCAATGTTGGCACACCCCAGATAAGGTTGTTGCTTCAATTTGAACAGACCAAAAGCGATCGGCTGGACAATTTTGCATAGAAAAAAACATAAATTTTCTTTGTGATCATCTAAGGTGATCATTAAAGCCTACTAGGCCAACAATGGACCCACACTGCAGAATCATTGTTTTCTGGGTCACTTAACTGTCACTGAACTACCTCAGCACGACCATAGGCTTTGAAAAACCCCCATCACCTGCAATATCCAAAACGTTCATTGACGTGAGGACAAGGAACGGGACATGGTTAGCTTGGTATACAACCTTGTGTAAACGGGGAGTTTGCGGTTGTGCAAATGGATTGTTTGCAGGTGTTTGCGGTGCGTTAAACGGGGAGTTTGGTCTGTCACTCGAACCCTAACCCTATTACAGACAGGGTTATGGCTACAGATAGGGTTAGGGTTACAGATAGGGTTAGATACAGGGTTAGGGTTACAGACTGTAACCCTATCTGTAACCCTAACCCTTACACTACCTGATCGATACAACATCATACCTGATGTTTTAAAGCACGTTATTCCAAACAATTTATGAATGTTAGGTGATTTATGCCCTTTATGGATTAAAAACGGACTCTGCGACAACTACGTAATTTTCCATGGGAGTTTTGCCATGGATCCCCCTCCGGCATGCCACAGTCCAGGTGTTAGTCCCCTTGAAACAACTTTTCCATCACTATTGTGGCCAGAAAGAGTCCCTGTGGGTTTTAAAATGTGCCTGCCCATTGAAGTCTATGGCGGTTCGAACATTTGCGGAAGTTTGCGTTCGCGAACCGAAAATTTTAGGTTTGCGACATCACTACATATGGTCTTAGTGCAAATATAAAAAGTGAGACCACCTTAATTGGCATACCGGGAAGCAAATAATAACATTTACTGGAGTTGAGGAGCCCACCGGGCCAGGAGTTCTATATATTATTTTACCCCCTATCGATATTATGATTGTACTATTTCTCAACCCTCCTCTCTCTTTATTCCTCCCCACTTAGTACTACTCCATTAATCTGTTTACTGTTGGTTTTGTAGGTCAATTCCATCACCCGGTTGTCTCCCTTCCTCCATCTAGGTCCAGAGGCTACAATAATCATAGCTCTACCAAGATATCCCACATGTGGCTTTTCAATCAGATATTATATTTAGTTATTCTCTACCCCTACTGTAGTTCTTACCCCCTAGAGAGGAGCACCCTTTTTCTCCAACCATGGCTTCCACATTTCCTCAAAGTCCTTAAGGTTACCCCTTTTTATATAGACTTACGATTTTTGATCTAATATTTTTCTTGGGCCCACCAAGAGTAACTGATGGGCTTACAGTGTTGTGCCACCACCAACATCTAAGGCCCAATTTTCTGCAGAGTATATATGGCAGGCCATATACAGTAGAATATACAGGCGGTCCCCTACTTTCAAACATTTGACTTACAAATTACTCCTACTTACAAACGGAGGGAGACAACAGGAAGTGAGAGGAAATCTACCCCTAGGAAGGACAATTCTCTCCTGTAAGAGTTAATATGGGGAAAAAAGGTGTCTCCGCTGATGCTTTATCACCAATTCTTGTTTCACTAATAACCCCACATTTTCAGTATCCAATTGTCATTGGGACAGAAAGTGAGCTGAAATCTTCTGAACAGTGGCACAGACAGCAAAACAAATGTTAGGGGTGATAACCCTTCCCTATGTTTTCCAAAAAGCTTAAATATATTTTTTTCTGGCTGGAGCTACACTTACAAAATGTACCTGTTACAAATTACAAACCGATTCAACTTAAGAACAAACATACAGTCCGTGCCTTGTTTGGACTGCCTGTATACTGCTTTTCAGAGTATATAGGGCCTGGGGGCCCCACGCCTTTTCTTTTTTAAACTTGGGTGCAGGGTTCCCCTTGATATCCGTACAAGACCCAAAGGTCCTGGTAATGGGCTGGGGGGATGGGGTACCCATGCCGGTTTTTCTCACTTTTCATCCATATTGTCAGGACCCAACATTACATTACAGCCGCAAGCAGTTTTAAATGACTTTTATTCCTTTAGAAATGCCATTTTGAGGAGGGACTGTTCTAAACACGAGAAACACACTTTTTGTTGTTGGACACGGAGAAGGCGTTCGACAGAGTGGCCTGGGACTACATGCGTGAGATTCTGAAAGCGATAGGTCTCCAATCTCACATGCTGTCTCATATTCTGGCATTATACTCCAACCCTACCGTGTGTACGGGTAAATGGCTGCCTGTCAGACGCCTTTGCTATTGTCAGGGCTGTCCCTTGTCCCCCCTGATTTATGTTCTCACCTTGGAACCCTTTCTAAACAAATTGAGATCGAACACTGACATCGAGGGAATCCAGATAGGGGATGGGGAATTTAACCACTTGACAACTGGGCACTTAAACACCCTTAATAACCAGACCAATTTTCAGCTTTTGGTGCTCTCACATTTTGAATGACAATAACTCAGTCATACAACACTGTAACCAAATGAAATTTTTGTCCTTTTTTCCCACAAATAGAGCTTTCTTTTGGTGGTATTTGATCACCTCTGCAGTTTTTATTGTTTCCGCTATAAATGAAAAAAAGAAAATTTTGTAAAAAAAATGAATTTTTCTTCATTTCTATTATAACATTTTGCAAAAAAGTATTTTTTTTTCATAAATTTGGCCTAAAATGTATACTGCTACATATCTTTGGTAAAAAAAAAAAATTGGGTTATTATTTAGTCTGGGTGAAAGTTATAGGGTCTACAAGCTATGGTACCAATTACTGAAAATTGATCAATTTGATCACATCTGATGTACTGACAGCCTCTCTCATTTCTTGAGACCCTAACAAGCCAGAAAAGTACAAATACCCCCCAAATGACCCCTTTTTGGAAAGAAGACATTCCAAGGTATTTAGAAAGAGGCATGGTGAGTTTTTAGAAGCTGTAATTTTTTCCCACAATTCTGTGCAAAATCAAGATTTTTTTTTTTAACAAAATGTTCATATTCGCCGGTTATTTCTCACACACAGCATATGCATAACACTAATTACACCCCAAAACACATTCTGCTATTCCTCCCGAGTATGCCGATACCACATGTGTGAGACTTTTACACAGCGTGGCCACATACAGAGGCCCGACATGCAGGGAGCACCATCAGGCGTTCTGGAACACCCAGACCAATTCTGACATTCCTCTCCTACATGGAAAAATCATCATTATTTGCTAGAAAATTAAATAAAACCCCAAAACATTATATATGCTTTTTTAGCAAAAACCCTAGAGAATACAATGGCGGTCGTTGCAACTTTTTATCGCGCATGTTATTTTCGCAGCAATTGTTCGAATGTGTTTTTTTGGAAATAAAACGGTTTTGTGCTTTTAAAAAAAAAAAAACATTAAAGTTAGCCCAATGTTTTTGCATAATATGAAAGATGAAGTTACGCCGAGTCAATAGATACCCAACATGTCACCCTTCAAAATTGCACACGCTTGTGGAATGGCGGCAAACTTCGCTACTTAAAAATCCCCATAGGCGACGCTTTAAATATTTTTACTGGTTACATCTTTTTAGTTGGAGAAGAGCTCTAGGGCCAAAAGTATTGCTCTTGCTCCAACGTTCGCAGCGATACCTCACATGTGTGGTTTGAACACCGTTTTCATATGTGGGCGGGACTTGCGTGTGCGGTCGCTTCTGTATACGTGCACGCAGGAACAGGGGCGCTTTAAAAAAAAAAAAATATTTTTATTGTTCATTTCACTTTATTTATTTTAGTTTGATACGTTTTTCCCCAAAAATAAATGTTTTGATCACTTTTATTCCTATTACAAGGAATGTAAACATCCCTTGTAATAGGAATATAGCATGACAGGTCCTCTTTACAGTGAGATGTGGGGTCAATAAGATCCCACATCTCACCTCTAGGCTGGGAAGCCTGAAAAAAAATTAAAAAAAATAAAACGATCCTGGTTTCGATCGTAGCGGTGAGTCAGAAGAGGCACCGGAGGGAGAAGGGAGGGGAGACGTCCCCTTTCGCCTCCCGTAAGAACAATCAAGAGGCGGAACAGCGGCCATGATCATTCTTATGGTGTAGGGAATCGCCGGCTGAAAAAAATGATATCTGAATGATGCCTGTAGCTGCAGGCATCATTTAGATATCCCTGCACAAAGTCAAGGACGTCATGACGGCCGGTGGGCGGGAAGTGGTTAAAACGCATTTTTTTCCCAGAGTATTTTCTGGGTACTGCAGAGTATTAGCCGGGGTATTGCAGAGTATTAGCCGGGGTATTGCAGAGTATTGGTGTTGGGGTATTGCAGAGTATTGGTGCGGGGGTATTGCAGAGTATTGGTGCGGGGGTATTGCAGAGTATTGGTGTTGGGGAATTGCAGAGTATTGGTGTGGGGGTATTGCAGAGTATTGGTGTGGGGGTATTGCAGAGTATTGGTGTGGGGGTATTGCAGAGTATTGGTGCGGGGGTATTGCAGAGTATTGGTGCGGGGGTATTGCAGAGTATTGGTGTGGGGGTATTGCAGAGTATTGGTGTGGGGGTATTGCAGAGTATTGGTGTGGGGGTATTGCAGAGTATTGGTGCGGGGGGTATTGCAGAGTAATTGTGCAGGGGTAATGCAGAGTATTGCCGGGGAGTAATGCAGAGTATTGCCGGGGAGTAATGCAGAGTATTGCCGGGGAGTAATGCAGAGTATTGCCGGGGAGTAATGCAGAGTATTGCGCAGGGGGGTATGCAGAGTATTGAGCAGGGGGGGTATGCAGAGTATTGCGCAGGGGGTGGTATGCAGAGTATTGCGCAGGGGGTGGTATGCAGAGTATTGCGCAGGGGGGTATGCAGAGTATTGCGCAGGGGGGTATGCAGAGTATTGCGCAGGGGGGTATGCAGAGTATTGCGCAGGGGGGTATGCAGAGTATTGCGCAGGGGGGGTATGCAGAGTATTGCGCAGGGGGGGTATGCAGAGTATTTTGCAGGGGGGGTATGCAGAGTATTTTGCAGGGGGGGGTATGCAGAGTATTTCGCAGGGGGGGGTATGCAGAGTATTTTGCAGGGGGGGTATGCAGAGTATTTTGCAGGGGGGGGTATGCAGAGTATTTCGCAGGGGGGGGTATGCAGAGTATTTCGCAGGGGGGGGTATGCAGAGTATTTCGCAGGGGGGGGTATGCAGAGTATTGCGCAGGGGGGTATGCAGAGTATTGCGCAGGTGGGTATGCAGAGTATTGCGCAGGGGGGTATGCAGAGTATTGCGCAGGGGGGTATGCAGAGTATTGCGCAGGGGGATATGCAGAGTATTTTGCAGGGGGGTATGCAGAGTATTTTGCAGGGGGATATGCAGAGTATTGCGCAGGGGGATATGCAGAGTATTGCGCAGGGGGATATGCAGAGTATTGCGCAGGTGGGTATGCAGAGTATTGCGCAGGGGGGTATGCAGAGTATTGCCGGGGGTATGCAGAGTATTGCGCAGGGGGGGTATTGCAGAGTATTATAGGGGGTATGCAGAGTATTGTAGGGGGGGTATTGCACAGTATTGCAGGGGGTTTCAGGGATGGCTGAGCAGGGATGGATGGATCTGTGACTGCAATAGTCACAGATCCATCCACAGCGCTGCTGACACCCGCGCTCCCCCCTCTCACACTGTACCGCTCGGTACATAGAGAGGAGGGAGGAACCGGCGTCATCAAAAGACGCCGGTTTGTTTACATGTGATCGCTCCATCATTGGACGGAGCGATCACATGGTAAACGGCCGCTATCAGCGGCCGTTTACCGCGATTCGTGATCGGCCGGGTCCTCTGGACCCGGCGGTCACGAATGTTCCCGTGTGCACGCCCCAGGGGACGCGCGGGAGACGGACTCTGGGAGGACGTACATTGACGCCCTCCTAGAGTTAACCACCCGCCCTGTAGACGTATATTGTCTATGGGGCGGTTACCAAGTGGTTAAGGTGGCCGCCTATGCGGACAACATCTTGTTATCGCTGAGGTCACCTTTTATTACCCTGCCAAACTTACTGAAAGATATAGAACACTTTGGTGTCCTGTCAACTATGATTCAACTTAGATTGAACACTAGATCCAGTCAGCATATGTATTGCCTTATGGTTACAATAGAGCATAGATGCTTACAATTTTTGATTTGTGACACAATCTATGCACTAACATTATCAATTAGCATACTTTGGGCATGTAGATAATTATTTATATCCATACCTTGTACGTTGTTGTTTCCGCTCATAAATATGATTTTTTTTTATCGTATACTTTTAACTAATTTAGTGCCAACCATAGATGCACGCATATATAACCACTGATCTATACATATATTACTACAATTGATTTTTATTTCATTGACTGTTTTTTAACAGCCACACTCAGTGGCTTCCCCTGCTTCCCTAGGGTGTATCTACATATACTCAGGTACTCAAGTTCTTAATCATATGTGCAGATTTCTCATTTGTGCCATTTGCTTTGACTTTACCTGGAGGACACATTATAGTTCAAACTGTTTTTTAGGGATTTCCATTCTTTGGCCCCAGTATATCCCTCTGGCCGGTTCTGCTGCCTTGGAATGTGAAGGGATACTCTTTCCTTGGGGATGACAACCACTTTACCAAGTCTTCTGTGTAGACTTCAGAATTGCATTATTGGATGCCTACATGCCTTGAAATGGCAACCCCACTGGCATAGCTTTTTTGTGTTGACTGCAGACACTTTTTAATGTTAGATAATGAAATGTTGAAAACCACCCTGCTATCATATATTATGTAAGTGGATCATTGAAATGTTTGGTATTGTGTATACCATGATTGTAACCTTCTACTTTTGAAACTGACTATATGGCTCGGATTCTTAAAGCACTTACGTCGACGTATCTTTATATACACCGCGTAAGTGCACTGATGCGCTGTCGTATATATAGTACATATGAACCATCAGTGATAACAAAAGCAACTGTGAAAACTGTGAAAAATGAAAGAAACAGTCCTCTACACAGATCATCAAGTTATAAAAATATGAAAAAGCTTATAAGCTTTTGAAACAGTTCGTCTGATAGATATCCAAGTGGAGGAGATCTTGTCCACACTGTACCCTGTACTTCTAAACGTTTTCTATACACTTGGTGTGCTATAGAAAATATCACCCAGGAGTGCATTCACCAGGGGGAGAAATTAATACTCTTACCCTCCAAAGTGGACCTAGCTCACCGTACGGCGGTGGATCGCTTACCCTTAAGCCACACCAAGGACAATACAAACTGGATCTATAAGACACCTCCGTTTCTCCGGTGGAAGACAAGCTTCTGTATCAGACCGACTGTTGCAGCATCAGATCCAGGATATTGGCTTCAGAGATGTGTCTGATTAAGCCAAGCTTGGAAGGTATGTGGAAAAAAACAAAAAACCTCCACAAAGTGTAAATTCAAAAAGCTGACAACCTTTATTCAAATTTGTCAAACAAAAAATTCAATAAAACTGCAAAAATATAAAATGTATAAAAAATTCCATCCAAAATAGAAAACAGAGAGAGGGTACATACTGCGTGGTATAGACAGCGAATACTGGCATGGGTCCGCATGCCAGTATTCGCTGTCTATATGATGAATGTGGAAGAGGGTGGACATTTTTGACATGTCATGTTATGATGATAGTCTCTTTCTTCCAGGCGTTTCGTTCCCAGTATACAAGACTTAGGCTTTCTTCATAATTAGGAAGTTTATTCTTCAAGATAGACAAGCAAAACGACAATGCTTACATATTGGCAGCTGGTAACACATGGCAAGATGGTAATTCAGAAGGTTTCAGACGGAGGAAAGATATGATGGTACATCTTTCTGCTGGGCTTCCATAGGGAAAGATTCCTGCTGGGTGGGCTTCCTACCCCCATCTCCCTGCGGGGTCGGGTGACCCTGAGGTCCTAGCTAGCTACTCAAACCACATGGATTCTTATACTGTTCTAAAAGCCAAGCTAAGCATATTTACTTTTAGAATAGCTCCAAGAAAGGTGGTGAGGCTGTCACAAACGTAACACCCACTTGTGTATACTGTATATTAAGTAACATGTCTCCACCCATTGTCTTGACGTAGAACTCCAAAAATACATGTAACCTACAACAGATGACCTTTCTCTTTCCTCATCAACCGTCAAAATTACCACATTTAAATATTGATTCTCAGAAACTTTTATCACATAAAATAGTAATACATTCAAATACTAACACTATACCACGCAGTATATAACCCCTCCCTGTTTTCTATTTTGGATGGAATTTTTTATACATTTTATTTTTTTGGCAGTTTCATTGAATTTTTTGTTTCATCTTTCATATTTTACAAAAAAATTGGGCTAACTTTACTGTACATGTACCCAGCCGTGGGTCGCGGGCGCGCTCCCGCGACCCTGTCCGAAGCTCCGCGGACCGGATCGCCACTGGGGTCCCGTGATCGGTCCCCGGAGTTGAAGAACGGGGAGAGCCGCGTGTTAACACGGCTTCCCCGTTCTTCGTGTCATCCCTTTTTATAGGGGGACACAATCGATGACGTCACTCTTACAGCCACACCCCCCTACAGTTGTAAACACACATTAGGTGAAACATAACTCCTTCAGCGCCCCCCGTGGTTAACTCCCAAACTGCAACTGTCAGTTAAAGCGACGCAGACGCAAACCGCGCAATTGTCAGTTAAAGCGACGCAGTGCCGAATCGCAAAAAGGGACAAGGTCCTTTAGCTGTATTTTGGTCTGGGTCTTAAGTGGTTAATAAAGGACTTATAAAGCTGTGTGGTTTTTAAAAAAATTACTTTTTTTTGTGAAATGATAGGGCTACAATGTACCCGTTATAAATTCACATAGGGGGGGGCCAGAATCTGGGGGTCCCCTTTATTAAAGGGGGCTTCCAGATTCTGTTAAGCCCCCTGCTCGCAGACCCCCACAACCACCGGGCAAGGGTTGTGAGGATGAGGCCCTTGTCCCCATCAACATGGGGACATCCTCCCCATGTTGAGGGCATGTGGCCAGGTACGGTTCAGGAGGGGGGGCGCTCTCTCATCCCCCCCTCTTTTCCTGCAGCTTGCCAGGTTGCGAGCACATTTTTTTTTTATTTCCTGCACAAAATGTCATTTTTCAAGGAAAAAAGGTCATTTAAAACTACTCACGCTAATAATGAATTGTCGGGTCCCGGCAATACAGATAAGTCATGGAAAAAAACTCAGAGATGTGTTCCTCTGAATTATTCATGCATTGAATCTTCATAAACTTAACCAGCTGGTATTAAGTGTTGAAGTGTTCATGCAATGACCCCTAATCTAGCTGCTAGCTTTCCACACAATTAGGGATGAGGCTACACACAATCCAAGTGAGTATAGGCGCCTTAAGGCATACAGTTATAATAAGGATGTCCCTTGGTTATCGAGTGATGGGATATAGAGTTGGAAATATACCATAGCATACAGGTATATATGTGTATACAACTCCCCAGTATGGTTTGGGGTGGATACAGCTCACCATCTTGCCACTACTCCAAAGCCACTCCTAGAAGTCTGGACCGGCATGCCATCTATGCGAGTGCCACTCAAACATCACAAGGGAGGAAAATTGCTTAACTTTCCAATCCAGGAACATTGGGTGTGACAATCAACTGTAGGTCCAGTAAAGTCCACAGGATGTGCAGATAAGTCTTGTGTGTGGAGCTCAGTGTCTCTGACACTTTACCCAGAAGGAGCCAGGGGATATGGTGAGGACTTGTCTGGTGGATAGGTCATCCATGCCCTCACAGTGAGGAGCGTGACCAAGCTTCTTCATGAGTGAAACGCGTAAGAATTATCCCTGGCTCCTTCGGGCTAAAGTGTAATGTTTGCAGTTGTTCCCTAATCTTTCCATTTTCCGATGATGAATTGAACAGTGCTCCATGAGATGTTCAAAATTCAGGATATGTTTTCTATAACATAACGCTGCATTAAACTTTTCCACAGCTTTATCCCTGACCTGTCTGGTGTGTTCCTTGGCCTTTATGATGCTGTTTGTTCACTGAGGTTCTCTAACAAACTTCTGAGGGCTTCACAGAACAGCTGTATTTATACTGAGATTAAATTGCACACAGGTGGACTATATTTACTAATTAAGTGACTTCTGAAAGCAATTGGTTCAAATAGATTGTAGGGGCATCAGAGAGAAAAGGGGGCTGAATACAAATGCATGTCACACTTTTCAGATAGTTATTTGTAAAAAAAAAATTGAAAACCATTCATCATTTTCCTTCCACTTCACAATGATGTGCCACTTTGTGTTGGTCTATCACATAAAATCCCAATAAAATACATTTATGTTTTTGGTTGTACCATAACAAATTGTTGATAATTTCAAGGGGTATGAATACTTTTTCAAGGCACTGGGGGTTATTTACGAAAAGGAAAATCCACATTGTACTTGAAATTGCACTGAAAGTGCACTTGGAAGTGCAGCTGCTGTAAAACTGAGGGGTAGATCTGAAATGAGGGGAAGCTCTGCTGATTTTATTATCCAATCATGTGCAAGCTAAAATGTTTTTTATTTTCCTTGCATGTCAGCGGTGGATTATCCACATAAATCAGGTAAACAGAACACGAGTTTTCAGAGACAAGTGGGTGACCAGAGTTTGATCAATAACATTTCCAGTGGCTCCGGGATCCACAATGGCCAGTAGCTCATGAGAACCAGTCCTATTGTAGATAATAGCAGAGATCTTTAGCCGATTGTCCTTCCGAAGTGTTGAAGGCAGACCTAGGGAGACTCCAGTGAAGCTAGGTAGGGGAAGTTGACCAAAGCATCTTTAATTGCTTCCAATAGACCAATTCAGAATTGGCTATGGCATGCTGTATCATCCCATCCAGATTCTGAAGCCCACCTGTAAAACTCTGAACAATATATCTCGGTGATAAAACTGTGTACAAACTTGCGAGCTACCTGCTATTGCTGAAAAAAAGTTAGATGAGCAGCAGCTGGCACTAATCATGTACTCATTAACCGTGTGATGTGGAAAAAATGTTGCGCTACCTTACTTAATCCAAACTAATTAAATGTAAAATAACTTATAAAAAACATGTTTTTTCAATAAACATAATATTCATAATCCATATACCACTTAGTGAAGATCAAAAGGCTTAATCAAATTATCACATAATATGGTAATGAAACAATATTTCAAAATATAAAGTGACAAAAATTGGTGAAATTATATAAAGTGTTGAGGTGCATAAATGCAATGCTGCACTAATCGCATAATTCGATGCAGCCCAAATTGCATTTTCTCTTTAATATATCTCAGTGGATTTGGCCTCTTGCTGTAAGTGATTTAGAGTTGATTCAACAACAGCAGCTTTAAAGAAAATATCTACTGTTAGCAGGGCTGGAGGGTTTGGTTCCAAACTGAAGGCACATGAACTGATACAACTGCTACAGATGGCACCAAGCAAGGCTGGACTGATACTTCTGATGCTGGTTCAGATTGGACTGGAGCTGCTGGCACAGAGAAAGACTGGAATGAGACTAGATAGGCAGCAGACACAAGTACAGTAGCATCTGGCTCAGATGATGGTAATGCTCTTCACTGAGCAGATGTATCACCCAGTAATAGATCAACGGAACAGTCATAACTGCGATGCAGTAAAGTGTCAAGTGACCCTTTTGAAAATAAATTCAGGGACTTCTTTTTTGTATACAAAAGTTTATTGTAAATATAAATGTGAATAAGCATACATACATTATAAACGAATGGACAGTACAAGGATCAGCGTAGTTTCATTGATATACAAATGCATATAGTATTGTAAGATAACATTGAAATACCTATGAAAGATAGATCAGAAATCATTGCACTTTTTTCCCTCATGACTCAAAAAAACCTTAGCCAAGAATCAACTAACATGCGGAGGGTAGAGGGTTTGAATAAAGGAGGAGGTAACCTAGGCTATCGTTAATGGCTGGAGGACCAACTAGACCATTTAGAGTTATATACTTGTAGGCTATCATTAATGGTATGGTAAACTCTTTCCGAGAGCTTGAGAATCTCCATCCGTTCCATCACCTGTTGCCAGGATATGTTGTTGGTTCTCCAATTCAGTGCAACCATCCACTGTATTGAGCTACATAGGGAATGTAGTAATCTAACCTGTGGGGTGGGAATATCAGGAATCCCAGCATAAAGAATGCAAATTTGAGGGGAAAAGGAGATTTTGTGGCCTGAAGTCGCCTCAAACCGTGCTGCTGCAGTTTTGCATATTTGCTCAAGGAATGGGCAGCTTCAGAATGTGTGTAGCATAGTACCCTGTTCAGAGCAGCCCCTGAAACAGTTTGGAGAGACAGATAAATAGAAGGAATGGAGTTTAGAGGGTGTAAAGTACCACCTAGAGAATATTTTAATTGGTGTTTCTCTAAAAGAAATAGCTTTATTGCATTTACGGAGATTTTCTGCCATAGCGTACCAAGATTCAGGGGGAATTGTGACTCCTAGGTCCACTTCCCAGTGTAGCATCTGGGAGGATTTCTCCTCCAGTTGATGATTATTGAGGTAGCTATATATCAGAGAGATCATCCCTCTGTCCCGTGCGGAAGAGAGGCATATCCTCTCAAACAATGTCATGGTGGGGAGGGTGGATAGTGAAAAGTAGTTTGCAAAAAACGATTTTATAAGCCTGTAGTTTTCTATCTCTGAATAGGGGAGGCCATGGACTCTCTGTATCATCTCGAAAGTTTTAAACTCTCATTTAGATTGGAATGAGGATAATGTAAGTAGGTTTTTATCTATCCATAATGAAAAATGCCGCCTGTTGGTATATGCCAGGTTAAATCTGATGTCACCTAGGAATGAGGTAAGAGGAGATATAGGGGAGGAAAGAAGGTGAGTGTCTTTTATTTTAACCCATAATTGGAAGAGGTGGGCTACAACAAGGTTGAGTTTGGAGAGCTTTCTGTAGAGAAAATTTTTGGACCATAATATGCCCTGAAGGTGGTATGGAAGGATAGAGGAAGTTTCAAACCTCTTCCATGGTATATTTTGCATAGGAGAGAACCATTGCGACAGTTGGGAGAGTTTTGTGGCCAGATAATAATGCCAAAGGTTGGGTAAACCCAGGCCGCCCTTTGCTTGAGGTCGGTGTAAGAGAGCGTAGCTATATCTGTTTTTTTTTACCTTCCCAGATAAATTTGTTGATAGTTCTCTGGATACCCTCAATCCTAGTTTTGGGAACAAGTATGGGAAGGGAGCGGAAGTAGTACAATAGTTTAGGGATAATGCTCATTTTGACAGCACAGACTCTGCCCAGGAATGAGATGTGATGAGAGGACCAGGAGTTCATAAGAGAGCCAATGCGTGCGATGATAGGGGGATAGTTAGCTTTATATAATTGTGTATATGAAGAGGTGATGTTGACCCCCAGATATCTGAAGGAGTCTGGGCACCAAATGAAAGGGAAATTATTACCCAATCTAGTCAGTAAATCAGGAGGTAAGTTAAGTGATAGGGCTGAACATTTAGCAGGATTGATTTTAAGGCCCGAGATAGCGTGGAAAGTGTTCAATGTATCTAAGAGCACTGGGATGGAGAGGAGGGGTTCCGTAAGGAACACTAGTGCATCTTCAGCATATAAACTAATCTTGAACTCCGAGTCCCCTCCGGGATACCCACGAATGTCTGTGTTGTGCCTGATGGCCTGAGCAAGAGGCTCTATGGCGAGCGCAAAAAGGAGAGGGGACAGGGGGCAACCCTGCCTGGTTCCTCTGCCCAGCGGGAAGAATTCTGAGTTGTTACCTGGGATTTTGATACGGGTCTGTGGGGCATGGTAAAGGGCATTAAAGCCTTGTAAGAAATTGCCTGTGATTCCGAATTTAGGGAGAAGTTTATTCAAATAGGACCAACTCACGCTATCGAAAGCTTTGTGTATGTCCAAGCTCAAGAGGCAGGCCTGTTTGGAGTTCAAATTAGCATCCTGGATGACATTAGTCACTAGTCTTATGTTGTCCACTATCTGCCTACCTGGTATAAAGCCTGATTGGTCGTGATGGATTAAGGGAGAAATAACTGAGGCCAGTCTGTCTGCAAGGATTCTACCGAATATTTTAAGATCATTATTTAGTACTGATATGGGGCGAAAATTTTGAGGGAGAGTGTGGTCCTTATCGGGTTTAGGGATCAGGGAAAGGTTTGCTAAAAGCATCTCCTCAGGAAATTGATTACCCTCCAGGACATAATTAAAGAGTTTCATAAGATTAGGGGCTAACAAGGGGGAATTTTTTTTATAGTAGGAGGTTGTGAAACCATCCGGGCCCGGGGCCGTGGATACTTTGAGGGATTTAATTACCTGGGAGATTTCTTCTGTAGTACAGGGCCTGTTCAGGGATTCAGTTTGATGGGGATCTAAAGAGGGGAGTCTCAAGTCGTTCAACCATGAGTTGGCAAGTGTATCTGGGTCTATACCCGGGTCGGACAGCAATTTCTTGTAAAAGTCAGTGAAGATATTGAGAACTCCACGTGGATGTGTGATCAGGTTACCATGAGTGTCTCGTAACTTGTAAATATGAGTGGGGTTAACATCTTGATTCAACTTCCTGGCAAACATTGCCGAGGGAGAGTTACTGTGTATCAGAAATTTGGCCTTTGAAAACCTCAATGCCCTTTCTGTGTTTGCTGACAGAATAAGATCAAGGGCTTTGCATTTGGATTGAATCTGATGTGTGATTTCCTGTGAAGTTGAATGTTGTAGTTTATAGTATAATTGATTTAAATCATTTGTCAGACATTTAATATCAGCCAGTCTTTCCCTATTTTTAGCCGCTGCTAATTAATTCAGGGACTTCTTATAGCAAGGTTAAATGTGGAATGTAGGTTTGTATAGATTAATCCGATCAAGCCACTGGATTGTGACCCTGAAGCCAAGGAATGACTAGAATCAAAGGCGTGGATGGAGGATTAATGTCAGGACAAAAAATATTCTAGTTTGACGGTCCCAATTTTAGCTGGAAAGGGTTAGTGGCCTATATCACTTGAATTTGTGAGAGTGGTAGATTATCCACATAAATAAGGTAAACAGAACAGTCCAGAGCATGAGTTTTTAGAGACAAGTGGGTGACCAGAGTTTGATCAATAAAATTTCCGGTGGCTCCGGGATCCACAATGTCCAGGAGTAAATAATAGAACCAGTCCCATAGTAGATAATAGCAGAGATCTTTAGTCAATTCTCCTTCCGAAGAGTCGAAGGTAGACCTAGGAAAATCTTTTCATAATTATCTAGGATTCTGGAGTTTATTAGACATGTGGGGCAAGAGCAAAGCATATGAATCTTGAGGCCACAATACATATAAAGTCCCATGTTACAGTGGTGAGTGGGTTCCTGAACATATAAATGGGTGCAACCTAGCTTCACAGGCTCCTCTTCAGACAGGGCACTGGAGGAGAGGAATTGGTGGTTAAGGAATGTATACATTTCATCTTAGCTGTGTCAAGTTTCAGTTACCTCTTCCGTTGATGGTGGTCAATTCTGATGGCCAGTTTTATGGACCTTTTCCAGTGAAGCTAGGCAAAGGTAGTTGACCCAAGCATATTTGATTTCTTCAGAAAGACCGATTCAGAATTGGCTATGGAATGCTGCATCATTCCATCAAAATCCTGAGGCCCACCTATCTCAGTGGATTTGGCCTCTTGCTGTAAGTGATTTAGTATTGATTAAACAGCAGCAGCATGATCTGGGTCATCGTATAGCAATCCCAGGGCTTCAAAGAAGATATATACTGTTTGCAGGGCCAGATGGTTTGGTTCAAGGCTGAAGGCACAGTACTAGAGGTCACCCAGGGCTGGGTTTTCCACTAGGCACTGTAGGCATGTATGACTAAGCACTAGTTTCAGTGCGAAACGCGTCAGACGTTCAGGTTTTATTTTATTTTGCTGTGACTTGTAGTGCTGTCCTTCTTTTATTAAAGGCTACCATTTGTTCAGAGTGCGTCTGTCCAGAGACAATTTTTGTTCCTGCTTTGCTAAGTGCATTGCCTGCACCTGAGTTGTCTGCAGTGGAGGATATTCATCTGGGTTCCCACCTGTAGCGGCTACTCCCTTTTCACTATAGGTGTGTACATACGGGCACCCATCAGTTTGAGTTTTTTGTGTTAAATTGATACTAAAGTCATGCTTTATTTTGCTTTAAAAATAACAAACATATCATACATACTTGCTCTGTGCAGTGGTTTTGCACAGAGCATCCTGCATCCTCCTCTTCTCATGCCCCTCAATGCTCCTGGCCCCTCCCTCCTGATGAGTGCCCCCACAGCAAGCAGCTTGCTATAGGGGCACCCGAGCTGAGCCACAGCTCCTCGTATTCATTCAGACACAGCCGTGGTTCAACCCCACCCCCTATCTTCTCTCCTGATTGACTTTGATTGGCAGTAGTGGGAGCCAATGGCACCACTGCTGTGTCTTAGCCAATCAGGAGGGAGAGTCCCAGATGACCCAGGCACTCATGCACATCTCTGACTAAAGATAATGCTAACATAGGTATTAGGGGAGCTGAGGGGGGCTGCTACAGACAAAGTTTTTTTTTTTTTTTATCTTAATGCATAGAACCTTCTGCCTTACAACCACTTTAAGCCTTTTGCTGACAGCACAATCCCCCCATGTATTCCGGGATCCATTTGCCCATCTGTGGGTTCAGGACTGATATGGCAGGTGCCAGTTGAACATCGGACACATGTCCATTTTCTTTCCTTCTTGTTGGTGACCGGGATCACTTCTGGGTCAGTGGTCACCCTATCACTTTCCACATTTAGCATATCCAAAAAGAGATGTATTGCAATGCGATCTGCATTTTAATACATTCAGTGGAGCCCAGAGGAGACACACAGGGGAAGGTCCAGAGGTGGTTCACGCCACACCAGCTGGAGCCAGAAATGCTGGTGTGCGATAATGGCACAAACCTCCTGCCTGCCCTTAGACAGAGAAAGTTGACACACTCTGCAAACTTGCGCTGCATGGGCTCCCTCATTCTTCAAAGCCTGCAAAAGCACTTGAGAATATGTGGCATCAAGAAGAGGGAGGGATCACTATTGGTTGGCAACCCTCCTTGACCACCGTTACATGTGGAAAGTCTCAGAACTCATCCTGTCCCCACAGAGGGAGCAGAAGATGAAATCTCTTGAGGACACCTTAAAGTGAAGTTCCAGCCCTTTTTGTGTTTATTAAAAGTCAGCTGCTGACTTTTAATAAACACACACTCACCTGTCCTATGATCCAGTGATGCGGGCGCCCAAACCCTCAGTTCTCTCCCCCGGCGCCGGCATCACAAGTGTGAGCACTCCGCTATAACAGCTTGAGGCTTCACAGCCGGGTGCACACTGTGCATGCGCAAGTCGCGTTACACCTCCTCAATGGCCGGGCAATCTTCTGGGACCTGTGACGTGTCCCAGAAGATAGGATGGAGGGGGAGAGGAAAACTTCTGCTTGAGTCACCTAGGTGGCCCGAGCAGAAGTGGGAGCTGGGTACCTGCCAACTTCTAGCTCATTATTTAATACTCGCCTTCGATCGAAGCCCCCACAGCCAACCTCATAAAACGCTCGGGCGCTAACATCTTTCCCGGGGGTTACTTCTATGCATGCGTGCAGGAGCCACCAGTCACTGCACTGCCTCCCTTTGGAATGGCTCGATCGCCGTTGCTAAAGTGCGACTGTGCCGAAAAATAAATTGTTGTTTTAAATTTGGGCCCCTTTTTGAAAAGTAGACAGTCCAAGGTATTTAGTAAGAGGCATGGCAAGTTTTTTTGAAGCTGTCATTTTTTGCCACAATTCTTGGGAAAATTAAGAAATGTTTTATTTATTTTTTTGTTTTACACACAATTGGCATACAAACAAGTTATTTCTCATACACAGCATATGAATACTTACAATTACACCCCAAAATACATTATGTTACTCCTCCCGAGTATGGTGATACCACATGTGTGTCTTTTTCACAACCTGGCCACATAGAGAGGTCCAACATGCAGGGAGCACCATCGGGCATTCTAGGAGCATAAATTACACAACATTTTTTTCCACAAGTCTTTGGAAAATGTGGGAATAAAATGAAAACGTATTTTTTTTACACAGTTGTAAATGTATATGATATCTAACACATAGCATGTACATGTGTGTTTTTTTTTGTTTTGTTTTTCACACAATTGTCATAATATAATATGTTATTTCTCACACACAGCATATGCATACTTCCAATTACACCCCAAAATACATTCTGCTACTCCTGAGTATGGCGATACCACATTTGTAAGACTTTTACACAGCCTGGTTGCATAAAGAGGTCATTGAATTAGTACCTTCAGTATCTTTTTGCATCCGGAAAAACAACTCCAGCTGGTTTAATGACCAGCTGACGTTGCTAAAGCAAGAGCGTAGAAGAGCAGAAGCTGCGTGGAAAAGGTGCTCTTCAGATAAAAACCACACCATTTACAAGATAATAACAAAGAAATATCACAAAGAAATCTTCACGGCCAAAAGAATTTCTCCAACATCATCGCAAATGCCCTTAACCGCCCCCGAGAACTCTTCAAGCTGGTCACTCAGACTATGAATCCAGCTTGTTTAGAGGCCCCCAATTCTGATTCACAAGAATTTTGCAACAAATTATCGGATTATTTCATTAATAAAATTAAAAAACTGTGAAAGTATTCAGCAAAATGGAACCGTCACCAACTCCCCCCCAAATCACAAACCTAATACCCACATAAATCCGCCGCAATCACCAAAATTCACTCTAAAACCCATTTCCATCGATGCCACTAAAAACATCATCGGGACTCTGCGTAATAGCACAGCACCCAATGATATCATCCCCACTAAACTGCTGAAAGAAAGTGCCGATATACTGGCACCAGCTATCACGCAGGTCATAAACCAATCATTCAAGGAGGGCATGGTGCTAAAACAAGGTACAATAAAACCAATTCTAAAAAAAAACTACCCTCGACCCCAAAGACCCAAACAACCGGAGGCCCATAACAGCTCTAAATGTCTTCTCCAAGGTAATGGAGAAAGTAGTTGTACAACAGCTGCAACTGCATTTAGACACCCATAAATTACTCGATCCGTTTCAATCAGGAATCCGTCCAGGAAACGGAACAGAAACGGCGCTGCTCAAAATATGGGATGACTCTCTAGAGGCCGCAGATGAAGGAGAATCTTGTCTCCTGATACTGCTGGACCTAAGCGCGGCTTTTGACACTGTAGACCACGGACTACTACTGGCTAGGCTAGCTGAAGTAGCCGGAGTCGCTGAAGGTGTTTTACCCTGGTTCTCCTCCTTCTTGGAAAACCGATCACAAATAGTGAAACTGGGGTCTTTCACTTCTGAAAAACGTACGGTGTCATGCGGAGTCCCTCAGGGATCTCCCTTATCGCCCGTATTGTTTAATATCTATCTTCGCCCTCTCTTTGAAATCATCAGTAACCAGAAGTTACTTTACCACTCCTATGCAGATGACACACAACTGTATTTCCGCATCTGCAACAAAAAGGATCATTCTCTTGGACTAGGGAAATGCCTCACTCTAATAGATAACTGGATGACAAACAGTTATCTTAAACTCAATGGTTTCCAAAACAGAATTTCTCATGTTTCACGCTAACCAGAAAAATCACCCCGCATCAACATGGACTCCCCCACCCATTCTGGGTAAAACTATCACCCCTAGCACCAAAGTCAAAAGTCTCGGAGTCATTTTCGATACCTACATGACAATTGATGCACAAATAGGGTCAGTAGTCAGCTGATCCCACCATATGCTGCGCCTACTACGCAGACTCACGCCCTTTATCCCGAAAGAGGACATTGCAGTCGTGGTGGGAACAATCATCAATTCCAGACTCGACTACGCAAATGCCCTCTATCTAGGACTCCCCAAATACCAAATCACTCGTCTGCAAGTCGTTCAAAATACGGCCGCTCGACTAGTGACTGGGAAAAAACCATGGGAATCAATCAATCCCTTCATTGGTTGCCAGTAAAAGACAGAATCACTTTCAAGGCACTCTGCCTAATACATAAGTGTATTCAAGGCAACGCCCCCCAATATCTATGTGAAAAAATAAAAGCCCATAACCCCAATCGCATTCTGCGATCCACCAATCAAAACCTCCTCCAGATACCCAAAGCCAGATACAAGTCCAAAAGAGATTGAAGATTTGTAGTCCAGGGACCTCGCCTGTGGAATGCACTACCAACCACTATCCGACTGGAGTCGGACCACTTGGCCTTCAGGAGAAAGATTAAAACCCATCTCTTCTGAGGTCAAGGGGTTCCTTACCCATGAAATGGATACAGCACCCAGAGGCGATTCAGTTTGCAGTTTTCAGTTTCTCTTCAGGCATTCTTGTAAACTCATAAATTAAATTAATTCCATTCCTACCTATCACACTTTTAAGGTCCTGGAGCACCAGGACAGTAAAATTACCCACAAAATGACCCCATTTTGGAAAGCAAACACCCCATGTTATATTCTATGAGGCATGGGCTGCAGACAGGTACTCGGGTACTCTGATGGGCTGGAGACAGGTACTAGGGTAATCTGATGGGCTGCATATTGATACACGGGTACTTTGATGGGCTGGAGACAGGTGCTCAGATAATCTGATGGGCTGATAGGCTGTACTTGGATACTCTGATGGGCTGCTGAAAGGTACTCTGGTAATCTGATGGGCTGGTGACAGGTACTTGGATATTCTGATGGACTGCTGATAGGTACTCTGGTAATCTGATGGGCTGTAGATAGGTACTCTGATGGGCTGCAGATAGGTACATGGGTACTCTTATGGGCTGGTGACAGGTACTATTATGGGCTGGTGACTGGTACTCTGATGGGCTGGTGACAGGTATTCGGGTACTCTGATGGGCTGGTGAGTTACTTGGGCATGCTTGATAGGGGCGGGGACAGGAACTCAGGTAGTCTAATGGGCTGGTGACAGGTACTTGGGCCATCTGATGGACTGATGACATGTACTTGGGCAATCTGATCGGCTGGTGACAGGTACTCGGGTAATCTGAGGGATTGCGACAGGTACTCACTTACTTTGATGGTGACAGGTACTTTGATGGGCTAGTGACAGATCCTCTTTATTACTGGGGTGTCAATCAGTGTGTGTTGGTGTTAACTGTTAGTGTTAACAAGCTGTTACCACAATCTCGTCCTCACACACGATTGGTGTGTGAGGAGGAGAACCCGGTAACAGCTCGTTACCGCGGTTTGTTTACATTCTGTGACTGGACACAGCCAGTCACTTTGCTCTTTAACACAATTGGGGATGGGCTCTGTCAGGGTGACAAGAATCCGTCCCTGATTGCTGCTCGGCATGCATGAGTGCCGTGCATGAGGACAGTGCATGTGACCAGCTGTGATTGGGCACAGCCGGGCACGTGGTAAAGAAACATTTTATTGGCGCTCTACACTGAACTGGGATGGGCTGTGTCCCGAGGAACACTCCTCATCCCCGTTCACCATTCTGAGGGCCCCAAGGGGCATGAGCAGTGAGATCGGGAGGACATTATTTGATGACAGCCAAGGATGAGAGAGTGAGTGCTTGAGAAACTTATATAGCGCAACACATGCGAACTGAATCGCCTCTGGGCGCTTAGTATCCTTTCCCTACTGTACTTTTGCCCTCAGAAAAGATGGGTTTTGAGTTTTTTTCTGAAGGCCAGGTGATTCACCTCCAACCGGATGCTGGTTGGTAGAGCGTTCCATAGTCTAGGTCCTTGGATTCCAAATATTCTTTCTCCTTTGGACTTGTATCTGGCTTTGGGTATCTGGAGTAGATTTTGGTTGGTGGATCGCAGAACGCGATTGGAGTTGTGACATTTTAATTTTTCGCATGGATATTGGGGGGCATTTCCTTGAAAACACTTGTGTCAGAGTGCCTTAAAGGTGATTGTCTTTTACTGGCAACCAATGAAGGGATCTCAGTGAAGGTGAGATTGATTCCCAAGTTTTTTTTCCCAGTAACAAGTCGAGCGGCCATATTTTGAACGACTTGCAGACGAGTGATTTGATATTTTGGGAGTCCGAGGTAGAGGGAATTTGCAAAGTTGAGTCTGGAGTTTAGAATTGTACCCACCATGACTGCTATGTCTTTCGGGATAAAGGTAATGAGTCTATGTAGCAGGCGCAGTAGATGGTGGGATCCGCTGACTACTGACCCTATTTGTGCATCCATTGTCATGTGGGTGTCAAAAATGACTCAGAGACTTGTGACTTTGCTGCTAGGGGTGATGGTTTGTCCCAGAATGGGCGGCGGTGTCCATATTGGTGCGGGACGTCTCTTTCGGTTGGCGTGAAACAGGAGAAGTTTTGAGGCTTCTGTTAAGAGAGGAGCAGTGGAGAAGGGGGCTAACTTAGTGATGCCTTTAAAGATTTTTGTAGTCCCCTGTGCCTATGGCTGTCAGCTTCCACATCCTATCGGCAGCATCTTCATCATATGATGTGAGATTATCTAGGGGTAAATACAGATATGGAGAGCTTTCCAGTTGACAATCCACTGGGTTACTGGGTCATGAGAATAGACTACTGACCACAACTTGCCCAGTATAAAATAGAGCTGCTGGGCTGCCCTGCATACAGTGTAGGGTGACCACATTTCCATACAGCCATTCAGGGACACCCCCCCCCCCCCAGCAAGCAGCGGTCGGTGACATCACAAGGAGGCAGTGCCGCCATATGACGTGGCCGAGAGGCCCCGCCCCTTACCTATTTAAGCATTTGTTTCATGTATGGAAGCCCAACACTGCAGCTGCAGGCAGCCACTTAGATTCACAGAGTGTAATTGTTCTTGCGATGTTGGGCTAACATACATGAAACAAATGCTGTTTATATCTAAGGCACTAAAGTTGTATATAAAACCCTGTACTTTATACCACAAAAGAAATACAAATGACACAAGGGATCTGGGGTAAAAACTGCACATACACTGACCTACCCGACTACTACACTGACCTACTGTACCTGATTCCTACACTGACCTACCTGACCACTACACTGACCTTCCTGATCCCTACACTGACCTACCTGACCACTACACTGACCTTCCTGATCCCTACACTGACCCAATTGATTGCTGCATTGAAATACCTGACCACTACACTAACCTGATTCCTACACTGACCTACCTGATCATTACACTGACCTACCCGATTCCTACCCCGTCCATTGGGGGAGCATGTCAGATCCTCAGCTCTAAGGGACTAATGCTGGGACCTGTAGTCCTTCATTAGGAGGATGAGGCCAGTGGCAGACTGGCAGTGCTGGGGGCATGGGTTAAGTGGCAGTGCTTGGGAAGGGATGGGATCACTAACTCTCACTTGCTGTCACCTGTTAGTGTCCATTTGGGAGGGGAGAGGGGCTTGGTGAGGGTGAGAGAAGGGGTGGGAGAGAGAGAGAGAAGGGGTGGAAGAGAGAGAAGGGTGGGAGAGAGAAGGGGTGGGAGAGAGAGAGAAGGGGTGGGAGAGAGAGAGAGAGAGAGAAGGGGTGGGAGAGAGAGAGAGAGAGAGAGAGAGAAGGGGTGGGAGAGAGAGAGAGAGAGAAGGGGTGGGAGAGAGAGAGAGAAGGGGTGGGAGCGAGAGAGAGAGAAGGGGTGGGAGAGAGAGAGAAGGGGTGGGAGAGAGAGAAGGGGTGGGAGAGAGAGAGAAGGGGTGAGGTAGAGAGAGAGAGAAGGGGTGGGGGAGAGAGAGAGAAGGGGTGAGGGAGAGAGAGAGAAGGGGTGATGGAGAGAGAGAGAGAGAGAGAGAGAGAAGGGGTGAGGGAGGGAGAGAGAGAAGGGGTGAGAGAGAGAGATAGAGAGAAGGGGTGGGAGAGAGATAGAGAGAAGGGGTGGGAGAGAGATAGAGAGAAGGGGTGGGAGAGAGATAGAGAGAAGGGGTGGGAGAGAGAGAGAGAAGGGGTGGGAGAGAGAGAGAGAGAAGGGGTGGGGGAGAGAGAGAAGGGGTGATGGAGAGAGAGAGAGAGAGAGAGAGAGAGAGAGAGAGAAGGGGTGGGAGAGAGATAGAGAGAAGGGGTGGGAGAGAGATAGAGAGAAGGGGTGAGGGAGAGAGAGAGAAGGGGTGATGGAGAGAGAGAGAGAGAGAGAGAGAGAGAGAGAGAGAAGGGGTGGGAGAGAGATAGAGAGAAGGGGTGGGAGAGAGATAGAGAGAAGGGGTGGGAGAGAGATAGAGAGAAGGGGTGGGAGAGAGAGAGAGAGAGAAGGGGTGGGAGAGAGAGAAGGGGTGGGAGAGAGAGAGAGAGAAGGGGAGAGAGAGAGAGAGTCAGAGAGAGAGAAGGGGTGAGGGAGAGAGAGAAGGGGTGGGAGAGAGAGAGAGAAGGGGGGAGAGAGAGAGAGAGAGAGAGAGAGAGAGAGAGAGAAGGGGTGCGGGAGAGAGAGAGAGAGAGAGAAGGGGTGGGAGAGAGAGAGAGAGAAGGGGAGAGAGAGAGAGAAGGGGTGAGGGGGAGAGAGAGAGAGAGAAGGGGTGGGTGGGAGAGAGCGAGAGAGAAGGGGAGAGAGAGAGAAGGGGAGAGAGAGAGAGAGAGAGAAGGGGTGGGGGAGAGAGAGAGAGAGAGAAGGGGTGGGAGAGAGAGAGAGAGAAGGGGTGGGAGAGAGCGAGAGAGAAGGGGAGAGAGAGAGAAGGGGTGGGGGAGAGAGAGAGAGAGAGAGGGGGTGGGAGAGAGCGAGAGAGAAGGGGAGAGAGAGAGAAGGGGAGAGAGAGAGAGAGAGAGAAGGGGTGGGGGAGAGAGAGAGAGAGAGAAGGGGTGGGAGAGAGAGAGAGAGAAGGGGTGGGAGAGAGCGAGAGAGAAGGGGAGAGAGAGAGAAGGGGTGGGGGAGAGAGAGAGAAGGGGAGAGAGAGAGAGAGAGAAGGGGTGGGGGAGAGAGAGAAGGGGTGGGAGAGAGAGAAGGGGTGAGAGAGAGAGGGGGATGGGAGAGAGAGGGGGATGGAAGAGAGAGAGTGGGGGGGGGGTGGTGAGTGAAATTGACCCCCTAAGCTGGCCTGCAGTCCTTCCTGTACCCCCTGTCCCAGCCCCTGTCTGTGGGTAGGTGTGTGTGATGTATGCACCTACCTCCAGACCATCCTTGTCCTCTCTGTCAGCCTTGATGATAGGCACAGCTGGAGAAGTTGGGAGAAGGTGTGCAGGCTCTGGGAGGATGTCACTGCTGCTCAGGTCTTCTCTCACTCCCTCTCGTGCTGTTCCTTCCAGTCAGCCTCCTGCTTCTCCCCGGGGCCACCACTCTCTGTTCTTCTCAGATGATCCTGCTGCTCTCCCTCTCAGATCAGAAGCTGTGTCCCTCTCTGGTATGTCAGGGGGCAGCCTCGGAGCTCAGCTGCTTTGGGTCCCAGGAGGCAGACAGAGCAGAAGCGCGGAGGTTGGAGGAGGAAGTGAAATCCTCCCGCGCTTTCAGTTCTGAACAGAGGGGTGCACTGCAGCCGTGATGTCACTGGTTGCTACACGCCAAGCGGCTGTAGCAACCAGTGAGCACAATAAAAGTCATGGGGAGGTGGTTCTGCATGCCGCAGACAGCGCTACCGTGGCTCAGACTCTGCTGAATTCATAATGACTTTACCCAGTGCTTCATTCCGGGACATTGTATTGTCCCGCAATGAAGGCATCCGGGAACAGGGACACAGATGCCAATTAAGGGACAGTCCCGGGCAATCCGGGACACGTGGGCACCCTAATACAGTGTGCTTTCCTAAGGGGCATTGAGTGTTGCTGAAGGTTTTGTGATGGATAAGAGAGCGCATTTGTGCACAGACTCCATGGACAGGATGACATTTATCAAAATGAATCAGTCCTAGATTATCAGTAGTGTTGAGCAGAATATGCCATATTCGATTTCGCAATATATCTCGAATATATATTCGAATATTCGAGATATATTCGCTAAATTCGAATATTCGTGATATTTTATCGAAATTAAATGATTGCGATTTTTCGCTATTGCGAATGCGAAAATAATTGCGAATTTTTAATAACTGCGGTAGGAGCACTCTAATTGGCTCACAATATTCTTGATATTTTGTCGAAATTTCGCAAAATGCGAATGCGATATTGATGGCGAAATTTCGACAACAGCGCTAGGAGCACTCTGATTGGCTCAGAATATTCGTGATATTTTATCGAAATTTCGCAAAATGCGAATGCGATATTTATTGCGCAATTTCGACAAATGCTGGAGGAGCGCTCTGATTGGCTCAGAATATTCGTGATATTTTATCGAAATATCGCAACATGCGAATGCGATATTTATTGCGCAATTTCGAGAAATGCTGTAGGAGCACTCTGGCTCAGAATATTCGTTATATTTTATCGAAATATCGCAACATGCGAATGCGATATTTATTGCGCAATTTCGAGAAATGCTGTAGGAGCGCTCTGATTGGCTCACTCTGAAATCGAATATTCGAGATATTTTAACGCAATTTCACAAAATGCGAATGCGAAATTGATTGCAGATATTTCGAAAACTGCTGTAGGAGCACTCTGAAATCGAATATTTATGATATTTTAGCCAAAAAATATTGCGATCGCGATTTTTCGATCGCGCATGCGCAATCGCGCGAACAACACGCGACCATTTCCTGGACCCTTGCCAGTTTCCAACTTTATGATCGCAACGCAATCGCAGAGCAAGATGGTTGGAAGTAATTTCACTGTATCTGAGGAAAAGATGCTGATTTGTGTAAGTATTTTGACCACTGTTATTTCATTATCTTCAACTGCATTTTAGTCTAGTTTAAAAGTTAGTATATATGATCAGATATTAGTATTTCACAAACAATGTGTCTCCTGCTTTTACAAAACTACAAGTCCCAGCATGCCTGGACAGCTGCAGACACCCTGGTTGGTAAATGTGTATTTAGGCACTTTTCCTTGTTATTTAGCATAATGAATTTAACATTTTTTTGGACATAGGACGTATGCGAACGTCCTGACTTCAGGGTCCTCAAGGCCCAAGGACGTTCGAATACATATTGCCCTTTAGATGTTGCAGAACTACAACTTCCAGCATGCCTGGGAATGCTGGCACTTCTAGTATTGTAAGTTCTGCAGGCCCACATTTTTCAGGCCTTTATGCACGGGTCTCTAAACTGTGGCACCCTAGATGCAGCAAAAGTAAAATTCTTAGCATGCACTGACAGACCGTGGCTGATGGGAGTAGTAGTTTTGCAACAGCTGGAGGTGGACTGGTCTTGAAACCCTGAGTTAGGTAACAAACCCGTAGTGTTTTGCAACCATTCTGCCTCCAGCTGTTTTTTTTCTGTTGAAAAGCCTGTGGCGTGCAAAACACAACCCAAAAACTCCACCCGGTGCAGGGAAAAATTTGCACACACCTAAAGAGTGACATCACAAAAAACTGCGACGGTTGCATACGTCAGTGGTCCTCCGAAAAGGTCCCGTCTCTGACCCCCCGGGGGGTTAGGCTCCTGACAGGGAAAAGAGTTACTGTGGTCCATACAGCCGAAGCCATATGGACCCATCTCGGTCCAAGCAGCCGAAGCCACAAGGACCCAACATCCTCGGAGGGACTGCCGAAACAGAACCCTCCTCGGTGAGGCTCCCCCGAAGGGAGACCCCATGAGAGCCGGTGAACCTAACCAGAAGGCCGAGTCTACCAACTCCCAAGACTTTCAGAGACCGGCCCGAGGACCAGCACCCTACTCGCCACACATAAAGTGCAAGCACCAAAACAAAAAGAGTGACAAACAAAACAGAACACGGGGAAAAATAATAAAAGAAAGTGGGGAAAAGGAAGATGGGAGAGTGAGGAAAGTGACCAATGTGAAATAATTCTGCCTCCAGCTGTTGCAAAACTAAAACTCCCTGCATGCAACTGGCTGCAATTACCCCCCCCCCCCTCTCCCCCAATGTGAATGTACAGGGTATATTCACATGGGCTGTGGCTTACAGTGTGCTTCTAGCTGAAGCAAATTCGGCGCTGCAGCTCAAACCCTCAGCGGGAAACTACTGTGAACCCCATGCCCCTCTGACTGTACCTTAAAAACACTACACCACACTAAATATAAATGAAAAAACATAACATATACACATACCCCTACATAACCACCCTCACCTCCACATTAAAAGAAAACATCTTGTACGGCACTGTTTCCTAAACGGAGCCTACAGCTGTTGCAAAACAACTCCCCGTTATTACTGGACAGCCATTAACTGTCCAGGCATGCTGGGAGTTAAAGTATAATTGTTGTACAGCTGGTGACGGTGAGCTACATGGTGTATCAGAGCATGCTGGTAGTTGTAGTTGTTAAATAACATCAACTCCATTATTTATTCAAAATTAATTCATCAAAAGGTCAAAATAAACAAACATATTATTGTTCCTATATAAAGATAGGGATGAAAAAAAATAATCTATTGTACAGGCCCATTATCAGTGTCCAAAAATAATTATAGCGGTCAGATGAATAGCAACGCATATCTCCCCTATACGTGTATCCTGTGTTGTTAATAATATATACATAATTATGCAAATGATAATGGCTGCTATATTTATGCAAAAAAGGTGGCGACCGAAATGGCAGGATATAAAATCTGTCATGTTACCCCTGTCATTGATTAATAAGGCGAGAATGCTTCCAATTGTTGAATACCATACATTTACGTCATATATCCATAAGGCTGTCAACAAAAGTATTACAATATACTTTGTTCTTCATCTTGCAGAAGTTCCTGGAAACAGGGTATGACCAGCTCCGCAGGCAGCCAGAGAAAAAGGCTGTGGTCAGCGCCCTAATGACCGACTTCGGCGGCCAACACAATCAGCTGGCGATTGTGAAGAAGTGGTCTGACCTGAAGAGGCGCCACATGGAACAGGTCAGACGTCTTCGGGATAGATATCATCCAGGTAAGTTATTGTTGACAGTTATGTTTTTTTTTTCCAAAGTGTATTTTGTGCGTGAACTCGAGAGAGAGAGGAGCCGGCCTGCAGGAGTTGGGAGGCCTCCCCCAGAGGCAATCTGCCACCTTTCTCCATGCCCCGGGTGGCAATGGCGGGTGTGAGGGGGTCCTCCCAACCCCACCTCGCATAGCACACCCACCGGGGGCGGGGCTGAGACCACCAAACTCAATTCACATATAGCCGAGAGCGGGATCCGAACCCCTAGCTGCAGAGGTGAATCGCTTGTCAGCGCAGTGGCAATCGCGTTGAGCCACCGCAGCTCCTTTGGTGACAGTTATGTAAGGTCATATGTAATTCATGTAAGGTCAGATGTTGTTAACCAAGATGCCATGTTGTGCTAACATATATCACCACTAGCCAAGGTATTCATAGTACTGTTGAAAAAAGACATGGGACAGCAGACAGGAACACAGAAGTTATGTGGGAACATACTTTTCCCATTGCTTTGCATGGGACTTTAAACAAAAACCCAGACCCTCACCAATGTGGGTAGTTAAGGGATAAATTAACGATCCTATACTTTAAGTGGACGTATAGGTAACATGTGACCAAGTGTTATTGAAATATCTACAGCTGTTATGAAGTAACATGTATTTCCCATAGAGTTGAATGGGACTTTAAAGAAAAACCCCGACCATGGCAAATGGGGGTGGGTAAGGGTTAAACCACCTATCCTATGTTTGTAGCTGACATATAAGTAACCTGTGTGCCAAGTTTCATGTAAATATCTTTAGCCGTTTGTACGTGATGCTGGAACATACATACATACATACATGCACACACACGTTGAGTTTTATATATATAGATTCCCACTAAATTCCTGTGTTAGGCGTGGGGTTGTTATAGTAATCCCGTGTGCTCCATCAGGCCCTTTTTTTAACATGAGATCGTCTGAACAAAACAAAGGAGACAAAAACAGCTCATTTTAACATGGTGGCATCCCAGCTCACGCTCAGTCCCCTGTAGTGCCCACAAGACCCTTTAATATAACATTGTCCCATTGGTTAACTGTCTATATAAATCAATTTGTATTCATATACAATACAGCAGAGTACACAGAATTTGCATACGTCATTAGAAAACATTTTTATAATATATGAACATTGTGTTATTATAGGAGCTCCAATACCAGTTGTTCGCGCCAAGCGCAGAAGGCGCCAGGCCGATGAGGAGGAGGAGGAGGATGGGGCAGAGGAGGATGCGGCAGAGGAGGAGATGGATGAGGAGGAGCAGCCAGGGCCCTCCCACTCGCCAACCCCAGCTCCTGTTAAGGAGCAAGCTGAGGAGCTTCCCCCCCCCCACCCCAACTTCTCAAGCAGACGAGCAGGAGGAAGACAGCGGTCCTGTGAGCCTCGCTCAGCAAGGTAAATATGTGCACAATGATTAATAACATTTTAACAATAAAATGTAGATATAAAAATGGACAACATATAAAGCGCACCCGTCAGATTGTAGAACCATAATATGGTATTTATGATAGAAGTATACAGGTAGTGCAGAATTATTAGGCAAGTTGTATTTTTGAGGATTCATTTTATTATTGAACAACAACCATGTTCTCAATGAACCCCAAAAACTCATTAATATCAAAGCTGAATATTTTTGGAAGTAGTTTTTAGTTTGTTTTTAGTGTTAGCTATTTTAGGGGGATATCTGTGTGTGCAGGTGACTACTATTACTGTGCAGAATTATTAGGCAACTTAACAAAAAAATAAATATATACCCATTTCAATTATTTATTTTTAACAGTGAAACCAATATAACATCTCAACATTCACAAATATACATTTCTGACATTCAAAAACAAAACAAAAACAAATCAGTGACCAATATAGCCACCTTTCTTTGCAAGGACACTCAAAAGCCTGACATCCATGGATTCTGTCAGTGTTTTGATCTGTTCACCATCAACATTGCGTGCAGCAGCAACCGCAGCCTCACAGACACTGTTCAGAGAGGTGTACTGTTTTCCCTCCTTGTAAATCTCACATTTGATGATGGACCACAGGTTCTCAATGGGGTTCAGATCAGGTGAACAAGGAGGCCATGTCATTAGTTTTTTTTCTTTAATACCCTTTCTTGCCAGCCACGCTGTGGAGTACTTTAACACGTGTGATGGAGCATTGTCCTGCACGAAAATCATGTTTTTCTTGAAGGATGCAGACTTCTTCCACTGCTTGAAGAAGGTGTCTTCCATAATCTGGCAGTAGGACTGGGAGTTGAGCTTGACTCCATCCTCAATCCGAAAAGGCCCCACAAGCTCATCTTTGATGATACCAGCCCAAACCAGTACTCCACCACCACCTTGCTGGCGTCTGAGTCGGACTGGAGCTCTCTGCCCTTTACCAATCCAGCCACGGGCTCTTCCATTTGGCCCATCAAGACTCACTCTCATTTCAGCAGTCCATAAAACCTTAGAAAAATCTTTCTTGAGATATTTATTGGCACAGTCTTGACGTTGCAGCTTGTGTGTCTTGTTCAGTGGTCGTCGTCTTTCAGCCTTTCTTACCTTGGCCATGTCTCTGGGTATTGCACACCTTGTGCTTTTGGGCACCCCAGTGATGTTGCAGCTCTGAAATATGGCCAATCTGGTGGCAAGTGGCATCTTGGCAGCTGCACGCTTGACTTTTCTCAGTTCATGGTCAGTTATTTTGCGCCTTTTTTTTTCCACACACTTCTTTTGACCCTGTTGACTATTTTGAATGAAACGCTTGATTTTTCGATGATCACGCTTCAGAAGATTTGCAATTTTAAGAGTGCTGCATCCCTCTGCTAGATATCTCTCTATTTTGGACTTTTCAGAGTCTCTCAAGTCCTTCTTTTGGACCATTTTGCCAAAGGAAAGGAAGTTGACTAATAATTATGCACACCTTATATAGGGTGTTGATGTCATTAGACCACACACCTTCTCATTACAGAGATGTACATTACCTAATATGCCTAATTGGTAGTAGGCTTTCGAGCCTATACAGCTTGGAGTGAGACAACATGCATAAAGAGCATGATGTGGTCCAATTACTCATTTGCCTAATAATTCTGCACTCCCTGTATGTGTTAGACACACAACAAATGTATAGACATGATAATGATTGATTAATAAGCAAAAAAAAAAATTTTATGTATTTGTTAACGGTCTTTGTAATCAAATTGTTTTTTCTTATATCATAACAGCTGTAAAAGAGATTATGCAGAGACAAGCAGCAATAACGAAAAGGCAAGAATTAATTATTGCTAACCAGAGGAAAATGTGCTATTTAGCCAATCAAAACAAGCAACTGGAGGAGCAACAAATGAGAGAAATGCGTGAATTGGAAAAATTGCAGAAGCGCATGAGCCAATCACTTTGATTTTTTTTTTATAATAAAAAATATTATTTTTTGGAAATGTTTCATTTCTTTTTGAGATAGATTTTTAGGTTTTTCAACACATCTAACTTCACATCGAACAAATCAACATCAACACATCTAACTTCATAATAAGCAACAACATTTTATACTATTAATTTATTTAACATAAACCTAGGACAAACTAAAGCACACGGACACAGACACGACGAACACAAAATAAACTGTTGAAAAATGAACATAACAAAAGCAACAATATATATATATATATATATATATATATATATATATATACAGAGAGAGAGAGAGAGCAAGAAAGAGAGAGAGAGTGCAGATTTGCTCTTGCAGACAGCCTAATGGTTGCAGTATAAAGGCCGCAAACCAGGGTTTAACATAAGGTTCATTGTTTTAGTTACACTTGCTGTTACGATCCGGTCTGGTAGCTTGTAGCGGAGGCTGTTGGTGGATCCGCTGTGCCAGAGAGGTCATGAAGCTTTACTCAGCATGGAGGCAGCAGCAGTAGTATTAAAATATAATGTAACTAGACAATGCATTTCCTGAGGAAAATGCGAGTGGGAATGCTGAATAGCTTAATTGCTGAGCCCCTTGCCAAAGACATTCACCATAACCACTACACTATCTTTAGGACACACAGCTTCTTTCTCTATCTGCAAAGTATAGAGTATGCTGACTTCCTGGTCGCCCCTCCCCCCTCAAGAGGTTTCCCATCCCCCCCAGGTCAGTGAGGAGGAATATTGCACTGAGGTCAGGAAAGTTATTTATGGAAAGAAATAACATTACAAACGCTTTTAATTCACAGATCAAATACATGATTTAAGCCTCCAAACAAAGCTTAATAAATCCTCAACCGTACATGCGATCGATACAACGACTACACCGTTTGAAATACACGGCCCTTGTGAACGCATCAATATGAAATTTATGTTGATAAACTTAAAAATGTGGCCATGTCTGCCATTTAGAAAAGAGCGTCTTTGTGAGTTTTGCAGCAACATTTTTTAGATAATTTAACATGAGAGTCTATGAGACATAATTTCTGGCTGTTGCTCCAATAACTACAACTAAAATACGTATCGCAGAATTGATCACATTGCCAGAAACCAGACAAGCATAGCTACGTTTTGATATAAAAATTGTGTATGAAAAGTAGATCTTGTGGGCGTGAGAGCAATTTGTTTCCCCTTTTTTTAAAGATATTTTTAATTACAAAGATCTCCAATGTTAAGGTCACATGACAGACTCTAAATCCCCTCCATAGGATTACATTATAACCGATTGAATTTTCGTAAAAAATTCGCCAAACGTAAATTGCGTTTTCACCAAAAATTGTAAACGATAACGATCTGAAAAGTCATAGCCGGATAGCTAAATATTTTGTGACCGCTTTAAAGTTTGTTTAGTGTCTGTAAGTGAAAGTATGAAGTAGCTGAAACTTTTGGCAGGGCATGTGATTTCAAAGGGGAAAAGGATGTTCTCATTGACTTCAATGTTAAAAAAAAAGGTCTAAAAGCTTAAAATTTATAAAAGTTTAAATAGTCCAAAAAAACTTGAGGAAGTCCCATCATTAGCTGAACGAGACGAACATTTTTACAGTTGAATAGCTGAAAGTATGCCGAAGTTACGCAGAACCAAAAAACGTAAGGAATAATAAGAATACTAAATTTACGGATATCAATACTGGAAATGTTTATTAAAGCATTCACACTAATTAAGATTAATACATTTATGGGTATCCATACTGGGAATGCTTATTAAAGCATTCCCACTAAGTATCACACAGGCAGGATTTACAAGCAGTAGTGGTAATAGTACTAGATAGCATAAAAACACTTGGGGAAGACTTTACAGCATCAGTAGTGGCCATAGTAGTCAATAGTGTACCAAAAAATTGGGACACAGGTGTCTTGACTGAGCTGCAATAGTAGTAGTAGACATTGACAATACAGTGTCAAATCACTCGGGCAAGAGGTGCCATGATGAACAGCAGCAGCAGCATCAGTAGTGGTAATATTAGTATAGAGTGGCAAATAACTAGTGACATAGGTGTCTTGATTGAGCAGTAGTAGTAGTAGTAGACATTGACAATACAGAGTCATATCACTTGGGCAGGAGGTGCCATGATGAACAGCAGTGGTAATAAGAGTATATAGAGTGTGAAATAACTGCTGACATAGGTGTCTTGACTGAGCAGCAGCAGCAGAAGCAGCAGTAGTAGTATTAGCAGTAGTAGTTGATACAGAGTCATATCACTTGGGCAGGAGGTGCCATGATGAACAGCAGTGGTAATAAGAGTATATAGAGTGTGAAATAACTGCTGACATAGGTGTCTTGACTGAGCAGCAGCAGCAGAAGCAGCAGTAGTAGTATTAGCAGTAGTAGTTGATACAGAGTCATATCACTTGGGCAGGAGGTGCCATGATGAACAGCAGTGGTAATAAGAGTATATAGAGTGTGAAATAACTGCTGACATAGGTGTCTTGACTGAGCAGCAGCAGCAGAAGCAGCAGTAGTAGTATTAGCAGTAGTAGTTGATACAGAGTCATATCACTTGGGCAGGAGGTGCCATGATGAACAGCAGTGGTAATAAGAGTATATAGAGTGTGAAATAACTGCTGACATATGTGTCTTGACTGAGCAGCAGCAGCAGAAGCAGCAGTAGTAGTATTAGCAGTAGTAGTTGATACAGAGTCATATCACTTGGGCAGGAGGTGCCATGATGAACAGCAGTGGTAATAAGAGTATATAGGGTGTGAAATAACTGCTGACATAGGTGTCTTGACTGGGCAGCAGCAGCAGCAGTAGTAGTATTAGCAGTAGTAGTTGATACAGAGTCATATCACTTGGGCAGGAGGTGCCATGATGAACAGCAGTGGTAATAAGAGTATATAGAGTGTGAAATAACTGCTGACATAGGTGTCTTGACTGAGCAGCAGCAGCAGAAGCAGCAGTAGTAGTATTAGCAGTAGTAGTTGATACAGAGTCATATCACTTGGGCAGGAGGTGCCATGATGAACAGCAGTGGTAATAAGAGTATATAGGGTGTGAAATAACTGCTGACATAGGTGTCTTGACTGAGCAGCAGCAGCAGAAGCAGCAGTAGTAGTATTAGCAGTAGTAGTTGATACAGAGTCATATCACTTGGGCAGGAGGTGCCATGATGAACAGCAGTGGTAATAAGAGTATATAGGGTGTGAAATAACTGCTGACATAGGTGTCTTGACTGAGCAGCAGCAGCAGAAGCAGCAGTAGTAGTATTAGCAGTAGTAGTTGATACAGAGTCATATCACTTGGGCAGGAGGTGCCATGATGAACAGCAGTGGTAATAAGAGTATATAGAGTGTGAAATAACTGCTGACATGGGTGTCTTGACTGAGCAGCAGCAGTAGTAGTATTAGCAGTAGTAGTTGATACAGAGTCATATCACTTGGGCAGGAGGTGCCATGATGAACAGCAGTGGTAATAAGAGTATATAGAGTGTGAAATAACTGCTGACATAGGTGTCTTGACTGAGCAGCAGCAGCAGAAGCAGCAGTAGTAGTATTAGCAGTAGTAGTTGATACAGAGTCATATCACTTGGGCAGGAGGTGCCATGATGAACAGCAGTGGTAATAAGAGTATATAGGGTGTGAAATAACTGCTGGCATAGGTGTCTTGACTGAGCAGCAGTAGTAGTATTAGCAGTAGTAGTTGATACAGAGTCATATCACTTGGGCAGGAGGTGCCATGATGAACAGCAGTGGTAATAAGAGTATATAGGGTGTGAAATAACTGCTGACATAGGTGTCTTGACTGATCCAGAGGAGTCATGGGAGAAAATCATGTGGTCAGATGAGACCATAATATAACTTTTTGATCATAATTTCACTAACCGTGTTCGGAGGAAGAATAATGATGAGTACCATGCCAAGAACGCCATCCCTAATGTGAAGCATGGGGGTGGTAGCATCATGCTTTGGTGGTGTTTTTCTGCACATGGGACAGGGTGACTGCACTGTATTAAGGAGAGGATGACCGTGGCCATGTATTGCGAGATTTTGGGCAACAACCTCCTTCCCTGAGTTAGAGCTTTGAAGATGGGTCGAGGCTGGGTCTTCCAACATGACAATGACCCAAAGCACACAGCCAGGATAACCAAGGATTGGCTCTGTAAGGAGCATATCAAGGTTCTGGCGTGGCCTAGCCAGTCTCCAGACCTAAACCCAATAGAGAATCTTTGGAGGGAGCTCAAACTCTGTGTTTCTCAGCGAGAGCCCAGAAACCTGACTGATGTAGAGAAGATCTGTGTGGAGGAGTAGGCCAAAATCCCTCCTCCAGTGTGTGCAAAGCTGGTGTAAAACTACAAGAAAGGTTTGACCGCTGTAATTGCAAAGAAAGCCTACTGTACCAAATATTAACATTGATTTTCTCAGGTGTTAAAATAGTTATATTCAGCACTGTAAATACATCAGGTCCGGGGCTCTATCAGGGAATGCATGACAAGGGACCCTTCAGCGCCCTGAACCGACGACGGGTGCCAGAAAGTCGCCGCCGATCCAGGACTCATTCATCTTTATGAATGTGAGTCTGTCCACGGAGTCTGTGGACAGACGGGTCCTCTTGTCCGTGACCACCCCACCTGCCGCGCTGAATGTCCGCTCAGATAGTACGCTGGAGGGGGGGCAAGACAATAACTCCAGCGCATACTGAGCGAGCTCGCGGCAGGTGTCCAATCTGGCAACCCAGTACTCCATGGGGTCGTCGGTGCTCATACTGTCAGAAGCACCGACGGACGCCATGTAGTCTGCCACTATGTGGTCCAGCCGCTGGTGGTGACTGCTGCTGCTGGTGCTGGTACTGGGTCGCTCGGTTTGGAAGAACATCCTCATCTCATCCATTAGGTCCCCTGCTCGGCTGCTGCTGGGTGCAGCCACCTGCTGGGTGAGATGAGGGGGGACAACTGGAGGCCGGGGAGTTGCCTGCTCCAACCGGCTGACAATGCCTGCCTGCAGTTCCTCCATCCGGTGCTGCCTCCGGCTGGCTGGGATGAACTGCTCCAGTTTCCCCTTGCACCTGGGATCCAAAAGGGTGGCCATCCAGAAATCATCCCTCACCTTGATGGTCTTAACCCGGGGGTCCCTCCTGAGGCATCTCAGCATGTGGGCAGCGATGGGGAAGAGCAAAGCCCGCTGTGACTCCTCACTGCTGCCCAGGTCAATGAGGTCCGACTCTTCATCCCTGAGGCGCTGCTGGTCACGCTCAGAGATGCCCAACCCCCGGACTATCGGTGCCCCCAACACCGGCTCTCCCTCCTGACCAGGCCCTGACTCCGGGATGACACCAGCAACCACCTCCTCCTCATCATCATCATCCTCCTCCTCCTCCTCGTCCTGGCCCTGGTCTCGGTGGAGCATTGCTGACTCCTCCTGCTCCACCAAGGCACTCTCCCCAGCTTCGAGCAGGCGATCTAGTGTCCTCTCCAGCATGAACACTATTGGCAGCACGTTATTGAGGCCGACATGCTCACTGCTGACCATCTTGGTCGCCTGCTCGAAGGAGGACAACACTTGGCAGACCTGCTGTATCTGCCCCCACCCTGCACAGGTGATGAAAGGGAGTTGTGGTGAAGCCCTCTCAGTGCGTAGGTCCATCAGGTACTCCCTCACCGCCCTTCGCTGCTCCCACAACCTCTTCAGCATGTGGAGGGTGGAGTTCCACCGCGTCACACTGTCCACAATCAGCCTGTGAAGGGGCAGACTGTAGTTCCGCTGCAACTCGGACAGGGACGCGGTAGCGGTTGGGGAGCGCCTGAAGTGGCTGGCAATCCTACGCGCCTTTGCCACAATGTCACTCAACCCGGGATAAGTGCGCAGGAACTTCTGCACCACCAGGTTGAGGACATGTGCCAGACAGGGCACGTGGGTCAGACTGCCAGCACTGAGGGCGGCGAGTAGGTTGCTGCCGTTATCGCAGACAACCATACCTGCCTGGAGCCTTCGGGGTGTCAGCCACTTCTGGACCTGAGCCTGAAGTGCTTTCAGCACTTCTTCTCCAGTGTGTCTCCGGTCCCCTAAACTAACAAGCTGGAGCACGGCCTGACAGCGCACGTGCCCCACACTTGAGTAGCTACGGGGGCGCTTGCTGGGAGGCTCAGCAGCTGCGGAGACAGTGGCTTGAGGGAGACCAGCAGTTCTCCCCTGGACACCCCGGGGCGGCACCACAAGATCGGTTGCCGCCGATCCCTCACCGACGCCTCGGAGGGAAACCCAATGGGCCGTGAAGCTGATGTAGCGCCCCTGCCCATGCCTGCTGGTCCAGCCATCCATTGTCAGATGAACCCTGTCGCTGATAGCGTGATCCAGCGACAGGGTTACATTCTGCACAATGTGCTGGTGTAGGGCAGGGACAACAGTCCTGGCAAAGAAATGGCGGCTGGGGACACGCCATTGGGGTTGGGCCTGCTCCAACATCTGCCTGAAGGGGTTGCTGTCAACTATGTTGAAGGGCAGCAGATGTTGGGCAATAACCCTTGCCAGGAGCCCATTGAGGGAACGCACACGTCGGTCTCCAGGGGGGAAGGGAGTGGTGCGGTCAAAGGCGTCTGAAATCGACGCCTGGCGCCGGACGGCAGTGCGGGACACAGACGCGGAGGGTGCTGTGGAAGTAGAGGTCTGGCTGCCGGTACCAGTACCTCTACTAGAGGGAGCGGGGGGGCATGACCTGCTGGAAAGAGATGAAGATGTGGCAGGGGCTGCTGTACCCTGCTCACTTGTGGTGGTGACGCTGCTACCACCACCACGCTTCATCTCGTCAAACACCGCCCAGTGGTTTATCCTCAGGTGCTGGTTCAGGGCTGTGGTACCCACCCGAGCCAAACACTTCCCTCTCTTCACCCTCACTTTACAAATCCGGCAGATGGCCACGGTAGGGTTGTCTGCCACCAGGGTAAAGTAGTTCCAGACAGGTGACTTCAGCACCGCCCTCCTGTCAGATGGGGTGACGCTTACTTGCACCTGCTGGGACTCGGTGCGCACAGGTGGAGCTGCCTGCTGCTGCTGCTGCTGCTGCTGCTGCTGCTCCTCCTGACACCTCCTGCTGCCATCACCAGTGGAGACCCTGACGATGGTCTCCCTGGTGGTGACCTGGCGCACCGTTTCACCAGGGTGCCTACCTTCCCCGTCGTCACTGACGCAGTGAGCCGACGCGTCAGATGGCAACCATGATGGGTCACCCTCTTCGCCCCCAGAGATGTCAGACCAAGGGCTGAGATGTGTTGGTCTGAGGGAACCAACTGACATGGAGCCTCTAGCCTGGCTCCGCTGTCCCCTCACCCACGCCTGGGTCTGACTAGGTGCTGCTGTTTCCTGCACCAAAACAGCAGCACCAGTTTGAAGGGATGTCTCTGGGATACTGCCAGCAGGTATCCCATCCTCCTCATCCATCCCTTCAAAAAGGTCCTGACCATCAGGACAGAGCTGGAGGTCTGCCTGATGCATGGCCTCCCCCAAGAGATCCCTCTCACTGTCGCTGTCGAACAGTAAGATGCTGGACTCTTGGGGGCTGGGGGGGGTACTACAGGCACCGGTGTAATGGTGGTACTACTGTGAGTCGGGACCGACGACTCAGTGGCACTGCTGTGCCCCATGTAGTCCACCACTACTTCAGCCTGAGATGGCAATATCGGGCGGCTGCCCGATGGGAAGAACTCCCGGATCAGGCGGACTCCCCTTGCACCCGATCCTCTACCACTAGTAGGGGCACGAGAGGTACCCCGTGCTGGCAGAGACCCTGCACTGGGAGTAACTCCCCTACCCCTGCTGCCACGGCCACGGATGCCGCTCATGATTGCTGATGTGTGTGGGGGGGGTAAACTTTATTGGGGGGGTAAAATGTGAGGAAAATGTGTTTTTATGTGTTTTTTTTACAAGACAGGCACGCAGACAAAGACGTACACAGACAGCTACTAAACTATAAGAAAAGTAGTACACCAAAGACAAGGACTACAAAATTAAAAAAAAAAAAAAAAGCACTAAACAAACACTAACTTTTTTTTTTTTTTTTTTTTTTTAACACAAAACACAGACACTAAACACACACTAAGCTAAGCTAGATGAAATAAATGTACACTAACAGTGTGTACACTTACTACACAAAATTTAACTAAACTGAACAACACAAAACTTAGCTTTTAGAAAAGCTCTTTAGGAAAAACTAAGCAAAATGTGCACTGAAATCACTAGCAAATATCACTGAACAGCGAAGCTGCAAGATCAAACAGTAACACAAGATGAACAAAACTTAGCTTTGAAAAAAGCTCTTTTAGAAAGCTCAGCAAAATGTGCACTGAAATCACTAGCAAATATCACTGAACAGCGAAGATGCAAGATCAAACAGTAACACAAGATGAACAAAACAGCACAAAACAGCACAAAACGTAGCTTTGAAAAAAGCTCTTGGGTCTATTGCTTTGAAAAAAGCAGTTGATATACTGGAAAAGATGCACTGGAATCACTAAATAGCAATGCAGCACTATGCTGATGATGATATAAATCACTCAGGAACAGACACAGGAACACAGAAACAGCCTCCACACTCTCTAGCCAGCTTCTGAATCTGCAATGAAATGGTGCTGGGAGTGACCTTATATAATGTCCGTGCAGGCAGGTTCCTATTGGTTGCTAACCTCTGACGAGTGTGGAAGGAGAACTCTGATTGGCTCTGATGCAAAAGAGCGGAGAAAATAATCGCGCAATATTCCTATTGCCGAATATTCGCATTGCGAATATTCGGCAATATAAAATGATCGCTTCAGCTACTCGGCCCAAGGTCTCTAATCATACCAGCAATGCTTTTAGACGTCTATGGAGATCACTAGGATGTGATCTGTTTTAAAAATGAAACTGTAAAAATCGCTCTGATGCGGAAGATAGGGGCGAAGAAAATAATCGCGCGATATTGCGATTGCCGAATAATCGCATTGCGATTTTTCGGCAAAATTCAATGAACGCTTCAGCTACTCGGCCCAGGGTCTCTAATCATACCAGCAATGCTTTTAGACGTCAATGGAGATATCTAGGATGTGATCTGTTTTAAAAAAAAAAATTAAAAAAATCGAATATTCGGAATTGCGAATATTCACCGCGAAATTCGAAATATAGCGCGATTTCTCGAATATGCTATATTCAAGTCGAATATTCGCAATGCGAATATTCGTGAGCAACACTAATTATCAGCAGGTATGTTGCTGATTAAGTGCTTTCTGGATATCAAATCTCTGAAAGACTGTCTAGGCTGCCTAGCTTTGTGGGTGTTGATTTCATGTAGACTTTTTTTGGTGTAGGTTTCATGGGCACAATTAACACCCAATTTTCCGCACCTGTTTGACAGGTGTATATCATTTACATTTTTGTAAATAGGGTTTTGGTGTTTTGGTGTGAAAGGGCCCACTGACACCCAAAGCCCGATTTTTCCGCACCTGTTGCTTCTATCCAAAGTCTGCGAAAAAAGACACCAGAATGTATCTAAAAATCTTTACTCTTGTTCCGAATGCGCTAAATTGTGGCCTCATCATACAGACTTGGTCCCCAAGCTAGTGTTTTTATAAACAAGAACGCTTGAATGGAAAATGTAATTTTTTTGGCTTCATAAATGTCATTCTTGCTGCAGCAGGCTCTATCCACGACACAGATGTGCCAAATTACAAGCAGACTAAGGGGACAGCCCATGCACTATATTTAAAGGAATTTTTCATTTTTATTGTTATTTCACATTTTGATGGTTTCACTTTTAAAAGAGAAGTATGTTTTTTTTTTTATGGGATATTCATACTTACCTAGTTGGATGCAGCATCAGACTGATTCTGCATCTGTCCCCTGCCACCTCTTCATCGCAGATGGCTCGGTTCTCTCATCTCCCTGATTGGAGAGATGCTGCCTGTCGGTCAGCATCTCTCCTGCTCTGCTTCTCCATGCTCATTGGAGCGCTGAGCTGTGGAGGGGCTAGAAGCAGCTGTCAGCCTCTCAGCAGGGAGTTTACTAGTTAAGACAGAGATATATTCTTGGTTGCTAGCTGCAGCACATATTATACATATTGGGCCAGATTCAAGTAGCTATTGCGCCCGCGCAACCATAGGTTGCGCGGCGCAATAGCTGTTTTGCTCCCGCGTAGCGAATGCCCCTGATTCAGGAACATCGCTACGCGGACTGCAGCCTAGGATATGACAGACATAAGCCTCCTTATGCCTTCATATCTCAGGCTGCATTCTTGCGTTGGCCGCTAGGGGGCGCGGCCATTGTGATCGGCGTATAGTATGCAAATTGCATACTACCACCGATTCACAAAAGTTGCGCGGGCCCTGCGCACGCAAGGTACGGAGTTTCCGTACGGCGACTTTAGCGCAAGGTTGCTCCTGCTGTAGCAGGGGCAGCCAATGCTAAAGTATAGCCGCCCTTCCCGCTCGTGAAATTTAAATTTCACGTCGTTTACGTAAGTGAATCGTGAATGGCGCTGGACGCCATTCACGTTCACTTAGAAGCAAATGACGTCCTTGCGACGTCATTTGCCGCAATGCACGTCGGGAAAGTTTCCCGACGGTGCATGCGCTGTTCGCTCGGCGCGGGAGCGCGCCTAATTTAAATGATTCCCGCCCCCGGCAGGATCATTTACATTAGGCGCCCTTACGCCGGGCTATTTAGCATATCGCCCGCGCAATTTACGGAGCTACTGCTCCGTGAATCGCGGGCATTTCAAAATATTTGCGTGGGCGCAGAGCAAAAATCGTTGCCCTTTGCCCACGCAAATATTGCGTGGATCTACCTGAATCTGGCCCATTCTGTCTAGGACATCTTGATTTTTTTTTTGATGACTAGGCCAGAGTTTCTAGAAATGCTTCTTTTCCCATATTATAGGATTTATGTAAATATATAATACAATAATTAGAGATATTTTTATCTTAGAAGTTATAAATAAGAAAAATATACTTTAGCTGGACACATTTTATTGAAACAATATCTTAGCAGGGTATAGGTTTGTATACATCAGTAGAAACTGATAATTCTTATAATGAATGAAGACAAACGGCTGTAATTACATCACATTGTGAGAATGCCTGTGGCAATAATTGGAACTTAAAAAATAAAATAAAAGAACTGTATATGGAAAGAGAATTAAAGTACTAACTTTCCCTAATTAGGTGATTCAACTTTGTCTCTAGGTGAGGATGACAGAAAAGCACTTTAATTTCATTACTGTGGGAATATTTTAAAATGTATCCAAAAAATTAAAAAGTATAAAATATTTTTCTGTAAGGCTTGTACTAAACACAGATGCTGGAAAACATGTTTCTTTATATTGCTTATTTTTTTTTTTTTTTTAAGAATGTACATTTCAAAGGTTGCATGCTATAAAATATAAGATCAGACTTGGTATACTAGGTTTGTTCTTAAGTCGAATATGTTTGTAAGTCGGAACAGCATGCGCAGAACGGCAAATACATAGTTTTCCAATGTTCCGTCAAATGTGCCTGCCGTCAAAAAGTGGGCGCGCATACGCAGAACGGCAGATAAGTTGTTTTCCGATGCCCCGTCGAATGTGCCTGCAGTTGAAAAGATCCCATCGAATGTGCCTGCCGTCGAAAAGGTCCAGTCGAATGTGTCCGCCTTCAAAAAGTGGCCACGCAGCCTCCCGTTCGCAAGTCAGATGTTCTCGTGGACTCCCTGTACTAAGAAATATATTCATAAGCGTAGGTACAAGGCATTTACATTTATTTGCTTCTAGGCATACACTCCTAATGTGATTGAAAGACCCATTAGGCCAACTTTTTTGCATAACCTTATGGGATTTTATCCCTGAAAAAAATGTGCGATATGTAGGGTTAATCAGTTAGAATGCAGAAAAGTCACCTCTTATACATCCATTATGACATCTAGAAATTATGATATCACATATTTTATCACTTGTGCCACTACCCATGCTGTTAACTGTCCATGTGACCTGCAATATGTTGGCAGGACAACACGGCACTGGGAATGGCTGTAAGGGCCATAGTGCTCCAAAACATTGTTTGGCTGTTCACAACAAGGGACTATCCTATTAGTACTGGGAAAATCTACCCATCATTGGCAAGGGGGTGACCCCAAAAGCAAAATTCAAAACTTACTCTCCATATGGCCTGAACAAGGAATAGGATGTACATGTTTCTTATAATGATGGCTGAAATTTTTAACGTATAGTCCAGTAGAATAATAACGTGGAAATTGATCTATACGTTGTTTTAGATTTGTTTTCAACTTTTTCTTTAATTTTGTAAACTTTTTTAACTTTTATTTTCAATTGTTTAAAAAAAATAATAATAAAGGTGATTTTTAAAATTTCTGCACTAGATGGCGGTAACCATAATTTTTGGTTTGTGTAAATTAGGGAGCGGGAACCCACTTGTTGTTTTTTGTTTTCTCCTTGTTTTATTTTTAATATGGCCACAGGATCAAAGTGAGGCTTGATCATTATATATTAAAGATGGACTTAAATCACAATGAGGCTTGCGTTTTTCGGTTGTTGATGTTTAAGATGACTTTGCCCTGACATAATTCCTGTTACGTCACTCATCCATTTTGCTAAACACTTACACCCACTCTCTAGCCATGCATATGATAAATGCAGTGAAAATGTGCATAACGTGCCGTTGGCGTGACCCCAACCCTCACACAATATTAGAATGGCTAAGACACATTACACAAATTGTAGAGATGGAGGAGCTTGTACACCAAGCAAAAGAGATACAATCCAAATTCAACAAGTTTTGGTCCTGTTGGCACCACTTTATAACTTCGGACAAATTTGCTTGACTATCGGCCTAAAAAATGGATCCAAACCTCTAACACCCAATACCACCTAGCAGAGGAGAATGGAGTCCCTTATTCCCCCTCCCCATTAATTTCTTTTTTTTCCAGCTTACACCTGAAATGAAGACCGATAAGTTTCAGGATGTGCAGATTCATATTTGTTTAGTGGATACTAATTTTATGATCCATTACAGTTCACAACCATAAAATACTTCTGTACACCTTAGAAGGAGAGGGGGTGGGGGGTAGTCTACATCCTCAACACAGTTTGAGCCCAATTGGAGGGTCTAGAGGTATTGGACTGTGTCCCTGACCTTTCTCATGACTACCAGTATTTCTCAATAATTGGAATGTTTATATCTGTTTCCACCCTGATATGTCTTATGTACCTATTATAAATAATATGCTCATTGTATGACCTCTTTGTATGAAAAAAATTGATAACTGTTTTTTACATGCATTACTCTTTGTTCTTGTCAAACCTTTCAATAAAAACATTTGAGAGGGGAAAAAAATGCACTAAAATCATTATTAGTGCTCACAAACACAACATAACTTACAACATTCCTACTATTTCCTACTAAATCTAAAGGCTATACTGCATAGAAATAATAAATATAATATATAGTATATGTATATTTTAAATTGTGCTGTTTTGTGAAACAATGAGAATTAAAGGTAAATAAGCAACTAAACTTCTTCCTGACCGCCTACCGCAGATGTACTGCGGCAGATCACTCTATTGCACAAAACAATGTACCTGTATGTCATTTTGTGCAATAGACACTTGGGGCACGTGCTTTATGTACAGAGGGTGAGCCAGTCAGCAGGTAAGGCGGCCCTGATGTCCACCGGCCACCCACAATCATTCCCCAGAGAGGCAAAATGGCAATCTTGTAAACAAGGCAGATTGCCATTCTGACAGGGGAGAAGTTAGAGATTTTGTGTTCCTTCTAAGCAGATTTGTCTTCACCCAGTCAGAGAAATCCCCACACAGTTAGCAAGCCCCTGATGTTAACCCCTTCCCAGTTGGTGTCATTAGTACAGTAACAGTGCATATTTTTATAATAAATGATGAGTGCAGTATCAAAACCACCTGCTGCGCATAAGTGATAATCGCTAACAGGCGATAATATACCTAATACTATGTGAATCACAATAAAAGTCCAAGTGCAAAATATGTGTAAACACAACTGCTCCAAAACAATTAAAGTGCAAATGCAGAATAAAAGCCAAAAACAAATGCTCCAAAAAAATCAATAAATAAATATAGAGACCAATGAAAATAAAATAAAATAAAATAAAATAAATGAAAACTGTGCACAGTCCAAAAACGGGTGAAAAATCAATAGGACTCTTTTATTGCTTCAATCCATAAATCGTGGTGCTTCAACTGTAGAACTTCCTGCTATGTGGGCTCACAGAGCGCTTACCTTAATACATAGGTATTGTAGCTTTAAATGCAGCAGCTTCCTGAGCAGACAGTGACATCCAAACGAAACTACAGATATTAACTGATGGTTCAGAGGTCTTCAGAAAGATGGAGGCTCTCAGTGGGGACAGATATTCATATAGCCAAAAGAAGAAAGACTCCCATGTGAAGTAAGCAAACGCTGGATATTTAATAAAAATCTGCTTACATTACTTAAAACGCCAAACAGGGATATGGAAAGGCTTGCACAGACGGACAGGCTCCTATGTCACTTCCGGTCACGTGATGTAGGAGCCTGTCTGTCCGTGCAAGCCTTTCCATATCCCTGTTTGGCGTTTTATGTTACGTAAGCGGATCAGTGCATATTTTTAGCATGGATCACTGTAATAATGTCACTGGCTCCCAAAAAAGTGTCAGTTAGGTGTCCAATTTGTCCGCTACAATGTTGCAGTTATTTATCAAGGTAGCATCACATTGATAAGAAATATAATCAATACATCGACAGTGTCATAGCATTCTTTTTATTATATTTACAGTGTATGTTTTATTTATTATATGTAATTCCATGCAATTCATAAAAAAAAATGTAATTTGCAGTAGTCGCCGCTTTGCATGGCCTTACCATTCTATGCCAGATTTTGAAGATATTAAGGGGGAATGTCAACAACAGATCATTGGGGTTCAGATCTGGTAATTAGGCCAGCCAGCAGGGCCCACAATTTAAAAATCATGGGGCCCAGTACAGGCTTCATGATGCCCCCCAACTCCGCCTACACCCCACCCACCCCCTCAAGGTGCAGTAAACAACAGCACTGACTTTATCCACCTATGCCTCAAAAATTAAAAAAAGTCTCTTCTTTGCTCTCACCTCCTGTGCGCCTCTGTTGACCCGATGGGGCCCAAGAAAGTGTAGTTCAGGGACTGGTAAGCAAGTAGGAGCAGGGGTGTGGTCTAGTAAACTTCATGTATTTGTTTAGGTGGAATTAAACAATAAAGCTGCCCTGCCCCCTCCTGTTAAGCTGATGGGACTTGGGCCCAGTACTACAGGATCAGTTATATTGCTTTATCAGTGGCCCTGCCAGCCAGTCTAACAAAGACAGTGCTTTGTCTTACCATTTTTTTAAATACTTTTTATTAAGTTTTCGTGTAGAAAAAAAGATTACATAATATAGCCTCTGGGCATACCCAGGCTGAGATAACACACATTATAACAATCCTGTATATTTGAACTATTCAATTGAAACCACTAAATCTTAAACTACTTGTGTCGTGAAGATAGAGAGGTTAGGGGGAGGATAATGGGTCATGTACTTCAGGTGACCACTTCAGGAAGAGATGCCAAGGTTGAGGATAACACATCTAGGAGAACCTTCAGATAATAGCAAAATTAGGTCTTCATTGCTACAAGACTTTTAGCTGAAGTAAACAATCAATGGGATCCAGAGCCTATTGTGTTGCGTCGTGATGTCTGATTGTAACCATACGTGCCATATTTTGTCAAACTTGGCTGGACAGCATCTGGCGAAATAGGCCGCTTTGTATAGTGGCACCGCTGAGTTGATCAGTGATTTCCATGTATTCAAAGTAGGCATCTCTGTTTGTTTCCATTTTATGAGTAAAGCCTTCCTAGCATAAAATAATAGAAGTCCTATTAGGCCGCGACACACGGTCGATCCAAACCGATGAGAATGGTCCGACGGGCCGTTTCCATCAGTTCACCGCTGAAGTGGCCTGACGGTCTGATGTGCGTACACACCATTGTTCCAAAAAACGATCGGGTCAGAACGTGGTGACGTAAAACACACGACGTGCTGAAAAAAATTACGTTCAATGCTTCCAAGCATACGTCTACTGGATTCTGAGCATGCGCGGGTTTCGAACCGATGCTTTTCTGTACTAACCATCGATTTGGACCGATCGGTCAGCGGTCCATCGGTTCGATTTTTTTTAAAGCATGTTTTAAGATTTTGGACCGAAGGACAACAGACCGATGGGCCATACACACGGTCGGTTTGGACCAATGAAACTGAAATTCGGTCCATTCTCATCGGTTTGGAACGACCGTGTGTACGCAGCCTTAGTGTTTTGGTTACTCGGCAGTGTGCCAAGGATCCCACCAGACCCAGAGAGCAGATCAACACATTCGGGGGAACATGGATTATGGTCAAGGTTTAAATAAAGGTCATGACCTCTGCCCAAAAGGGCTGGATTCTGGGACAGGACCATAACATATGGTTGCTATCGGCATTTGCTATACCACACTTCCAACAGTTGGAGGAGGCATTTGGGTAAATTGGGTAAATTTGGTATACATTTTTGGGTGACCCTATGAATCAGTTTAAATTGTATCAACTGATCTCTGACAGAGATGAGTTGTAAGAAAGGATACTCCCAGGCATCCTCCCAGTCTTCCAAATCCAGATCAGGGATCTTGCCTTGCCACTTAGAGAGCAAGTCTTCCAGACCAAGTAGACTGAAGGTCTTACCATTTTAAACTGATTACATTTTCCACCCTTTTATAGCATTAACACAAAAAGGATATTGGGGAACTGTCGATTGTTGAATCCAATAGTGGAATAACCAGACTAGTATGAACCTAGATGTGCCCCCTTGCTGAGGCGGGCGAGTCGGTGTGCCATCTCCACCATCAAGAAAGCCAAATATCTCCAAAATCCATCTCTCCACAAAGGCACGTGACCCCGTCCCGCTCTGATGCAAGGGCTGTCCCAGTGATGTAGCAAAGTGTGCGTCAGAGGGGGACGGGGTCACGTGACGCGTGGCCCGCCTCCCCTATAAAAGAAACGTCAAAGCATCGGCGCGTCATTCGCTGAGCTGTGCTCTGAATGGATGGATGTTCTCATCACTGGACCAATCGCTGGAGACATCATCCTTCGCTGGAGAGATCACCCGACGCTGGATAGAGACAACGATGAAGCAGGGAGCAGCATCGATCGTCTATTTTCACCGCTGGATTTTTATTTGGTTTAATTAATAAAGTAATTTGTTCTACGGTGTGTGTGTTTTTTTTTCTGAAAACTACTATTTACACGTCCTTTGTGAAATGGTAGGGGTACAGTGTACCCCATTACCATTTCACACAGGGGGGGCCAGGATCTGGGGGTCCCCTTTGTTAAAGGGGTCTTCCAGATTCTGATAAGCCCCCTGCCCGCATACCCCCACAACCACCGGGCAAGGGTTGTGGGGATGAGACCCTTGTCCCCATCAACATTTTTGACGGCGGGGTTCCCCTTAATATCCATACCAGACCTAAAGGGTCTGGTTATTGAATTTGGGGGGACCTCCGCGCATTTTTTTTTTTTTTATAAAAGTCCGTCTCCCATTGACCTCAATGGGGTTCGGAGTTCGGGTTCAGGTTCGGTTTCACGAACTCACCCTGAGGCAATCGGATTTTCCCTGGATCAACTTTACCTTTACATGTTAGTACCCAATTATATTATGTACATTTAGGAAAGAATCCAAGCCTTTGTTTTAAAGCAATCTGCTGAGCTGGACAGAACCAACCCTTAGATGGAGTCTATTTTCACATTTTCACGGCTCCTATTGTGAAGAAACCTTTCCATATTTAGAGATGATCTCTTTTCCTTTAGACATAAGGTGTGCCCCCTTGTCCTCTGTGATGACCTTAAAGTGAATAATTTTACACCAAGTTCACTATATGACTAGGTTCAGTGCTTGACTATCTATCGCTATCCACCTTCTTAGTGAAGCCAAACTGAAGTGCATACATAGCTGAGGTTTGAGCTCCAAATTTTAGATGTTGAAATACACATTTCAATATCTGTTTAAATATGCTAAAAAAAACTAGCAGTTCTGTGTACACTATCTGCAGTAAAATGAAAACTGTTAGGCATGAATCAACAATGTTAAACATGGGTGGATGGATGAGTTTCCATCAGAAGCTACTTACTTCAAAAACTAAATAAGACAAGTCAACAATTTAAAGTCCAGTGCCATGCTCAGGACACTGCTCGTTTGGGTCCTCTGGCTTTCACATGACATCCACTGTCCTCTTCACCCTTTTCTTTCTCTGATGATTGGTGACTCCGGAATGCTGCAGGGAGTGGTGTCACATAGTGACACATCATTGCTTTCTTAATGATTCCTGTGAGTCTTGAAGGAAGAGGGAACATTTGATGTCTTGTAATTCATTTAACTCAGAAGAGGTGTTATCTAGAGTAGACTATAAAGATAAATGAGTCTATGAAGAACAATGCTCAGCTAGGATGAGTATAGCAGCTGGAGCTGCTTTTTTAGTGTTCATAGATTGTGAGACTGTTTTCATTTTGGTTATATCTGGGTTTGGGCTGTAATTTATAATTATTATTGTAAAGCAGTAGTTTAAGTCATAGCTATAATGACTTGCAGAGGCAACAGTATCAGGTTGCTCACTGTAATGCTTTTACGTCTATCTTGTGGTAAAACCAAGGAAGCTTAGACTTCTGAAGTGTATCAGTGCTTTACTAAACAGGGAAAAAATCTGCACATACAAACTGTAGGATGCACAATACAACACAACTTATAGCTTACGAAATATGCTTACAAATACAAGCATGTACAATATGTACACATTAAGTAAACTAAACAGTTACTTAAACTTAGGGGTCAAGATGTCCTTCATAATTCTTTGCTCAGAGTCCAACTCACAAAAGCGTCTCCAAAGTTATCCAGCTTCCGGCAGCCATGTCTTCCTCTTTGTCTTCTTAAAGCCTTTTGTCCAGGAAAGGGTGAAATAAACCCCCCGTATTGCAAATGGGAAAAAATAATTCCCTTTCGACCCCCATCTGGGCGGTCAGACTTTTGTTTTGTCCCTGGTAGGCTGCAACATTACTTTTGATCAGGGTTAATCAGTTTGTGTAAAGTCCCAGATGAAAGTCTCTTGTCCTCTTGGTCATAAGGAAATGCTCAGATGAAAGTCCACTCCAATTCAGCCACCTTTAGAAAAACATCTGCATCTTCATCAGGCTCTATTCTGGTCTGCCTCCTCCCTTCCAGCATGGTCATCTGCTCTGCCTTCTTCCTCTCGATGCTCAATACCTGAAAAGAGTAAGAGACAAAGCCGATTATATGTTCCTTCCAACTGTGCCAAAAACATAGCTCCCTGCTCACATTTCTCTATCTGCCCAATTCTAACTGCAAAACTTTTGTAGGGTGCCCACTGTTGCCTTGAAACACTTTCACAAAAAGGTATTGACTTCCAACGTAATGAATAAACGTGCATGTCTCTCTGTGCTGTCCTGGGAAGCACACAGGCCTGCTGTTGTCCAATCTTCACAGCATGGCACATTTTTGCAAAATGCCCCATTTTATGGCAACAGAAACACTTAATATGACTGAATCTACCATTCCCAACCATTTGCTTCCACTTCTTAAACAATTCTGGTGTAGGAATCCCATCTATTTCCTCTCTTGGGACCCCCACCTTAAGTAAATCAATCCACATGTGTCTCCTGGAGATCATAGGCCTTGGCTTCCTTGTATCTGACTCAACTCCTTAATTTGAGCTGATCAAATCCTCTGCTTCCCGCTTATGAGAAGTAACAGTAGCACATGTCCTACTTTGGGCCTTTGTCCTTTGTCAGGGCAAAATTAGACTTGGTCATGAGGGCTGAACACTGCTCATTCAAATCTTCAGCTCAGCCTACAGGGGTTTGAACACACTTCGAAGCCACTGCAGGTTTAACTTTGATTACCCTCCTTTCTAAATCTTTTGCCTTGCTTGCAGTTTCTTCCAAACACTTGGATGCTACTGCAAGCTGCTCCTTCAGTAAATCTATTTCTAATTCTGCCCTTTCCCTCTTTTCAGAATATGTAGAGCATGCAGGAAATGCAAACCAAACACAGCAACTGCTGTATCTCTCCCTTACTGAACCCAAAACTTTTGAGACTAAAATCTGAGGAAAGATCAGAGACTCCATCCCCCCAAGCTCTGTTAAAAGCATGTCCAGCCAGCTCCTTTGCAACAGACATCCACTGACTATTTCTGGCCCAGATAGGAAGGGTGCACGCCTTCAAGTCCTCCTGGACACCAGAAACCTTTGCAGCCTTACTCTTCCTAAACAGTCTACGCAGCATTTTTCCCCTAGCACAAGCAACAAAACACACCACAGAAAACAGGTCTGCTTCTGTTAAAATGTTAGCACAAATCCAGGCCACGAGCCCCCATTGTAATTATTTAAGTCTATCTATTAAGTTATTGTGGTAAAGGAAGCTTAGACTTCTGGGGGGTTATCCTCAAAAGAGATACTCCGACTTAACTGCTGTTCAGTCTGTGTGTAACTTTGGAAACGATCCTCAAAAGGCTTTTTCCAAAGTTAGACAGAAGATCCGGCATGTGTAATTGAATTACACTGCCGAATCTTAGGATGCAGTACCGCATCCGCCGCTGGGGGCATTTCGAGTCGAAATGCCGTTGCTAGTATGCAAATTAGCACTTAAGGCGATCCACAAAGCTTTCTAGCTTCCTTTTTGCGCCGTAAGTGTTATTTTGCAAGTGTAAAATTAGGGCTCGTTTTACAAAGTGTAAAGTTAGTAACACCTTGTAAAGGCCCATTCCAGCGACGGCATTTGGTATGCTTTCCCGAGGGAGAACTCCACGGCAATTTGTAAAAAACAAAACCGGCATGGGTTCCCCCCCAGGAGCATACCAGGCCCTTAGGTCTGGTATGGGTTGTAAGGGGACCCCCCCTACGCCGAAAAATCGACGTAGGGGGTCCCCTACAATCCATACCAGACCCGTATCCAAAGCACGCTACCCGGCCAGCCAGGAAGGGAGTGGGGACGAGCGAGCGCCCCCCCCCCCTCCTGAGCCGTGCCAGGCCGCATGCCCTCAACATTGGGGGGTTGGGTGCTCTGGGGCAGGGGGGCGCACTGCGGGCCCCCCCACCCCAGAGCACCCTGTCCCCATGTTGATGAGGACAGGACCTCTTCCCGACAACCCTTGCCATTGGTTGTCGGGGTCTGCGGGCGGAGGCTTATCGGAATCTGGGAGTCCCCTTTAATAAGGGGGCCCCCAGATACCGGCCCCCCACCCTAAGTGAATGGATATGGGGTACATCGTACCCCTATCCATTCACCTGGAGGCAAAAAGTAAAATGTAGTAAACACACAACACAAGGCTTTTTAAAATATTTTATTATTCTGCTCCGGACGCCCCCCCTGTCTTCGTTATTAGCTCTTTTACCAGGGGGGGCTTCTTCTTCCACTCTCCGGGGGTCTTCTCCGCTCTCCGGGGGTCTTCTCCGCTCTCCGGGGGTCTTCTCCGCTCTCCGGGGGGGCTTCTCCGGACTCCGGGGGGCTTCTTCCATCTTCTCCCCTCTTCCGCTCTTGACTCGGCGAACCCCGGTTCTTCTGCAGCTCTCCGGTGCCTTCTTCTTCAGCGCTGGCTGCCTGCTATGTTTGTGTGTTAGCTCGATTTCAAACAGGCAGCCGGCGCGGTCTTCTGTGGCGTCAGGGTCTTCTGGTCTTCTGTTCTTCCGATGTTGCCTCGTCGCCTGTTGTCGCTGTAATGATGGAAGCGCGCCTTGCATCCCATTTATATAGGCATCACCGTCCCATCATGCTCCGGTAGGTACCCACGTGGTGGGTGCACGTGGGTAGGCACCCACCACGTGGGTACCTACCGGAGCATGATGGGACGGTGATGCCTATATAAATGGGATGCAAGGCGCGCTTCCATCATTACAGCGACAACAGGCGACGAGGCAACATCGGAAGAACAGAAGACCAGAAGACCCTGACGCCACAGAAGACCGCGCCGGCTGCCTGTTTGAAATCGAGCTAACACACAAACATAGCAGGCAGCCAGCGCTGAAGAAGAAGGCACCGGAGAGCTGCAGAAGAACCGGGGTTCGCCGAGTCAAGAGCGGAAGAGGGGAGAAGATGGAAGAAGCCCCCCGGAGTCCGGAGAAGCCCCCCCGGAGAGCGGAGAAGACCCCCGGAGAGCGGAGAAGACCCCCGGAGAGTGGAAGAAGAAGCCCCCCCTGGTAAAAGAGCTAATAACGAAGACAGGGGGGGCGTCCGGAGCAGAATAATAAAATATTTTAAAAAGCCTTGTGTTGTGTGTTTACTACATTTTACTTTTTGCCTCCAGGTGAATGGATAGGGGTACGATGTACCCCATATCCATTCACTTAGGGTGGGGGGCCGGTATCTGGGGGCCCCCTTATTAAAGGGGACTCCCAGATTCCGATAAGCCTCCGCCCGCAGACCCCGACAACCAATGGCAAGGGTTGTCGGGAAGAGGTCCTGTCCTCATCAACATGGGGACAGGGTGCTCTGGGGTGGGGGGGCCCGTAGTGCGCCCCCCTGCCCCAGAGCACCCAACCCCCCCATGTTGAGGGCACGCGGCCTGGCACGGCTCAGGAGGGGGGGGGGGGCGCTCGCTCGTCCCCACTCCCTTCCTGGCCGGCCGGGTAGCGTGCTTTGGATACGGGTCTGGTATGGATTGTAGGGGGACCCCCTACGTCAATTTTTCGGCGTGGGGGTCTCCTTACAACCCATGCCAGACCTAAGGGCCTGGTATGCTCCTGGGGGGGGAACCCATGCCGGTTTTTTCTTTGAAAATTGGCATGGAGTTCTCCCTCAGGAATGCATGCCGCTGTCATTTTTTTTTCCCCGACGCAACTTTAAGCCGTCACGATCCTCAAAACTCGGCGTAACGTAACTTCGCGCATGCGCAGTACGGCCGGCGCGGGAGCGCGCCTCATTTAAATGGGACTCGCCCCATTTGAATAGGAACGCCTTGCGCCGGCGGAATTTTAGTTACACAGCCTGAAATTTCTAGATAAGTGCTTTGTGGATCAGGCACTTAGGTAGAAACTTTAAGGCAGTGTAACTTAAATTGGATTTTTTAAGTTACGTCAGGTTTTTGTGGATCTGGCCCCTGAAGTGTATCAATGCTTTACTAGACAGGGAAAAATCTGCACATACAAACTGTAGGATGCACAATACAACACAACTTATAGCTTACAAAATATGCCTACTGTCCTGGACTCGCTTCCCGTACTCCCGGAGTCTATGGGTAGCTATCTAGGCAGATGACCTTTCTCTGCGCACACAATAATAGACTGCTGTTTCTTATCTTGTGTCTTTATTGGCACGTTGCAGATTTCAATATACATGTGGATGACACACGTGATATGCGGTAAACCTAGAAATAACAAGAATGGTATAACATTACTATACGATAATAAACACATCATATAAACATTATCAGAGATGGCTAACTACCTCCCTAAAAGCCTGTGGAGGAAGAAGAAGGAGATTGCTTACCTCCGATGCCATGGATGGGGACAGATTGCATGCAGGCCTTGCTGCCTTGATCTTAAACATGGAGATACTAAAAGACCTTCACTTCCTGGCTAAAGAGGATATGACGATTTTGATGTCACAGCCTGTAGAAGCTAGATAAGAATATTTAAAACTATATTAATGTTTGGCCAGTAGATGGCGCAAGCGTAACAGCTAACCTGAGACAACCACAATTCTGGCTTACTAATGCAATAATACATTGTACACACAGTGAATTGTCCTTTTTGAACCTGAAAGGTATCCTGGAGACATAACACCTACAAATATAAGCATGTACAATATCTACACATTAAGTAGTCCAACTCACAAAAGCGTCTCCAAAGTTATCCGGCTTCCAGCATCCACGTCTTCCTCTTTGTCCTTCCAAAAACATCTCTGTTGTCCAAACACATGTTTCTACAGACGGTCTCCAAGCCTCTCCCACCCATTTCCTACTTCCTGCAAAGAACTTGCAGTATCCATTATTTACATATCAATGTAGGGAGAGGGAAGGGCCTCTGTAAACATATGCTGTTACTAAACCTAACTCTATATTGCAATAAAGTCACTACAGAAGTGGCCATATCAAAACACTCACTCACAAACTGGTATTAATATAAATTTCAATTGTCCATTCATGTTAAAAGCAAATTCCTGTTTACTCTAAATACCCAATGATGTGCTGGTGATTTTACCATTAAAGGATAACTGAAGTAAAGGTCTACACCAATTTTGAAGTGAAGATCCTCAACTCCTTTAGTACATTATCCAAAGGCATGAGTCCAAAATCGATAAACATTCTCTTTCTTTATAATAAAGCAATGATTTTTCTTTCACTTTTATTTCAGAACATTTTAAAATATTTTATCACTAAAAATATGCATATGACTGGATGTGAGGCTACGGCAGTATGCTGAGCCTGCATGGGATAGAGCAGAGGGAGAAGTGGGCTGCCGCGCTCTGGGGTAGTAACAGCCTCTGATTGGTCAGCTGCGGCAGCCCCCTTCTCTGATAGGTCCGTTCGCGTGAGGTAAAACCTGCACTGGACGAGCCTATATAAGGGAGAGGCTGAGGCGATTTGCTCAGTCACATCTCCTGACAAGCAGCATCGCCCGCCTCTCCCTCTCTCTCAGGATGAAGCGCGCTGTGCAGGACAGCCGTGAGGAGCTCTTATGTAGACTCCTAGAGAAGGCGGAGAGCAGGGGAGGTGAAGAGTGGCTGAAGCGTTGCCTGTCTGAGGAGAGTGGCTCTGTTTTATCTGTCAGCCCAGCTGCAGTACCAGAGATGAGCGTGGGCGCCCCCAGGAAACAGCCTGGAAGGAAAAAGAAATGTAAGACCAATAATTTAGCTCCTCAAGCTGAGGGAGCTGCAACAAGAGGTGCTTCTTGCCAGCAAGGGAGCAGCGCTGCCTCTTCCCCCCCTCCTGGGGACTTGGGTGAGCATGTTTTACCTGAAGTTGTTTTCAGTAATGTTAACCAGTTATCTGCATTTTCTAGTCTAATTGAATCTTTGTCTGTCATTGTGCAGCAGTTCAAAGGTATACATGATGCGGATTTTACCTCACAAAATGTAAATATGTATGTGCAACCAGGTGAGAGTCTGAGTACTCAGGCATGCACAGTAAGTCAGAGTGCACAGGAGACTGGTGCTGGAAATAGCGATAATGCTATTGATATGGAGGAGGTTGGTGTGGTGTGGCATGAGGCTGGTCATCCCTCTCTGCTAAATAAGGATGTTACTGTCAGATCGAGTGTGAGGTGTCCTGCTGTTAATAATACTTTACCCCTCAGATCCTCGGCTGCTATGGTCAGCGAGTCTTCCTTTAAGGAACCCCTCCCTTGCAGTTTATCCCCGCTGGGTTTTCATCTGTCTAAGTCAGTCAAAGAAAAAATTTGGAGGGGTGAATATCTCGATATATTATCACTTCTCCCTGCTTCTAAGGAGTTTTTGGCTAAATCTGACAGGCAGTCCAGCGAAAGAACAGAGGAAGATAGGAGGAGAGCGGTTCCTAAGACATTTCAAAACTGGCTGCAAGCGTTCTGTATCTATTCAGCAGTTATGGGAGAACGCTTCCCGGGGAAGTGCTCAGGTTTATTCCAACACCTGGATATTATTGCGGAGGCCTTTCGCCACTTTGGCGGCTCCGCATGGTTCTCATATGACGAGAATTTCCGTCAAAAACTAGCTGTGCACCCATCGCTGCATTGGGGGGCTAAGGACGTTGGTTTATGGTTAAACCTTATGCTGCCACCTAGGCCCCAGTTCACCCCTCGCCCCGCTTCAAATGGTCAGAGTCCAGTCAGGAAGGGTGTATGCTTTGCATTCAATGAGGGTCAATGTAAATTCTTATTGAATTGTAGATACAAACATGAGTGTTCTTATTGTGGCGGTACTCACGCGGCGAGCAGATGTTTTCGTAAAGCTGCCGCTAGTTCCTCTCATTCAGGACCCAAGGACACACATGGGAAAGGCCCCGACTCCGGTGAGCCTGGCAAGAATGCGCCCATGGCTCGAGCGCTATCCAGACCACAGGATGGCGGCTCTGCTAACTGAAGGTTTTGCCAATGGTTTCTTAGTGCCATCCTTTACTGGTTCAGGGTGTACACCAGTTAAAAATTTACTATCGGTATCCATGCACTCTAACTTAGTGCTTGAGAAAATTTGCAAAGAATTGTCTGAGGGTAGGGTGGCTGGCCCCTTTAATGACCCGCCATTCTCTAATTTCCGGTTGTCCCCTTTGGGCATCGTACCCAAGAAAGAGCTGGGTGCGTTCAGACTGATCCACCACCTATCTTACCCACCGCATTCGTCACTCAATGACGAAGTTGCCTCTGTGGAGGCTCCAGTCTGCTACGCCTCATTTGATGAGGCTTTGTGTCTTTTGAGGCAAGCAGGGCAAGGGGCTGTGCTAGCAAAGGCTGATATTAAGTCGGCTTTCCGCCTTCTTCCCGTGCATCCACAAGGCTTCAATTCTTTGGGTTTTCAATTTTTGAATAAATATTATTTTGATAAATGCATGCCAATGGGGTTTTCTATGTCATGCTTTTATTTCGAGGCTTTTTCCTCCTTCTTACATTGGGTCGTGTCAGTCGTTATCCCTCAAGGCCTTATCCTACATTATCTAGATGACTTCTTGTTTTTAGGTCCCCGGGGGTCATCAGTGTGTATGGAAGCTTTACAGGTTTTCTTTGACGTTTGTCATGACTTTGGCGTGCCTCTGGCCCAGGAGAAAACAGTTTTTCCCACGACAGTTATTGAATTTTTGGGGATCACGGTTGACTCCGAACGAATGGAATTCAGATTGCCACAACAGAAGATACATAAAATGAAGTCTATGATTGCAACCTTTCTTGTCAGTAAGAAGGTGTGCTTAAAGGAGGCACAATCTTTGCTGGGTCTTTTTGCTTTTGCAGCCAGAGTCATCCCTATGGCGAGGGTATTTTCGCGCAGGTTCTCGTTAGCCATAAAAGGTATGGTGAACCCTTACGCTCATTTCCGAATTTCAAAAAGCATCGAGGATGATCTAAGAATTTGGGATGCTTTTTTAAATGAGTTTAATGGTTCCTCGGCCTGGCAAATGGACTTTATTAATAGTTCTCAGTTGGAATTCTTCACCGATGCAGCTGGCTCTGCTGGGTTCGGGGCTTTCTTGGATGGGCGCTGGTGCGCCCAGTCCTGGCACCCTGATTGGCTCCAGAAGGAGATACTTCAAAATCTAGTTCTGTTGGAGCTCTTTCCAGTGATTGTGTCTGTGGTTGTGTGGGAAGACATCTTTAGGAATCGTAGAATCTTAGTTCATACGGATAATAAAGGTGTCTTTTTTGCCATCAATACTCTGTCCTCTAAGTCTGATCCCGTTCTGAGGTTATTGCGTTTCCTTGTACTTCATTGTATGAACTGTAATATATGGTTGAGAGCTGAGCATATTGCAGGTAAAGAAAATAACATAGCAGATTCTTTATCTCGTTCACAGTTCAAGAGATTCCGAGAGTTGGCGCCATCAGCGGATCAACATGGCACCCCTTGCCCAGACTTCCTCTGGGGCTTAATTTGGGAATAATATTCCGGAATCTCAAGGCTTCAGTAGCGGAAAACACCTGGAGGGATTATAGGCTTTCATGGCACAAATGGTGCTCTTTCTGTCAACCATTGGGTTTGGATCCACTAGATGTATCTTCTTACGTGGCTTTGTCTTTTTGTCCTTTCTCATTCAGTCTAATCTGTCCCCGGCTTCCATAGGTAAAATATTGGCTGGAGTTTCTTTTTTCCTTAAGTTTGCAGGCCTTCCTGCTCTTACCTCTTTCTTTCAGGTCACTCAGGTTTTGAAGGGCCTCAAAAAGTCTAGGCCCTCTTTAGATAATAGGCGTCCCATATCTATCCCCATTTTGATCGATCTTCTTCAGATCCTTCAAGATGTCTGCTCATCCAATTTCGAATCTTTGCTTTTTAAGGCTGCTTTCTCTATAGCATTCTTTGGAGCCCTTCGGTTAGGTGAGTTTACTGCAGCAAATAGAAACGCTTTTTCATTTCTCCGTTTTTCTCATGTTCAGTTTGACGTCGGTTCTGTCCGTCTGTTTTTGTCCAGATCAAAGTCCTCTCAGGTTGGCCAGTGGTTTTCTTTATCCAGTTCTCCTAATGAGGCTATCTGTCCCGTGTTTCATGTTCGTAATTATCTTTTGGTCAGACCATTGAGTAACGATTCCTTTTTTATTCATGAAGACTTGTCCTCTCTAACTAGGTACCAGTTCTCAGCTGTTTTGGCCTCCTGTTTGAAGCGCTTGAATTTATCTGGGTACCAATTTTCTTCCCATTCTTTCCGAATTGGCGCTGCCACCACAGCTGATTCTATAGGTTTTTCAGAGAGTAAGGTTAAAAAAGTGGGCAGGTGGGGCAGCAATAGATATAAGTTATATGTTCGTCCCAGTCTTCTAACTTTATGATTCTCTTTCAGATTTATCCAGGAATATCGCTTGGGTCATAGGTTCACTCCTACGTGTTCTGGGCTTACAAGCACTCCGGATCCAGATCATACTCTGCTAACCTGGGGCTTGATCCTGATTTATTTTTAATTTTATGGTCAGGTGTTAGAGGTATGCGGTGGCGCAATTTAAAAGACCACCTAGCTTATTTGTCTTCTGTCTGGCCTCAACCCCAAGTGATAGTTATCCACGTGGGGGCTAATGACTTGGGTAAATTCAACACATGGGACTTGTTATGTGAAATGAAAAGGGATCTCTATTCCATAACTCAAATGTTCCCAGGTTCAGTGTTAGTATATTCTGAGATGGTTCCCAGGCTGTTATGGTCGCCGCACGGCACCCTTTTCTACGTGGATAGAATCCGCAGACGGCTAAATAGGACGATTCATAGTTTTATGCCTTCAATTGGTGGCTCTTCCTTTCGTCATTCCGAGTTAGAGGGTTTTTTGCTTGGGTTGTTTCGGGTTGACCAAATTCATCTGTCAGGCATTGGCCTGGACATTTTTAATATGGGTATCCAGTCCATGATCGAATCAGCCACGGTGGTGGGGGGGCCTCGGCCAACAGCTTCGCGGTTGGCCCCGGCCGGTGGGGAGTAGTCGTCCAGCTTTTGCTGGATGGACAGAAATTAATTTGATTTTAAAGTTTTAAGTTTAGCCAATTTGGCCTTTTGTAATTTAATTTATTTATTGAGAAAATTTTTGTAACCCCGCCCCCACATTTTATGGATGACACCGTGGCCAATTTTACCAAAGTTAAATAAAAATGTTGTATCAAATTGTTGTTTGGTCTCCTTATTCAATACCTCTGTACTAGCCCATGTGAGGCTACGGCAGTATGCTGAGCCTGCATGGGATAGAGCAGAGGGAGAAGTGGGCTGCCGCGCTCTGGGGTAGTAACAGCCTCTGATTGGTCAGCTGCGGCAGCCCCCTTCTCTGATAGGTCCGTTCGCGTGAGGTAAAACCTGCACTGGACGAGCCTATATAAGGGAGAGGCTGAGGCGATTTGCTCAGTCACATCTCCTGACAAGCAGCATCGCCCGCCCGCCCACCCTTACCTGTCAGTTTGTCATAATAAGTCATGGGGTCGTCTGTATGGGGGGAGTAGTCGTCCAGCTTTTGCTGGATGGACAGAAATTAATTTGATTTTAAAGTTTTAAGTTTAGCCAATTTGGCCTTTTGTAATTTAATTTATTTATTGAGAAAATTTTTGTAACCCCGCCCCCACATTTTATGGATGACACCGTGGCCAATTTTACCAAAGTTAAATAAAAATGTTGTATCAAATTGTTGTTTGGTCTCCTTATTCAATACCTCTGTACTAGCCCATGCATTTTAGTTATTATGTACACAAGTATGTATGCAGTTTAATACTAACTTTTCTCATTTGCATGCACAGTGACATCACACATGATAAGGTTAACAGCACAGATGAATGTGTAATCTGCTCATTTGCATAATTAGTGGCGAGACTGATGATAATTGTAGCAATTAGCTATATCAGATGCGTTATCTTTGCTTAATGTATTTACAGATACATAATACTGATGATCCGAGTCCCCGTCTACTGGGTTATTGGGCCTTAATTCACATTACTTTAAGTTCAGTAGACTGTGGCTTCTTAAAGGCATGATATCAAGGATATACATTATCCATTTTATATCAATGGCATAAACGTAACCCATGAAGGATAATAAGAAATGTATATGAAGTTTATAATACAACGGAGAATCTCACGGTAGATTAATTTCACATTAATTATTCAAGCCAAGTCAGTAACCTAATGTCTTGCCTGAAAGTAAACTGCTATGCAATATGGTAGAGCATTAATGCATTATTTGTGAGTCATTAAGTTCCACACAAATGAACAGCTGTTCACTCTTTCCTAAGGATGGGCAAAGAAAATAACATTTCTCTCTGACTGAATTGATGTAGTATATTATATCTAGAAAGGAATTCTCTAAGACTGGAGTAGATATGCTATAGTGCAAATTACAGCATATCACATTGGCAGTAATGGGTTTCTTTCAAACCATACACATAATGTACATCAGCTTTTACAAGATGCTCCAGGTAATTATGCAACAGTTTGACCCTTACCTCAGAATGCCCATATACTGTATACAAAATCAAAGGAGATTTGTTTATTTAACCACTTAAGCCCCGGACCAATATGCAGCATAAAGACCCAAGGTGTTTTTAAAGTTCAGGACTGCGTCGCTTTAACAGACAATTGCGCGGTCGTGCGACGTGGCTCCCAAACAAAATTGGCGTCCTTTTTTCCCCACAAATAGAGCTTTCTTTTGGTGGTATTTGATCACATCTGCGGTTTTTATTTTTTGCGCTATAAACAAAAATAGAGCGACAATTTTGAAAAAAAAGCAATATTTTTTACTTTTTGCTGTAATAAATATCCCCCAAAAACATATATAAAAACATTTTTTTTCCTCAGTTTAGGCCGATACGTATTCTTCTACCTATTTTTAGTAAAAAAAATCGCAATAAGCGTTTATCGATTGGTTTGCGCAAAATTTATAGTGTTTACAAAATAGGGGATAGTTTTATTGCATTTTTATTTTTTTTTATTTTTTTTACTACTAATGGCGGCGATCAGCAATTTTTTTCGTGACTGCGACATTATGGCGGACACTTCGGACAATTTTGACACATTTTTGGGACCATTGTCATTTTCACAGCAAAAAATGCATTTAAATTGCATTCTTTATTGTGAAAATGACAGTTGCAGTTTGGGAGTTAACCACAGGTGGCGCTGTAGGAGTTAGGGTGCACCTAGTATGTGTTTACAACTGTTTGGGGGTGTGGCTGTAGGAATGACGTCATCGATCGTGTCTTCCCTATAAAGGGAATGACGCGATCGATGCGCCGCCATAGTGAAGGACGGGGAAGCCGTGTTTACACACGGCTCTCCCCGTTCTTCAGCTCCGGGGAGCGATCGCGACGGAGCGGCTATAAACAAATAGCTGCGCCGTGGTCCCGGATCGCTCCCCGAGCGGACCCGACCTCCGCATGTAGCGGGGGGGTCCCGATCGGACACCCCACCCGCTAATAGGCGAGGACGTACGTGTACGCCCATGTGCCTGTACGTGCCATATTGTGGACGTATATGTACATGCGGGGGTCGGGAACTGGTTAAAAAGTATTTATGCATGTATTTAACCACTTCAATACAGGGCACTTTCACCCTTCCTTCCCAGACCATCGTTCAGCTGTCAGTGCTCTCGCACTTTCAATGAGAATTGAACGGTCATGCTACACTGTACCCAAGTTACATTTTTATCATTTTGTTCACACTAATAGAGCTTTCTTTTGGTGGTATTCAGCGAAAATAGAGTTCAAATTTTGAAAAAAAGAAAAAACAATATTTTCTACTTTCTGTTTTAAAAGAAATCACTTATGCGTCCAGTAGAACAGGGGGGTTAGCATTTCCAGATCTATATAAATATTATCTTGCGGCTCAGTTAGTGACTGTGGAGAGATGGTTGAACCCAGATGGATATGATCCCGCTACAATGGTAGAGGCAGCAGTGGTCCAGTCTTTGGAGGCACTGCAGGCATTACCATTTCGAGGGCTAAAATGTAGGAGAGATTTAACCCCGTCAATGAGAACAACAATAAGGGTATGGAAGGTAGGCATAGCAAGAGAAAGCAATCTAAAAATTAAATATCCCCAAATCCCCCATTATGGGGAAATCCCGAATTGGTACATTTAAACTCAATTCAGGAGCCTAGAGCATGGGCAAAATATGGAGTAAAAAAAATATCACAAATAATATGTAAAGGAAAAATATCCACATTTGTAGATATGAGAGAAAAATGGAATGTGCCGGAGAATTATTTTTTTAGACATGTGCAGTTGGTCCATGCCCTGGTAGCCCAATTCCCTGGTGGCATTCCACAGCTAATAGAACCAGGCCTAGAACAACTGGTGAGAAAGAGAAAGGAAAAGGGATGGATCTCAACTTTTTACACCCACTTAGCAAAAAGAGAACTATCAGATATGAATGAACTACAAAGTGGGTGACCGCGATAATGTGTCAATCTCGCTCCCTTTCTCGCCGAGATTGAGCACCTACGAGCCCCATCGCGGGAGCCAGCACTGAGCTGGCTTGCCGCGATGGAGACAAAGATTCGACTTGGATTCCCGCCAATTCTACACGTGTGCGGCGTTTGTTATGAATCCTGAGGAGGAACTCCCCGCCGGATTTTAAATAAAAATCCGGCATGGGTTCCCCCCTCAGGAGCATACCAGGCCCTTAGGTCTGGTATGGGTTGTAAGGAGACCCCCCTACGCCGAAAAAACAGCGTAGGGGTCCCCCTACAATACATACCAGACCCGTATCCAAAGCACGCTACCCGGCCGGCCAGGAAAGGAGTGGGGACGAGCGAGCGCCCCCCCTTCCTGAGCCGTACCAGGCTGCATGCCCTCAACATGGGGGGGTTGGGTGCTCTGGGGCAGGGGGGCGCACTGCGGGGCCCCCCCACCCCAGAGCACCCTGTCCCCATGTTGATAAGGACAGGGCCTCTTCCCGACAACCCTGGCCATTGGTTGTCGGGGTCTGCGGGCGGGGGGCTTATCGGAATCTGGGAGTCCCCTCAAATAAGGGGGCCCCCAGATACCGCCCCCCCACCCTAAGTGAATGAGTATGGGGTACATCGTACCCCTACCCATTCATCTGCAAGAAAAGTGGTAACGTTAATAAACACACAACACAAGAGTTTTTAAAATAATTTATTTGTCTGCTCCGGAGGCACCCCCTGTCTTCTTTAGCTCTTTTTGCAGGGGGGCTTCTTCTTCCGCTATCCGGGAGTCTTCTCCGCTATCCGGGGGGGGCTTCTCCACTCTCCAGGTCTTCTCCGCTTTCGGGGGGTCTTCTCCGCTTTCCGGGGTCTTATTCTATGTTCGCCGCTCTCCGCTGTTGACTCGGCGCACCCCGGTTCTTCCTCCCGCTGTCCGGTGCCTTCTCCTTCAGGGCTGGCCGCCGTTATACTTGCAGTGGCCAGTCCGCTCTTCTGTGACGTCATCTTCTTCACTTCTCTTCTTCAGCCTTCTCCCGATGTTGACACGACGCTTCTTCTCGCTGCAATGACAGGTGCGCGGCTTGCATCTGATTTATATAGGCCTCACAGTCCCATCATGCTCCGGCACCTACCCATGTGATACCTACCCTACCCTACCCTGTATTTTTTAATGAAAATGTGGAATGTATATTGTATATGAGAAAGAAAAAAGAAAAGATAAATAAAGAGATTTTGAAAAAAAAAAGAAATCCAATAAAATCAAATTTTGTCATAAATGTAGGCCAAAATGTATTCTGCTACATGTCTTTGGTAAATAAAAAAACAGATAAGTGTATAATAATTGGTTTGTGTGATCATGGACAGATGTATGCAGATGATCACACGGACATACTGTATGTGTGCAGATGATTATTGGGACAGATGATTTTACTGGGACATATGTGGGACAGGTATTTTTATTGTGTGGTGGCACTGTGGGGTTGGAATGGATGGACTTGTGTCTTTTTTTTTGTGACCTGACTAATTATGTAACTATGTATATTTTCATAAATAAAAATAAAAATTGGCTACAAAAGTAGAAATACACTTTCATTACATTTTTATTTCTACTTTTGTAGCCACATTTTGATAACACCTACTTTATATTTGTTACCCACTCACATAGCATAACATTACCAACTTACCCCCCATCATCACTAGGCCATTGCGGCACTGCATTATTTTAACTGACAATTGTGCAATTGTGTGACGCTGTACCCAAACAAAATGTATATTTTTTTCCCACAAATAGAGATTTATTTTGGTGGTATTTGATCACCTCTGCAATTTTTTGGTGTGCTATAATACATATTGAATAAAAAATTTAAAAAAATCAAATTTCTTCATCAATTTAGGCCGATATGTATTCTGCTACATACTATTGGTAGACAACAATAAGTGTATATTGATTGGTTTTCACAAAAAGGTATAGTCTACAAACTGTGGGATATTTATATTTATTTTTAATAGTTACTAGTACACTAGAACACAGGATTCATGCCTTCCTTACTGACAGAACAGCGATCTGCTTTGTTTACATAGGCAGATCACGTTCTGCCTCTATGCTGAATGATCGGTGGGTGCCAGCAGACACTGAGTCTGTGGTGCCTGCAGATAAGCTCCCGCTGTGTATAATCACAGTGGGAGCTGGTCACTGGTGACATGCATGCGTGGCCCAGACCCAGAGGCGTCGGATCATAGTTACGTGTTTCGACACAACAGTGCCACCATGCCGCAGTATAAGTAAGGTGTACAGGCAGCAAGTGGTTAAAAAAAAATCAGCTTACCTTGTTTATATATTTTTATACTTTTTTAATGAGAAGGTTCAGGAGCTATGTTTGCCATAATTAACCCTGTCTATACTGTGTCTACAGATCTTTATTATGTAGAAAATATTCTTGCAGCGTTCACACACAAATCCTAAGAGCAAACATAAACATAACCCAAAGTCACTAAACAGATGACAGTGCACACTGTATGTTTAGTGACTGATTTTTTGTTGCTATCAGACACAGGGTGGGTGTCAGTGGCTTTTTGTGTTTAGTTGATCAATGCTCTTCTTTGTTTTAAACCTGCAACAGGCAAACACATGCTTGCACTGCAATAGCAACATTGGAGCTCAGAAGCAACACTCAACTGGCATTATAGATTAAGTGTCTTGTCTTATGCCCTGTACACATGATGGGTCAATCCGATGAGAACGGTCTGATGGATTTTTCCATCAGTTAACCGATGAACTTGACTGATGGTCAGTCGTGCCTACACACCATTGGTTAAAAAATCAATCATGTCAGAACGCGGTCACGTAAACCACGTATGACGGCACTATAAAGGGGAAGTTCAAATCCAATGGCACCACCCTTGGGGCTTCTTTAGCTAATTTTGTGTTAGAAAAGCGTGAATCGTCTTTTACTGTCTGTTACAGCGTGATGAATGTGCTATCTCCATAACGAACACTAGTTTTACCAGAACGAGCGCTCCCATCCCCTAATTTAGTCTGAGCATGCATGGATTTTTAACCGATGGACGTGCCTACAAATGATCGTTTTTTTTTCTATTGGTTAGGTATCCATCAGTTAATTTTAAAACAAGTTTTACATTTTTTAAACCGATGGATAAATAACCGATGGGGCCTACACACGATCGGTTTGGTCTGATGAAAATGGTCCATCAGACCGTTCTCATCGGTTTGACCGATCGTGTGTATGCGACATTATTATCATAAATGTTATTTATTCCTGTTAGGTTTATCTTTGTACTAAGGATGTGTGCGTGAGCACTGCAGAAATTGTTAGTGTTTTATTTGTGCTACTTTTTAGATGGTTTAGGCTGTCTCCTAGTTGACTGTCCTGCAGACCATTTTACCACTTGCTCTCTTAGGCCTCGTACACACGATAGGATAGCCAGAGGACAATGGTCTGAAGGACCGTTGTCTTAGGTTAACCTATGAAGCTGACTGATGGTCCGTCGTGCGTACACACCATCGGGTTAAAAAAATGATTGTGTCAGAACGCGGTGACGTTCAATGCTTCCAAGCATGCGTCGACTTGATTCTGAGCATGCGCGGATTTTTAACTGATGCTTTTGCATACTAACGATCGGTTTTGACCTATCGGTTACCAGTCCATAGGTTAAGTTTTAAAGCAAGTTCTCATTTTTTTAACCTAAGGTTAAATAACCTATGGGGCCTACACACGATCGGTTTGGACTGATGAAAACGGTCCTTCAGACCATTGTTCTCTGGCTATCCTATCGTGTGTACGAGGCCTTATGCTCTCCTAGTTGCGCTTGAGCCATTTATTGTCAGATCTTAAATATTAGATGTAAATTTCGATTTTAACAATCTGTTCTAACAAACGGCTAAAGATTTCAAATCTTGGCTTTCCTTTGTAAGTTAATCGGTGGGAGCTCATACTGTATTTAGACTTTCTACTGGAACTGACTGGCATTGAACTTCTATATATCAGTAATAGATTGTTGATATAGGTTTCTACTCAGCAGAGCCATGATTAGCTGTTCTTGTTGAACTCGCTACTTAATTCCTATTTTTTTGTTATAACAAACCTGTATACATCCAGACTTGTATGTTTCCTGCTGAAAATGTAAATGTTTACTTCCTGTATTCTCAACCAATCAAATGTCTGGATTATGTAATTACTTTGTATGACTTAAAAATCTTTAAATAAACAATTGAAAAAAAAAAGTTACAGTACCTAACTCAAAAAAAAGTGTAAAAAACAATTGTAGAAAGTAAATAATAAAAAAAATGTAAATCGCCCCCATTCCACAGTGCTTATGCGCAACTACGAACACATACATTACTCCCGCCTTGCATATGTAAATGGTGTTTGCACCACACATGTGAGGTATTGTCATGAACATCAGAGTGAGACCAATAATTCTAGCACCAATCCCCCTGTGTAACTTTAACCTAGTAACCTGAAAAGGCGCTTAAAGCTTTGCCTATGGAGAATTTTAAGCACCATAGTTTGCCGCTATTCCACAGGCAGATGCAATTTTAAAGTGTCACATGGTAGGTATCTATTTACTCAGCATAATATCATCTTTCACGTTATACAAAAAAAATGGGCTAACTTTGCAAATTGTGACATAAAAAATTGCAATGACCGCCATTTTATTCTATAGGGCCTCTGCTAAAAAATATATATAATATTTGGGTGTTCTAAATATTTTTTTAGCAAAAAAAAAGTAGATTTTTACAGGTTTGAAGTGTCATAATTCGCCCGAATGGAAAGTGGTTAAAGATACTGGCCCGGATTCAGATAGAGATACGATGGCGTATCTCCTGATACGCCGTCGTATCTCTGAGTTCCGTCTGTCGTATCTATGCGCCTGATTCATAGAATCAGGTTCCGCATTGATCTCCCTAAGATCCGACAGGTGTAAGTGACTTACACCGTCAGATCTTAGGCTGCAATTCCAGGCCGGCCGCTAGGTGGCGTTTTGTTTTTTGCACGCGACGAATATGCAAATGAGGAGTTCCGCCGATTCAGAAACGAACTACCGCCCGGCACATTTTTTTTACGTCGTTTGCGTTCAGCTTTTTCCGGCGTATAGTTACCCCTGCTATATGCGGCGTATCCTATGTTAAGTATGGCCGTCGTTCCCGGGTTGAATTTTAAATTTTTTTACGTAGTTTGCGTAAGTCGTTCGCGAATACGGATGGACGTTCACACACCCTAGCCGCGTAATTTGAATTCCGCCGGGGATTTACGATCCGCCAGCGCAACTTTAGAGGCAAGTGCTTTCTGAATAAAGCACTTGCCTCAAAAACTTGCGCCGGCTAACCTATCTGAATCTAGCCCACTGTTGTAATAGACGGGTGGATTACATAGGCTGCACGTGGTGAATGTAGCCTCACAGGGGCTAGCAGGCGGATTAGCAGTGCAAAGACTGGAAGCAACAATGTTTACAGAAAGTAGTTGTAAGTAGCAGTTATAGGCCATGGACACAAGTAGTGAGACAAAGTGTATTTTTAGGAAAAAAAAATACAAAAGCATTAAACCCAAAGAGAAGACCCTTTAAATACACAGTAAAGCAGGGTAAAGAGATTAACCAGTTCAGCCCAGTGCTTTCCTGACCAAAGCACTTTTTACAACTTGACACAGTGTCACTTTAACTGACAATTGCGTGGTCGTGCATTGCTGTACCCAAACCAAATTTGCCTTCCTTTTTCCCACAAATAGAGCTTTCTTTATTTCATTTATTTTTTGCTATAATAAATATCCCCAAAAATGTTTTTTTTTAAAAAAAAATGTATTTATAATTTTAGGCCAATATATATTCTTCTACATATTTTTGGTAAAAAAAAATTGCAATAAGCGTATATTCACTGGTCTGCGCAAAAGTTAGCATCTACAAACTATGTAAAAGATTTATGGCATTTTTATTATTATTTTTTTTTTACTACTAATGGCGGCGATCTACGATTTTTAAGCGGCACTACGACATTATGGCGGACAGATTGGACACTTTTGACACATTTTTGGACCATTGACATTTATACAGCGATCAGTGCTATAAAAATGCCATGATTACTGTGTAAATGTCACTGGCAGAGAAAGGGATAACACTAGGAGGTAAGCAAGGGGCTACATTTTCTCCTTAGTTAGTATTTCTAACTGTATGGGGATATAACTGACTGGGGGAGGAGACATATTCTGTGTTCCTAGTAGGTAGGAACAATGATATGTCTCCTCTCCTCTCTGTGCTGGCACTCATACCCACGATTGCCGCCGGCCATGTGGCCTGTAGGTCACGCACATTGGGTCCCCCACCGTGCCACTTCTTCTGTGCTATCAGTGCTGTAGGTATGATAGACACCAGCTTTGGAGTTGCATGTTAGACTCCATCTACACGTCGCTATGCACAAAATGCACAGTCACAGTCTCATCATAGACTACTGTTGGAGTTTACTAGTAAGTATCCTCCCCACATTTTTAATTGGCTAAATCTATGATGTGCAGTCTTCCTGGCCAATAGAAACAAAAATGATGTTTATTGAAAAGAACAGAAAAGAAAATCACAGCAAGTTCACAGCTCATACTTAGAACACCAAAACATTCCAACAGTTCAGATGACAGCTCAAAAAATACAATCAAACAATAAGCACAACAGCCTCTGCCATAACACATTACACATGTCTGACACTACTATTTAAAGCAGAGGTGACCAACCAGTGGCCCGGGGGCCACATGTGGCCCGCAGAGTCCTCTAATGTGGCCCTCGACCTCCTTCTCTGTGGTATGGCGGGTCGGCAACCTACCCAGATCGCAAGTTGCCGACGGCCATACCACAGCATCAGTGTTGTGAATGAAGCTGGTGGTAGAGGAAAAAAGCGGCTGTAGAGCAGAGCCCCCTAAGCCGATGCTTCCTCTACAGCGCCGGCTTTTGCCACAGGTGGAGTCTATGGCAAAGTTCAGCTAACCCGCAGGATAGACACAGGTGCACTACGGTGTGAGTAAACTGCATCACATCAGTGTGAAAGCAGTCATAGGCCCTTTTCACACGATCGGCCCGATCAAATGGGACCCTCAATTCACCTCTATAGAGTGACAGATGTCTGTTTATGCCCGCCTACCTCCAAACCAAAAAACAGAAGAGAATTCATCCCCTTTCATCTGGGCGGATAGGAGGGCCCATAGAGTAGCCGTGACCTGTCATCCGCCCGCTCCGCTCATTGTGGCCCTCGACTGGTTACCAAGTTGCTTAAGTGGCCCTCACTCTTCAAAAGGTTGGGCACCCCTGATTTAAAGGCACTAGTCCCGCAGGAGATCCTCCCAGCACCCGAACTGCATATAAGCAATGAGTCGAACTCCCCGCCCTCTCTGCATCAACGCTGGTCGCCCCTCATCTATCTAAGCAACCTATACATGACCATATCGACCGGGGACAGGCCAGGGTAATCCAACCAAGGGGTCCACAGTCTCTCAAATTTTCTCGGACAACCCCTATGCTGATAGACATACTTCTCCATTCTTATGGTGTCACCCATTTGGGTAATCCATTCCTTCAACGTTGGGGGATCAACCGCCTTCCAATGCCGAAGGATTAGTCTTTGGGCCTGAAATAGAGCTCTCAATATGGCCTGCCTGCTATTATCGTCCATAGGGATATTGCCCATAATCCCAAGAAGGCATGGTTTCGGGTCAATAGGTATGGAAGTCAGATAAACCCTGTTAATAAGAGCCATGACCCCCGACCAGAATAGATGAAGCTTGTGGCACCACCACAACAAATGAATCAGATCCCCATTGTCCCTTGCACATCTAGGGCAGTTGGAGTCTGATCTTACACCCATTCTAAACAGCCTATCGGGCGTGTAATGCACTCTGAGAACAATGTACAGTTGGGATAACCGTTGGGCCACATTCAAGGAGCACAACTGTACTGCCTGAAGAGCCTCCTCCCACTGTTCATCCTCAAATGTCCCGACGTCCCCCTCCCACCTAGAAGATACCGTAATGGGGAAAACCCTCCAAGTATATATTTAGAATCATGGAGTAGGCGCTAGAAATGAAGCCCTTAAACTGGGACACCCTCGGCCATAAATTTGAATATTAGTGTTTGCGAAAGAACCCACAGGGCCTCCCCTGCCTGTGCCATCACTGCATGTCGCAACTGCATGTAATAGAAGAGCATGGACTGTGGGAGGTGAAACCACTCCCTCAGTTCTGGGAAGGGGATCAATTCACTCGCCTCAAAAATATGTCTCATATGTGTGACACCATGCCTCCTCCACCGCCCCCCGCAATCCAGTGAGAGCAGCTCCTTATAGTACCCATTGTCCCATATCGGGCTGTAACCTGTGAACCCTTCCACCTCCTGCAACTGTCTAAGTTTGTTCCAAATTTTTTACAACAGCGCATATGTGGGAAATATTTTGTTGGATAATGCATACGCCAAGGCCTCCATACCAATAGGTACGCTGTCGAGCATAGGGCCCTAATGGGATCCGGCTGCCCACCACCCCCCACAAGAACCTGACTCTCTGGCATAACCCTGGCAATGTGCTGCACCTGAGCCGCCAGATAGTAGACCCAAGGATTAGGGAGGGCAAGGCCTCCCGCCGTCTTAGGCTTTTGAAACTGCTCCAGTTTCACCCTAGGGGACTTGGCCTGCCAAATGAAGGTCCTAAAAAGGGAATTAATAATCCTGAACATTTTTAGAGGGATGACCATAGGGGTATTGTGTAGGAGGTATAAGAGCTGGGGCATGAAAATAATTTTAATAAGATTGACCCTGCCTACCAGGGACATCCTAAGACGGGACCAGATTTTAACTTTGTCTAGAATCCTATTTAACAGCGGCGTCAAGTTAGGTGAGAGAAAATCATGCGGTTCGGAAGTAATCTGGATGCCAAGATACTTAAATCCAGTGGACACCGGTACCTTTGTGTATGGTCCGCTCTCCACCACCCGGGATATCATCCAGCAGCAGAAGAGAGGACTTTGTCCAGTTAATGACCAGGCCGGAATAGGACCCAAACCTGCCGACTAATGTTGCTGTTTAAAAGAAGAAGAAAATTACATATGTCTACTTACTAATATATTCCCCATAAAATAGTTTTATTTGGACAACTGTCCCTCAGAATGTTAATCTATAATAAATGTGAGAACATTTGAGAAATCTAGCTAAACAGGATCAGAGACTCTAAGCAAACATGAGTTTAGGCTATATTGATAACGGTAATCACCAAAAGAAAATGTGAAGTCAAGGAAGGGAAGTGTGTATTTTTTTTTTTTTTAAGATAGTAATACAGCATTACAAAGAATATGTCTATACAACAGTATCTTTACAAAAAATCAAGCTAAATTTGTTATATTTTCATTAACCTGGGCCCCACCCTGGTTATCCCCCTTTCAAGAGAAAGAAGCAAAACAAGAATTAAATAGAAAAAAAAACACGAAAAAGCATGAGGAGAAAAGAAAAAAAACGCCCATACACCTACCTACCATAAACTCTTCCCCCCTCACACCTCTAGTCTTGTTTATTCCTTGAATAAATTGTTCCCTATATCTAATATAGGGAGTCCAGTGTGTATTCATAAAGCTATAATATATATATATATATATATATTTTTTTTAAATTTTTTATTTATAACAGAGAGACCAGCTCGTGCGGGCCAAAACATTACAATCAATCACTTTGTGCAGTATTACAGATCATTGTACAAGTAACAGTTTAACATAACTATGACATCATCGTAGTGTTGTAAAGTGCAGCTTATCAACCGTATCTCCCCAGTTGAAATGTCTATATAACCCAGTTGTGACAATATGGGGGACTTCCCAGTATACTACACCTACGTATATATGTGATATTCCAACGTGTGGCCTATCAGGCCCTGACTCTCAGGTTCCGCGAACCCCCTAACCGGAGGTCCATCCCGTCGTCCGACCCGCACGTGGCTAGCTCCTCTACCATTTTCTTAGAATATTAAAACAGCAGAGGTAGAGACAGAACAGTCCGGGAGAGAAGAGAGAAAGAGGAGAGTAAGTGGGGAGAGGAAGAGGGGTGTAAAAATAAAAATAAAAATTGAAAATAAAAATAAAAAAAAAGGGGGGGGGGATTCCTGAGGGAGTGGACAGGGACACAGGAATATGTTTCAAGCAGGGTCTCCCGTTTGCGCCTCCCTGAGACCCTGCCCCTCAGTGGAATACTTGAACACATTCCACAATTGCCAGGTATTTTTGTATGTTTCTTGTCTATTCTGGCTGGTGAGGATAAGATCCTCCAGCCGGTTGACATTGTCAACTTTGTTAAGCCACATGGCCAGGGTGGGCGAGCTCTGGGACTTCCATGTAAGAGGAATGCAGGCCTTGGCCGCGTCTAGTAGATGGCGTATCACTGATTTTTGTGTACACCTTCAGTGGGATCTCAGTCGCGTGCAGCAAGAAGAGCGCAGGGTCATCTGGAATCTCTCGGTCCGTAAATTTCTGGGTTACCCGGCGCACCTCGCTCCAGAACCCCCGCAACCGGGAACAGGACCAAAATATGTGTAGGAGGGTACCTTTCTCTTCCTGACATCGCCAGCATACGTCTGACGACTCAGGAAAGAGAGTGTGCAGCAGTGCTGGGGTTCTGTACCACCGAGTAAGGACCTTGTAGTTATTTTCTTGGGTTCTGGAGCATATGGAGGATTTATGGGTGAGTTCCAGGATGCGTTGCCTTGTACTGGTGGAAAAGGTACGATTCAGGTCTCTCTCCCACCTAAGCAGGCATGGGACTGGGTCGTCATCGGGTCGTGTGAGCAGTATGTCATATAGTAGTGACAGGACATGGGGAACTACTCCAGTCCCCACACAGAGCTCTTCCAAAGGCGTAAGATCTCGTTGCGCGGCGTCGGGAGGTGTCATGCTACTCAGGAAGTGCCCTAGTTGGAGAGCCCTCATGTGATCTAACTTGTATGGTCCCGCTGGGTCTGCCAATTCCGTGGCGGTTTTCCATTTACCCCACTACTAAAATGTGAGACTTGGCTGAGTCCCGTCTCTCGTAGTTCGAGAAATTTTTTGTCCAGCAAACCCGGTGTAAATCCCGGGTGGCTGATTACCGGCCGCAGCCGGGAGTTGTGCGTAGAGAGATAGGGTTTTGTCCATAGTTGCGAACAGACTTTGGTCGAGGTCCCGATCAATGGGTGCCGTTTAAGTTCTGAAGGTAGTGCCGTAAAGCACCATGGGGCCCCACGGAGTGAGACGGAAGTCTGTCCCTGTTCTATCCGCGTCCATAACTTGGTATCGGTGTGTCGGCACCAATCCACGAGCCTACCAAGGTGGATCGCCTGGTAGTAAGTGCGGAGGTCCGGCATAGCCAGGCCTCCTTGCCGTTTCGGGAGTGATAACATTGTCCTATTCAGGCGTGGGCTCTTCCCGGCCCAGAGGAATTTAGTGAAGGCGGCATGTGCCTGCTTAAAGAAATCTCCCGGTATCCACACCGGGAGGGCCTGCATGAGGTACAGGAATTTGGGTAGTATTGACATTTTTAAGAATGTTACAGCGGCCCAGCCAAGAGTGTAGGCCGCTGTTCCATTGGTATAGGAGTTTTTTCACCGCCCCCAGGAGTGGTGGAAAATTAAGTTGGAACAGGCGGGAGAGTGATGGCGGTATATAAGTACCAAGGTACTTCAGGGCCTTGTCTGTCCATCTCAGGTCAAAGCTGTCCCTAAGCTCCCGGAGACGGTGTTGCAGAATCCCTACTCCCATAGCCTCCGATTTAGAGAAGTTGATCTTCAAATTGGAGATCCTGCCATATATTTCGAATTCCTGCAGGAGGCATGTCAGTGAGGTCGGGGGGTTCGTGAGCGTGAACATCAAGTCGTCTGCGTAAGCAGAGACTTTATGCTGTATTCCATCCACCGTCACCCCGGAAATGTCGGGGTTCTGTCTAACGTGGCAGAGGAAGGGTTCCAGGGTCAGAGCGAAGAGCAGGGGCGAGAGTGGGCAGCCCTGTCTTGTGCCATTTGATATCGGGAAAAGCTCTGACAGCACTCCATTCGCTCTAACACTGGCCGCTGAACCCGAGTACACGGCTTCCACCCATCGCATCATCCGGTTTCCCAAGCCCACGTGTCGTAATGTTGCAAACATATAATCCCAGTTCACCCGATCGAACGCCTTTTCGGCGTCCGTCCCCACCAGGACGCATGGTGTCCCGCCGGTGACCGCTACGTGCAACAAGTTAAGGACCTTGGTGGTGTTGTCCCTGGCCTCTCTTGTCGGGACAAACCCCACTTGGTCTAAGTGTATCAAATGGGGGAGGTGTTGCTGCAACCTGGTGGCCAGAACCTTAGTAAAAAGCTTAAGGTCTGCGTTGAGGAGAGATATGGGGCGGTAACTCCCACAGAGGGATGGGTCTTTGCCCTCTTTCGGTATAACCGAAATCGGGGCTTGCAACGTGGTATTATGGAAGCGTTTTCCTGCACCCAGGTCATTAAACAACTGTATCATTCGTTGGCCCAGGGATGGCAGCAGGGTCTTATAGTAGTGTGTGGTCAGGCTGTCCAGGCCAGGGGCCTTGCCTACTTTGGTGTTGTTAAGGGCGATTTGCAGTTCCGACAGGGTGATGGGGTTTTCGAGGTTTTCCCGAGTCTCGGTCGGCAAGGTGATCATGTGGGATCTGTCAAGGTAGTCTGTTGCTAGGTCCGCCATGGAAGTTGACGTGGGTATGTTATATAAGGAGTCATAATATGCTTTAAATTCTTGTGTAATTTCGTGGGGTAGGGACGCCTTTAGCCCGGTTGGGGAGAGTACTTGTGGAATATAAGATGCTTGGCGTTGCGACTGCAGGGTCTGGGCTAAGAGTCTGCCACATTTATTTCCCGATTCGTACACCTTCCTCTGACACCTCTGCATTGCTGTTTTGGCTTTAAACTGCAGCACGTCGGTAATCTGCGCGCGAGTCACGTCCAGTTCCATTCCCAGTTGTCTCGACGGTGTTGACTTATGCGCCGCTTCTAGTGTCTGCAGTTTGGCGAGGAGTGCATTTAATTGTGCCGTCCGGGTACGCTTTATTCTCGCGCCATGTTTTATGAGGACCCCCCTGATCACAGCCTTATGGGCTTCCCAGACCACCCCGGCATCGCTGTCCTCTGTGGCATTAGTGGCAAATTTAACGGTCAACCTCCGCCACTACATCCGCCAGAGTCTCCGGGTCTTGCAGGAGACTCTCATTCAGCATCCATGTTGGGCTTTTTTCCCGCGCTGGTGTCAGCCAGCGCGTACGTTATCCCTACTGGGGCATGGTCTGACCATGTAATCGAGCCTATCGAGGTGTCTTTGATCGCGTGTAGCTGGCAGTGGGGAATGAGGATATAGTCTATACGCGAGTATAGTTGATGTGGTTTGGAGTAGAAGGAATAGTCCCTCTCTCCGGGGTGGAAAAGTCGCCATGTGTCGATCAACTGCGCGGAGTGGAGTGTCGCCCGCACCCGCTTGCGTACCTCGCGTGACGTGGAGGACGTGCCGGTGGATGTATCTTCTGAGGGTAAGAGGGGTATGTTCAGGTCACCTGCCAGTATAAGCTGGCCCTCCGTGTACCGTCTAAGTTTGTCTATGTGTTTCTTAAGAAAGGTGTCCTGGTGGGGCATAGAGATTTGCCAGCGTCACTCTGCTGTCCCCAATAAGGCCTTTCAAGAACAGAAAACGGCCTTCCCTATCTGTCTGGGCGTCTACAAGTTTCCAGGGTACTTTTGCAGAGATAAGGATGGAGACCCCTCTGGATTTGGTCTCTGTGTACGCCGAGTGGTAAGCCAGTGGGTATTGCCTATTTTTGAGCAGTGGCAGGTTAGTGTCCCTAAAGTGTGTTTCTTGGATCATGACTATGTCCGCCCTCAGGCGGCGCATGTCCTGGAGCAGCATTCTCCGTTTCTCAGGAGTGTTCAATCATTTTGCGTTCAAGGAAAATATATTGAGCGGGTCCATGTCCGCACCCGAGTCAGGTAGTAGGGAGGGGGGATGCGATAGAGGGGCAGTGAAAGGGGTGTGTGACACCAGAAAAAAGGAGAAAACAGAGAAAGGAAAGAGCTGTCACTAGGTTGTGCAGCAATAGGAGAAATCTAATGTAGCCTTAATGGCTGTGGCGTTCGCCGGGGCTCCTGCACAAAGGAGGTCCCGGGGAATAGAACGCCGGCCTATATGGGGTTGTGGGTGAACAGAGCCAAGGTGGAAGCTACCCGGCCCTTCCCTCCCATCGTGTAGAGATGTGTAATGTGACACAGCATATATCGGCAGTGCTATAAAGCAAGCAAAAGAAAAATCAATGAACAGAGACAATACCAAAGAGTAACGGTACAGTTATAATGAAATACTTATCATAACATGAATAGGCAACCAGGCAGTCCAATCATTAAATTAACGTTGCATGACCGTCCTTTAAAACAGTGCAATAGGAGCAGCAACCCGTGGGCAGTTTCCCACCCCACTCCAGTCCCCACAGATATATCCCCACCCGTCTCCCCCGCCCAAATTGGGTGTCAGGCCCACCTTCGCCAGGATAGTCAAGAAGTGTTGTTGGGGGACCTCCGCCCCCCAGGGAGAGGAAAATCCGGTGGAATCTCTCAAATCTCCCCCCCTCCGGATATCGCCTGTGCAGGTCCAGCTGTTAATGGCCTACTGTCAGTTTGGCTCCCCTGGATCCACAGGTCTTCAGGGCCCAGCGAGGCTCCCCCCTCCCCCCACCCGAATAACCACCCAAGCCCCCCGCCAATACCGTGCATCAGAAGAGGGCAAAAAAAAAGGTCGGCGGGTATGAACAACTACCGCCTCGACAGTGTTCGGCTGGTGGGAAAGGGGGCCAGCAGGCAGGGGTCAGCCCGTGTGATAAAGTAGTGTCTGGCTCTGCAACGTGCTACACGGGGACAACGGGGGCACAACCAGAGAGGCGGTCAGCGGGACGAGCGGGAGGGGGTGCGGGGATGGAGTGCAACGGCCCAAGGCCTACTCACGTGGCCCCTCCTGCGATGGCAACCGATTCCTCCGACGACCACGCTGTTGACGGGGCGGCAGAGGGCCGCGTCTTGCTGCGGGGCCTGGTCTTCCGGGTGGCCTCGGGAGAAGCTGTAGCCAGTCAGGGACTTGCACGGGTTCTGCTTCCAGGAAGCGAAACAGCGCCGGGAGGTCCACCGAAGTCTGCAGGTTGAAGGATCCTGACTCCCTTCGGAAGGTCACCGACAGTGGGTACCCCCACCTGTATGTAAGGCCCTTCTGTTTGGCCAGGTCCAGGAGGGGGCGTAGCATGGCTCTTCGGCGCAGGGTCGCTCTGGAGAGGTCCGGGAGAATTCTCACCTGTGCACCCGCCATGTCTACATGACTTCTTTCTGAGCATAGCGATGCAGCTTGCATATAACGTCGCAAGGCCTATCTGGAGCATTAGGCCTCGGGCCCGAGGTCCTGTGCGCGCGGTCTAAGATGATCGTCGCCTCCGGTTCCTCCAGAACGGTCCGAAAGAGCTCCACCACCACATCCCCGAGGTTCTCACCCTCTGCTCTCTCTGGAATGCCCCGCAGCCGCAGATTATTGCGGCGGCTGCGGTCCTCAATATCTTCTAGGTGAAGTTGTAGTTCTACGGCCGCATCGTGATGCAGATCCCTGGAGTGTTCCAAGGCCGCAACTCTGGCTTCCAGGGATGTCACTGAAGCCTCCCCCGACGTCACTCTCTCCGCGAGTGTGGAGACCTCTCCCCGGATCTCCTGGATGTCTCGGCTATGCGTCTCCTCCATCCGGAGGATGAGAGACTCAATATCCGACCTAGTCGGGAGCGCCTCAAGGTCTGCCCACGTCAGGAGGGCCAGCAGAAGTGTTCTAATCTCCTGGTCTTGCATCATAGCGGTGGGTGCCTCCGGTGACTCGGCTCGGGGGGAGATTCGATCCAGGCCAGGGGACTCGGTCGGTTGACCCGCACTCTCAGGTAAGACGGGGCTGATAGCTGAGGCGACGTTCCTCTGTGAGGGTCCACGTGTCTGGTCTTGTGGAGCGGTTGCTCTAGCTCCGGGGGATTTGTCTTTTAAGGTCTGAAAATATTTCTGGATTCCGCTCGTTTTCGTCCCAGCTGGTGCCTGGCGAGTAGTAGCCCTTGTACTATATCTTCTCACTGGTAGCATGCCGGTATATCCGTGTGTTTTGCCAGTTTTAGGGAGATCAGGCCGGGAGCTCAAAAGAAATGCTGCCTCACTCCGCCATGTCCAGGCCACGCCCCCCAATATATATATTTTTTATCCCACAGTTTTTTTTTGTTTGCTTGGTTATTTTTTTTTTCAAGGAAAGAAGAGTAAGCTGGTTATAAATATGTGTGTGTGTGTGTGTGTGTGTGTGTGTGTGTGTGTGTGTGTGTGTGTGTGTGTGTGTGTGTGTGTGTGTGTATGTATGTATGTATGTGTGTGTGTGTGTATATATATATATATATATATAGCACTTTTCAAGTATGCAACTGCACTGACAGTTCTGCAAATCAACTTTGGATTTCTTCACAGCCATTTTTTACAGATAAGTTCTACACATTCATACGTTATACATGTTAGGATAAAACATGCTCGTATAATTCCTAAAAGTTCCCTCAGCTACCATTTCTAATGTTGTTATATTTGTTTTCCAGTGTATTAATGCAATTACACTATTGCTGATGATCACTTTGTGAATAGCTCTCTTGATTGCCTAGCTGCCACCACTCATACACTGCTTATTTTCATTAAGGGGAAATCATAGTGGTTTGTTTTGTGTGCAATTCAAAGCAGCCATCCTTGCTTTGATTAGAATTCTTGATTTCTTGAAATGATACCTGCTAACAAGACGACACCAAATGTAAGAAATGTTATTTATGATAAAGCAGGACCCTGGCAAAGTGAATTGATTTTATTATGTTATTGATGATTGACACTATTATCTTAATTAGAAACTTTCTAATTTATTTCATTTAGATAGAACTATGCCATTTTTGTGGTGAAAGACATAATATATTTACTTTCAATACCATTTTCTTCACATTTGCATTATATAAATAGAAATACCATAACTCTGGAACATGGTTATCTAGTTATTTCTACCCAACAAAGCAAATAATACCAAGTGGAATGGTATAGTGTGTAACAAAAAAAAAAATCATAATATTTTGTTTTGTCTATGGATACATCAGAACAACTTCATTGTTAACCACTTCATTACTGGGCACTTAAACCCCCTTCCTGCCCAGACCAATTTTCAGCTTTCAGCGCTGACGCATTTTGAATGACAATTGCGCAGTCATACAACACTGTACCCAAATTATATTTTAATCATTTTTTTCCCCACAAATAGAGCTTTCTTTTGGTGGTATTTGATCATCTCTGCAATTTTTTTTTTTTTTGCGCTATAAACAAAAAAAGACAAAGAAAATTTGAAAAAAAAAAACACAATATTTTTTTTTAACTTTTTGTTATAATACTATCCCAATTTTTTTTTTATTATATTTTTCTCCTCAGTTTAGGCCGATACATATTCTTTTACATATTTTTGTTAAAAAAAATCACAATAAGCGTATATTGATTGGTTTGCGCAAAAGTTATAGCGCCGTTTTTTGTTTTTACTAGTAATGGCGCGATCTGCGTTTTTTTTGTCAGGCCTGTGATATTGCGGCGGACATATCAGACACTTTTGACACTATTTTGGGACCATTCACATTAATACAGCTATCAGTGCTAAAAAATGCATTGATTACTGTATAAATGTGACTGGCAGGGAAGGGGTTAACACTAGGGGGTGAGGAAGGGGTTAAATGTATTCCTTGGGTGTGATTCTTACTGTGTGTGGAGGGGACTGACTGGGGGAGGTGGCCAATGCTGTGTCCCTATGTACAAGGGACACAGGATCGGTCTCCTCTCTCACCCGACAGTTGAGAGCCGCACTGTGGACGTCTTTCGTCTACAGCACGGGTCTCAAGTGGTTAAAGAGCATACTTTTTTATGACATTTATTGTATGAATTTTGCATTTTGTACTGTAAAATGTATTTTATTTTTAACTGTCCCTTCCCTGGAACATAAAATGACTTGTCCTTAGGGATAAAATACATAATAGGGTTGATTTGCTAAAGCAGTAGTGCATTCTTGATTTTACTAAGTTTTTTTTTTGTTTTACAAAAAATAAAAAAATAAACAGTGGTGAATAAATACCACCAAAAGAAAGCTCTATCTGTGTGAATTTTTTTTTATAAAAATGTAATATGGGTACAGTGTTGCATTACCTCGCAATTGTCATTTTAAGTGTTACAGTGCTGAAAATTGGCTGTCAGGAAAGGGGTATATGTGCCCAGTATTCAAATGGTTAAAATACTCATTATTAAGTTAAAATAGTGCACTCACAGTACATTAGAAGTAAATTGTCATAAATAACCTGCAGCGCTTGTATCATTCACTGTGTATTCCTTCTGGCCGGTGGCTGCTGTGCATGATAACGTCACATTAGTTCATCATATGCTTGATGTTGTCAGGTACATGGCTAAAGAACGTACACCACAAAAGCATATGAATACACCACAGGTGGAAGAGGAATTCCCTCTACATCAGTGGTTAACATGAAGACGTTAGAAATATGCTGGTAATCACACCAAAAAGCACACCAGCTTGTAGAGAAAAAAAATTGTAAATCATATCATACACCTATTTAAAAATTATATTTATGTTATTTGCTGCTAATACTAATATTTTTTTGTTCTGGCAGTGATTTTCAGTCTTTAATACAGGTGATCAGCTTCCGGTTCCGGCGCCTCATGTAACGGCAGCGAGAGACAGCGGCTCTTGCGGGGACACTTACAAACAGACCGGCTCTGTCTCTCAGGCACAACCCTGGGTCCTCTCTTGCTCCCCGCACGCTCCCCACTCTCTCTCCACTCTCCCAGAGTATGGAGCGATTCCTCATTACAGGCGGCTCCACTGTCACACAGCTCGCGGGCCGTCTCCGGAGACTCTGTCCCTCGGCTCTCAGCAACCTAAAATGGCCGATGGCGTGGCTGTGTATAACAGCGCACTTCTAGCCCAGCCATTTCCTGCTGCCCCAGACCCTCTGAAAGAGCAGTATGGAAGAATGGCACAGGCGGTGGCTGCCCTGCTCTCACCCATGATCACAGCAGCCGTGAACAGGGCTGTAAATGTTGGTATTGATCAGCTCAGAAGGGAGATTAGAAAGAGGGCAGGCAGGATCTCTGAGGCAGAGAATCGCATCTCTGAGCTAGAAGAGGAGAATCAGACATCGCAGGCTGCAGCTTATCAAACCTCCCAAACCCAGCAATACATCCTAGAAAAGCTGGATGATTTAGAAAATCGCTCTCGCTGAAATAACTTGCACATCATCGGTCTACCTGAGTCCGTAAACTCTGAATCACTGCCTGACCTCTGCTCTAGGGGCATACCATCAGCCCTCTGGCTCATAAAAATGAATGCACAGTTGAAAGAGCACATTGCATAGGAGTGCCATCAAATGACAGGCGCTCCCCACACCCCATCATTGCACGCTACCTCAACTATTCGGATAGGGTAGCTATACTGAAATCTTTCCGTAATGCCAAATCGTTTCAACTACAGGGTCAAAAGCTATTGATCTTATGGATTACCTCCAAGAAGTTTCACGCAGAAGAAAGGCGTTTCAGCCCATATGTTCTGCCCTTCATCACAATGGTGTGAAATTCACATTGGCATACCCAGCTGTCCTCCGGCTCACTAACCAATCAGGGGAAACCAAGTCCTTCTCACACCCGGACGAAGCTGCCTCATACCTCAAGACACACTTCCATATCTCTCCAGAACTAACTCCTATGGAAACAAATCGCTATCCAGAGGGCCTTAGGGACTAACGTAGCCCTTGCAAAGATCCGCCTAAATGGTTTCGCTACTCTGCCAACCAGGAACCAATCAAACATCGTTGAAGCAGTTCCTTACCCAATACACGGACCTTGCAGAAGTCACCTCCTCCTCCTCCTGGCACAAGCTCACTACCAGAGACACAGCCTCCGAAGAAGCGTGGAAGGAAGGCTGCAGAGAAGGCTGGAGAGAAGGTTACAAAGAAGAGAAGGAAGTGATGGCCTCGCTTCCAGATGGTCTGACAGAAGGCACAGACTATTGTAGTACCACAGATTGAGGACATATATCTCACCTGCTGCTGTTCCTGACCTCTGGAAGTCCAGGACCAGATTGGGCTCCCAACTATATGTGCTTCTCCAAATCCCAATTTTGTGTTCATATTATTTGATGTGTGCCCTGGGGTCAAAAGGATGCACAAATTGAAGCAGGGTCTCCAGCATTGCCTTCTTTATTTTTTTTTGTATTATAAACCAGAATAAATGGAATTAATGTTTACAGTAAATACTTGACCATGTGTTTTGATTCAAAAATGAAAGTTTGCTTTTGAGTAGGCAGCGGCATTTCAAAAATACAATGTCAAATAAACAAGGCACACCAACCAACCTCCTTGAGGAAAAATTATAAATGAAAATAATGTTGTTGTGGTGGTAACTTGACGCACTAAAACTAAATAAAAAAATATGGAGATCAGTCTAAAATATATTCAACATAAAAAAAGAAAGATGTGGACCTCCCCATTTACCCTTTTTTTTTCCTCTCTCTCTCTCCCTTTCTTTTTCTCTCCCTTTCTCTCTCTCCCTTTCTCTCTCTCCCTTTCTCTCTCTCTCCCTTTCTCTCTCTTCCTTTCTCTCTCTCCCTTTCTCTCTCTCTCTCCCTTTCTCTCTCTCTCTCCCTTTCTCTTTCTCTTTTCTATTCCCTCTTCCTCTTCTATTAATGATGGGAGGGCGGGGTGGTTTTGAACCGACCCACCCACCCATCCTGTTCATAATAGGAGGACCTTAATGACAGATATGGGACCTGATTATGTGATCAAGGAGCCATAGTTGGATATAAGTTAGAATTTGTAGAAGGAACCAGAGGCCTTTGAACACGAGCATCCTCTGATGTCTTCCTTCTTTGCCACTTTGAGATACATCCTCCCTGGAAGATATGCAATAGATGAGTGTCCATGTGGATAGTGAGAATATTGTTTGAATTTTGTCATAGATATTTTGTTTGTAACTATATCTCAAGTGTAGCAATGCGTTGTAGCTCCTCTTGTATTCGCTTGTCATGTATGTTGATGATGCTGTTTTATCTGTAACGCTGTTCCCTTTTTCTCAATTAAATCTTTATGGATAAAAAAAAATCATTAACATTTATTTAAAAAAATATATATATTATGGAGATCTGGCTTTAAAACAGAAATGATTATTCATAAGATCACGAGAAATAAAAAAAAGAAACAAGTTTGTCATAACTCTGTGTGAATATCAGCAGCAAAAGAAGTTGAAAAAAATGTGCTGCATTAAAGGAGGCAATAATTTACAGCATGACGAATGTGCCATCTCCATTCTGAACGATAGTTTTACCAGAACAAGCGCTCCCGTCTCATAATTTGATTCTGAGCATGCACGTTTTTTTCCCTCGGAAAAGCATATACACGACCGTTTTACGCAAGGAGAAAAAGGCTGACGTGAAACACGATGAGAAAACCAGAGAGCTGGTTTCAATTTTCTTACGGGCAGTTTTTTCGTCGTATTTTCTGCTAGGGTGCATACATGCGACCGGTTTTCTCGACCAATATAAAAATTGGCAGTTTTCTCATCGTGAAAAACGGTCGTGTATACGAGGCATTGGACTGGGAGGGAATATTGGCATCGATAAACACAGAACAGAAATGGGAATGCTTCAAAAAGACTGTTTGTGAACCCACTGCAAAGTATATTCCCATGGGCAAGAAGTTTAAAAGGCTAAAAATAAAACCCATGTGGCTCACTGTCAAAGTAAAAAAAGCTATAAACTAAAAGAAAAGAGCCCTTAAAAAATATAAAAATTAAGGAACACTAGTTTCGTTTAAATGTTACAAAGAATATAACAAGATATGTAAAAAGGAAATCAAGGATGCAAAAATTCAAAACGGACAACAGATTGCAAAAGATAGGACAAACCCCCCACAAATCTTAAAATATATTAATAGTAAAAGGGTCAGGTCTGAGCATGTAGGCCCTTTACAAAATAATCTAGAGTGGGTGACTGGGGACAAAGAGAAGGCTAATTTAATAAATACTTTCTTTAGCTCTGTGTATACAAAGGAGCATGGGGGAGCTCATGTCCATAATGGGGGTTGTAGTGACACAGCACCAAATCCACAATGGCTCAAAAGTAATATGGTCCAGAAATGTTTAAACAGAATAAAGGTGGATAAAGCACCTGGACCAGATGGCATACACCCACGGATCCTAAAATAATTGAGCTCTGTAATTTCAAAGCCATTGTATCTAATTTTTAGGGACTCATTAATGACGGGAATAGTACCACTGGATTGGTGCAGGGCCAATGTAGTGCCTATATTTAAAAAGGCAAACAAATGGGGTGGTGGCGCTGAAGATCAGTGGTACATGGAAGTTAAAAAAACAAACCTAGAAAGTCTGTTTCTATACAAGTCCTTAGGGTATTGAAATAAATGTTTAAAACACTGGGGATGGATGGAAGCAGTGTGAGAAAAAGGAGGGAGGACAATGTCCTATATATAAAGCTGATGAACCAAGTCCATATTCGGGGGCAAGCCTTCCAAAAGGGGGAGATGAGAGCAAAAACTCCAACATATGCAAAGAGAAAAAGAAAAGAAGGCGCCTCCAGGTTAAGGACAAAGTAGCTTTAATTAACAATAGGTGACAGCATCCACTTACATAATAGGGAATGGAGATCCGGCATGTAGATCCTTAGATAGTGGTCATGGATGTGGCGTTCTTCCGCACTAGATGTCGGCTGGAGAAGTGCTCTGATGCCTCTCTGTGTCAAGCATGCTTGAAAAAGGAGCACGTCCAGCTATACGCAGCGCCAGCTCCAAAATGTCGTCGCATGCCATAGGTCCCTGTGACGTCACCGCCACTCACGCTGCGCTCCACGCCTCGCCCCTGATGGTCTCACCGTTTCAGCCTGACTTCCTGCACACGGATGGTCTGACACAGAGAGGCATCAGAGCACTTTTCCAGCCGACATCTAGTGCGGAAGAACGCCACTTTCAGGACCACTATCTAAGGATCTATATGCCGGATCTCCATTACCTATTATGTAAGTGGATGCTGTCACCTATTGTTAATTAAAGCTAATTTGTCCTTAACCTGGAGGAGCCTTCTTTTCTTTTTCTCTTTATATTTAAAAAGGGAACAAAGGGCCAGATTCACAGCTGAGATACGACGGAGTATCTCAGATACTCCATCGTAGCTCTCAGAGTATCTATGCGACTGATTCATAGAATCAGTTACGCATAGATATCCCTAAGATCCGACAGGTGTAATTGTTTTACACTGTCGGATCTTAGGATGCAGTACCGCGGCCGCCGCTGGGGGGAGTTTGCGTCGTAAACCAGTGTCGGGTATGCAAATTAGGAGTTACGGCGATTCACGACGGATTTTCGCGTTCGCTACGTCGCCGCTAGTCTAGTTTCCCGTCGCAAAGTTAGTCGTCGTTTTTGGTGCCTTAACTTTACACAGCAATCGTATTGCTGTATAAAGTATGGCCGTCGTTCCCGCGTCGAAATTTAAAAATGAACGTTGTTTGCGTAAGCCATCCGGGAATACAGAATTACGCTACGCGTGTCGCCGTTCGAAAAAATTACGTCACGGCGCGCAAAGCACAACGGGAATTGCGCAACTGAATTGAATTTGATTTGAATTGGCCCGCCTTGCGCCGGAGGCCGCCGGCGTAGGTTTTCATTGCAAGTGCTCTGTGAATCAGGCACTTGCGATGAAAATTTGCGGCGGTGTAACGTATCTACGATACGTTACGCCGCCGCTCACCTACGTGAATCTGGCCCAAAGTCTTTACCAAGTAACTATAGACCTGTTAGTCTAACTTCTATAGTTGGGAAGATACTGGAATGTTTAATAAAAGACCACACAGATGAGTTCTTGCTGGAAAAAAACTATTTAAGCAACAGACAGCATGGATTCATGAAAGACAGAAGTTGTCAGACAAACCTGATTTATTTTTATGGAGAGGGAAGTAAAACCTTGGACAGAGGGGTGGCGGTGGACGTGGTATACTTGGATTTTGCAAAATCGTTTGATACAGTTATCAAGGTAAAGTCTACAGGATTGGAAATATCAGTTTGTAAATGGATAGAAAACTGGCTAAAAACAGAATTTTAGTAGTGGTTAATGACTCTTACTCTGAATGGTTTAAGGTTATCAGTGGTGTACTTCAAGGTTCAGTGCTGGGACCCTTACTTTTTAATATCTTTATAAATGATATTGGGTCTGGGATCAAACGTAACATATCTGTCTTTGCAGATGACACCAAGCTATGCAGTGGAATAACGTCCTTACAGGATGTCTCCAATTTACAAGCGGACCTCAATGCTCTGTCTAATTGGGCAACTATGTGGCAGATGAGGTTTAATGTTGATAAATGTAAAGTTATGCACTTGGGGGCTAAGAATATACATGCATCATACATACTAGAGGGAGTACAACTGGGGGGATCCATAGTGGAGAAGGATCTGGGGGTTTTGGTTGATCATAAGCTCAATAATGGCATGCAATGCCAAGCTGCGGTTTCCAAAGCAAGCAAAGTCCTTTCTTGTATTAAGAGAGGTATTGACTCCAGAGAGAGAGAGAGAGATATAATTTTACCCCTGTTCAAATCATTAGTAACCTCATCTGGAATATGCAGTTCAGTTTTGGGCACCAGTTCTCAAAAATTATATTGGGGAACTGGAGAAAGTGCAGAGAAGGGCAACCAAACTGATAAGAGGCATGAAGGAGCTCAGCTATGAGGAAAGATTAGAGGAACTGAATGTATTTTCTCTTGAGAAGAGGAGATTAAGGGGGGGATATGATCAACATCTACAAATTTATAAGGGGTCCATATAGTGAACTTGGTGTTGAGTTATTCACTTTACGGTCAACACAAAAGACAAGGGGACACTCTTTACGTCTAGAGGAAAAAAGATTTTGTCTCCAAATATGGAAAGGTTTCTTCACAGTAAGAGCTGTGAAAATGTGGAACAGACTCCCTCCAGAGGTGGTTCTGGTCAGCTCAGTAGATTGCTTTAAGAAAGGCCTGGATACTTTCCTAAATGTACATAATATAACTGAGTACCAACATTTATAGGTAAAGTTGATCCAGGGTAAATCCAATTGCCTCTCGGGGTATCAGGAAGGACATTTTCCCCCTGCTGTAGCAAATTGGATCATGCTCTGCTGGGGTTTTTTGCCTTCCTCTGGATCAACTGTGGGTATAGAATTGGGCATATGGGATTGTACGATATTTTTTTTTTATGGTTGAACTGTATGAACTTGTGTCTTTTTTTCAACCTGACTAACTATGTAACTATCTATGTGCTTTATTTAAAAAATGCCTCTGTATACTTTATTTCCAAGTGCCGCTCAGTGCTCATGTGACCAGCAGCCTCTCTCCTATTCTCCTCTCCTCCTCCCGACTGACGTCAGTGGGGGATCTTCAGCCCCTCCCGCTGTAGCTGTCAGATCGGGAGAGGTAATGGCAGTCGGTCACATGAGCCCGACGGGAATAAGGTATACAGATGTATTTTTTTAATAAAGCACATTCAGTGGAGACATTGCATCATCTAACACAGGGCATTGCCTGAAAATGCTAAAGTGGGTTTACAACCAGTGTAAGTCTGAACGGGGTATTTGTCTTAAGATGGTAGATCTACCTTGTTTCTATCTGCAAGATTTCCCATCTCACATGGCAACCCCTCCAATGAGGGATTAATTTGTCCATTGCCAGGAAGAGGGTGCCCTCAGGATCTTTATTATGACATGTGACAAAGATTTTAGACACATTGGGCCAGATTCATGTACTTTTACGGCGGCGCAATGTATCCCGTTTACGTTACACCGCCGCAAATTTTCAGCGTAAGTGCTTGATTCACAAAGCATTTGCCTGTAAACTTGCGACGGCGTAGCGTAAAGCCGTCCGTGCAAGCCCGCCTAATTCAAATGGGGCATGTACCATTTAAATTAGGCGCGTTCCCACGCCGAACGTACTGTGCATGCTCCGTTTTGAAATTTCCCGCCGTGCTTTGCGCGAAATGACATCGCCCCGACGTAATGTTTTGAACGGCGACGTGTGTTATGTACCTTCATTTTTTCCGGACGACTTACCGGAGAAAAAAATGTGAAATTCGACGCGGGAACGATGGCCATACTTTAACACGGGCTGTCTAATTTTACACCACCTAAATAGCAATCGCAACTTTACGACGGGAAAAGCCGACTAGCGACGACATAAGAGAATGCGACGAACGCGCGTACTTTCGTGGATCGCCGTAAACAGCTAATTAGCATACCCGATGCGGAAAACAACGCAAACTCCACCCAGCGGGCGCCGAAGTATTGCATCCTAAGATCCGAAGGCGTACGAAGCCGTACGCCTGTCGGATCTTAGCCAAATGCCGTCGTATCTTTGTTTGAGAATTCCAAATAAAGATACGACGCAGCAAATTTGAAAGTACGCCGGAGTATCAGCAGATACTCCGGCGTACTTTTTCTGTGAATCTGGCCCATTATGCCCAGAAAAACCTTACCTGATATTGCCATCAAGCTCTCCAAGTTGCAAACTCTAATAATCTTGTAGAATGGCCCATATACAGTATTGTTTGCCGCATGAGCATTGGAGCATGTAAACTAAATTTTTTTAAAAGACATAAAAGGGTTAATGGTATATTATCTTGAGCTTTATTGCTAAGATAAACCCTGGGTGATTGGCATTTTAACATATACTTAATTTTTTTTTTATATTATTGATTTTAATACATTTTATTTTTTGCAACAGTTTTTTTAATTATGTGTATGATATGACTAATGACCATATGAGTGGTATGGTTCAGGAGGGAGGGGAACTCTCTAATTTCTCCCCTTTTCCTGCGGCCTGTCAGGTTGCATGCTCAGATAAGGGCCTGGTATGGGTTTTGGGGGGACCCCATGCCATTTTTTTTTAATTATGCATTTATTTCAATAATTTTCTGTGTATATTGCTGGGATCCGACAATACATTACAGCCGCAAGCCGCAAACTTTTTTTGCATTGATACACGTCCACTAAATACTTTTGATGGCAATAATTTGCATATAAGCCTTTAAAATAAGCACTTTTGTTTTTTCACGTTCGCGCCCCATAGACTTTTATGGTGCTATGATGTTCGCACACATTTTTTGTCTGTTCCCATGTTCTGGAGCGAACCGAACTGGGGGGGGGTGTCTGGCTTATCCCTATGTCAGGGCAGTGTTAGTGTAGTTTAGTGTAGTGTTAGTGTAGTGCAGTGTTTAACCACTTGCCGACCAGCTGCCGCAGTTTTACTGCAGCAGCATGGCACAGCTAGGTGAAACAACGTTTTGTTACCTCACTTTGCCCCGTGGCCTCTAGGGGCACAAGCCCGCTGTTCTCCCCAGGAGCCAATGTGAGTGCCCGATGGGCGTGATGACCGCCACACACCCGCAAACGATCATGAAAAAGCAAGAACCGGTATCTGTGTGTGTAAACACAGATCCCCATTCTCTCAGGGGAGAAATTACTGACCGTGTTTACATGTAAATTATGAATAGCGATCTGTCATTTCCCCTAGTTAGTCCTACCCCCCTTCATTTAGAATACAGAGAGGGAACACAGTTAATCCCTTGATCGCCCCTAGTGTTAACCCCTTCCCTTCCAGTGACATTTTTACAGTAATCAGTGCATTTTAATAGCACTGATCGCTTTAAAATTGTCAATGGTTCCAAAAATGTGTCAAAAGTGTCCGATCTGTCCACCATAATGTTTCAGTCCTGTTTAAAATCGCAGATCGCCGCCATTACTAGTAAAAAATTTTTTATAAAAATTCCATAATTCTATCCCATATTTTGTAGACACTATGGCTCGGATTCACGTAGGAGAGCGCATCTTTGTGCGGGCGTAACGTATCCTATTTACGTTACGCCTCTGCAACGTTGACAGGCAAAGTGTAGTATTTACAAAGCAAAGTTGCGGCGGCGTAGCGTAAATAGGCCGGAGTAAGTCTGCCTAATTCAAATGTGGAAGATGTGGGCGTGTGTTATGTAAATTTCTTTTGACGCTTTTTACGAATGGCGCATGCGCCGTCCGTGAAAGTATCCCAGTGCGCATGCTCCAAATTAACCCACAAAAAGCCAATGCTTTTGACGTGAACGTAAATGACGCCCAGCCCTATTCGCAAACGACTTATGCAAACAACGAAAAACGTGAAAAATTTGACACTGTTCCGACGTCCATACCTAACATTGGTACGCCTCATAGAGCAGGGGTAACTTTACACCGGAAAAAGCCTTACGTAAACGGCGTATCTGTACTGCGACTGCCGGGCGTACGTTCGTGAATAGGCATATCTAGCTGATTTACATATTTCTAGGCGTAAATCAGCGCACACGCCCCTAGCTGCCAGTGTAAATATGCAGTTAAGATACGACGGCGTAGGAGACTTACGCTGGTCGTATCTTATCCAAATTCTGGCGTATCTGATTCTTTGAATCAGGCGCCAAGATACGACGCCTCAGACTCAGAGATACGACGGCGTATCTGGAGATACGCCGTCGTATCTTCTACGTTAATCTGGGCCTATAACTTTTGTGCAAACCAATCAATATACACCTATTGCTTTTTTCTTTTTACCAAAAATATGTAAAAGAATACATATCAGCGGGTCTGGTATGAATTTTTGGGGGGACCCCAAGGCAATTTTTTATTATTTTGTCGTGGCGTTCCCCTTAAAGTCCATACCAGACCTGAAGGGCCTGGTATGGAATTTGGGGGGACCTCCACACATTTTTTTTATTTCGGTTCGAGGTTCCTTAATATTCCTTTATATTCATACCAGACCCAAAGGGCCTGGTAATGGACTGGGGGTAACCCATGCCGTTTTTTTTTTCAATGAGTTTTATCTGTATTGCCGAGACCCGACAATTCATTATAGCCACGAGTAGTTTTAAATTACTTTTTTTTCCTTTAGAAATTTAATTTTGCTGTGGGACTGCAAAATACAGGAAAACATTGTCACTTTACAGGCATACTATAGACACCCCCCAGGCACGAAATTTAAAGTAATATTTCACTTTTATTGTTTTACTTTAAGCATTATTAAAATCACTGCTCCCGAAAAAACCTGCCATTTTTAAAACTTTTTTTTGGAATTGATACATGTCCCCTAGGGCAGGACCCAGGTCCCCAAACACCTTTTATGACAATACCTTACATATAAGCCTTTAAAGTTAGCACTTTTGATTTTTCATGTTTGTGCCCCATAGACTTTAATGTTGTTCAAACTAATTTTTTGCCTGTTCGCAAGTTCTGGTGCGAACCAAACCGGGGGGTGTTCTGCTCATCGGCGGGCAGCTACAGAAGAGACAAGCAGCATGGGAACCAAAGTGAAGCATGGGAACCAGGGTGTACAGACCCGCTGCTGTGTTCTGAGCACCCAGGGAGCTGAGATACTGAGCCACAGAGAGTTGCTGTGTCTTGGAGCTAGATCTTAGGCGACCAATTGCTGTGAGGACCTTATCATGAGGACCTGATTTTGGGGACTGAGACATCTGGGAAAACTTACTGCTAAGTGTATGGGAACAGACCTGAAGCATGCCAGGAGCAGTAAGTGGAGCTACAAAGCTCAAACCCTTACTGCCCACAGATAATGCAATAGAGGCTGCTCTTTACTAAGCAAACCATGAGCCACCCATTGCACATACTTAACGAGACAGCTTTACATACCCCACCTAACAGAAGAGCCCCAATATTAGCCAGTTCATAACGACAATCAGGCACCCATTCTTAGGGCTGTATGTACAGAGTACACTCAAGGACATTTCTTTGGATTAGGTAATGTTGTTATGTTGCCCAATATTTATAACAGGTAAAACTTGGTTTGACTTTATTGCAGTTAGCTAATTGCCAAATTATAGGTTGGTATGCCTCCTGTTTTGCATGGCTTGTTCAAACATGTTTAGTTGCCTGTCTACCAGTTTATGTATCATCTAACTTCCCTTGCCATACATCTATTTACTGCCAGTTTGCTTGTGGCCTATGCACCATTATAGAATGGTAGCATACTAACGCTCAAGTTACAAAGGTGTGTCAGTGGGAACCGAGCAGTTTAAAGAGTCGTGAAAAAACAGAAAACCTATCATCTTAAGTGTCTCCTGTGAGGGTAAGCACTACATGTTGATCAGAGATTGTTGCCAACATTTTTTTTCATTTGTCATTGCAACTAGCTGCTAATCATACCTGTTTTAGATACACTATTAGCGTTCCAGCATGCACAAAAATCAGCAGTGAGATGTCTTAATGATTATCACCCAATTGCTTTACCTCTAGTGATAACAAAGTACTTAGCCGCTTGCCGACCGTCCACCGCAGTTTTATTGTGGCAGGTTGGCTCAGCTGTGCAAAATCACGTAATATAACGTGATGTCTCCCTGTGTGCCCCCTGCTCACCCCGTTGTTGATGCGATTGCCCGGCGGGCACGATCACTCGTGACAGAGCGAGAACCGGGAGCTGTGTGGAGGGGGGAGAAATGACTAATCGTATGGTCATACAAAGTATGAATCACGATCTGTCATTTCCCCCTAGTCAGTCCCATCCCCGCTTTAGTTAGAACACACTTTAGGGAACATAATTAACCCCTTGATCGCCCCCTAGTGTTAACCCCTTCCCTGCCAGGGACATTTTCACAGTAATCAGTGCATTTTTACAGCACTGATGGCTGTAAAAATGCCAATGGTCCGAAAAATTTGTCAAAAGTGTCCGATGTGTCCGCCATAATTTCGCAGTACTGATAAAAATCACTGCCAAAACTAGTAAAAAAAAAATTATAAAAATGCCATAAAACTATCCCCTATTTTGTAGACGCTATAACTTTTGCACAAACAATCAGTAAATGCTTATTGCGATTTTTTATATTTTTTGGAGATATATATGATAGCAAAAAGTAAAACAAATATATTTTTTTTTCAGAATTGTCGCTCTATTTTTGTTTATAGCGCAAAAAATAAAAACCACAGAGGTGATCAAATACCACCAAAAGAAAGCTCTATTTGTGGGAAAAAAAGGACGTCAATTTTGTTTGGGAGCCACGTCGCACGACCGCGCAATTTTCAGTTAAAATGACGCAGTGCCGAATCGCAAAAAGTGGCCTGGTCTTTGGCCAGCCAAATGGTCCGGAGCTGAAGTGGTTAATGAGGTTCGTACTGATCTGGGTAAACATCAGTTCATCTAATGAATGAATACACCATCTGATGATAAAAAATCACTATTGCATTGCATGCAGCCTTGACCCATGATAATAAAGTATCTCATCTAAGATAATGGAAGTACCACAATCTTTCCAAATCAAAGCTAGTGTTTTTATATTAAGTACTATTTGTGATAACATTTTAAATGTTGTACCTTTCTTTCTTCAATAAATGTATTTCTAGATTGAGCTCTAACCTTATATAAAATAGCTGGGCAGCTTCTGACACTAATTATTGCCTTATTTCCTCAATGTTATAGTATGCAATGGATACATGCAATAAAACAGAAATGTATTTACATTTTAGATCTCTCTCTCTCTATATAATTATGAGAATACAAAAAAAAAAAAAAAAGGGAAAAGATACCTGATTAAGAAATTGGACCATTCCTTTGTTATTTTTTTATTTTAGCTTGCATTAACCTTTCCTTTAGGGAAAATGTATACATGAAACCTTGTTTTAAAAATATACATTTAATTTTGGACCCATGTGATCTAGTCAGCCCCTGGGAAGGTGGTCAAAATACACACAGCTTGAGTGACCTCAGCTGTCTCATATAAGGTACTGGAGAGAGCAGTTTAAAGTCCATTAGCCAGCTGGAGACCTGATATCTTTCTGTATAATTGGCAAAGACTAATACATTGTGACAGATGGGTAGAGGCACACCAAAATACGGTATTCCAATTAAAGCACATTCAATAGATGATATTCTAAATGTAGAATTGTTTTCCTTTTCAAAAACAAGATACTTACAGAGAAAGAAACTGATGGGCCATATTCTGAGTAAAGTTACGATGGAGTAACTCAGGATACTCCATCGTAACTCCCTTTTTTGACCCGTGTATCTATGCTCCTGATTCTCAGAATCAGTTTTGCATAGATACACTTAAGATCCGCCATCTGTAAGTCACTTACACTGGCGGATCTTAAATGCAATGACGCCGGCCGCCGCTAGATGGCATTTAAGTGAAGGAGTCATTTGCGTATGCAAATGATCCTTCTACGCCGATTCACGAACGAGTTCGCGTCGCGTAACCGTCGCTAACGTCGTTTGCGTAAGCGGAAACTTACCCCTGCTATATGAGGGGTAAGTTTCCGCAAGTCTCGCGTAGGCCATGTTACGGATGGCGTCGGGTCCCCGTCGTGTTTTTTCGTCGGATACGTCGTTTACGTAAGTCGTTCTTGAATACGACTTTACGTCAATGACGCACACGTCGGCGTCATTGACGTTTTCCGCCGAGAACTGGAGCATGCGCACTGGGCTTTTTGCAGCCCGGCGCATGCCCAGTTCTTTTGTATCGGGGGCGCGCTTCATTTGAATAGAAGCCGCCCCCTTGGAGATCCGCCAGGCTACGCCGGGACACTTACACTCCGCTGTCCCAACTTATGGAGCAAGTGGTTGGGGAATACAACACCTGCTCCAGTAAGTTGGGACAGCGGAGTGTAAGTGCCCTAAGCGAAGCTAGCGGAGATTTACTCAGAATATGGCCCGAATGTTCCTGTAAATCTTGTTAAGATTACAAAACCATATTTTGAAATGAAATTAAGCTGTGTAAACCAGTTGAAGTTTGCTATGAATTAGTATTACCCAAGAAATTAAATACTATTACTTACATTTACAAGAATTAATAGTATTAATATTGTAAATTATTATTATTTGCATTCTAACACTCTGTACTCTTACAAAAAATAGGTACATGTTTTTTTTTTTGTTTAGTTTTTTATTATTATTTATTAAAGGACTTTATCAAGGAGTCTGTGTTTTTATTTAAAATTAACTCTTTCTGAAACTGAATAAGAAGGGGTACTAATATACCCTAAACTCATTCCCCTGAGGAGCATAGGCCTGACATCTGGGTGCTCCATTAATATAAACTTTCAAATTATAATAAACCCTTGCATCCCTTTTTGGGGAGAGGATGTGGGGGAATAAGCCCTTGTCTCATTGACATAGGGAGAAGGAGCCATACAAGGAGGGAGGCTTACCTTCTTAAAGGGTCACTAAAGGAATTTGTTTAGCTAAATAGCTTCCTTTACCTTACTGCAGTCCTGGTTTCATGTCCTCATTGTTCGTTTTTGCTCTGATGTTGCTGTAATTCCTCTCTGTTCTGGACACTTCCTGGTTGTCTGTTTCCTGATCACCACAGTACTGGGAGATTCTAGTTTTGTTTTCCAAACCAATACTGCTCTATGGGTCTGTCCAGCACAGAGGCATCAAATAACATGCAAAAACTAAGCTAGATGCAAAAACGAAACTGAAACTAGGAGGTACATTATATGATTGATTTGTATCTATTTTTAATTGTTTTTCAAAGGAATCAGTTAACTATTATGTCTCTATACTCTGTAAACAGTCATTTCAGCTAAAAAAATGTTTTCCTTTAGTGACCCTTTAAGTTTGACAGGGATGTTGTCTGGTATAGCGCAAGAAAGATGGAACACATGCTCACTGCCCTTCCCTTCCTGGCCACCCAGGCTACATGGCTGAATAAGGATTTATTTTGAATTTAGTAGTGAGCCAAACTTTCCCTTGGTTCAAACAGGGTTTGGCGAACATCAAAATCAATTGGAGACAAATATATCAAATTAAAATTAAAATGTTCTGGGCTAATAGACACTGCTCCAGATAACATGTACCAATACAAAGATTTTTTTTTTTTTCTAAAAAAATCTGTGTTATCTGAAGCACTGATTTTTTTTTTTAAAATGCTTAAAGTGGAACAATAAAAATGTCCAATTCCAATTAAATAACTTGTCTGGAAGGGTGAAATAATCCTGCCTGGATTGGATGGAGCACATCTCTGCAGTAGCAGTGCAGTAGCACTGACATTTTCAAAGTCATTTGTTTTTTTTAATTGTCAGCAAATATTATAAACCACAAAGATCCCTCCAAGGGTCTGCTATGAGGTTTCCCCAGGAAATACATCCCTGTGACATCAGTGGTTCCTAAGGAATGGATAAAACCAGTACAAGTATTGCTTCTACTGTATATGTGATTTTTGACTCCCGTTAAACAGGGGACTGTCACAATGCATGCCACCCGCTGGCTCACTGGTAATAAAACACAATGATCAAGCACAGATCCTTGCGGTACGACTAGCCAAATGACAGCTCTTTAAGCTGTTATCAGCTATATAAGGGAAGACGCGAGAAGAGCATTGAATATATTTAATTTGTATCTTAAATTTATTTAGCTATCCCTGCATCTTTGCCTAAAAGGAGCAGGGATTCACGTCATTGACAACAGTGGTTCCTAGGGATATCCTGGTTTCTTGTTTGCTAGCACTCGTAGCTACTTAAAGGGGTTGTAAAGGTACAATTTTTTTGCCTAAATAGCTTCCTTTACCATAGTGTAGTCCTCATTCACTAACCTCATCCTTTGATTTTTATTTTAAATGTCCTTATTTCTTCTGAGAAATCCTCACTTCCTGTTTTTCTGTCTGTAACTCCACACAGTAATGCAAGGCTTTATCCCTGGTATGGAGTGTCATGCTCGCCCCCTCCCTTGGACTACAGGAGAGTCAGGACGCCCACTAACACACAGCTTCTTTCTCTATCTGCAACATAGAGAGCATCCTGACTCTCCTGTAGTCCAAGGGAGGGGAAGAGCATGACATTCCACACCAGGGAGAAAGCCTTGCATTACTGTGTGGAGTTACAGACAGAAGAACAGTAAGTGAGGATTTCTCAGAAGAAATAAGGACATTTAAAAGCAAAATCGAAGGATGAGGTAAGTGAAGGAGGACTGCACTAAGGTAAAGGAAACTATTTAGGGAAAAAAATTGTACCTTTACAACCCCTTTAAGGAACCAGTAACAGCAGGAAGCTGTTTTATTTATTTATATATATATATATATATATATATATATATATATATATATATATATATATATATATATATATATATATATATAAAAATTCCACTTTTATATATGATTTTTTTGTCTCCCACTGAACAAGTGAGTTAAAGATCTGACATTTGCCCAAATACCTGAACAGCCAAAGCTTAGTGTGAACCTAGGATCAGACCAAATAGTCAGCTCATCTCTATTTGAAATGTAGGGGAACCCCATGTTCCTTTTCCCCCATTTTTTAATGTCACTTTAAAAAGACTACATCTTATGCCCCATACACACAGCAAAAGTCCGATGTGAGCTTTTGGACAGAAATTCCGTGTTTATGCTCCATCAGACTTTTGCTGTCGTCTGTAGCAATTCTGACGTGCAAAATTCTGACACATGCTCGGAAACAATTTGACGCATGCTCGGGGGCATTGAACTTAATTTTCTCGGCTCGTCAAAGTGTTGTACGTCACCGCGTTCTTGACAGACGAAAGTTCAGAGAACTTTTGTGTGATTGTGTGTATGCAAGCCAAGCTTGAGCGGAATTCCAATGGAAATCTGATCATGTGTACGCACCATTAGGGCATGTCCCAAGCATGTTATTAAATGGTTTCATGCTTATTTAGATGTTGGCCTTGAAACAGCCTGAAAATACCCTCTCCCTATTGAATTGTATTTGTTAAATATTTGTTTTTCATTGGTATGTGCCCCCCCCCCCCCCCATGCCAGTACCAAGCTCACCATGTTCTTTTTTGACAAAAACAGACCTACTCGCTTAGAAAATGTGCAAAATTGAATTATATAATTTTCCTTCCATAGACCTCAATGGACTCATTGTTAAGTTTGGGTTCATTTGAATTCAGAGTGCAGGAAGTTTGGGTTTGCTAAACCTCAAATAGTGGTTGAGTTTGCTAAAACTTGAAACATGGGAGATCCTCTAATCACTATTCAACAACAACTATTTGTATGTATTATTCACAGAAGTAAAAAGCTCTTAATATCTCCCTGCCCTGGGGGGCGTAGCGACCAAGCTCCAAGATCGACGTCTGAGCTTGGAGCTCCACTCGGCTGCCGGAGAGAAGTCTTATGGAAGCAATGGAATCAGACGCAAACACTGTGTGTTGTAATAGCATTACTTACTTTATTTGGGAAGTGTATAAGAATATATACGGTTCACAACAGGATATAACAGGCGTCACCTACCAATGGTTTAGTATAAAAAAGGGACAGGCTCCCTTTTATATAAGGTGTGTCTAGTGAGCCCCAAAATCACATTGTCCAAGTATGGGCATTTCTACTGTGTCATCTTAATGATTGCTCGATAATGCAGAACTGTTTCATTCTTACTGTAAACATATTGTGCAAATGTTCTGGCTGCATTGCTGTGATTAGCGTTAAATTACAGCAACTTCTATGCAAGCTTCTATATGCAAACATTATTTGAACTTAAAAGGGTACTCTACACTCAGGTTTCAATAATAGCCCAAGGCAGTATAAATATTGAAGGGGCTTTTTTACAAGATAATTTCAACATGTGTGAGACTTTTATTATTGGAGCCTAACCATGTACGGGTGCTGAAAATCAATCACTGCCTTCAGGATATAAAAGGGCATAAAGTGGAGGCCCTGAAATGTCAAGGTAGAAAAAAAATCCCCCAAATTACACCTTTTCGAAAAGTAGACAACCCAAGATATTTGCTGAGAGGCATGTTGAGTCCATAAATTTTTATTATATTTTTACACAAGTTTCAGGAAAATTACAAAACATTTTATTAATTTTTTTACACAAAGTTGTCACCTTATTAATATATTGCTCACATATGCCATGGTTATATGTGAAATTACACCCAAATAATATATTCTGCTGCTTTTCACGAGTATGGGGATACCACATGTGAGAGACTTTTTGGCAGTCTAGCTGTGTACAGGACCCCCGAAAACCAACCACCGCCTTCAGGCTTTCTAAGGGCATGAATTGCTCATTTCACTTCCTCACTACCTATCACAGTTTTGTAGACCATGAAATAGCACAAACCCCCCTCAAATTACCCCTTTTTGGAAAATAGACACCCAATGTATTTTTTAAGAGGCATGGTAAATATTTTGTCACACGGTTTTAAAAATTGAAAAAAATAAAATAAATAAATACATTTTCAGGGTCCTGTACGTGGCTAGGCTCCAAAAACGTCTCACACATGTGGTATCCCCATACTCAGGAGAAGCAGCAGAATGTATTTTGGGGTGTAATTCCACATATATCCACGGCATGTGTGAGCAATATATAATTCAACTTTGTAGCAAAACATAAAATATTCCAAGGACTGAACATCCCTCTCAGCGAATAGCTTGGGGTGTCTACTTTCCAAATGGGGTCATTTGGGGGGGGGGGTCTGAGCTGTCCTGGCATTTTATGCCTAACATTGGAAACTTATGCCACACATCACCCACTCTTCTAACAACTTCAATACCAAGCCTTTTCTAACACTTTTTGTTTAAATGAAAAAAAATATATATTTTTGGTAGAAAATTACTTTGTAGGGTATCTGCTTTTTAAAAAAAAAGTGTATAATGTTTGGGGGTTCAGATTAAAATGGTGTGTGTTGCATTTTTTTTCACACAGTATGTATGCAGCAATTTTCCAAATTTCTTTTTTGAAATTGAATGCACAAAAACACACTATATTTCCAAAATGTTTGGTAAAATATAAAATATGATCTTATGCCAAGTACATATATACCAAACACGACATGCTTTTAAATTGGACATGTCCTTGCAGCGGTGACAAACTGCATACATTTTTAAAAGCCTTTAAAAGCCTTTACAGGTTACAACTTTAGAGAGGATGTCTACTGCTAGAATTACTGCTCTTGATCCAACGTTTGTGGTGATACCTCACATGGATGGTGCAATTGCTGTTTACATATGGCACTAGACCGATGCTTGTGTTTTCTTTTGAGCACAAGCACAGGGGAAGGGGTGCTTTATTTATTAATATTCCCTATGATAGCAATAGGTAGTGACAGGTATTCTTTTTTGAAAATTTTGGGGTCTATTAGACTCTAGATCTCTCCTCTGTCCTTGAAGCATCTGACCACACCAAGATGGGTGTGATAAGATGCTTTCCAAATTAAAAAATGGCGCTGTTTATATCTGGAGAAACCAAAGTGATTACAAGTGCTTGTAGCTTCTGATTTCTTATGCCATAGAGATAGATTGGAGCTGTTCTGGTCTCTGATAAGCTCTATGATCAGCTGGTGGAACCACTGGCTGCATTCTCGGGTTCCCCGAGAAAACTATAGAAGGTAGCAGGAGGGGGGGGATGTCCCCCTCCCACTTTTAGTAAAATTAGCCTCTAGCATTGTTTTTACATGAAAGCTGACCGCTGGCTGAAAAAAATTGATATCAAGTGTTGTAATATGTTTAAACCATAAGATACTTTTTATTAAGATATATTTGTTATGTTAGAATAAGGCTATTTCTTATTTTTATATGTATATATATATATATATATATATATATATATATATATATATATAAAAGAAAAACAGATGTTACAAGATACAAAAATGGTATCTTTATAAAAAATAAAAAATAAAATAAAAAATACAAACAGAAAATAAATGCCAAACATATAGTACAGCATAATAAGTACAATTCTTGAAAAGGCATATAACAGATGGTAAAACCATAGAAGTAATGCCACAATGCTACCAACTTTACAAAAGCATAATAATTCTACTGCATAGACGAGGGATGATGGAAAAGGAAAGATGAGAGGGACATAGGGAGCGGGTGACCTAGAAGGGAAGGAGGGTGGGGGGAGAGGAAAGGGACACCATGGAACCATAAAAAGAACCAGCTAACGGGACTGAAGAGACATAAAATGTAGCACATACACTTAAGAGGGTATTGCACATTTTACCTGAGTTGAGCTCAGAGTGATCCCATAAGTCCCACATTTATGAAAATTGAGGAAGTGTATCATGGACCGTCGCAGTCAGATGTTCCATTCTGCGGATTTCTTACACTATTTGCAGAACCTGTGCAAGGGTGGGTGGGGAGGGGAACAACCATCTCAGGGGTATAGCCCTTTTTGCTGCCAAAAGAAAAAAGGCAGCTAATTTTTGTGTGTGTCTGGGGATGCCAGGTAACGGCAGGCCCAAAAGAAACTGGATCGGGTCCAGGGGGAAAGTTGTTTCAAAATGTAAATTGTAAATGAGCTTGAATGGAGGACCAAAAAGGTTGAATCATGGGGCATTCCCCAAAAATTGGAAATGGGAGCCAATATCGCCCCGGCACCTCAAAAACAACCGGGAAGTCTTGGGATCATATCTATGTAAGATCTCTGGGGTTCTATACCAAAAAAGCAGTATCTTATAGGTAATTTCTCTCTGCTCCACACACCTTGAGGACTTGGACACTACCTCCCAAATCTTCTGCCATTGAGGGAGATGGATAGTTCGCTTAATAATCTGGGACCATTTCTGCATGTAAGAGTGATATGTGTTGGTGAGTGAGGAAGCTTCATGTAGGTATCTAAAGATATCTGAAATAAGATGAGCTTGGTATGTACCTTGAGCACATAAGAGTTCATATGGGGTAGGCTTATGCAAGGTTAAAGTAGAAGACTTAGAGGAAAAATAATGTTTGAATTGGAGGTAAGAGTAAAATAATTGTTTAGCGATCTGATATATTGCAGTTCATTAACTACTTGCTGACCAGCCGCCGCAGTTATATGGCGTCAGGTCGTCTCCCCTGCGCGAGGTCACGTAGATCTACGTCACCTGGCGAATCAGCCACTAGGGGGCGTGTGCGTGCCGCCGGAGGCGCGCACGCGCCCCTCGCTCGCCCCTGATCCCGATGCGCGTGCCTGGAGGATGCGATCACCACCAGGCACCCGCGATCGTTCATTACAGAGCGAGAATCAGGGAGCTGTGTGTGTAAACCGCGCAATTGTCAGTTAAAGCGATGCATTGCCAAATCATAAAAAGCGTGTAGGTGAGTGAGTGCAAAAGGTTTTGAAGCTGAAAAATCCAGGCTGTGTCCATGGTAGCATTCAGATATAAGAAAGACTATCCAGAACATCAGGTTTGAACAGTACATTCAATAGGGGCGGACATGGAGAAGACAGGGAGAATTCACGTAAGCACTTCTTCTATATGGAGAGAGTGAATAACAGTGGCCCAGATTCAGGTACGATTTGCCCCTTTTTTACGGAGGCACAGGGCATCGTTTTTGCCCTGCGCCCCCGCAAATTATCTGCGCTGCGCACGATTCACGGAGCAGTAGCTCCGTAAATTGCGTGTGCGCTCTTTAAAATTGCCCTGCGTAAGGGCGCCTAATGTAAATGATCCCGTAGGGGGCGGGAATCATTTAAATTAGGCGCGCTCCCACACCGAGCGTAGAGCGCATGCTCCATCGGGAAACTTTCCCGACGTGCATTGCGGCAAATGACGTCGCAAGGACGTCATTTGCTTCCAAGTGAACGTGAATGGCGTCCAGCGCCATTCACGAATCACTTACGCAAACGACGTGAAATTCAAATTTCACAACGCGGGAACGGCGTGTATACTTTAGCATTGGCTGCCCCTACTATTAGAAGGGGCAGCCTTATGCTAAAGACGCCTATGGTTACGCAGGCGCAATTGCTTCTTGAATCTGGGCCAGAGGGTGTAAGCAGAGGCCTTAAAGTTGGGTCATTGAGGGGTCTAGGTTTGTCCAAATCATAGAGCAGGGGTGAACTGGACTAGTGGCACTCATTTCAATCTCAGACCAAGTGATAATCGATTTGAGGTGGGTAGCAAAATAATATTTAATAAGGTCTGGTGCTCCCAACCCACCTCTGGATCTAGGGGCCAACACCGCCGAGCTGGCTATTCGGTGGGCCTTATAGTACCAGATAAAGTTAAGGAATGACCTCTGAGTGGCTTTGAGCTGGGACATAGGGACAGGAATCGGGAGAATTTCAAATAAATAACAGAGTCTCAGTAGAATAGACATCTTCAGGACATTTATACGACCCAAGAGAGAGATGGGATAAGTGTCCCACTGTTGCAGGAGTCAATCAATGTCTCCCAAGATTGGGGGGGAAGTTGGCCTGGTAGAGGGTTGAGTAAGAAGGGGTAAGATGTTTATCTAAGTGTCTAAGAGAGTTTGAGCACCAGTGATAGGAATAGTTTTGCTGTAGGATGGTAAGATCTGAGTGTGGGATGCATATTGGTAGGGCCTCTGTTTTGCTTGTGTTGATTTTATACCCTGAGAGAAAGCTAAAGTCTTTGAGCAAGGCATGTCAATTTGGGAGAGGTGTGTGGTCTGGTCAGAGTCAGTAAAATATCGTTCACAAACAATGATAGTTTATACTCGTTATGATGCAGCGAGACTCCATGGATATCAGGGTGGAATGCGGATGGCTGCAGCTAGGGGTTCCAGACAAGGGATAAAAAGTAGAGGGGATAATGGGCACCCTTATCTGGTACCATTGCTAAAAGGGGCAGGGGGCAGCCTGCAGCCCCCCACCCCAAAGCACCTTGTCCCCATGTTGATGAGGACAAGGGCCTCTTCCCGACAACCCTGGCCATTGGTTGTCGGGGTCTGCAGGTGGGGAGCTTATTGGATCCTGCGAGCCCACTTTAATAAGGGGGCCCCAGGATCCCAGCCCCCCACCCTAGGTGAATGAGTATGGGGTACATCGTACCCCTACCCATTCACCTGGAGGAAAAAAGTGTCAAGAAAAAAAACACACTACACAGGTTTTTAAAGTCATTTATTAGGCAGCTCCGAGGGTCTTTTTCTTTTTTTTTTAAATCAAAGATGTTTATTAAAAGAAACAAAAACATTTTTCTTAAACAGAAAAGAAAATCACAGCAAGTACACAGCTCATAGACACATCACCGAAACATTCTGCCAGTGCAGATGACAGTTCACACAGATAGTACAGCAGACTCCCATACAACATACAACCTCAGTCCGAGGCAACTGTTTAAAAGGCACTAGCCCCACTGGAATACCCACATCCTCCAAATGCTATACACAGCAAATTTCCAAAGAATCAACCTCCCCACTTTCTGACTGCCCCCTATGGCTGACTACCCCCCCATCTATCTAAGCAGCCTATCCATGACCAGATCTACTGGGGATAAGCCAGGGGAATCTAACCATGGAGCCCACACTTGCTCAAATTTTCTAGAGCACCCCCTGTGTTGATAAACATACTTCTCCAATCTTATGGTGTCACCCATTTGAGCAATCCATTCCTTCAACGTTGGAGGATCAACTGACTTCCAATGCCGAAGGATTAACCTACGGGCCTGAAACAGAGCTCTCAACAAGGCTTGCCTGCTATTATCGTCCATTAATGTATCATCTATAATTCCAAGAAGACACGGTTTTGGGTCAACAGGAATGTTAGTCCTATAAACACTGTTAAGGAGAGCCACGACCCCTGACCAGAATAAGTGAAGCTTGGGGCACCGCCATAGTAAATGAATTAGGTCGCCATGGTCCCTTGCGCATCTAGTACAATTGGAGTCTGACCTTACCCCCATTTTAAATAGTCTGACAGGTGTATAATGCACTCTGAGCACAATATACAGTTGGGATAGCCGCTGGGCCACGTTCAGGGAGCACAGCTGCACTGCCTGAAGTGCCTCCTCCCATTGTTCGTCCTCGAAGGTCCCCACGTCCCTCTCCCACTTCGCGGACACCCCAAGAGGAAAGTCATCTAGGTAGATATTGAGGATCATTGAGTAAGCGTCAGAGATAAAACCCTTAAACTGAGACACCTCAGCCATAAATTTGAATATCGGCGCTTTCGAAAGAACCCACGGGGCCCCCCCTGCCTGCACCATCACCGCATGTCTTAACTGCATGTACTGGAAAAACATAGACTGTGGAAGGCGATACCTCTCCCTCAGTTCAGGGAAGGGGATTAGCTCACCCTCAACAAAAATATGCTTCAGAAGCGTAACACCATGTCTTCTCCACCGCGCCCCACAGTCCAATGAGAGTAACTCCTCATAGTGCCTATTGTCCCAGATCGGGCAGAAACCCGTGAACCCCTCTACCTCCTGCATCTGTCTAAGTTTGTTCCAAATTTTTTGCAACAGCGCATACGTGGGAAACTTTTTGTTAGATAATGCGTATGCCAGGGCCTCCATACCAGTAGGTACGCTATCGAAGCCAGTGGCATAACACATCAGGGCCCTAATGGGATCCGACCGCCCCTCGCCACCCTCAAGAACCTGACCCTTTGGCATAGCCCTGGCGATGTGTTGCGCCTGAGCCGCCAAATAATATACCCAAGGATTAGGGAGGGCAAGGCCACCCGCCACCTTTGGCTTCTGAAACTGGAGGGTCTTTTTCTGACTTCGGGGGTCTTCTTCCAACTTTGGGGGTCTTCTTTCCGACTTCTTCGCTCTTTTCTTCTGTTCTCCGGTGTCGTCTCCGCACTCTCTGGTTCTTCTCCCATTCTCCGGTGCCTTCTTCCTTCTGCCGGGCTCCTCCACCATCTTCTTCCAGCTCTTTTACTAGCGGTGGCCCGATCTTCTCTGTCGTCTTTTCCCTCTTCTTTTCTTCCGATGTTGAAATGACGCTCCCTCCCTCTGTAATGCCGGGTGCGCGGTGCGCAACGATTTATATAGGCATCTTATGACGTCACAGTCCCATCATGTTCCGGGTGGTGACGACATAAGGGGTGGGGTCGCTGGGTGACATTACCCAGTGACCACGCCCCATGCCTATATTAATAGTTGAACACCGCGCACCAGGCATTACAGAGGGAGGGAGCGTCGTGTCAACGTCGGAAGAAAAGGAAAGGGAAGAAGACGATGGAGAAGACCAGGCCACCGCTAGTAAAAGAGCTGGAAGAAGATAGCGGAGGAGCCCTGCAAAAGGTAGAAGGCACCGGAGAGTGGGAGAAGAACCAGAGAGCACGGAGACGACAATGGAGAGCAGAAGAAGAGAGCGGAGAAATCGGAAGAAGATGTACCCCATACTCATTCACCTAGGGTGGGGGGGCCGGAATCTGGGGGCCCCCTTATTAAAGGGGGCTCCCGGATTCGGATAAGCTCCCTGCCCGCAGACCCCGACAACCAATGGCCAGGGTTGTCAGGAAGAGGCCCTTGTTCTCATCAACATGGGGACAAAGCACCCACCCCCCATGTTGAGAGCATGCGGCCTGGTACGGTTCAGGAGGGGGGCCGCTCGCTCGTCCCCACCCCCTTTTCTGACCGACTGGGCTGTGTGCTCGGATAAGGGTCTGGTATGGATTCTGGGGGAACCCCACGCCATTTTTTGGCATTGGGGGGTTCCCCTTAAAATCCATACCAGACCTAAGGGCCTGGTATTCTCCTGGAGGGGAACCCATGCCGCATTTTATTTCAAATTTGGCGTGGAGTTCCCCCTCATGATTCATACCAAACATAGTGCCTGGTATTGGCGGGGATCCAAGTCGGATCCCCGTCGCTTCTTTCTCGCGCTCGCTGTAATGTGTTTTTCCTATTGCAGCCATCGTGACATGTAAAGTGGGATCGTGCTGGAAACACATGCAGGTACTGTAACAACTTAACCTGATGAATAGGTATAAGATAAACTGCGTAGCATACAGGTGGAAGATTCCATGGTGCATAGGTCACATAATGGGTAAAAAATTGCATAACATTTAGCAAAGCAGTAGCATTGTAACAGGAACATAACCAGTCTATAAGACGTAGCAACCGCAGGTCAGGAAAAAAATAAGACCTGAGGAAAAAATAAATAAATAAATAAAAATAGAAAAAAAATTAAAATCTCAGCTGTATCCAAAGTGAAGCCTGGAAGGCCAATCTCCTCCAGGGAGCCCATTGCTAAGCCTAGGACTGTGAATGGGAGCATTGGACCACCAAAAATGGGGTGGACGTCCCTCTTTCGCCCTCTGAAATATCCATGCCTGGTTCACAAACTAGAAACCGTGGGAACAAACAAATTCTTAAGCCAGGGCACCATAAATACAACAGGTGGCGCACCCCATGGGCAAGGGGGTGGAAGGACCCACTAAAGAAAAGGTGGGCCAAACAGGAACATCAGAGGGCCATGTAAAATTGGAAATCAAAGCCATAGCCAGGTGCAAGGATCTTCAGGTCGGGAATCTAGAAGAAGTTTGCCTCTGGGGTGTGAAGTTAGATTTAAATGGCTTCTGCCGCACCGGGGTCCAGATGCAGCCTGGGGCTGTCAGCGGATAAGGAGTAGCAGGAAGTGGCACAGGATCTTCGCCAGGGAGAGGTAGTAGGCCTAAGTTGCGCAGAAAGTTGTCACTTTCCTGGAAATTGCAAAGGGAGTACTGTATGCCCTCACAGGACGCAGAGAGAGGCGAAATGGGAACCCCCAGTGATACATAACTTTGTGGGTATGGAGATGAAGTGTCAGTGGGCGTAGATTTCTTCATCTGGCCAGGGTGATAGGTGAAAGATCACTGAAGATCTGGATCTTGGATCCTTTGAAGTCTAGCCTTCATTGGTTGCAAGTGGCGGTAGTGAGTGCTTCTTTGCTGTCATAGTAGTGAAATCTGACAATCACATCTCTCAGATTGGCTCCAGCCGGCGGTTTAGGAGCAAGGGATCTGTGGGCCCTGTCCAATTAAGCGCAAAGTTGGGTGACTAAGTGTTTCATGATTGCATTGTCCTCTTCAAGAACTTGAACATACTGCACTAGTTCATCAAACTTAGACTCCAGGGTGTCATTGCATTCTCCCAATTGGCCTATTTCTCCTCTCAATTCTTTAGCAAGTTTACCCACCTCCTGTGCAATGTTATGGGTGATGGCTTGGAGTAGGGATTGTAGACTGTCATCTAGTATTTCTGCCGTTAATGGGGGGGTGACCCCTGTGCAGGCGTGGGGGTAATATCAAAGATAGTACCTGTTTCAGGTTGAAAACGCTCAGGAGGGTCTTGCACACTATCCTGGCTACTCAAGGCTGTGGATGAGGGCCTCTGCAGGTAGTGGTCCATGGTGGAGGAGGCCGAGGCTTGAGGACTGCGGTGTGGGTCTCTATCTGGTCTCCGATCTTAGCCATGTTCAGGAGCCACGCATGCGCCCCCAACATCTGTTTTTCTCTTGCATAGACTTCATATTGTGGCATTTGGTTAGGCCAAAGTCTGAGGATATATTTCCTGTTCTAACTGTAATGTGCTTCATTGAGATGGAAACAGGAACATGCATTATCGGGGTGGAAACAGGTGTTTTGCTAAAGATGTTGTGTGTCTTTTTCCTGATAACATACATATGTATTATAGTAGCTCTCGCCTAAGCCCCCACCTTTTGCCTTTTAAATTGTATGAATACTCTGTACATGTCCAATAAAGCAGACATCTGATTGATACACTTAAACAACTGTTCCGTGCGTATTATTTGCAGATGTCTCTCAGGTTTGACGGGTCACTGACAGTTATCCTGCATTACCTAAGCGTACACCTGGTTGGTTATATTTTCTGTTCCTCTTCACCAAGATGATGCCTAAACCTGCAGGCAATATCCCAGTACAAATAAAAAAGCAGTGCAGTGCTAAAAACCTAAAACTACAACAAACAACACATGCACAAGTCCAAGGGTGTAGAATGCTGAGGCCATAGGATGATGACAATGAAGATCAATCAGAGACAGGAAAGAAGACTCCTTAACCAGTGGACAGGGTGCTTCAAAACCATTAATGTGCATCCGTTTCTGTGTCTCCTCCACCAGAGATGCAAGCCTCTCACCTTAGCAAATGGACCTCTGAACAAACAGAAGGTCATGCAAGCACTCCCTTATCAAGGGTAAATGTGAAGATGGTAAGCTGTCTTCATACATAATCCTTCACTCTATCGTCTGAGTCTGTTAATGGTCTCCAAACATAGAGAGGCAAGTACAGTATTCACAAAGCACTTGCTCCCTAAGTTAGGGCAGCGTAGCGTAAATGGGCAGGCGTAAGCCCGCGTAATTCAAAGTAGGCTGGTAGTGGGCGTGTTGTATTGAAATGAATCGTGACCCCATGTGAATGCATGGCCGAACGAACGGTGCATGCGCGCATGCTCAGAATCACGTCGCAAATACTCCCTACGATACAACGTCTCAATGCGTACAACGTGAACCTAAAATGCGTACAACGTGAACCTAGCCCCATTCACGTACGACTTACGTAAACAACGTAAAATCCGACGGCACTTCCGACGTCCATACCCTAAACGACTTAGACCAGTTTTTTGGTGGATTAACTTTACGCCGGAAAAACGCCTTACGTAAACGACGTAGATTACAGCGACGGGCGCAAGTACGTTCGTGAATCGGCATATCTAGCTCATTTACATATTTGACAAATCAACGGAAGCGCCCCTTGTGGCCACATTCGGACTTACAACGGCGTATCTACTGATACGTCGGCGTAAGTCTCTGTGAATCCATGCCTATTTTATTAAAAAGATAAACTACTCACAAAACAGGCACTGTGTCCCAGTGCACGGATTGAGAACATGTAGTATACAGATAAGAACCAGGTAGGTGGCTGTCCTGACATCACATATCCCCTTGCATGCGTATCGTCCGTCGGTAAAGGACTTCCTCAGCGAGTATATCATCCCAGTACACCACTCAAAGTCAAGAAACATACCAGTATGTTATTGGTTCTTGTTGGGCATATATTGTAATGTTATTTTTTTCATGCAGCCTGTGGGTTGAACGAAAAAAGAGAACCTGACATATTCCTCCATTCACATCAATCGATGTGGATGAAGCAATCTCTGCCAGAAAAATTGTGTGGTATGCCCACTGTTAGAATATACCATCCACCCACTTCTAATGATACGCATAATGGATTTATGTATTCAAATCTCAAGAAAAGTGAAAAAAATATATACTGAAGCATAGGGGCGATCCGCCCTCTGTCCACCCCAGCCCCTATGCTTTGACATATATGCTTTTTTTAAAACTGTGGTGGTGAAATCACCTTCTACAGCGCTGGAGTCACTAATTTACATATTGTGAGAGCAAACCCTGTTGCTGTCAGAATAAACAGATTAGCCACTTAAGCCCGGACCATTTTGTTGCTAAATGCCCAGGCTAGGTTTTGCGATTCGGCACTGTGTCGCTTTAACAGACAATTGCGCGGTCGTGCGACGTGGCTCCCAAACAAAATTGGCGTCCTTTTTTCCCCACAAATAGAGCTTTCTTTTGGTGGTATTTGATCACCTCTGCGGTTTTTATTTTTTGCGCTATAAACAAAAATAGAGCGACAATTTTGAAAAAAATGCAATATTTTTTACTTTTTGCTATAATGAATATCCCCCAAAAACATATATTTTTTTTCCTCAGTTTAGGCCGATACGTATTCTTCTACCTATTTTTGGTAAAACAATCGCAATAAGCGTTTATCGATTGGTTTGCGCAAAATTTATAGCGTTTACAAACTAGGGGATAGTTTTATTGCATTTTTATTAATTATTATTTTTTTACTACTAATGGCGGCGATCAGCGATTTTTTTCGTGACTGCGACATTATGGCGGACACTTCGGACAATTTTGACAAATTTTTGGGACCATTGTCATTTTCACAGCAAAAAATGCATTTAAATTGCATTGTTTATTGTGAAAATTACAGTTGCAGTTTGGGAGTTAACCACAGGGGGCGCTGTAGGAGTTAGGGTTCACCTAGTGTGTGTTTACAACTGTAGGGGGTGTGGCTGTAGGACTGACGTCATCGATCGAGTCTCCCTATAAAAGGGATCACTCGATCGATGCAGCCGCCACAGTGAAGCACGGGGAAGCTGTGTTTACATACGGCTCTCCCCGTTCTTAAGCCCCGGGGAGCGATCGCGACGGGGCGGCTACTGTATAAACGAATAGCCGCGCCGTCGTCCCGGAACGCTCCCCGCGGGTTACCGACCGCCGCATGTACCGGGGGGGGTCCCGATCGGACCCCCGACCCGCGGAAAGGCGGGGACGTACATGTACGCCCATATGCCTGTACGTGCCATTCTGTGGACGTACATGTACATGCGGCGGTCGGCAACCGGTTAGTGTTGCAGCTGCAGCTGAATGGCATACCTGCAAAGCTACCAACTAGGGTTGAGCGAACCCGAACTGTAACCCGGACATTTTGCTGAAAGTTCGGGTCCGGTGTTCGGGAATGTTACGGCGGGCTGCAGGGCAGCCAATCCCCATTTGTTTTATAACTGTGACTAAGAAGCCATCACAGCCATGCCTACTAATGGCATGGCTGTGATTGGCCAGTGCAGCATGTGACCCAGCATGTGACCCAGCCTCTATATAAGCTAGAGGCACACAGCACAGCTTGTCACTCTGCTTTAGCTAGGATAGGGAAAGGCTACTGCTGATCTGAGGGAGAGATTGAGATATGACTATCCTGCTTCAGAAATCTACACCAGTATTGCATCTGTCCCTGTGAGATACTCTGCATTAGACAGTTTAGGGCAATGTTCCTGCTTGTTCTGATAGGGAGAGAATTATATATTAGATACTCTGCATATTGCACCAGCACTGCATCTGTTCCTGTGAGATACTCTGCATTAGACAGTTTAGGGCAAGGTTCCTGCTTGTTCTGATAGGGAAATAATTATATAGGAGATACTCTGCATATTGCACCAGCACTGCATCAGTTCCTGTGAGATACTCTGCATTAGACAGTTTAGGGCAAGGTTCCTGCTTGTTCTGATAGGGAGAGAATTTAATAGGAGATACTCTGCATATTGCACCAGCACTGCATCTGTTCCTGTGAGATACTCTGCATTAGACAGTTTAGGGCAAGGTTCCTGCTTGTTCTGATAGGGAGAGAATTATATAGGAGAACTCTGCATATTGCACTAGTACTGCATAGATTCCTGTGAGATACTCTGCATATTACAGCAGCACTGGGTAGGTTCCTGTGAGATACTCTGCATATTACAGCAGCACTGCATAGGTTCCTGTGAGATACTCTGCATATTACAGCAGCACTGCATAGGTTCCTGTGAGATACTCTGCATATTACAGCAGCACTGAGTAGGTTCCTGTGAGATACTCTGCATATTACAGCAGCACTGCATAGGTTCCTGTGAGATACTCTGCATATTACAGCAGCACTGAGTAGGTTCCTGTGAGATACTCTGCACATTACAGCAGCACTGAGTAGGTTCCTGTGAGATACTCTGCATATTACAGCAGCACTGAGTAGGTTCATGTGAGATACTCTGCATATTACAGCAGCACTGAGTAGGTTCCTGTAAGATACTCTGCATATTACATATATTTTTATGTTATTTTAAGTTATTTCCCGATCCACATTTATTTGCAGAGTACTTGTCATGCTCTTCCCGACATTTTGCTGCCATTTGCAGCCCTCTAGCCAACCCTAACCCCCTAACCCTAACCCCCTAACCCTCAACCTCCTACTCCATATGGACCTTGTCCTCCTAGGTCATGATTTTTTTTTTTTTTGTTATTTTAAGTTATTTCCCGATCCACATTTATTTGCAGAGTACTTGCCATGCTCTTCCCGACATTTTGCTGCCATTTGCAGCCCTCTAGCCCTTTCCATTTGTTTTTTAGAGACATTTTAGTAGTCAAAAGTCCGGGTCCCCATTGATTTCAATGGGGTTCGGGTTCGGGGTCAAGTTCGCATCAAGTTCGGGTCCCGAACCCGGACTTTTTTCCGAAGTTTGGCCGAACCCGTCAAACCCGAACATCCAGGTGTCCGCTCAACTCTACTAACAACGGTTAACAATCAAACACAGTAATACCCTGAAGTTCTATGCTTCCAAGCATGCGTCAAATTGTTTCCGAGCATGCACGTTTTTTTTTTCCCCATCAGAAATGCATACAGACAAACGTTTTTCCCGCCAGGATGTTTCCTGACGGGAAAAAATAAATCCTGCTCTCTTTTTTTGTCCGGCAGTTTTCCCGTCAGAAAAACTGTGATGGAGCATACACACGGCCGGCATTCCCGACCAAGAGCTCTCATCGCAGGTTTACCGACGGTAAAACCGGTCGTGTGTATGAGGCATAACAGTACAGTAAAACAGTAAAATGCATACCTGCAAAACAAACAATGGTTAACAATAAAACACAGTAACAATAAAACAAATAACAAATAAATGTTCCAGGTTAGGGTCTCTCAAAATGTGATTGATATTTAACATCTTTTGAGACCCTGTGTGAATGTGTGCTCTAGGCTGTGCCATGCTGTACACTATAATAATACTCCACTAGTGTGTGGTAGCGACGTAAACAGTCCCCGACGCAGAGACTAGGTTGGACAGGACAAAAATAGCGGTCATGCCTAAATCCGCACTTGCTATAGACCGCGCTTGCTACAGACACAGCATCTTTTTGGGGGTGCTCTTCGGGTAGGGGTACCAGAGAGGATGTGCCATGCTGTACACTATAATAATACTCCACTAGTGTGTGGTAGCGACGTAAACAGTCCCCGATGCAGAGACTAGGTTGGACAGGACAAAAATAGCGGTCATGCCTAAATCCGCACTTGCTATAGACCGCGCTTGCTACAGACACAGCATCTTTTTGGGGGTGCTCTTCGGGTAGGGGTACCAGAGAGGACATTTGGAAAATGCCTTTTTTTGCAGCCTTCTCACTGCATCTGGATATGGAAATTGGGCCACAGCATCTTTTGGATACAAATGGGCTGTGATGATCTCTTTCTGGAATTTTACAGTAGGTAGGATCCACTTCTTTCTGACGCTTTGTATAGTACATAAGCATTGAACAGACCCAATTGGAATAATTATACCAACACGTTTTTATACCAGCGTCTGGCCTTAGGGGTAAATATGTACGTCCCCATTATCTGGTAGTTGAAGTCCACCTCTCATTTTAAGGTTGTAGTCGTGGACACAGAGGGGCTTCTCAACATCACCAGTCACTGTTGTAATTTGGACTGCCGTATCTGCATGAATGGAAGACAGAATGAAACGTTACATTTGCCCTTCACCTCACTCCAAGAAATTCATTACACCTCAAGCGGGCTCTTTCCCCCTGTCTTAGTGAGCATTTACAAGCCGTTAGGGGAAGTCCCGGTGATTAGATCACCAGGTGCCAATTCCAAATTGAAAGAGGTGTCTAAAAAGTGTCACTCTTGTATAATAATTATAGCCTGTTGCCCTTTCACAGAGCATTGTGACCCCCATATCTGGCACACTTGCTGGGGAGAAACTGTTTGCAAACAAAGTGGCCAGAAAACTTAATCGGGGACTTGGTTACAAAGACATCGTGTTGAGGGTTATACAAGGCTGCAGATTTTTGGTTATGGTGGTTTACACAGGGGCTGCATTTTGGGGAGCCGTTCATATCCAGGGTCACCCCAAGGGCAAAAGAGTTCATTGTCATAGAAGTGCATTAACTGCAATATTTGCTTGTATCTAGTTCTGGCCATGGCAGCAGCGAACATGTTCATATGATGAATTGGGTCAGTGGATCAATATGACCACAACTCATTATTTTTAGTAATATCCATGTTGAGGGATAGGCCCAAAAAAGTCTTAAATTCAGAAACCATAAAGTGTTTACATGCAAATTGTCTGGCAAGGGTCAAATTTGGGGTTGAAGCAATATATTTATCAGCATATAAATTGAGTTTCCACCTGACTTCCAGGTTGGCCAGTGAATGGTGGAAGTACAGGCGCTGCACAATCTGTGGGCTGCCAATCAGGATTTGCAAGCACATCAGGAGGGATACTATAGGCTCTATGGGCCTGTGTTTGAATTCTTGGTGTCTGCGGGACACTACTTGTGCTAGCCACTGAACCAGCTGGAACTGCACTTATGGGTTTCGCTATGTCAGCAAGTTTTACGGCAGTGCTGGTTTGTCTACGTCCAGGATGTACTAGCCAGTTCATCAGTAGGTAGAGTGGCATTAGTACTGGTACTCTGCTGCATAAGAGAATCATGCGATTATAGCACCTCAGGAACAGGGGAATGGGGTCAGGTAAACCTGACCTTAGCAGGGACCTTTACTCCATCCTCAGAGCTATCTGTCAGGGTACTTCTGCTCTCTACAGGTTTGAATACTGAGCCTGATTCTGACAGTGAGGATTCCCCATCACTCTCATCTGTCATGCTCAGTATCCTGTAGGGCTCTTCACTAGTGTACGTTTTGTTTGACATTTTGACAAATACATTTATAGGTACCTAGTGTGACTCACAGGTAAAAATAAACTAGTTTTTAAGGACTGTTTGAACCACTACAAAAAAAAAAAAACTACTAGTGCTAGCAGAGATCAGGCCTGACTCTGCTAACACTGCGGTTTTGAGTGCTGTATATTAGAAATTACAGTAATCTACTGATACTGTATTTGGTTTGGGGTGGGCAGAGGGGCTAAACACAGTTGCTGGCAGGTGTCTGGGCTGATCCTGCTAATGCTGAATTTTTGGGAACACTACTATTGGGAAAGCTAGTATAGTTCTGATCAGATCAAAGATATTGATCCACTCAGACTATGCTAGTAATGGAGGTGTTTAGTGTGTGTGTGTCTTAGTGTTACTGGCAATCAAAGGGTTACATTTTATTAGTGAATATTTGGAAATCTGACACTGTCTGAGATTGACGCTAATTGAAGCTGACGATAACTGGCGTCACCCGTGACACTAATACAGTGATCAATAGAAAGATATGTACACTATACTAATGACACTGTGACAGGGAGTGAAAGGGTTAACTGGGGGGGCGATCAGGGGGTTAAAACTTTATTAGGGGAAATATGGCAGGTACCCTGAACCTATCTGGGACTGACGCTAATTGCCACTAACTGCAGCTAACACTATTTAGCATCACAAGTGACACCAATGCAGTGATCAGTAAACAACGTGTACACTGTACTTAGTGACACTGTGACAGGGGGTGAAAGGGTTAACTGGGGGGGCGATCAGGGGGTTAAAACTTTATTAGGGGAAATATGGCAGGTACCCTGAACCTATCTGGGACTGACGCTAATTGCCACTAACTGCAGCTAACACTATTTAGCATCACAAGTGACACCAATGCAGTGATCAGTAAACAACGTGTACACTGTACTTAGTGACACTGTGACAGGGGGTGAAAGGGTTAACTGGGGATGATCAGGGGGTTACATTTTCCCAACTGTGTGTTGCGGTGTCAGTGTAGTGCTTTTACTCACTGTGGATGCTCTCTCCTCTCACATTAGAATCAAAAAGGGCTCCAGGAGAGGAGATTGCATTCTTTCCTGTGCCTGTGTTTACATTATACAGGCACAGGGCATTCTACCATTCATCAGAACTGATCAGCAAGTCCAAGACATAAATCATTAACCTGGACCTGTATATTGATCAGTTCTGAAATGAATCTGATCGCCGTGAGGAGGGTGCCCCATACCCGCAGGTACAAATCACACACATGTAAGGAATTTCACACAGCCAGGCCCCCCTGCGACAGTAAATGTATGTGGGGTAATCTGGAAGTGGTTAAATTGGCAAAACGCTGGTTTCATCCTTTACTTGCATAATGATGCACAACTTTATTTATGAATATTTGTTGATTGTTTATTTTTTTACATCCACAAGCATGGCTACATAACTCAGTCTCTTCTCAAATGATTAAACAAACACATATAATTAACACACAAAGGACATTTAGTGTTATCCCAGATCTTAACCAATTAACGAATCAGCATGGCTCTTCAAAAAAGCAATAGACTGTATCTTCACGTTACGTTAACTTGGTACCACACAGATGCTGCTTAGACAGCTTAACTTACACTTGCAATTTTTTTGTATATATTTTATACTATATATATATATATATATATATATATATATATATATATATATATATATATATATATATATATATAATATACCAGCATCAAGGAGATGCAAAGTCCAAAAGTGTACTTCATCCAATATAGACACTTCAGGGAAAAGGGACTAAAGTCTTCTCTCCAGGAATTCTACAGCAGTAAAAGCAGTGGAGGATTCTTCCAGACTAGCAGTAGATAACAGTTGACACTATAATACATCACCAACACTGGAGCCTCAAAACATCCCTTCTTTTTCTCCAGGAGAGAAATATGTAGAGGGGTCTTAACCACTTCAATACTGAAGTGGTTAAGACCAACTACACTTTCGCCCCCTTCCTTTCCAGGCCAATTTTCAGCTTTCAGCGCTTTCAGCGCTCTCACACTTTCAATGACAATTGCGCGGTCATTCAACACGGTACCCAAATTAAATTTTTATCATTTTGTTCACACTAATAGAGCTTTCTTTTGGTGGTATTTATTCACTCTGGGCCAGATTCACAAAGGAGATACGACGGAGTATCTCAGATACGACGGAGTATCTCAGATACGACGTCATATCTCTCAGAGTATCTATGCGACTGATTCATAGAATCAGTTACGCATAGATAGCCCTTAGATCCGACAGGTGTAATTGTTTTACACTGTCGGATCGTAGGATGCAATACCGCGGCCGCCGCTGGGGGGAGTTTGCGTCGTAAACCAGCGTCGGGTATGCAAATTAGTAGTTACGGCGATCCACGGCGGTTTTTCGCATTCGCTACATCGCTGCTAGTCTAGTTTCCCGTCGCAAAGTTAGTCGTCATTTTAGGTGCCCTAACTTTACACAGTACACGTATGTGCTGTATAAAGTATGGCCGTCGTTCCCGCGTCAAAATTAAAAAATGTTTCCTTCTTGCGTAAGACGTCCGGGAATACGGAAGTACGCTACGCTGGTCGCCATTCGAAAAAATGACGTCACTTCGCGCAAAGCAAGGCGGGAAATTCAAAAGGGAGCATGCACAGTAGGTCCGGCGTGGGAGCGCGCCTAATTTAAATGGCACACGCCCCTTTGAATTACGCAGGCTTATGCCGGAGGCCTCCGGCTTAAGTTTTCACGCAAGTGCTTGGTGAATCAGGCACTTGCGCTTAAAACTTCCGGCGGATGTAACGTATCTACGATACGTTACGCCGCCGCACTTCTATGTGAATCTGGCCCTCTGTTTTAAATTTTTTGCAATGTAAGCGAAAAAAGAGTGGAAATTTGGAAAAAAAAAATATATTTTCTACTTTCTATTTTAAAAGAAATCCAATAAAATCAACTTTTGTCATAAATGTAACCACTTAAGCCTTGGGCCTGTTTTTCAGACTTGGTGTTTACATGTTAAACACATATTTTTTTTTGCTAGAAAACTAATTAGAGCCCCCAAACATTATACATTTTTCTTCTAACACTCTAGAGAATACAATGGCAGTCATTGCAATACTTTTTATCACACCGTATTTGTGCAACGGTCTTACAAGAGCCCTTTTTTATTTAATAAATTTACTTTTTTGAATTAAAAAATAAGACAACAGTAAAGTTAGCCCATTTTTTTTTTAATGAATAAAATAGGTATATGCGCTAATATTAACTATAGTGGTTAACAATGTACAGCAAGAGTGTAAAGCCTAGTCCAGGTAGGTAAACACATAGAACCAGTGAAATACAAATAAGGGTGCCAAAAAACAATATGTATCGTGGATACAATCAGTCCCAGTGCAAATGCTATGAAACAAACGTGCAGCACACCCCCTAAGAAGGGAGAACCAGTTTGCAGTAATGACTTGAGATAGGAATACTGTGTAGGGCTGAGAGATTCCTCTGCACTTCCTATGGCTGTCTCAGGCACACGTGTAAGGTCTTCAAACCAGCACAGCTCGTAGGGAACAGAGGGGAGAAAAAATAAAAAACAAACTCATGGTGCAATACTGTGTAATCAAGCAGGAGACAAAGACTAAGCTGTTTGTATGCACACTCACGAATCCGCGGAAAAAAGGAAAGCAACTTCTACTGCCGCTCAGTTTGATGATCTCCTCATACGGATAACATCCGTTGATCCCGTCACTTGGCTCCTCCCCCATGCGTTACATCACTAGACACGTGATTTAGTCATGGGTTACTGGTCTCCTGCTTGGTTACAGAGCACAGAGGAATCTCTCAGCCCTACACAGTATTCCTATCTCAAGTCATTACTGCAAACTGATTCTGCCTTCTTAGGGGGTGTGCTGCAGGTTTGTTTCGTAGCATTTGCACTGGGACTGATTGTATCCACGATACATATTGTTTTTTGGCACCCTTATTTGTATTTCACTGGTTCTATATGTTTACCTACCTGGACTAGGTTTTACACTCTTGCTGTACATTGTTAACCACTATAGTTAATATTAGAGCATATACCTATTTTATTCACATTTATTGGTATAGTTCACCGTTCTATATGCAGCAATTATTATTTGGTTATGTTTGTGGTTTTTATTTCTTATATATTTTTATTTAATAGTGCTGTAGTATTTACTTATCATCTTCCACCAGATAGGCACCCAAGTGATTTAGAGATGTAGTCTCCTTACCCGCTAATCTGACCACAAGCACGGCGGTCAGTCAGAGCCCAGGGTGTTTAAAGTGTTTAAAGTCTCCCAAAAAGACTTGTGGCTGGAGCCTATTGCATTAGTAGGATCAGGTATTTACTCACCAAGCATTTAACTTTTTGGATTTTATGAATCACTTACTTATCAGTATTTTTTTTTTCATTTTTAAAGTTTTGGTATTCACATACCATGTTTACTCAGCATGCCCAAGTTGCACTTTTGATAATCTGCATGAAGATGTGAGTGTAAGTGCCTGCCCAAGCCAGAAAAAGTATGGGAGGAGGATGTGAGCTGTTACAATATGATTCCAGCAAATGTACAATTGTACCCAGGTTTTATGTGGAAATGGGGATACATGACACATTTGTAGTAACTGATTCCAGTTTAGGTAACACAAAAAAGAATTGCACTTCTCCATATGCCAAAGTTAATTTCCATTTAAAATCCTCTTTGACTGCTGCACTGATCTTCCAATATCAAAAAAGATCATCTCAAAAAAGCTAGGCTGGTTTATCTTGATAAATGAATGAATATTGCCAGAAGAAATATTCCCATTATAATCTATTTTTAGCAATCCAAACATTAGTCAAGTCTGATAATTTGATAGAGGCAAATTTGAAATCGTTGTGCAGAATTCTTTTTTACTCCAAGGACTAACCACAGTCACATTTCTTTAAATATATGTATTGTATGCATAGGAAAATCCCAAGGTTAGACAGGCTAAGCCAGAAATAGCAATTGCTTCATTTTATATTACATTTGCTTCTGCTGAAAGTAGTTCAAACTGAACTTAAAGCCATAGAAGACAAGAACAAAGAATATCCATATTTATTGAAAGGCATTGTTCAGCACTATGTGATTTCCAGTGAAGATTTCATGACAAAATCCTGCAGTGTAAGCAGAAAGGTCAGGGATTTTTAGTATTTACTTTGTAATTAAAAGTTTTTTTTTCCCACAACAAAGTTTATTGTATAGTTAAATAAAAGATTAAATACAAAGTCTTATACATGATTACAGTATATAGTACTTAGAAAACAAGATAACTGACAATCACAAAACCATTTTAAAAAGTAGTTTTAAAAGAAATGGTACACACAGGCTACTTTATTTTATGTTCTGATTTTGTTTTGGAAATTTTGGTAAACTGTGTAAATTGTCAAATTATAGCACATGTACATGTATTTTAGGGCTGTCTTTCAAACATTAGGTTACAGTGATCTTTAAGTTATGTTGCACTTTTTTAAACTGTGTTTAACCACTTAAGCCCCGGACCATATTGCTGGTCAAAGACCAGAGCTCTTTTTGCGTTTCGGCACTGCGTCGCTTTAACTGACAATTGCGCGGTCGTGCGACATGGCTCCCAAACAAAATTGGCATCCTTTTTTTCCCATAAATAAAATAGAGCTTTCTTTTGGCGGTATTTGATCACCTCTGCGGTTTTTAGTTTTTGTGCTATAAACAAAAATAGAGCGACAATTTTTAAAAAAATGTATATTTTTTAATTTTTAACATAATAAATATCCCCCAAAAATATATATATAAAAAAAAAAATTTCCCCTCAGTTTAGGCTGATACGTATTCTTCTACATATTTTTCGTAAAAAAAATCGCAATAAGCGTTTATTGATTGCTTTGCGCAAAAGTTATAGCGTTTACAAAATAGGGGGTAGTTTTATGGCATTTTTATTAATATTTTTTTTTACTAGTAATGGCGGCGATCAGCGATTTTTTTTCAGTACTGCGACATTATGGCGGACACTTCAGACACTTTTGACACATTTTTGGGACCATTGCAATTTTTATAGCGATCAGTGCTATAAAAATGCATTGATTACTATAAAATGCCACTGGCAGGGGAGGGGTTAACACTAGGGGGTGGGGAAGGGGAAATGACTGATCGCTGTTCATACATTGTATAAACAGAAGAACAGCATTTCTCCCATGACAGGTCCGGGAGCTGTGTGTTTACACACACAGCTCCCGGTTCTCGCTCTGTAACAAGCGATTGCGGGTGCCCGGCGGTGATCGCGCCTTTTATGTATTCATCTTATGTATGCATCTTATGTACATCACTTTTCTTTTTAATCCCCCACAAAGTTCAGACCCCACAAATATAAATGTCCAAGCACAATTTTGAAACTTTGACATGTGTTATTAAAGCTGTACACATCGTCACAAGTACTTTGTGTATCCAGGTGGATTATACCTTGTTTTTTTTTTCAGGACAAGTTGGGCTTGGTAAAGACTATCCTCTCTTTTTTGTTTTTCAAAGGAAAACTGGCACAAAATAGTAAAAAAAAAAATATTTCTTTACATTTAGCTGTATATTTCATGCTATTATCAAAATTTACCACCAGAGAACAACCCAAAATAAATTCTTCTGCTCCTGACAATTCCATAAATACCACATATGTGTTTGTTAGTTGTTGTTTGTACCCGTAGTACAGCCCAGAAACAATGGTGCACATTATCGTACTTGCGCCCGACGCAGGCTACGACTGGTGCGCGTAAGTTGTACGTACGGGCGTAAAGTTAAGCCCCATAAAGGAGGTGTAACCCAGCAGGAGACATGCAAAGGTCTGCACCAGGGAACTCAAGCCGGCGTATTTTACGTAGTTTACGTTGGACGTGAATATGGCTGGGCGTAGGTTACGTTCACGCCGTAGGCAGTGATCTGGCGTATCTTAGGCAGTAGTTCCGACGTGGTTTTGAGCATGCGCACTGGGATGCATCCACGGGACGGCGCATGCGCCGTTCCTTATACGTAACTGTCTGGCGCTCAGCCCATCATTTGCAAGGGGTCACGCCTCATTTGCATGGCTCACACCCACTTCCACCTACGGCGGCTTACGCCTAGGAAACCCAGCACAGTTTTGGGAGCAAGTGCTCTGTGAATTCCATGCTTGCCTCTCTGCGCTGCGTCGGCGTAGCGTACAGGAGATACGCTACAGTGGCATAAATGTGCGCCGCTGTCTGTGAATCCGGGCCACTGACACTAACTAACACTGATACCAATTAATATTTTTTTTAATTCTACCCAAAATATGCTGACTGTGATATTTGACCCCAACTTTGACCTTTGAACCTAACTTTGAACCTAACACTAAACATGGAAAACCTTGAACTTTTTTTTTTCACACTTTGGTTTGTTTACATTTCCTCTCCTGCAGGAAGAGGAAGATACAATGTATCTTAGTCAGAAGAGGAAGTAACCAGAGGGGTAGGCTAACAGTGACTGATCACTGTTATTGCCAACCAAAGGTAATCCCAGTGATCAAGTGACCTGGAAACCGACAGTCCTGGGTCCCGTTCGTTAGTATAAGACCCCAAGCTTTTGGTGAGAGCCCAGCCTCTATGCTGGGAGTGTGCTGTGCGTGGAAGCACCACAGAAAAAAAAGCCAACTTCCATGACACTGCCTTCACGTGTGTGGTCAGTGGGAGGGGATTAAGCCTGTCACATAGGCATCACATCAGAGAACTACTGCAATGCAGTTTGCAACTACAGCCACACCCTTGACAGGTAGCATAAGTGAAAATAAGGTCAAATATACATATACAATATACAGTACATATATATTAGCGGCCTGATATTTTATAAGTAATTTCATAATAAGAGTATGGTGAATGTTTTTTAGAGATATGTGTTCTGCTTGAAAGTGATAGTCATCCGTAATTGTAATATATCTGTAAATTTACACATGTGCATGAATATATTTACAGGCATACTATAGACACCCCCCAGGTACGAAATTTAAAGGAATTTTTCAATTGTATTGTTTCACTTTAAGCATTATTAAAATCACTGCTCCCGAAAAAACGTCTGTTTTTAAAACTTTTTTTGCATTGATACATGTCCACTGGAGCAGGACCCAGGTCGACAAACACTTTTTATGACAATAAAAAAAGTAATTTAAAACTACTCATGGCTATTATGACCCTTCAAGTGACACTAACGTAAAAATGAATGGTCACTCACTACACTCACACTGACTGAACTATCACTAGATTCACACTAATGTAAAGATGAATGATGGTCACTACACTCACACTGACTGAACTATCACTAGATTCACAATATACTGATATTCTACACTGGCAATAGAATCAGAATAGCACACTGTCTAGTAGCATTGAACAGAGCCCTGTTCTATCTCTCTCCACGCCATCTCACAAAAAAATTACTGCTATTGAAAGAATACTTTTATAGTGTAGGGCGGGTCTAAGAGCGATGAGCCATGATTGGAGAGAGTCATCATGACAGTGCTCTGTGCCCTGATTGGGCAAAGCTTTCATTGCTTTAGCCAATCAGGGATTCCAATGCACTGTCCCAAAAAGGCATGCAGGGTTTTCATTGCCATCAGGGACTCTGTTATCTTCTGTCACATTCGCACTATTCAGGATCCACAGAGACGATACATCATCCTCATTTGTGAACTAAACCAAGCGGTTTTCACACTAGTTAACCTTTACATTCCAAACACAAAACTGCTAGCCCCACTGCTTGCCAATGCCAAACATGCTTAAAGGATCACTAAAGGAAAACATTTTTTTTGCTGAAATGGGTATAGAGACATAATAGTTAACTGATTCCTTTTAAAACGATTAAAAATAGATAAAAATCAATCATATAATGTGCCTCTTAGATGGAAAAACGAAACTGAAACTAGTTTAGTCTTTGCATGTTATTTTATGCCTCTGTGCTGGACAGTGCCATAGAGAGTCATGGCTAGGAAAAGGAAACTAAACTCTCCCATGACTTTTTTCATAAGGAGCCAGACAACCAGGAAGTGTCCAGAACAGAGTAGTATTACAGCAACATCAGAGCAAAAATGAGCAATAAGGACATGAAACCAGGACTGCAGTAAGGTAAAGGAAGCTATTTAGCTAAAAAAAAAAAAAATCCTTTAGTGACCCTTTAATTATCCCTACACCACCACAGTAAACAGCAATCCAATTGTTTTCAGGGTCCGCTGGAAATGCAAGCATAAAGGACACCCCCATAGTGTAATTCACGCTATGCTCATTTTTAGAGAATATCCGAATGACTAAACGTCAAGGTGTGACTATACAATGACAAGAATTTATGTCAGAGCGATGACCAGATGCAACGTCAAACCAGGAGTACGGTGAGATGCTGTTTTGATACAGATGGCCTGTCCCTGGTTTATTCTTAACTACTTACCGACCAGCCGCCACAGTTATACAGCGGCAGGTTGGCTCCCCTGCGTGAGGTCATGTAGATCTACGTCACCTCGCGAATTAGCCACTAGGGGCGCGATCACTGCCGGGCACCCGCGATCGCTTGTTACAGAGCGAGAATCGGGAGCTGTGTGTGTAAACACACAGCTCCTGGTCCTGTCAGGGGGAGAAATGCCTGATCGTCTGTTCATACAATGTATGAACAGCGATCAGTAATTTCCCCTTGTCAGTCCCTCCCCCCCTTCAGTTAGAACACAACTAGGGAACATAATTAACCCCTTCCCTGCCAGTGGCATTTTTATAGTAATCAATGCATTTTTATAGCACTGATCGCTATAAAAATGCCAATGGTCCCAAAAATGTGTCAAAAGCGTCTGAAGTGTCCGCCATAAGGTTGCAGTACCGATAAAAATTGCTGATCGCCGCCATTACTAGTAAAAAAAAAAATCATAAAAATAAAACTATGCCCTATTTTGTAGACGCTATAACTTTTGCGCAAACCAATCAATGAACGCTTATTGTGATTTTTTTTAATGAAAAATATGTAGAAGAATACGTATCGGCCTAAAATGAGGAAAAATTTATATATATTTTTGGGGATATTTATTACAGCAAAAAGTAAAAAATATTGTTTTTTTCAAAATTGTCGCTCTATCTTTGTTTATAGCGCAAAAACTAAAAACCGCAGAGGTGATCAAATACCACCAAAGAAAGGTTTTTCTGCCCCTGTTTAACAGGGGCACATAATTACAATGTTTGATCTAATATTTCTCAGTGGGGCACGTTCCTGAGCTCAAAAAGAGTATCTGTGAGGGTTTGCAGTGTTGTGGCAGCACCACCACTGCCTAAGGCCCAATTTTTCTGCTCATGTTAAACAGGGGGCGTAATTACAATTTTTGATCTAATATTTCTCAGCAGGGTCCGTTCCTGCGCTCAACAAGAGTATCTGTGAGGCTTTACAGTGTTGTGCCACCACCACCGCCTATGGCCCAATTTTCTGCAGAGTTTATAGGACAGGCTGTATAGTATATACAGGCGGTCCCCTACTTTCAAACATCCGACTTACAAATGACTCCTACTTACAAACGGAAGGAGACAACAGGAAGTGAGAGGAAATCTACCCCTAGGAAGGGAAATTCTCTCCTGCAAGAGTTAATATGGGAAAAAGGTGTCTCCACTGATGCTTTATCACCAATCCTTGTTTCCCTAATAACCCCACATTTTCAAAATCCAATTGTCATTGGGACAAAAAGTGAGGTGAAATCTACTGAACAGGGGCACAGACAGCAAAACAAATGTTACAGGGGTGATAATCCTTATCCCTATGCTATCCACAAAGCTTAAAAATTGATTTTTGGGCTGGAGCTACACATAAATAATGTACCTGTTCCAAATTACAAACAGATTCAACTTAAGAACAAACCTACAGTCCCTGTCTTGTTTGGACCACCTTTATACTGCTGTTCAGAGTATATAGGGCCTGGGGGCCCCACTCCTTTTCTTTTTATAATTTGGGTGCAGGGTTTTTCTTAATATCCATACAAGACCCAAAGGGCCTGGTAATGGGCTGGGGGAGAGGGGGGTACCCATGCCGTTTTTCTCAATAATTTTCATCCATATTGCTGGGAACCCGACATTACATTATAGGCACAAGCAGTTTTAAATGACTTTTATTTCTTTAGAAATGTAATTTTGTGCAGGGACTGTTCTAAAAAAAGGAGAGTTACTATGGGCCTCTTGGATGCTTCTCTGATCAATGCTTTCATTGCCCAGCCTGTCAGTTTAGGTGGACGGCCATGTCTTGGTAGGTTTGCAGTTGTGCCATACTCTTTCCATTTTCGGATGATGGTTTGAACAGTGCTCTATGAGATGTTCAAAGCTTGGGATTATTTTTATAACCTAACCCTGCTTTAAAATGTTCTACAACTTTATCCCTGACCTGTCTGGTGTGTTTCTTGGCCTTCATAATGCTGTTTGTTCACTATGGTTTTCTAACAAACATCTGAGGGCTTCACAGAACAGCTGTATATATACTGAGAATAAATTACACACAGGTGGACTCTATTTATTAATTAAGTGACTTCCAAAGGCAGTTGGTTCCGTTAGAGTTTAGTTAGGGGGTATCAGAGTAAAGGGGGCTGCATACAAATGCATGCCGCACCTTTGAGATATTTATTTGTAAAAAAAATAAAAATAAAACCATTTATCATTTTCATTCCACTTCACAATTACAGTATGTGTCACTTTGTGTTGGTCTACCACATAAAATCCCAATAAAATACAAAATGTGGAAAATTTCAAGGGGTATGAATACCTTTCTAAGGCTCTGTGTGTGTGTGTATATATATATATATATATATATATATATATATATATATATATATATATATATATATATATATATATATATATATAGTGTAGGGCAGGGGTCTTCAAACTACGGCCCTCCAGTTGTTCAGGAACTACAATTCCCATCATGCCTAGTCATGTCTATGAATGTCAGTGTGTTACAATGCCTCATGGGATGTGTAATTCTAAAACAGCTGGAGGGCCGTAGTTTGAGGATCCCTGGTGTAGGGGGACAGATATTTTATTAACTAGGTGGACGGTCTCCTCTGGTAATGCCCATGTACTGAGCAGTGATAATTTATCACTGCTTAACCTGATTACTGTAATCTCGATATGTCTCACACAGTTCCAGGATCAGGGGGGGTTCTCCACTGTTCAAAGCATTTGTAGATCACTTCACTCCTCCAAAGGAAAAGTGATCTACACTGCTTCATAAACTGGCACTCAGAGGAGAACAATCTACTCTGTGAGTGGAGCAGTGAATATTTTTCACTTCTTCATAAATGGACACCTTGGTGTGCAATTATGGGAGGTCTTAGAATCCTCTAACTTCTCTAGCATACCAACTTTGGTTTCATTTCACCTTTGGCATTTGCATTCTGGTGCAGTTTTCCATGAAATATCTAATTTGACCACATGCATTTTTGCATTATTGTTAAAATGTGACTACTTTGAGTATGATCCTTGAGAGATTTAGGATTGTATGTCTCTGCATGCAGTCATCTTACTATGGAAATATTGCTTTTTTTACTCTGTAATGACATTTCTAATTAACAACACCCATTTCCTGGCATTATTTCACTCACTTGTCAATGTGATTTCCAGTCAGAATTGTTCCTCACAATAATGAAGCCATTTGTGCTGACAGTTATGCAATATAATTCTGTTATATATACAGCAGAGAGAAGTAAGGTGGTTATAATTTTGCTGAGGCTTGGAAGTGACCTGGATAATTATTCTAGTGTGGAAGCAAACATTAGACTTTCAAGAGAACAATATTTTTATACCATAGAAAGTTCTTCCTACATTTTAGTACCTAGCATAGCCATTCTATGTAAGGCCTGGTCAACGTTTTTCACACACAAACACAATATTTCTCAGCACACTGACCAGCCAGCCTGCAAAACAACCACATTTGCCCTGTCTAACATTTTATGATAAAAACAGAGTGATTTATTTGCACACATTTACAAATATATGCCAGTCATATTTACACAGCACTGATCGCTGTTTAAATGTGAATGGTCCCAAAAATGTTTCAAAAGTGTCCGATGTGTCCGCCATAATGTCGCAGTCCCAATAAAATTCGCAGATCGCCGCCATTACTAGTAAAAATAATAATAATAAAAAAATCATATTTCTGTCACCTATTTTGCAAGCGCTATAACTTTTGCGCAAACCAGCCGCTTATTGTGATTTTTTTTTTTTTTTTTACCAAAAATATGTAGAAGAATAAATTTTTTTCCTAAACTGAGAAAAAAAATATTATGAAAATATTGTGTTTTTTTTTTGAAATTTTCGCTTTTTTTGTTTATAACGCAAAAAAAAAACGCAGAGGTAATTAAATACCACCAAAAGAAAGCTCTATTTGTGGGGAAAAAAGGACATCAATTTTGTTTGGGAGCCACGTCGCAAGACCACGCAATTGTCAGTTAAGGTGACGCAGTGCCGGAAGCTGAAATTTCGCCTGGGCAGGAAGGGGGTATATGTGCCTAGTAAGCAAGTGGTTAAAGTGTTTTGAAATCGGCCTCTAGTTGCTTAAAAGATGTGGTGTGGTAGTTTGGGATGGTTCGCTTCTCTATAGGAGATAGCGAAGCAAGGTTGCCTTTAACATTGTAGAGGTTGGTATAAAATTCCCAATAAGCACTGGAAATTTGAGGTGTGAGCCAGATCACCTGAAGGGAGTTTGATTTTGGATATGAAAGAGGCAGATTTTTTTGTGTGTAGGGAGTGAGCGAGTTGTCTGCCTGGCTTATCCCCCATTCATATATTTTCGGAGAGATTAGGTGACATTTCCGTATCGTTTGAAGATCAAGAAGGGCCTTCAGTTCTTTTCTCTTCTTGAATATTTTTTTTCTTTTGAGTGCAGTAAATGTCAGGCATCTATTAATTGTAGGTCATGGCGTCATTTTTTAACAAAGGACAGACATTTAAAGGGAATTCCGGAACGGCCTTGTGAGGTGTCCATGATGGGGTCTAATGGCATATAAATATCATCTGCTAGTATAGTAATTCCCTTGTCAAAATCAACCAATTTTGTCAACATTTGGGATAGGAAGGTGGGCTGGTTATGAATTGGACTATATATGTTTGCTAGTGTGCATTGGGTGTTCCGCTATCATCTCATCAAGTTAAACGGATATGCTCCCACTAAACCCAATGGCTACTCCCTTGGATTTATTGGTATCAGATAAACTATAATACCATTTCGGGAAATTAAGGGAGAATAGCTTAACATCGGTTGAATGCGTAAGGTGCCTTTCCTGAAGAAAAACGTCTTGTTTCAGTTCTTTCAATACCTGCTGTCATTTTGAAGCGAGATTTAAACCTCCAACATTATAGGAAAGAGTGGTCAGGGTATCCATTGTGTTTGAGGTGCATGAGCTCTCAGCTTGGGAAACCATCTATACCAGCAAGAAATAGGAGGGCGAGGAGAAAAGGGGAGGAGGTTAGAGGAAGATACACAGAAAGAAAATGAAGCATAAATAAGAGACAAATTTAGACATTCTATGACTCTGATGGGAAACTCAAAACATCCATGCAGCAACCTGCTGTTGTCCCAGAGGGGATGTAGAGAGCGAGCCACCAGCAAGACCTCAAAAAGAAGTCCAGCTAGAAGAACGTGAGGGCAGCCAACACTCACCAACCCCAGAAGGGGGGCATAGAACCTAAAAAAGAAGCAACACATATACTGGGGCTTTAGACCCCTGTCAACCCACACCTGACATGATAGATGCATAATAACAGAAATAAAAAAAACACTAGCAATGATAGAAACTACAGCCCAAAAAATTGCAATTATTATAAAATTTTAAGGCATTAGTAGAGGATAGGAAAATAATAAGCTGCTCTGAAATACGTGATAAGGTCAAAATAAAGTGACATGTAAATATTAACAGTGCATTAGACATAAGAAAGGTTGTGAATTCTCTATGTAACCCGATTTTACATCAATATTAAATCATGAAACGTGAGAAATTAATATATATCACAGAATATAGCTTTTGAGAGCCCTCTAAGTTACCAATTAACTTCAATAGATTGCTAAGAGAATAGTCCACAAGATATAAAGTTAAAAATGACAGTTCAACCGATGATTCCTAGGTATGACCTCCCTGAGTAAGGGGGGGGGGGGTCACAGGCTTTCTGTGCAGTGCAGCGTCATTGTGTGATTGGCATGGTGGTGATCAGGGATACTGACTGGTGATGACAAAATCAGTTGAAGATGCCCCCATCTGAGACCTTTTGACTGCAACAGATTTTGGATTTCCTGCGTTCTGTGCAGAAAGCTACGAATGACATCATGACATGACATGTACGCCTAAGATGTTTTCAGGTGATGGGTAATGCAACAAAAAAAATTGTGCGTCTTATTGTATGCATTCTACTGGGAATACATTAATTCATTCCAGAGACTGCTGTTCCCTGCATTGTGCTTGTCTACCAAGTACATTCAGGTATACTGAACCAGTTGCACAACATCTGAACAGCTACTGTTACCTCCTTATTGGTATGCAGTGTATCTATGAAAGATTTAAGGTAATGAAAATGATTGCCAGATAAACAAGCCCATAGCAGTAACATACAAAAAGGCTCTAGTCCATAGACAATGCACAGGTGTGAAAGAAGAAATGGCCTTTCTGTCCTTTTATGAGGAATGATTGAATACCATTTACACTGAGCCCATCCAGAGTAAAGTATCTGGGGACATCTTGCTATCTAAGCACAGAGACCCGAGGCTGGGGAATAAGCCACAGGCATATGTGATCTCCCTAACAAAAGATCTTAGTAAGCTGGTAAGCGGCAGTATTTTCATTGGTGGAAGATTTTTCCTATACCGTCTCACAGCTTCTTGTGTGTCGTGGTTTAATGTCATCACGGAACATAGGGTTGAGGAATCATCGCTTGAACTGTCATTTTGAACTTTATATCTTGTGGACTATTCTCTCAGCAATCTATTGGAGTTAAAGCGGAGGTTCACACAAAAAGTGAACCTCCGCTTTTTGGATCCCTCCCCCCCTCTGTTGACACATTTGGCACCTTTCAGGGGGGAGGGGGGTGCAGATACCTGTCTGAGACAGGTATTTGCACCACTTCTGGGTCTGATCCCTGCGGGGAATCGAGCCATCACCCCCCCGCTGTCTTCTGGGAAACACTGTTCCCAGGAGAGAGCAGGGACCAGTGACGGCGCGCCACGATCCTCACACATGCGCAGTAGGGAATCGGGCATTGAAGCCTTCAGGCTTCACCGCCTGATTCCCTCACCAAGGATGGCGGCGGAAGCAGCCGAGGACCGAGCGATTGCTCAACCTCGGCTGCTGACATCACGGGCGCGCTGGACAGGTAAGTGTCCTTTTTATAAAAGTCAGCAGCTGCCGTATTTGTAGCTGCTGCTGACTTTAAAAAAAAATAATTGGCCGAACCTCCGCTTTAATTGGACACTTAGAGGGCTCTCACAAGCTCTATTCTTTGAAATATATTTATTTCTTGAGTTTCATGATTTAATATTGATGTAACATCGGGTTACATAGATAATTCACAACCTTTCCTGTGTCTGATGCACTGTTAATATTTACATGTCGCTATATTTTGACCTTATCACGTATTTCAGCGCAACTTATTATTTTCCAGTTCATTGATTGTGTGTGTCTCACATAAAGTTACAGCAGCTTTTTCACATTTGATATCACATTTTACAGTGATTTTACGGACAGCACAGTAATTCATTTTTCACATTAGTAGAGGATAGAACAACCCAAAAAATAAAATAAAAAATTAAATAAATTGTAATGTAACGTTCTTATGATGATGATAATAATAATAATAATAATAATAATAATAATAATAATGATGATGATGAAGCATCAGGTATCAAAAGAAAGAGACTGACATTTAAATGTCAAGCTTAACCTGCTTGCATGGCAGTCTTCACCTGAAGTGAGGGTGGGAATTATAAAGAGGGCAAGAGAGGAGCTGATCTCACCCATTGTTTTTGAGAAGATCCCGGTGTCACTGTACGCTTTTTTTTTTAAAGGGTTTTATGCTAATGGTAATCCGGGGTCACGGAGAACACTGGGGCTAGATCCTGACATTCGGGAAGCTCCACTGGAGGTAAGCTAAGCTGACGGAAGAATGCCGGGAGGTCCTCTGGAAACCGGAGTGTGGACGTACGACTCCTTTTGGTGGCAATTAAGCATGCAGGAAATCCCCATCTGTAGGTGGCCGATTTAGCTCTCAGCTGGTCAAGAAGAGGTTTTAAGGCTCTCCGGTGCTCCAGGGTTTCTTTAGAAAGATCCAGGAATATGTTAAGGACAGCGTCATCAAAGTTCAGAGTACCATGTAAAGCTGTCATAGTGGCGTTCTTGTCCTCAAAATAGTGAAGATGGCATATCACATCTCTGGATTGTTCCACTGAAAGGTTGCATGGGTGAAGAGCATGGTGGACCCGATCAATTCTCAAGGTTTCAGTAACTAATCAACCCAAAATCATATTTAAGACACCTCTGATCATAGACTCCAGGTCACAATCTCTGGTTGCCTCTGGTAAACCCCAGATTATCATATTATTTCTATGATTCCAGTTCTCTATGTCTTCAAGCTTATAAAGAGCAGAGCGATGGGCAAGTGATAGCTGAGTGACAGATCGTTGCAGCTCTTTAATGGCAACCGCAATGGGTGTCTTGAAAATTTTCAGTGTCAGCAGATGTGACACCGCTGTCATTTCCTTTTTGATGGACCACTTACCAGGAAGGAAATCTCAGAGCCAGCGGGTAAACTGGGATCCGCCATTATCTCTGAGCTGCAGGAGGAGGCAGGGGAACTCTCACGGAGCGAGACATCATGCACGGAGGGGAATTCTGCTGGACCTCAGGGCTCTGGCCTACACACTGCGAGCTCTGGGACTGCGTCTTTCAGCGACCAGGAATAGTTTTATAAAGCCAGAAGTGGATAGCTGCATTTCTGATCCTCTGCCAGACTTCTTCCCAGATGCAGTGCAGGAACCTGAGGCTTTGGAGGGCATTGCTAGGGGTATATAGGTCAGTGCATATAGGTAATCTTAGGCACGCTGATCAGCGCCATGCGGAAACCACGCCCCCTCCCAAGTATGTTTTAAGCCATTTACTGTTGACTGTCTCACTACCTTGGAAATGTATTCCAAGCATCAACTACCCTTTCAGTAAACTAATACTATCTATAATTAGTTGAACTTTCCTCCACCTGGTTTGAGGCCCCCATGTTCTTCTTTTTTTTTAACTTCTTTTATTGACAAGAGAAATACAAGAACACCGGAGAGGTGTGTTACAGTCACAAAATCAGGGTAAAATATTATCAAACAATATAGGCATCAAGTATGACACTAAGAACAATAATAGGTTGTGTCAACATCAGTGGGTTCTACTACAGCAAGTTTACCAAAGAAATGGGACAATTTCTCATAGGTAAAGAGTGAGATGTCATGGGCTGGTATGTTGTTTACATTACTCCGTCCCTAACACAGTGCATAACAGGTGCGTGATCAGAAATGTTTATGTCTATTGGGGGGTTGATCATACACTGAAATTGTCTACTTGTATATGTATATGCGTGTCCTGTAAACCCATTGTCGTTAGGTTTGGTCTTGTATTGTATGGTGAATTGATGTCAACGGGGGTGTTTAATTAAGGGGGGGTTTGGGGAGAAGTGTTTGGAATTTGGGTAGGTACAAGCATATAGCAATTCCTAACGCGTTTCGACCCTAAGGGTCTTCTTCAGAGGTTTTGTTGTAACAGGTTGATGAGTATAGAACAATCCAAACCGAACTCCTTCATCACAATAGAGGAGGCCCCAAAAGTCTCCCAGAGTGGTGTCCCGAACCCCATGCGCTCGAATGCAGGTACCCCAAGGAGAAGCAGAGTGATCAAGTGTGACTATACAAGAGATCACCGGGTAATGGGCGGTAATGAGATACCAAGGGTCCTCTATCTCAACGAGTGCTGACATCCCCCATCGGATTGTGGATATGGCATCACTTAATTTCAATGTTTCTTTTCATCGAAACCTGTTTTTTCACTGATGGTCTTGCTAATAATCTAAGGATACCTCACCACTCTGTGACTGTGAAGGCGTCTAACCCTCCCTTTTGACCTACCACTCCGTCGGTCGCCGCCCATTACCCGGTGATCTCTTGTATAGTCACACTTGATCACTCTGCTTCTCCTTGGGGTACCTGCATTGGAGCGCATGGGGTTTGGGACACCACTCTGGGAGACTTTTGAGGCCTCCTCTATTGTGATGAAGGAGTTCGGTTTGGATTGTTCTATACTCATCAACCTGTTACAACAAAACCTCTGAAGAAGACCCTTAGGGTCGAAACGCGTTAGAAATTGCTATATGCTTGTACCTACCAATGCCAAGCTGTATATCAATTTGTTGTGTCTTGTTACAGGTATGGAATTTTAACGATTTTGTATTACCGCAACTCATATCTTAAACTACCACACTATCCGTTTTTTGTACGTGTCATCCAACAAATACCTCTTCTTTTACATTGTATTCTAACTCATTAATTGAGCTGCCCAAAAACCCCATTGGGGAAAATACCCTTGATATAATTTTTGGGGTGAGCAGCACCATCTCTCTACAGATGTGTTTTGTCCTTTTTCTATAATCATGTCTCCCCTTTCCCTTCTTTCCTCCAGAATGTACATATTAAGTTTCTGAAGTCAATATGTTTTATCCCCCAAACCTTTTTGCTATTTTTGTTACCCCTCTCTGGACTCGTTATATTTTATCAATATCTTTTTCTAAGTGAGATCTCCAGAACTGGACACAGTATTCTAAATGAAGTCTCACTAAAGATCTATATAGGGGAATCAGAACCTCCTTCCTCCTGCTGGTGATCCCTTTAGTGATGTATCCTAGTATTATATTCACTTTTCCCACTGCCTTGTCACACTGTTGGCTCATTTTGTAATCATCTTAAATAAGTACCCCCGAAATTGTTTCCTCTGTAGTGCTCACCAACACTATACCTCCAATTGTGTACTCTCTCAAGGCATTATTTTTTCCTAGGTGTATTATTTTACATTTAGAAACATTGAACTGTAGTTTGCATTGCTTTGACAAAACTTCCAGCAATTCCAAATCATGTTCCATGTTACAGATCCCTCAATGGATATCAGTCCTATTACACAACTTTGTATCATCAGCAAAAAATACGTATATTGCCTAATAAACCATTAGTTATATCACTTGCATAGAGATTAAATGGAACAGGGCCTAGTACAGAGCCTTGTGGTAAACCACTAGTGACTACTCTCTGTTCTGAGTAAACCCCATTTAAATCCACACTCTGATATCTATCCTTTAGCCAACTGCATATCGACTAAACCACCCAAGGGTTAAGTCCTAACTTGTAAAACTTTTGTATTAGATCATTATGTGAAACTGTATCAAATGCCTTGCTGAAATCAATGTATACTATGTCCACAGCACCACCCTGGTCCAAAATATTGGTAATATAGTAAAAAAAAATCAGAAGGATTAGTCTGACATGATCTGCCATCAGTAAAGTCATGCTGCTTTGGGTGCAAAAAGTTGTGTATTTTTAAGTGATCATTGATCGTTCTTTTCAGGAATGATTCCATTAACTTGACCGCAACTGATGTTAAACTCACTGGCATGTAATTGCCAGCTTCTATCATGCTGCCCTTCTTGTGGATAGGTATAATATTAGCTGTCCACCAAAACCTTGTCCTGAGAAACATCTAAAAAGTATCAAACATTTAAAAGTCATGTGCTTGTAAATATAAGCACATAACATACTGTATCTATAGCCGGTTTTTCTCATATTTGACTGAAACAAGTGGAAATACATTTTAAAGGGCAACATTATGCAGAACTACATTTACTTAGGTACTGTAGGTAAGTGAAAATTACATTTACAAAGTGAACATGTTTTACTACGTTTGTAAATTAACACTAGTACAATTATATGTTAAGATCTTCCAGCCTTAAAATCTTGCAAAACCTCTCATACCACTAGTAATTTGCAGCCAATGTAAGTATGCACATCAATCCTATTTCAGTTACTGGGCTATTAACAGCTGTGTGGATTTTGTAATCCACTTCTGTTGCCCTTAAAATCATGGGTTGATAGGAAGTAAGCAAATTAAGTCAAATTAAGTTCTGATCTTGTATGTATCGAAAATAAACAGAATACTTTAATATAAAATTACACTATGGAACATATAGAAATGTTTTTGTAATTATACTGTATTTAGACATTATGTAAAAAGAAATTTAATATATAACGATTCTGCAAATGATGCATAAAATGGTTGTTCAATGAAGGAGAGTGGATAATAAATTGTGCTAACTTTAACGAACACTTTCATGATATTAAGCTAGCTCTCATTATTATAATAAATGACCTAATAAAATAAAAATGCTATTTTAAATGGTTTATTTCTTAATGAAATAGCATTACATTATTTATTCTTTGTACAGAATTATTGTATCATAATTAAAATGATAAAAACATATAAAGATAACAGAGATTTTCTAACAACTTGCTGGAAACCTTGTCAACATGAATTATTTGTGCACATTATATTTATTGGTAAGTGACATTTCTAAAAGGAGTCTGTCCTGGAAATGCTATATCCATGTACTGTAACTGTTCTTGATATGTCATCTTTTTTTGCATATTTAATTGCTATTAGATTAACTTATAACTCTATCCCCCACAGTCACAAAAAGTGCTCTATGTGATACAGCTTTGATTGAGGGGAAAATATATTGTATTTCCAATGAGCTCCAAGTTTAAGTTGAGTTATGATTGCAAATTTTAACGCTTAAAATATTTTTTGGGACTTTTATACTTCTATATTCTTGTTTCCCATATTGTTGTTTTAGTAGGAAAGTGTCCAGATTGGTGGAATAACCACTAGAGGAATTGTTGATTTAACTAATTTTTAAGAGCCCCGTGTTACTATTTTTAACGTCTGAAGCCATAACCTTGCAAAGAAGAGACCATTTCCCTGACGAGATGTTATTAACGAACATGGGCCGGATTCACAGACACTGGCGCATATTTATGCCACCGTAGCGTAACTCCTTTACGCTATGCCGACGCAGCGCAGAGGGGCAAGCACTGAATTCACAAAGCACTTCCTCCCAAATCTGTGCTGGGTTTCTTAGGCGTAAGTCGGCGTAAGTGGAAGTGGGCGTGAGCCATGCTAATGAGGCGTGACCCCGTGCAAATGATGGGCCGAGCGCCAGACAGATACATATCGCCAACTGAGCATGCGCCGTCCCGTGGGCGCATCTCAGTGCGCATGCTCACAATCACGTCGGAACAACTGCCTAAGATACATCGGATCACTGCCTACGGCGTGAACGTAACCTACGCCTAGTCATATTCACGTCCTATGTCCTATGTAAATACGTTGGCTTGTGTTCCCTGGTGCAGCCCTTTGCATGGATGCTGCTGAGTTACACCTCCTTTATGGGGCATAACTTTACGCCGTACGTACAACTTACACGCACCAGTCGTAGCCTGCGTCGGGCGCAAGTACGATTGTGAATCAGCGTATCTCCCTCATTTGCATATTTGAATAGAAAATCAATGCGCCACATGCATCCAGCGTAAATATGTGCCCACTCTACGCCGGCGTAGGCAAGTTACGTTGGTGGAATGAAGCCTGTTTTTAGGCGTAAGTTAGTTTTGTGGGCACGGCGCACAGATACAATGGCGCATATTTGCACTTACGCGGCGTATCTCGAGATACGTCGGCGCAAGTGCTTTGTGAATCCGGGCCCATGTCTTTAATCCCTAAACCAGGAAAGGACCACTCTGAACCTTTCAACTTTGGCCCTATCGCAGTCTTAACTACTTGCCGACCTGCGCGAGAGCCCCGTAGCTCTACGTTGGCTCTCTCGCAGGATACTAGGGGCTCACGCGCGCCCCCCGCTCGCCCCCGAGTCCCGTGCGTGTGCCCGACGGGCGCGATCGCCGCCGGGCACCCGCGATTGCTCGTTACAGAGCAGGGACCGGGAGCTGTGTGTGTAAACACATAGCTCCCCGTCCTGTCAGGGGGGAAATGCTGATCCTCTGTTCATACAATGTATGAACAGCGATCAGTCATTTCCCCTAGTGAGGCCAACCCCCCACAGTAGGAACACACCCAGGGAACATACTTGACCCCTTCCCCGCCCCCTAGTGTTAACCCCTTCACTGCCAGAGGCATTTTTATAGTAATCCAATGCATTTGTATAGCACTGATCGCAAAAAAAAAGGGCAATGGTCCCAAAAATTTGTCAAAAGTGTCCGAAGTATCCGCCATCATGTTGCAGTACCGAAAAAAAACGCTGATCGCCGCCATTACTAGTAAAAAAAAATATTAATAAAAATGCCATAAAAATACCCCCTATTTTGTAAACGCTATAACTTTTGCGCAAACCAATCAATAAACACTTCTTGCAATTTTTTTAATGAAAAATATGTAGAAGAATACGTATCGGCCTAATCTGAGGAAAAAAAAAGTTTTTTGATATATTTTGGGAGGATATTTAATATAGCAAGAAGTAAAAAATATATTTTTTTTTCAAAATTGTCACTATAAAAACCGCAGAGGTGATCAAATACCACCAAAAGAAAGCTCTATTTGTGGGAAAAAAGGACGCCAATTTTGTTTGGGAGCCACATCGCACGACTGCGCAATTGTCAGTTAAAGCGAAGCAGTCCCGAATCGCAAAAAGTGCTCTGGTCTTTGGGCAGCAATATGGTCCAGGGGTTAAGTGGTTAAACAGTGACTTAAAGATCTTTAGTAGACTTTTTAGCAAACAGGTTGACAGCAGTCATTAGCACATTCATTTTGCCATATCAATTAGGATTTATCCCAGACCGCCAAATTGCAGAAAATATAGGATTGGCCACTAATAATATACAAGATGCTAATAGAACTTCATCTACATTTTTTCTACTGAGATTAGATATACATAAAGCATTTGATAATGTTACATGGGAATATCTAGCACCTGTTTTACAACGCTTTGGTTTTCAAGGTGAATTCTTCTATGCCTTTATAGCTTTATATGCTAACCCACAAACAAGGATCCGTATCCCAGGCTGTAACTCAAACTTTAAGATGGATAAAGGTACTAGGCAGGGGTGCCCACTCTCCCCTTTATTATTTGCACTTGCTAAGGAACCCCTGGCAGCAGCTATTTTACAGAGCGCAAACATTTCAAGCTTTCCCAAGGCGTGTTTACAGTATAAGCTCAGCGTGTAAGCAAATGACATTCTTTTATTCATCACCAACCCTACCATCTCCCTTCCCAACTTGTTACAAACACCCCGTAAATTCTCAGTCTTGTCAGGTCTCACTATTAATCTTACAAAATCAATAGGGATGCCCATTAACATACCTGGGGCCTGTTTTCAAACACTTAAAGAGGAAGTAAACCCCTGTTCTTTTTTTTAAATACCCTGCAAGATAAAGTCATAATGAGCTAGTATGCACAGCATACTAGCTCATTATGATCGACTTACCTGAGAACGAAGCCCCCGAAGCTCTCCTCCATGCCCTCCGCCGCCATATCTCCAGCGATCTTCTTCCTCTAATCACCGCTCTGGCGCTGCGATTGGCTGGAGCGGCGATGACGTCACTCCCGCACATGCGGGCGGGAGAGGTCAAACACGGCATTGCCGTGTTTAGCATGGCTATTGTTAGTGCGCCTGCGCGCCATTGTTTATGGTGCATGCACCTTAGACATCGGCCCTGTCATTTGGCGAATATCTCCTAAACCGTGCAGGTTTAGGAGATATTGCTAACACCTACGGGTAAGCCTTAATCAAGGCTTACCTGTAGGTGTAACTTGCAAAAGTGGGTTTACAACCAAATTCCTTTGACTTCCAGTGGTTACAGAGCTCCTTTTCATACCTGGGGATTCACCTTACAAGCAACCTACACACGCTATTTCTCAAAAACTATCCCCCCACAATGGCATATACACAATTCCAAAGTACCCTAGGTAAAATTTGAATCAGATTCCACTTGCCCCTATTTCCTCCCAGGCCTATTGTGGTCTAAGGGAGTCTCAGTCTCCAATTTACAACATCTACATTTTTTGATAGCCCAATCATTCCACCATATACAGTAACACAGTGCCTTACCTCCAGGCCTCACTAACCGCTTAGATTATACCTGTTGGATAGGGATGAGCCGAACAACCCCCGTTCAGTTCGCACCAGAACCTTAAAACGGACCGAACGTTCGCGTGAACATTTAGAACCCCATTGACGTCTATGGGACTCGAACGTTCGAATTCAAAAGTGCTAATTTTAAAGCCAAATATGCAAGTTATTGTCGGAAAACATCTTTGAGAACCCAGGTCTTGCCCCAGGGAACATGTATCAATGGAAAAAAAGTTTAAAAAACTGTCATTTTTTCTGGAGCAGCGATTTTAATGATGCTTAAAGTGAAAAAATAAATAAAAAAAAATCCTTTAAAGTATACAGGCGGTGCAAACAAGACAGGGACTGTAGGTTTGTTGTTAAGTAGAATCTGAACCATGTCATACTTTGCTGCTGCGTATTGCACAATTTCCTAAAAAGACACTCAACAAATTACATGACACTTGTGCTTGATGAGGCCATTGATGTTCCAGTGGCGGCCCGTAAGGCTGGCCATACAGGCTTGGCCCCCCAAAGCGCATGTGCTGTGCGGCAACAATATGCCGATTATTTTAGGGGTAGGGGGGGCCATTCAAATGCCAGATGTTGGCTGAATAAATTATTTTTTGGGGAAAGAAAAATTCTCGAAAAAAGGGGGGTTGCCATCCGGGGCCCCCTTTGAACAAATTCTGTGAAGAACTCCTGTTCTCTGAAGACCTCCATTATTTCTGCAAGTCAAAATTAAGCAAAAATGTCAGTCAAGCCTCTACTACTAAGCTACCATATCTAGCCCACAAACTCATCCACTGATCATAAAGTCCAAATCAAGTTACATACAGTCGTAGTACACAGTTGTTTCTTCCGCCTTCTTCCACAGACTATGAACAACATTTTCACTCACGCGGTATACCTTTATACACTGCAAATGCGTGAAGCTCTGCATGTTTCCCCGCCCCTGAAGATCGTTCTAGTGCTTTCCCCGCCCCTTCTCGAACGTTTAATGCAACACAACATGGAGGACACTCAGCAAGTTGGAACCTCAAGCCAGGAGCGAAGCCAGGCGGTAGCACACACCAGATACAGGAGCAGGAGGTACAAGTCCACAAATATGGCGTTTGAGGAGATGGTGGAAATGGTGGCAATATTTAGGAGGGAGGATTATGATGGAAAACATGGCCCTTACAAGAATCCAAACAAAGTAAAGACCCAAATCATGGAAAAAGTGCTGAAGAGTCTCCGCCATAAATTTGGGGTGCGCAGGTCAAAGGAACAGCTCCGCAAAAGGTGGTCTGACATTAAATTAAGAGAGCCGGAGCAAATGCAGAAGATTAAAAAAGTCATTTGAAGAAGTAAGTAATTTTCATGTGTACTCTAGCGCCCAGAAGCGATTCAGTTCGCATGCGCCGCGCTTTATAAGTTTTTCATTCATTTTTCATTCATACTCTGATAATTTTTTTAATTATTGTACGGCATGTGCTTTTTCTTTCAGGTTGTATATATACAGTTCAAGAATAGATGTCTCAAGGTTCATGTTTGTGGGCACAATAATTGGTCGTATGAGTCGTCGTTCATTCGCTCACTAATAATAAAATACAATCTTTTTGTCTGATACAGTGTTTAGGAAATGTCATCATGCCTATTTAGGCATGGACAAATGGGAGTTTACACTGTATCAGACAAAAAGATCGTATTGTATTAATAGTGAGCGAATGAACGACGACTCATACAACCAATTATTGTGATCACAAACATGAAACTTGAGACATCTTGATCTATTTATGTAAGACCAATTTTTTATTTAATGTAGATGTGTTCTGAACTACATTTAAATAATCCAACTTAAGTCAATATACAGTAAAAGGTGAGTATGCTCAGCAGTTGGTTACACATATGGACTCAGTAGCACAAGTGTTGGCCACAAGAACAACCTATTTAGGGTGTCACAAAGAGGTGATACAGTGGATACTTGGTTTGTTTCCATGTAGGAAACTTGGCCAAAGATAGAGAAATGTAGCAGCTTTGGTAATGGATACAATCCTGTGTTAAGCTTAGAAGGATTGTAAAAACAGACAATTGTACCACACTTTATAAAAAGAATGATTCATATTCCTCTTTCAGGCCTCTAATCTTTTTGAATCATGTTTCCCTTTTTTACAATCTCATAGGGCGCAATCAAGCTTCAAGACTGGAGCAGAGAAACCCCACCCAAGCCCCACCCCCGTGGGATGTGCAGGAAGTGGAAACTGCCACCACATCAGGTCAGTGTCATACACCACAGCTTCAGGTAATAGATGTAGGCCTGCATGATTTTAATACATGGTTTGTTTCCAAATTTCAGGAGGTTTTCGTGCTGGTGATGGTGGATTGGACACATACAGCGCCCAGCTGTTAATTGGAGAGGTGTTGGCCTGCAGGGCTGAAATCTAGGACATCCACATCTGTTTGGGGCAGATGAGAAAAAAAACAAAAACAGTGGAGCGAAAACTAAAGAATTTAATAGATGTTCTGGGGATGGTTTAAAAAAAAATAAAGTTTTCCTTGTTTTTATATGTTGTGGAATCTCTAGTTTTCTGGCTAAAACGCATGGTCATTGCTAAAACGTTGGTCATTGTTCATGCGTTTTAACCAGAATTTTTTTAATTTTGGGATTCTCAAAGAAAAAAAAAATTCTGTTGACAAATATTTCTAACCAAAAATATATTTCTTGATAATAAAAAAAAAATTCTAATAAGATATTATTGGATAAAAAAAAAAAAATAATGACACATTTTAAATGTGAAACAATAAATATTTTTGGATACTCAACAATGTGTGGCTTATTATTATACAGTACCTGTTGCCGAGAATGTGTTTCCAGCACGACAGCATTGCGCTGATTCTCGGTGACAGGGTACCGACATCTCGCACTCGCTGGAATAGACAAAGCACATTCAAGCGAGCGCGTCATAGAAGCGACGGGAGATCCGAGAGGGAGAACTCCCACGCCAAATTTTAAATAAAAAAACGACATGGGTTCCCCCCAGGAGCATACCAGGCCCTTAGGTCTGGTATGGGTTGTAAGGAGACCCCCCTACGCTGAAAAAACGCGTATCCATAATCCATACCAGACCCGTATCCAAAGCACGCTACCCGGCCGGCCAGGAAAGAAGTGGGGACGAGCGAGTGGCCCCCCTTCTGAGCCGTACCAGGCCGCATGCCCTCAACATGGGGGGGGTTGGGTGCTCTGGGGCATGGGGGCGCACTACGGGGCCCCCCCACCCCAGAGCACCCTGTCCCCATGTTGATAAGGACATGGCCTCTTCCCGACAACCCTAGCCGTTGGTTGTCGGGGTCTGCGGGCGGGGGCTTATCAGAATCTGGGAGACCCCTTTAATAAGGGGGCCCCCAGATACTGGCCCCCCACCCTAGGTGAATGAATATGGTGTACATCGTACCCCTACCCATTCACCTGGAGGCAAAGTGTAAAAGAAAAAAAACACACAACACAGGGTTTTTAAAGTAATTTATTAGTCAGCTCCGGGGGCCCCCCTGTCTTATTTAGCTCTTTTAGCAGGGGGCCTTCTTCTTCCACTCTCCGGGGGTCTTCTCCACTCTCCGGGGGTCTTCTTCCGCTCTCCGGGGGTCTTCTACGCTCACAAGGGGTCTTCTTCTGCACACCGGGGGTCTTCTTCCGCTCACCGGGGGTCTTATCCCATCTTCTCCGCTGTCATCGGCCCCGGTTCTTCTCCCGCTCGCTCTCCGGTGCCTTCTTCTTCAGGGCTGGCCGCCGCTATCTTCGTGTGTTAGCTCGATTACTAGCAGCAGCCAGCCCGCTCTTCTTCTGTCTTCTGTCTTCTTCTGCCTTCTTCTCTTCTTCCCATGTTGACACAACGCTTCTTCCCGCTGTTATGCCGGGTGTCTGGTGCGCAATGATTTATATAGGCCTCTCTTATGATGTCACAGTCCCATCATGCTCCGGTACCTACCCACATGGGCTGAGTTTTCTCACAATGCTTCCCGATTGTCCCTGTTTATGGCGAACTATGGTTTCCAACCTTCCATGTTGCCTGACTCCGTGGTCTTCGTTCCACTTGGGCACAAGTCCAGGAGGCTTTGCGACATGCTAACAATAGGTACAGACTCCATGCTGACTGCAGACACTTGCCTGCGCATTCCTACCAGGTTGGGGACAGGGTCTGGCTGTCATCTTGCAACCTCGGCCTTCATGTTCCTTCTCTGAAGTTCGCACCTCCATTTATTGGGCCTTTCTGTATCCTTTGCAGGTTTAACCCAGTGGTTTCCGCGTTGGACCTTCCTTCTAGTATGCGTATCTCAAACGTGTTTCATGTCTCCTTATTGAAACCTTTGGTCTGCAACCACTTTACCAAATTGGTGCCACATCCTCACCCTATACAGGTTGAGAACCATGAGAAGTATGAAGTACAGTTCATTGTTGACTCTCATAGCTTCAGTGGGCGCAAACAGCACCTAGTGCATTGGAAAGGGTATGGTCCGGATGAACGCTCTTGGGTCTTATCCTCGGACGTACATGCCCCTGTCCTCCTCCATGATTTCCATAGACGTTTTTCCCTCAAGCCCGGTGGTCCTCCGAGGGGGGGGTTCATCGAGGTGGGGGTACTTTCAAGGCTGTGCTCAGCCCTTTCCTCTCTGAGCTGGCCGCTCAGCTATCGGCTAATTGCCAGCTCTTATCTCTCCACAGTGGCTCATCTGTTGATGATCCTGCTCGTCGGTCCTGCCTACTTAAGCCTTCCAGTTTCGATGATCTCTGCCTTCTCTTTGGTCAACATCACAGAGACTTTCTCCTGTGTTCCTGTTGAAGATTTTGCTCGACTGACATCCCTTCTGGCTCCTGATCCTGCTTGATGTTCTACTACGTATATCTCTGACTCTCTGACATTTGGCGTGGCTGACTATCCGATCTGGTTCTTGAACTCTGGCTATGTTTTGACTATGCTTACTCTGTTTATTTTTTTATTATTATTAAACAATTGTGATTTAACTGTACTTCTGTCTCGGTCTGATTCATGGTTTCTGACACTTGTAGAAATTTCCAGCAGCTTCTAGAACCAAGGGGACATACCAGAGGCCTGGCCCGTTGAGCCCTCCAGCCTGACCTACAGTAACCTCAACCAATTACCCAGACTCACACAGGCTATTGTGAGTCAAAATACATTTTCCTCACTAAACTGTACACTAGAAGGCGCTACACTATAAATGTACACAGATATAATAGTGTAGCAAATTGACCATTTACTCACCATGCTCAGATGTAGGTGCAGGCACTTCTAACTCTATTTCCCACATTTCTCTGGGTTCCTGGATATGTGCAGGGGATATGCATTCCACAGCTCAGAGAGCCACACCTAATAAGGCAGAAGTAGCTGGGCTGTGATTTGCAACCAGGTGAGAGACCCTCCTGTCAGAACGTACAGTATATGTTGATAGTCAGGCAGGAACCTAATAGCATACAGTTTCTCCAGAAAATGCTACTGTGGGGATCCCCTGTCTGATTGCTGCCAGAGTACTTTAGCTCCCACTAGGCTAGGCCTACAGCCTCCAGTTGTTCACCTGTGTTACCAGAGCTACACTTGAATACTGTTATAGAGGCTGTTTACAACTAGATGTGTTTTGGACTATTTTACTAAAGTAGTGATTCTCAGCTTGATTGTCATTGAGTCTTATATAAAGAATGCTATACAGCCACATGTTACCCTGATTGAGTCACAGAAACATTTCTGTGAGGAGACCATGTTTGTGTAGCTTTCATTATTCTGCAGTGTACACATTATTGCTTTTACCCTTTGCACCTGTTTCGTTAACTGCAAGTTTGTTCCCTGTCTGATCATTTTTTGGCTGATTACCTATTGTTTCAAAATAGTAATGTATTCCGAGTAATACTCTCTCCACCAACCATCTAGCTGAAACAGGGACGTGGATGAATTTAGAGCATATTACAATAATCCACAGCAAAGCAAACAAGCTCACAGTAGCCATCTATTTACATCCACAAATGATAAGAATGATAAATTGTATCAAACCATTTTTTATGGGTGATAACTAGGGATGAGCTTCGAGTTCGAGTCAAACTCATGTTCGACTCGAACATTGGCTGTTCGCCTGTTCGGCGAACAATGAACAATTAGGGGTGTTCGCGGCAAATTCGAAAAGCCGCGGAACACCCTGTTAAAGTCTATGGGAGAAATCTAAAGTGCTAATATGCATTTTATTGTCCTAAAAAGTGTTTGGGGACCTGGGTCCTATCCCAGGGGACATGTATCAATGCAAAAAAAAGTTTTAAAAACGGACGTTTTTTCAGGAGCAGTGAATTTAATAATGCTAAAAGTGAAACAATAAAAGTGAAATATTCCTTTAAATTTCGTACCTAGGGGGGTGTAAAGTTAGCATGTGAAATATCGCATGTTTCCCGTACATAGAACTGTCCCTGCACAAAGTGTCATTTCTGAAAGGAAAAAAAGTCTTTTAAAACCAGACTTGCGGCTATAATGAATTGTGACAAATGATACCTATAATGACACCTGAATGTGTAGTATGTCAATATGAGTGAACAAAACAGCGCATGTAATGAAATCTTAATCACATTAAACAGTTTAAATAAATAAACAAATCTAGTGATGCCACCTTAATGTGAAAAGAATCGGTGCTGCAGCAATGAGAAAAGCTGCACAAAAAAATAATAAACAAAACAATATATAAAGTCTATGAATCCATAAAATTGGTGAGTCCAAATGAAAATGTGTTCAGTAAGTGATCTTATCACAAACAAAATCTTCTAAAATTCTTCCACCACACCACAAGTGTTGAGAGTGAATCCTCCACCCTTCTAGACTGTGCACTCACCGCAACAATTTGCCTCACACTCTCGTGTTTTGGCAAAATGAGTTTGTTAGGATCACTAGGGACAAACAGGTAGGTCTCCGTTTCCAGGTAGTGCGTTCCAGGGAGGTTATTCACATGGATAAAGGAAAAGAGTGCACAGTAGTGTGATATGGTAAAAGCAACTTTAATAACACATCTTATGCAAAACCTCCAAAATAACCACTCACAAACAAACTTGAAAATCAAGCAGTGAATAAATCCAAACGTAAGTCAAGGTGATGAACAAAAAACTTCTCCAGATATGACAGTGGTCAAGGCAGACCATACAACAGCCCAAGCACGTACTCACGACCCTTATGGTGTAATGGAGTAAAGATGCAAATTCTGAGATGCCTGTCCTGGCTAAACAAGTTCCATAGCCAAACCAATTCAGGGTAGACTTGTAAAGTGACTTAGTTGCCAATTTCCGACATGTTTCGTCGTATAGACTTAATCATGGACTCCCGGCAATTCAGAGAGAATTCATTCATAAAAAAAAATAGCGTGGGGGTCCCCCCAAATTCCATTACCAGGCCCTTTAGGTCTGGAATGGATATTAACCTCTTGACCACTGGGCACTTAAACCCCCTTCCTCACCGGACCAATTTTCAGCTTTCGGTGCTCTCACAATTTGAATGACAATAACTCATACAACATTGTGCCCATCTGAAATTTTTGTCCTTTTTTCCCCACAAATAGAGCTTTCTTTTGGTGGTATTTGATCACCTCTGCGGTTTTTATTTTTTGCGCTATAAAAGAAAAAACACTGAAAATTCTGTAAAAATTAAAAATAAAATTCTCGTTTCTGTCATATTAGCAGGTATTGCGGGAGTATGGGGGGTATTGCAGAGTATGGGGGGTATTGCAGAGTATGGGGGGTATTGCAGAGTGTGGGGGGTATTGCAGAGTGTGGGGGGTATTGCAGAGTATTGGTGGTATTGCAGAGTATGGGGGGTATTGCAGAGTATTGGTGGTATTGCAGAGTATGGGGGGTATTGCAGAGTATTGGTGGTATTGCAGAGTGTGGGGGGTATTGCAGTGTGGGGGGTATTGCAGAGTGTGGGGGGTATTGCAGTGTGGGGGGTATTGCAGAGTGTGGGGGTATTGCAGAATGTGGGGGGTATTGCAGAGTGTGGGGTGTATTGCAGAGTGTGGGGGGTATTGCAGAGTATGGGTGTTATTTATTGCAGAGTATTGCACAGGGAGGGAGGGATGGATCTGTGACTGCATTTGTCACATATCCATCCCACAGCAGCTGCTGCTGCTGCCGCTCTCCCCCCTCTCCTCTCACACTGTACCGATCGGTTTGTTTACAAGTGATCGCTCCGTATTTGACGGAGCGATCACGTGGTAAACCGCCGATATCAGCGGCGATTTACCGCGATCTGTGATGCGCCGGGTCTTCTAGACCCGGCGCTCACAGATGCTTCTGGGAGCGCGCCGCAGGGGGCGCGCGAGTGAAGCATTCTGGGAGGACGTCCCAGGGACGTCGTCCCGGAATAACTCCACCGCTCTGTAGACGTCTTTTGTCTATGGAGCGGTGGGGAAGTGGTTAAGGGGAACCCCGCCGTCAATTTAAAAAAAAATTACGTGGGGTTCCCCCCAAATATCCATTCCAGACCCTTCAGGTCTGGTGTAGATTTTAATGGGAACTCCACCCCAAATTTAAAAAAAAAATGGCGTGGAGTTCCCCCAAAAATCTACACCAGACCCCTTATCTGAGCACTTTAACCTGGCCGGCCGCAGAAAAGAGGGGGGGACAGAGTGCGGCCCCCCCTCTCCTGAACCGTACCAGGCCACATGCCCTCAACATGGGGAGCATGTCCCCATGTTGATGGGGACAAGGGTCTCATCCCCACAACCCTTGCCCGGTGGTTGTGGGGGTCTGCGGGCGGGGGGCTTATCAGAATCTGGAAGACCCCTTTAACAAAGGGGACCCCCAGATGCTGCCCCCCCATGTGAATTGGTAATGGGGTACATTGTACCCCTACCATTTCACAAAGGAAGTGTAAATAGTTGGAAAAAACACACACACACACACACCGTAGAAAAAAGTCCTTTATTAATAAAAAAAAAAAAAAATCCAGCGGAGGTAATCTACTCGGTCCCAGCTCCCTGCTCCAACGTTGTCTGTATCCAGCGACGGGTGATCTCCGGTCCAGGGATGAGAAGATCCATCCATCCAGAGCGCAACCACGCTGACCTCCTCTCTCCGCCAAACACAACCCAGCGAATGACGTGGCAGAAGCTGTGACATTTCTTATATAGGGGAGGTGGGGCCATCCGTCACATGACCCCGCCCCCTCTGACGCAAGGGGGAAGACTGGGCTTCCCCAGTGATGTAGCAGAGAGTGCGTCAGAGGGGGAGGGGTGACGTGACGGGTGGCTTCACCTCCCCTATATAAGAAATGTCACAGCTTCAGCCACGTCATTCGCTGAGCTGTGTCCAGCAGAGAGAAGAGGTCGGTGTGGCTGGATACAGACAATGTTGGAGCAGGGAGCTGGGACCGAGTAGATTACCACCGCTGGATTTATTTTCATTTTTTTTTATTAATAAAGGACTTTTTTCTACGGTGTGTGTGTTTTTTCCAACTATTTACACTTCCTTTGTGAAATGGTTTGGGTACAATGTAGGGGTACAATGGTAGGGGTACAATGGGGGGGAGCAGGATCTGGGTGTCTCCTTTGTTAAAGGGGTCTTCCAGATTCTGATAAGCCCCCCGCCCGCAGACCCCCACAACCACCGGGCAAGGGTTGTGGGGATGAGGCCCTTGTCCCCATCAACATGGGGACATCCTCCCCATGTTGAGGGCATGTGGCCTGGTACGGTTCAGGAGAGGGGGGCACACTCTGCCCCCCTCTTTTCTGCGACCGGCCAGGTTAACGTGCTCAGATAAGGGGTCTTGTGTGGATTTTTGGGGGAACTCCACGTCATTTTTTTTTAATTGACGGCGGGGTTCCCCTTAATATCCATTACCAGGCCCCTGAAGGGCCTGGTAATGGAATTTGGGGGGACCCCCACACTATTTTTTTTTGTTTTATGAATGAATTCTCTCTGAATTGCCAGAGCTGACAATTCATTATAGCCGCAAGTCTGGTTTTAAAAGACTTTTTTTCCTTTCAGAAATAAAACTTTGTGCAGTGACAGTCCTAAGTATGGGAAACATGTAAAATTTCACATGCTAACTTTACACCCCCCCCTAGGTACGAAATGTAAAGGAATATTTCACTTTTATTGTTTCACTTTTAGCATTATTAATTCACTGCTCCCGAAAAAACGTTAGTTTTTAAAACTTTTTTTTGCATTGATACATGTCGCCTGGGACAGGACCCAGGTCCCCAAACACTTTTTAGGACAATAACTTGCATATTAGCCTTTAAAATTAGCACTTTAGATTTCAAATGTTCGAGTCCCATAGACTTTAATAGGGTTCTAAAGTTCACACGAACATTTGGTGTGTTCGCAATTTCTGGTGCGAACCGAACAGGGGGGTGTTCAGCTCATCGCTAGTGATAACCTATATAATGCCATTGTCCTTAAAGACAAGCTCCAATGAATCACATGTACTGTATATAATATTTACCGTTCATTTTCAAATTGGGCAATAGGCCTAGGGAATGATCCATTCATAAACAAGGCTGTAATGAGAATGGACATGTAAAATCACATATATGGGTTAATTTACTAAAGGCAACTTTGCACTTTTTCCCCAGAGCTTAGTGAATGCAGTGAAGCTTCACTTTTAAAGGATATCCAAACAGGTGCAAGGAACTTAAAAAAAAAAACAGCATTTTTGCTTGCATATGATGTTGGAAATTAGCAGAGCATCAACACGTTCACTAAGCCCTGGAGAAATGAGTTCAAAGTACACAATGGGCTAGATTCAGATAGGTTAGCGGATCTTTAGATCCGCGTAACCTATCTGATTTACGATCCGCCGCCGCAAGTTTTTGAGGCAAGTGCTTAATTCAAAAAGCACTTGCCTCTAAACTTGCAGCGGCGTATCGTAAATCCCCCGGTGGAATTCAAATTCCACGGCTAGGGGGCGTGTACAATTTAAATCAGGTGCGTCCTTGCGCCGATCGAACAGCGCATGCGCCGTCCGCAAATTTTCCCAGCGTGCATTGCTCCAAATGACGTCGCAAGGACGTCATTGGTTTCAACGTTGACGTAAATTACGACCGGCCGTATTCGCGAACGACTTACGCAAACAACGTAAAAAATTCAAAACTCGGCGCGGGAACGACGGCCATACTTAACATAGGATACGCCGCACTTACCCCTCCTATAGCAGGGGTAACTTTCCGCCGGAAAAAGCCAAACGCAAACGACGTAAAAAAAAACGCCGGGCGGTCGTTCGTTTCTGAATCGGCGTAAATGCTCATTTGTATATCCTCCGCGTAAAAGATACGGAAGCGCCACATAGCGGCCGGCCTGGAATTGCAGCCTAAGATCCGACGGTGTAAGTCACTTACACCTGTCGGATTTTAGGCATATCTATGCGTAACCTGATTCTATGAATCAGGCGCCGAGATACGACGGCCGGACTCAGAGATACAATGGCGTATCAGGAGATACGCCGTCGTATCTTCTTTCTGAATCCGGCCCAGTCTATTTATCTTAACTCAAACCAACCAATGTAAAGTTCCTTCATGTATTTCATCATACTGTAATACACAAGCAATATTCTAATAACTTGCAGAACAAAGTCTATTCCCATTTATACATTGTAGACACATAGGCCCGCATTCACATACATCGGCGCATATTTATGCCGGCGTAGCGTATATCTTTTACGCTACGCCGGCGCAGCGCACAGAGGCAAGCACTGGATTCACAAAGCACTCGCCCCCAAATCTACGCTGGGTTTCCTCGGCATAAGCCAGCGTAGGTGGAAGTGGGCGTGAGCCATGCTAATGAGGCGTGACCCCATGTAAATGATGGACTGAGTGTCATAAAGATACGAATAACGTACGGCGCATGCGCCGTCCCGTGGACGCATCCCAGTGCGCATGCTCAGAATCATGTCGGAAATACTCCCTAAGATACAACGGATCACTGCCTACGACGTGAATGTAACCTACGCCCAGCCCTATTCACGTACTACGTAAACGACGTAAACTACGACGGCTGTGTTCCCTGGTCCATACCTTAGCATGAGTTGCGCCTCCTATATGGGGAATAACTTTACACCAGACGTACGACTTACGCAAACCGCGTATATTATGCGCCGGGCGCAACTATGCTCGTGAATTGGCATATCTCCCTCATTTGCATATGTGCATAGAAAATCTATGGGAGCGGCAAATGCGCCCAGCGTAAATATGCGCCTACGATACGACGGCGTAGGCAAGTTACGTCGGTCGTAGGAAGCCTATTTTTAGGCGTATCTCGGATTATGGGCACAGCGCACAGATACGACGGCGCATAGTTACACTTACGCCGTGTATCTCGAGATACGTCGGCGTAAGTGCTTTGTGAATCCGGCCCATATTTGAGACATCACGTGTAGTTCCAAATACATTTATTGAATAAACTTTTTAGTGATCCTGCACCTTGTTACATTTGTGTGATTCCAGCCTAGAAATCTTCCAGATGGCAGATGGGAACACTGTTCAACAGCTAAATGTAAACATATGGGTGTAGATGGGGGCTGACAAGGAAAAAAAAGAACAGAATGGGGTCCCCAGTCCCTTCAGTTATTGAATGCATTTTAAGGGGTCAAAAAGCTAAAAAAAAAAGCATGCATTCCCCCATATTCCATACCAGACAGGCAGGTTATGGACTTCAAGGGAAACACTATGCAAAAAACAAGAATCAAGCATAGGGTCCCCCCAAAATCCATACCAGACCAGGGGAGGAAAGGTGGGATGAGTGAGAAAAGGATCTGCATTTTTTTTGTAAATGAGTAAGGGTAAGTATGTTACTTATTTACCTGTGGGGGGATACCTAGGGGGCCTATTATTTTTAGAGGGGGCTTCAAAATAACAATAATTCCCCACCCAAAAACCCCCATAGCCACTGAGTCAAGGTTGTTGGGAATAGGATCTTGTCCTCGTCAGGCTGGGGACAAGGTGCGTTGCTAGGGGGTTATCTTCCCATGTTGAGGACATGGAATGTTGGAATGTTTTTTTTTTTATGCTTTGCTGGAGGCTCGGATAAGGGTCTGGTATGGATCTTGGATGGACCTTATGATTTTCTTTTATTTCTTGTGTGGGTTTCCCCCTCAAAACCCATACATGAAGCAAACATACTCCAAACCAAACCTAGTTGTATTCAGCTTACCACTAGTAGTTATGTAGCCAACCTGGAACAAAAGAGCTAATTAGTTAAGATAACAGAATCAAATAAGTAGTTAATTTATATATATTTTGTGCATTAATAGCATTTTTTTATTATTATTTATTTATCAAACATCATATGATTTTGAAGACCAGTGTTAGCACATTTAATATTACAGGTACAGAGAACACAATGATAATACCTCCATTAAGCAAATGAAAATCATTTATATTGCCAGTGTTGATACTGTACTAATATATAATATCTGCCATATATAATGGCTTTATAGGTAATTTTTGCTAAATTTTGGCAGCACTTAGTTGCAGTAAAGCATGTTGTATGTGAACCATCTCTCCACATAGCCTTATAAGATTGATTCCTAAAAGCTTATTTGTTTAAGTTGCAAACAGCAAACTTTTGCTGGATATCGATATTCAAAGTACAGAAGATGAATGTTCAAATTGAAACCCACAGCTTCTCTCTAGCATCACTAGGATGAAAAGTTTCCTATCTAGTTGTGAGCACTGAACTGCAAACACTGTATAGAAAGAGCATTGAGTCATGCAAGCAGATTGCAGAGGAAAATGATTAAAAGTGTTGGTATCTTGACCTTGCAGGAAAGGCTGAATGATTATTTTACTTGTATGTTCCTATGGCTGATAGATTCTCAAACATAATCCTGTGCTTGTGTTGGGGCTCTATATCATTTTTGTGGTATAAGAACACCAGATAAAGCACAATGTTCAATAATTAGGCCACATAAAACGAGGCTTACCTGCTTCTGCTTTATGAGGGAAAAGTGTTTTTTCCTTATAAATTGACCTATAACATCTTCAAAGAATTTTACTGTTATTATATTGTGCAAAAAAAACTGACATTTGACCTTATTTATCCATGTAGATGACAGAAAATTTGCCTCTAACGGTCTGCTTCCCTATACCATCCATTCATGTTTCAGCAGAAGATGGTTAGACTCTGACATAATTCATCCCTTTAAACACATTGATATAAGAGTCCCAAGGAAATTTGATAAAACAGTGGATTATTTTTTTCGGCACACTGTTGATCTATACAGCTATCATAAATTATCATTATTTTTTTTTGCGTTCCAAATATTTTATTGAGAATTATACAGTACATGTTATTAGTACATATTTTGAAATAATAAAAGATAGACAAATTTGAATCGAAAAACTTCTCAATTAAATAATTAAGATAAAACAAAAGGTTCATGTCTTAACAGTAAGTTGTATGAAGATATATAATTTTTGCTAAACAGATTCTTAAACTATGAGTATTACAAATACTTAGCAAAATTGAGTTTAAGCAAGAGAAATATTAAAATATCATATATAGAGGATGGAGGAATAAAATGTTACCTATTATATAATAAGTTGGTTTAGGCTAGGTTCACATTGGAGCGATTTGTCATGCGATTTGAGAGATCAAATCACATGACAAGTCACAGCCTATTAGAGGCATAGGCACTGTTCCAATTGGTGCGACACCGATTTTGTGGTGCCGCACCGATTTGCAAAAGTAGTTCCTGCACTACTTTTGTCGATTTCAGGTGCGATTTCCATAGACATCTGTGCATGAAGCCACACAGATGTCTATCAAGTAGCAGCTGAAATCGCGCTGACCTTGCTACTTTGAAATCGCACTACTTCAAGTGAAGTAGTGCGATTTCAAAGTAGCATCAATGTGAACCAGGGCTAAAACTGGGATTGCTGGGAGAAATGTCCATCCAACCAGGGTAAAGTTCTGGCTATTTGGCTTGGTTCATCCTGGGTAAATGAACAATGGTCCCGATCATCCCAAATATTCCTTATATAGTTTTTTCTATAGAAAAAATATAGGTTGCGCTAACTTCGTAATAATAGCATAACAAAGTGCATAAAATGTGAAACGTCAAATAATATATGTGAATGAATAAAAAACACAGGGCCAGATTCACAGAGGAGATACGACGGCGTATCTCCTGATACGTCGTCGTATCTCTGAGAGTATCTATGCGACTGATTCATAGAATCAGTTACGCATAGATAGCCCTAAGATCCGACAGGTGTAATTGACTTACACAGTCGGATCTTAGGATGCAGTACCTCTGCAGCCGCTGGGTGGAGTTCGCGTCGTTTTCCAGCGTCGGGTATGCAAATTAGGTTTTACGGCGATCCACGAAGATACGCGGGTTCGTTACGTCGTCGCAAGTCTTTTTTTCCCGTCGCAAAGTTAAGCCATGTTTTTCATGGCTTAACTTTACACCAGCCATGTTAAAGTATGGCCGTCGTTCCAGCGTTGAATTAGAATTTTTTTTTTCGGCGTAAGTACGTTTCACAAACACGTCAGGCCGCCGTAATTTCACGCAAAGCACGTCGGGAAAATTGCGAACGGAGCATGCGCAGAATGTCCGGCGCGGGAGCACGCCTAATTTAAATGGTAAACGCCCCATTTGAATTGGGCAGGCTTGCGCCGGACGGCTTTACGTTACACCGCCGCAAGTTTACAGGTAAGTGCTTTTTGAATCAGGCACTTACGCTGAAAACTTGCGGCGGTGTAACGTAAACGGGTTACGTTACGCCGCCGCATTTGTTCGTGAATCTGGCCGACAGTGAATAAATTACTAATGTGATTGGATTATAAGTGAAAAATGTATTCCACATGTACCACATAAATGCATAAATTCCAAAAATGTATCTGATAAAAAATGCAATAAAATAAAAAGAACACACAACTGGATTAAAGTCTAGAATTGGTGAAATAAATTTGAATATGAATTTAAAAACACCCGTGCATAAAAGTCTCTATTCAATTCTTCCACAGATTAAGGTTCTCTTGTTATGACACAGCCTTGTGAGATCCACCACCGAACTGAAAGAAATGCCTGCTTACCAAATCTCCATGATCCCCCACTACAGAGGATCAGGAGAGACTTTGAAATCAAGAGCCCGATCTGGTTCAGCCAAAACCCAAGAATATGCAGTCCAAGTCAGCACACTTCAAGATTCGCTCACTACATCCCAGATTCAGGTGCCATGCCTCTCCTCGATGATCTCGCTGGTGACTTCTACAATCTTCTTTGTATTTCTCTATTCTATTTCTCTATTCTATCAGGGAGGGAGGTGGAGGCAATGTGATGGTCATATGATCTCCAGACTTCACAGGAAGAAAACTCTAGATCTCCTCTGAAACCAGATCCAGGTTTTTCTATAATAACAAATATAAATTCTTCTATATGGTGGTTTAATATTAAATGGGATCAATATATTCCAAATATAACTAGTGTTGAAAATTTAAATATAATAGATGAGAAGGAAGGAGTGGACATGAAGGGAAGTGGTATGAGAACAAAAGGAGGGGGTCTCTAGAGGGGGTCGGCGGTTCAACTGTACCAAGGGTCGAGTAATAATGATGAAGGGAAGGTTAGTAGGCTAGATGGTGTCTTATCCAGGGAAGTCATTGTTTTTCAAATTTAGAAAGTTATCGAGTAAGGTTGACTCCATTTTGGCATGAATCCTTGCCTGTGTTACACGTTGTTTAACTGACACAACGCAAAGTGTGGTTGATTTCCAGGCTTTTGCTATTAATTGTTTTGCTGCCATGGTAACAATCATAAATTATTTTTTTAAAGGCATGGAACGTACAGAGCATGAATCTACTCTTGGTACACTAATAAGAAAACCTACAGCTTTATAGATACAACAAAAATTGTTGTATCTATAAAGCTGTAGGTTTTCTTATTAGTGTCGTGCAGATAATGGAAGCTTCCCAATACTCAAGAGCATTTAAAGTTCATTAAAAGCCTCCATTACCTCTTCATAGCATAATAAACAGGCATTTTAATGCAAGCTGGCACATTAAATGTTTTTCCTAAGATCCTGCTTATAGAAAAATTTGATGTAATGTGTACAGGCTGTGAGTGTAGCTAAGTTTGTCAATTTAATAAAAGAGCTAACATGGGTGAAATCACCTACACAGCTACAGAAGCAGCAAAGGAAGTACCTATTCAATGGTTCTACTGGCAGGATCAAAATGTATATCTAAAGTGTTTCAGGGGGTACTTAAATACAGAAAGGCCTGCCTTACTGGTATGGGCCACCTACATTAAATTATTCATTTTATAGTTTGATCATTGTTCTACTTTAAAAAGATGTAATTTCTTCTTAAAGCCTGTTACAAAGATTCATTAAAGAGGAAGTATACCCTGCAAGACAAAGGCATAATGAGCTAGTATGTGTAGCATACTAGCTCATTATGAATTACTTACCTGAGAACGAAGCCCCTGCAGCAGTCCTCCGACACCTCCTCCATCGCCGCCATGAAACCAGGAGTGACTTCCGGGTATAGCTGCTCCGGCACTGTGACTAGCCAGAGCAGCGATGACGTCACTCCCGCGCATGCACGTGGGAGCCGGCAGTGACGGCATGACGGAACGCTCAGTGCGCCTGCGCTGTTGTCTACGGTCGTAGACATCAGTGCCGTCTTTCTTGCAAATATCACCTTAACCGTGTAGGTTAAAGGGTCACTAAAGGAAAGGTTTTTTTTAGCTAAATAGCTTCCTTTATCTTACTGCAGTCCTGGTTTCATGTCCTCATTGTTCGTTATTGCTTTTATGTTGCTGTAATTCCTCTCTGTTCTGGACACTTCCTGGTTGTCTGTTTCCTAATCACCACAGTACTGTGAGATTTCTCACTGTGGTGACTAATCAAGGAGGTGTGATTAAAACCCCTCAGCACCAATCCAGTTTTGTTTTGCAAAACCTTCACTGCCATCTATTGGCTCTCTGGCTCTGTACATCAGAGAACCAGGAAACAACAGCAAAAACGAAACTATACTGCTAGCACATTATATGATTGGTTTTTATCTATTTTTTAATCATTTTTAAAAGGAATCAGTTAACTATTATGGGCCAGATTCACAAAAGAGATACGACAGCGTATCTCCTGATACGCCGTTGTATCTCTGTTTTAGGGCCGTTCTAACTATGCGACTGATTCATTGAATCAGTTACGCATAGTTAGCCCTAAGATCCGACAAGTGTAATTGAATTACACTGTCGGATCTTAGGATGCAATACCTCGGCCGCCGCTGGGGGGAGTTTGCGTCGTAAACCAGCGTCGGGTATGCAAATTAGTACTTACGGCGATCCACGATGGTTTTTCGTGTTTGTTACGTCGTTGCTAATCTAGTTTTCCGTTGCAAAGTTAGTCGTCGTTTTAGCTGCCCTAACTTTACACAGCCCATGTTAAAGTATGGCCGTCGTTCCCGCGTCAAATTTCAATTTTTTTTTTCTTGCGTAAGATGTCCGGGAATACAAAAGTATGCTACGCACGCCGCCGTTCGAAAAAACGACGTCACTTCGCGCAAAGCACGGCGGGAATTTAAAAACGGAGCATGTGCAGTAGGTCCGGCGCGCCTAATTTAAATGGCACACGCCCCTTTGAATTACGTGGGCTTACGCCGGAGGCCGCCGGCGTAAGTTTTCTCGCAAGTGCTTTGTGAATCAGGCACTTGCGATGAAAACTTGCTGCGGTGTAACATATCTACGATATGTTACGCCGCCGCGATTCTACGTGAATCTGGCCCTATGTCTCTATACCCTGTAAACAGTCATTTTAGCAAAAAAAAAATTCCTTTAGTGACCCTTTAAGGAGCTATTTCTTGCACCTACAGGTAAGTCTTAATCTAGACTTACTTGTAGGTCAAAGTGGTCTGTAAGGGTTTACAACCACTTTAAAAGGAGGAGGGGAAAGGGTAAGTTAACCTGGCTGAAAAAAATGAAGCATATTCAATATAGCAAAAAAGGCATAAAATAAAATCTGAAATCTGAAAATGTTTAACCTTCCATTTAGGTTTTCTTGAAGCTCAATTTATAAAGGGCATCTACATTTAAAGGTTTTTTTCAGTGTGTGCTTCAGTCATTTTTTATCAGATCTCTTGGCTACAACAATTCAAACCACTAAATCAAAATAAAGAAAAATTGGAAAAACATTACAACTAACACAAATATGCCTCCCAGTCAAATAAAAGTCTACTTTTTTCGGACACAAAGTGCTCATTACCCTAACGTAGCCTGAAAAACGAGGCATTCAGTGTGTTAGTTTACTTCCGCAGTTACTTCAATGTCATAATGAATTCAAATTCTATTAATTAGCAGAAGAGCAACAGTGCAAAGTACATTGTGTTCTTTTTTATTCTCTGTAAGTAGAACACATTTGCAGTGTTTCCGAGGCTAAACATATTTCTTTACAGTATATTAATCAATAGATGTTTTTATCATTTTCAGAAGAAAGGTAAGGGAATATTACAACATCTCGAAAATTTTTATGTACTAATGGCCTCAGCAGCATTCATAACATTATGACCTAATTCTTCAGGCTGCAAACATCATGACAGTAATGTATATTTGCATTTTGCATGTAAGTTGCAGAAGCCAAGCTGAACGTGTGCTGTTTCTTAAAAGACTATCCATGTTCAGAGCCTGGCTGAAGTAGAGTGACTTTCTTGAAATGTCACATAAAAATAGAATGACTGATTAAATGCTACCTATGCTGAGATCAGAGGCATTGACATATTCTGCTTGTAAGGGTGTTCTGGCAATAAGCAAATCTTTTACTAATGTGTTACCAGATTTCAGCCAAGGTATGGGAAGTTCACACAAAATATTGGACAAGTAGTAAAGACCTCTGGTAGGTGACTTAGACAGGGATGGAGAAGAATGGTCTCTGTCAGAACTTTGTGATCAACCATTTAAAGATAACTTCAAGTGAACCTGTGTTCAATTTATGTACATTCAAATATTTACATATTGGGGCCTAAGATGCTGTGCTCTGAGGATCTGACCATCGGACCGGGCATGAGCGGCTTTAATCAGCAATTTGTGTCACACAGATAGCGGAGACAAGCTCCAGCTTTTTCCATGCTCATTATCGGCATGGCAATTAAAAAAAAGGAGGGCAGACTGTCTCAAAAACTCACCACTTTCATGTTTCAACCTGTGGATCGGGGCGGGCAAGATGGCACCGACAGCATTTTCCTTTTTGCCATCTCAACTCCTCTTCAGCCAACTCTGCCTGCAGAAGCCTCCTCACAGCAAAACGGCTCCATGAAAATGGCATCTGTCACTACCAGCTCCTGTATCTCCCCTCCTGGCCCCCTGATCACCAACAGCCTGGCCAAAGCAAGGATGCAGATGGATTCCCCAGCTCCTGATATGCCTGAGGTGACCCATGATGTCACATTCCTAGGGAATAGAGTGTCTCATGTGTAAACAAAACTGGGTGATTATACATTAACTGTAAGTCTAGGTTCACACTGCTGCAAATTCAAAATCGCGTGATTTTACCACAAATTTGCTGCGATTTTGCCGTGATTTAAGGGAATGCCATCTATAGAGCTGAATTCGCATCGCACATGGATCAAACTCGCACAGGACCCTTTTTTCCCGCAGCTTAGATTTGCACCGCACTGATGTGAACCGCACTAATGGAAAACAATTTGAAGCGATCGCAACAAAGAATGTGTGAACCCAGCCTTAATGATCTTCTCGATGCCCACGCTGCACATAATGATGGGTATAACTGAATCAAGGATAATGTGGCAGACCTTGATGATAGGAACAACGTTAAAATCCAGGGGATATCTGAGGAGGTACAAATCCAGGATTTATCCCTTTTTTATTATTATTATTTATTTCATTTAAATATATCCACATACAAAAAAATCATTCTTTAAAAAAAAAAGTGATAAATCCTGGATATTCTCATATTTAATGTGCATATATTACAACCCTACCAACACAACCCCCCCCCACTACCCTCCCCGATCCCCCCTTTCTCCATTCCTCCCCTTTCTTCCGCATTTTCTTTAATACCTTCCATTCTTTCCATTTATTTAGCAATCCCTCCATTCCCATGTCTCTTCTACCTTTATTAACCAGTCCTTTATCTTTGGACTTTCTCTTTCTTGCCATTTTCTTGGGATCTGACTTTTAGCAGTGTTAATCATATAAGGGATCACAGACTCTTTATATTGTTTTATGGGGCTTTCTGTCCCATGGAACAAACACGTCCATGGTTTTCTAGTATTTCTCTGTTTGTTATTTATTTTATTACCTGTAAAATCTCACTCCAATAACTTTTTCTTTTTGGACAGTTCCACCATATGTGAGCCATGGTTCCCACTACATTGCATCCCCTCCAACAGTATGGTGATTTCCCTGTTTGGTATTTATTATTTATATCTGGGATTCTATACCATCTAGTAAGACATTTATAATTCATCTTGGTTGTATTTATATATACTGCAGAGTTATGTATCAATCTCATTATTTTTCTTAATTTTGGATTATTTCCTAGGGCTCCCAGTTATTTATGAATGGCAGGACCTCCTGTCCATCCATCTCCATCAAAATTTTATAAATCCTTGATGCCCCATTTTTTGTATGTGTTGCCTCACTCAACCTCTCCAGCAGCCTTGGATCATTCGCTGTTCTTATTGGTTGTGGTAATGTGGTGACAAAGTGTTTCAACTGAAGTCACCGCCATTCATCAATTACCATCAAATCTTTTTTGTGTTTTAATTCCTGGAAGGTGCCTTTTTTTCCTTTTTCCATTATATCTATTATTTGTGCCCTTTCTTTTTTAATCCATACACCAAATTTTTCTTTCCCTGGTGCAAAATAGTTAGATTCAGTAAGAATCGCCTATCTTTAGGCGGGCGTAGCGTATCTCATATACGCTACGCCGCCGTAACTTTGAGAGGCGAGTCCCGTATTCTGAAAGAATTTGCGCCCGAAGTTACGGCGGCGTAGCGTATATGGGCCGGCGTAAGCCCGCCTAATTCAAAATAGGCTGGTAGGGGGCGTGTTGTATGCTAATTAATTGTGACCCCACGTAATTGACGCTTTTAACGAACGGCGCATGCGCCGTCCGTGAAAGTATCGCAGCAAAAGGGCTCAAAAACAAACCTAAGGGTAATTTTATAGAAAGCATTCAAACGGGTAAAGGGGGTAAGGTACATACAACATCTGAGATCGCAAGAGTATTTCAAGAATACTATGGGAAGTTATATTCGATATCGCATGGGGACCCCCCCGAAAAAATTAAAAGGAGAAGTGATAATGCAAAAAAATTCCTAAACAACACATGTTTAAATAAAATACCCGAGGATAAAATTAGCTTTTTAGAAGAACCGATAACGGAAATGGAAATTCGTAACAATTTAAAGGAGTCACCAAAGGGGAAAAGCCCAGGCCCCGATGGGTTAACAACTGCATATTACCTAAAGTTCAGTGACATTCTGATCCCCAGGATGTGCTCTTATATAAACGGTATTGGTTCAAATTGGGATATTCGCCGAGAGGCATTAGAGGCCGCTATTACAATAATTCCCAAGATAGGTAAAGATCCCTCCTTATGTTCTAGTTTTAGACCCATCTCGCTATTAAATGCGGACGTAAAATTGTTTGCCAAAATCTTAGCCGGGAGAATGAAAATAATCATGAAAGATTTAGTACATACTGATCAAGTAGGCTTTGTCCCTGGGAGGGAAGGTAGGGACAACAGCATCAGAACACTCCTGTTAACACAGATATTAAAAGATAGTAAATCCCCAGGTCTACTCCTGTCTATAGACGCCGAAAAGGCGTTCGACAGGGTAGACTGGGGATTTCTACTGAACACATTGGAGTTCATTGGGATCGGCCCAAAAATGATGGGGTGGATAAACGCTCTGTATAAACACCCAACAGCAAGAGTCAAAGTGAATGGGACACTATCAGGGACTTTCGAGATGTTCAATGGGACCAGACAGGGGTGCCCCCTGTCCCCTCTTTTATTTATTTTATCTTTGGAACCATTGCTGGACGGGATTAGAAATAACCCGGACATCAGGGGAATTCAAACAAATGATGGGGAACATAAACTCGCAGCATTCGCCGACGATATCTTACTATATATAACGAACCCAACTATAACCCTCCCGAATCTATTAAAAACTCTTAAATTGTATGGAGATGTGTCAAATTTCAAAATCAATCCTCTAAAATCAGAAATCCTTAATATTAGCGTGAACGCACAGGACGTACGGAGATATAAGCAAGAGTTTCCATTTATTTGGAAAGATATCGAGATAAAATATTTGGGAGTTAATATCACAGCATCCCCGGAGCTAATTTACCTACAGAATTTTATCCCGTTATTAAATGATATTAAAATTGATTTAAAGAGAATAGCATCTAGACAAAGATCTCTACTAGGGAGAATAAATTGTTTTAAAATGTTTATTCTCCCTAAGATATTATATAAAATTCAAATGTTACCAATCGTATTACCGGGTGCTTACTTTAAAATACTAAAACAGTTACTAAATAGGTTTATTTGGCGGAGCAAAAAAACGCGCATAAGTATGGAAATATTAATTAGAGATAAGGAACGTGGTGGTTTGGGGGTACCTGATATCTACACATATTACACGGCTATTCACATGGCACAGGTGGTTGATTGGGTTAGAGATAATAATGAGAAAAGGTGGGTTAGATTAGAAAGTTGCTCAAACAAGTCACTGTTAGGAAAAGAGATTTGGATACCGCCACATTTCAGACAACAAAATACGCACATGCACACGATCACATTGGCATCCATGTCCATATGGGATAGGACACACAAAAAGCACAGATGGGGCTTTAACTCCCCATTAATCCCTCTTTTCGACACAAATTTTTTTGAACCAGGGAAAATAGGCCTGTTTGGTAACTGGATTAAAAAACCAGATGCACAATTAAAAGATATATTAAAAGACGGCAAAATTCTTACCTACCAGGAATTAAGTAAAAAAAAAGAATTGTTTGAGCTGAACTGGTGGCGATACATGCAGCTGACGCATTTTGTAGATTCCTTCCCCTCCCCCCCGAGGTCAGATAGAAATCTGCTCCCTTTGGAGCGTTTGTGTTTAGCACCAAAAGGAAGAGGCGGGATCTCCGCAATTTACAAAATTTTGATGGGATTGAAAGATCCCGGTTTCCCTCCTTACATTAATAAATGGGAAGAGGAATTGGGAACGGGTAAAACCGAGTTAGAGGTCAGAAAAATATTAAAAAAGACGCATACTAGTTCAACTAACTGTGCATTAATCGAAATGAATTTCAAATGTTTAGCACGGTGGTATATAACCCCGGTCATAGCACACCGTTTTCAAGATGATACCTCCAAATATTGCTGGAGGGGCTGTCTTGAAGTGGGTACTATGTCACATATATGGTGGACCTGCCCAAAAATTAAAACATACTGGAATAACGTATTATTAGTAATTGAGGAGATAACCGGAATTAAAATACTTCCTGATCCATGGGTCTGTCTGTTCCACGGGACAGAAATGTCAACCAAACAGTATATGAGAACTTTACTTCCTCACGTACTAGATGCAGCAAAGAGTCTGATCCCCAAACAATGGAAGGACCCTATGAGTCCAACAGAGAGGAGCTGGTTTTGCAGAATCAATGATATATATTATGCTGAACAGCTCAGGTTCATGGGAGAGGAAGGAGAAGGAGGATTTAAATTAAAATGGCAGGATTGGGTTAATTTTAAACTTTCATCGAGGTATATAGATAGGATGATATAGTGTAAGAAGTATAACGGGCAAAGAGAGATACAATACGAGACTGAATTTCGGAGATAGGGGAGGGCGGAGGGTGGGGTTAAGGGATGAGGGTCTGTTCGGCTAGGGGAAATTAATGTATTCATTCACATATTCAAGAATTTTTTTTTTCTCTTTTTTGTATATTTATTGACATATATTTAAACGCACTTTTGCAATAACAAAATAAAATGACCAAAAAAAAAAAAAAAAAAAATGTTTCCCACCATGATGTGAACTAAGGAGACTGTGAATGAACGCAAATTGATTAAGTTTCCTGACAGTTCTCTGAGGCGGAAAAAAAAAAAAAAAAAAAAAAAATAAAATAATTCATCTTGGTTGTATTTATATATACTGCAGAGTTATGTATCAATCTCATTATTTTTCTTAATTTTGGATTATTTCCTAGGGCTCCCAGTTATTTATGAATGGCAGGACCTCCTGTCCATCCATCTCCATCAAAATTTTATAAATCCTTGATGCCCCATTTTTTGTATGTGTTGCCTCACTCAACCTCTCCAGCAGCCTTGGATCATTCGCTGTTCTTATTGGTTGTGGTAATGTGGTGACAAAGTGTTTCAACTGAAGTCACCGCCATTCATCAATTACCATCAAATCTGTTTTGTGTTTTAATTCCTGGAAGGTGCCTTTTTTTCCTTTTTCCATTATATCTATTATTTGTGCCCTTTCTTTTTTAATCCATACACCAAATTTTTCTTTCCCTGGTGCAAAATAGTTAGATTCAGTAAGAATCGCCTATCTTTAGGCGGGCGTAGCGTATCTCATATACGCTACGCCGCCGTAACTTTGAGAGGCGAGTCCCGTATTCTGAAAGAATTTGCGCCCGAAGTTACGGCGGCGTAGCGTATATGGGCCGGCGTAAGCCCGCCTAATTCAAAATAGGCTGGTAGGGGGCGTGTTGTATGCTAATTAATTGTGACCCCACGTAATTGACGCTTTTAACGAACGGCGCATGCGCCGTCCGTGAAAGTATCGCAGTGCGCATGCTCGAAATCACGCCGCAAATAGTCAATGCTTTCGACGTGAACGTAACTTACGCACAGCCCTATTCGCGTATGACTTACGCAAACGACGTAAACGACGCAAAATTCGACGTCCATACTTAACATTGGCTACGCCTCATATAGCAGGGGTAGCTTTACACCGGAAAAAGCCTTACGTAAACTACGTAAAACAATGCGCCTGGCGTGCGTACGTTTCTGAATCGGTGTATGTAGCTCATTTGCATATTATACGCAGAAATCAATAGAAGCGCCACCTAGCGGCCAGCCTAAATATGCACCCTAAGATACAACGGCGTAGGAGACTTACGCCGCTCATATCTAGGCAACATTGAGGCATATCTGATTCTATGAATCAGGCGCCGAGATGCGACGGCCCGCATTCGAAGTTATGACGGCGTATCTGGAGATACGCCAACATAACTCCTTTATGAATCTAGCCCATAATGTTCATTGGCTTAATACACCAATAAAGACAAATATTAAGGGAGATGAAACAGCATAAATCAGGGGTAGTGTTCTTCCAGGACACGCATATTTCTCATGACACCAATGTAAAATTGTTTTTCAAAGACTATCCAATGTGGTTTTATGGGGACTCATCAACTATAAGAGCAAAGGGGGTGGCAATTGGGATAGCAAGAGGAGTAAGGTTTCTATTGGAGGAAAGGATGACAGATCCAGAAGGCCAGTACCTTTTCTTAAAAGGGAAACTCTGTGAAATGGAATGCACTTTAGCAAATGTCTATTGCCCCAATGGGAATCCAACAAACTATCTGAGGCAGGTTTTGTTGAAGTTAATGGATTTTAAAAAGAAAAATGTGATTCTGACAGGTGACCTAAATTTTTGCTTGTACCCAAGTATTTATAGTACGTCTCGTGTGTAGGGGACTAGGAACAGTCAACTGAAAGGTAATAAAAATGAATTATACAGGTTTCATTTACTGGACTTATGGAGAGCACAACACCCTAAAACGCAGGATTATACGTTCTACTCACCAGTACACGCGACATACTCAAGGATCGATTATATTATGGTTGAGCATAGGCTAATAGAACTAGTGACCAAAACGAATATTGAATGCGATGCTCCAGTTTGTATAGAAATGAAGATACTAGGGGCCCAAAGACAAAGAAATGCATGGAGATTAATTGAAGAATGAATACAAAATACATTAGAGGAAAACAAAATAAAAAAGAGGAAATAGAACAATATTTTAAAATAAAAGATACAAAAGATATAATGGAGGCCACCCTTTGGGAAGTGCTCACCACCCCCTTCCTTCACTCACCACCCCCTCCCCTCTGGCCCCTCTCCAGCCTTTGGGCCATCGGTGGACCCGTGATCCGTCTCCACCAATGATTCTCTTGTCCTGGGGTGTGACTCTAACCATACATTCTCTCCACTCTCCCCCCGCCCCATTGGGAAAAATGGGGGGTGGGCCAGGAGCGTGTTAGAGATCTTTATATCCCAACCCTCTGTCAGCTAGTCTAGTCCAGCTGTCATAGATCCCCCCCTCTCTACCCCCCCACACCACCCCCTGCTTAAACCTCCCTCCCCCCACTGTTTGTTGAACTCTATCTAAAACACATTTTCTATAACCCTATAATTCTGCTCCTATTATTTTGCAGCTACACCTTTACCATTTCAGAAAGAAATAACTTGTTTCCCCGTCTCCCTTCTCCCCCCCTCCTCTTTTACAGTCCTCCCAGTGACTCTATGCAGTTTTTGCCGCAGATCTCTAAATCTTCCCATCTAGAATTTTGCCTCAGTTCATGAATTTTTTCCAGCGGCTCTATGCATTTTTTGCCATATTTCATCTTCTCTCTTTTTTAGGGTATTTTCTTCTGTCCTTCCTTGCAAGTCCAATTTATTGCAGAATTCTTGTAGTTCCTCTGGAAAACGTAATCTCATTGATCTTCCATCCTTCTGGCCTACACGACGGGAAGTCCCAACGATATCTTAATGTTCTTTGTTTGCATTTGTTCAAGTAAAGGTTTAAGCAATCTTTGCCTAGCCAGTGTTTCTGTAAATACCAATAGATCCACTCCATCGTATTTAAGTGGGGTTTGACCTCTAATTTCCCCCCACATTTTTCATCGTATAGTTGGAACCTTATTATCACATATCGGGGTAGATCTGCCAATATATTTTGAGGCTTTCTAACCCTGTGTACTCTTTCTATCTTAAGGCCATCTTCTGCTATATTCTCCAAAAGGGGGTTAAATATTTTATTTATTATTTTTCTTAAATCTTCTCCTTTTTCTTCTGGTATGGTGCAAATCCTAAATGTTTCCTTCTATTTTGATTCTCCTGGTCCTCTAGTTTATATAGTATTCTCCTCTGTTCACGCTGCATGTCCTTTACTTGTCCTTTTCAATTGCATTACTTCCTGAATTTGATTATCAGTTTTTCCTTCTGTTTCTTGAAGCTGTGTCAGTAACTGGCCTAAATCAACCCGTAGTGTGGAGGTTTCTATTTTAATAGAGTTCTCTAATCTTAGGAACATGTCTGTCATTTCCATTTATGCCCTGTTCCTCCATCTTACCTAGTTTCCATTTCGCTTTCTGTATTCATATCTTCTCTTGATTGGTCTGAGGTCTCGCCTGTCTTTTTACTGGGATCATTTTTCCCTTATAGGCTCCTTTGTCAAGTATTTCTTAATTGTACTTGTATTTGCATGCTCTTTTGGCGTCTTTGGTTCATTACCTTTTGTAGTTTTGCCTTTCATTATGTTTTTTTCCTTATAAGTTTCCCCAGATTGCTTTTCTTTTTCCTGCTTAGGCCCTTCATAGGCGTTCCCTATACAGGTTATACCTTGTTCAGCTGTATCTCCAATTAATAAGAGGCCACAGCTGACACTCTTCCGTATAGAAATGTATAATATGTTTCAGCAGGTACCGTGTCCCTAGACCAATCCCAGACAGTTCATAAACAGATCTTTTCCCTTTTCATATACACTTCCACAGTTTCATAGATAATACTTAGGCACTTTAAAAAGTGATATAATGCCAGTTTCCAACAATGATCTAATGAAACTTCAGCTACCAATCTTATGCAGCTTATATTCCCATTCTTTCTATTAATATACAGTTTTTTAAGCAATTTCCTGAGTAATCCATATATTATTTTCTTAGGAGATTCCAGAATAATTTCATAAACAGTTCATACAGTTCATGCCTGAGCCAACACTTACGGTATATCAGTAAATATGAGTTATCATTACTCCTCTCTACTTAACTGCTTTTGTCCTTGCCAGCTACTCAGGAATTACTTGTCTCTGCAGAAGCTCTGCTTTTCTTCTCCCCTCTCCAGGATCTCCAGTAAGAGGGGCAACAAAGTTCAACAGGGGTTGAGGGGGGAGGAGGTGAAAGAGGAAGATGGAGACTTTGATGGTGTATAGACATGTGCAGGATGAAAAAATTAGTTTTGTTTCATTTCATTTAGATTCATTATTTAACCACCTCCATACCGGGCATTTTCACCCCCTTCCTGCCCAGGCCAACTTTCAGCTTTCAGCACTGTCACTTTGAATAAGAATTGTGCGGTCATGCAACATTGTACCCCCAAAAAAATTTCCCCACAAATAGAGCTTTCTTTTGGTGGTATTTGATCACCCCTGCGGTTTTTATTTTTTGTGCTATAAACAAAAAACACAATATTTATAACTTTTTGCTATAATAAATATCCCATTAAAAAAAATCCTCAGTAGGCCGATGTATATTTTTCTATATATTTTTGGTAATCAAAATCGCAAAAAGCGTATATTGATTGGATTTCACAAAAGTAATAGCGTCTATAAAATAGGGGATAGAATTATGGCATTTTAATTATTATTTTTTTTACTAGTAATGGCGGCGATCTGTGATTTTTATCGTGACTGTGACATTGCGGCGGACACATCGGACACTTTTGACACTATTTTGGGACCATTCACATTTATACAGTGATCAGAGCTATAAATATGCATTGATTACTGTATAAATGTGACTGGCAGGGAAGGGGTTAACACTAGGGGGTTAATTGTGTGTCCTAGGGAGTGATTCTAACTGTAGGGGAAGAGGATTTACAATGGGAGGAGACCGATCGGTGTTCCTCTGTAATGGGAACACACGGATCGATCTTCTCACACCTGACAGGACGTGGATCTGTGTGGACATTGTGGTAGACATTGGTTCCCCAATGATGCGGCGAGTGCAGGGAATCCCAGGATGTCATATAAATAGACCTGAAAATACTATGGGCCGGATTCAGCAATGATTTACGCTGGCGTATCTATAGATACGCCGCGTAAATTCAAAGCTGCGCCGGCATATCTTCTTTCTGTATTCAGAAAGCAAGATATGCCGAAATTAGGCTAAGATCCGACTGGCGTAAGTCTCTTATGCCGTCGTATCTTAGGGTGCATATTTACGCTGGCCGCTAGGTGGCGCTTCCATCGTTTTCGGCGGAGAATATGCAAATGACCTAGATACGCCGATTCACAAACGTACGTGCGCCCGGCGGAATTTTTGTACATCGTTTGCGTAAGGCATTTCCGGCGTAACGTTGCTCCTGCTTCTATGAGGCGTGTACGCAATGTTAAGTATGGACGTCGTTCCCGTGTTGATTTTTTTACGTCGTTTGCGTAAGTCGTTCGCGAATAGGGCTGTACGTAATTTACGTTCATGTCGAAAACCAATACGTCCTTGCGGCGTACTTTGGAGCAATGCACACTGGGATGTGTACACGGACGGCGCATGCGCCGTTTGTAAAAAAACGTCAATCACGTTGGGTCACCACCCATTTACATAAAACACGCCCCCCTCATCCTCATTTGAATTAGGTGCGCTTACGCCGGCCCCATTTACGCTACGCCGCCGCAACTTAGGAGGCAAGTGCTTTATGAATACAGCACTTGCCTCTCTGCTTTACGGCGGCGTAGCGTAAATACGATACGCTACGCTGCCATAACAATGCGCCCGGCTACCTGAATCTGGCCCTATATATATATATATATATATATATATATATATATATATATATATGTATATATATATAATTTTGTTTTGTCTGTCCTATTGTTTCTATGATATTCTTTTCTATTATTTTCTATTCTATTGTAATATTTTCTATTCAAATTCATTCTATACAAAATTTGAATTTTGGAAGATGGCTTCAGAAGTTTGAATTTTGCATTGAGTTAATTTGAATTTGAATAGAAAAGATTTAAATAATAACAGAAAAGAATAGACTAGAGAAACAATAGAACAAAATAGAATAAAATATGATATAAATTATATTTTTATTCTATTCTGTTCTATTGTTTTTCTAGCTTATTCTTTTCTATTATTTTCTATTCTATTCTAATATTTTCTATTCTAATTTGATACAAAATTTCAAATTCAATCAAATGTTTTTGAATGCGGTAGAATTTTTTTGAATTTGATAGTAATTTCTAATGCGGTAGATTTTTTTCGAATGCGGTAGATTTTTTGGGGGAATTTGATAAAAAAAAAAAATTGATCGATTTTTTTCGAATTTGGTCAAAAAAAAATTAGTATCCAAATTTGAATCCAAATACATGTTTAATGGTGTTCTAATCTATTCTAATCGTTCCTATTCAAATTTGATTTCATTCTATGAGAAATTCGAATTTCGTACAGAATGTTTTCAAATTTAAATAGAAAAGATTAGAATAGAATAGAATAGAAAAGAATAGGAAAGAAAAACAATAGTATAGAATAGAATAAAATATAATATTATATTTTATTCTATTCTGTTCTATTGTTTTTCTATTTTAGTTTCCATTGTTTTGAATTATTTTTCAATCTATTCTCTAATTAAAAAATGTATGCTCATAAATATGATCAAAACCTTTTTGTTTTTTTGATAATAAAAATAGATAGGGGGTGTACCATCGTCCTAGTTCAATAGAAAGGTAGAGGGGTCTCAGGGGTTCCCCGACTAACCCTGGGACTCCAATAGAGCGGTGTGGGCGGGGAGGACTATACCGGTACTTAGTAATTAGGTTTAGAAACCTGAGTAATTCATTTTTATGAAAGCATTTATTAACGAATAAACATTAAAGACAATAATAAAATTACAAGATATACAGACATTACAAAAAATATACAAACTTGACCACAATCAGGTCACCGGTTGTGCAATCCCCATTTAACAGACGGGGTAAATATCGGTGAAGCAATTGAAATCATGAGACCATAAGTCTCGAGTCTCGACTAGTTTCGCTTTCGCTTCGTCAGGAGACGGTCTAGAGGCACAGAGTCTCTTGTTCCCAGAGAGCGGGTCCCAGTTGAACGATGATACGTATGAACTATGACCAAGTCTAATAGAACAGACCTGTGTGCCCAATAGGGCCTTTAAAAGTTAAAGGGGTGATATTGGGTCCCAGGACATAAAGGTCCTGTAAACCAAGGAATGCTCACAGTAATGGCCAGGTAGAGAGGCCAATGCAGGGACTGGTAATATATCAGTAGCCAGTCAGCGGGGATACCCTTCAAGTGAGCTTTTTGGTGATAGGAGTGTGTGTGTGTCCTGGGACCTGGCTCCGGTGCCAGGTCCCAGGTCTGGGAACAAGAGACTCTGTGCCTCTAGACCGTCTCCTGACGAAGCGAAAGCGAAACTAGTCGAGACTCGAGACTTATGGTCTCATGATTTCAATTGCTTCACCGATATTTACCCCGTCTGTTAAATGGGGATTGCACAACCGGTGACCTGATTGTGGTCAAGTTTGTATATTTTTTGTAATGTCTGTATACCTTGTAATTTTATTATTGTCTTTAATGTTTATTCGTTAATAAATGCTTTCATAAAAATGAATTACTCAGGTTTCTAAACCTAATTACTAAGTACCGGTATAGTCCTCCCCGCCCACACCGCTCTATTGGAGTCCCAGGGTTAGTGGGGGAACCCCTGAGACCCCTCTACCTTTCTATGCTCATAAATAGATATTATAAAGCCACGATTATTGCACGTATGGTAGAATGGGGGAATAAAGATAAAGAGAAAGAAAAAAAATGGATTTGAATGGAAAATAGTATAAGTAAAACAACACTGCACAAAAATGTATGGGTACCACGAAAATATAGAGTGTTTGATGAAGATACACATGGAATAACAAAAATGTTTTCAAAGTTTGGGACTTAATATATAGACAGAATAAATGGACTTATAATTCACCTTTAATTTCACTTACGGAAACTAATTTTTTTATCCCTGGGAAAGGGACTCGGCTGGGAACTAAATTTGGAGCAGCACAAATAAAGGACATCGTGGAGCAAGGAAAAATAAAAACACTCCGAGAGATAAAGGAAAAGAATAAATGGGACATTAGTGAATGGGAATATATACAACTAAAACATCTGGTAAAATCAATACCCTCGCCTATAAGAGAAGAAAAAAAATTAACAGCCTTGGAAAAACTATGCTGTATAAAAATCCCATTACAACATGTTATATCAAAAGTATATCAAATCTTGACAGAATTAGATTCACAAGGAAATCCATACTTTATAGGAAAATGGGAAAAATAAATAAACAGGAAGTTTGAAGATCAACAAGTAGAAAGAATAATAGCATCTGTACATAATACCACAACTGATATAACTACAATCAAAATGAATTATAAATGTATCGCGAGATGGCACAGGACACCTGAAATTATGTATAAATTCAGTAAAGATAAAACGCCATTGTGTTGGAGAGAATGTGGACAGATAGGAACAACTACACACATATGGTGGGACTGTCCAAGGATAAAGGAATATTGGCAGGAAATTCTGGAGTATATTGAAGTGATAACTGGGAAAAAGGGGCCAGATCCACAAAAGAGATACTCCGACTTAACTGCTGTTCAGTCTGTGTGTAACTTTGGAAACGATCCTCAAAAGGCTTTTTCCAAAGTTAGGCAGAAGATCCGGCATGTGTAATTGAATTACACTGCCGAATCTTAGGATGCAGTACCGCATCCGCCGCTGGGGGCATTTCGAGTCGAAATGCCGTTTCTAGTATGCAAATTAGCACTTAAGGCGACCCACAAAGCTTTCCAGCTTCCTTTTTGCGCCGTAAGTGTTATTTTGCAAGTGTAAAATTAGGGCTGGTTCTACAAAGTGTAAACTAGTCACACCTTGTAAAAGCCCATTCCAGCGACGGCATCACCGTCCCATCATGCTCCGGTAGGTACCCACGTGGTGGGTGCACGTGGGTAGGCACCCACCACGTGGGTACCACCGTCCCATCATGCTCCGGTAGGTACCCACGTGGTGGGTGCACGTGGGTAGGCACCCACCACGTGGGTACCTGCTGGAGCATGATGGGACGGTGATGCCTATATAAATGGGATGCAAGGCGCGCTTCCATCATTACAGCGACAACAGGCGACGAGGCAACATCGGAAGAAAGGAAGAGAAGACCCTGACGCCACAGAAGACCGCGCTGGCTGCCTGTTAGAAATTGAGCTAACACACAAACATAGCAGGCAGCCAGCGCTGAAGAAGAAGGCACCGGACATCTGCAGAAGAACCGGGGTTCGCCGAGTCAACAGCGGAAGAGGGGAGAAGATGGAAGAAGCCCCCCGGAGTCCGGAGAAGCCCCCCCCGGAGTCCGGAGAAGCCCCCCCGGAGAGCGGAGAAGACCCCCGGAGAGTGGAAGACCCCCGGAGAGCGGAAGAAGAAGCCCCCCTGGTAATTGAGCTAATAACGAAGACAGGGGGGGCATCCGGAGCAGAATAATAAAATATTTTAAAAAGCCTTGTGTTGTGTGTTTACTAACTAACTTTTTGCCTACAGGTGAATGGATAGGGGTACGATGTACCCCATATCCATTCACTTAGGGTGGGGGGCCGGTATCTGGGGGCCCCCTTATTTGAGGGGACTCCCAGATTCCGATAAGCCCACGCCCGCAGACCCCGACAACCAATGGCAAGGGTTGTCGGGAAGAGGTCCTGTCCTCATCAACATGGGGACAGGGTGCTCTGAGGTGGGGGGGCCCGTAGTGCGCCCCCCTGCCCCAGAGCACCCAACCCCCCCATGTTGAGGGCATGCGGCCTGGCACGGCTCAGGAGGGGGGGGGGCGCTCGCTCGTCCCCACTCCCATTCCTGACCGGCCGGGTAGCGTGCTTTGGATACGGGTCTGGTATGGATTGTAGGGGGACCCCCTACGTCGATTTTTCGGCGTAGGGGGGTCTCCTTACAACCCATAACAGACCTAAGGGCCTGGTATGCTCCTGGGGGGTGAACCCATGCCGGTTTTTTCTTTGAAAATTGGCATGGAGTTCTCCCTCAGGAATGCATGCCGAGCGACGCTGTCATTTTAATTTTTTTTTTCCCCGACGCAACTTTTTTAAGCCGTCGCGATCCTCAAAACTCGGCGTAACGTAACTTCGCGCATGCGCAGTACGGCCGGCGCGGGAGCGCGCCTCATTTAAATGGGACTCGCCCCATTTGAATAGGAACGCCTTGCGCCGGCGGAATTTTAGTTACACAGCCTGAAATTTCTAGATAAGTGCTTTGTGGATCAGGCACTTAGGTAGAAACTTTAAGGCAGTGTAACTTAAATGGGATTTTTTAAGTTACGCCAGGTTTTTGTGGATCTGGCCCAAGGTACCTAATACCATACAAGCTTGCCTGTTCCATGAATCAAAAGAGGCAAACAGTAGCTATAAGAAAACATTAATTCCACCATTGATAAACGCCGCAAAGGGACTGATACCAAAAAACTGGTTAAGTGTCAGAAAACCAGACATAAAAGAATGGTTCGAAAGGGTGGAAAATTATAATAATCTGGAACATCTATGTAGTTGTGATGAGGGCCATTTTAAAAGTATAGAAAGAGATGGAAGCCGTGGAAAGATTTTAAATTAACGGAGCAATATCTGGAGAAAATCATAGTAGACAGCAGCTAAAGAAGAAGATTAAAATTAAGGAAGAAGGGAGAAAAAAAAAAGGAAAAAAAAAAGGGTAAAAAAGTAAGGGACAAACCATTAGGGGTGGGGGGTGGAAGAGGGTGGGTAAGGTTTATATTAACTGAATTAAAAGAGATTATGTAAAATAACTAATAACACTGAAAAAAAAGTAAAAATATATAAAATAACATTTGAAATACCACAAATGATGCAAAACCAAAAGTGGAGACGAATTATGAATAAAATCATGAGCAAAGTCTCTTGCTGTGGTTGAGTCTGAGGTGGAAAAAAAAAAAAAAAATGTATGCTATTCAAAATTAGAATTTTCGGGAAGACAGTCATGTTCTATTTTATTTTATTACATTCTATTAAATTATATTCTATTTTTTACTACTCTTTAATTTGTATTCTATTGCTTTATTATTTTATATTCTATTGTATTGTATTTTTTAGAAAATTGATTTCTATTTTTTCCGAATTTGATTGAAATTTGTTTTCAAATTCGATTCAAATTTGTTTTTGAATTTGCGTTGATTCGAAGTTAGTTTGCTTTTTTTTTATTTTGAATCGTTATTTCGGATTAGTTTAAATTGTTTCTTTTTGTAATTTGGAAATTCGGATGCATATGAATTTCCTAATAATGAAAAAATTGTTCGAATTTTGATTCGGAATGAAACGTAATGCACATGTCTAAAAAGTTTATAAAATGATGAACTGTCCCTGTCATTAGCTCTTGTTCCCTGTTTAGATGCATTTAATGTTAAGATTAATCTCATATGCCTTATGTTATGAATATTATTAGGTTCATTTGTATATAGTAATAAGATGTATTTGTATTATATTTTATTATGTATTGTTCTTATCTTTAAAGTATTACACGTTTCTTGATATGCGGCCGACTCATTGACTGCCAGCGAGTAGGCATTGCACGATTTGCTAACGTTGCAAGCTTTGTGTGTGGCCAGAAGGCCGCAGCCCACCCCTGCAACTGTATGGGATGGTCTGCGGCTTGTGTCGGACTGGATGCTTGGCTTACTCCTTTGTTTACAATCCATGGCTTGCCGCTATCTTACCATCTAGCCTCTGGTCTTTTCCACCTCGGCCATATGCAATGTATGTTGCAGAACTTAGCCTGGAGGTGCCACTGGAGGGAGCCTTGAGCTTCCTTTCCTCCACTGGGACGCTCGCCCCACTTGTGTGGAGTGCGCATGCGTGACCGGGCAGTGTGTGCACACATTCTACTACGTCCGGGTCAGGTGATGCGGAAGTCATTTACCGCACACCTGATTGGGGTGTGTATATAAGGTTGGTGGAGCCTTACAATATGGCAACTACCTCCATCCATGGGTCCCCTTATCCGGACAACTTTTATCCTATTTTTCTAACCTGGTTAGGTGTGTACCCACTGTCTTTGTTTAGTGGTGTGCTGACAGGGTTGGGATATCTGACTGATTTACCTGAGACCTTTCTGTTTTTACAGACGGTCTGGAATTAACCCCCTTCTTTGGCGTTCTTTGTTCTTGAAGCTTTAATGTTTTGCTTGGAAAAAACGTTCATATGATGAGCTTCTTCCCCGATATAGTGTATGTCCAGTTTAATTAACGCTGGTACAAACTATACTATTCAGGGGTACCTATTTGGAGAGACTATATATACATTTATGATATCCCTAGTCCCTAAATACTTGCTAAATACCCTAAATACATGCTCCTAAAAAGGTAGGCATTTATTATACTCTGCACACCTCAATGCATGGAAAATAGCCGGATATGGGTATAGTTTGCTATTCACCTATATATGTATACACTTTCTCTCTTTACTTACACAGTCTAGGTGTAGTAAACTTCTCTCCCTTCTTGTTGGTAAATATATATATACTTTATATATGTATATATATATGTATATATATATATATATATATATATATATATATATATATTTTTTTTTTTTACTACCTTTTATCTGGCACACCCCCACATACTGCTGGCGGCGCACATTACATGCTGTGTATGTTCTGTTTGCTTTTGAGTGCAGTCTTGGTGCCATCTGCATATCCTAATTAGTTGAGACTTTGTATCTATTATAGTGTACATAGTTATACTGTTTCCAAAAAGTTTTGTAATGGTTTTTCTCTCCTTAGAAAATACACAAGCTCCTGAAGAAGCGATTTTCGCAAAACATGTAGAGCTTAAGATATTGTTACATTATAGGGATCCCAAAGCACCCTCCCCATGTTGAGGGCATGTGGCCGGGTACGGTTCAAGAGGGGGGTGCTCTCTCGCCCCCCCTCTTCTGCAGACTGCAGGCAGCATGCTCGGATAAGAGTCTGGTATGGATTTTGGGGGCCCCCACACCATTTTTTTTTACATTTGGTGCGGGGTTCCCCTGAAAATCCATACCAGACCTGAAGGGACTGATAATTGACTGGGGGGACCCACACCGTTGTTTTAATGATTTTTTATGTATATTGCCAGGATCCGACAATACATTACAGTCGTAAGCAATTTTAAATTATATTTTTTCCTTTTGACATTTTGCTGTGATACTGATATAAACATGGGAAAGAGGCGCTACTTTACACGCAGACTAAGGGGACCCACATGCATGATATATAAAGGAATATTTCATTTTTATTGTCTCACTTTAAGCATTATTAAAATCACTGAAAAAACAGCAATTTTAAAAACATATTTTTGCATTAATACATTGATACAAATTACCACTTTTGATTTTTCACGTTTGTGTCCCATAGACTTTAACGGTGTTTGCACACATTTTTTGTCTGTTCACATGTTCTGGTGCGAACTGAATGAGGGAGGTGTTCCTAATCTATATATAGATATCTATATCTATATATATATATATAGATATATATCTGTATATCTATCTAAATATATATATATATATATATATATATATATATATATATTTACAGTATATATAAAATCAAGGCATTACTTTACAGAGAGTTCCCTCCTGAAACCTTATTTGGAAGATTCATCAAGACTTATCTCTTTGTTTTAAAACAGGAGATTGTTTCCTCAATACTAACTGACATATAGGGAATACTCAGAATATTATCATCTCTACATGAGCTTTATAGCACAATTAAGATATTTTAACATTTGGCTCATTTTATGCTTTAGATTAATATTTTTCAAGATATTGTCATACCGTTTTATCTAGAACTAGTGTTCTGTTAAATTAAATCTAAATCGAGTGCATAACTGAAAGACGTCAAGTGTTATCATTTTTAATTATAAAAGTGTGCTTCATCACTTCAGGCCAAAGTATAACTGTTAACATAGAATTAATCTCTTTTGAAGCATCTTTCCAATGATAAACTAAACCCAGTTGTAAGTTCAAACACCAAAAATGTGATGGAAAATTTTCAATGTAAGATTTTTCATCCTGTTTGAAGGCTTAAAATGTTTTCATTGAAAATTTGCCTGCAGCCATGGTTGTTAAACTGTGTATAATGCAATATACACAGACCACACAAGACAAACAAAGATTTTTTTTTTTTACATGGATTTATTCTGGATATTAACTAATCGTACACATGAAATGAATTCTATCCAAGAACATGCAATAGTAAGTTGGATATGTAGCACTACCCCCGAAGGAGCTGCTGGTTTAGATTTTGGGTTTTGCACGTTACCTTTAAGTTCGTTGTCCAGGGGAGAAAGTCTGTAGAAATTGCTAAGTCCACAAAAGATGTAAAACCTTCAACCGTAGGTTTTATTTTTGCTGCAGAACACTTGTGAAAAAAGTAGAGAGTATAGAGAGAAGGGGAAGGTTCAGGTACGCGGCACAGAATGCACAAAAAGTATTCAAAGTTCCAGTATTCGCCAAGCACTTCTGAGTGGGTATTGCTCACTCGGATAGACCCTGGAATTAATGCACAGACAGTATAGAAACAGTCTCTGCCACAGACTGTCTGAGAACACAGGATAGATAGTCAGGAATCCTCTGCCACAGGATTTCAGTCCCAAACTTCCTGCCTTACAGCAAAAGAGCCTTTAAGCCAATCCGGCGGACTGTAAGACAAATTGCAGAGTGGATCCCTTTCCTTAATGAGGTCACTAGGCCTATCCTGAGACATCAGCTTGGTTCCCTTCTCTAAGAAGCTTCCCCCGCTTGGATGGACAGCTTAGGATCCTTTGTAGAACCATAGACCCTAGCCAGCATAGCAGAGCCTACCTCATAGGAACACAGCCTCGGACCAACGTGATTCCGGGCTGGAATCACGCACACTCACCTCGCGCCAGGAGGGCCACATGGCGAAGGACCCTGAAAAACGGCGTCTGCCCCTTAAGTATCCCTTCCCAGCATGCACAGCGGGGCACCACTTCCACTGGGCTGCTGCCAAGAAGGGTCACTTAACACACCATGGCTCGCCCGAGTTCCAACATAGGCCTGAGGTGGTAACGCCACCTAAAGGCAACAAGGGGGAACTTCTACCGAGCACAACCACAGCCAGAACAGAGGCAATTTTACATAGAATTAACAGAGTCTGAGCCCAACTATGGCTTAGAAGCCCCTAAATTTATAATAGCGCCCACTCATTGGGAGACCAGCGCTACAGATGTATTGGAGTTCTACTGTAGTTTTTCAAAACATTATTGCATAAACATGTTTTTTTGTAATGGACAGTGAATTTGTAGGTCACATATTTCAAATGCTTCCTTTGTAAATACTTTTATTATTACTGTTGTAAAAATGTTATGAAGATGTATTTAATATGTATTGTCATAGTGTCTCTCAGTGTTATTACTCCTGCAGGCCGCTCTAGAGAGCTGACTTGGGCTGGTTGAGTCCCATCTGGTAGTGAAAAACTTCCTGAGGTTGGGGAGAGGTGTTGGCAGAGTGGAGAAATGTCTGCCAGCGAAAGGGCCCCGATGCAATGCACAGACGTTCGTCTGAATGTAATGTGTTCACTCTGCAAGGACATTATCGGTTAGGGGATGTACGCTCATGTGTCTCTGTGTGCCTGATCAACATGTGGCAGGACACGTAGCGTACACCTGCAGATAATCTCCCATCAGCAGGAATGGTAGTATAATCCGGGTATGCGTTGTTTTCTGAAAAAAAATGCAGAATAAGAATTCATGCCAATGGTAAAACAGGAGCTTTTGAATTGATATGGTCAGAGAGAGCGTCCCTGTTTAAAACATACACACTGTCCCTGCCCAGACACGCCTATAAGACTCCCCTAGCCATTATTCATCCTCTTCATCCTCTCATTTCCCCTGGAGGAAGCGATTGGCTGTTGGAGCCATCACTTCCTGTTTGTCATTGCTTTTGTTGTGTCTGACTAAAATCCAAATGCTGTGCTGGGTAGAGGCCAGAAGAGCATGATGCTGAGGACGTAAGCTGCGGTCATCTCTGTTTATATATATATATATTGGTAAATTCATCATTACAGTGCTGCATGTATTTTTGTCTTTTAGCACTATCTAGAGTTTATCATTTTAAATACTAAGAAGGTGGGGGGAAAAAAGAATGTGGGTCAAAAAGAAAACCTTGGGTATCTTCTGATAGGCACGTTCTCTTGCTTCTGAGCAACTTGCTTGTTCCTATGTCCCTTATACAGGGAAGCCAAAACTACAGAATCACCTAAACTGACCGAATATATATATATATTTTTTATACAGGGTATGCAGGATAGGTAGGAGAAGGGGCAAGGTAGCATTTTTAAGAATAGTTAGTGTTAAGCTTTACTACCATTTCACTTCCATCACTACTATGTTATCACATTTATAGTATGTAACCTCAGGAGGCAAAAGTTCCAGTCCTGTTACTCCCATCTGATTATGTTTCACTATTGTGCTTTATAACCCTACCTAACTCTGGACTCTGGACTCCCATGTCTCTTTCCTAGCATTACAACTTCTGTTAACTTTTTTTTATATTCAAACCATTGCCTCAGCTGCAGATATTTCTCCATAAAGTGGCACTGGATGACTGGTTGAGTTTCATGCACCCTTTTTAATGGTTAGTTTACATTTCGTTTTGTTTGCTCTGTGCATCATGGACAGTGTGCATGTGGTGTCAGCTATTCAATTTGACATCCACATCATTTATTTATCCCTTGGTCTAACCGTGATCCTGCCCACTGTATTTTTTACCTGTAACCTTCCAATGTTCTATCCTGCAGATTTTGCATTAAAATAATTTTAGAAATCAAGCACAACATATTATTTTGGAACATCTGAGGTCTTAAGGTGTCAACAAAAGGCATTTTTTTTAACTTTTGGATAGAGTGGAGAGGAATTAGAACCTGTCGGTTTCCATTGCTGCCTGAGCGTCAATGGGGATGTCTCTACAGTATTTGTGCTGTTTACCCTCATTATTGAAAGTGAAAGTAAAAAATAAATCCCAAATTTGGGGTTGACATTGGAACAATTATAAAGGCAAAATCTTCCAGTGGGGAAACTAGTGACACACTGGGATTCCCTCATTTTTAAAAGATTTCCTCTCACTTCTTGTTTTAGCTATGGGACAGAAAGTGAAGGGAAATCTCCTCAATGGAACTCAGATAGCAAAAAACCTGACAGGGGCTATAACACTCCCTCTGGATCAACTGTGGGTATGGAGTTGGGTGTATAGGATTTTACTGTGTTTTTTTATTTTGTTTTTTGTGGTTGAACTGGATGGACTTGTGTCTTTTTTCAACCTGACTAACTATCTACTGTATCCAAAATTAAAAAAAAAAATGTTTTGCCTTTAGTGACACTTCAATTCTAAAATAAGGCAGTCTTAGGGCCGGATTCAGATACTTTGGAGTATCTTTAGGTGGGGCGTACGCAGCCGTAAATTAGGGCACAAGTTCCGTATTCAGAAACCACTTGCGCCCTTAGTTACGGCGGCGTAATGTATGTGTATCGGCATAAGCCCGCCTAATTCAAATGTGGATAATGTGGGCGTGTTTTATGTATATTAACTGTGACCCCGCGTATTTGACGTGTTTTACGAACGGCGCATGCGTCGTTCGTGAAAAATCCCAGTGCGCATGCTCTAAATTACGCCGCAAATCGTCAAAGCTTTAGACATGAATGTAACTTACGTACAGCCCTATTCACGAACGACTTACGCAAACAACGTAACATTTTAAAAACTCGACGCGGGAACGACGTCCATACTTAACATTAGCTACGCCTCATATAGCAGGGGTAACTTTACGCCGGAAAAAGCCTAATGTAAACGACGTAAAAAAATGCGCCGGCCGGACGTACGTTTTTGAATCGGCGTATCTAGCTCATTTGCATATTCCTCGCGTAAATATACGGAAGCGCCACCTAGCGGCCAGCGTAAATATGCAGCCTAAGATACGACGGTGTAAGACACTTACGCCGGTCAGATCTTAGGGAAATCTATGCGTAACTGATTCTATGAATCAGTTGCATAGATACGACGCCGCACACTCAGAGATACGATGGCGTATCCGGAGATACGCCGTCGTATCTCCTTTCTGAATCTGGCCCACAGTGTTTAATGAAATTAAGCAAAATAAGCATCACATATTGCTCCTTCAGGAGACTCATTTGACTTTTTTTTAAATGTTGCTCTCAGTAGCACTTCCATGCACTTAAAGTTAAATTTATGGCTAAAATATTTGCATGTTGTTTTAATTTTGTCACATCCACTCAAATCAAACTAAATCAGGTTTATCCCAAGTAGGAACAATACATTAACAGAATATTCACTTACCTTCAGCTTCCCATCCCTCCTTTTTCCCTTAAGGCCATTTTAGCATTAGGTACTCGTAAGGCCTTTTATTCTATAGAATGACATTACATGATCTATGTCATAAAAAAACATGGTTTTCATATAGCTGGGAACACAACACAAGTATCCCCTTTCCCCACTTTTGTTCACTGTAGCTATTGAGTCCCTGGCAGTAATTACAGTAGGTGAACTCGATATTGTGTCAATCTCGCTCCCTTTCTCGGCGAGATTGACCACCTACGAGCCCCATCGCGGGAGCCAGCGCCGAGCTGGCTTGCCGCGATGGAGACAGAGCCGTCATAGAAGCGACGGGAAATCCGACTTGGATTCCCGCCAATTCTACACGTGTGCGGCGTTTGTTATGAATCCTGAGGGGGAAGTCCCCGCCGGATTTTAAATAAAAATCCGGCATGGGTTCCCCCCTCAGGAGCATACCGGGCCCTTAGGTCTGTTATGGGTTGTAAGGAGAGCCCCCCTACGCCGAAAAAAAACGGCGTAGGGGGTCCCCCTACAATCCATACCAGACCCGTATCCAAAGCACGCTACCCGGCCGGCCAGGAAGGGAGTGGGGACGAGCGAGTGCCCCCCCCCCCTCCTGAGCCGTACCAGGCTGCATGCCCTCAACATGGGGGGGTTGGGTGCTCTGGGGCAGGGGGGCGCACTGTGGCCCCCCACCTCAGAGCACCCTGTCCCCATGTTGATGAGGACAGGGCCCCTTCCCGACAACCCTGGCCGTTGGTTGTTGGGGTATGCGGGCGGGAGGCTTATCGGAATCTGGGAGCCCCCTTTAATAAGGGGGCCCCCAGATACCGGCCCCCCACCCTAAGTGAATGGATATGGGGAACATCGGGAGAAGGAGAGAAGTGAAGAACATGACGTCACAGCACGGAAGAAGAACTCATCACAGCACGGAAGGAGAAGAAGACGTACAGCACGGAAGAAGGCACCGGACACCTGGAGAAGAATCGGGGTGCGCTGAGTCAACAGCGGAGAGCAGCGAACATAGAAGGAGACCCCCGGAGAGTTGAGAAGACCCCCCGGGTAGCAGAGAAGACCCGTCGGGATAGCGGAAGAAGAAGCCCCCCCGCCGAAGACGCCGGAGGAAAGCCGCCGGGGGGTGGGGGATTTTTTAAAAGCGACCCCCCCGGCGGTGGAAGAGAACCAGACAGCGGCCCCCACCCACCCAAAGACGTCAAAGAAGAAGCCCCCCCTGGTAAACAGAGCTAATAAAGAAGACAGGGGGGCCTCCAGAGCAGAAAAATAAATTATTTTAAAAACCCTTGTGTGGTGTGTTTATTAACTTTGACATTTTTCCTCCAGGTGAATGGTTAGGGGTACGATGTACCCCATATCCATTCACTTAGGGTGGGGGGCCGGTATCTGGGGGCTCCCAGATTCCGATAAGCCTCCCGCCCGCATACCCCGACAACCAACGGCCAGGGTTTATCGGGAAGGGGCCCTGTCCTCATCAACATGGGGACAGGGTGCTCTGAGGTGGGGGGGCCGCAGTGCGCCCCCCTGCCCCAGAGCACCCAACCCCCCCATGTTGAGGGCATGCAGCCTGGTACGGCTCAGGAGGGGGGGGGCACTCGCTCGTCCCCACTCCCTTCCTGGCCGGCCGGGTAGCGTGCTTTGGATACGGGTCTGGTATGGATTGTAGGGGGACCCCCTACGCCGTTTTTTTCGGCGTAGGGGGGCTCTCCTTACAACCCATAACAGACCTAAGGGCCCGGTATGCTCCTGAGGGGGGAACCCATGCCGGATTTTTATTTAAAATCCGGCGGGGACTTCCCCCTCAGGATTCATAACAAACGCCGCACACGTGTAGAATTGGCGGGAATCCAAGTCGGATCTCCCGTCGCTTCTATGACGTGCTTGCTGGGATGTGCTGTCACTATTCCAGTGAGTGCGAGATCTCGGCACCACGTCGCCGAGAATCAGCGCGATGCTGTCGTGCTAAAAACACAATATCACAAACACCTACTGTACTGTATTTATTGGCGTATAACACTCACTTTTTTACCCTGAAAATAGAGGGTAAACTGTGCCTGTGTGTTATACGTAGGGGGCTGTGGAAAGTTTTTTTCCTGAAACTTCCCTCTTTAAGTTAGGGCGCGTGTTATAAGCCTGTGCGTGTTATACACCGATAAATACGGTATTTGATAAACTCCGTTAATCAGAAGTATCCCAGTGAGTACATTAAATGAAAGCATATCTTTCTATAGAGATAACATTTTGATATATTTGTCAAATCTGTAGAAATCAGTTGGTACAATTTTGGACATAGTCCAGGAATTTGGATGCTATTCCTGTTCTAAAGTGAATTACAGCAAAACAAATATAATCTCTAAGGATCCTTTACATAGAACTTCAATAGAAACTTTACATTGAAGCTTACAAATGACAAATTTATATATCTAGGAGTGAAGGTACACAATATTTTGTGACTAATCTGGCCCCTGTTATGATAACTTTTAAACACAAAATAGCCAATTGGTCTATAATCTCCCTTACTTTGCTTGATGGAACTAATTCATGTAAAATGATGTGCCTAATTCTCCTGTTTACATTTCTGACTGCATTTTTCAAGAACAAAATTCATTAATCACCTTGTGTATTTGATATGACAAGCTCACCAGATTCTCTCCATCTGTTCTACAATTCTCACTGTCTCAGGAGACTTGGTACTTCCTAATCTGCAGAAATAATACTTGTGTTCCTAATAGGTGATTGTGCAATGGTGACTATTTCCACAGCTGAACAATGCAGATACAGCTACAGTGAACTCTTCTAAGCTATCCTAAATCTTAATATATAGACAATCATTATATGCTACAGATGGGACTTCCATCCTGACAATTTCTCTTAGGCCTACGATCAGTCCATCCGATGAGAACGGTCCGAAGGTCCGATGTCATCGGTTAACTGATGAAGCTGACTGATGATCCGTCGCGCCTACACACCATCAGTTTTAAAGACTGATCGTGTCAGAACGCGGTGACGTAAAACACAACGACGTGCTGAAAAAAACAAAGTTCAATGCTTCCAAGCATGCGTCGACTTGATTTTGAGCATGCGCGGGTTTTTAACCAATGCTTTTGCATACTAACGATCGGTTTTGACCTATTAGTTAGGCATCCATCAGTTAAATTTTAAAGCAAGTTCCTATTATTTTGACCAAAGGTTAACTAACTGATGGGGCCCACACACGATCGGTTTGGACCGATGAAAACGGTCCATCAGACCATTCCCATCGGATGGACCGATCGCGTGTACGCGGCCTTAGATTTTTAAAACAATGTATGATGTTACATTCACAACAACAATTTAGAGTTGCCCCCTCTAACAATCCAATCTTGCACACAATGACAATGGGGTTTATTTTTTAAAACTATAGAGTGAAAAATCTGGTGCAGATGTGCATGGTAGCCAATTTGTTTCTAACTTCAGCTTGTTCAGTTAAGCATTGACAAAAAAACAAACAAACTGGAAGGAAGCTGGTTGGTTTTTATGCAGAGCGGCACCAGATTTTGCACTCTCCAGCTTTAGTAAATCAACCCCAGTATCACTAGGATCTCAGCGACCTAGATTGAGGGTCAAAATGCATACCATTCAGGGGCGGACTGACCATAGGGCACTTCGGGCCCGTGTCCAGTAGGGGGCCCCATGACAGCTTCCTCTTCGATCTACCTGTCAATCACAACTAGCTGACGGGTAGATCGGGTCACGAATCACTGCTTCCTGCTAAGACTGCAGTGTAAACAGACCTCTTGTGATGCACTCCTCAGGCCGGCCCCTCCTCCCCTTCCGTCCACCCCAGGTGCTTGTATTTGTCATCACCTCGGACGCACGAGAAGAGAGGATGGTCCGGCGGGAGGTCTGTTTACAGCCGCTTCCTGCGCTACTCTGCATCTAGGAAGATAAGCTTGTTTGCTGTCCTGGGTCCCTATACAGCATGTGCCCAGCATCCTGAGCACTGCCCCATGCCCTAGAGTCTGTCCATACCCTGCTCTCTCTGCCCCATACCCTGCTATCTGCCCATACCCTGCTCTCTCTCTCTGCCCATACCCTGCTCTCTCTGCCCCATACCCTGCTCTCTCTCTCTCTGCCCCATACCCTGCTCTCTCTCTGCCCCATACCCTGCTCTCTCTCTGCCCCATACCCTGCTATCTGCCCATACCCTGCTCTCTCTCTCTCTGCCCCATAGCCTGCTCTCTCTCTGCCCATACCCTGCTCTCTCTCTGCCCCCTATCCTGCTCTCTCTCTGCCCCATACCCTGCTCTCTCTCTCTCTCTCTCTGCTCCATACCCTGCTCTCTTCCCCATACCCTGCTCTCTCTCTGACCCATACCCTGCTCTCTCTCTCTGCTCCATACCCTGCTCTCTGCCCCATACCCTGCTCTCTCTCTGTCCCATACACTGCTCTCTCTGCCCCATACCCTGCTCTCTTTGTGCCCCACACCCTGCTCTCTTTGTGCCCCATACCCTGCTCTCTTTCTGCCCCAAACCCTGCTCTCTCTGCCCCATACCCTGCTATCTGCACACACCCTGCTCTCTGTCTGCCCCATACCCTGCTATCTGCCCATACCCTGCTATCTGCACATACCCTGCTCTATGTCTGTCCCATGCCCTGCTATCTGCCCATACCCTGTTCTCTGCCCCATGTCCTGATATCTGCCAATACCTTGCTCTCTGCCACATGCCCTGATATATGCCCTATGCCCTGATTTCTGCCCATGCCCTGTTATGTGCCCCCATGCCCTGTTCTTTGCCTCATACTCTGGTGTGTGCCCCTATGCCCTGCTCTGTGCCCCCTTGCCCTGCTTTGTGCCCCCTTGCCCTTCTCTGTTCCCCCTTGCCCTGCTCTGTGCCCCATGCCCTGATGTGTGCCCCCATGCCCTGATGTGTGCCCCCATGCTCTGCTGCCTGCCCCTATGCTCTTCTGTTTGCCCCCATGATGTGCCCTGTGATGTGTCCCATGACCTACTGTGTGCCCTGTGATATGCCCTACTGTGTGCCCCATGATGTGCTCTATGGTGTGCCCCATGATGTGCTCTACGGTGTGCCCCATGATGTGTCCTACTGTGTGCCCCATGCCCTCCTATATGTCCCACTGTGTGCCCAATTACCTCCTTTTGGCCCTGTGATGTGTCCTGGACCCCCATGCCATGCTGTCTGCTCTGTGCCCCCATGCCCTTATGTCTGCCCCATACCCTGCTATTTGCCCACATGCCCTGCTGTCTACCCTATGCCATGCTCTGTGACCCCATGCCCTGATGTCTGCCCCCATGCCCTGATGTATGCCCCATGCCCTTCTCTGTGCCCCCATGACCTGATGTCTGCCCCATGCCCTTCTCTGTGCCCCATGTCCTGATGTCTGCCCCACACCCTGCTCTGTGCCCCATGCCCAGCTATCTGCCCCCATGCCCCTAGGCCCTGCTCCATGCCCCTAGGCCCTAATGTGTGCCCCCATGATGTGTGTGGGTGTGGATTGAGTGTGGGCAGGGATACATGGGGCTACATGATCTCCGGTTGCCGGGGGGGCCCATTGAATTGTCAGTCCGCCCCTGATACCATTCATACATGCATGTAACTTTTCTTTACTGAAATGGAAGCTAAATATTATCAATGCCTGGAACTGTAATTTCTCTTAAATTAGGCATGTGGCTGCTGCCCAGTTTGGTTTAACCTCCCTGGCGGTATTCCCGAGTGTGGCTCGGGGTAAAAATTCAGTACCATTAGCGGCAACACCGAGCCACACTCAGGATTGCATCGCTGGATCCTGGAAAAGGTTACTTACCTTGTCCCTGGGATCCCACAATGTACTCCCGCTTTGTATGGCGGCACGATCTTCCGCCCGATGCAATGTGTGCCCTGGCTTCCATTCCCTGTGAGTGTCGTGACGCAGGGGGGCGAAAACCGGTGGCAAATTTAAAAAGTATAAAGCACAAACATACTGATACATTGTAATCCTATTGGATTACATTACTAAATAAAATAAAATTGACCTTAGTTTGCCCCCAGTGCTTTCTCCAGTAACCTTGCCTGCAGTTTTACTGTACTTTGTGTCTGGAAACTGGAAACGACCAGGGCATCAAAAAAGCGCGCCTTTACCTCAAAAAACGTATATGACCTGCTGGAAAACAGCGACAGCGATACAGAAGCGCTTGCAGGATTTAGTAATAGCGATTCATGGGGAAGTTAGTCATCATAAACGGAAAACGATTTAATCGATGATGCTGCGACTGTGCCCAGTGATGTGCGGACTTGGTGCTCGATTGTTTGCAGTACGGAGCTTGTAGCACCCCCAAGATTCCTGTTTACTGGAGCACCTGGTATCAAAGTGGAGGTTGAAGATGAAAACCTCCTTGGCATACCTCCAACTCTTTTTGACCAATGAGGTTATTGAAAAAAAATGTATGGAGACAAATCGGTACCAGGAGCAACAAGCTGCTACGCATCAGAGGTTTTCAAGGACCAGAAAGTGGTAACCAGTGACCAAAGCGGACATCTGGAAGTTTCTGGGCCTAATAATTCTTCAGGGAGTGGTGGGGAAACCCCTGCAGACGTGGTATTGGACAACCAGCAAATTACTAGTCACTCCTTTTTTTTGCACGGTCATGTCGGAGTACAAATTTTCTCTGATAATGAAGTATTTGCACTTTGAAAATAATGAAGAATTTGATGAGACTTCTAATCCAGCACCAAAACTCAAAAAGATTTGGGAGGTATATCAAATTATTCTGAAAATTTTCCAGCAGACCTATGTACCAAATAGAGACATCAGTATCGACAAATGTCTAATGGCCTACAATGGCCTACAAAGGAAGACTCAGCTGGATACAGTATATGGCATCAAAGAGAGCACGATTGGCATCAAAGAGAGCACGATTTGGCACAAAATCATTTATGCTAGTGAATCGATCACTGGTTACATATGGGGTTCAGTCCTATACACCAGGAAAGGAACCAAATTCAATGAACGATTCAGTAATTATGGAATGGCAACCGCTTCAGTTCTTACTTTGATTGAGCCATTGCTGAATCAGGGCTACTGTGTAACCATAGACAATTTTTACACTTCTCCAGAACTCTATGAGTTCCTTCTACAGAACAAGACGGATGCATATGGGACCTTTGGCAATAAAAAGCTCAAGGCAGGAGAAATAGTTGCCTGGCAGAAAGGCAAAATCATGGCGACTGAGATGGCGCGACAAAAAAGATGAGTACTATTCACAACTAGAGTTGAGCAGACACCTGGATGTTCGGGTTCGGGTCCGAACCCGAACTTTAAAAAAAAAATTGGGTTCTGGAACCCGAACCCGAACTCCGAACCCCATTGTAGTCAATGGGACACTGACTTTTATAAAAAAAAATGCGCGGAGGTCCCCGCAAATTCAATAACCAGACCCTTTAGGTCTGGTATGGATATTAAGGGGAACCCCGCTGTCAATTTAAAAAAAAATGACGTGCGGTTCCCCCTAAATATCCATAACCAGACCCGTCATCCGAGCACGTTGACCTGGCCGGCCCAGAAAAGAGGGGGGACAGAGTGCGCCCCCCTCTCCTGAACCGCACCAGGCCACATGCCCTTAACATGGGGAGGATGTCCCCATGTTGATGGGGACAAGGGTCTCATCCCCACAACCCTTGCCCGGTGGTTGTGGGGGTATGCGGGCGGGAGGCTTATCATAATCTGGAAGACCCCTTTAACAAAGGGGACCCCCAGATCCTGACCCCCCCCTGTGTGAAATGGTAATGGGGTACACTGTACCCCTACCATTTCACGAAGGAAGTGTAAAGTCTTGTAAAAAAAACACACACACACAGTAGAATAAAGTCCTTCATTAATAAAAAATAAAATAAAAAAACTCCAGCGGTGAGAAATCCACTCGTTCCCGGCTTCCTGCGTTGTCCTGATCCAGCGACGGCTGTGGGTGATCTCCAGCGATGAGAACATCCAGCGATGGGTGATCTCCGCTCCAGCGATGAGAAGATCCATTCATCCGGAGCGCAGCTTCCCCGACCTCCTCTCACTGCTGGACACAGCCCAGCGAATGACACGACTGCAGCTGTGACATTACTTATATAGGGGAGGCAGGGCCACCCATCACGTGACCCTGCCCCCTCTGACGTACCCTCTGCTACGTCACTGGGGAAGCCCAGGAAGAGGGAAGACTCTGGGCTTACCCAGTGACGTAGCAGAGGGTGCGTCAGAGGGGGCGGGGTCACGTGACGGGTGGCCCTGCCTCCCCTATATAAGTAATGTCACAGCTGCAGTCGCGTCATTCACTGGGCTGTGTCCAGCGATGAGAGGAGGTCGGCGATGCTGCAGCGCTGGATGGATGGATTTTCTCATTGCTTGAGCAGAGATCACCCGTAACTGGATCTTCTCATCGCTGGAGATCACCCACAGCTGTCGCTGGATCAGGACAATGCAGGAAGCCGGGACCGAGTGGATTTCTCACCGCTGGAGTTTTTTTCTTTTTTTTTTTATTAATAAAGGACTTTATTCTACTGTGTGTGTGTTTTTTTTACAAGACTTTACACTTCCTTCGTGAAATGGTAGGGGTACAGTGTACCCCATTACCATTTCACACAGGGGGGGTCAGGATCTGGGGGTCCCCTTTGTTAAAGGGGTCTTCCAGATTCTGATAAGCCTCCCGCCCGCATACCCCCACAACCACCGGGCAAGGGTTGTGGGGATGAGACCCTTGTCCCCATCAACATGGGGACATCCTCCCCATGTTGAGGGCATGTGGCCTGGTGCGGTTCAGGAGAGGGGGGGCTGAACTCTGCCCCCCTCTTTTCTGCGGCCAGCCAGGTCAACGTGCTCAGATAACGGGTCTGGTTATTGAATTTGCGGGGACCTCCGCACATTTTTTTTCCCGAACTCCAATCCCGGACCCAAACTTTTTTCAATTATTCGGGTTCGGGTCCGGGGTCGGGAAAAACCCAAAGTCCGTACCGAACCCAAACTTTACAGTTCGGGTTCGCTCAACTCTATTCACAACACCTCTACTGTCATGGTACACACAAAAGGTGGAAAAGACATAATGAAACCACAAGTCGTGATGGATTACAACAACACCATGGGAGGTGTTGACAGAGCTGACCAGTCCATGACATTTTATCCAGCGATGAGAAAACAGCAAAAATAATATTACACAATCTTCTTGAACAGTGTTTGTGGAATGCCTTCATTCTGCTAAAAAAAGAGAGACAAGCCTGTGATTCATGCAGACTTTGTTTGGAAAGTTGCCAAACTTATATTTCTCAAGCACCAAACACCAACGAGTGTAAATAGAGCTGGACGTCATGCTGCTGGCATTGTGAACCCGGAACGCCTGACTGGTCGTCACTTTATGGACCACATCCCACCAACGGAAAATAAGTCTCCACCCACAAGGATGTGTGTGGTTTGCTACTCTAAGCATGATGACACTGGAAGGAAAATCAGAAAAGAAACCAGGTTCTATTGTCCTGATTGTGACGTCGGACTTTGTGATGTCCCATGTTTCCAAATTTACTATACCTGGGATGTTTACTGAAGCAATATGACTAGTCATATTGCACCCTTGTTTGGACAAATACAAAATTTTGATTTTTGTTTTGATTGACTAAAATTTTTGTGTTTCAAACTTTATCATACCCGAGATATATGCCTACGTGATAAAATGCCAAATTTCCATTCAAAACAATTGAACCGCTTTCTGCATCTAAAATCTGACATAATTATACTGCAAGGGAGGTTAATAGACATTAGCCATGTGCATACTGAAATATTTTGTTTCGGAATTTTGTCCCAAAAATACATTTATTTAGTTACTCCCAAAATTTGTTTTTATTTATTTAGTTTTGTTAAAAAATGCATTCATCCAAAAATCTGAATTAATTAAGGTCAAATCTGTCATTGAAGGCTTATGGTGTCTGTCGAATGTTCTAAGAAGATTTGACGGAGCACCTAAACTGTACGAAACCGTAATCGTACATTTCCGGTTGAATGTTCCACCTACAAGCTATAGAAGAATTCTAATGTTGTAGGACACTAGTAATAATTATATTTATAAATTATTATTACTAGTCAACCAACATTTGAATTCTTCTATAGCCTATGGGCCGAGCATATGACCAGAAATGTACGATTGCTGCATCGTACAGTTTAGCTGCTTGTCAAATCTTCCTAGAACTTTCGACAGACACCATAAGCCTTCAATGACAGATTCAACGTTTGTATGTTTCTCTCTGCTTCTTTGAATCTTCATCATTCATGTCGAATGGTCTACCCCAACACTGTCTCTATAATTCCGAATCTTTCCTTTATATGTAGAATAATCTAGGACTAATAGAGTTAGGTTAGGAATAGAGTTGAGCGGACACCTGGATGTTCGGGTTCGGCGGGTTTGGCCGAACTTCAGAAAAAAGTCCGGGTTCGGGACCCGAACTTGACCTGAACCCGAACCCGAACCACATAAAAATAAACTTAGAACTGTCCCTGCGCAAAGTGTCATTTCTGAAAGGATAAAAAGTCATTTAAAACCGGCTTTGCGGCTATAATGAACTGTCGGCTTCGGCAATTCAGAGAGGATTCATTCATAAAAAATAAAAAAAATAGCGCGGGGGTTCCCCCAAATTCAATTACCAGGCCCTTCAGGTCTGGAATGAATATTAAGGGGAACCCCGCTGTCAATTTAAAAAAAAAATATGCAAGGTTCCCCCCAAATATCCATTCCAGACCCTTCAGGTCTGGTGTGGATTTTAACCACTTAAGCCCCGGACCAATATGCAGCCTAAAGACCCAAGGTGTTTTTACAGTTCGGGACTGCGTCGCTTTAACAGACAATTGCGCGGTCGTGCGACGTGGCTCCCAAACAAAATTGGCGTCCTTTTTTCCCCACAAATAGAGCTTTCTTTTGGTGGTATTTGATCACATCTGCGGTTTTTAGTTTTTGCGCTATAAACAAAAATAGAGCGACAATTTTGAAAAAAAAGCAATATTTTTTACTTTTTGCTGTAATAAATATCCCCCAAAAACATATATAAAAACATTTTTTTTCCTCAGTTTAGGCCGATACGTATTCTTCTACCTATTTTTAGTAAAAAAAATCGCAATAAGCGTTTATCGATTGGTTTGCGCAAAATTTATAGTGTTTACAAAATAGGGGATAGTTTTATTGCATTTTTATTTTTTATTTTTTTTTTACTACTAATGGCGGCGATCAGCAATTTTTTTCGTGACTGCGACATTATGGCGGACACTTCGGACAATTTTGACACATTTTTGGGACCATTGTCATTTTCACAGCAAAAAATGCATTTAAATTGCATTCTTTATTGTGAAAATGACAGTTGCAGTTTGGGAGTTAACCACAGGTGGCGCTGTAGGAGTTAGGGTGCACCTAGTATGTGTTTACAACTGTTTGGGGGTGTGGCTGTAGGAATGACGTCATCGATCGTGTCTTCCCTATAAAGGGAATGACGCGATCGATGCGCCGCCATAGTGAAGGACGGGGAAGCCGTGTTTACACACGGCTCTCCTCGTTCTTCAGCTCCGGGGAGCGATCGCGACGGAGCGGCTATAAACAAATAGCCGCGCCGTGGTCCCGGATCGCTCCCCGAGCGGACCCGACCTCCGCATGTAGCGGGGGGGGTCCCGATCGGACCCCCCACCCGCTAATAGGCGAGGACGTACCTATACGCCCATGTGCCTGTACGTGCCATATTGTGGACGTATATGTACATGGGGTGGTCCTTAAGTGGTTAAGGGAAACTCCACCCCAAATTTAGAAAAAAAAATGGCGTGGAGTTCCCCCAAAATCCACATCAGACCCTTATCCGAGCACGTTAACCTGGAAAAGAGGGGGGGACAGAATGCGGCCCCCCCTCTCTCCTGAACCATACCAGGCCACATGCCCTCAACATGGGGAGGATGTCCCCATGTTGATGGGGACAAGGGCCTCATCCCCACAACCCTTGCCCGGTGGTTGTGGGGGTCTGCGGGTGGGGGGCTTATCAGAATCTGGAAGACCCCTTTAACAAAGGGGACCCCCAGATCCTGCCCCCCCTATGTGAATTGGTAATGGGGTACATTGTACCTCTACCATTTCACAAAGGAAGTGTAAATTCTTGAAGGGTCTGGAATGGATATTTGGGGGGAACCCCACATCATATTTTTTTTAAATTGAGGGTGGGGTTCCCCTTAATATCCATTCCAGACCTGAAGGGCCTGATAATTGAATTTGGGGGAACCCCCACACTATTTTTTTTTTTTTTTTTCTATGAATGAATCCTCTCTGAATTGCCGAAGCCGACAATTCATTATAGCCGCAAAGCTGACAATTCATTATAGCCGCAAAACCGGTTTTAAATGACTTTTTTTTTCCTTTCAGAAATGACACTTTGTGCAGTGCCATTACATAGCCGAACTCCGAACCCGAACCCGAACTTTCAGCAAATTTTTCGGGTTCGGGTCCAAAAAAAAACAAAGTTCGGTACGAACCTGAACTTTACAGTTCGGGTTCGCTCAACCCTAGTTAGGAACATTCGACCACAGGTTCGGTAGACACAGATTGCTATTGTCAGCGTCATGTCGAATCTCCTATCTATATCGAACTGTTGTAGCAACGAAAATGAAAATAAAGCTTGTTTTGTCAGATCTTTCGGATTTCGGATTCTGCATGTTTGTTTTTGTTTGTTAAAATGATAACAAAAATACCAGAATTTCGGACGAAAATGCATTCGGACGAAAACGAATGCACATGTCTAATAGCAGCCTCTGACATAGATTGATGAAGAACAATGTCTATCTTTCAGCTAGTCCACATACTGTTAATTTCCAGGTTTTAAGGTGTGCTATCTCAGGAAGGACTTCCAGACTTGATGGAGCCAGACTGAAAGTCATTTTCTGGTTCCTATTTTTATATCATTATTGTAACAAGCTTTCATGGGACTATTTTGCCAGGAAAACTGTAGTTCATAATTGGACATCTAACCAGGTTGTATATACTGTATTAATGCTTTAAAAAATGCCGGTAAAAAAATCTGCTTCCTCTTTATAGAGTTATAAAGCTTGTGGCCATCCTAATAGATTTAATACAATTTGAGTGTGCTAAGTGGGCCAGATTCACGTAGCCGCGCGGCGGCGTAACGTATCCCCTTTACGTTACACCGCTGCAAGTTTTCAGCGTAAGTGCTTGATTCACAAAGCACTTAACTGTAAACTTGCGGCGGTGTAATGTAAAGTCGTCCGGCGCAAGCCCGCCTAATTCAAATGGGGCGTGCTCCATGTAAATTAGGCGCGCTCCCGCACCGAACGTTCTGCGCATGCTCCGTTAGGAAATTTCCTGCCGTGCTTTGCACGAAATTACGGCGCCCCGACGTGTTTTTTGAACGGCGACGTGCGTAACATAATTTTGTGTTCCCGGACGTCTTACGCAAAAAAAAAAAAAAATTTGACGCGGGAACGACAGCCATACTTTAACATGGAGGAGTAATTTTACCCCATGTAAATAGCACTCTTAACTTTACGACGTGAAAAACCAACGTAAGAGAATGCGACGAACGCGCGTACCTTCGTGGATCGCCGTAATCAGCTAATTTGCATACCCAACGCTGGAAAACGACGCAAACTCCACCCAGCGGCCGCCGGAGAATTACACCTAAGATCCGAAGGCGTACAAAGCCGTACGCCTGTCGGATCTTAGCCAAAAGCCGTTGTATCTTTGTTTGTGAATGGCAAATAAAGATACAACGCAGCAAATTTGAAACTACGCCGGAGTATCAGCAGATACTCCGGCGTACTTTTTCGGTGAATCTGGCCCAGTATTCCCAAACATCCTAAATTGTAATTAAAGATGTACAAAAGTGAAAGCAGATTGCTTGCTTGCTTATTTGACCTGATAGCACAATACTTGAAAAAATCTAAAGTGAGTAGTCAGCAGACAGACTGAAAAGGGCCATGGGACAGGTTCCAATAGTCTATATTTTTTTTTTTATTCCTAGCAACAAACTAAAAAACAGAACAAAAACAAAAAAGTGACAGTATTAGCATATCCAGCTTCATCTGGACAAAATAAAAAGGAACAAACAACAACAAAACTTTAAAAGCAAATCCTATTAAATATAAGAGCACAATCTTTAAAATTCTAATGCCTTGTCCCCAACTGGTTGAAACTTTGACAAACATTCTCTGGCATATGCGTGAAAAAAATCCTATGGGATAATGTGTTAGTTATTTTTGTCCATTCCTGCTGTAGTTTAACATATGGATAAAGCTGGAATTAGGTTGAAAATCTGTCTTGATTTTCTATAAGCAATAAACGTTTCTATTAAGATGACAGCACAGAAACAGATGCCAACCTTCAAGGCCAATCATGAATATCTGTTAATGTGAAAAAAGCACTACAGCAGGCTGAGCAGGGCATGAACTGGCAAACAGAATTGCAGAGCACTCAGAACTCAAAGGAATTAATTATCTTATGGTCAGTAAGCAAGATCGTCATTAGTTGTCAAATTAAGATCTTTGCAGAAATGAAAATATAGCATTTTCATAAACAAGAACTTGACCCTATAAAGAATAAAAACTCACAGTAAATTGTGCCTTTCCATGTCTAGTTAGACACTGAAAATATTGGAGTTTTGTAGCACAAACTGATGTTTTTGAACATTCATTTTTTTAAATGGGTAAACAACAAAAAATGTGAAACTTTTTTTTTTAATTTGTGATTGAAAACTACTTGATGCAGATGTGTATGGCAGCCACTCAGTTTCTAACTTCAGCTTGTTCATGGAAACAATGAAAGCTGAATGGTTTTTATGCCCATGCACCAGCAGATTTTGCACTTAAATCAACCCCAACGTGCCAACTTTTGGTTCCAGTGCCTAATGCAATGGCTGCAAAAAAGGAGAGCTTGTGCACTGCCAGAGTTATAGGGAGGATAAAAACTCACCACTTCAAATAATTGATCATCAGGGTTATCTGCCAATCCCAGATGGACACATTTCTGGTCAAGAACCATAACATCTCCTGTTCATGGAGGAAGTACACACATGGCAACAAGTCCTATAACCAGATCAAGAGACTCACCACATAAGACCCAGTCTATGATGATACATCAGAGGCCCCATCATCAGAGGATGAAGCTGGCTCTACACAAAACCATGCTAAAATTGCAAAGTGACTCTTCACCACATTTAATAAGCTCTGAGATACATTTTCTGGCAAATTGAATAGCCTGTTTTATTTTAGTCAATCAATCTCAAAGCCTCTAAATTCTGAAACCACACCACCTGAGAGAGACTAAATAGTACAGTGATGCTTCCACCCCAATTGGTCACTGGCCTATGTCACCAAAGGCTAACGCACCACCTACATCCCTCACAAAGAACATTCAGTGTTGACCTGCATCAGATTTTCCAATCAGAAAAATATGTAGAAGAATACGTATCGGCCTAAACTGAGGAATTTTTTTTTTATATATATTTTTGGGGGATATTTATTATAGCAAAAAGTAAAAAATATTTTTTTTTTTCAAAATTGTCGCTCTATTTTTGCTTATAGCGCAAAAACTAAAAACTGCAGAGGTGATCAAATACCACCAAAAGAAAGCTCAATTTTTGGGAAAAAAAGGACACCACGCAATTGTCAGTTAAAGCGACACAGTGCTGAATCACAAAAAGTGGCCCGGTCATTGACCAGCAATATGGCCTGGGGCTGAAGTGGTTAAAACAGCAGACTTTGAGATTGATTTACTAAAGGCAAATATACTGTGCACTGCATGTGCACTTGCTTCAGAACTTAGTAAATGAGGTAAAATGTCACTTTGCAAAGCATACAAAATCACGTGCACTGCAATTAAAGTGCTCTTGCAGTGCATAGTATGATTGCCTTTAGTAAATAAACCTCAAAGGGCAGTGGCTCTCGATCTGGAGGGAAGCTCTAAAATAAGGGAAAGCTCTGCTGATTTCTATTATCCAATCATGTGAACTATAAACATAAATGCATTTTTTTTTATTTTCCTTGTATGCAATTTAGTATTCTTTGCAAAGTGACATTTTACCTCATTTACCAAGCTCTGGAGCAAGTGCACAGTATATTTGCCTTTAGTAATTAAATCCCAAAACCAATCAACTGCAATGGTCACCTCCGTATCAGTGATCAAGTAATATACTGTAGTTTAGTGTAGAGTCACCTATAGCGGTCCTATTTCCTATGTCAAGTCAAAAAAGCCTGGGGGTGTGGCTAGCGTGCAAGGCTGATGGGCACTTAGTCCTGGAGCTCCATTAAGTGGCTATAGATTGTGGCTCCAAGTGATGCTGACAGGCTTCAATTCTGCCCCAAACCAGAGTGGCCTGGTTCACCATCCAAGCAGCAGCATGACCCACAAAAGAAAATAGCAACCATGGCTGAGGAAGCTCACGGCTTTCTTCCATAGACCAAGAGAACAGGCAAGATGGCCTTGGATTACCCTCCTCCTCACAAGGCAGCACACAGTCACCACCAGCATCCTGATCCGGAGGCTTTTCCTTCCATGGCTCTCCTCACTTTTCAAGAAAGTGAAAAAAAATGTAAAAAAACATACAGACACAGTTGGGATAAAAAAAAATAAAAAAAATATTCCAGCGATGTAATACAGTCTGTCCAGCGTTGTTCTCGTTGTGATCTGCAGTCTCCACTCCACATGAAACCCCCTTGACGTAAGATGGGGCAGGGTCACCCGTCCACATCATAGGGTAAGCCCCGGTTTTCCCAGGCAAGCAGGGAATACCCAATGACGTGGGGTTGACCCTATGATGTGAACGGGTGACCCCACCCCCTCTTACATCATAGGGGTTTACTCATTGATGTGTATTCCTTTATTTTTATGAGGTGAGAGTTCTGTGAGACTAGCCCTATTGGATATTAAGGAATATTTATAACAGGTGCTCTGTGGGGTTTTGTATGGACTTACACCAACATATTCTTGCCATTTCATGTTTTAGATGCGTTTTCTGAACTTTTATTCTCTTTGAAGAATGTTATATATCTATTGACTTTTTTTGGTCTTTTACATATTTATATATTTTGCACCTTTTTATTATATTCCAGATATTCATCTCTTTTGGGATATTTACATATTTTGCACTTTATTCTTTATATATTTTGCACTTTACTACTCCCTCTGGGATTTTTTTTCAGTGTTTTAGTGATTATATTTTACCGTGCAAGATCAATTTATATCAATTTAATAACTGGGTCAGGATTGGTATAGACAGAAAGCAGAGACAATGTTGCGCTGGTGTGGTGGTGATCAGGAACATCATAACTAGTGTGTATGTAATCAGTGACAATATTACTGATGTGATGATAATCAGGGACAATATGACTGGTGTGGCAATGATCATGGATAATATGACTAGTGTGGCAATGATCACAGACATTTTGAGTGGTGTGGAGGTAATTGGTGACACTATGATGGTGACAGCCATAAGGAAAAATATGAGTGATGTGGCAGTGATCAGGGACACTGGGACTGGTGTGGTGATGATCATGGACACTGTGACTGCAGTGGAGGTTATCAGGGACACTGTAGCTGGTGTGGTGGTGATCAAGGATTCTGTAACTACTGTGTCATGTGTTAAGGGATGCTGTAACTGGTGTGGTGGTAATCATGGACACTGTAACTGGTGTGGCACTGATCAGGAACACTGTAACTTCACTATGTGCTGTCTCAAGGTATTAAAGCAAGTAATTTTGAGGATGTGTGGAGGTTCACTTTTGGATATTGAGTGTAATGTGTACATAGAAAAATCTGACGCATATTATATTTGTTTTATACCAACTGCTGTGTTTGACAAAAGAGCTCATTTAAAGCAGTGCATTAGCTTACTGCAAATTAACATTTCTTGTCTCTTAAAAAATATCACTATTGATATAATTTTTATAGCATACAAAAATGCACAGTTTGCACTTTATATACAGTATAAAAAATGAAATATTTGATACTTGTTACTTTGGCTGAATCCAAAGTCACCCAGAGAGATAGACCAGCAATTGCTTTCCTTGCTGTATTAGGATGCTGTGTTTTCAAAGACCCTTGTACAAAAGTCATTTTCACCAGCCCACTTATTATAATTAAAAGATGATTGCGGGATAGAATAATCCAATAAAGGTGCAGCAAAGCTGCCACATTCCAAACATTGTACTGGTAGATCTAATTATCACAGTCAAATGGTTATGCCACATTGGCCGCTATACTTAAGTGCGTACCTTTAATTAGCTGATGCACTAAAGCAAGTCTAATGATGTTTGAAAGGGGTAGATTAATAATCCTTCCCATGATGCCATTAGCAAATCAGTAATTTATCTGAGTGATTATTCCATGAATAAAATGTTAAACTCATTATATGAAGATGTGCTACCCCCACTAACAATAAGTGTATTTCATTGAATTAAATATTTATTAAAATTACAGCTGATTATTTAACATTATTACAACTGAGGTCAAGTGTATACAAATGAATTATAAAAACCTCTACTCTGAAATCTGCCACTTTATAAAAAGTGTAAATAATATAAAATGCATATGTAGACTGTACAGCGCAACTTTAATTTTAAAAGGACTGTATAGTTATTTTGCATATATGTTTATTTCTTCATTTAAAATGGGCAGGGCTACAACCTTTTTTTGCAGCAAGGGAAGTGCTGGAGGAGGAAGTCTCCAGCAAGGGAAGTGCTGGAGGAGTAACATTATGCAGCAAGGAAAGTGCTGTAGGAGTGAAAGAAAATGGGTCTTATGCAAGTGTTTGTACTGGAGTGTATATACAGGAGTGTATATAGCAGTCCCAAGCAAGTTACACACATTTTTCTGGGCATCCCTTAACTTCCCTTTCCTGTCCAAGTTCAATCCCCTCAAAATTAAAAATAAAAATAAAGCTAACAGACTGTTCTTTGTCTCTGAGTGCCTAGAAGATGGATGCTGGGCTGGGTGACAGGTGAACCACAACATTCAGCAACCATGGGGGTATGGCTACACCTTCTTAATCAAAGGCTTTCTCCAGCCTTTAGGACTACTTTAAGGCATTTGTGATTTGCTGACCCTGTTTCTCAATTTTTCAATTTCATTAATTTCAATACATTTATAAAATACAATAAGCATAGGTGTGTGCAGCCTATGGTATTATGGTGTGCTCCACAATGTTCAAACTCACATTCATATGTGTATATATATATATATATATATATATATATATATATATATATATATATATATATCTCACAAACGTAAGTACACACCCCACGTTTGTGTAAATATGTGACAACACTGAAGAAATTACACTTAGCCACAATCTAAAGAAGTAATACAGCTTGCATAACAGTCTAAATTTGCTGCATATATAGACACAGATAGAGAATCTTGGACATAAGATTCATATTACAGTTTGTTTTTCTAAAAACTAATCTTCTTTCAGTTGTCAAATTGTAAAATATTTTGGTGCAACCTACGTACGTATACAGTAGTGATGATCATCCCATCTAGCAACCAATATGCATACTGTTCAGTTTAATGTTATCCCACTAGAGTACATGCACAAGAAATTTCCAGAAACCTAAGAGGGGGGTCTCAAGGTTTTGACTGTCTGGGGGCCTCCACAGAGTTTAATTCTAAACTGGCTTGTAAAGCATTGCACCTGTGATCAGCAGATCATGGGTGCAATGCCAGGCTCTTGCAGACAATGGGCTAGATTCAGTAAGAATCGCCTAACTTTACGCCGCCGTAACTTTGAGAGGCGAGTCCCGAATATTGAAAGAATTTGCGCCCGAAGTTACGGTGGCGTAGCGTATATGGGCCGGCGTAAGCCCGCCTAATTCAAAATAGGCTGGTAGGGGGCGTGTTGTATGCTAATTAATTGTGACCCCACTTAATTGACGCTTTTAACGAATGGTGCATGCGCCATCCGTGAAAGTATCCCAGTGCGCATGCTCGAAATCACGCCGCAAATAGTCAATGCTTTCGACGTGAACGTAACTTACGCACAGCCCTATTCGCATACGACTTATGCAAACGACGTAAACAACGCAAAATTCGGCACTGTCCCGACGCTAATACTTAACATTGGCTACACCTCATATAGCAGGGTAACTTTACGCCAGAAAAAGCCCTACGTAAACGACGTAAAACAATGCACCGGACGCGCGTACGTTTCTGAATCAGCGTATCTAGCTCATTTGCATATTCTACGGGGAAATCAATGGAAGCGCCACCTAGCGGCCAGCGTAACTATGCACCCTAAGATACGACGGCGTAGGAGACTTACGCCGCTCGTATCTAGGCAACATTGAGGCGTATCTGATTCTATGAATCAGGCGCCGAGATGCGACGGCCCACATTCGGAGTTACAACAGCGTATCTGGAGATACGCCAACGTAACTACTTTATGAATCTAGCCCAATCAGTGCAGATATCTGCTTGTACCTCCTGTATGGACACACAGTTACGGAAGTGCAGGAAGAGTCCATGAACTCTGGAGATGCTTACCAATTAGAAACCATCTGCCACGGCAGAAGACTTTTAGTTTATTCAATCAAAGAACTCTGTAAGACCCGGTTCACACTGGCGCGACTCGTCAGGCGACACAGCCGCCTGACAAGTCGCGTCCCATTGTAGTGAATAGAACCGTTCTAATAGGAGCGACGCGAGTCGCTCCGACTTAGAAAAAGGTTCTTGTACTACTTCGGGGGCGACTCGGGGCGATTTGCATTGACTTCTATACAGAAGTCATTTTGCAAATCGCCTTGGAAGTCGTTTTCAGGTCGCCTGGCCAAGTCGCCCCCGAAGTCGTGCCGCCCCTGTGTGAACCGGCTCTAAATGAAAGATGTGGCTGTGTGGGCAGAGCCCCACACAGTTTCACTGTTTTTAAAATGTGATGGCAGTTGCGAGGGGAACCTTTAAAAGGCAGCATTAAAAAGCACCAATTTTAAAGGGAAAGGTAGAAATTGGGGCCCGGATTCTCAGAGACTTACGACGGCGTATCTGTAGATACGCCGTCATAAGTCCGAATTTGCGCTGTCGTATATTTAAGTGTATTCTGGAAACCAGATACGCTTAAATTCGGCCAAGATACGAGCGGCGTAAGTCTCCTACGCCGTTGTATCTTGGGTGCATATTTACGCTGGCCGCTAGGTGGCGCTTCCATTGATTTCTGAGTCGAATATGTAAATGAGCAAGATATGCTGATTCTCGAATGTACGTACGTACGTACGTACGTCCGTCGCAATTAGTTACGCAGCTTACGTAAGACATACGCCGGCGTAAAGATAAAGCTGCTCTCTAGGTGGCGCAGCCCATGCAAGGTATGGACGTCGGAACAAGCGTATCTTATGTTCACGTCACAGGCATTGAGCCGGTGTATCTTAGGGCATAAATGTGACGTGATACTGAGCATGCACGCGCATGCGCCGTTCGTTCGGCCATGCATCTACATGGGGTCACGCTTAATTTAAATACAACACGCCCACGACCTGCCTACTTTGAAATACGTGCGCTTACGCCGGCCCATTTACGCTACACCGCCATAACTTAGGACGCAAGTGCTTTGTGAATACTGCACTTGCCTCTCTAAGTTGCGGAGGCGTAGCGTAAATAAGATACGCTACGCCCGCACAAAGTTACGCCGCCCTACGTGAATCTGGGCCTGGGAGTTTAAAGGTGCATATTGATCAATTAAAAAACAAACAAAACATTGTAAATTGGATTTAATAAACATCATTAAAATTGTAAATGTTAAACCAACATGAATAATTCATACAGTCATGGTACAAAAGTTTTTTTACTCTACATTTTTCACCAAAATCATGGCTTCCTCAGGACTTTCCACAAGACTTTATGAACAATATCACCAAATGTACACATGACTCCAGAAGACTAGCAAGACCCTCAAACAGATATCCAAGCACAGTATCAGTGTGTCATATAGAGGGCAAGTCTTTTATTGAGCCTAGTTTCCAGCATATAGTCATGGACAAGGGAGAAGTTCAACAAACAATCTTGTCACTAATAGGGAGATAGATATTTCAAAGCTAATGTACAGCTTGATAGAAGAAAGAGCTGTTTTCTCACATTGTTCACAATACGTCAATATGAGACAAGGGGTTCCCTCTTCCCCATATACCACAGCAGTCCAAACACGGAAAAGTAGATTCAAACAGGCTGGTAATGCCTTTGAAAGAAGATACTCTCCTGAAACCAAAAGACTGTGTCATGCAGACATCAAACAGGGTGAGTGGCCATTTCGCTTTAAAATGTCTACATTATGGGGAAGTGGTGCATGAAAATGAGACCTCATATCCTTGGTTAAACCAAAATTTAAAAAAGCACAATTATTTTAAATAACATTCTTGTCGAATGCCTTAAACCTGCAAAGCTGTCCATAAAGTGACACTTGTAGGATGTACTCCAGCAAAAGTGAAAAAAAAAAAAAAAAATACCGCTAAATGTTTGTTAACAAAGTGGCTGGGGATCCTTGGTGACACTGCCCACAAATAGATATGATTATATTTGATTAATGACATCAGCCAGCATCCCTGGCTACATTTTTGACATTCAACAAATGGTTGGGGAACTGTCATTTGAGACAGAAGTATGACTGTAAAGGATTGAAGTGGCACTGGTCTTTGTGTTTGTGCTGACATGTCAGGGGGTGTTGCTTATCATGATTGGTTATGGATCTAGACACACTGGATGGCATGATTGACTATGGGTTATTTTCTTATTTTTCCAATGGTAACTGTGCTTTCATTTACTTGTTTTATAATGCCTTATCTTGCATGTAAAGTTTCACACAAGTACAATTTATTTTAACACCTTCCCGCCAGGCCTATAGCAGAATGACAGTTGGGGCAGGGACTCCATTGTCCTGACTTGAGATCATATGATGTCCTTCAGAGCAAGCCGCTTGTGCACCCCCCCCCATGTCATAGGCTCTTTATCACATAATTAGATGTCCAATCACAGCTGATCAGCTTAAATAGGAAGCGCCAGTTATTCCACTTCTCACAGTGACAGGGCGTGAGTAGAGGAGAGGCAATAAGTGGCTCTCCTGACAGTGGGAGGGCATAAATTATCATTACAGTTCCATCAGCGATGCCAACCTGTGCCCACCAGTGATGCTCAACTGTGAGGACAATAAGTGCCCATCAGTAATGCCAATCAGTGCCCATCAGTGCTCCATTTCAGTGTCCATCAGTGATGCCTATCAGTGCCTCCCATCAGTGCCGCCTGTCAGTGCCCATAAAGGCTACTTATCAGTGCCACCTATCAGTGTCCATCAGTGCTGCATATCAGTGCCACCTATCAGTGCCCATCACTGCTGCATATTAGTACCTCCTCATCAATGCCCATCAGTGCCACCTCATCAGTGCTGCCTCATCAGTGCCCATCAGTGCAGCCTCATCCGTTATGGTGATAAAATACTTATTTACAACATTTTGTAATAGAAACTAAGATTTTTTTTTCAAAATTGTCAGTCTTTTTTAATTTGTTTACCAAAAAAATAAAAAACCATGTGGTTATAAATACAACCAAAGGAAAGCTCTATCAGCCACAAAAAAATATATATAAAAAAATGGTACAGTATTGCATAACTGCAATTGTCATTTACAGTGTAAAGATGAAAATTGGCCTGGCAGGAAGGGGGTGAAAGTGCCCAGTATTGAAGTGTTTAAAAGTGAATTGTAAAAAAAAAATGAAATCTCCTGGAATACCTGTTGCTTTGTTTATACCTTGCCAACAGCAATGTGGCCAGAAGCTGTCATTTGGTGCAGGCATTAATACTGCCACTAAATAAATGAGTTCCAGGAGCAGCAGCCAGAAATTTGGGTGGATGGGAAGGCAAATTGGCCTTGCCATTTAGGTTGTTCATTTGGTGAACTGTGAAAAGCTTGTTTAAGTTGAACTCATGGTTGACCCAAACCTGTAGCTCAGTATATGACAAAAAATACTGTATATGAAAATGTATTGCCTGGCAAAAATCTACAAAGCATCAGGTACATTTTAAGTCTGTATTATCAGGTACAGTGTAGAGCACCACTGCAGTTAAGTGGAATGCATCTGATCAAACAACAGCAAACTAAAATGGTTGCTGTGGTTTTTTGGACTATCATCCTTGTCCTTTTCACTTTGGGGGAAATTGATTAAAACTGATGTACACAGAATGTAATGCAGTTGCACACAGAGCCATCAGTGTTCTGAGTTTTATAGTCAAAGCTTAATTGAACAAGCTAAAGTTATAAGTTGATTGGTTATTATGCAGAGTTGCACCCGATTCTGTGTGCACCCGTTTTTAGGCCCCATACACACGATAGAATCCATCCCGCTGAAATTTATCCGCGGATCGGTTTCAGCGGATCGACGGATTTATCTGTTGATCCGCTGGAACGTACACACTAGCGCCCAAAAATCTCCGCGAACCAGAACGTATGCAACGTAAACCACGTAAGACGTCACTATAAAGGGGAAGACCAAAGTCAACGGCGCCGCCCTCTGTTCCGCTTTTGCTAGTTCCGTGTGACCGCGTGCTAGTGAAGGTTTGGTTAGAGCCGATTCGTGCTTTTCATTCTCCGCGTTTTGACAGTAGGTATTCTCGGGTTCAGTGCGTTTGCTTGCGGGTTTGCAGTTGGCATTCGGGCACAGGCTTTCAGCACGTTTCCGCGTACTGTGCGCTCGTATCTGTGTGTCGTGCGGGCTTAGCAGGTTGTGCTGGATTTGCGCGTGCTTTCTGTTGGAGTGTGTTCTTGACTGACCAGCCGGCCGGTTTGAATCCATGATGGAGCAGCAGCGTCGATTCTCGCGAATTGGTGCTGGTTATGGGATTGCTTCTGGACAGGCTCAGCGAATCAGTTGTTTGGCCAGGAACAGTGGGAGGAGGCGTTTCTGGGCCAAGAATTGGTTGCGCCAGCGTGACCAGTTTTCTCATATGCCTCTGCTTAGGGAACTCCAGGAGAATAATCCGGATGATTTTCGGAATTTTCTCCGCATGACGGACCCCGTATTCAACCGTCTGCTGGATCTTCTGTCCCCCTATATCACGAGGCAGGACACTGTGATGCGCGATGCCATCACGGCCGAGCAGAGGCTTATTGCCACGTTGCGGTACCTGGCGAATGGGAGGAGCCTGCAGGACCTCAAGTTCTCGACAGGCATCTCTCCCCAGTCACTTGGGGTCATCATACCGGAGACGTGTACTGCCATCATACATGTTCTGCAGGAGGAGTATCTTAAGGTAAGTTCCCTAATTTGAACAACACAAATTTTTTTTTTTAAAAGTGTGAGAAAGTCAATTTTTTTTTCTTCCCTAATAACCATGAGATTGTAATCTGCTGTGTGTGGGATGTTCCCTTTTCTCCCCATGCATGTTGTTATCGTTTATACATGTTTGTTTTGGGCCTAGCTGCATATTTTGTCCTTACCCACCATAAACCTGTCCAGCATGCTTTCCTAGGCCCAAACCCACCTAGCCTAAATTGTTGGTTATTTTTTGGATAATCAATTGTAGCTCTGACCCTCCCCCCCCCCAAAATAGTTTCTTGCTCTATCATCAGAGGGATGTGGAGTCTGATAATTAAGTGGGTCTATATTTTGACAAAAAATAAATCACTTCACAATGCTTGTGTGAAATGTGAATCCTGTTGTTCATGTTGCACAATGATGGATTTTAGATTATGTTTGCAATGTTTATGTGCCAAAGTAGTAAATCTCATTTTTTGTTTGTCCCCACAGCTACCCTCCACCCCACAGGAATGGCAGTCTGTGGCTTCCCAATTTGCCCAGCGGTGGGATTTTCCTAACTGCGGTGGAGCAATAGATGGGAAACACGTCCGCATTGTGCCCCCACGCCACTCGGGGTCCTACTATTTTAACTACAAGGGTTATCATAGTATTGTGTTGATGGCGGTGGTGTCGGCACAGTATGAGTTTCTATATGTGGACGTGGGGAAGAACGGCCGGATGTCAGATGGGGGAGTGTTCTCACGGACTGAATTCTACGATCGTCTCCAAACTGGTGATCTGGCACTGCCACCAGATGAAGACAATGTGGAAGGACTTCCGTTTGTGTTCCTAGCGGACGAGGCTTTCGGGCTTGGACCTCACCTAATGCGGCCTTTTCCCCAGAGGACCCTCACCTCAGAGAGGAGTGTGTTTAATTATCGGTTGTCCAGGGCTCGGAGGGTAGTCGAGAATGCCTTTGGGATCCTCAGCAACCGGTTCCGCCTGTTCCTGACATCGATACATTTGGCGGAATATAAATTGAACACCGTTGTATTTGCCTGCTGCATTTTGCACAACTTTTTACGCAGGCATTCCCAGACGTACCTATCAGACAGCGTTTCTGAGGCAAGACTACTCTCAGATCCTCTCCCTGGGCTGGTCACTGGTCGCGCTGGCATTGGCACCCAATCTGCTCGTGAGGTACGCGACAAATATGTTGAGTACTTCATGGGTCGGGGGGCCATTGCTATGCCAGATCATATTTCTTTCTAATTTGGCCCCCCAAAGAAAGGAATATTCACAGAAAAAATAAATAATTAGACCATTGGACTTTATACAGTTGTTTGTCATTACTGCTTTTTGTATTTTTTTCTGTCTTCCTGGTTAGCCCAAAAAATAGTGCACTTCTAGTGCCAAATGTAGGGTTCAGGTTTTAGTAAATAAACACAATTGCACATTATTCACTCATCTCCAAACTGGGTATTCAGCATCTTAAATAATCAAGCCACTCCTTGTAATGTTTTTAAACCAACTTTTTTTATTGTCAGTTTTTTCCGGGTTTTTTGCAAAAACTTTTTTTTTTGCTCTTAAACATGCCAACATTTTTAATTTTCACGTTTATTTTTTTTTTTTATTTTTTTTATTAACCACTTTAGCCCCGGGCCTGTTTTTCAGAGTCGGTGTTTACGAGACAAAACCATTTTTTTTTGCTAGAAAATTACTTAAAACCCCCAAACATTATATATTTTTTTTTTCTAACACCCTAGAGAATAAAATGGAAGTCATTGCAATACTTTTTGTCACACCGTATTTGCGCAGCGGTCTTACAAGCGCACTTTTTTTTGAAAAAAATCACTTTTTTAAATGAAAAAATAAGACAACAATAAATTTGGCCCAATTTTTTTATATATTGTGAAAGATAATGTTACGCCGAGTAAAATGATACCCAACATGTCACGCTTAAAAATTTCGCCCGCTCGTGGCATGGTGTCAAACTTTTACCCTTAAAAATCTTGATAGGCGACGTTTAAAAAATTCTACAGGTTGCATTTTTTGAGTTACAGAGTAGGCCTAGGGCTAAAATTAATGCTCTCGCTCTAACGATCGCGGCGATACCTCACTTGTGTGGTTTGAATACCGTTTTCATATGTCGGCGCTACTCGCGTATACGTTCGCTTCTACGCGCGAGCTCGTCGGGACGGGGCGCTTTAAAACATTTTTTTTTTGCTTTTCGCATTTATTTTTATTTATTTTACAATTTTTAACACTGAAAAAAAAATAAAAAAAAAAATTATCACTTTTATTCCTATTACAAGGAATGTAAACATCCCTTGTAATAGAAAAAAGCATGACAGGTCCTCTTAAATATGAGATCTGGGGTCAAAAAGACCTCAGATCTCATATTTAGGCTTAAATGCAAAAAAAAAAAAAAAAATTTGGAAATGTCATTTTTTCAAATGACAAAAAAAAAAATGTTTCTTTAAGACGCTGGGCGGGACTGACGTTTTGACGTCACTTCCGCCCAGCGGAGCTATGGGGACGGGCGAAGGAGATTTTTCCTTCAGTCTCGTCCCCGCTCACCATCCGGATGGTCGCGATCTCCTCCGCCGCTACCGACGGCTCCGGTAAGCGGCGGAGGGCGCGGAACAGCGGCGGGAGGGGGGGGGGGCCCCTCTCCCGCCACCGATAACGGCGATCTCGCGGCGGATTCGCCGCGGAGACCGCCATTATCGTTAACACGGCCGCCCACAGAAGAGATGAATATCTCGATTGTGGCAGCAGCTGCTACCGTTACCGAGATATTCATCTCTAAAGTGATGACGTATAACGACGGTGGGCGGTCGGCAAGTAGTTAAGTATCCTTTTTTTTTTTTTTTGGGTTCCAAACAATTTCTTCAATATTTTTTGGCGTAATTTTGTAGAAAAATATTTTACACATTTTTTACACATATTTGTTCACCAAATAATCTTTTTTTTTTATTTTTGGGAAATATTAAAAAATAATTTTTTTGGTTTTTTATTGTAATTTTTTTTTTTTTTTTTGGTGTTGTGTTTTTTGGAAATCAATTCAAAAGATTGATCTGATTTTTGGGATCGATGTGTTAACCAATCTTTTTTTTTTTATTTTTTTTTTTATTTTTTACATTATTTTTATTTATTTTTGTTTAGTTTTTCTGTTTTGTATGGCTTGTTGAATGGAAGCCATTTTTAAACTATACAATAGAAAACATGTCCCAAAAAATACAACCCCAAATGTGTCACTTTTGCATTCCCAAAAACAGTCATGGTGTGAGGTCACACCGGAACACGCCAAAATTTGAAGATGCACACATTCAGTGCTATTCGCCAAATGTCAGTTATACCACACCAAAAGACTTTAAAATGGCGACATGTGCTATCTGCCATCATGGGTGAACAATGTCTGGGTTTTGTGGGAGCAAACCTTTCCTCTAAAATTTTTTAATAATCGAGGAGGGGGTTGTACCCACAAAGCACAGATATTCTCTATTCTGTGATGGCAGATAGCACATGTTGACACACTGTGTGTGCATCTTCAAATTTTGGCGTGTTGCTGAGTCAGACATAAAAACAGGTTGGGGGATGGGCGGGGGGGGGTTGTTTTAGTCTTTGACACGGCCCATCATGTCAATGATGTTCTTATAGTTTTGCTCTATAACCACCATTCTTTGCCGCATAGTGTCCAGCTCGGCACAGCAGTCGACTATTATATTGCGCACATTCTGTTCCATCTGAACCATCTGTTGACGCATATTTGCCATTTCGCTGCTGCACTCCATTACTTGCTGGATTATAATTCCCGCACTTGCCCGAGAAAAATGGGGAACAGCATCTTCATCCCCTACAAAATTATTAAAAAATATAAAATTAGACATTTGACCGGCCGAGATACATCTAGGGTTGCCACCTCATCACTTTAACCTGCCTGGCGGTCTTCCCGAGTCTGACTCGGGGTTTGATTTTCCTGCTGCGAGCGGAAACCCCGAGTCAGACTCGGCTCGCCTCGCTGAATCCACAGGCACAAGTTACTTACCTTGTCCCTGGATCCAGCGATGCCACCGCGCTGTGTGAGCGAGCGGGACCTCGCTCGATTCACACAGTGCCTCCGTGTGACGCCGATCTCCGTTCCCTGCAACGTTACGACGCACGGGGACGGAGAACGGCGCCAAATTCAAAAAAGTAAACAAACACCTTACATACAGTATACTGTAATCTTATAGATTACAGTACTGTATGTAAAAAAAACACACCCCCCTTGTCCCTAGTGGTCTGCCCAGTGCCCTACATGTTCTTTTATATAATAAAAACGTTTCTTTCTCCCTGCAAACTGTAGATTGTCCATAGCAACCAAAAGTGTCCCTTTATGTCAAAAATAGTTTTAGATCAGCTAAAAAACAGCGATAATAAATTATAATCACTTGCAGAAATGTGCGATAGCGATTTGTGGGGAAATTCGTCATAAAAAAAAAAAAATAATGACAGCAACAATTCTGCAACTGAGCAAATTTCAGTGATTTTGATTTGATTACATTATTGAATAATTTTTATTATAATTATATTATTATTTGTTATAATTATTTATAATTATTTATTATATTATAATTTATAATTTTGTTTTTAAAAAAATGTCATACCTGGGATGCCTATTAGAATCTTGTTTGGTCAGATTTAAGTGAGTTATTTCTAAAAATTACAGACCTACAATATAAAACGCCAAATTTCCTTGCAAATAATGGTACCGCTTTTAGCATGTTTTTTCTGACAGAATCATACCGCCAGGGAGGTTAAACCAGAACAAATATTAATTACACAGGTTCTGTGGCTGATTTAAAGGTGGTAATTTTACTCACCTGGTGCCATATCTGCATTACATTAGCCACAGAACATGTGTAATCCATATGTGTTCGGGATTAAAGGGATGAGGTGGCAACCCTATCTACATCTGTTTTGCCCTATCAAGCTGGGATGACACTGACCTGATGTCGTGTTGATTTCCTCCTCCTCCACCACTTCTCCATCTTCAATAACTCCTCCTTCTTCTTCTTCCACCAATCCACCATCTTCAAAATCAGCAAAATCTTCTTCTTCAATTTCATCTTCCTCCTCAACAACTACCAGATCTAAAATTACGCCATCATCCTCTCTTCCTTCCTCCTCCTCCTCCACATCCTCCTCTCTTCCTTCCACCTCCTCCTCAACATCCTCATCTCTTCCTTCCACCTCCTCCTCAACATCCTCATCTCTTCCTTCCACCTCCTCCTCAACATCCTCATCTCTTCCTTCCACCTCCTCCTCAACATCCTCCTCTATTCCTTCCTCCTCCTCCACATGGCCAGATGGCATATCCCGGGCGTGTCTGGCCCTCTCTGCCTCCTCAAATTGCTGGCGTCTTCTTTCCCCTAGAAAAAATAACAAAACAAAAGGTATATACTCATCAGCACACAGATATTGTAGAGCATAAATCGCACACATTGCATAGAAGTTTAGAGGCTTTTTTTTTAAATATTTAGTTGTCTTATCAACCCAAACCTATATTTTAGGATGACTTCTAGGCCAAGCTCTGATTAATTCCATTTTTAGCAAAGTGACACACATGGATGTCCCCCCCTTCTAATTTAGAGCTGAGACCATCCAAATTTTTGTGTAATATTTTGGGGGAGACACAGGTGCTATGGATTACAGATATGAAAACACCTGCCTAGTAGCACTGTTTGCATTTCCCATTCTTGGATTTAATTGTTCGATTAATAAATTTGACCACAATGTTTACAAACAATGTTTTTGGCAAGAGAGGCATGTCCAGGTGTGTTGTTCCTGGGCCAACATCGTATTTTTGAGAAGCAACCTGATGTGAACAAGGTTTCCTATTAACAGTCGTTGGCCAAGCAAATGAGATTTTGAGAAATACAATTATTTAAACAGATTTTCAGAAGTACAACCAGGCCAAGGATACAGATGTAGAAATGTACCTGACCAAACATTCAAAGAATAAAATTGTCCCCACCCCTCAAACCAAAAAATAACTTACGTTTTTTGAGTATTTTTTTGATTTTCTTGAGTTGATGTGGCTCACGAAGCTTTAAGTCGGACCACCGCTTCCGTAGCTGCTCCTTGGACCTTGCGATGCCAAACATCCTCTGCATTTTACGTGCCACCTTCTCCATAATTTTCCCCTTCCTGCGGTTGGGGGTCTTGTATGGGCCATATTGCCCATCATAGTCCTTCCTCCGCATAATCTCTACCAGCTCCACCATTTCGTCAAAAGACATATTAGTTGCCTTATAACGTTTAGGCCGGGATCGGGACGTTCCTGCCTCTGTCCCCTCACTTCTGGCCTGAGAGCTCCGTGCATGCTCGCCTGTCATCGCCATCTTTCATCCCCACAGAGATTAGGGGCGTGGAAATCTGGAAATGTCCCGTCATGGGCGGGGACCAGGGCGGCGGGTACTACATACGCGGAGTCTAGAGAATGAATAAGACGTGATTACGTAGGTTACGCAGAGATTATGCGCCCGTTTCTGCTCAGTTGCTTACGCGGAGATTAGTAAAACATTTGACTGCAGTAACACAGTTAACGCCAGATTTACAGAATTAACATTGAGTAGGGGGCATGGCAATGTGTCACGCACACGCGGAGTCTATAAAAGGGAACCGACGTGATTACGTAGGTTACGCGGAGATTATGCGCCCGTTTCTGCTCAGTTGCTTACGCGGAGATTAGTAAAACATTTGACTGCAGTAACACAGTTAACGCCAGATTTTGAGAATTAACATTGATTAGGGGGCATGGCAATGGTGACGATGTGTCACGCACACGCGGAGTCTGTTAAAGGGAACCTACGTGATTACGTTGCTTACGCAGAGATTTGTAGAACATTTGACAGCAGTAACACAGTTAACGCCAGATTTTGAGAATTAACATTGATTAGGGGGCATGGCAATGGTGACGATGTGTCACGCACACGCGGAGTCTGTTAAAGGGAACCTACGTGATTACGTTGCTTACGCGGAGATTTGTAGAACATTTGACAGCAGTAACACAGTTAACGCCAGATTTTGAGAATTAACATTGATTAGGGGGCATGGCAATGGTGACGATGTGTCACGCACACGCGGAGTCTGTTAAAGGGAACCTACGTGATTACGTTGCTTACGCGGAGATTTGTAGAACATTTGACAGCAGTAACACAGTTAACGCCAGATTTTTAGAATTAACATTGATTTGGGGGCATGGCAATGGTGACGATGTGTCACGCACACGCGGAGTCTGTTAAAGGGAACCTACGTGATTACGTTGCTTACGCGGAGATTTGTAGAACATTTGACAGCAGTAACACAGTTAACGCCAGATTTTGAGAATTAACATTGATTAGGGGGCATGGCAATGGTGACGATGTGTCACGCACACGCGGAGTCTGTTAAAGGGAACCTACGTGATTACGTTGCTTACACGGAGATTTGTAGAACATTTGACAGCAGTAACACAGTTAACGCCAGATTTTGAGAATTAACATTGATTAGGGGGCATGGCAATGGTGACGATGTGTCACGCACACGCGGAGTCTGTTAAAGGGAACCTACGTGATTACGTTGCTTACGCGGAGATTTGTAGAACATTTGACAGCAGTAACACAGTTAACGCCAGATTTTGAGAATTAACATTGATTAGGGGGCATGGCAATGGTGACGATGTGTCACGCACACGCGGAGTCTGTTAAAGGGAACCTACGTCATTACGTTGCTTACGCGGAGATTTGTAGAACATTTGACAGCAGTAACACAGTTAACGCCAGATTTTGAGAATTAACATTGATTAGGGGGCATGGCAATGGTGACGATGTGTCACGCACACGCGGAGTCTGTTAAAGGGAACCTACGTGATTACGTTGCTTACGCGGAGATTTGTAGAACATTTGACAGCAGTAACACAGTTAACGCCAGATTTTGAGAATTAACATTGATTAGGGGGCATGGCAATGGTGACGATGTGTCACGCACACGCGGAGTCTATAAAAGGGAACCGACGTGATTACGTTGCTTACGCGGAGATTATTTCATTGAGCTGCACGAGGAGCTAGAGATAAGGTACAAACTTGAAACATGGGATCAGCAGAGGCCTAGAAACTTGAGAGCCATGGGATTGTGGTTTTGTCTGTTTGCAGCCTTTTAACGCACCTTAGTATGTTTATTGTGTCCCCCAAACTGAATTAAATTCTCACAATGCTTTTACACATCACTTAAATCTAGATGTGAAGAATGCTCTACCTAGTTTTAGTTTTTGCCAGGTGTATTGTGATCATGCAAGTATTGTTCTGTGTTGGTTGGCCAGAGGTTATTAGGAAGTGTATTTAGATCTCCGGAATGATGAGTGGCAGGCTAAGTACACATTAAATACTGCCTTCATGAAAGGTCTCAATCTGTAAATTTGTGGATGGGTCTAGATTACACGTATTTAGCAAACAGATTTTAAAAAGGGTCTGCATGTGAACTAATTTTGGGTCACAACAATGGGGCAGAGCTGGCCAGCATTTTGGCTGCAGGAGACACTGTGTTTGCATAGTACTAGATCAATCTGGGGCCACATATGAATACAATGTGAATGATGGGCATTTTTTAATTTTTTTATTTTTTGGTTTAACAGTGTTCATCAGAAATTTACATTCTAAAACTCCCAAATGGAAAATATCGTGGGAAAGGAGATAATTTCTCGTCTCATAGAGAAGTTTAGGGAAATGCCCCTACTTTGGGATTCAAAACATCCTCATTATTCAAACCGGGACCAACGAAAGGCAGCACTTGCTGAAATAGCTAGATATATGCAGACATGGGTTCCCGGCTGCACAGGCAACATGGTGAAGAACAAAATGAATAACCTGAGGGCCGCATACCGAGCAAAAAGAAGAGAACTTCGGGAGCAAAGATCAGGAGCAGCAGCAAGACAGTCCACGTTGCCAAGTCTGTGGTACTACCAGGAGATGGAGTTTTTGGGGGATCAAATAGAGGGCCGGCAATCAATGTCAAGCCTTCCTCCCAGACAGCATCGCAGCAGACCTTCCACAGATCACCACAGCCAGGAGGAGGACGGTGAGGGGCTGGCTGGCAGGCAGGAAAATCTGCGATTCTCCACTTCTGATGAGGTAGAGTATTTTAAAAAATGTTTTTGGCCTGCTAATTCTTGTTTGTTTATTGAGTTGATATTGTAATCCCAAACAAAAAAATGGACTAGAAAAGTCATGGTCATAAAAATAGGGGTGATGGATGCCAAGTACAGGGATCAGAAGGAGAGTCTATTCAAGTTTAAAGTAAGATAAAACAAACCAGTCTAGAGCATGAAAATGTGTGTGATTTGCTTGTGCCAAATTTTTAAACATGTGACTTTATTTTACACAGGAAGAAGGGAGCAACCAGGAAAGATTGGCTAATGATGCTGAGCTGCCTGCCAGCCAGGAGGAAGGGGTCATTGTCAGCCAGGAGGAGGAGGCCAGGCCCAGCACCAGCCAGGAGGGCCCCAGGCCCACGGTCAGCCCCACCAGGCAACTCCCTCCCCCCAGGGTCAGGCAAACTGGCCTAATGAGGCGCAGGAGGCAGGTGGAGGATGAGAGCCTCCGAATGATTAGGGAAGCTAGCGCCTTAATGAGGGCCCCCCTCAACCCCACTGAGGCCTACAGTGCCTATGTGGCCCATGAATTGTCCCAAGCGGGGGAGGACGGTCAGAGGCGTGCCAGGAACCTCATGAACCAGGTGCTTTTATGGCTGCACCAGGGCTGGCTGACCGATGACACTGAGCTGAGTGACCCGGCCTATCCTGCACAACACCTGCTAACTCCTCCTGCTGCCACATCATCCCGACCTGCAAGGGGCCGTGGACGGGTCCGTGGAAGATCTGCTGCAAGGAGGGTTCCAAGGAACAGGAGAAGATGATTGCCGGCCTTCCATTTGATCCCCCAAAAACTTCATGTTTTTTGGAGTACCACAGCCTGGGCTCCATTGGCTCACTTGCTGCTGCTCCTGGTTTTTGTTTTTGTTGTTCTTTTTTAGTTCTCGGTATGCGGTCCTCAAGGTTCTTCATTTTGTCCTTGACTATGTTGCCTGTGCAGTCTGGAACACAAGTCTGCATGTATGTTGCTATCTCAGCAAGTGCTGCCCTTCTTGGTAATTTAATTTTGTTTATGTACCAAAAAAATGGTTATTTGATTTACTGAAAGACCTTGTCTATTGTGTTTTAATACTGTGGTGATTAGGCATGAAACATTTTAGCAAATAATATGTGTCATTTAGAAAGGACACCAACTCCTTGGGGGGGGGGGGGTACATTTGGCGTACCAACTTGGGAAAACAAAAGAGGAAAAACACACGCCTACATAAAATGGTGACATAACTTTACCAAAACGAAACCAAAAAAAAGGGTAAAAAAATGGCCAAGAAAAAAGAATGGGGACATAATTAGCTAAACCAAAAAAAAAGGGTAAAAAAATGGCCAAGAAAAAAGAATGGGGACATAATTAGCTAAACCAAAAAAAAAGGGTAAAAAAATGGCCAAGAAAAAAGAATCGGGACATAATTAGCTAAACAAAAAAAAAAGGGTAAAAAAATGGGAAAGAAAAAAGAATCGGGAAAATAATTAGCTAAACCAAACAAAAAGGGTAAAAAAATGGCCAAGAAAAAAGAATGGGGACATAATTAGCTAAACAAAAAAAAAAGGGTAAAAAAATGGCCAAGAAAAAAGAATGGGGACATAATTAGCTAAACCAAAAAAAAAAGGGTAAAAAAATGGCCAAGAAAAAAGAATCGGGACATAATTAGCTAAACAAAAAAAAAAGGGTAAAAAAATGGGAAAGAAAAAAGAATCGGGAAAATAATTAGCTAAACCAAACAAAAAGGGTAAAAAAATGGCCAAGAAAAAAGAATGGGGACATAAATTGGAAAACAAAAACAAAGACATTCACATGTGGATGCAAAAAATAAAGTTAAAACATCTGGATAGATGGCATCAGCAAGAGAACGGGTTTAGTCTAGCAAGAGAACGCGGAAAAAACAAGAGGAAATAAACGACACACTATATAGTTAAAATGACGAATGTGCCATATCACAAACAAACGAGAGTTTTACCTGAACGAGTGCTCCCATCCCCTTATTTTGTCTGAGCATGCGCGTGGTTCTTATCCGCGGATAATGTGTACTAACCAACGGATCTATCCGTCGGATAGATTCGCAGCGGATAGATTTGTTTAACATCTCAACAAATATTCGATCTGCTGAAAAGCCATTCGACGGATAAATATCCGCGGAAACAGATCCGCTGGAGTGTACACACCATAGAATATATCCGCTGAAACCCATTTGCGCGGATTTATTCGCGGATGGATTCTATCGTGTGTATGGGGCCTAAGTCAAAAATCTTAACACCGCAATTCAATTGTTCATATTGCTTGTGATATTATGGTATATGAATATACAGTAGGGACAACGCTTTTGTAAATCATCAGGAAATTGCATTTTTCTACTATTCTAACTGGTGTAAAACGACTAATGCTTTATGTGAAAGGAGAACTGTGTATTACATCTAGAGACACTGAATTCATTATGATGTGACCTTGACTCTCTAAAGTCAACTAAATGAAAAAATTGATGTACTGTACTCTGGGATTATGGATATATAGAAACATTATGTATTCAGAGTTAGAATTGTCAATAGACATTGACATTTCATTTCTACAGTTATTGTACTATACATAATTAAATGATTTCCATTAACAAACATTACTTGCTTATTCAGACCATGAAAGTCATTTAAGCTACACACACACACACACACACACTTAAAATGATGTCAAAGCAATATTGCTGTTTTGTACAGTGACACAATCGAGTGATAAATGAATGTTTAAGACAAGAACTATGTATAATGTGCCTATATTAAGAATGTGGCAAAAAAAGCTGCAATAAAAGCAAACTGGTAGCGACAAATAGTATGTTTTTGAAGAATAATTACAGGCATTGGTACATTTTACATAGTTACATTGGTCCAAGTTAGACCAATGTTACCATGAATAACATACCAATACCTGGAATTATTAATTAAAGAATAACTATACTTTTACAGAAAGTAGCCATTTTGCCTAGTCAGTGGTCACAAGATTTAAATCTACTCCTCCCCAGATGCATACTTTCCTGAATTAAATGGTGCGGCCAACAGCAATCATCACAGGCTCCTCCCAAATCCTCCTGCCAATGGTTATGACTGTACAGTTTATCCCCATTTACCTCAATGTGGCCTTCTCCGAAGCACTGGGTTAATTATGTTAAGGAGGGAAAGGCAAAAACTGTGCATTATCTGAACAGTTGTACAGTTGTCTCCGAAAAACTGAGCTGTCGGAGCTTGCTCAAAAAAGCAGACAAAGAGCAAAGTACTAGAACACACAATTAGAACAGTCATAGAAACTTAACATGCTTACAGTGATAAACAACTACACAAAATAATTATAACACAAGAAAATGATAAAAAATGAAATCAATCGAAAGAACACTAACTGTGTCCAATTATGTACAATCAGTCCCAAAAATCAAATGCACAAAATACATGATCACTAGTATTGCACTTATATTATCTAGAGAGAGTCACTAGTATTAATAATGTTCTACTTCATTAGGGTGGATTCACACCTATGTATTTTTTGTGCTTTTTGCATTTTGCAGATTTGCACTACAGTCCATTTAACAAAATTTTGCAAAATGCAAAAAGCACTAAAAATGCATAGGTGTGAATCAGGCCTTATTAAATAAACTGCATAGAAGGTCTGTATTCAAATTGATTATCTTCAAATGTATTCCCTGTGTCCAGTCCTGTATAGTTCCAATAGGTCTAGGAAAGAAAAGCATGAGGTAAATGTTCAGCCAATTTTCATAGAAATAGATACAAGTCATAGTCTCTATTCATTCCATTGGGGTACAGAGACTATAACATGTTGATCCTGCCTTTTGTTTAATTTAAGTATTCTGTCCCCCCCTCTTTTGTCCCTAAACACTTCCTCCAAGACCATAAACCGAAGGTCTGAATCCTGATGCCCCTATTCTAGGAAATGTCGGGAAACTGGTAAACCGGGTTGTTTATGTCTAATTGTACGTCTGTGTTGGGCTATTCTGTCTTTAATTTTTCGATTCTCCCTGACATAAATCAATTTGCAAGGGTATATGAGGATGTAAATCACAAATGAGGATTGACATGTATGAAAAACATTTATTAGAACTCTTTCCCCACTAGAATGATGTATGTAATGATCACCTTTAAGTAAAAGATTACATTGGATACAGTTAAGACAGGGATAACATCCCTTTCTTTTTTTTCCCAAAAATGTCATTTTTGTTTCCTGTGTCCTAGGTTTATATTCAGATCTAACTAGGGAATCCCTCAATGTTTTGTTACGCCGGCGGCGCGCACGTCCCGCGGGTGCCGATGTGTGTGCCTGGCGGCCGCGATGTCCGCCGGGTGCATGCGGTCGGCAGTTACAGAGCCAGGGACGTGGACCTCTGTGTGTAAACACAGAGATCTACGTCCTGTCAGGGAGAGGAGACCGATAGTGTGTCCCTTGTACATAGGGACACCGACTGGTCACCTCCCCCAGTCAGTCTCCTCCCCCCACAGTTAGAATCACTTTCTAGGGAACACATTTAACCCCTTGATCGCCCCCTTCCCTGCCAGTCACATTTATACAGTAATCGGTGCATATTTATAGCACTGTTCGCTGTATAAATGTGAATGGTCCCAAAATAGTGTCAAAAGTGTCTGAACTGTTCACCGCAATATCACAGTTATGACAAAAATTGATAACTGCCATTACTAGTAAAAAAAAATAATACAAAAAAATTTCATAAATATATTACCTATTTTATAGGCACTATGACTTTTGTGCAAACCAATCAATATACTCTTATTGCGATTTTTTTTACCAAAAATATGTAGAAGAATACATATCGGCCTAAACTGAGAAAAAAAACTGGATATTTATTATAGCAAAAAGTTAAAAATATTGGGCCATATTCTCATAGAAGTTACGATGGAGTATCTCAGGATACTCCATCGTATCTCCCTTTTTTGGCCCGTGTATGTATGCGACTGATTCTTAGAATAATTTTCGCATAGATACACTTAAGATCCACCATCTGTAAGTCACTTACACTGGCGGATCTTAAATGTAATGACGTCGGCCGCCGCTAGATGGCATTTACGTGAAGGACTCATTTGCGTATGCAAATGATCCTTCTACGCCGATTCCCGAACAAGTTCGCATCACGTAACCGTCGCTAACGTTGTTTGCGTAAGCGGAAACTTACTCCTGCTATATGAGGAGTAAGTTTCCGCAAGTCCCACGTAGGTCATGTTACGGATGGCGTCGGGTCCGCGTCGTGTTTTTTCGTCGGGTACGTCGTTTCCGTAAGTCGTTCTTGAATACGACTTTACGTCAATGACGCACACGTCGGCGTCATTGACGTTTTCCGACGAGAACTGGAGCATGCACACTGGGCTTTTTGAAGCCCGGCGCATGCGCAGTTCATTAGAATCGGGGGCGCGCTTAATTTGAATACAAGCCGCCCCCTTGGAGATCCGCCAGGCTACGCCGGGGCATTTACACTCCGCCGTCCCAACTTACGGAGCAAGTGTTTGGGGAATACGGAGTGTAAGTGCCTTAAGCGCAGCCCGCTGATTTTTAGAGAGAATATGGGCCATTGTGTTGTTTTCAAAATTGGCAGTTTTTTTGTTTATAGCACAAAAAATAAAAACCACAGAGATGATCAAATACCACCAAAAGAAAGCTCTATTTGTGGGAAAAAAAGGATGTCAATTTTGTTTGGGAGCCACGTCGCACGACCGCGCAATTGTCATTCAAAGCGTGACAGTGCTGAAAGCTAAAAATTGGCCTGGGTGGGAAGGGGGTGAAAATTCCCGTTATTGTGGTTAATGATTCTGAATTATTTTTCACTATAACTATTAACCACTTAAGGACCAGACCAATATGCTGCTAAATGAGCCAAGGGGTTTTTACAATTTGGCACTGCGTTGCTTTAATAGACATCTGCGCGGTCGTGCGATGTGGCTCCCATACAAAATTGGCGTCCTTTTTTCCCCACAAATAGAGTTTTTTTTTGGTGGTATTTGATCACCTCTGCGGTTTTTATTTTTTGCGCTATAAACAAAAATAGAGCGTCAATTTTGAAAAAAAATGCAATATTTTTTACTTTTTGCTATAATAAATATCCCCCAAAAACATATATAAAAATGTATTTTTTCCTCAGTTTAGACCGATACGTATTCTTCTACCTATTTTTGGTAAAAAAAATCGCAATAAGCGTTTATCGATTGGTTTGCGCAAAGTTTATAGCGTTTACAAAATAGGGGATAGTTTTATTATTTATTTATTTTTACTACTAATGGCGGCGATCAGTGATTTTTTCGTGACTGCAACATTATGGCGGACACTTGGGACAATTTTGACACATTTTTGGGGCCATTGTCATTTTCACAGCAAAAAATGCATTTAAATTGCATTGTTTATTGTGAAAATGACAGTTGCAGTTTGGGAGTTAACCACAGGGGGCGCTGTAGGAGTTAGGGTTCACCTAGTGTGTGTTTAAAACTGTAGAGGGGTGTGGCTGTAGGATTGACGTCATCGATCGAGTCTCCCTATAAAAGGGATCACTCGATCGATGCAGCCGCCACAGTGAAGCACGGGCTCTCCCCGTTCTTCAGCTCCAGGGAGCGATCGCGACAGGGTGGCTATAAACGAATAGCCGCACCGTCGTCCTGGATTGCTCCCCGCGGGAATCCGACCGCCGCATGTAGCGGGGGGGGTCCCGATCGGACCCCCGACCCACGTCTAGGCAGGTACGCCAATGTGCCTGTACGTGCCATTCTGCCGACGTACATATACATGCGGCGGTCTGGAAGTGGTTAAACTGAAATGAAAAGGGCAGTCTTTGTGTGTCTTGTTTATATTTCCTGAGTATGGTGTCACCCCCCTCATGTTGCAATTTTACAGCCTCCTGTAAAATCATCCTCAATTGATACTTCCGTTTCCTAAACTTCTGGCACATTTCTTCCAATCTAGTTTTTCTAATACTTTCATCACTGACTATACGTTTCATCCTCAGTAATTGGCTCCTTACAATTGATTTAAACACATGTGGTGGATGGTAACTGTCAAACAATAAAAGTTGATTTCTGTCAGTAGGTTTTATATATAGATCAGAATTAATCTGATTCCCATCTATATAAATCCTTGTGTCCAAGAAAGGAACTGATTTTTCAACAATATTAATTTTAAACTGAATCTCAGAACATAATCAAATGCTTTTAGCAACTCAATGTTGCCCCGCCATATCACAAACATGTCATCTATGTAGCGCCACCGGGTGGCGCAATATCTCTCAAAAAATGAATTCCGAAAAATGTGTTTCTGTTCGAATGCATTCATGAATGCGCATGCGTACGGCGGGGTAACATTCAAGCCCATCGCAACCCCATTGAGTTGCAAAAAAAATGGTCTTTAAACAGAAAATAGTTGTTAAATAAAACCACTCGCAAAAGTTTCTCAAACAATGCAATTTGGACCTCAGAGTAGTCTTTACTATTCCTGATCAGTCCTATTGCTGCATCAATACCACTCTGGTGTGGGATTGGTGTGTATAGGCTCGCAACATCCTATGTTACCAGAATCTCATCTCCATGACAATGTGAGTTTTCTAAATTTTTTGGTAAAAAATTGTTATGCCCTGTACAGCACTCTGACGAACCGATCGTGTGTGGGCCCCATCAGTTTTTTTCCCATCGGTGAAAACAAATAAAACCTGTTTTAAAATTTTCATATGGTTAAAAAACCGATAGAAAAAAACGATCGTCTATGGGGAAATCCATCGGTCAAAAATCCATGCATGCTCAGAATCAAGTCGACGCATGCCCCGAAGCATTGAACTTCATTTTTCTCAGCACGTCGTAGTGTTTTACGTCACCGCGTTGGACACGATCGGATTTTTAACCGATGGTGTGCAGGTAAGACTGATGAAAGTCAGCTTTATCGGATATCTGATGAAAAAATCCATCGGTTCGTTTTCATCAGATGAACCGATCGTGTGTACAGGGCATAAGTGTCCCTGATGTATGACTAATGCCTCGTACATGATAGGTTTGTCTGATGAAAACGGTCTGATGGACCGTTTTCATCAGACGAAACGATTGTGTGTGGGCCCCATCGGTTTTTTATCCATCGGTGAAAAAACTAGGAACTTGTTTTAAAATGATCTGATGGTTAAAAGACCGATAGAAAAAAAGATCGTCTGTGGGCACGTCCATCGGTTAAAAGTCCACGCATGCTCAGAATCAAGTCAACGCATGCTTGGAAGCATTGAACTTCATTTTTCTCAGCACGTTGTTGTGGTTTACATCACCGCGTTCTGACACGATCGTTTTTTTAACTGATGGTGTGTAGGCAAGACTGATGAAAGTCAGCTTCATCGGATATCTGATGAAAAAATCCATCAGACAGTTTTCATCAGATGAACCGATCGTGTGTACAGGGCATTAGTGTTCTTCACCAGGGGAGACAGAATCTTATCCAGAAACTGGGCTGTGGGGACAAAAATAGAGTATCTTTGCGAAAATATGGGATGTCCTGGTGGTGATTGACTGTCTTTATGTGTTTTGGGCGAGGTATATAAGACTGGAATACGTGTATGTGACGTATTCCAGTCTTGTATACGTTGCTCTACTGAATATGTGTACTACTGTTGCATACTGATTGCTAGCCATGTGATTGACTACCCCATAGGGGGGTTAATACACAAGAGGTTTACGATTGATGAATTGGGTATGACACATGTGGTGTTACACCCTAGTTTGGGAATAAAGGCTTGATGATATCCAACATAAGGTTACACACAGCCTGACGAAGAACAGTGATGTCTGTAACAGTTTAGGGAAAGGTTCCAGATTGTTCTTACAGGGAGAGAAAAATATAGGAGTCAGTCCTGCTTCACAAATCAAATTGCAGCAGCATTGCATATTTTCCTGTGAGATACTCTGCATATTACACCAGCACTGCCTAGGTTCCCGTGAGATACTCTGCATATTACACCAGCACTGCATAGGTTTCTGTGAGATACTCTGCATATTACACCAGCACTGCCTAGGTTCCTGTAAGATACTCTGCATATTACACCAGCACTGCCTAGGTTCCTGTGAGATGCTCTGCATATTACACCAGCACTGAATAGGTTCCTGTGAGATACTCTGCATATTACACCAGCACTGCCTAGGTTCCTGTGAGATACTCTGCATATTGCACCAGCACTGCATAGGTTCCTCTGAGATACTCTACATATTGCACCAGCACGCATATGTTCCTGTGAGATACTCTGCATATTACACCAGCACTGCCTAGGTTCCTGTAAGATACTCTGCATATTACACCAGCACTGCCTAGGTTCCTGTGAGATGCTCTGCATATTACACCAGCACTGAATAGGTTCCTGTGAGATACTCTGCATATTACACCAGCACTGCCTAGGTTCCTGTGAGATACTCTGCATATTGCACCAGCACTGCATAGGTTCCTCTGAGATACTCTACATATTGCACCAGCACGCATATGTTCCTGTGAGATACTCTGCATTAGATAGTTTAGGGAAAGGTTCCAGATTGTTCTTATAGGGAGGGAAATATATAGGAGTCAGTCCTGCTTCACAAATTAAATTGCAGCAGCATTGCATATGTTCCTGTGAGATACTCTGCATATTACACCAGAACTGCATATGTTACTGTGAGATACACCCTTTATATACTTTTCTTCTATTGCACTATTCAAAAAACATCCATTTAGGGAAAAATAAAATTTGCAGTGTTTCTTCCAGTGTTTCCTCCATATCTGTACGCGTGAGATAAACACTTTAGCCAGTGTTCTTCTATTGTTCTATTCAAAAATCACCCATTTAGAGCAAAAATATATATTTTGCAGTGTTTCCTCCAGTTTTTGCTAGACATGTGCACACTGAAATATTTTATTTCGTAATTTTGTTTTCGTCCGAAAAATAAATGTATTTAGTTACTCCCGAAATTCGTTTTTATTTATTTCATTTTTTGTTAAAAAAATGCATTCGTCCGAAAATCCAAATTAAGGTTGCATCTGTCATTGAAGGCCTATGGTGTCTGTCGAATGTTCTAAGAAAAAAAAAAAAGAAGATTCGACAGAATCTTTAAAAAAAAAAAAAATTTGACTCTTCATGTCTCTCTATGTCGAATTTTCATGTCTCTCTATGTCAAATCTGTCATTGAAGGCTTATGGGGCCAGATTCACAGAAAACTCTGGTGGCGTAACGTATCGTGTTTACGTTACACCGCCGCAAGTTTTCAGGGCAAGTGCCTGATTCACCAAGCACTTGCGTGTAAACTTACGGCGGTGTATCGTAAAGACGTCCGCCGCAAGCCCGCCTAATTCAAATGGGGTGTGTACCATTTAAATTAGGCGCGCTCCCGCGCCGGACGTACTGCGCATTCTCCGTTTTAAAATTCCCGCCGTGCTTTGCGCAAAGTGACGTCATTTTTTTGAACGGCGACGTGCGTAACGTACTTTCGTATTCCCGGACGTCTTACGCCAAAAATTTTTTTTTTGAAATTTGACCCGGGAACGACGGCCATACTTTAACATGGCTCATCTAAAGTTAAGCCATGTTAAAGCAGGCTTAACTTTGCGACGGGAAAAAATTACTAGCGACGACGTAACGAAGGCGAAAACCGGCGTGGATCACCGTAAAAGCTCATTTGCATACCTGACGCAGGAAAACGACGCGAACTCCACCCAGCGGCGGCCGAAGTATTGCAGCCTAAGATCCGAAGGCGTACGAAGCCGTACGCCTGTCGGATCTTAGGGCTATCTATGCATAACTGATTCTATGAATCAGTCACATAGATACACTCAGAAATACAATGGCGTATCAGGAGATATGCCGTCATATCTCTTCTGTGAATCTGGCCCTTGGTGTCTGTCGAATGTTCTAAGAAAAAAAAAAGATTCGACAGAATCTTAAAAAAAAATAAAAAAATTTGACTCTTCATGTCTCTCAATGTCGAATCTTCATGTCTCTCTATGTCAAATCTTTTCTTTCTATGTAGAATAATATTGGACTAATAGAGTTAAGGTTAGGCACATTCGACCGCAACGAAAACGAAAATAAAGCATTTGTTTATGTCGGATCTTTCGGTTTTCGTTTTCTGTGCTTTCGTTATCGTTTGTTAAAACGATAACGAAAATACCTGAAATTCGGACGAAAATGCTTTCGGACGAAAACGAATGCACATGTCTAGTTTTTGCAGTGTTTCCTCCATATCTGTACGTGTGAGATAAACCCTAACCCTAACCCTGACATCCTAGGTCAAGATTTTTATTTATTTTTTTATGTTATTTTAAGTTATTTCCCTATCCAAAGTTATTTGCAGAGTACTTGCCATGCTCTTACCAACATTTTGCTGCCATTTTCAGCCCTCTAGCCCTTTCCATTAGTTTTTTAGAGACATTTTAGTAGTCAAAAGTCCAGGTCCCCATTGACTTCCGAAGTTCGGCCGAACCCGTCGAACCCGAACATCCAGGTGTCCGCTCAACTCTAGTTGTAACCGATCGCAGAGTGCGCCTGTCCACAGACTTGGTTTATCAGCTCACCTTCATAAAAAATAATCAGTCTTGGATCACCAGCTACCGAGCTCCTGATGCTGATGTAACCAAATTTTTTTTTTTTTATGAATTTGAGATCCCTTGAAGACTGCCTATGCTGATGCTGAGTGACTATCCTGTTATGCTGAGTGACCATCCTTTTCCTCCTCAATGTTCATGTTGATAGCTTCTAAGAACATTTTTGGTTCTGGGCACCACCATCAGTAGCTAAATGTTTCCTCTGACCAGGGGAACAGACAGCAAAACAAATGTTACAGGGGTGATGATAACCCTTCCCTGTTATCCATAAAGCTTAAAACAAAAACATTTTTTGGCTGGAGCTACAATTACAAAATGTACCTGGCTCAAAATACAAACAGATTCAACTTAAAAACAAACCTACTCCCCTACCAATGACCTTGTCCTACTCCTCCTGGGAGATGGATGGGATCCTTGGAACTTAGCAGCCTTGACACCCCCACTACGAGCCTCATTGCAAGCGTGGAGGTTCTTGCTGGGACAATCCCACAACGACCTACAGACCATAAACTATAAACTTCCCCTGACCATGTTAGAAGCCAAGATCCCAATGTTGGACGTCAAGGACTTGACTGACAAAGGTGTTTCATGCATCACAGATCTATATGATGGCCAAACACCCAAAACTGCGGAACAAATTGTGCGGCAATTTCGCCTCCCAGACACTAAACTTTTCAAGTGCCTCAGGATTACACATTTCCTGAAACATCATACCCACCCGTCCATGACTGTTCCAAGCAAAATTTGGCACTACCTCTCCACAGTAAATAACAACACTGAGGCCCCGTACACACGACCGAGTTTCTCGGCAGAATTCAGCCAGAAACTCGGTCGGAGCTGGATTCTGCCGAGAAACTCGGTCGTGTGTACACTTTTCATCGAGGAACCCGTCAAGGAACTCATCGGGCCGAAAAGAGAACATGTTGTTCAATGAGGAAAGTCGGCCCGCCGAGCTCCTCGGCGGATTCCACACTGAACTCGCCGAGGAACTCGATGTGTTTGGCACGTCGAGTTCCTCGGTCGTGTGTACGGGGCCTGAGGGCATATCCTTCTTTTATAACTTGTTGCATGACAGAATGAAATGTATTAAAACAACTTCAATGCAAAAATGGGAGGTTGATCTGGGTACCACATTTTCGGAGTCACAATGGCGGCAAGCCTTTACAGAGGTACACAAGTCCTCCCACTGTGTTAAACACTGGGAATTAATGATTAAAATGGCTAACAGATGGCATTACACTCCCTTCCGTCTGGCCACATACTTCCCGGGACAGTCCCCAACCTGCTGGAGGGGGTGTGGGCAAGTAGGGAACCTCTTGCATATGTTCTGGCAATGCCCTAGCATAAGAAGCTTATGGAATAGAGTTTTCCAACTGATATCTTCCCTCACAGGGATTCTAACACACCCTGATCCTGCTATGGCACTATTGCACCTAAACATGGACACCTTCCCACACATAGTCCGACCAATCGTAACACATATTCTCCTTGAGACACGCCTGCTGGTACTATGCAACTGGAAATCTGACAAAGCCCTTAATATATCTGAAGTCATTACTGCAGTCCATAGAAACTATACTTTTGAACGTCTAATAGCTATTAACTCATTAAAGTGTAGGGCATTTGACAACTGTTGGTCTATTTGGCCTAAACTTGTATGATGTATTATTAAGCCTACATGTTGTACTACTACTGAAAATCGTACTGTACTTCCACATCGATTATTGTGTATATCTATCCTCTTGTATCCCCTGTTACTTATAAAAAATGTTTTTTTTAAATAAAAACCTATTGATTAAAAAAAAAAAAAAAAAAAACCTACAGTCCCTGTCTTATTTGGACTGCCTGTATACTGCTGTTCAGAGTATATAGGGCCTGGGGACCCCACGCCTTTTCTTTTTTTAATTTGGGTGCAGGGTTCCCCTTAATATACTGTACATACAAGACCCAAAAGGCCTGGTAATGGTTCATCCATATTGCCGGGACACGACATTACATTACAGCCGCAAGCAGTTTTAAATGACTTGTATCCCTTTAGAAATGTAATGTTGTGCAGGGACTGTTCTAAACACGGGAAACACGCGCTACTTTATTAAAGGTTGATTTCACAGGAGGCTGTACAATTGCAACGTGAGGGGGTGACACCATACTCAGGAAAAACAAACAAGATACACAAAGACTGCCCTTTTTATTTCAGTTTCATAGTTATAGTGAAAAATATTCAGAATCATTAAGAATTATTGGCCTCTCCTTAAATGTGCTTATCCCCAGATTGACATTTTTCAACAAGCTCCTATTAAAGCCTATAGGCATAACAAAACATTGAGGGATTCCCTAGTTAGATCTGAATATAAACCTAGGACACAGGAAACAAAAATAAAATTTTTTGTTATCCCTGTCTTAACTGTATTCAATGTAATCTTTTACTTAACCGCTTAAGGACCCACTGTAGATATACTTCGGCAGAATGGCACAGACAGGCATTATCACGTACCTGTATGCGGCCCTTTAAATGCCTGCCATGTGGTCACGAAAGTGCCGCATTCCCCGTGAGTCGGACCGCGGGTCCCGCAGACTCGATCACCGTGGGGATCCCTGCGATCGTCTCACAGAGGTATAGAGTGGGGTGATGCTTGTGTAAACAAGCAACTCCTTGCTCTGCCTAGTGAGAATGACACTGATCTCGGCTCTGTGTAATTGGAGCGGAGATCAGTGTCATGTGACAGAGAGCCCATCCCCCTTACAGTTATAAGCACAAGGCAGGGAACACTTAACCCCTACAGCGCCACCTAGTGGTTAACCCCTTCATTGCCAGTGTCATTTTCACAGTAACCAGTGCATTTTTATAGCACTGATCGCTGTGAAAATGACAATGGTCCCCAAAATGTGTGAAAAGTGTCCGATGTGTCCGCCATAATGTCGCAATCATGAAAAAAATCACTGATCGCCGCCATTACTGCTAACAAAATAATAATTAATAAAAATGCCATAAAACAATCCCCTATTTTGTAAACGCTATGACATTTGCGCAAACCAATAAATAAACGCTTATTTTACCAAAAATATGTAGAAGAATACATAAACATAAACTTTTTTTTATATGTTTTTGGGGATATTTATTATAGCAAAAAGTAAAAAATATTGTTTTTTTTCAAAATTGGCGTACTTTTTTGTTTATAGCGCAAACAATAAAAACTGCAGAGGTGATCAAATACCACCAAAAGAAAGCTCTATTTGTGGGGAAAAAAGGACGTTAATTTTGTTTGGGAGCCACTTCGCATGACTGGGCGATTGTCAGTTAAAGCGATGCAGTCCCGAATCACAAAAAGTGCTCCGGTCTTTGGGCCGCCAAATGGTCCGGGGCTGAAGTGGTTAATTAAACAAGCTGAAGATAGAAGCTGATTGGCTAACATGCATGGCTGCGTCAGATTCTGACTGCACCAGTGTTAGTAAACCTAACCCAATGTCGCAGTTGCACTTTTTCAATTATGATGCACTGCAATTTTACCCAACAATTAACGGTCAACACAATTTTTACCCATGCCCGGAAATGTAGCAATTTCTACCTTTTGTAAAGGACGCTTTTTAAAAATTACATTTTGAATATTTCACAAAGAGACAAAGCCCCATAACCCAACACAAAAATTCTTGCAATAGAGAGGAACAATCCTGGGCAAACACTGAGGGCCAGATTCACATATACTTGCGGCGGCGTAATGTATCGTCTATACGTTACACCGCCGCAAGTTTTCAGCGCCTGATTCACCAAGCAAGTGCCTGATTCACCAAGCACTTGCATGTAAACTTACGGTGGTGTAACGTAAAGGCGTCCAGCGCAAGCCCGCCTAATTCAAATGGGGCGTGTACCATTTAAATAAGGCGCGCCGGACGTAATGCGCATGCTCCGTTTTGAAATTCCCGCCGTGCTTTGCGCAAAGTGACGTAATTTTTTTGAACGGCGACGTGCGTAACATACTTTCGTATTCCCGGACGTCTTACGCAAAAAAAAAAAATTGAAATTCGACCCGGGAATGACGGCCATACTTTAACATGGCTCGTCTAAAGTTAAGCCATGTTAAAGCAGGCTTAACTTTGTGACGGGAAAAAACGACTAGCGATGACGTAACGAACGCGAAAACCTTCGTGGATCGTCGTAAAACCTAATTTGCATACCCGACGCTGGAAAACGATGCAAACTCCACCCAGTGGCGGCCGAAGTATTGCATCCTAAGATCCAACGGTGTAAGTCAATTACACCTGTCGGATCGTAGGGCTATCTATGCGTAACTGATTCTATGAATCAGTCGCATAGATACACTCAGAGATACGATGGCGTATCAGGAGATACGCCGTCGTATCTCTTCTGTGAATCTGGCCCTGAATGTTTTGTGTTACCCTCACATTGTTTCAATAATTTGGGTGATGAGAGTTGTTGTGCCCAAACACTGTAAGCCCACAGAAAAATATCTGCAGAGCACAGGATGGACTGTGCTTTTGCAAACATTCAGTTATGTGCATTTGTCATACAGCTGTTAAAAAATGTGGGTGTCACAAATCTGTTTTGAAAACAACAGCAGCTATTCCCCATTTTTAGACTGCATTGGTAGCAGGCCTATAGAAATGTCAAGTAGTGGGATGTACTAATAGTGGCTGGGTGTGCGCATAGAGACCAGACATCATAGACTATGTGGTAGAGAGAATTGAGGAGGGGTAGGGGAAGGTTGAGAGGACAGCTCTGACACCATCACTAGAAGCTGTAAGGACACAGGGTGGCTGAACAAGTTCCAGCATTCTGCATCCTTACCACTGCCAACAGAGTCACCCAGTAGGCCATAATAATATATACTGCCCCTGCCAATACTTGCTGAACCACCTGTCTGTGGTCATGTGGACATTGCTGCTGACTGCATGGTCCAGCAACATAGAAACATTTTATTCTACTAGATGGTGAGGGGCAGAGATGGCCTTAAGGGCAAAGAAATGGCTACTGGGAACTTGCCACTGTGGTACTGCACAGATCGCACATTACAAAATTGAAGCAGAATCCATCAGTTGGAGAGGTAGAAGTTGTAACGCCAGCAGCCAGATGGCATTTAGACATTGGGCATGTGAAAGACTGGGGGTTTTATTTTAATTTTTTGGTGCTCTAGCAGCTAGGGGAGTGAAAATTGTCTGCTCAGTGCTAAGGCTGGTGAGGTGGATTTAGCAGAATCAGAGCAAGGTTGCAGCCTACACTTTGCCCTACTCTGAGTAGCTCCATGCAGAAGCTCTTCTCTGCTGCAAGAGCCATAAGTTAGATCTCTGACACCCCTCGATATGCTGTCATCTCTCTTATTGGAGGATGCTGAAATTAAATTATATATTCTGGGGGGAGGGAGGAGGTAGAAAAAGGAGGAGGATCACAGCCCCTTTTATAATGAAAGAGCATTTTGGTGCTGTTTACCAAGAGCTGCATGGTGAGAGGTATTTTCATACAGGTGATACCCAAATGGCCAATGGTATTGCCACTCCTGATAGCCTAGATATAGAGACTGCAAATAACAATAGTGCAGTCTGCTGCATAAATATTAAAAAAAGTCCAACACAGGTGAGCTCTGGAGAGCATACCAGGAGATGGCCAGTGCACCAGTGAAGCTTTGTCATCCAGTGGAACATGGTGGCTTCTCTATCCACTTTTTTAAAGCTGCCCCTGGATGATATTCTTCTTAGTTGTAGTGATACTTCTGCCTCTATTTCCTCCCCTGTTCTTTTGAGCACCAAGGTACTGTCAGAAACCTCCTCATCATCCCCCTCCTCCTCATTGAGTCAACTTGGCAGTATGCTGTGGCTGCAGAAACATCACTGCCAATTGGTTCTCCCTGCCTGGTGTCCTACCTCCTGTTGTATTCTCCTCCTCAACCTCAGAGACCATTAATTGATTTACATCTTCTTGCAGCAAGTGGCTCATGCTGTGCCCACATAATTTAGCTAGCTCCTCCAAGCCAGTTGTTGGTGGAAAAAGTACAATTTATAATATGCTGTTTTGGCAACTGCAGTAGAGTGCAAGCTAGTTTGAACCTGGGTGACAGAGGAGAATGACAATGAAGGCATAGTAAGCCATTCCACCACTTCCTCTGCATGTTCTGTCTGTATAGCACACCCAGCACTTGAAAGAGATGGCAAACTTACTCTTCCTGCAGATGATACACTATGACCATGACCACATTTTGCTCTGGTTCTCATGATACTAGCAATCAGAGGAATCAGTGCCTTAAATCTCACAATGTAGATACACCCGTGAGTGCCTAAGCACACATACATACTAGAAAATGCACTGCTATATTTCAGGAATAATTTAAAACAAAAACTGTTGTCACTCTGCTTCAGAGTGAATAAGATCATAGTTACTTGACCCATTGTTACCAGTTCACTAATACACCAGACAAATGGCATTACTGAAGAAGGCCACACATGTTACAGTGTTATTGTACAATCTCATTTAGATTTACCAATAACCAACAATCAATGTAGGCAAATTAATCTAAATAAATATGCATGTAACTGATTGTTTAGGTAAGTGCTTAGACTGCAATGTTAACTACCCTGCTCTGCTACTGTATTGTACAGGAAGTACATCTCCACTGTCAGAAAGCTCCAGTTCTGATGAGAAATGGACCCTGTCGAATAATGCACGCCTGGTACTGTCAAATAATGCCTGCCGAAAGCCTCTGAACATGGGAATTGTCAATCAGCTGTAGAAGGCGTCTGCGCACTATAGCCAACATAATACCACACGCTCCCAATGGTAGTGCAAGTCTGCAAGAGGAGGATTTGTTCAGGATGGGAGCATGTGAGGGGCGGATGCCTACAGAAGGGGGCATAATTTGTAATGATGGTCAGTGCTATTGCTTGTGATACAAAGCCTGCAAGCATGTGTAGGAAGAATAGCAAAGATATATTTGTTTAGGAGGTGTGTTTGAGTTTAGTAAAAAAATCCGGCCCGATTGTATTAGCACTGATCATCATTACAAATTATGCCCCCTTTTGTAGGCATCCGCCCCTCACACACCCATCATGAACAAATCCGCCCCTTGCAAACTTGCATGAGCATCGGGAGCTTGTGGCACAATGTCAGCTATAGATCGTCAATTCTGATGTTTGGAGGCTTTCGGCAGCTCGGTACTGCGCACACGCTGTGCATGTGCAGTACCAGGTGGGCATTATTCGACAGGTGAAATTTCTGGATCAACATTCAGCCAGACTCTCTTTCAATCCCTCTATGGCTAACCTAAATTTAAAGAAGATTTACAGCGCTTTAGTCAGATAGTAACACGTGGGGCCAGCTTTAGATTCTAAAGCTAGTTGGTCATGATTTCTTGTAAATGTTATTAGCAGCCTATTAGCTCCTTTAGCTACACAGCATGTTGTATGTAAATGTTTTTTTAAATGTGCTGATTCCCTATAAAAAGGTGTCAATTTGCTGTATTGTTGTTAAAAGTTTGTTGCGACTGAAGAAAAAACACTTGTTTGCAGTTTAACCACTTAAGCCCCGGACCATATTGCTGCCTAAAGACCCAAGGGGTTTTTACAGTTCGAGACTGCGTCGCTTTAACAGACAATTGCGCGGTCGTGCGACGTGGCTCCCAAACAAAATTGGCGTCCTTTTTTCCCCACAAATAGAGCTTTCTTTTGGTGGTATTTGATCACCTCTGCGGTTTTTATTTTTTGCGCTATAAACAAAAATAGAGCGACAATTTTGAAAAAAATGCAATATTTTTTACTTTTTGCTGTAATAAATATCCCCCAAAAACATATATAAATTTTTTTTTCCTCAGTTTAGGCCGATACATATTCTTCTACCTATTTTTGGTAAAAAAAATCGCAATAATCGTTTATCGGTTGGTTTGCGCAAAATTTATAGCGTTTACAAAATAGGGGATAGTTTTTTTGCATTTTTATTTTTTTAATTTTTTTTACTACTAATGGCGGCGATCAGCGATTTTTTCGTGACTGCGACATTATGGCGGACACTTCGGACAATTTTGACACATTTTTGGGACCATTGTCATTTTCACAGCAAAAAATGCATTTAAATTGCATTCTTTATTGTGAAAATGACAGTTGCAGTTTGGGAGTTAAACACAGGGGGCGCTGTAACATTTAGGGATCACCTAGTGTGTGTTTACTAGTGTAGGGGGGTGTGGCTGTAGGAATGACATCATCGATCGGGTCTTCCCTATAAAGGGAATCACCCGATCGATGCGCCGCCACAGTGAAGCACGGGGAAGCCGTGTTTACACATGGCTCTCCCCGTTCTTCAGCTCCGGGGAGCGATCACGACGGAACGGCTATAAACAAATAGCCGCGCCGTCGTCCCGGATCGCTCCCCGAGCGGACCCGACCTCCGCATGTACCGGGGGGGTCCCGATCGGACCCCCCACCCACGTCTAGCAGAGGACGTACAGGTACGTACATGTGCCTGTCCGTGCCATTCTGCTGACGTAAATGTACATGAGGAGGTCGGGAAGTGGTTAAAGATAGGGAAATCATCTGAAGTCTAGACGCAGTATTAGAAAACACATTTCTACACCAGACACCCTCTGGGACAGGCTTCACTTTGTTTGTGTCTTTGTTCAATTTTTTTACTCACCTTATGTCATTCTAAAACAGAATGTGTTGTAGTGGTTTATTGCATTTCTGTAATGTGCTAAAGGAAATATCTATATAAAATATTTTTTAAAGCCTGACTTCAGGTTTCAGTAAACTTTAAATAGTTTATTTGGAAAAACCTATTCCAGATGAACTATTTCCTTTACTAATCAATACAGCAGCTGTGTGTGCTGTATAAACTGTATGCAGCATCAGCAGCATACAGTATACAGTACTGTTTTCTCGCTCATGTGTGATTAGGCAAGCTGAGTCCTTGTAGCCAAGTTCTTTGTACATGAAATGTTGAGGCTGCACATCCAACAGTCGGTCCATCCTGCAATCTATGAAGAATAGAGAAGGGGAGCCCACAACTAGCATAACAAATAAGCATCCTTAAAAATGTTGGACAGCATTTTAATGTATAGACAAAGCTGCAATGCATATGAAATGAAAAACAAATATCATTAAATGTGAACTGGCTAATTTCAAAGTTCAGCTATCCCAAACAAATATCGGAATTGTAATTTAAAAAATCTCAGTATTTGGTTATGTGTGTATGTTTTGCACAAACCTTCCACCAGATTACAAGACTGCCATTTTCCTGTGCTTCCATGAAAACAATATGGCCAATAGGGACAAGCAAAAGTTTTGGTCTGAACTTAGGTCTGGCATTACATGGCCTACAGCCAAATCTAGCAAGAGGTGGAAATCCTTGTGACATCATAAAACTGAGGACATCAATAATCATTAACGCCAATAACCTACTGACATTATCCTAATAGGACTATGTGCTACAGTGGCCACCTGTCATAAGCATCTCTGCCCCTTTGCTATGTGCAGCTGTGGGGTGGGGAATGCGCTAGTTGTGGCCCAATGGTTGCCGCTTCCAGGTTTGGTCCAAACTTACACTTGGACAAAACCCGTGCTCATCCGTACTGATAAACATCAGCATTCGACTCACGTACCCAGTTGTTATCTATTTTTTTTTAATCCTCACATTAGCTTGATGGGTCAGTTTTAAGATCCTGGGGGTCAATTTACTAGTATCTATCTATAAATATTTAGGAAATGTAATGTAGCTCATGTCATAAAAAGAGTATAGAAAGACCAAATTTAAATGCTTAACTTACATCAAGTCTGCTTCTAAGCATTAAAGATAAAATTCAAAGCTGCTATTCTGTGTGGAAAATACATGCTAAGTATGACAATATCTATTTTATTACACATATAGTTTTTATTTTTTATTTTATTTTTATAACCATAGCAGTTTTAGGTATATTGTGCTGAAAATGTCCTAGAAATAACAAATGAAAGTTGTATTATACAAAAGAATTGAGTTACAATGTAGTGCTATTGTTTTTATATTATGCTTCCTAAAATATGTCCTTTCATGCAAGTTGGTAAAATGGTCTCAGTGGATGCTATGTAATGATAAAATGTTGCCATTTTCTTGTTTATATTATATTCATTATATATTTTCTTTCCTGTCTATGGCATATCTCAATTTAACACCTGCTGTTAAATTACCCTCCTGAGTTTGCACTAAATTGTTTTTAGCTGAGCAGGTCCTTGAGTTAAATATAAAGTGGTACTCGCCTTTTCAAAGCTGAGCTACTTTAGAACTGAATGCACTTATGCATTTATCGCCAAATACTTCATTTTGTAAAAGTATGAATTTTGATTTGACGATGGTTCAAAAATACATTTAAAAGTAAAAAAAAGGAATACAAATGCAAAGAGCAGTCATCTGAACTGTAGACCTATTACTTAAATGCTATGGTGTCAACTAAATAGAAAGATTTCACATTTGACAAAATATTAATATAATACATATATATGTTTTTTTTTATATATCAAATTGTATTGATTGCAATGAATTTTGATGAACACTTTTGACCCTCTGGATTACTCAAAATGGCATGGAATGTCCTGCACCGGGACCTTTAATAATACAAAAACGTACAATGAGGGGCAAACATACAAATACTTAAAATTATAGCCCTGAAGACTGTGTTTAGACTATTACTAGTACTGATGAGATATTTGCCTCCAGACAGGGTTTATTATTGTAAATATAGCTTTCCAGCCCCTCCCAAAAACAAAGAGAACAATGTAGAATTTTTCATTGCTAGAAGTTCCGGAAAATAGTATCTAAAAAGATAAGCTGCAATGTTTATATATATATATTTTTAAGGTATGCTATATGAATGGGGGCATGTTTTAAATGTGAAGTAGGTATTATGCAAATTGGGCAGCAAAGGTTGAAATACCTTTGAGCCTAGGTTCACACTGCTGCGAATTCAAAATCGCGGTAAAATGCGCGATTTTACCGCGATTTCGCGGCTGCGATTTTGCCTCGATTTTGCCGCGATTTCGGCCGCAATTTAATGTAAATCGCGGCCTGAAATCGCAAAAAGTAGTACAGGAACTACTTTTTGAAATCGCAGATGCGGCGTCGCACTGATTAGGACAGTGCCATTGCCGACAATTGCCGCCGATTTGAGATGCGATTTGACATGTCAAATCGCATCTCAAATCGTTCCAAATCGTACCCAGTGTGAACCAGGGCTCAAAGCAGCAAGCGGTGTTACAGAACCACTATGGTTTTCGTGGACATGGTCAGTTGCAGCATATGTTGGCAGTGCATACTTTACAGTTATTTTTGTCTTACAGATAGTATCAGCACCTCAAACTACTTTTCATGAGTTAAAGTGATATCAAAGTCATTTTTTTTTACCTTTAAAAATAACAAACAAGTTTTTGTGGGTTTGCACAGAATAGTCAAGATCCTACACTTCTTAGGTCCCTTTCTTGTGCTACTGGCCCCTTCGTCCTGCCAAGTGTCCCCACAGCAAGCAGCTTGCTGTGGGGGCACACAAGACAAGCTGTTGCTTAGTGTGTCCATTCAGACATGGAGCTTCAGTTCAGCCCCACCCCCTCTCTCTCCTCATTGGCTCACTGGCTTTGATTGGCAGCAGTGGGAGCAAATGGTGCCCCACTGCTGTATCAGTCAATGAGGAGTGAGACTCTTGTGCAACATAGCTGGATAAAGATGGACTCAGGGAAGTATTAGAGGGGCTGCTGCACACGGAATGTTTTTTATCCTAATGCATAGAATGCATTAAGGTAATAACCTTCTGACTTTAGAACCACTTTAAAATAGAACTATAGGCAAAACTTTTTCTTTAATGTAAGAAAAAAACACTTGTTTTCATTTTACCAACAAGGAAAATAAACTCAATTTGTTTTTAGAAATACACCTCATGTGGCTTTTGTCTTTGCATTTAGAACTGTTGGACCAGCCATCAAACTATTTTTCTGACATAAAAAATAAAAGTATGTGCTCCTTTTGATCAACACACTCCTAGTGCCTGTTGATGAAAACACATGTCATGCCAGAATTTTTTTTTTTTTTTTTTTACTGAAATCAATCATTAACCCATTCACTGCCAGGCCCTTTGCTCCATTTTGTACACTCAGGTGGCCATAATATCTTTTCAATGTTTCCTTTGTTTTTTTATTTTCACTTATAGTTTTCAGAGTTTGTAAAAGACCCTCCCAAAAAATATGTATTTTCTGAAAGCACACGATCAGTAGAATAAAAAAAGGTGCTACAGATTTTTTAGACCCCGCGGTATTTGCACAAATGTTTATCAAACCAAAATTTTTGCAAAACATACACTAAAACCATTATCTACAGATACGCAGCGTAAGTGAACAAATGCGCCGTCGTATCTATGCACCCTATTCTCTTAACTAGATACGCCTGAATTTGGCCTCCATCCGACCGACGTAAGTCTCCTACGCCGTCGGATCTTGGGCGCATATTTACGCTGGCCACAAGGGGCGCTTCCATTTATTTACGCGCCAAATATGTAAATGAACTAGATACGCCTATTCACGAACGTACTTGTGCCCATCGCTGTAATCTACGCCGTTTACGTAAGGCGTACGTCCATCATAAAATTATCCCTGCTATAGGTGGCGCTACCCATGCAAAGGTATGGACATCGGAACAGCTGTCAAATTTTACGTTGTTTATGTAAGTCATACGTGAATGGGGCTGTGCGTAGGTTACGTCATAGGCATTGAGGCGTCGTATGTTTGGGCGTATATTCGACGTGATTCTGAGCATGCCCGCACATGCGCTGTTCGATCGGCCGCTCATTTACATGGGGTCACGGTTAATTTAAATGAAGCACGCCCACTACCTGCCTACTTTGAATTAGGTGGGCTTACGCCGGCCTATTTACACTACGCTGGCGCAACATACGGCGCGACTCCTTTGAGAATACTGTGCAATGTACCTTATGGTACCGGCCAACATATCTGCCTGAAGATTTTTGGGTACCCTGTCCATCAGCTCCCCCACACATCCCCCAGACATTTGACCGTATGAACGGTTGCTTGACATTCTTTCTGACATATTTGACATGATGTCCGCATTCTGTTAAAATCGGGTTCTGGAGCTGGAGCCTTCCTTCTCGTCCCTCTTGCAGGTCCACGAGGAAACACCGTTGGCATGGACTCGTCGTCTGCCACCGGTGTAAACGATGTGGACCGCAATGAAGTTGACAACTGACTTTCCGGCTCCTGACCCGCCAGAGCCTGATCGCCTGAAGCTAGACTGGGATTATCCGTGTCGACGAGTTCGGTTGGAGCAGCTTCCTCCCAGCAATTTTCAGTACTGAAAATAGAAATTAGTTATTCTAACTTACTTATTAACATTTCGTTTACTGACCTTAGTACAGATAATAGCTTACCTCCCCAAAGCCAGCAATGGTCTTAAGAACTTAAATTCTTTTGAATATATGTAGTCCTTTGGGGCACATGCTGATGATCCACTTTTGCGTTTGCGTTGTACCCTCAAATGACGAGTGAAGGCGTCACGGATGCTCTTCCACTTCGTCTTGAGCATTTTAACTGTCAAAAATAAAATAAAATAATATATATTATTTTCTTTGTAGGTATCTATCAACCGGACAATCCCTAGCAAGCTTACATTATGCCTTCCATATAGGAAAGTCGACTGCGAGCTACATTATCCGTGACACCAACTTCCCCAATTGTGTTGGAGCGATTGATGGGAAACACATTCGTATTGTAAAGCCCATGGCTAGTGGAAGCCAGTACTTTAATTACAAAAAAAAATGTTTTGATGGCTGTGGCTGATGCATTGACATTGGGTCGTATGGCAGCAGCACAGACTCCGCTATATTTGGGAACTCATCCTTTGGACACATGCTGCGTACAGATGGTCTGGACCTTCCGGAATGCAGTCCACTCTCAGGCACAAATGGCCCTCCCCTACCCAGCGTTTTTGTGGGTGATGAGGCCTTTGCTCTAAGTGCACATCTTCTATGGCCTTATTCGGGGCATAATCTGACTGAAGAGAAGAGTGTGTTCAACTATCGCCTAACCAGAGCACGTCGAGTAGTTGAATGTGCTTTCGGTATTTTGGCTAATAAGTGGCGGGTCCTACACACTCCAATTGTACTGAATATGCAGAATGCAGTCAGTGCTGTTAAAGCTGCATTTGCCTTGCACAACTTTGTAAGGCAGCGGGATGGATTTAATTTTGATTTTGAGGAGCCAGGGCATAAGAATCTGGAAATAGCTCATTGGACTGGTGTACGTGGGAACAGACAGGGTACACATGTCTGTGATCAATTTGCGGCATACTTCATGTCTCCTGCAGGACAGGTCCCATGGCAGCTTGATTCAATTTAATGATTTTAACTTTTTTTCAACAACTATACTGTATGCTTTGCTTTTTTGAAAAACTATACCATATCCTATGCTGTATTAAGAAAAAAATAAAATAAGATTGATATATTAAGAAGTCTCATGTTGATTTTATTTAGATATGTTTTTATCTTTGGGTGCAGTATCCCTACGATATCAAATAGGGGTCAGAGTGTGCCATTATGTATTAGTGACATGCTGACAATTGTATACTTATTTTATGCATTTTTTCAGGGGTCTACAAATGTAACAAACAAAGGGCCACTTTATTGCCCTTCAGGGACGGATTGGGGCCAGCAAGGGAAGAAAAAGTCACGGGCCCTGCATCAGTGGGAACATCAGGGTTGGTGGTTACTAGGAAGAGGAGTATTCCCCCTATTAGTAGGAGGAATAGTATCCCATCATTGGTATCAGTGGATAATACAGTATAGTGCCCCATTGTTGGTGTCAATGGGGGGAATTGTGCCTCATGACATTGGAAGGTATTGTGCCCAAGGGCCGGATAACGGCTAGCAGAGGGCCAAATATGGCCCTCGGGCCGCATCATTAGGTGCTTACAAAAGGTGGTGGCAATAGATATGTTATTTAATCCTGTTCACATTCCTACACACATGCAATTTGTGTGTACACGTCGCACGACAGCTCAATGGAACCGAAGCAGTGCCGAATCGCAAAAAGGGGCATTTCCTTTCCGGCATGGGTCCGCATGCGCCGCTGCAATCAGCGGCGCATTGCGAGGGGAATATCTCCTAAACTGTACAGGTTTAGGAGATATTCTTTATACCTACAGGTAAGCCTTATTATAGGCTTACCTGTAGGCAAAAGTAAAAAAAGTGGGTTTACAACCTAAAAAACAATCATCCTATTATCTCCCTATGGTCATTTTGCTGTTTAGTTATGTTTGCAGGAGTTTACCTTTCTGATCCTTCTCCTGTATGTCTTCCCAGTTCGGGTACACCTCACTGCCAATTTGGTTCCATGCCCTCCTCCGGTTAGTTCGCAGCTTATAGCACGGATCCCTTGTGTCGTAAAGACAGGGGTGCTGCTTCACCATCCTGATGAAGCTTTCCTGGTCCAAGAGAGCCACGGTTTCGTCCAGTTCAGCCTCCATGTTGCAGAACTCCTTATGTGTTTAATAATGTAAAATGGTGATTTTTGAACTTCCTGTGTAAATAATGTCATTTTTATGTCATTTCCTCTATTTCACTTGAGCAAAATAGGCGTCAAAACGCTCGTATAAATGCTTGTTGTCGCGCTAGATGCTCAAATCTGGCGTTTTCCATTACTTTCTATGGAAAAAAAACGCTCAAATACGCCCAAATCGCGCGATTTGCGCGACAAAAAAGGGTCCGGAACTTGTTTGAGCTTCAGGCGTTCGGCGTCAGGCGCATCGGCAAGCAGATGTGAACCATCTCCATAGGCTTTAATGTATTTTTGTCCCTCTAGCGTTTCTGAGCGTCGCGCTTCAGGCGACAAAACGCTCAGGTGTGAATGCAGCCTGAAACCCTGCGGTATTTGTGCAAATGTTTATCAAACCAATATATTCACAAAAAATACACTAAAACCTTAGCATATAAAAACACAGCTAATTTTACAAAATTACTGCTAAATCTCTACAAAGTATAAAAGCTTAACCTGTATGAAGTTAATAAATAACAAAACATTAAAATGTTTACATTGTGCCTTTTTGCAAAATGGTGAAAATCAAATGTACGCAAACATTGTAATATCCAAATTTCTCTAGAAAATCTGAAGGTTTTATTTTTTCCCTTACACAGCTTTCAGAATTTGTGAAAAAAAACATATATTTTCTGAAAGCATATGACCTCTAGAATAAAAGGAAGGTGCTATTGGTTTTTAAGGCTCCACCATATTTGCACAAATGTTTACCAAAGCAATATTTTCGCAAAAAAATACAATAAAATCATTATTAGCAGATTCCTGCTAAATACCTACCAAATATAAAAGCTTAACCTGCATTGAGTTAATAAATAACAAATATTCGTACATTTTTAATTGTGCCTTTTTTGAGAAATAGTGAAAATCAGAGGTACGCAAAAGTTTTCGAAAGTCTGGAGGTTTTCTTTTTTCACTTACAGCTTTCAGAATTTGTAACAGACCCCCCAAACCATACATTTTCTGAAATAGTAGAATAAAAACAAGGTGCTACTGATTTTTAAGGCAGCAAGATATTTGTGAAAATGTTTATCAAAACATTATTTCGCTAAAAATACACTAAAATCATTAATAGCGCACATGAACACAACATAACATAAAATTGCTGCTAAATTTCTACTAAAACCTCATCCACATATGGCATACTAAAGTGTACGCCCACGAAGAGCCATGTTTACCTGCACAGGAATGCACAGGTGTCCCATGCATCACCGTACAGGCAGTCCCATTTATGTCAATTGGGATGCAACGGCTGCGCAGGCATAGCTGCTGTTCCCAATCCGACGTCCATGTGGGTGTGGGTCGATGACCCCGAATACAGACAGTGTGAGCTCAGGGACATGCATATGGATTTACATGGATGTACAGTAAATTTGGAAACAGCTCTGTTCGTGCAGGCGCTACATCCCAAATTAAATCAACGAGACTGCCTGCACAGAGATGCACAGACCACCTGTGCATCCCTGTAAAGGTACGCTGTGTATGCCCTGTGTGAACAAGACCTTGGGCCCTTAAAGATGGCAAAACAACTATTACACATTACCATATACATTGTTTAAAAATTTTATTTTATTACAGTTCACATAAAACAAGACAGATAAAAAAAAAACATCACATACTGTAAGATACACTCATGCGTAGAAAATGTTTTATGCGAACTGTAATAAATATAATTTTAAAACAATTTATATATTAACGTGTAATAGTTGTTTTTGGCACCTTTAAAGTTTGGTGAATTTCTATTGTTTACAAAGTGATATAATCATGTGATCCACACAGTAATGGCCAAGACATAATGAGACAATGAAAAAATACATCTGATAATCAGTTTCCCATCGAGTATAAATCTCAGAGCCCTATACTACAGATATTAAGTATCATTTGGTTATGTGCATAAGCACTGTATGTGGCATTAATAAGAACAGTAAAAAACTAACTAAACAGAACTAAGTAGGGAAGAAAATAAAATTGGGTAGAGAATAAAACAAACATAATTATGTACACCTATGTAAAATTTTAAGGGTGGTATTACAGTGATCAGTGCAGTGAGACATTGAAAAATTATGTTTAATTGCAGAATATCACATATCAATGGGAAATTGTTTACCCATTTATTTTTCTCAGGCAAGCATAGAAACCCATTTACATCATTCTTTTAGAGAAGCACAAGAAGCTTTAAAACCATGAAATAACTTATTTTCTTGTTAAACGAGGACTGCATATAATTCCATAAAGTAGCATTTATTTGCAGAGTAGGTAGGGAATGCAGTATATTAAATGATAATATTTACATCAAAGGTAGGCTCTCCTTGGACTTATGGTCAGGCAAGAGGTCATTTAGGGTATGACAGCCTTGTGAAAGCCAAGGGGTAATCTTTAACATTGGGATTAAATATTGATATGCCATGAGTGGGATAGTAATACTTTTTAAAGGGTGATTAAAAGAGTCCTGGTGAAGTACATATGACCACACATCCAGAGATACTTGGATAGACGGTAACTACTGGCTTTAGCAAATTAAAAAGATGGTAGATCTCTGTTACTAAGAACTGCCTTTTCAATATTTACTCACAATTTTTCTGGGGAAGGGTGAAACCACGCTTTTAATTGATTCAGAATGGCTGCTCTATAATATGTAAGCTAAAATGTGACACTAGTGATAATGAAGTGCTAGATAAATATCAATTAAATTATGAAACACCGACTGAGTGAAAGAAATTATATCTGTAAATAGGTCTGTGAGACCTCAATAGGATAACAAGAAGGGGTTAATACCTAAATTAGGTAGAAACCTGAGAATTATCAAGTGAATAAATAGCAGTCCGTGTGAACAAACCAAAAAAAAAAACCCTTAGGATTACCATTAACAAAGCGGCAACAGTAAAAAATGTGAATATAATAAAGATTAATGCAGAGTGTCCATATAAACTTAAATATCCCCAGTGTTCAACGAATCCAATAGTCCAGGCAAAAGTGCTGACAGGATAGTGCCTCCACCAAAGAATAACACTGCTGCTTACCAGATGGACGTGATCTCTAATTATAGAAGATCAATATGCGCATATGGTTGATATCCCAGCCTGGAGTCTCTATTGGTAGCCAAAATTCCTCAGTGTGGTTCAATATTGCATAGAAGATGTCTTAAACAACATAGCAATCCAGGATGCACCACATAAAAAAAGGAAGGGACTAGCATAGCGTAAAACCCTTAAAAATGTAATAAGTAACATGCACACTTACATCGAAGAAGTGAGATAAGGCATATCAAATACAATCAAGCCGGCCGGCTCTTTGATTCAACAGCCCGTATCTTCCGGGTCTGGCGCACAATGCGGTGACATCGTTCCTCCCACCGCGTTGTGCGTCAGACCCAGAAGATACGGGCTGCTGAATCGAAGAGCCGGCCGGCTCGATTGTGCCAGTCCCTTCCTTTTTTTTATGTGGTGCATCCTGGATTGCTACGTTGTTTGTACAGTACACCCCTCTTTTTCATACCGCTCTATAATATGCCTGAATCGAACCCCGCCCATGGATTTGTGTTTTTTCAGTGTAATAAATGAAAATCATACTGGGTTTTGAAGAAAGTTATAGGAACCTGGATTGGATTGTCTGAAAGAGATACAGCAACCAGGGCAGTAGTAACATTTTGAAGGCTGCTATTTGACCCATCCATGAAATCTCAAGAAGAGGAAAGACCTTGGGCTTACCCAGTGACGTAGCAGAGGGTACGTCAGAGGGTGCGGGGTCACGTAATGGGTGGCTCTGCCTCCTCTATATAAGAAATGTCACAGCTGCAGCGCGTCATTCGCTGGGCTGTGCCCAGCGGTGAGAGGAGGTCCGGGATGCTGCTGCGCTGGATGGATGGATCTTCTCATCGCCAGAGCGGAGATCACCCGACGCAGGATCTTCTCATCGCTGGAGATCACCCGCAGCCGTCGCAGGATCAGGACAATGCAGGAAGCCAGGAACGAGTGGATTTCTCACCGCTGGAGTTTTTTTCTTTTTTTTTTTTTATTAATAAAGGACTTTATTCTACGGTGTCAGTGTGTTTTTTTTTACAAGACTTTACACTTCCTTCGTGAAATGGTAGGGGTACAGTGTACCCCATTACCATTTCACACAGGGGGGGGTCAGGATCTGGGGGTCCCCTTTGTTAAAGGGGTCTTCCAGATTCTGATAAACCTCCTGCCCGCATACCCCCACAACCACCGGGCAAGGGTTGTGGGGGATGAGACCCTTGTCCCCATCAACATGGGGACATCCTCCCCATGTTGAGGGCATGTGGCCTGGTGCGGTTCAGGAGAGGGGGCGCACTCTGTCCCCCCCTCTTTTCTGCGGCCGGCCAGGTCAACGTGCTCAGATAACGGGTCTGGTTATGGATATTTAGGGGGAACCGCACGTCATTTTTGTTTTAAATTGACGGCGGGGTTCCCCTGAATATCCATACCAGACCTGAAGGGTCTGGTTATGGATATTTAGGGGGAACCGCACGTCATTTTTGTTTTAAATTGACGGCAGGGTTCCCCTGAATATCCATACCAGACCTAAAGGGTCTGGTTATTGAATTTGCGTGGGACCTCCGCGGATTTTTTTTTCTAAAAGTCCGTGTCCCATTGACTACAATGGGGTTCGGAGTTCGGGTTCGGGTTCAGGTTCCCGAACCCGAACTTTTTTTTTAAAGTTCGGGTTCGGACCCGAACCCAGACATCCAGGTGTCCGCTCAACTCTAGTAAGGGCTCAACATCCAAACTTCTTTGAAGTTCACTCAAACCTTCTAAAACTAAGCATCAAGGCCATAAAACAAATATGTTTTAAATGTATTAAATAATGACTAATGGTACAGAAATTATAAATCCAATAAAGCAAAAAGAAACCTTAATTCTCTGGGGGGTTTTTTTATGTGAAATATGTTCTATGTAGGATTCCTATGCATTTTTAGATTGGTGTTTTACTTTTCAGAAAGTTTGATTCATTTTATTAGTACTGTACACGTGAACACAAAATTCTGGAAAGCTGTGCGAATGGGTAGTGGTATATCAATAAGAGTCCCTTGTGTTTGCAATGTTATCTTATAATTAAAGAATATAGACGCTATATGACCCATGTTATTTGATGTGTTCACAGCTCTGTAAACAGAAATCACCAGAGTCCAAAGGAATGCAATTTTCTCTGTGTTGTCATGAGGAAATGTTGCTTTGCTTTCTGTAAATTGTATCGGCTTAACGTCACACACCAAGTTCTGGTTATCTAAATTTAGCTATTAATAACTGAATGCCTGAGTTATTTAAAAGGTAATATAATTTCTATGTCAAGCAACAGACAGACCAGTGATGCTGGGTTTGGTAAATATTGCACATTTCTTCACTGAATAGCAATTTTAACATACCAAATCGTTACTATTGACAAGTATTTAAAATAGAATAGATCAACTAACTCCCCACCTGCCAATGAAAGAAGAAAGATGACCTTTAGACATCGATTGATGATTTTTTTCAATTCATTATCTGGTACTTTAGATTATTTTAGAGTGTGTTTACTAGATAAGTATTATGAGTCTTAATTTCTCATGAAACTCCAAAGTGAGCACAGAAACAACAAGCAGATCACTTGAGATCAGGTCATTTATGTAAATAAATCTATTATAAAAGCACATTTCTGTGTGCATAAACAGTATGCAATAGGGTTCTATAAAAAGTATTAGATTGAGTGATACTAACAAGAACTTATGTTCATATAAAAATTGTAAGGAAATTATAGGTCTATAGGGCCTTTTAGTTTTCCCTCAATGTGATATTTGAAACATTTATTCAGGAAGTGTCCTGGAAAATTTCACAGGAAGCCCTGCAGGCACACTCCATTGCAGAGGCAGAGCTTCAGGCACATTTCACAGCAGAAACCTTAGACTGTATGGAACATTGTGCCACTATTTTTTTTTATTATTATTTAAAGTGAATATGCACTCCATTATAAACTTGTAAAAGCTTCTGTCCAAGAGCAAATAACACAAGATGTCTGCTGTTGTACGTCAAAAGGCCTGTTATGTGCCCCTTAGTATTTAATTTATTTTTTCTTTCATATGACATTCCCAGATTTCATGTCTAAGCTCTACTTATTGTCATTTTGTCCTAAATTAATTTGTCCTTATTAGCCATTTAAGCAGTCTCATTCCACATAAGGCAGATACCAAGGCCCTGTCATATTGGCAGGAACCATCAGTAAAAATTGAAACTAAACTGGAGAAGGATACAGATGAAGCATGAATAGGGAATAATGGTAACTGTTTGCACCTTGTGGTGTCTTTAGTAGGTCTTCTACTTTGAAAATGTTTCGTATGAAGTACAAAATCATGTTAAGGCTGGCTTCACAACTGTCTGGTCTGTTGCATTAACTAGCTTTGTGTATTCAATGCTTGCCTCCATGCGCTGCGTCGGCATAGCGTATCAGAGATACGCTACGGTGGCATAAATGTGCGCCAATGTTTGTGAATCCGGGCCAGAGGGTTTTTGGTTTCACTTAAAGGGCCAGAAGTTTGTTTTACTTCGGCAGGTAAATCAATCAAGCAATAAGTTAGATTGATTGGCTGTTTTCAGCTTTCCAGGTTCTTGCTGAGGTAGCCATCCTAGCATTTGAGACTCACATATGGAAACAGACCAGGCGGCTAAGGATGCTGCGTTACAGCCCCGGACAATTGATGGGTCACAGATTTCACCTAGTTCTGGCCCAGTATAGCTGGGAAAAATAATTTTAACTTTAAGGACCCCAGAACAAGAAGAACAAGTGGTCCACAGGGGGCATCTTTGGAATCAATGTGATCTTTTATGTCTGCCAGCCACTCTGACCCCTCCACAGCCCTGCAGCCTGACACATGGAACGTGTCTTCAATCACAAGCAGTTATGGCTGCCCTGGTAAATGCACATGGGTTAGAGACAGGGTTCACCACAGTTGGTTTTTATAATATACCATTTCTTGTTTTACCTGTTACCAAAGGTGTTACCAAAAGCTGAACCTCCCTTCCAGAAATATAAAAGATATATCCAGGTGCCCAAGTAAATGTATCTGAAAAGTACTGTGGTTTTAGCACCCAGACTTGGCCTCCTCGTTATGTTTGTATGCAGGGGACAATTGTGATTATGATTATGACAGGTGTCTTCGCCAAAAAAAAAACATGGTGGAGAGCTTTGCCTTGTGTTTTTTTTCCCAAGGATGGTCCCAGGTCAGGTTCAGGGTATGCAATGGTGGTAGGGGATGGCAACATAATTTACCCTGGGCAGACCAACTACAATGTTACTTAAAATATTCACACCCAACACATGTCTGCTCAAAGATTGGGCGGATATGGAGTTATTCCAAAAGCTAGGATTTTAGGGCCTGATCCACAAACAGCGGCGCAAATTAAGTTAGTCAAAACTTATGTCATTTAAGTTACGGCGCCCTAACTTGGTGTCGTAAGTGCCGTATCCACAGCGCATATGCGTATAAAATTGCGCAAGCGTAACTTAAATCCCGAGGCGTAAGGCGGGGTTATTGCAAGTGGGAAGGAAGTGGGCGTGCTTCATTGTAATGAGCCGTGACCCCATGCAAATGAAGGGCCGGCCGTACTGCGCATGCGCGCACGAATCTGCTGTTCACTGGGCATGTGCAGAACTTGGCTTGGCGCAATCAGTGAGATAGGTAAAAGGCCAAGCGTACTTAGTTTGAGGATCGCCCTGTGTATAAAAAGCCCCACACAAACACACTTCCCTTGCAAAAGTATTTCCCTGTGTTCCCCTTCCTAGAGCAAGTTGCTTCTGCTCTGATCGTTTGTTGGTGTTTGTTGGTGAGTTGTGTGTGATAGAAAAGTTTTGGAGGAGTATTAGATTGTAGTTGGTGTTTGTTTCTGCTAAGTGTATTTTGTGTTTGTTTTTTTCTGAGTGTATTTTGTGTTTATTTTTTGCGTGTTTGTTTTTGAATTTGTAGTAGCTGTCTGCTTGTGTGTTTTGCTTTTTGTGTGTTTCTTCTGTGAGTTTTTTTGTTTGTTTGTTGTGTATGTATTTTTGTTTGTTTGTCCTGTGAGTTTATTCTTGTTGCTGAGTGGTGTCTGTGATGGCACCCAAGCGCAGGAAGCTAAATTTTTCTCAGGTAGAGAAGCAAATACTTGTTTGGGCCATCGTCCTATATGGGCGATATTTACATGGCCCTGATAGCCGGAACACCTCCCCGGCCCAAAGGAAGGCGATAATAAAAAAGATTATGGATCAGATAAATGCGGCGGGGGGGGAGACGAGGACCCCCGCTGGCATCCAAAAGAAGATTAACAATCTTAAGAGCCTGGTCCGTAACAAGGTGGCCCAAATAAATGCCCATACCACGCGCACTGGAGGAGGCCCAGCCTGCCCCATCAGGCTGAGTGAGGAGGAATGGGCAGTGGCCCGGTGTTTCCAGCCAGAGCAGGTGGTGGGCCTGCGTGGATATCAATCTGATGTTCCTGTGAGGACAGGTAAGTTTTTGGTTTTTCTATCTGGTGATTAGCATGTGTGGGTGGGGGAAGGGAAGATGTGCCAAGTGTGTGGATCCTCAAACCTGTGATTGTTTTGTGTCCTCCACAGATGACCAGGAGATTGCAGGCCCATCAGGCCAGGAGGTTGCTGGCCCATCAGGCCAGGCTGCTGCACCACCCCAAGGACAAGAGGCTGCTGATGAGTCCCAAGAAGGGCAGGATTCCCCAGGGGAGGGGAGTGTCCAAACCTCCCCTCATGAGGAGGTTGAGGGGGAGGAGGATGAGGGGGAGGAGGATGAGGGGGTGGAGGAAGAAGATCTGCAGATTGGCAGGGAAGTCCTTTTGGCCTCAGATTTGTTTACCCTTGAGGCTACCCCTGAGGCTACCCTTGAGGCTACCCCTGAGGCTGGCAGCAGTCAGGCCACCATCAGGGGTAGCCACTCCCACTCCTCCCTCAACAGGCCTCAACCCACAAGGGTCACTCTCTCCCCTCCTCCAGGGCCACAAGCCTCAGCGGCAGGCAGGATGGCGACTCAGGAGACCAAGGGGTGGCTGAGCGTCTGCCGGGCAGTCTGCAGAGGGACAATGCCCGGCAGACCCGCCATCTGGGTCAGATAAAAGAGACTCTGACCCAGATGGAGCACAGCCTGGGTGCAATGAAGGAGTCAATCAGTGATGGGGCCACAAACTCATTGGCGGTCATCACATGCTTGTGGGACCTGAAGACCGCCACAACAGGCGTGGCCCAGGAGGTGACTGCCCTGACCCGGGCTGTGCAGGACAATACCAGGGCTGGCCAGGCCAATACGGCTGCCCTCACTCTCTGTCTCACAAGGATAGCAGTGGCCTTGGAGGGAAGGTGAGCAGGAGGACAGTCACCAGGGGAGGCTCCTCCTTCCCGTGCTCACCGACCCCCCCATGAAGATACTCCCTCCCCTGCTCACCCACCCCCCCATGAAGATACTCCCTCCCCTGCTCACACCCCCCCATGAAGATACTCCCCCCCGCTAACACCCCCCCCCCATGAAGATCCTCCGGTTGGCCGTGGCCGTGCCCGTGGGCGGCCCAGGCGTAGCAAACGCTGCCGCTATTAATTTTGCAGGGGTACTTTTTTTATTTTATTATGATTTTGTTTGGTATACTGTACTTATGATTTGTTTTATGTGTGTGAATGATGTGTGAATGTGGGGGGGGGTGGCATTCCTGATTAAATAAGGGTGTCACCCTCAGTTTTGGTGGAGAAGGGATCCCCAGGACCAGGGAGAAGTGATCCCAGGTCCCTGAATGATGTATGAATGCACAGTGACATAATTGGAGCCGTGGCGGGGCGTTACTGCTCCCAAGTACCATTGGGGGGGTACTTGGATCTAATCCAATTCGATGTGCATGTGATGTGTCTGTGCTAGGGACCACAGTGGTGTGCATTCATGCATTCTCATTGTGACATAATTAATGTGTGTGTTTACTGTGCAAAGATACATTCTCATTGTGACATAATTAATGTGTGTGTTTACTGTGCAAAGATACATTCTCATTGTGACATGTTTAATGTGCGTTTACTGTGCAAAGATGCCTTCTGCGAGGCGTCTCCTGGCTGCTGTGCCCTCAGCAGACCGGGTAGAGTTGGTTGGGGGGGATTGTCTGGTTCAGGGGTCAGGTCATCACATATGTCAATCTCCTGGCCCCTTCTCACTGCAAAGTTGTGCAGAATGCAACATGCACCGATGATCTGGCACACAAAATCTGGGGAATACAACAGGGTACCCCCAGACTTATCCAGGCATCGGAAACGTGACTTCAGGAGGCCAAATGTGCATTCCACCACTCCTCGGGTACTTATGTGTGCAGCATTGTATCTTTCCTCTCCTGGGGTTTGGGGGTTCCGGTATGGAGTCATAAGATGGGGTCCCAGTGCATATGCAGAGTCACCTGGAAGGGAAAAGACAGGAGGATGTTAGTCATGCATGTGCCCCTCGTGATGTCTGCATCATGGGGGGGGGCAGTCATACCTGACACCCATGTCACTCACCAACCAGCCAGCTGTCCCCATACATGTTCTGTTCCAATTCTCTGGAGATGTTGCTGTGACGGAATATATAGCTGTCATGGCTGGATCCTGGGAATTTGGCACAGACGTGCCATATGAGGCATTTGGCATCCACTATCACCTGAACATTGATTGAATGCCAGTGCTTCCTATTTCGGTACATTTGCTTTGTCTCATGGGGGGGTTGTAGTGCCACATGGGTGCAATCAATGGTCCCGATGGTGCGTGGGAATCCAGCAATTTGGAAAAAATCAGTCATTGTGTCCATTCGCTGGACATCCTGGGAGGGTTTGATGAATTGATTGGCCATGCATCTCAGGATTGCAGGGACAACCTGGTGCACACATCTGCTAATGGAGGATTGTGCCATCCCAGCCACACCTCCACTTGTGCGCTGAAAAGAGCCAGTGGCAAGGAAATGCAGTGTTGCCATTACCTTGATCAGTGGCTGCACTGCATGTGAGTGTTGTGTTGGGCTGATGAGATCATCCTGCAGGATTGTGGTTAATTCCAGGATGGCTTCACGGTTGAATCTGAAGGTGCCATACACCTCAGAAGCAGTCATGCCAAACACATCTAGGCGTCTGCGGTAAACCCTCTCCTGTGCCCTCCTCCTCCTCCTCCGTTCCCTCCTCCTTCTTAGCGCGTCTAAAGTCACTAGTGCAGTTATGATCATGGATGGCCCTGGCATGTTGGCACTGGCAGACAGATTGTAGTCCAGCAAGTGTGTGTGCTCAGCTCTTCCTTAATGGTGTTGCTGTAGCAGACCTTTACACGGCAGGTGTAAAATTAGGGCTGCTTTTATAAAGTGTAAAATTGCTCCGGGAAACTAACAGAAGCGCACAGGGCGTAATCTACGGCGCACACACTTAATTTTGTGGATCGCCCTATCTCATTCATTTGCATGGTTGCCTATCAAAACAGCGGCGTGTCTAGCGTAATTTGCGCGCGAAGAAGAGCCGGTGTAATTATTTTAGGTAGGACGGAAAAACCTGGATTTCAGGCGTAACTCATTATGAGGATCAGGCGCAAAGATACGCGCGGTGTAAATTTCAATTACGCCGCGTATCTCGAGTTAAGTTGGCGCATCTGCTTTGTGGATCAGGCCCTAAATGCCTTTTTTGGGATTAAATAGGAGAACAGGGTGAGGTAGTATCACAGCATGACTGTATACACATTGCTCAATGGGACACTTCTCCCAGGTCATTTATGACTTCCACTGTTTTATCTGGTGTACACAAGGGTTTTGTAGATTCTGCTGTTATTAGAGTGCATTTGCAGAGTCAGCTACTAGAGCAGCCAGCACATACCCAATTGCCAGTACTAACACCTGAAATAGCACTGCTAGATCATTCATTATTAGATCTCCAGACACATGCCACAGTGAGAGATTTGAAGGTTTGCGAGGGATGACTCGGAAAAGTCATAAATGGACTTTTCCTCGAAGGGGGGAAGGCAGGACATGATGCATCCCCGCAGCTAGTGCATCTTTGTTTATGGCCCAATACCATGGGGTATGTCATAGAGGTTGGCAGAACACATTTTACTGAAGGATTTCTTTGTCGCAAACCTACCCAAGCCTGTTAAATGCATATGTGTCACGGTGCATCACATGTATCAGGAATAATCCAAACATACCACAGAAGGTGAAACACCTCCCGTAACCTACTACACCTTTCACTCATCTGCAAATAGATTTCACCCACATGCCAAAGCAAGGGACAGGGCAAGAATACCTTTTGGTCCTCATGGATGTATTCTTATGATGGGTGAAAGCATTCAAAACCACAATAGAAGACTCACAGACAGTAGTGCGCATACTCACGCAGGGAATCATTCCTAGGTGGGGATGTCCATTGCAAATAGGAAAGCCATGCAATGAACTTTAAAATATTGGCTAGTACACTTACCCTTGATACTATACCAAATCAGAAACACCCCTAGTTCAAGAAAAGACTTTCTCCTTATGAAATTTTAATGGGTAGGCCAGTACAAAAGAGGAAATGGTTTATGGAAAATGAAGATCCGCAAGTGGATCCTAACCTTTACTCCCTACAGGAAGAGTATGTGAGAAATCTGGTAAGTAAACTTAGTGAAAATTATGAAGCAATGGCTGTCACCTTTCCTCCTCTTACAGTCTGCACTTCATCCCAAAGGTGTTCTATTGGGTTGAGGTCACGGCTCCCAGGCCAGTCAACTTCCTCCCCCTAAAATTCGCTCATCCATGTCTTTATGGACCTTGCTTTGTGCACTGGTGCACAGTCATTTTGGAACAGGAAGTGATCATCCCCATACTGTTCCCACAAAGTTGGGGGCATGAAATTGTTCAAATTGTCTTGGTATGCTGATGCCTTAGGAGTTCCCTTTACTGGAACTAAGGGGTCAAGCCCAACCCCTGAAAAATAACCCCCCACCACCACCACATGATTTGGACCAGTGAACAAAGCAAAGTTCATAAAGTCATGGATGATCGAGTTTGGGATGGAGGAACGTTGAAGTCCTGACCTCAACCAGATAGAACACCTTTGGGATGAATTAGAGCCAGGCCTTCTTTTCCAACATCAGTGCTGGTCCTTAAAAATACACTTCTGGAAGAATGGTCAAACATTCCCATAGACATACACCTAGACCTTGTGAACAGCCTTCCCAGAAGAGTTGAAGCTGTTATAGCTGCAAAGGGCGGGTCAACTCAATATTGAACTCTACGGACTAAGACTGGGATGCCATTAAAGTTCATGTGCGTGTAAAGGCAGGTGTCCCGATATTTTTGGTAATATAATGAAAAGATTGAGTTTGATGGAGTGATCTGACATCCATATTATGTATGTTAGTAACGTACTAAAGTTCAAGGAGACTGAAGGGGTTAGCTGGGTAGAAGAGATATAGACTTGGGTGCCATCAGAATAAAGATTATATTGGAAGCAGTAGGAGGCTATCAACTGACCAAGAAAAATGGTAAGTATAGAGAATAGAAGGGGACCTAGGAGCTGTAGAAGTTGATCACGTTTGCCATTCTCATTGACTCCAGACTCCGAGATAAATCTTCCTTTAAGGAGCACTTTGTGGAAGCCTCCTGTATGTTTGGCTCCAAGCTTTGTAGTCTCATCCTTGCCTCCCTCACTTCCGATACCCCTTGGTACCAAGTCTGCCAGTGAGGTTAAACCCATGCAGTTTGGCTTCACATGTCTCTCTCTGCAGGTGAGAGGGCCTTTAGGAGGAGGGAGAGATTGTGCCTTTATTGTGGTGAGGCAGGTCACTTTTTGAAGTCTTGTCCTACCCGTCCAGGGAAAAGCTTGACCTAAAATCATCTAGGGGACAGACCTTAGGCAGCGTTGTTACATCCCCAGTTATCCAGAAGGATAAGCCCCTGGTTCCGGTTACCCTTTCTTGGTCTGAGTCGTCCATCGAGATACAGGCTCTAATCGACTCTGGGGCGGCAGGTCTGTTCATAGATGGTGTCTTTGTGTCTAAGCACTCAATTCCGCTGCAACTTTGTGCCACTCCACTTGCTATTGAGGCTATTGATGTGAGACCTCTACAGCCTGCCCCTGTGACTCATGAGACTGCTCTGTTGACCATGTATTATAGAGGCTCTTCACCATGAGACAATCCAATTCCAAATAATTTCCTCTCCTCATTTTCCAGTGGTTATTGGTTAGTCTTGGTTACAGAGGCACAACCCCTCTTTTGATTGGCTTTGTGCTGATATTCTTTCCTGGTCACCTCAATGCAATAAGACATTTTTTCAGAAAGTGGCTAAAGTGTTGTGCATCTCTTCACTCGCCACCCTGTCGGAGGAGTACTGCGATTTTAGCAATGTCCTTGGCAAAAATCAAGCCGGTAGTTTGCCCCCACACCAGTCAACAGTTTTCACTAAGTTTGATTTGAGGGGGGCATACAATTTTGAGAGAATCAAGGAGGTCATTATGAGTATCTTGTAATGCTGTTTATCCTTTGCAATGCTCCAGAAGTTTTTCAGGAATTTATCAACGATGTCCTCTGAGATTTGTTGCAGTTATGTGTGGTGGTATATTGCTGCGATATCCTCATATTTTCTGATTCCTTAGAGAGCCATCACACAGATGTCTGCCGTGTGCTACAGAGGCTGAGAGAAAATCACCTGTATTGTAAACTGCAGAAGTGTGGGTTCCATCGTGAACAGGTTAAATTCCTGGGTTATGTAATTTCTACTGCTGATTTTTTGATTGACCCAGAGAAACTTCATGCAGTCCTACAGTGGCCCCCACCTGTGGGTTTACGTCCACTGCAATGTTTCTTCACACTGCCAATTATTATCGGAAGTTTAATTGCAACTTCTCGTCTCTGGTCAAACCCCTGACTGATATGACCAGAAAGGACGGTAACCCACAGAATTGGCCCCCGGATTCCATTAATGCCTTTGAGAGTCTCAAGGCTGCCTTTGATTCTGCTCCTGTGTTGGCACATCCTGATCCTATGTTATCATTTATTTGTGAGGTTGATGCATCTGAAACTGGAGTTGGCGTCCTTCTGTCTCAACTTCCTTACTCTGAGAGCGCTATGCATCCTTGTGGCTACTTTTCCAAGAAATTATCACTGGCGGAGTGCAATTGCGAGATTGGGGACAGAGTTGTTGGCGATCATTTTTGCCCTCAAAGAATGGAGGCATTTTCTTGAAGGTACCACTTGGGTACCAGCTGGTTCTCATTCTGACTGAACATAAGAATCTCACTTTCTTCTCTGAGGCTAAGCGCCTCTCTCCCAGAAGGGCACGATGGACTCTTTTCTTGTCAAGTTTCAATTATATAGTCTCATTCTTACTCGGTACTAAGAATGTAAGGGTGTAAGCATTGTCGCAACAGTTTTCCTCAACTTCCCAGATGAAGTCAGTTCCTGTTCCTGTGATACCTAACAATCGTATTCTGGCTACGGTTCATACCAGTCTCACTTTACCTTTGGGATACAGAATTCCTGCCGCTCAGATACATTCTCCTCCTGAGAAACCTTGTGACCACTGTTTTGACCCTGAGAGTCTTTGGGCCGCTATACTACAGACTTACCATTCTCCTTATGCTGCTGGCCACCCTGGGAAGAATCAACAAATTTGAGCCATTTCCCAACAAATCTGGTGGCCTAGTCTCCGTGCTTATGTATCCGTCTTCGTAGCTGCCTGTTCCGTGTGTTCTATGAGTAAGACACCACGACACCTTTCAATAGAGAGAGGCCTTGGACCAACTTTTCTATGGATTTCACAGGGCAACAGTTATCCTTATGGTGGTTGACTGGTTCTCGAAAATGTCACATTGCATTCTACTTAAGAAGTTGTCTACATCCAAAGAACTGACATCCATTTTTGCTCGGGAGATCTATCGATTACATGGGCTACCCAAGGTTACCGTCTCAGACAGGGGTAGTCAGTTTGTATCCAGGTTTTGGTGAGCCTTTTGTGCACAGTTGGGAATTCAGCTTTCCTTCTCTTCTGCATATCGCCTACAGTCTAATGGGGCCAAAGAATGAGCCAACCAGTCATTGGAGCAGTTTCTACATTGCTATATTTCTGACCATCATAACAACTGGTCAAACCTCTTACTTTTGGCAGAGTTTGCTTACAATAGTGCCTTCAATTCCACTTATTTGTTCAGAACATTCCTGCATTAAAGGAGCATCTCCGTGGTCTTCGTTCCACTTGGGTACAGGTCCAAGAGTCCTTGTGATGTGCCAATGATAGGTACAGTCTCCATGCTGACCGCAGACACCTACCTGTGCCTTCCTACCGAGTTGGGGAGAGGGTCTGGCTGTCATCTCGCAACCTCAGACTCTCTGTTCCCTCACTGAAATTGGCACCTCATTTATTGGGCCTTTCCGTATTCTACGCAGGATTAACCCAGTGGCTTATGCTTTAGACCTTCCTTCTAGTATGTGTATCTCTAATGTATTCCATGTCTCCTTATTAAAACCTTTGGTGTGCAACCACTTTACCACCTCGTTGCAACGTCCTTACCCAGTACAGGTTGGGAACCATGAGGAGTATGAAGTAAATCCATCATTGACTCCCTTAGGTTCCGTGGGCTCATACAGTATCTGGTTCATTGGAAAGGGTACGGTCCAGAGGATCGCTTTTGGGTCTCATCCTCAGACGTACATGTCCATGTCCTCCTCTGTGCTTTTCATAGACATTGGGGAAGGGGTCGTTGAGGAGGGGGTACTCTCAGGGCTGGGCTCAGCACTCCCTTCTCAGAGCTCAGGATGCTCAGCTGTCGGTTAATTGCTAGCACTAATCATGCCTCAGTGACTTACCTGGGGATCATATCCTGCTCTTTAGCAAGCCCTGCTGGCTTTGTATATGGACTAATATGTTAAGCCTTGTACACACTAAATAAGACATTTTATGTTATCATAAATAAAATGTATTGCTTATGTTCCATTCATTTATTTCACTTTTCCATCATAATACTTCTGCCATTTTTTCAGTACATAGTTTTAGCAAAACCAAGAGGCATTGATAAAAATTCTGCAAGGATTCCAATGAAGCATGAAATTCTCACAGGTGCATGATTTTGGCCTAACCTATCAACCATTTAAGTTTGGATCAATACACATTTTCAATCTGAATTTTTAGAATGATCTTTTATCACCAAGAATTGTTATAAAACAGACATCTTTTTAGCCGCTTCACTAATTAGAACTGTCCAAGGTCTTAAACCTTCTGCCATTTGGCTTAAAACATAATTGCTTAATTTTCAATACAAAAAAAAAAGCATTTTGCTTTACATAGGCTATAAAAGAACACAGACAGAACAGTTACAAATCAGCAATTCTGAAATAACCTTGCTTTACAATATGTAAATCTGAAATATTTGGCAACATATTCATATAAATATTATATCAATTCAATTTTTTACAAACAATGAGATAAGTCTAATATTGTAAATGGAACTCATTTTAAGAAAAAACTGTGACCAATATGTAAATAACAACTAAAGTAAAACCCTGAATTCCATGGACCAAAATACCATTGTTTTTAACAGCTTTTTTTATATATACAGTATATATATATTGTTGGATAGGAGCAGTGATATCAGGATCATGATTGCAGCTGCAGCCATGGTCCAGATATCATCCTTTTTTGCTAGTGCATTTCTACAAATTAAAAGTAATTGAGGTGCTATACAGTCACCAGTAGTAAGAAACACTGTACATTTAAGTAAAATAAATAATTAAAAAAATGTAAGTGCCCCCATCTCCACAGGAGAAAATGCAAATATGCATGTAGGTCCTGAAAGAATATTTAAATGGTAATTGCACCACACATGTGAGGTATCAGCAAACATCTCAGTGAGAGCAATAATTTTAGCACCAAACTGCCTGTGTAACTCTAAACTGATAACCTGTAAAGCTTTTAAAGTGTCGCCTATGGACAATTAATTATACCGTAGTTTGTCACTATTCCACAGGCATGTACATTTTTAAAGAGTGACATATTTACTTTTATACAGTATTTTACCAAAAAAATGGGTATTAAATTGTGTTTGTGTTCACTAAAATTCATTATAGTAAATGTTTTTGTGAAAGCGAGCATTTGACAAATTGTTGCGCAAATATCCTATGACATGAAAAAATTGCTACACTCTCCATTTTGTTCTCCAGGAACCTTGCTTTTTAGAATATATATATAATTTGGAGGTTCTAAGGAATTCTGTGGTGTATATAAATATATATATATATATATATATATATATATATATATATATATATATATATATATATATATATGTGTGTGTGTGTGTGTGTGTGTGTGTGTCTCACAGTAGTCTCAAACTACTGTAGGTAGTCTGTATTGAAAGTAAAGCATATATCACCCCTGCACAAAACTTTGGTGATAGTATGCAATTATTATTATTTTAAATTGCAGTCACCAGAGCAATGTCAATATAGTGGCATTGTACTGCTGTGTTGATGATCATATACAATGGCTGGCTGCTTTGATAGCACTGTATGTCTCTGCCACTAGCCATTGTCTCTGATCACTGCCACAGCAGTACAATGTCGCCAGACAAGTTCAGCTAGTCAGTGTCCCCAATCACCACGTTGCAAGTCCCAATGTCACCATAAGGCCTTGTTCACGTGTTTGGTGCTGAAGAGTGCTTCCTTTTAAAAGCATTTAATTTTATTGCCTCCACTCCAGATGCTTAAACCAAATAGAGACTGCACAAATGCCACATTCACTTAAATGGGTGTCAAACTAGTGTGTTCTATGCCCTCCAAAAGTGACATTGTATCATTTCTGCCATGGCTGTGAAGCAAAGTATTGTAGCCACTGCATGTGTACACCCCCGGCTGCTGCATTTGCATCTAAGTAGGTACAGTAGCAGCTGTGAAATGGTGAAACTGCGACTAAACCATGACGTTTTACTCATGACTGAGTAATTGTCTTTCACTGAAAACAGTACTGAAAACTAAAAAATGTCCTGGACTGGAAAGGGGTGTAACAGTCCAGTCTTAAAGTGGTTAATCTGTTGAAATGTGGAAAGTGTAGATGGGGGGCGCTAGTGAGAATCAAATGAATAGATTACACTCATAAATTGTGGAAAATAATTGCTAATATATCATAAATAAATAACAAAAAATGCACCAGCCTGCCTAGATGCAAAATTAACCATTATTAACTAAAGTGGTAGTCATGCAACAAAACAGTGGACCTGCTGGCAATAAATCACCAATATTCCAAAAGACACTCAAGCACACACAGGTCTGTGCGATTAAATATGAACATCAATGTATTAAAACAATGATGAGAAACAATAGTCCTTGATAGTCCAAAGAGACAACATGATCACACATGTGAATGAATGAAAGTTCAATGTGGTAAACTCTGTGGAGACTCTGTGAAAAATTCTTCAAATCCTGAAGACGAAAAGAACCACCTTCACCTGCTACAGTGTCACCCAAAGTGCTCAGTATATGGATGTCAGCTTACCCGAAGATGTTGACTTTTTTAATGAAAATAAGTTCAGATGGGCTTTAGCAAGATAATGCTTGCTGCAATAATGGAGACTGTGAACTGGATCAGCCCCTCACACCGTTGGGGGTATCATATGGGATATGTAAAAAAAAAATAGGAAACCAAAATAGTGTAATCCTATTTAATAAAAAGTATAAAAACAATACAAAGTGCCAAATAGCTGCTTACATTGGTGGTGCCATAGCCCGGCACTGAGCCTGGATTGCGTAGCAAAGGAGTGGATGTGTGTCCCGCAGTGAAGACTGGTGGCTGGAGTGCGTTCCACCTATAACAGTAACAACCAGAAATTATGTATCTAGCTTGACCAAGTACCGCCTTGATGTACATTTTGTTTACACATCATCAGGACGCGTACCTGGTCACTAGGTGTGTGGTCTTAAATAGAGTTTGGCTGAAAAACAGCGGAGGAGGGAATCAAAATGTTTAACAGCCTTGGTGCCGGACCTGCACGGACTTAGAAGCTAACATTGGAGTGCCGGCTATCGTCACTCATCCTTATCAATAGTGAATGACAACACCAGAATCCCAAATGAGATGACGTATGTCTAGCACACAACAGTGGGACATATTAAAATTTAAGCACAATATCTCCCATTGGAAATAGATAAAACAATAAAATGAAATGACAATACAATTGGTCACTCCCTCTATAAAAATGGCATAAAATAAGTACATTAATCATTAGTCAAAAAACAATTAAGGTCCAGATCAATGTTTGAATCTGTTGAAATGGCCTAGATAGTATATCTATTACTGTAAACATCAGACATGCTGTGGATGTGAGAGATTACAAGTTTCATGTAGTGGTAAAGTTCAAAAAAGCTGAGTGCTACAATTAAGGGATCAAATCAACCTACCATGTAAAGGAGTAATCCGCTGGTGTCTGGCTGACAGGATCAACAGACTTATGATTACTCCTTTACATGGTAGGTTGATTTTATCCCTTCATTGTAGCACTTAGCTTTTTTGAACTTTACCACTACATATTTACTATCACCACTCTATCCTTTTTGTTTTCCACAGACAGAAAGCCATTAGTCTAAGGCAAGGATCCTCAAACTACGGCCCTCCAGCTGTTGTAGAACTACACACCCCATGAGGCATTGTAACACACTGACATTCACAGACATGACTAGGCATGATGATAATTGTAGTTTCTGGAGGGCCGTAGCCATGGTCTAAGGTATCTTGTACTCTTTGGCCGACCCTATACTGATAGGAGTGGTCACTCCGATCAGTGGGAGTTCTTGTAGCCACACTGAGCACATCCAGATCCTGCCCTTTGTTGTTTGGTGCCTTGTTATCTCAGAGTTTACCATCTGTCCCACTGTGTAACAACCACAGTGCAGGCTAATTCCATCCCTGACAGGTCCCCCTCATGGTTCATTGGTGATCGGCTCATGCAAGTATCAGCCTTCCATGCTTATTTTTTGTATGTGCATGGATGTTCTATTCCATGCAACAGGTTTATCAATGTTAAAATTGTACTATTATACTAATGTTTAAATATTTTCACTTTATAGACATATGTATGCTTTAGATGACATTCAGCCTATGAAGAAGGACCTAGGGGTCTGAAACATGTCAGGCGTCATCTCCTACAGCTACGTGCAATAGCCCTTTACACCAGCATTTATATTCATTCTTGTATTTTTGTACTGCAATTGATTTTACTTTTTTTAACTGTATAGATTATCAAATGTTTCTAATAAACAATACTTTTTAAATACTCACCTCGTTTGTCCTAAAAATCCTGAGGGGCTATGCTGTGCCTATGAGTACTAGGATTGTTTTTTCTGTGGACATACAGCAGTGTATATATAGAACAGCTAAGGGTTATAAAAACAAACAAAAAAAATCCATTAAAACCATTTTAAAAAACATATTAAAATACTCTTCACTTTGAGCAGGGCAACCTGAGCCTTCCAGATGTGATGAAACTACAAATCCCATCATGCATCTGCCTCTAGGATTGTTCAAGTATTTTAACACCGCCGGTATTTCCTTTTTGAAATTTTTGGTTGATAAGAAAACTACCAAATTGGAGAGACTAGATGAGGAAATCAAGGCCTTAAAGATTAAACTAGACCCCTCCAAGGACAGTGAAGAATACAAGGATAAATCTTTGAGTCTTCTTAATTATTTAGAAAAGGAAGATAGGGACCAGAGAAACAAAAAGAAAAAGAAATTTAACAGGGACTTGGAGGATTATCAGAATAGTTTGGTCTTCAATTGGCAAAAAAAATTGCTTGAAGAAATAAACAAACAAAATCCGATCGAGATGGAAGTCTCGAATCCAGTCTCTGGGGAACAACCTACCTTTTCTTTGGGGCCTAAGAAAAACTTCCAGCATTTAAAGGCCAATCCTGGTAGGGCATCCCCTAGGAGAGGCCAAGGACAGTCTAAAGGCCCAACATTCAAAAATCAGAGTCGCCCACAGGGCTCATTCAGACCCTTTTCAGGGTCTCAGTACACTGGGGGTCCCCAACAGGGCCCTTCGGGCTATACATTCCCTCAGAATCAGGCTCCTCCTATTCCTGGGAGTTACTATCAAACCATGGTCCCTAGGCCGTCAGGGCCAGGTAACCGTGGTAGGGGTTGGGCTGTAGGGGGCCCTAGGGGCAGAGGTTACACCTCAGATAACAGTAATAACTGGTGTCAAGGTCCCTTAGGTGAGTCCGAATATCCCTCCCCTGCTTATTTTCAGCCTGAATCTGGACTAGGATGGGATTACAATGTACCGGTCACAAATGCATTCTTTCCATTAAGTGATAGAGACGGCCCTGAACGGCACTTGGCCCCTGATGCATCCAATTATAATGGGCCTGCAGAGGGCATGTGGTTTGCACCGCCCCCCTCACAGTACCATGACGCTCCCACTCTGTCTGGTGCATCGGTGGCCCCCAGTGGATCCTATAATTGGGGTTTTCACAGGCCAGGCCAGGGCACAAAAAGGTTAGTAGAAAGAGGAGAGGAAATAGAGGGGGGAGGAAACACAGGGTCCAAACGCCCCAAAACGTAGTTGGGAGGGGTATCTTTAATTTAAGTACCAAAACCTTGACAGACTCCGAAAAGTCTTTACTTGATAAGGGGTTAAAGTTTGCACCCCCACAGAGCCTAAACAGGTTTGGTACCTACATGGATATACATAAATTTGTTAGGAAAATTCATATAAAAAGATACATGGCTGGAATAACTCTGTATGATCGACACCTAACCAATGGCTTTGTTCATTCGGGCCTATCCAACTCTTCTTTGTTTAACCCTCCCGGTGGAATGGCACCATCCTTAAGAACTTTTAGGGATGTCTTATTAAGAGACCTGGAGGGTATGGAAATTAAGAAGGCCAAACTTAGTAAAGTTTTACAAGAGGGTTTAGATTCTCTTTGCAAAAATAAGGATTTAGTTATCCGACCGGCGGATAAGGGGGGGGGTATTGTTGTCTTGGACAAGGTGGATTATTTAAAAGAGATGCACAATATTGTTGACAACACTGATACTTACTCTGTTCTCCCTAATGACCCTAAACTCAAATTTAAAAGGGAACTGGAAATTTTAGTGGAGAGGGGATTGTTTGAAGGTATATTGACTATCAAGGAGAAACTTTTTCTCATTCCTAAAGCCCCCCGGACTCCCACTATATATTATCTCCCGAAACTACATAAGGATCCAGTCTGCCCCCCGGGACGTCCCATAGTGAGTGGGATTGATTCCATCACGTCCCGGGTGGGCAGATATATTGATTTTTATTTACAGCCTATAGTAAAAAAGGTGCCTTCCTATGTTAAGGATTCAAGGCACATTATGAACATACTAACCAGTTTTACAGCAGCCTCTGGGATGTGGATGGTTACTATCGACGTAAAGTCATTGTATACCATCATACCCCATGCCTTGGGTATGGAGGCAGTCCTATATTTCCTTTCTAAAGAATCTGGGCTTTGTACTAAACAGGTGGAGTTCATTATGGCCTTGCTAAAGTTCGCTGCCGGATCAAACTATTTTTGGTTTGATAATGTGTTCTATAAACAGGACACTGGGGTGGCCATGGGGGCTAAGTATGCCCCAAGCCTGGCCAATCTATTTATGGCCAGGTGGGAGGAGGATGTCATCTATTCACGAAATGTACCTCAGGTTGCCCTTTGGGCACGGTACATTGATGACATCCTCCTCCTGTGGGCTGGTGAGTATGAGGACCTCGTTGGTTTTATTAATGACCTCAATTCCAACAATAGAGGGATCGAGCTAAAATACGAGGCCAGCCAAACCAGTGTCCATTATTTGGATTTAACTATAAGTGTTAGCGATGGTTCCTTTGCCACTTCCACTTATTTTAAAGACACCGACCGCAATGCTTTCATCCCTATCGATAGCTGCCATCATGCCCCTTGGCTCAAGGGAGTCCCTAAGAGTCAATATCTTAGGCTCAGGAGGAACTGCTCGAACCGCCAAGAGTTTTTAAATCAGGCTGGGGTCCTCACAGAGCGTTTCCTAGAAAAGGGTTACAATGAGAACACTTTAAAAGATACCCTTGACCAAATCACAGCTATGGATAGGGATGAACTTTTGCATGAAAGGGAACATGTTGAAGGAAATCAATTCCTTGAGGGTGTGCCTTTTATCACCTCTTATTCCATCCAGCACCGGTCCATTTCACATCTGATTCAGAAACATTGGCATATCGCCAGGAGTGACCCGGTGCTAAGAGAAATTTTGCCAACTAAACAGAAGGTGATTTTTAAGGGAGTACAGTCCCTTAGGAATAAGATTTCTGTCAATGTTATTGACCCTCCCCTTAGGAGCATTGGCTTCTTTGACCAACTTAGGGGCTACTATAAATGTAATAGGTGTCGTGTGTGTGCCCTCAGTAGCAACCAGCGGAGATGTGTCACCACCTTTATTTCTACAGTCACCCAGAAGGAGTTTAAGATTGTGCCATGTGTTACCTGCGCCTCCACTGGGGTGGTGTATTTGGTTCAATGCCCTTGTGGGCTACAATACATAGGCCGTACTAAGAGATCCTTTCAAATAAGGGTTAATGAACACATCACAAATATTTTAGCAGGTTTTAGGAACCACTCTGTGTCTAATCATTACAGACTTAAACATCATAAGGACCCCTCCAATACCCTTTTTCTCGGAATTGATAAATTCAAGGCGCACTGGAGGGGTAGTAATTTGGTTAGGGAGATTTCCCAAATGGAAATGGGGTGGATCCATCGTTTGAAATCATACAGTCCCCATGGCCTCAACATAGAAACAGATATAAATGCTTTTATTAATAATGCCTGATGTGAACCTTTGTGGAGGGCTCTATGGGAACAGACACAGGTTTTTGCATTTTTATTTTTATTGTATTTCTATACATAAAAATTTGTTTTGTTTTCAGCTGTTTAGCTATATATATATACACAATGATATAATTCTATTTTTCAAAAAATACATCTTCACGCATTTTCTCACTTATGTGAAAATGCTATTTTTAGTATATAGTTTTTTCTTTTTCACAACGAACACATTTTTATTACTTGTGTTCCTTTTCCCCCCTTTCCCCCCCCCCTTTTTGAGGTATGTTTACCCTTGAGGGTGTGGGGTAGCACGTACCGTGTTTTTTCACGTTAGTATATTTCCCGACTGTGTTGGGACTCATTAAGTATAACTTTTGAACATAACATTTTTTTTAAATATATCAACTAAATTTATACAAATATTTAAGAATTGGTATAGTAAACTGTTTGGACTATTATCATTCATTTGATTTAAAACCATTCAGCACAATAAAATTCACAATTCACTTTTGTCACTTGAAGTGCCCTTTGATCTTGTCTATGCATAGGAATGTGGTTTCCATCACATTTTATTTTATATTATTTAGGATAATACCCTTTAAAAATCACTATCTTGTATAGATATGCAGGCCTGTGTTCTTCCTAGGTTTATATTACCACTAGGTTCAATCTAATAAGTGGTTTCTAATTTGCCCACAAGATGGCCACGGTGAGCACCGAGTTGAATTATCCTGTGCCGGATATAAACTTTGTGCTTCCTTGGTTTGTCTGTGTGCTAATTCTAACGAACCTCCACGGAGATTCTATAAGTTTTAATTTCAATTTTTTCTTTTCAATTTTTTCCTTTCTTTTTATTACCTTTTCTGTGGCGAGTGGGAGTTCACTCTGCGGCAATTGGGTATTGACAAAAAAGACTAACATTCTCTGCTCGAGCCGCGCACGTCAAGCGCGGTAGTATGGGCAAACTTTCCCTCAACAAAGATGGCGGGGTCTGTTCCCATGGATCGCCGTTTACATTGAGTGGCTGCTATATGAAGGTGTCTCACTGCTGCTAGCCCTATCCCCATTGAAAACGTCCATTAGTGACGAAACGCGTCTGGGAGGCTGCGTCAGTGACGTCACCACGCCAAGGAGGAGGGCTACTTTTTATTGTCACACGCTGTTTTTACTCGTACTGATGTAAGTACATTACTTTTAATAAATATTTTTATCCTGCGGTATTACGCTATTGTGCCCCTTCTTTATCTTCCGGTATATGTTAAAATATAAATAGAGGGCGCTAGGCCCATATACAATAAGTATAGTGCCGTGACACAGTGTCTAATTTAACAATAAAATTGCAACATAAAAACACAAAAATTATATATAGATGAGTCCCAACAATTGCAGCCAGAAGCTGCACTTGAAACCACGCAAGTGAATTCAAATATGATCAAAAAATAAAAATCAAATAAAACAGTGAACAAAGTCCAATTGTAATGATAATTCTGTGAAGGAAGAAATGCCACCACCGCTTCGATATAATTATCAATTCCACCCAAGGTGCTTTAGATAAGGTTTGCTCTTACCAGAGCTCGTTGACCCCTTTAACGAAAAAGATGGTCAACTGAGCTTATGCAGGATTGTGCCTGCAACACATGAAGATATGGACAGACCACTTTGCAAATCCAGGAACCTCACACGGGATTATATGTAAAAGAAGAGAGGCCAGATAGCCAAATAGCGTGATACCGTTTTAATTAAAATATTAAAATGTACATAAAAATCAGCCAAATGGCTCCTTACATTGGGGGGTGCCCACCCGGCACTGAGGCTGCGGACCTGTCACCGCTCACAGCGGTAATTTTGGATGGGATTCGCTGGAAAATGGAAGCCGCCGCTCACATGTATAGCCAAACGATCTCTCCAACAGTCCAAAGCACGGGGGGTACGTCACGTGACCAGGCTGCCTCCGACGTACGTTTAACGGCCCTTCGATGGGCGTTAGGTAAATTTTCTAAGCTAAAGAAGGTACAAATTAATTACCTGATAAGGGGACTTGAACTAGCAATGAAAAATAATTACTTTTGGGCCAACAATCAATTTTTTAATCAGGTGGGCGGTGTAGCAATGGGAGCTAGATATGCTCCAAGTGTCGCAAATATTGTTTTGAATAAGTGGGAACATGAGACAATTTTTTCAAACAGACCAGAATCTCTACATTTTTACAAACGCTACATTGACGATATTATTCTTTTTTGGGAAGGTTCTGAGGAATCTCTCGAGATATTCATCGCCCAAATGAATTTAAACAATTATGGACTTACTTTTGTAGCTGAAACCAGCAAAAGTCTGGTAAACTATTTGGACCTTACTATTAAAAAGAATGACCTGAAATTTGAAACACTTACCTACTTTAAATCTACGGACCGGAATGGGTTTGTACCCACTCATAGTTGTCACCATCCCTCCTGGATAGGAGCAGTCCCGAAAGGGCAATATATGAGGTTAAAACGGAACTGTGATAATAACGATGATTTTGAGACTCAGGCTAATATACTAACCACCAGATTTTTAGAAAAAGGTTACTCTGAAACTACACTAAACCAAGCGTATAACCAAGTGGCAGTTCTCGATAGACAATCTCTATTGGTCCCCAAACCGAGAAAAGAGTATAAAAATGAAGTACCTTTTATTAGTGGATTTCATAGGCAATATCGACAGGTAGAAGCTGTGTTTAAACGACATTGGCATATTTTGAGGAAGGACAAAGACCTGATCACATCGATCCCAAAGGTGCCAAAGTTCATCTATAAGAGAGCTCCAGGCCTCAGGAACAAAATTGCTCCCAATGTTCCTGATCCACCAAAGAAATTGGTGACCTTTTTGGATGGGTCTGGTTTTCACCATTGCACTAGGTGCAAAGCGTGCAGAACTACACGGAATCCTGGTGATAAAAAGAAAAAAATCGAGTTCAGTTCTAATGTAACAGGCGAATCTTTTAAGATCAAACCCCTAATCACATGTGGATCTGATCATGTTACTTATGTGCTCGAATGCCCATGTCATTTACAGTACGTTGGCCGGACCACTCGCCAACTTAAGATCCGCATTAATGAACACTTAACAAATATTAGAAAAAGTTTCCCTAACCATAGTGTCTCAAGACACTTTGCCAATTACCATGGAAGTGACCCTAGTTTATGTAAGTTCTATGGCATAGACAAAATAGAAAAAAATTGGCGAGGTACACATATGTTACGTAGTGTTTCCCAAAACGAAATGAAATGGGTACACAGACTACGTACCATGCAACCTTTAGGACTGAACGTGGAGTTGGACCTCAATTGTTTCTTAACCGATGATTGACTGTCCTCTCCTCTTTTCAGGTTCCAGTCCCTCACCCCTTCTTAATCATTTCCTTTTTCTTATTTATGTATTAATTTTTCTAATTATTTTTATCTAATTATTTTTAGTCGTCAGTGACTACTTAGGATTGTTGGGTTTTATTTATATAATTTATTTTTGTACGCTGGAATTTGGTTGGGGCCAGCTAATAATGTGATCCCCCTCTTGTAGAGACCATTGTTATATTTAAATACTCCATACCAAAATTTGAGGTAAGATCTAATCAAATGAATACTCTCTAATCTCCATTCATCCATATTATATGTCTGGAGGGATCCAGTGACATTTGTGATATATCACTAATTATTGTGAGATAATTTCTTTTTACCCTGTTTGAATTCGGTTTTTATATATATAGATAATATTTTTTTATATATGTATATATTTTTTATGCATTCTTTATAATTATACACATTTATTTTTAATTTTTTATTAATAATCATATATAGTGATCACGATCGAATTTCTATGGAGTTAGGTTATATTGTTTTCTGGCACCTATTGTTCAATCTGCACGTCCGGAGGGATGCGAGATCTGTATTTTATTTAATATGTATTTCAACAGTGGAAGTCTCTTGAACTCATGTTATTTGACCATTCTGTATTTCTGTGTATCTCTCTAATTTTCTTGTTTAAACTGGATTAATGTAATGTAATTTACCTACGGTGTTATATTTTATCGATGACACACGGCACCGAGGTTGTATCTGCATTCAGCTTCAGCCCACCAATCATTGTGTTTTCTTGACTACATATACCATCATGCTTTGTGACCAGGCACGCCCCCCTGATGACGTTAACATAACGAAACGTACGTCGGAGGCAGCCTGGTCACGTGACGTACCCCCCGTGCTTTGGACTGTTGGAGAGATCGTTTGGCTATACATGTGAGCGGCGGCTTCCATTTTCCAGCGAATCCCATCCAAAATTACCACTGTGAGTGGTGACAGGTCCGCAGCCTCAGTGCCGGGTGGGCACCCCCCAATGTAAGGAGCCATTTGGCTGATTTTTATGTACATTTTAATATTTTAATTAAAACGGTATCACGCTATTTGGCTATCTGGCCTCTCTTCTTTTACATATAATCCCGTGTGAGGTTCCTGGATTTGCAAAGTGGTCTGTCCATATCTTCATGTGTTGCAGGCACAATCCTGCATAAGCTCAGTTGACCATCTTTTTCGTTAAAGGGGTCAACGAGCTCTGGTAAGAGCAAACCTTATCTAAAGCACCTTGGGTGGAATTGATAATTATATCGAAGCGGTGGTGGCATTTCTTCCTTCACAGAATTATCATTACAATTGGACTTTGTTCACTGTTTTATTTGATTTTTATTTTTTGATCATATTTGAATTCACTTGCGTGGTTTCAAGTGCAGCTTCTGGCTGCAATTGTTGGGACTCATCTATATATAATTTTTGTGTTTTTATGTTGCAATTTTATTGTTAAATTAGACACTGTGTCACGGCACTATACTTATTGTATATGGGCCTAGCGCCCTCTATTTATATTTTATCATGTCCACATACTACTTGTGTTATTGAGGAGCAGCTTATTATTCATTTATATACACTCTCAATATTTGTATAATTTTACAAATATTTATATATAAATTTAATTTTTCTATATATATATTAGTTAGGCGCGGAATTTCACTTTACACACTTCCGGTATATGTGTCTGGACCGCTTGATTGCTACTGTCTATTGAGGGGGTAAATGAGAGTGAACTGCAACTCCTTTCCATCCTATTGCTGAGGCTTGGATTTCGCTGCTTAACATAAGTGTTCCACCCTGAGTATCCAGAGGATTGAAAGGCCGTGGCTGGGCTATAGCCAATTGCAATAAAGGCTTGCCGTTTGGTAAGCAGCTTATTCTTACGGTGGAGGATTTGCACTAAATGCATGCATGTCACCTGGGTGTTCGAGGTTTGACTAATTCTAAGAACCTAGTGTCATTCATCAAGCAAACCAAAGGCTCCATCTGATGTTATTGCCTTCATGGGGATTTCACCAATTTTCATTCATTGACTGACATTGATTTTGAATTTATTAGATTGGCGCGGCTTTTTTATACCATATATCTGCCTCTAGGATTCATGCCTGGGTCTTGCAATGTCTCATGGGACTTGTAGTTTCAAAAAAGCTGGAGGGCCAAGGTTGCCTACCCCTGACTTAGAGGTTCACAACATGTATAGATTCCAAACATACTGTAATTCACATATAGACTCAACATTTTTGGAATCCTTCTTCAGGAGCACAAATGAGAGAATCAATACACTGCAACCCACACTTGATCTTTGTCTAAAGGCACCAAATGGTATAATTTACTGCAATTTATAACATGAGAATATTTCCCATAAAGATGTATCTGAATAAACCAAAATGGATCCACCACCTCTCAGGTAAAGATACCCACATAGGATCAAAGAGCAATCCGAAATCTTGTAAGCCCAGTTTACAATAAGGGGGGGGGCAAACCCACACTAATGCAGACATAGTATCACATCACAAAAAAGTCACCAGTATAATAAAGTAGTATTCTAGACATGTATCTTTAAATAACTGCAGGCTCCTAGTCCATACCCATCAAAAAAGTGCAATCTCAAAGTCATAAATACTTTACATCATTCTAATGTTTTCCTTGCATGTGGTTGGATATTCTTTTTTTTTTTTTTTTTTTTTTTTTTTTTTTAATTATTTTTTTTTGTTTAAAGTAAAGAGAAAATAGTAGATACAATTGACAATAAAAGATTACAGAAAAATAAAAATGGTATCATGTAATAAGAGAGTATTTGAAACATAGACAAATCCAATAAATATTTGTAGATCCTATGAGGAATATTAAAGGAATCATTAAAGCAGGTTATAGTCAAACCAATCATGTTAGTCTATTGCATTTGAACTCATATAAAATATTATAGAATATTGTGATATAAATGGAACTGGATATAATTATGATATGAACTATAGCTATTGAGTAATTGTAATTTTAGCAATGAATCGGTTCAAAAACTGGCCGAAATAGGGGGGAGAAGGATCTTATTCATGTTAAATATTAAAACAATAGGAGCAAAATTAGATATCGTATTTACATTTTCACATTTACCATTTTATATAATGAGATAGCTTGAGCTATATATTTTAAGAAGTGAGAGATAAAAGAAAGAAAAAGGACAGAATGTGGAGTATAAAAAGTGGAAAGTGATGAAAACAATAGGATAGGAAAGGGAGTACAGGATAGAGGAAAGGCTCCGGGATCGTTACATAATAGAGATAGTAATAATATAGAGGGACTGTATCCAGAATGTTACTGGCTTACAATATCCTACCAAGGTCTCAATAGAGAATCATCTGGGTTAGATGAGATAGTATAGGTCACCCATGGGTTCCATATTGTTTCATATATGTCTATGGAATCATTGGTTATGGCTTCTGATTTTGAGTGGAGCATGGCTTGATGTACTCTATTTCTGGTTTCAGAAACTAGAAGCGTAGCTGTTTTCCAAGCTTTGGAGATGGTTTGCTTTGCGGCTGTGGTGATTTGTAGGAACAGTTTAAATTGAGCATAGGAAATACAATCCGGTTTTAAATTTAGGAGTGCGGTAGTTGGATCAGGAGTAATGGATTTCTTGAAAACTGCTGAAATCATGAGGAATATTTCTTTCCAGTAATTTTTTGTAACAGGGCACTCCCAGAAAATATGTAAATGTGTTCCCGGATCACCACAGCCGCGAAAACAAAGCGGGGAATAATGGGGAGCAAATTTTGCTATTCTAACAGGAACCAAATACCAGTACATGAGAACTTTATAATTTGTTTCCATAGCAAGTATATTTTGGGAGGACGTTTTAGTATTTGACCATACTTTATTCCAGGTAGATATATCTATATTGAAACCAAGGTCGTTCATCCATTTTTCAGCATATGAAGGTAATTTTGCGGTAAGCTTAGTACTTAGTTGGCTATATAGTATTGAAATGAGTCCTCTTGAATGAGGATCTCGTTTACATATTCGTTCAAACTGCGTCATGTCACTCAAATTATTTATACCTTGTAAATATGGTGCAAAGAAATTTTTAATTTGTAAATAGCGAAAAATTTCTGATGCCGGAAGTTTATGACTTTCACGTATTTCTGGAAATGTTTTAAATGACGCAGGTTTTAAAAAGTCACAACATTGTGTTAGACCCGCTGAAATCCATCTTGTGAAGGTTTTAGGAAATGTGAGGGCTGGGTAAAACTTTGAGTTTCTCATAAAAGATATAAGGGGTACATGTGGGGATTGTAAACCCTGGGTCATTTTAAATCTTTCCCAAATAGTGATTGTATGTTTTGTAATCTTATTGTCGATTATTTTGTGGTTAGAGGAGGTGGACCATATGAGATTTGGTATAGAGATTGGGTCGCTATCAATGGTTTCAATTACTACCCATAGTGGAATTTCGTGGCTTACATGGTATTTGGGAATATTTGCTATTTGCGCAGCATGAAAATAAGTGGCAAAGTTTGGGAAACCTAAACCTCCTTTAAGTTTAGGGAGGTATAGGGTGTGTGGAGAGATTCGAGATTTTAAAGTGCTCCATATAAATGATTGTGTTTTTCGTTGTAGGTTTCTGAGGAAGTAGGCTGGAATAGGAATGGGTAAAACTCTAAAGAGATATAAAATTTTGGGTAATATAGTCATTTTTATAACATTTATTTTACCTAACCAAGATAAGGGGAGAGTGGACCATTGCTTTAAATAATTTGAAATTTTCCGTAACAGTGGGGGGTAGTTGGCGGAGAAAATATCTTTTAGATCAGGGGTAAGTACAATACCTAGATATGAGAGATGTGTCGCGGACCATGTAAAAGGGAGGGATATCTTCGCTTGTTGAAGTATATCTGGGGGCAAAGAAACGTTTAAAGCTATAGATTTTTGCATGTTTATTTTTAATCCAGATATATGGGCAAAATGGTCAAGTTTGTTTATAACGTTGGGAGCTGTAATATGGGGGGAGGACATGAAAATTAAAATATCATCAGCAAATAAGCAGAGTTTATGATGGTGGCCAGCCAGTTCTATACCTTTAATTGATGGATTTTTTCTAATAGCTTGAGCTAGGGGTTCGATGAGTAAGGCAAATAACAGTGGGGAGAGGGGGCACCCCTGGCAAGTGCCTCTGTTAATATTGAACATAGCTGATTTATACCCTGCATACTTGATGTATGCCTTTGGGTTATTATATAAAGATGTGACCCAACTAAGGAAATGTGGGCCAAAGCCCCATCTTTGTAAAGTGAAATGTAGGTAGGGCCACGTTACCGTGTCAAAGGCTTTTTTGATGTCTAGTGACAGTAGACACATAGGGATTCTTCTTTTTTTGGCTGCTTGGATCAGCAACAAGGCCCTAAGAACATTATCAGTTGCTTGGCGCATTGGGATAAAACCAACCTGGTCCTTACTTATTAAGGTACCTATTATGCTATTCAATCGGGTTGCAATCACTTTTGCTAATAATTTTATATCTAGATTTAAGAGCGATATAGGTCTAAAATTAGCACAGGAAGAGTCATCAGATTGTGGCTTAGGAATCATAGATATAATTGCTGTTAGAGTTTCAGATCTGAATGATTGGTTATTAATGATGGAGTTGAATGCTTCTAACATCATGGGAGTTAATATATGTGAGAATTTTTTATAGTAAAGGGCTGAAAACCCATCTGGTCCCGGACGCTTATTAGGTTTGAGGCATTTGATTGCTTGTTCAATTTCAATGGGAGTGATGGGGCTTTCAAGGCTTTCATAATGACTTTGGGATAGAGTAGGGAGTTTTATTTGAGAAAAAAAAGTTTCTGCTGAGGATTGGTCGAAAGAGCCTTCTTTTTTATACAAGGAGGTGAGATGTTTGTGGAAGGTATGAAGGATATTGACTGGATTACTTGTATATTTATCATGGGAGATTTTCAGTCGGATTGGTTTGGATGGGTTGTTTAGTTTTTTAAGTGCACGTGCAAGGAGAGTGCCAGGTTTATTGGCTTGGAAGTAGTATTTTTGTTTGGATTTACGAAGAGTTTTATCTACAGATTCGGATAAAAATAGGTCTAGATTTAAGCTAGCTTTCTCGAGTTGTGTTTTATTCTGCGGTGTAGGGCTAGATTGGAATTTATTATGACAATTGTTAAATTCAGTTTCAAGTTTTTGTTGCAGTTTTTTCTTTTCTTTCTTTTGATGTGATGCTTGACGTAAGCAATACCCTCTAAGGACAGGCTTATGCGCTTCCCATAGTGTTAGTGGGGATATATCTGAGGATTTATTATTTTTTAAGTATTCTTTTAGGGCATTTTCTAGGTCTTGAGAGAGTGAAGGGTGTGATAAGAGAGAGTTGTTTATTTGCCACGTTGAGTCTTGTGCTTTTGGAAGTAATGAGTTAAAGGTGGAAATTATAGCGCAATGATCGGTCCATGTATAGGGTTTGATATATGAGGTGAGCAATTCAGGGGACATACAAATAGAAATTAAAATGTGATCAATACGGGAAAAGGATTTGTGAGGGTGAGAATAGAAGGAGTATTGACGTTTGGATGGGTTAATTTCACGCCAAGAATCTGTTAATGAATGTTGTTGAAGGAGTCTCTGAAATGATCTAGATTGAGAATTAGATGTAGGGGGTAATGGTGATTTATCTAAATAGGGATAAATTGTTTGATTGGAATCTCCACAAATCAGGAGTGTACCTACTTTATGTGTATCAATAACTTGAAGAAGGTGGGATAAAAATGATGTTGGTCTTTTGTTGGGTGCGTAATATGAGACTACTGTTATTGGGATATCGCATAGGTTGCCTATAAGTATGAGGTAGCGACCTTCTGGATCCTTGATTTCGGATTCTAGGGAAAAGGGTGTAGTTCGGTGAAATGCTATTAACACTCCTCTGTGTTTGGACTTGGCTGAGGCTGTATAAACCTGGGGGTAGCTTGCACCAAAATATTTAGGGGTGGAGGATTCAGTGAAATGAGTCTCCTGGAGGCAGACTATGTGTGCTTTTGATGCTGAAAGTGACCTGAAAACTTTAGTACGTTTATGAGGTATGTTTAGACCTTGTGTATTTAGGGTAAGTACATTCAGTGGAGCCATATAAGAGTTTTTAGAAAAATATAACAGTACATATCAAATGTAAATTGTGGTATTAGACAAAACCCGGAGTAAGGGAGGAAAATGGAGAAAGAATAAGAAAAATAGGATAGAAGAAAAAAAAAGGAGATGATAGACAGTAATCTAATTAGATTGAGATGGTTGAAATCCATAGCAAGAAATAAAAAGTAGGCTTTCTGAGCTCAAAAATGACAGGAGCTCAGAGGCACAAAGTCTGTCTGAGGAGGCCCCCTACACTGTAACTACAGTGAGGGAGAGTCCTAGGACAGAAAAATGAGAGGAGCAGTGACCTCTTCTCGGCTTCTCAACGGTTAAAATTTATTCAAGAATGAGGAAAAAAAAAACATATTAAACTAAGACAACCAAACTTGGCAAGGTAACCAGCTACAAACATGTATTTAACTAGTGACTAGTTATTCCACAATTAAGAACATAAGATAAACAATTAACCTTATAAATTTTAAAACTAGAAATGGCATATTTCAATTCTATTATGATCATAGGATTGATAAACTTCAGGGCTGCTGTAAGTGTGGAAAATAATTAAGTATTCACTCTGTAGGAAAGAAATAGGGTTAATAACAAGAATATTAGTATAAATACACAAAGCCTTGGAGATACAACTTCTGTCTCTGCATAGTGTATGAAGGGGAGGGAAGGAAGGGGGTGGGGGAGGGGGTAGAGGTAGTTATAGGAGAAGGGGGAGAGACAGGATGTTACAATGAAGAGAGACTTATGAGGGTATAACAAGGCGATTTGGCAGAATGATTTTAAGTGTACTGATACTTATCTTCTTATGGGTAGGAAAAATGTGAATGAATTAAGGCATGGCTAAATTAACCATGGAGTTTGGAGGAGACACAAAGTGAGTTACTCAGTCAAGTCAGTCCATTGTGTCCTGCTGGTCAGAAACTGGAGGATTGAAACGGCCTCTCTTTGGGGTAGCCTGTCTGTTTCCATCAGGTTCAGGGATTGATGAATGTGGAGGAGAGTCAGAAAGGGCACGGCGTCGCGTATTTGCAGATGACTTATTATAAAGTTGAAGTTTTTGCAGCGTGTTCTTTAGTTCCGTAGTGGTTTTGCTTGAGTATTTGGCTCCTTGATAAGTGAACCTAATTGAAAATGGAAACCCCCATTGATATGGGATGTGGTGGAGTTGGAGATTTAGGAGCAAAGGTTTCATCTCACGACGTTTAGCTACTGTTATGGGAGATAAATCAGCAAAAATTTGGTAAGTATGTCCTTGGAAAGTAAGAGATTCTTTCAGTCTAGCTGCAGCCATAATTTGATCTTTGGTGCGGAAAAAGTGGAACTTAGCAATTATATCGCGAGGGGGGCCATCAGCTTTGCGTGGCCCTAAAGCTCTGTGGATTCTATCCATTTCCAATCTTTCTATAGGAATTGATGGTGTTAGTTCTTGAAAGAGGGCTGTCATAGATGATTGGAGGTCAATGATTGACTCTGGTAAACCTCTTATACGAAGATTTGAGCGGCGAGCTCGGTTCTCAAAATCCTCCAAACGGGCTTGCATTGCTGCATTTTCTTCTTTTAGCATTTCAAATTCATTGTCATGGGTTGCTATGCTTGTTTCAATATCATCCATCCTGTATTCAAGGTCAGCAGTGCGCTGACATATGTCTCTGATTTCTTTAGTCAGAGTCTCAGTAATTTGTTCAGAGGACACTTTCAAAGCTTTTTGAAACATTTTCTCTATTTGTTTCAATATTTTGGGTTGTAATGTATCAGTTTGTTTTGACTGGCTTATGGCACTGTGTTCATCATCAGTATCAAAGGAATCCTGTGATAAGTGCTGTTGTTTCTTGTCAGAGCAGGGTTTGACTGCCTGAGGAGAATTTGACAGTGCCATTTTCATATTCCCTTTGAGTGGCTTTTCTTTGAGGGTTTTAGCTGCGGTTTTTCCACGGGTTACTCCAAAAACCATATTGTTTTGATCCCTGGGCTCTAGGGAGTGATATGGTGTATATTATTTTGTAGTTACCCTGCCATTCGAGCGTCTGTGAGAGCCGTTAAGAGCCGAGAAGGACAGAGCTTCAGCAGGACACATCCATCACTGGCCACTCCCCTCAGCTGACTGTGGTTGGATATTCTTTGCAAAATGAAACCTCACCACATTCAATAAACTTTGGGAAAATTTTGCTTGTAAAGTGAACAGTCTATTTTCCTTTAGTAAATCACATCCATAGAGCCTTCTGCTTTATATCTACATGTACAATACCATAGCATGCCTCTGCTTTGCTCTATAAACCCCTACATCCATACGAGCAGTAATAAATCATTTGTAAAACAGATGATAGGGTACTGCAAGATTTGCTGATAATACACATTTGTATTAATAGAGTGAATTGGGCACTAGACATGTGCACACTGAAATATTTAGTTTCGTAATTTTGTTTTCGTCCGAAAAATGTATTTATTTAGTTACTCCCGAAATTCGTTTTTATTTATTTAGTTTTTTGTAAAAAAAAAATGCATTTGTCCGAAAATCCAAATTAAGGTCGAATCTGTCATTGAAGGCTTATGGTGTCTGTCGAATGTTCTAAGAAAAAAAAAGAAGATTCGACAGAATCTTTAAAAAAAAATATTGACTCTTCATGTCTCTATGTCGAATCTTCATGTCTCTCTATGTCGAATCTTCATGTCTCTCTATGTCAAATCTTCATGTCTCTCTATGTCGAATCTTCATGTCTCTCTATGTCAAATCTTCATGTCTCTCTTTGTCGAATCTTCATGTCTCTCTATGTCGAATCTTTTTTTCTATGTCAAATCTTTTCTCTCTATGTTGAATCTGTTCTCTCTATGTCCAATCTTCATGTCTATCTATGTCAAATCTTTTCTCTCTATGTCGAATCTTTTCTTTATGTCGAATCTTTTTTTTCTATGTCGAATCTTTTCTCTCTATGTTGAATCTTTTCTCTCTATGTCGAATCTTTTCTCTCTATGTCGAATCTTCATGTCTCTCTATGTCTAATCTTTTCTCTCTATGTCGACTCTTCTTCATTTCTCTATAATGTCGAATCTTTTCTCTCTATGTCAAATCTTCTCTTTATGTAGAATAATATTGGACTAATAGAATTAAGGTTAGGCACATTTGACCGCAACGAAAACGGTTTTCGTCTTCTGTGCTTTTGTTATCGTTTGTTAAAACGATAATGAAAATACCTGTAATTCGGACGAAAATGCATTCGGACGAAAACGAATGCACATGTCTATTGGAGTTCTTTTTTTTGATTCATGCATTCTTTGCAAGTTTTTATGTTCCAGTATTGATGTAACTTCAGGACATACAGAGGGTTCACAACCTTCTTTGTTTCTGATGCATTGATATGATTCATCTGTCACCATAATTTGACCACATCATTTTATTTAGCACAGCTTATTTTGTTTTACTTCTCCTGATAGTAACTGGGTCTTTTTTTTCAAAATCTGTTTTGCTGAGTTACCTGTATATAGGGAACAAGAATTAGGTGCTACACACAGAGCATGTTATAATCAAACAGAAGTCACAACAGGGCATACAATAACTTATGTCCAATGATAGACTTATAATGGATTTAAACTCTGTGACGTTTTTAGAAGATGCGGAATCAGAGATCTCTTGCATTGATATTGGAGTGGCATGGATTATCTTGGAGAGTGTATTGCAAAGCCTTTGCTATGAACTTTCACTCCTTGCTAGAAAGCATTCATCAGTCAAGGTGCAAGGTGTGTTTCTTTCAGCAAGTATTTTTTTTCAGGGGAACCCAAAGCTTGTTTGGAACCACCATAGTCCAGTCATCAATATCAGCCAGAGCATTAGTTTGTAGTGTAAATGGACATCAGGGAGACATAAACTTCCATCCTCTTTTGACCTATGAGGTAGCAAGTAGAATAATCTAGGTTTTATGTCACCCCATACAAACTTTTTCAAATATAGAACACATTTTGGGAAAGTATGATTTAGAAATGTATATCCAAAGCCTTCTCTGCATCTGTGGAAAATTTCAGACAAGACTTCATGTTATCATGCCCCTCGTGGCCAGGAATAAATCCCATTTGGGCCTGGTGAACAGCAGCACCCACATAAATATGGTTTTAGCCTGTCCACCATACTTTTAGCTAAAATCTTAACATGCACATCAAGTAAAAAAAAAATCAGATAGTAACGTTGGCAATGGCTGGATCCCTACCTCCCTTTGGCATAATGTAATATGTAGATGCAATCTTTACATGCAGAAACAAAATACTTACTAAGCTACTGCTATTGCTAGACTATTGCATGACTCTAGATCAACTTTCTTGAAAACATTCTGCAAGTCTGCTACAAGTTCTGGTTCAGCTATGTTTTGTAATAGTCATCCCACCACAGAGATCACTGTGACGTACAGATTTCTTGTTGTAGACTCACCACTTCAGCTTTGCTCTTGCTAGTGACTCGCCACACAATTTTGATACAAATTGAAAACGTTTCAACTAAAACTTGTGCAGCAAAACTCACAATTCAATACTGCTAAAAATGTGTGGCAACATATCACATATGAATGTGTAACATGTAATACCATATACAAAAATATAATTGCAACTAGAAAAGTCATGTGAAAAAACAAATATCAAAATATAAAGTGCAATAATAAAATATACACCACCAAATACAAATGTGAATAACATAACATAAAGCTCTGCAGATAACAGCGCTCAAGCAAATAGTGCAAGTTCATGAATCAATCCAATCTGTAAAACCGTCTGTGAAGGAATATGTGTCCACAGAAATGGCCACCACTTGTTGTTCCCTTTTGGGCATTCTTTCACCTTAAAGTATGACCCTCATCACAAAAGTCACATAATCACACATTCAGAACATAGATCTCCAATTGGGCAGCAGTGGATTTAATGAATACTGACAAAATAAATCAATCCTGGAATTTTCCACATTTTAGAAAATTAGCTCAAAGATCAGCCCAGTCATTTCAAGCAGATAAACATACGCCAATGACAGGGATTGATATTAGTAGCCAGGCTCAAAACAACAGAGAGAAAAACATAGTGGTTCACTGCTGAATGACTTTATTTAAATAAATGGCTGTTGGTTCTCATCCATTCAATGAGACACACAATCCCTATTCAGTACAGCATTGCCACTTCATAAGATTTGCACCTGGGTCTTTTATGAAAATATGGGTGTGATTTTATCTTTTCTTTTAATAAAGTCATTCAGCTAGTGTCCAGCATTCAAACTAGATTCCTCTTGATCCATAGAATTTCAGCTACTCCCTGTGATTGTGCCCAGTGAATGATTGACTTGGATGAACTTGCATGGAGCTACTTGCCATCCAGATGCTTTTGGGGCCAGCTCTATGGTCGGCACTGACCTCCATTTTGGGATCAACACTTCCAAGATTTTTAGAGTATTACAGAAAGACTGAAAATCATGTATGTAAGTAAAGTCACCAAGTCAAGTCAAGAAAAAACTTCTTATTCCATGTGTTGTGCAAAATAGTCTCTTCATTTGTGTATCACAGCAACTTACAGATAAGTCCTCATTTCAGGGACCAAAGGCTCAATGAGCTCTTTCTATTTCCAGGGGTGACTGTGGTAATCCTATAATCTGATGGAATATGTCCTCAAGTGATGGTGGCAAGTCCCGGGTGGCCTCGAGTAGTCTCCTGATCCTCAGATTCTTCTGAAGACTGCGATTTTCATAGTCTTCAAACTAATCAATAAGCACTTCTAATGTGCCGTCCTGCTGATGCACTTGGTCTGTTAGCACCTGCAGGGTCTATTTTTCAGCTTATTTTTACTCCAAATCATGGTTATCAGTCATGTGTTTTTCCGCACATGTGACACACAACAAAACACGCTACAATCATGGTAGCACTTGCACTAAGAAAACATGCAATGCTCCATGACTGATAAGTTTTTTTAAGCTACTTGGGGTGTTTGTTGCAAGTAAATATGCTGCCCTAAGTGTGACGCGTGTTTACACATTAAAAATGTAAAAAAAACACCAGTGATAATGTGTGTTTCAGCTATGCTTGGGAGTGAATAGAATGTGCATGCAAAGATGCATCCAGGATGCATCTGAACTGTGTTTTTGTGGTGTGATCCAGCTCTAATACTAACAAAGTCTCTGAGATATTGTATAAGCAAAGAGGTGTTGTGAGGAATTTTCAGATTAGGATTATCGTGCCATAGATACAGTATGAATATATATAAATATATATATGAATATTTGATATTCCAAGATAGTAAAAGAAGCATTATCTGACCATATATTGTCATCAATAAAGGAGAAAGTGATATTTTGTAGAAACAATGTACTGTATGTACTGCAAATAAATTAGTCCTTCAGTATGAATTATGTTTGGAGGAAAAGAAGGTGATTTCTTTAATTTGCATGTTGGCATCATCTTTATGGAAGAGGAATTGTAGCGTAGGTGTTGATAATCTAATAGGGGTAGTAGAGTCTAATTGGCTATCCAATTAGACTCCAATTATAATAAGATTAAAGTCCCCACAAACAATGAATTAATCTTGTTTTTACGTGGTATTTTATTAAAAAGTCTATAGAGAAAACAAAGCTTGTGTGAATTTTGGGAATATATAGTTATAAGCTTACATGGTTTATTAGTTTATTATCAATTTTACACAATTATGTGTCTACCAGCAGGGTCCGCGATGCATTCTTTTAATGCAAACACTATATTTTTGATAGCCAGTAGTGCTTCTCTTTTGTTGGTCGGTGGTTATGGGATTCCTGGACACATAAAATGTTGCATCTTAAATTGTGTGCCTCTTTCCGCTTCATAGATCACTTGGTCGGGTGGTGCAGGCTGAGTGAGTTGATCTGAGTGAGTCAATCATCACATCCGACAGCAAAAAAAAAAAAGGAAAAGAACATTGTCTGGTATGGGTTTTAAGGAGGAACCTCATGAAAAAAAATGCATGAGTTACTTCAGTAAATCCATACCAGGCCCATCAGTTCTAGCTCCACACAAAAAAAAGTGCAAAGACCCCATAAAAATTCTTGCCAAAACCTTTATTCTGAGCATTCAGCCTGGCTGGTCAAGAGAAGATGGGGTTTGTGTGCCCCCTCCTGAACCATACCAGATCATATACCCTCAACAAGGCAGGGGGTGCCTTTCCAGGAACATCACCAATCACGATACCCGCTACCCTCCTACTACTGAGCATACACAACCAATCCTGTAAAATTTTCATCAACTGAATGACATCTCCCACCAGGTATATAAAGGAATGGACATGGTTTTTAGTGTCATAATTGTCAGGTCATCTGAGGCCAGGTGACAGATGCACACTGTTGGGGTTAGGATTGCACTGTTAAGGTAGTGGACCCTACAGCTGACTGCTATGGATGGGTGGTTAAGGAAGGCAGGTCCACTGGAGCACCAACACAGATCCCACAGGGAGCTAGAGCATACGATTCCCCAGGGCACGGAGTCTAAGAGCCAGCAGGTGTTCACCAGAGCCTCTAGTGGTAAGGATGGACTGCGCTGCAACTGGCTCCAGGTCGCAGCCCCCAGGGTCTCCCAGCTCACACTCACAGTAGGCTACATGAGAATAGAGAGGAAACAGCAGCCCAGGTTAACAGGAGATAAGCCAAAGGTCGGGCAACTAGCAGACAAGGATAAACATAGAACACGCCAAAGGTCAGGGTCACAAGCAGGGATAGTCGAGAACAAGCCAAGATCAGTAACTGGAATCAGACGTAGAAGACAAAGTAGTAGAAGTATAATTTCTATATATGATGATTTGCTCCTGCCAAGCAAGAGGTCAAATGAGAAAAAGTTTGGTCTGAACACCTAAACAGCCAAAGTTCAGTGTGAACCTGGATCTCCTTACCCCTCGTGCTGTGTGTTACATCTGTGCTCTGTATGCTGTTGGTTATTATATAGTCCTTGCAGTGTTTGTTGTCTTTACCATTGCTGGTAATATTTGAAGTCTCCAAATATTCTGAGGGGGTTATTCTTGAAGGAAGACTCTGACAAAGTGTTAGCACTATATCTATATCCAGTGTGCAAAAACATATGTAATGGAAAAGTTTTATTTTCCTAATGGGAATGCTGATTGCCAATTTAAGTAAGCTGCTACAGTAGCAGGCTTTCAACAGGCTTTAAGAAGTGCTGAAGCCTGCTAGCAGCTTGTTTAAAGTGGTGAGCAGCACTCCCATTAGGATCTGTGTTCAGTATTTACAAACTGAAGCTGAATGGTACTCTCTGCAAATGCTTGGCAAAAACTTGCTGTTTACATTGCTCTTATACAAGCTAAAGCTCATGTGAAACAGCAATCAAGTAGGGTCTTTTAATAGAAGAGACTTATTACGCAAAAGAAAAGTGTTTTTGCTTAACTGCTTGCAATTTTTTTAAATCTATACACTGTCTAGGGAACATGCACAGTACAGTGTACAGTTCTGGCATCTGGCTTGCTAAGATAATGTAACTCCAGCACGCATGCATGGAAGTTACAGTAGCAGTGCCTTCCGAATGGATGAAGAAAAACTATGGAAGACTCAGAAGAAGAAAAATATAAAATGGCACCCATGAAAATGAAGTGGGTGTGGGGAGATCAGACCTCATATTGCTGGGTAAGAGCAGACACAGAGGGAAGTGTGTAATAACGTGCTGCATGCTTGCAAATTATGGCAAATGCTGGCTGCCTCACCCATGTCCATTTAAATTTTAAGGCATATTTTGTATGACCAGAGCTGTAGCATATGTGTACAGTGTGCACAGAAAGTAATTGTAGAAAGAAATGTTTGGACAGCCACACTCTGGAAAAACCTTCTCGGTTGCCTTTTATTGATAAAAGTTATCAAACACCATACATCACAGCAAAGACAGGGGCATACAGCTGACGTTTCGCACTACAATCAGTGCTTACTCATAGCTATGAGTAAGCACTGATTGTAGTGCGAAACGTCAGCTGTATGCCCCTGTCTTTGCTGTGATGTATGGTGTTTGATAACTTTTATCAATAAAAGGCAACCGAGAAGGTTTTTCCAGAGTGCGGCTGTCCAAACATTTCTTTCTACAATTGCTTCGTGCATTGCCGGCACCTGGGTTTCTCTGAGAGGATACAGATTTATCCACATACCAAATTGGAGCGGTGACTATCTTCTCTGCACAGAAAGTAGGCTAAGATTCTTTTTATACATCTTCCTTTGAGCCAATCTCACTGGTAGGTGCAATCTGTCTACATTCAATTTTCAACACGGCATACCCAGAATTCTTCTTCTCAGACTGGAAATTCTGGAAATATCCATATATCTTTGTATACATGTTTGTTTGTAATAATTCAATAGAATTTACAACAAAAAAAAGCATAAAAATCAATAAATTCAATAATTATAAAATGTATAAGGTTGATTGCATTATTCAGCCTGTCAGTTTATTGAAGTTAAGCTATTAGGTATTTTCTGTAAGCTTATTACAGAACTATACCCCATGCCCCCTGTGCTCCCTTTGAAACCCCCCCCCCCCCCCCCCCCCCCCGTGACGTGCTTCCTCTGTCCAATTACAGATGATCACAATGTAAACACACTAGCTGATTATCGGCATTCATTCACTTCATTCACAGCCTGATGAGAGTGTGTCAGGGGGCATCTACACTGATAATCGGGGCACTAATCATCAGTATTCTGATTATCAGAGCAGCCCCAACAGTGCCCATCAGTACTGCTTATCAGTGCTGCAAATCAGTGCCTCATAATCAGTGCCACCTATCAGTGCCCATCAGTGTCCTTCAGTGTAGACTTATCAGTGCCTCCTCATGAGTGTCCATCAGTGTCTCCTCATCTGTGCCCATCAGTGTCACCTCATTAGTGGCCATGATTGATGCCCATCGATGCCCATAAGTGCAGCCTATAAGAGGCCATCAGTGCAGCCTCATCAACACACAGCTATGAAGGAGAAAAGTACCGTAACTTATTTGCAAAATGTTATAAGTAAAAAAAAGCAATCAAAAGCCCAATGTTGATTAAATGCCACCAAAAGAAAGCTCTATTTGTGTGAAAAAAAGATACAAATGTTATATGAGTACAGCACTGCATGACTGAGCAATTGTCATTCAAAGTGTGACAGTACTGAAAGCTGGAAATTGGCCTGGGCAGGAAGGGGGTGAAAGTGCCCAGTAGGAAAATGGTTAATACTTTACTTGCAGACTTAAATTGTCTCTGTTGTTGTGTTTGCATAGAAGGGTGCTTAATCAGATTTCTTGGTAGATAGGTGCTAAACAAATTACAGAACAAGTCATCTGTAAAAAGAATTGTATTTCAAAATACAGTACAGTATATGAACCACCAGCACAAAAGATTGACCTCAATGAGATGCCTTATTTTAGTAAATTTCTAGAGTAAGCCACCCGCAGACTTAATATGAGGTTGGAGGTTGATTTATAACAATCACTGGGTCTGCTACTAAAGGGGGAATATGATGTGCACATTTAATAAGAACATTTTCTTGGGTGTATTGGAGGAACCCTACGCAAACGCAGGAAGAACATGCAAACTCCATGCAGACAGTGTCCTGTTCAAATCTGAATTCAGTGCTGCAGGGCAGTGCTAACCACTGAGATACTGTGCCTTGGGTGCAAATTATAGCTGTATAATTTGTAAATAAAGCATTGTCATAATATTAATGCATATTGGCATTGTTGTTTATATGTTTCTGAAATATGGTTATATTACTTTTTATGGTGGCAACTTTTGTATGCTGATCTACAAAGACATTTGCTGTCATATTGTCAAACCCTTCACTGTCCAGTATGACAGCATCCATCACTTTATTGCAAACATGTTTCTAAAACCCCATAATATTACTAATATAGCCTCTTCTAAAGAAACAACAAATTTAAAATATGTACCAAAAGGGCAGCTTACAAAAGTGACATTCATAGTATATGCAATAAATAAATTATGCTTTACCACAGAGTCCGCTTCAATGTATTCTCTTTCAGTTCTGGTCTTAATATAAAGCGCTTGTCTTCTGTGAATTATTACAGTGTAGTTTATCTTGTTGGACTTCAGGAAAAACCCTGTATGGTAGATAGATCAATAGTACTTCAAACAACATTTAAAAGATGCCATGCCATTTGTCATAAAGAAATATAAGTGGGTTTTCTAAACAAAGCCTACACTCTGGGGAATAGTTTACATTATAATCTACCGGTACTCTTTGTGTGTGTTTTTGTGTTTTATAAGGAACTTTATGTATACCTAAAATAAATCTTAATGCAAAAGGTTTGCTTTTTTTTAGAACATATGCTGAAATCAATGAAAAAATTAAATAAAAAAATTAGACCAGTTCAGAACTTGGTGAGTTTTTGGGGGAAAAAATGATGTAGCTTCAGGGGCATTAAAATAAGCAACTTTTTTTCAGACCAACCAGCCCAGAAAAACAGTTTTTTCAACTCCTTTCCTCTCACTGAAGAAGTTTTTTTTTATTGTCTTATTTATTTAAAAGACAATTTAATTTCAGGTACCTATTATTTCTGCTACTATTAAGCAAAATTGATTTCCCCAAAGTAAGGGCCCAGAAGACTTTAATATTGTATCTGAGTGAGAGTTAGATCTTTTTATTTTGGTATTGAACTTACCAGTGCTCTCCCTGCATTTCAGGATGCCACTGATCCTGCTTTTTTGGGAATCAACTACTATTTCTTTAAATAAGGGCTGGCAGGTGCCAATACGATTTTTTGGAGATTTACTTCTTTATACTGTTGTTATGTGAGAGATAAACAGATACATCTACAAGGCATATTGATAAACATTGTTGACTGCACCTAAAATGTTAGATTAAAGCTAACCAAGAATGCTCATATATGAGGTTTACTTACAGCCAATCTCACAATACAATTATGGTTTACAACACCAGTAAATGATTTATCTTTAATGAGAAGTATATTATACACTGACTGGCTGTTGGTTATTATAAAAATACTTCCTTCAGTGAGGATAGATACCACATGGAACTTGAAAGCCGCTCACAGTCTTCTTTTATGCTAATTGGTTGCAGGGAATCCAATTCGCATCAGTGTGAACCCAGCCTATATCAGTAAAATGGTTTTACAGAACAAAGATTTTTGCTTTGTGTCCACTACTGTCCTGAACATAATCCAATTAGATTTGTTGAGTATTTTAACAAGTACAATTATGAAAATCCTTATTTCAGAGTGGTGGGACATTAGTAGAATATTTGTTTAGGAGGTCCAGCATTAGATCTGTATTACTGTTAAGAGCAATGTTCTTCTATCCCTACAAAATGATGCCAATGAAATACAGGAGGAATATATACAGACATGGCCAAAATTGTTGGCACCCCAGAAATTTTTCCCGAAAATCAAGTATTTCTCACAGAAAAGTATTGCAGTAACACATGTTTTGCTATACACATGTTTATTTCCTTAATGTGTATTGGAGCAAAACAAAAAAAGTGAGGAAAAAAGAAAATTGGACATAATGTCACACAAAACTCCAAAAATGGGCTGGTCAAAATTCTTGGCACCCTTTCAAACTTGTGGATAAATAAGATTGTTTCAAGCATTTGATGCTCCTTTAAACTCACCTGGGGCAAGTATCAGGTGTGGGCAATATAAAAATCACACCTGAAAGCAGATAAAAAGTAGAGAAGTTCACTTAGTCTTTGCATTGTGTGTCTGTGTGTGCCACACTAAGCATGGGAAACAGAAACAGGAGAAGAGAACTGTCTGAGGAAAAATACCAACAATCTCAAGGTTACAAGTCCGTCTCCAGAGATCTAGATTTGTCTTTGTCCACAGTGCTCAACATTATTAAGAAGTTTGCAACCCGTGGCACTGTAGCTAATCTCTCTGGGCATGGACGGAAATTTTTTTTTTATGAAAGGTTGCAACGCAGGATAGACCGGATGGTGGATAAGCAGCCCCAAATAAGTTCCAAAGAAATTCAAGCTGTCCTGCAGGCTCAGGGATCATCAGTGTCAGCGAAAACTATCCATCGACATTTAAATGAAATGAAACGCTATGGCAGGAGACCCAGGAGGACCCCACTGCTGACACAGAGACATAAAAAAGCAAGACTACAGTTTGCCAAAATGCACTTGAGTAAGCCAAAATCCTTCTGGGAAAACATCTTGTGGACAGATGAGACCAAGATAGAGCTTTTTGATAAAGCACATCATTCTACTGTTTACCGAAAACGGAATGAGGCCTACAAAGAAAAGAACACAGTACCTATAGTGAAATATGGTGGAGCTTCAATGAAGTTTTGGAGTTGTTTTGATGCCCATGACACTGGGTGTCTTGAATGCGTGCAAGGCTTCATGAAATCTGAGGATTACCAAAGGACTTTGGGTTGCACTGTAGAGCCCAGTGTCAGAAAGCTGGGTTTGCGTCTGAGATCTTGGGTCTTGCAGCAGGACAATGACCCAAAACATACATCAAAAAGCACCCATAAATGGATGACAAAACGCTGGAGAGTTCTAAAGTGGCCAGCAATGAGTCCAGATCTAAATCCCATTGAACACCTGTGGAGAGATCTTAATATTGCTGTTGGGAAAAGGCGCCCTTCCAATAAGAGAGACCTGGAGCAGTTTGCAAAGGAAGAGTGGTCCAAAATTCCGGGTGAGAGGTGTAAGAAGCTTATGGATGGTTATAGGAAGCGACTGATTTCAGTTATTTTTCCCAAAGGGTGTGCAACCAAATATTAAGTTAAGGGTGCCAAGAATTTTGACCAGCCATTTTTTGGAGTTTTGTGTGACATTATGTCCAATTCGTTTTTTTTTACTCCCTTTTTTTGTTTTGTTCCAATACACACAAAGGGAATAAACATGTGTATAGCAAAATATGTGTTACTGCAATACTTTTCTGTGAGAAATACTTGATTTTCTGGAAAAAAATTCTGGGGTGCCAACAATTTCGGCCATGACACTATATATAATATATATATATATATATATATATATATATATATATATATATATATATATAGCATCCTGAAGTTTAGACAGGGTTGCTCCTCAAAAATTTACTTGCCAGGAATAGTCATCCTGGCTAATTGTTATGCCGCGTACACACCATCACTTTCTGCGATGAAAAAAAACGACGTTTTGAAAAACGTCAATTTAATTGACCGTGTGTGGGCAAAAACGTCATTTTATGTCTTCTGAAAAACGACCAAAAAAATTTGAAGCATGCTTCAATTCTATGTGTCGTTTTTGGCCGACGTCGCTTTCTGTGTTCTAAACATTGACCGTGTGTACGTAAAAACGTCGTTTTAAGCACGCGCATGCTCAGAAGCAAGTTAGGAGACGGCAGCGCTCATTCAGGTAAAACTACTGTTCAGAATGGAATAAGCACATTCGTTAGGTCTTTTTCAGCTTATATACAAGAAAAGAAAGCGCTTCTTTAACCACTTCCCGACGGCCGTACGACTATATACGGCCGCCGGGTGGCTCTACTTCTCTGGGAGGCCGTGTTTTTACGGCCGCCCCTTTTCGCGTTCCCCGCGCGCGCTCCCGAGCGCGCAGCGGGGAACTGCTGTGCTGGCCGTGTCCCTTGGACACAGCCAGTCACAGATCGCCGTGAACGGCCAATCGGAGCGGCCGTTTCCTAGGCGATCTGTGCGGCCAATGAGAGATGATCTCATATGTTTACATATGAGATCATCTCTCATTCCCGGCTCTCGCAGACAGCGGTGCTGTCAGGGGAGAGAGGAGACGGATCTGTGTCTCTTGTACATAGAGACACAGATCGGTCACCCCCCCAGTCACCCCCCCTCCCCCACAGTTAGAACACTAATTAGGATACACATTTAACCCCTTCCTCACCCCCTAGTGTTAACCCCTTCCCTGCCAGTCACATTTATACAGTAATTAGTGCATATTTATAGCACTGATTGCAGTATAAATGTGAATGGCGCCAAAAATGTGTCAAAAGTGTCCGATGTGTCCGCCATAACGTCGCAGTCCCAATAAAAATCGCAGATCGCCGCCATTTCTAGTAAAAAAAAAAAATTATACAGTAATTAGTGCATATTTATAGCACTGATTGCAGTATAAATGTGAATGGCGCCAAAAACGTGTCAAAAGTGTCCGATGTGTCCACCATAACGTCGCAGTCCCAATAAAAATCGCAGATCGCCGCCATTTCTAGTAAAAAAAAAAAAATAATAATAATAATTCTGTCCCTTATTTTGTAGGCGCTATAACTTTTGCACAAACCAGTCGCTTATTGCGATTTTTTTTTTTTTTTTACTAAAAATATGTAGAATACGTATCGGCCTAGACTGAGGATAAAAAAAAAAACGTAAAAAAAAAAAATTGAGCTATTTATTATAGCAACAAGTAAAAATATTTTTTTTTTTTTCAAAATTGTCGCTCTATTTTTGTTTATAGCGCAAAAAATAAAAACCGCAGAGGTGATCAAATACCACCAAAAGAAAGCTCTATTTGTGGGGAAAAAAGGACGTTAATTTTGTTTTCGAGCCACGTCGCACGACCGCGCAATTGTCAGTTAAAGCGACGCAGTGCCGAATCGCAAAAAGTCCTCTGGTCAGGAAGGGGTTTAAGTGCCCAGTAAGGAAGTGGTTAACCCCTGCTTTTAACTGCTACCCAAAAATGGACGTTTGTTGCGGCTGATCTTGTTACATAGTTATGACAAGCTTTTAAGTAGTTTCTTTCTTGTTTGATAATGTTTATGTTTGTGTTCTGTTATTTAGTTGTATCTTCCATCTTCAAAATTTGAAATATATATATTGGGCAACCTTTTTTTTTTGATTTTTATTTTGTCACCAATTTTAGTGGAAATCTCTATTTTGTGTTGATTTGGGAGTGTGTGAAGTGGCTGCAACAACATAATTTTTTGTGGAACTCACCCACAAGCATGTTTTTTGACCTTGTTAATGTTTCCAAAAACTTTTCGGGAATGGGTCTGCCCACTCACTAATGATCTCTCAAATCTACAAAAAAGAAACATGGTCAAATTTGGCTGATAACTCAAAAGTGCATTTATTCTGCACAAAAATTAACAATTAAAATGGTGACAACCCAAAAACACAACTTAATAAAAACAAAGATGCCAAGGAAGGCAGCACTTTAGAGCGTGCTTAAACTTTGATGAAAACAAGGGTCCCCGAAGCCACCAATTCAGCCTGTGAGTCAACATAAAATTCCATCAGGTGCACCGTTTTATTTTTTGGGCTTTTTCTTCCCAGCAGCCTTCCCTGCAGTCTTCTCTGCAGTCTTCCCTGCAGCCTTCTAGACATGTGCACAGAATTTTTTTTTGTTTTTTTTGTTCTGTTTCGTATCGTTCCGTAGGTTCGTTTCCGTTCGTTTTTCGTAAGACGCCCATTTTCCTGTTCGTTCCCGTTCGTTTTTCGTACGACGAAATTTTTTCGTATTCCGATCGTTTCGTATTTTCGTTACCGTTTTATTTTCGTACATGCGGGATGGTTCGTTATTCTGTTTAATTCATGTTCGTTACTTGTTAGACAATAATTTTCGTGAATTTTCGTCAATGATTTGCATTCTGTGTTTTGGATTCCTTTTTCTGTTCGTGTTTTCGGCCGTGTGTTCGTGTGACATCTATGACAATTTGTTGTGGATGTCATGTGGGCATGCGACTGAAGATACGAACAGAAAAAGGATTTTCGTCATTTTGTACTTTCGTAAATATATCGCGGGGATTCGCGGCACTTTCAACACGCGGCTCATCCATATTAACGATTGTTAAGCCCCATACACTTGGTCAGACTTTTTTAACAACAAACATAAAAACGATCGTTTTCCGTTCGTTCTCAGAAAATTTGTTCGTTTTTAAACTCCATCAGAAAACCATTTTTGGGTTTAAAAGTCTGGCCAACTGATCTCCCTTCAGATGAAAATCCACAGAAAAGTTTATTTGGCTTTACTGTACTACTCAGCACAAAAGAGAAGCTGCTTCACTAACTACACTCACTGTCCATTCAGAAAAACGAAAATGACATCTATAATAAAAGATTTCTATTCTGTATTTTGGGTCCTTTTTCTTTTGGTGTTTTCGATTGTGTGTTCGTGTGACATCTGTGGCAAAAGATTTGCATTCTGTTGAATCCAAAATACAAACAGAAAAAAGGAATTCAAAATACAGGGTGTGGGTCTTTTGTTGTGGATGTCGTGTGAGCATACGACTGAGGGTGCGAACAGAGAAGGGATTCAAACAGGATACAGAATGCAAATCTTTTGTTATAGATGTAATTTTTGTTCTTTTGCCGTTTTCGTTTTGTCGTATTTTCGTCAGATCGTTCGTTCGTATTTGCGGTTGTTCGTTATGCGGCTCATTCGTAATCCTGTCGTTTTCGTATTTTGGTGCTTTATTTTTTTCGTATGTACACATTATTCTGCGGGTACGAAAATGAACATTTTCGTATGAAAATAACATTCGTACGAACGGGAATGCACATATCTACAGCCTTCCCTGTAGCCCGAGTCCTTGGGGGCTGGGTTCCTGGAGGCGATGTAGTGCCATGAGCCAGAGCAGCCTCATGAAGAGGAGGAGCAGGAGCAGGAGGAGCAGCAAGGACAGGAGGAGCAATCCGCACAATGTCGGTGTCGTCATCGAGCTGCCCCAGGGATGCCATGCTTATGGCTTTGAAGATGAGGAGTTCGCAGCGCACACGCTGGCTCTGCTCCAGATTGTGGAGCTTGGCTGCAATGAGCGCTGCGAACCCCTCTTCTTCACTGGGTGGCTCTCGGATGGCCGCAGTAGCTTGGCGAAGCAGGGCCTGGGTCTCCTCCTCCATTTGGCGCAGATTCCTGACCCGTTTAGCGGGATTGCGGAATGGAGGGATCCGGGAGATGGTATCCCGCCGGCGTGCCTCCTGGGTCCTACTGGGGCCTGCCACCTCCTGGCTCCCAGTGGGTTCTGCCACCTCCTGCCTTGCAGTTGGCCCTGGCTCCTCCTGGCTCCCTGTGGGGCCTGGCTCCCCCTGGCTCCCTGTGGGCCCTGGCTCCCCGTGGACCCTGGCTCTTCCTGGCTCCCTGTGGGCCCTGGCTCTTCCTGGCTTTGGTCTGCCTGTGTATCAAAAAAAGGAACATAGTTTATTTGTGTTTGTCATTAATCACACACATTTTTCAAATCATGAGAGATGCAAATTGAATGTCAATATATATTACACACAGGGTCGCCATCCCTAATTATGTGGCCCCTTACACACCTTCAGACATGGTCCCCCTGGAATTATGGGGGTTGTTGCAGGCCTAATTTTGGAAATAAGTGGCCTTTTCCCCAAAAAATTAAGTAGTCAATTTCGTGTCAACTAGATTTTACACAAAAAGGGTGTTTCCCATCTGGGACCCCTTGCAGGTGTATTGCGTTACCCCCCCCCTACTGGCCTCTCCGAAAATGCCACCCACTCCTTCTGAAACATTATTAATTGGCCAATTTTGGCCCCATCCTGTTTTGCCACTACTGACTATTGATCTTATCCCAAAACTTTGGAGATTCACTTAGAATTTCGAACAATAGTAACAGAAATTTAACATTATTACTAGACTTGTCATATACTAACTAAATTCATACAAAAAACACATACCATGCTCCATGGGTCACAATTGGGGTCCTCCAGGAACTCATGCTCTTCCTCCGAGCTTGCCTGCTCTTGTCTGCAGAGAAGACTGGAGGATTGGCTGCTGGGAAGCTGGGAGCTACCTCTTGGGGGAAGGGTAGACAGGGATGCCCTGGTCTCAATGTGGTCGTCCAGGAACTGCAGCTGACTGTAGTACCACAGGGTTGGTTTGTAGATGGAGTCAGCTGCAGCCCCAGACCTCATTGAGGCCAGGACTTGGACCCGTTGGGCCCTGTAGGTGCCCCTGATGGAATTAATTTTGCTCTTCACTGTGGCTTTTGTGGCGTTGGGGACCCTTGTTTTCAGAAATTCAAGCATGCTCTCTTTTGCTTTTTCCCTGGCATCTTTGTTTTTATTGATGGTATTTTTGGTTTGACACAGAACAGGATGTTCCTTCCATTTTTGTATAAATTCAGTCAGGAACTCCGCATCCTTGAAGGGATCCATTCTTTCTGCACATGAAACATAGAAGCCAAAACATAATGTAATTAAAGCCACTAGCTTACTTCCCCTAACTAGCCCACAAACTCATTCCCTCTTCACTATAATAAAGTAGCAAAAAATAACTTACGTAACGTCGTTAGCAAAGATCGTGACTTCCGCCTTCTTCAACAGACTATGCACGCCGTTTACAAACACGTCCGATCCCTTTTTACACTACGCACGCGTGACGCTCCGCACGACACCCCGCCCCTGACGTTCGGTATCGTCCTTTCCACGCCCCTTCTCTGTCGTTTGGTGAGGGAGAAAAGATGGACAACATGGAGGTCTATTCCAGCTCAAGCCAGGAGGCAGGCCAGGCCCAACCACGCCGCAGATTCAGATGCAGAGCCTCCAACATGTCATTCAATGAAATGGTGGAGATGGTCAGCATATTGAGGAGGGAGGACTATGATGCCAAGCATGGCCCCTACATGCATCCAAATAAAGTGAAGGCCACAATAATGGAGAAGGTTATCCGTAGGCTCCAGCGGAAGTTTGGAAGACGCAGGAGCAAAGAGCACCTGCGCAAAAGGTGGTCAGATTTGAAGAAGAGGGAACCCCACCAACTCGCAAAAATAAATAGGGTGATTCGAAGAAGAAGTACGTTTTTTCCATGTGTATTAATTATTTGGGTGTGTTCTTTGTGCCATGTGGTGTTTTTTTGCAGGTTGACCAGAATTAATATTATGAATGTGGACGCATGATTCAGTCGTCGTAGTCGTCGTTCATTCGCTGACTTTCAATAATCCAATACCATATTAGTGCGAAATGGCATCATGCCTAGTTTGCATGTGCAAAGGGGAGTTGAATCACTGTATCATAAATAAAAACGTAATTGTAGGAATTGGGGGCGAATGAACGACGACTCCTAGGAGCAATTATTCGACACAAACATGAAAGTTGTGACATTTTTTGGGGTTAAAGGTGTCTTCAATTCTGGTATTGATGTAAATGTGTTTCTGCTTATTTTTGCCCAAAATTAAATACCTTGAGATACCGAAAAAGGAGCGTTTGCTCTGCATTTTTTTATTGAACATGTGTACTCAGTAGCACAATTGTTTGTCACAATCACAACCTATGTTGGGTGACACACAGGGGTGAGCAGATCCAGGGGATACTTGGTTAGCTTACATATAGAAAAATACACCAATTGTACCCAGATTTTAAATTACTTTGTGAATGGATTAAATACTGGTCTATCTTCTTTGAATGCTTTTTAAAAACAACAATATTGCCATCTTTTCTTTTCTGTAAAATATTTTTGGGTCCTTTCAGGCCGCTCTAATGTTTTAACCTCCTGTTTTCCCTTTCTGCAATCTCGTAGGGCACAATGAAGCAGCAAGGCAGGAGGCACAAGCCAACCAAGCCACACCCCGAGGGATGTAGATGAAGGGGAACCTGCCACAACATCCGGTAAAGTAACATATACCACATTTTCAGGGAATATAGATATAGGCATACAATCTTTTAACACATGTTTTGGTTACACATTTCAGGAGGAAATCGGGCTGGTCAGGGACTGGACACGTATAGTGCCCAGCTCCTCATCGCCGAGGTTCTGACATGCAGGGTCCAAGTCGAGGACATACGTCTGGCCTGCCGGGAAATTCGCCACAAAGCGAAGACGCTGGAACGTCAGCTCAAAAATGTAATTAATGTTTTGGGGAGGGTTTAATTGTTTGTGGTCCTTTTATTTTGTTTGTGAAAAAAAGGCTTTTAGATGTTAAAAAAAGAAAAAAATTATATTTTGTACTAATTAAAAAAAAGACAAAAAAATAATAAAAAGATTATATTTTGTAATAATTAAAAAAAAGACAAAAAAATAATAAAAATATTATATTTTGTAATAATTAAAAAAAAGACAAAAAAATAATAAAAAGATTATATTTTGTAATAATTAAAAAAAATAAAAATATTTGTACTCCAAAAAATGTGTGGGTAGTTATTGGTATCAATGCTGACTCATTAAATTACTCAGGCATATTTGTAGAGTTATTAAGATTTACACTCATGGGAATTTAGGACATCCCAAACACATGGCTGAATGAGAACCTAGGAAAAAGAAACAATACACAAAATAACAAATAAAAATGATACAAAATAAATGTACACTGTTTAATCAAGAAAAAAGAATATTTTATTTTTTAATGAAGATCGGGCATTGCAATGGCCCCCCTCCCCATAAAATAGTCCACATAGGATTGACGCACTGCACGTGCGGTTTGGGGGGCCAAGCCTCTATGGCTAGCCTCACGTCCCGGCTCCGGAGCCACAACATCTGCCTCATCAGGCAATACCGTGAGGTAATTGTGGGAATGTCTTTTTAAAAAATTGTGGAGAATGCAACAACATAAAATTACGTGATTCCACTTGTATTCCGCAAGGTTGATTGCTGTTAAAAACAATCGGAATCGGCTGGCCATGATTCCAAAGGCATTCTCTACCACACGTCTTGCTCTGGCCAGCCGATAATTATAAACCCTCCTCTCATGGGTGAGGGTGCGTTGGGGAAATGGCCTCATGAGGTGGGGACCCAAAGCAAAAGCCTCATCTGCAACAAACACGAAGGGCAGACCCTCTTCGTTCTCCTCCGCAGGTGGCAAGGCAAGGTCTTCCGACTGAAGCCGTTGGGCGAACTCCGTCTCCGCAAAGACACCGCCGTCCGACATCCGGCCAATTTTTCCCAACATCCACATACATGAACTCATAGTTGGCAGACACCACCGCCATCAAAACAACGCTGTGGAACCCCTTGTAGTTGTAGAAATGGGATCCACTATGGGGTGGGGGCACAATGCGGATGTGCTTGCCATCAATGGCTCCTCCGCCGTTCGGAAAGTTCCAACGCTGGGAGAAGTCTGCTGCCACAGTCTGCCATTCCTGTGGCGTGTTGGGTAACTGGATAGAAAGATAAGAAAAAATACATTCAAACAAACATTGTGAACAGAATATATCTACAATTTCAAGGGATCCCCCCAAAAAATGAAAAAAAGGTTAAGATTAAAAAATAACATGTGAACACTAAGAATATTAATCACCCCCTCTGATGTTTAAAAACTATAATTAGGGGGAGGGGGGGGCCCAAGATGAGTTTGTCACCTGAGAAACCACCCCCAAAAAAACTAACAAAAACAAATCAAAACAAAATATTAGTATGTAATCAAACAATCTGGGGGGGGGTTTGGACAATGGAGGCCACAAATAAAGGGGGATATAGGGACACACAAAATGCAGCACTACAATGGAGGCCACAAATAAAGGGGATATAGGGACTATGCTAGGTGGGTTTGGCCACAAAATAGAATGATGGACAGGTTGGCTAAATACAATAAACATGTAGGGCTTTACAAATTGTGTAGAACAGCATACATGGAGACAAAGTGAACATTCTGAGCATATTAGAAACAGGTTTTTTTTTTTTTTTTTTTTTGGCCATAGTTTGACCATTGAAAGAACACCACTTACCTTAACATAGTCCTCCTGAAGAACCTGAATGATGGCCGAACAGGTATCCGGGATTATGAGGCCCAGAGCCTGGGGGGAGATGCCCGTCGAGAACTTCAAGTCCTGCAGACTTCTCCCTGTTGCAAGGTAGTGCAACGTAGCAACTAGCCTCTGCTCAGCAGTGATGGCTTCCCGCATAACGGTGTCCTGCCTGGTGATATATGGCGACACCGAAGCCAAAAGCTGCTGAAATACGGGGTCAGACATCCTAAGAAAATTCCTGAAATCATCAGGGTTATTTTCTCGGATCTCCCGCAGCAGAGGCATATGAGAGAACTGGTCCCTGCGTAGCAACCAGTTCTTGGTCCACAACCTCCTCCTCACCCTGTTCATGGACCGTCGCCGGGATGCAGCACACATCCTAACAACAAGCACAGCACGATCTCGGCGACGAGTTCGTACCCGCAACATGGCTAGAAAACGGTCGTCAAATCAGATCAGACTAAAAATTATGCCCTGAAGTACAGAATGGCCTCTGAAGAACGACCTGCTAAACAGCACCGTGCACACAAAAACGTAATGCCAAAACAAATACGTCCTTAGTACAAGCACTGTATCCGACGACAAATACACAAACTGTACAACAGAAAACGAAATTTAAAGCACAAACACTGAAAATCACGAATCGCCTCTCACCAAACTTTTACTAACACGCAGCAACACGATATCAGCAAAAGAGGCCGTCTTCCGCATGGAAACGACCCTTTATAGTGACGTCGTGCGTGATTGACGGAACTGCGCTTTGCTAGAGCGTTGTGAAAAAGTGATGGTGTGTATGCTACGTCGTTGTTCAAATTGAAGTTTGAAAAATGTCGTTTTTTTCCATCACATAAACCGTCGCATTTTTTCATCGCAGAAAGTGATGGTGTGTACGCGGCATTAGAGATCCATTGATTTCTCCCTAAGTTTGGCCTTGTTGCACTTATCTATTCTACCACTCGGTGGTCAGGTACCTTGTGGACAGCCTGCATTAATATTATGATAATGCTTTATTTACAATTTATAAAGCTATAATTTGCACCCAAGGCACAGTAGCTCAATGGTTAGCACTGCCCTGCAGCACTGAATTCAGATTTGAACAGGACACTGTCTGCATTGAGTTTCTCAGAAGAGCCAAAGCTGTTTTAGCTGCAAAGGTGGGCCAACTCAATATTGAACCCCTACAGACTGAGGCCTCGTACACACGATCAAGAAACTTGTTGCAAAAGAAACATCGTTTTCCTCGACGAGTTCCTTGTCAGGCTTGTCGAGAATCTTGTCAAGCTTTCCTTGCATGCACACTGTCAAGACAAAATCTCATTGTTCTCAAACGTGGTGACGTACAACACGTACAACGACACTATAAAGGGGAAGTTCGATTCCACTGGCACAACCCTTGGGGCTGCTTTTGCTAATCTCATGTTACTTCGTGTTAAGTAAAAGTTTGGTAAGAGACGATTCACGCTTTTTAGTCTGTTACAGCGTGACGAATGTGCTATCTCCATTACAAACACTACTTTTACCGAAGGTGCGCTCCTGTCTCATACTTTATTCTGAGCATGCGCGGGTTTCTAAGCATACACACAAACATGTTTCTCGTTGTAAACCAGCCAGATGAGAAACACGACAAGGAAATTGAGACTCCCGATGAGAAAAAAGAGAACTTGTTTTCTCGACGAAAAACATACACACAACCATTTTCCTCGGCAAAAAAGCTCTTCCACCAATTTTCTTGATGGATTTTGTCGAGGAAAATGGTCATGTGTACGAGGCCTCAGACTGGGATGCCATTAAAGTTCATGTGCGTGTAAAGGCAGGCATCCCAATACTACCTTCCAACCACTATAAACATTGACATATGAAGGCAGAGGGGCACCTCCAGCTAATCAGCTTAATGCCTTTTCAAATCTTGGTTAAGGTAAATTGCATAACAATTCTATTTATAACAATGCTTTCCAAAAGAAAATAAAGCATTGCCAAATTAATTATGTTTTTTGTTTTTTTTTGTGCAACAGTAATGAAGATTATTAAAATGGTAGTTTATTGTGATGAACAGCAAACGAAGGGGCCAATTTGCAAAAAAAAAATGCTAAATGAATGTCTTAACATTAATGCAAGGGTAACACATTGTTCAAATAATTCACAGCATATTTATAATACACATGTAATATTTTACTTGTTGCATTTCCCTAGGCAAATGTAACAAACACTTAAGAGCATTCATCCATGAGCATCAATAAGCTAATAACATGCAAACAGCAGGAAAATCACTATGAGGGATACTGCTGCTCTGTGTGCAATCTATGGAGAATCTTGTGACAGCTGAACAAATGGGTGTTGGGACAGTTGAACCCCCAGCTGCAGAGTATGACTGGCCATACACTATACAATTTTCCTAGATTTACCAAAACCATATAATATGAGGTCAAACCTAAACACTTTTGATTTGTATGCAATCAGGCAGGCTCTTGTACTACGTAGTTGAAGGTAAATCTAAAGGAAATTGAATAAGAAAATTGTATAATGTATGGCCAGCTTTAGGCAAAACATTTAGCAGTGGTATTATTACCACTGCTAAATGTAACATTTTCCTCCTGGTTAGACCCCTTTCACACTGGGTCGTTTTTCAGGCGTTATTGCGCTAAAAATAGTGCCTGCAAACCGGCCTGAAACAGACGCTGCTATATCTCAAGTGTGAAAGCCCAGAGGGCTTTCACACTGGAGCGATGAACTAGCAGGGCGGTAAAAAAAGTCCTGCTAGCCGCATCTTTGGAGCGGTGAAGGAGCAGTGTGTATACTGCTCCTCCACCTCTCCTGCCCATTGAAATCAATGGGTCACAGCGGCTATACTGCTGGCAAAGCTCCTCTGCAGTAGTTTTTAACCTTTTCTTAACACACGAAATTGGCGGTAAAATGCCGCTAAAAATATTGGTGCTTTACCGCTGATGCCACCCCCGCCCCAGTGTGAAAAGGGCCTTAGAGAAATGTCACCCATCAGTGTACTAACAGCCACTGACTAATTCCCGTCCAGCACTCTCAGCTGGTAGCCAGGATTCCAGATTGAGTATAGGTTCACACTGACTGTGGGTTAGAAATTGTGCAGCTGAAGTCACACAATTTCAAATCAGCAATGCAGTCCGACTTCGGGGGGTGATTTGACAGACATCTGTGCAGGTTGCTGCACAGATGTCTAATCAAATCGCCCCTGAACTCGCCAAAAGTAGTACAGGAAACTATTCAGATGGTGCTATTGCCGGAAAATCAGCCGGATGTGACCATGGACTGACAGGTGAATGCAAACAAAAAGCAGGGAATATAAAAAAACAACAGTACAAGGCCACCCAAATTCATACCAGGCCCTTGAGGTATAGATTTTAATTGCGACTTCATAAAAAAAAAGCATGAGCCCTCAAATTCTATAAGGGGAATAAGTGCCATTCTTTTTTTTTATATGTGGGGTCCTCCTTAAAATCCATACCAATCTAAAAGTGCCTAAAAGTAATAATATCACTGCTAAATGTTTGTCTTCTCTTTGCAACTGGGCGTTCATTTAGCCAAATACTCATGTGTTCATCTGTTCACACAAGAGTCTCTGCAGACTGCAGAAGTCTTCCTCCTAGTGTGTCACTTGCTGGTTGAATGTTTATAACCTATCAATGCTCATGGTCAAAGGTTCTTGAGCTATTTTTCTATTCGGATCAAATGTTAGGGGTTGTTACATTCACCTGGCGAAAGGCAAAATGGAAACTATTATGCATATTACAAACAATAGAGGAATTATTCATTTTTTTTTTATAAATTGGCCCCTTTAGTATGCAAATATAAAAATCATATAAATTGGAACAAAATAAGGATCACAATTTTCATATACAATACAATTGCAGAGCAAATAAAATGTTTGCCCCCTGCCTTGCAGATTAATAAAAAAAAAACTCAAATTTGATTTGGTATACATCTATATTCATATAAATCAGTAACAATGTTTAAATACTGTATGGTCAGGAGAAATACTGACCTGTCCTCAAACTACTTTTTAAAATAGAAGAAAAACATATGATCATTATCATTATTGGTTGCTGTTAGTTTATCATAAATAAAAAAAAAAATATTGAATATGCATTGATTTTTCCATGATTTATGTAAGGTTTTTTTTTTTATTTTGTTATTTCATACAGTATTTTGTATTTCGTATTTTTGCCATGTTTTATTTAAACCTGGCTTCAAATTTAATCACATTAGATATCTTTAAAATAAATAATAAATAACATGTGTGGATGTATAAATGAGATTACCTTTTTCCAGTGCTGTGTGTTGATAATGAACTACAGTGTGAAATTTCTAAACACAGGTTGATCACAACTAATTAAAACCATGCAATCAATATGTTTTTGTCATGGAAATAGTGGAGGGGAGACCAAGGTCTGATTCTTTTATTGAATCTTTTTATCTGTTGGCAGTGTCTTGACTTGAGTAATTCTTTCGAAGCCCATTGTCAGTTTTAATGCACTTCCTAGCTGCGGTGAACCGCTAAGTAGATTACATGCCTGATCCATACATACGATTTTATACAAGTGGTATATACAGAATAATTTAATTATTTGAGTGCAAGTTCTAAGCTTACAAGTTAGATATGCGAGCGGGGGCCTCTAAGGCCGGGTTCACACATGTGTGGTGCAGATTTCAAGTTTTTATTGTTTGCGCTATAAACAAAAAAAAAAAAAAAATATCCACAAAAATACATGTAAAAAAAAAAAAATATATATATATATATATATATATATATATATATATATATATATATATATATATATTTCTCAGTTTAGGCCGATATGTATTCTTCTACACGTTTGTCAAAATGTTTTGTCTGTCCACAAGTTCTGGTACGAAATGGGGGATATTGGTGGTTGGGGACTCAATTATTAGAGGGACAGATAGGGCAATCTGTCACAAAGTCCATGATCTCGAAATATGAATTTTGTTTATCAGGCACTCAGGTTTAGCACATTGTTGATCAAATTTACTGATTTTTGGGTGGGGCTGGTAAGGACCCAGCTGTCATGGTATATATTGGTACAAGTGACAAAAGCAGAGGAAGATGGAGCTTCCTTAAAGTAGAACTATAGGCAACATTTTTATTTCATTTCGAATAGAGTAACAGAGGGTTATTTTTTTCCCACCATCTGTGTCCTATTGCAGAGATTAACCTTTGCTTCCTGTCCCATAGCCAAAAAAGAAAGTGAGAGGAATTTCCTGCAAATTAAAGGAATTCCTTGGAACTAGTGTTACTTTTCTGGGGACATCCCAAAATTTGGCATTTTCCTTTACTTTCACTTTCAATTTTAATGATAAACAGGACAATTACAGAGGGAGGAGGGATCAGGGAAAGGTATATCAGTTGGGGATTAAAGGGGCCTCAAACCAGATAGAGCAACTAAAGAATTAAAGACCAATACTCGTAGGCTTGATGTATCTGTTTGGAGTATCTCCCCCAGGATCAGTGGACCAGGTGAATTGGCACACTGTGGATATTGATTGGCTTTATATCATATGCTGTTTGTGAGTACACATTTGTTTTATTTATTCAATTAAACATGTAGCACCCTCCTAGGTAGGTGCTAGAAGAGAGTATTGTTTTTGGTCTTTCTGCTTACCAGGAAGATAGTCAGGTAAAACTTAGAGTGCTCTCTACCTACCAGGTATACTCATTGTGCTCAGGTGCAGATCAGCTTGTTTTACTGCCTCCACTGGTCCAATAGGGAGGCATATTGGACCAGTGGGAGGGGACCTGACAAATGAGTGCACAGGCTTTGTTACAGTCCTGGAAATTGGCAGAGGAAACATGCTGCATTGCATGTTGGGATACTGTATAAAAGACCAGTTAGTTAAGCTGGGGAACAGAGTTTAGGAGGGAGGGGGCTGCTGCCCTCTCCTCCACAGAGGTGGTCATGCAGCCTTGGGTGGTCAACCCAAAGGCCTAGGGAGAAAGAGAGTGTAAAGCTGAACCCAGAGGTCCTGCAGAGCTGACTGGAAGGGAGACACTAGGAGGGATCTGATTTTGCCTACTGGGAGTACAGATCTGTGTCTTTGGGGGCCTGTTGAGTGAGGGCCAACCCCTTCAGCTAGAAGAGTCAGTGGATGGGTGTCAGTAAAGAGGATGCTAGAGAGTATCCTAAAGATAATGTAGAGCATTAAGTCTGCTGCTAGTGAGAGAAAGAAGACTTAATTCCTCCATATGTGTGGCAGTATGGTCTAAAGCAGTGTGATTGCTTCCATAAATAATCTGGTGAGGTCAAGTGAACAGTTGTCCTCATTCTCTGTGAATAGTTACAGTTGGAGTATCTCACTAATCCCTTCTCCTATCCAAGTTCCAAAATAAAACCCAGAAACCCAAATACCCTGAAGTGGTCATTGAGTGGCTAGCAAGCAGGAGTAAGAATGGAACAAGTGGGAACCCCTAGCAACCAAAGTGAAAAACCCTTAGTAACCAGCTTCAGGTAACCAGAGAGAGGCCTACAAAGTCAACACACAGCAAGCCCTACGGGGACAGTGTTACAAAAAGATTCACAAGGGTAAGACTGATATTATTACAGTCAGGCCTCGTACACACGACCGAGAAACTCGACGGGCGAAACACATCGTTTTGCTCGTCGAGTTCCTTGTGAAGTCGTCGCGAAACTCGACAAGCCAATTTTCTCCATTCCCGTCAAGGAAATAGAGAACATGCTTTATTTTTGGCTCGTCGAGTTTCGACAGTTTCCTCGACGAAAATGTACACACGACCGGTTTTCTCGGCAAAAAATATCTCCCAGCAAGTTTCTTGCTGGTTTTTGCCGAGAAACTCGGTCGTGTGTATGAGGCCTCAGGGGTCAAGCTTGGGACCAAGATTTAGATATAAAAAAATTTAAAAAAAACAATTTTCTTCCTCAGTTTAGGCCAATTTGTATTATGCTACATATTTTTGGTAAAAAAAAAATGCAATAAGTGTATATTGATTGGTTTGTGCAAAAGTTATCGCATCTAAAAAATAGGGGATAGATTTATGGCATTTGTATTATTTCTTTATTTTTACTAGTAATGGCGGTGATCTGTGATTTTTTTTTTTTTTTTTTTTTTTTTTTTTTTCTTGTACAAAAGAGTTTTATTGAAAAACACATCAACAATCAAAAAAAAAAAGAGAATACAAAAGAAAAAAAAGGCAGTGGAGGACACACCATAAGCTTATCAAATATCAGAAAAGATAGTCCGTAAACCTGAGGTTAGTCCCGCTCCTGGGATCCGAAAGCGAATCCAGAAGGCCGGCTATAGAATGTCCTCAACTCAAGTGGCCTGCTAGAGTGACCTAATGCTGGCTTAGGTAACATTCCGGTTATCACACCGGGGTAAATGTAAAACTTAAAAGCACAGTTGTTATACAATACACAACCTTACAAAAAAATATATATATATAAAAAAAAAAAAAAAAAAATTAGAAATATATACATATATATATATAAAAATAAATGATGTGACAAAAATAAAAAATAAAATATATAAATGTAAACATATATATATATATATATATATATATATATACACATATATATATATATATATAAAATTCAAGCAGGCACATAACAGAGGAAATCAGTATTCCAATTTGTAAAAGAAAAAATGCATCCTGTGTCCAAGGCCAGCAGGACCAAGCCTGAGGGCCCGAGCCACAAAGAAAGAAAGGGAGGATGAAAAGAAAGAAAGCCAGCTAGAAAAGTAGCATGAACAAGTAGCGATGAAGGGAAAGAGGAATAGAAATAGAAAAGAACAGCAAGAAGAAAGTAAAAAGAATAAAAGAAGATAGAAGAAAAAAAAGAGGAAGGAAAGGGGTCCACGGGGTGGGGGGAACAGAGGCTCATCAAAGAGAAAGTAGTGCTGGGTCAAACCGTGAAGGGTGGTTGTAAGCCACCCAGGGTTGCCACACCCGGAGGAATTTATCGTGGGTATCTGCCAACACAGCAGTAAGTTTCTCATTAACCATAATATCATTAATGCAGTTTTTAACTGCTTCGAAGCTGAGAACCGGGGTCTTCCAGGCCCTTGCAATGATCAATTTAGTTGCAGTAAAAACATGCGCCGCCAACTGGCGTTCAGGGCGGAGAAGCTCCGTGATCGGTTTCCATAAAAGGGCCTCAAAGGGGTCCCTCTTCAAGTTGGTATCAAAGAGGTTGCGGAGCAGCGCATAAACTCTAACCCACAATCTGCATACCCTGGGACAGGTCCACCAGACGTGTGCCATCGTACCCTCCTGAGAGCATCCACGGAAACACAAAGGAGAGTAGGAAGGTATGAAACTCGCCAGCTTGGTCGGGGTATAGTACCACCTATAGAACACTTTATAAGCGTTCTCTTGAAAGAGAACATTTGTAGAACATTTAGACAATGCCATGGTCATAGCCTGCCAATCTTCCGGATCGAGTTGCTTCCCAAGCTCAGCCTCCCACTGGAGGTGATAAGGTCTCAAAGGCGGTCTCTTAGAGTTGATAATCGCTGTGTAAATCAGAGATATGAGACCCGGGGAATGGGGGCGCGATCTACATAAGCTTTCGAAGGGGGTCATGATATAGGGGATAGGTTGGGATCTGAGAAGGCGCTGAAGGAAATGTCGGAGTTGTAAGTAGCTATAGTGTTCCCTGAGGGGAATATCATGGGAGGAACGTAAGAGTGAAAAAGAAATAATCTTGGTTGGAGAAAGCATAGAATGAACATCAACGAAGCCATGTTCAGTCCACCATGCAAACTGTAAGGGATTATCCCTACCTGGTGGGAATAGGGGGCTATGAAGAAGGTGAAGCAACGGAAGATGAGGGGAGATCAGACCTGCAGAATATTTAACCGAATCCCATAACCGAAGGGAATGGGCCAGACAAGGACCTATAGAAGGCGGGCGATGTGCTCGAGGGAGCCATGGAAGAGAGGCTAGAGGCGTCGGGTGGGAGTCCACCAAATCAAAAGTAGCCCACAATGGCATTTGCTGTTTCTCATGGAGACGAGACAATGGAGCGATACCCGCCGCAGTATAGTAAGCAAGCAAATTAGGAACCGACAGGCCACCATTAATTCTGCGTGCAAAAAGCACCTGCCTCTTAATCCTGGGCCTCTTATGGCCCCAGATAAACTGCATAAGTTTACGATGGTGTTTTCTAAGGATATGAGAGGGTACCTGGACAGGTAAAACCCGAAAATAATAGAGCAGTTTTGGAAAATAGGTCATACGTACCGTCGCCACCCTCCCGAACCAAGAGAGCGGAAGAGTGGACCAAGAGGCGAGCATAGCTGACAAATTGCCAAACAAAGAAGGAAAGTTGGCCTGATACAGTTCGGAGTACTTCGAGGTAAGCTTAATCCCCAAATAGGGTAATGAGGTCAACCATTGAAAAGGGAACGCCGACCGTAGGGAGTCTAAATCCAAGGGGGAAAGGTTGATAGACATTGCCTTCGATTTTGCCTGATTAACTGCTAAGCCTGAGAACAAAGCAAAAGAATCCAAAAGGGACAACAAATTGGGGAGAGAAATTCTAGGTTTGGTGATGGTCAACAGAATGTCATCTGCAAACAGTGACAGTTTGTGTGAAGTACCCGCCACCTCCACCCCCGACACGTCCGGATGGGATCGAATGGCCTCTGCCAAAGGCTCCAGAGCCAGGACGAACAGGAGCGGGGAAAGCGGGCACCCCTGCCGTGTCCCCCTCCTAATGGGGAAGGTGGACGACTCAAATCCATAGTACCGAACCTTGGCCTGAGGGGAGTCATAAATAGCCGAAATCCAGCCCAAAAAAGAAGTACCGAAGCCATAATGGTTAAGGACTTGTGTCAAATAAGGCCAAGACAATGTGTCAAAGGCCTTATTGACATTGAGGGACAAAAACATCGTTTCCAGGGACCTGGCATGTACAATATGTTGAATTTGGAGAAGCCGTCTAATTGCATCCCCCGCTTGTCGACAAGGGACAAAGCCCACCTGATCCTTCTTTATCAGGCGTGGGAGAAAAGAATTCAATCGATTGGCCAAAATCTTAGTCAAGATTTTCATATCGATATTAATTAATGAGATTGGCCTAAAATTAGCCCAAGAGGAATGGTCCCTATCCGGCTTCGGGATCATCACAATGTTAGCGGTTAGCAGATCAGGCGTGAACGACTGACCTTTCTTTATGGAATTATACATGGCCGCCAAATGTGGGGCCAGGACGTCCGCTAACTTCCGATAATACAAGGCCGTGAAGCCATCCGGGCCCGGTCTCTTTCCGACCTTCAAGTCCTTAATACATTGAAGAACTTCCTGGACCTGAATATCTCGATCCATCAAAGACGTGTGTGCGTCTGATAGAGAAGGCAAGGATAAGTTAGACAAAAAGGTATCTAGACCTTGAGTAGAGGAATGAGTAGGGGGAGAATAGAGCTTTGTGAGACGGTAGCGGAATTCATCCAATATCCGTTGTGGGTTACCCGTGAGGACATTGTGGCGGGTGCGCAGGTTTATGGGAGCAAATTTAGGGGCGAAGGTTCGGAGTCTATTAGCCAGCATCGCATTAGGTTTATTCGCCTTGGCGTACCACTTTTGGCGAGCCCAACGCAAAGTGCGTTCGGCTTCATCAGTTAAACATAAATCTAAGTCCGTACGGGCCGCATCTAAAAGTCTGCGATTCGCCGGGGAGGGAGTCTGCTTGAAGGCCGAAGACAAGACCTCCAAACGCTGCTCCAGAGCCCGACGAGCTTGAGTACGCTCTCTCTTGCGCTGTGACGCTATGCGAATCACATGACCCCGAAGGACCGCTTTATATGCTTCCCACAACGTCACAGGAGATGAGACAGTCCCCGTATTGAGGTTAAAATAGTCCTTAGAAGCTTCGTGAATATCATTAAGAATCGATTTAAAAGACAGGAGGGAGTCGTTCATGACCCAGGGGGCATATTGCGGTTTGTTGAGAAGAGAGTGACATACTGTCAAAACAGGGTCATGATCCGACCAGGGGGCCGCTAAAATGGAAACAGAGTCGACCAAAGGAAGATGTTTCCGGAGTACAAACATATGGTCGATCCTGGAATGGGAGTGATGAGGGTGAGAATAGTGGGTATAGTCCCTACCAAGGGGATGAAACTCCCGCCAGAGATCCACCAAGTCATGATTACGCAAAGCCTGAAGGAACTTTTTAGCAGCGGGAGAGGGGGACTTGTGTTCCGATGGATACTTGTCAAGCGAGGGGCTCAGCGACACATTGGAGTCACCAGCAAGTAAAAGTGTGCCCTTCTGATGGGTCCTTAACAGGGAGCAGACGTGGGTCAGAAAGGGTCCCGGATTATCATTCGATTATCATTCGGGGCATAGTAAGTCATGATAGTTACCTCATTATCCTGAACAGCACCCTGCAAGAGGAGATATCTGCCATCCGGATCAGCGATCTGTTTACTGCAAATAAATGGAACTGAATTACGTATGGCAATAAGAACACCTTTCTGTTTAGTAGGACCATTAGCTAAATAAACTTGGGAGTAGTTTGAAGCAAAATACTTAGGACAAGAAGAAGTGGAGAAGTGGGTTTCCTGTAAACATGCTATATCAATGTTTTGCTGTTTAAGGTATTTGAAAACCTTGACTCTTTTTTGAGGGGAGTTCATGCCCTGGACATTCAGGGACAACCAGCGAAGGGTCATTGAATCAGGGGAATATCTCTACAATATACTCCGTTCACGCACCCCGGGGACCAAAGAAGAAAGGGGGAGAAAAGAAAAGAAAAAGAAGCGGAAGAAAGGGAGAAAAAAATAGAAGACCAAAGAGAGCAAAATAGAGCTCGGAGTAGAGCAAAGACTAGGTACATAGATGCATCATGACGTGGGCGCTGAAGCCCACAATGGGGTGGGACCACGACTAAGACAGCCGTCCTAGTCAGGTGCCAACACATGAAGGGAACAGTGGTCCGTCGGGACCAGCAGCCTATTGTTTTACTATAAAACTTAAATAACATTAGCACAGAAGCTAAAACATCAGTAAAAAACAGGGCAAAATCAAAAAGAAAAAACATGGTTCAAACAATGACTAAAATGGCGACTACCATAGGCAGTCAACAGATTGAAACATATGACGTGCAGGTCCCCCGAGCCCCCAGAGACGACCAACATAGGGCCGTCAACTCCCGGAAGCAAGAGGGACCGAAGCACCACAGCCATAGCCACAACCCCCCAGCCCCACAGGGCAGGAGCGGAGGGCCGCGGCACGGCATCCCTATACACACCCAATCCGGCAAACTGCGGGAGCGTCCCCCACCCCAAATGCACCCCCTCCCCCCTCCGCAACACCCCAGAAAATTACAGAAATAGTTAAAACGAACAAATAAGAAAAAAAAACTAAAATAAAAGTAAACTCACAGCCCGACCCGCTCGGGCAAAATGGGGGGACATCAGAGGAGGAGGGGCAGGAAGGCACACTCAGGTCAAGGCCTCGCGTGGCAACAAAGGGAGAGCAATCAGTGCCCCGGACCACCATCTCACAAGCGGGGCGGTCAGCAGGGCAACCCCCCCCCGGCCACGCAGTCACGGCCAAAACAGGACGAAGTAACAGCAGGGGGACACAAACCAAAATCCGCCATCCCGATCCATGTGTGGAGCTAAAAAGAGAGCAACGTCCAGATGGTGCAACACAGGATCGGGTAGCTTTGAAGGGAAAAGAAAACAAAAAACAAAGATTGGGTGCAATCAAAATGAGAAAAAATCAAGCAAGTTCAGCCATTGTTGGACTGCTGAAAACGCTGGGCCTGCAAATCTCGCAGGGCCTGGGATCCAGACTGAGAGCCCTGAGAAGCCCGGGAGAGCTGACGGGGTGGTCCGGAGGGTCCGGGCCTGGAAGATGAAGACGGAGCATCATGCTGGGATGAAGGGAGGCCCAGTTGAAGATCCAGGAAGTGGCGCTTCAGATCGGCAGGGGAGGTAGCTTGGTAGTGGCGACCCAGGTGAGAGAAAGACAACTTGAACGGGAATCCCCATCGGTATTTTATCCCATGGGACTGAAGGATTTGAAGGTAAGGCTTGAGGCCCCGTCGCCTGGCAATTGTGACCGGCGAAAGGTCAGCGAATAGCTGGAGGGGATTACCTTGGAATGAAAGATCCTGACGTTCCCTAGCAGACTGCAAAAGCTTCTCCTTAGTACGATAGTAATGGAACTTGATAATCACATCCCTCGGGGGCCCCTCAGAAGGCTTGGGGGCCAAGGACCTGTGAATGCGATCAAATTCGAGCCTGTCTGCCGGTATGCCAGGAGCCAATTCTTGGAAGAAAGCAGTAGCTGTTCCCTGCAAGTCGGTGATGACCTCGGGGATACCACGGACACGCAGATTGTCTCTGCGGGCCCTATTTTCCGCGTCTTCCAACTTGTCCCGTAGTGTTTCCAGCTCAGTTGACAACCTGCACACTTCCTCCTCATGGCCGTCTAACACAGTGGTGGCCAAATCCATGCGTTGCTCCAACTGATTGGTGCGATGGCCTATTTCTTTAAGACCCCGCACAAAGTCCGAGGAGAGCTTACGAGAGGCAGTGGTGATTTCATCCCTCACAATGCTGCGAAATTTGGCCAGCAAAGTCTCCGAGTCTGCAGGGAGAGTGCTCTCCCCATCCATGGGAAACAGATGGAGACTGTCAGCAGGGGATCCCGAACTAGCAGCTGAGAGCCGAGTTTCCTCATCAGGCTCCGGAGGCTCAGGCGCCATCTTGTTTCGGCCCCTACCCGAGGCCGGGGAAAGCTTACCGGGCTGCCGCTTCTGCTTGTTCTTCGCGGCGCGGTGCATAACCACCGGCTGCCCCGTGTACTCACAAGCTCCCGGAGGTGAGTAATTAATGCCCCCGCTGATTCTGTGCTACGTTAGGCTGGTTTGTTGATCCCGACGGCGCGGAGCTAAGGAATCAGGCAGGCATCTCCATCACTCGCGCGCATGCGCCCCCCAGATTAATGTCCATTTCACGGGGTAATGTGCCCCCGGGCAGTCAAAGGGGACAGTGGTCTATATACAATTGTTTCTGCAGCAAGGTCAGGCAGCAAGTAGTGATTGATAAGTAGGTGACACCGACCAGGCACTAATCAGGGCTGAGGGGTAGTAGGATGCCTGAGAAGGCCAGGAGTAGTTGGAGCAGCAAGATGGCCGCCGACCTCCAGGAGTAGGCCGAAGCCACGGTCTTTCCTGAGAGGGGAGGCCGGCCGAGTAATAGTTAGGCCTGGTGTCCCCCCCCTATGCTGCAATCGTGTCCCCAGAGCAGGCTACTGGATGGTGACAGCCCGGGATGTCAGTCGGTCGGGGAGAGGCCTAGGCCCGTTACTCACAGTGTCCTGATAGCTGCAGGGATCCGGACAGTAGGCCGCAAGATGGCGCCGCGGAGCTCTGCGGTCCCCGGCCGGAGATTAGGGGGTTTCCCTCTAGCAGAGCGGGCAGGTGGATACCTCCGGAGATGTCCCGGCTGGCGGTGTAGGAAGGGCTCCTCTCCCTGCGACCGGGATGCAAGTGCCACGAGCTCCGGAGGAGGCACAGGCCGCAAGATGGCGGTGGCGCGGAGCGGGTCACTCCACAGCTGTAACCCGGGATTCTCGGTGGATGTGCCTCCAAACCAGCCGGACCGGCCACAGTCAGCTATGGAAGGTAGGTAGCGTAGTAGCTGCCGAGTTAGGCTGGATTTGAGGCGAGGATGGCAGTGGATTCTCTCTGCCTGCGTGGAGCTCAGCATCCACACGTCCTCCCTGCTTCACGTCCGGAAACGCCCCCCCGATCTGTGATTTTTTAGCTGGACTGCAACATTGCAGCGGACAGATCTGACACTGTTGACACTTTTTTGGGACCATTGATATTTATACAGCGATCAGAGCTAAAATAGCCACTGATTACTGTATAAATGTCACTGGCAGGGAAGGGGTCAACACTAGAGGGTTATCAAGTGGTTAAGTGTTCCCTAGGGAGGTGTTTCTAGATATATGGGAGCTGGGATGACTGGAGGAGGAGAGAGATTGCTGTTCCTAATCACTAGGAACAGCAGATCTCACTCTACTCCCCTGACAGAATGGGGATTTATTTGTTTACACTGACAGATCCCCATTTTGCTTGTCTCTGGAGCGACCACAGGTGGCCGGCAGACTGGATGCCCACCGGACCCTCTGGTTGGCTCCCTTGCTAGCGAATTTGTGCGCACGTGCCCACAGATTGCCGTGTATGCGACCGACTTACAATGGCAGTGATTCACTCAGAGGAGATAACCCTTTGCAGTACAACTGTGGTGGCTGGTCCATAGCTAGTTAAATACACTCTTCTCCTCAGTTTATAAAAATGAAAAGGAGGGGTATAGTAAACACGACAGTAATATTAATAACATTATATTGAAAATACCCTTGTGGCTGACAGAGACCAGTGTTCAAAAAATACTAGAAAAAGTTAATATAAACACATGACCAGGACTGGAAGGCTACACCCAAAAGTTCTCAAAGAAATTAGCCATGTTATAGGCAGACCATTGTTTATATTTTTAAGGATAGCTTAATGACTGGAATAGTTAATTTTGGCCATTTAGGAAATTGTATGTATCTGGATTAAAAACTGCTTGCACTTCTTTACCTTTACCTTCTTCATAAACAATACAGAGGTTGGAATACATAGGTAAAGCACAGTGTTTGCTTATTATACAAAGCTAAGTAGGGCAGATATTTACCAAAGCATATAGGGCCAGATTCATGTAGAAATCCGGCGGCGTAACGTATCCCATTTACGTTACACCGCCGCAAGTTTTCAGCGTAAGTGCTTGATTCACAAAGCACTTGCCTGTAAACTTGCGGCGGCGTAGCGTAAAGCCGTCCAGCGCAAGCCCGCCTAATTCAAATGGAGCGTGTATCATTTAAATTAGGCGCGTTCCCGCGCCGAACGTACTGCGCATGCTCCATTTTGAAATTTCCCGCCATGCTTTGCGCGAAATGATGTCGCCCCGACGTAATGTTTTGAACGGCGACATGCGTTACATACTTTCGTATTCCCGGACGACTTACGCAAAAAAAAAAATTGAAATTCGACGCGGGAACGACGGCCATACTTTAACATGGGCTGTCTAATTTTACACCACCGAAATAGCAATCGCAACTTTACGATGGGAAAAGCTGACTAGCGACGACGTAAGAGAATGCGACGAACGCGCGTACCTTCGTGGATCGCCGTAAACAGCTAATTAGCATACCCGACGCGGAAAACGACGCAAACTCCACCCAGCGGGCGCCGAAGTATTGCATCCTAAGATCCGAAGGCGTACGAAGCCGTACGCTTGTCGGATCTTAGCCAAATGCCATTGTATCTTTGTTTGTGAATTCAAAATAAAGATACGGCGCGGCAAATTTGAAAGTACGCCGGAGTATCAGCAAATACTCCGGCCTACTTTTTCTGTGAATCTGGCCCATAGTAACTTTGCAAGAATACATAGTTAAAAAAGAGTCGGCAGCTATATGACAATGAGGTTTAGTATTAAAAGATGTAGAGTGATGCACTTGGGAGATAAAATTATTAAAGTAGGTTACTCGCTAGGGGGAGAACCTCTGGGGCAATCAAGGATGAAATAATATCTAGGGGGTCCTAGTAGATGTCAAACTCAGCAATAGTACCCAATGCCAAGCTGCAGCAAGCAAGGCCAGAAGACTATTAAAATGTATTAAAAAGGGTACTTACTCAAGACATAAAACTGTAATTCTACCACTTTTCTAAATTCGGGCTCTGCCATATCTTGACTATGCCATCCAGTTCTAGTCACCAGTCCTCGGGAAGGATGTGCTTGAGCTCGAGAGAGTCCAGAGAAACACAACAAATATAATAAGGGGGCTGAAGGACCAAAGTTATAAGGAATGACTACAAACATTATTTCTATTCTTCTAGGAGAATAGATGCTTAAGAGGGGATATGATAACAATATACATTTTTTTTTAATCAATAATATTTATTGAGAATTTAAACAAGTTTACAAAGATAACATATAGACAATAAAGAGAAAAAAAGGGTCACTTAGACATACATTTTTTGATATATGGTACAATTAAAAGGTTTCCCCAGTAATAAAGTTGTAAGTGACATACAGACATACCTGAGTGATAAAAATTAGAAAACTTATTAAATATAAGGGCGACGAATGGACACTCCCCCCGCCCCCCCTGGGCACCCCAGTCGGGATCATGCTGTGCCCAGTAGGAGTGTCGCAGTCCCCACCTCTCCCGTTAAGGTTGGTGCTTCTAGTTAATCAGATGGCTTAGTGACAATCTTAGTGCTAAAACAAGATTGATCAAGAAAACATACAAGAGAAGCTAAAGTAACTGAACAAGAAATAAATAAATTAAAGAAAAGAAAACAGTCAGAACAATGTATCTTTGAAATACTGTGATATGCACTTTGATAACTTATTTAAACTCTTCTGCGTCTTTGTATACCAATCCACCCATTTCCCCCAAATTGTATTGGTTTTGTTTTGATTATTTTGGGTTAAGGCATATAACATCTTGTGCGCTGCATGGGTATTAGTTGTACTTATCACTTCCTTCAGTGAATGAGTAATTTTATATTTCCAATGTTGCATTAATGTTATTCTGGAACTCAAAAGGATGTGAACAGTTATGGTTCTAGCTTCTGGGGGAACTTCATCTATGTCCATAGATAATAATGCGTTTCCTGGCGTCATTTGTACTTTGATTTTCAATACTTGTGCAATTATGTCATACACCCCCTTCCGGAAAGCAGTTAATTTTGGGCAGGACCAGAGTATGTGATACAGTGTTCTCACTGCTCCACAATTCCTCCAACAGGTGTTAGAGCTGTGTGGGGAAAATTTGGCTATTCCGTAGGGCGTTGGATACCATCTAAAAATAATTTTCTGTGACACTTCCCACAGATTAACACATTTGGTTGCAGCACAATGAGCACTCTAACATTGGGAGTAAACCTATTTATCCTAAGGTCACAATGAATTTGGATGAGAAGTGGTTCAATCTTAAACTGCAGAAAGGGTTCTTTACTGTTATGCCGCATACACATGGTTGGAATTTCCAACAAGAAAAGTTTGATGTGAGCTTTTGGTCAAAAACGTTGACCGTGTGTAGGCCCCATCAGACTTTTTCTGTTGGAATTTCCGACAGCAAAAATTTGAGAGCTGGTTCTCAAATTTTCCAACGGGAAAAGTTCTTGTCAGAAAATCATCTGTATGCAATTCCGACATAAAAAAAACACACATGCTCGGAATTAATTTGACGCATGCTCGGAATCCTTGAACTTCATTTTTCTTGGCTCATTGTAGTGCTGTATGTCACTGCGTTCTTGACGGTCTGAATTTTGTGTGACCGTGCGTAAGCAACACAAGTTTGAGCCAAAATTCTGTCGGGAAAAACTCACGGTTTTCTTGTCGGAATTTCCGATTGTGTGTACGCGGCATTAGAGTTCTAAGCATGTGTAACTTCCTTCCATAGTTGGTGGTGTCATGGGGGATTGTAGATGTATTCAAAACACTTTTGGATTAAATTCTCAGTGAATACAATGTACAGGGATTTTGAAAATGGTAGTGACATAAACACACACACACACACACACACACACACACTCAGAGTAAACTGAATGGACTGATGTCTTTATTCAACATTTTAAAATATGTAACTTTGATGCCTGATGCCCACAAAATGACAAAAACAATGACAAAGCCTGACATTCATCAAAAGGGCCTAATCCATCGCTTGAATCACACAAAATGTTCTCTCTTTGCTTGAATTGTATTCAAAATTTTCAAATTTACATAACAAAAACATTATCCGCATACTATAGTTAATAATGAAAAACATACCACATTACAAAAACTAATAAAACATAAGACATACTGTATTACATATAAACATATACCAACACCCAGTAGGAGCCCCTACACAGAAAAAGAAAAAAAGAAAAAAAAGAAAATGGCACTATTCATCAATAAACTCACATGTTATAAGGAAATACATGGTTATACATTAGACTATTCAGATGTGTAACCCCTGAGAAGAGTAACCCTGCATTATCTTTCTTCACCCAACTACAGTAGATAAAATATATAGTCTTCAACTCCCAAAATGGTGTTGGATATATCATACAGAACACAACAGTAAACAAACAGGGGAATAACTAAAAATAAGAATGAAATATAAATAAAACTACCAGATATAGGCACTCAGACTGAAATCACCTCGCTCAACCCAGCTCTGAATCAGCTTCAGGTCTTACTAACGACCCATACGTAGATTCATCAGTTCAAGGGATTCCCTGTGTCCAATTCCTGTGACAGGAGATTATCCAACATCTCAATATGGTCCATTTCTGAAACCCACTAAATCAACAATGGAGCATACGCCGACCGCCAATGGGGTCTCTGGGTGACATCGTTGACAAAATATGAATATAAAAATATGTGATCAGGCTGCCTCAATAACAAAATAGGGTAATGAAAGAAAAGTGACAATAAATAACTAAAACTATAAACATAACATATGGATAGGGTGTATGTGCAAACGAAATATCAGAGAACACATATATAAAATAATGAATAGTGCAATGAAAATCCAAAAAGAATTGAGTTTGAATAGTAAATCGATAGGGTTCCCTCTTCAAAATGGCTTCACATAGGTAACAAATAGAAAAGAACAGCCTCCAATAGTGCACTACCTGGGTTACTACATTCAATAAACCACACAGACCTTGCTTCACAAAATACACTCACATTTATTTGGTAAAAACAAGCATGTCATAAACATCCAGCATCTCACGTAAACCAGTGAATTCTCCTGCCGCTAGCCTCAAACTATATGCCTTACGCCACCAACACACATGGCTTCATAAAATAAATGTGAGTGTATTTTATGAAATCTGGTGAGCGCAGTTGACATGTATTGCCAGTGAACCCTATTGAATGCCTTCTTTACATCTATGGAAGGAAGCAGAGAAGGCGTACGGTTGTTTTTGGCAAAGTGTAAGATGTTCAGGATTCTCCTGGTGGCATCTGAGGGTTGCTTCCCCTTCACAAAAACCCATCTGGTCACTTTGAATCAAGGTTGGGATGATGTTAGATAGGCATCTTGCCAGTAATTTAGCATATATCTTAACATCTGTATTCAAGAGTGAGATGGGCCTAAAATTTGTCAGAGCTGTAAGACCGTGTGTTTTTTTTTTGTGAAGCACTTTATCGAATAGAGACTCTCAATTGTACAATTAATAAGAAGATTTACTATTCAAACTCAATTCTTATTGGATTTTCATTACACCATTTATTATTTTATATATGTGTGTTTACTGATATTTAGTTTGCACTGGCACTCTATCCATGTTTTTTTATATTTTTAGTTATTTATTATCACAATGACTTCACAGGAATCCTAGATATATTTTTGTTATATGTGTTTTAGGTTAGAATGTCACATACACATGTGTGTTTTTGTTTTTGATTGTGCAGATGCTGTTCTGTTCATGGGTTGTGTCAGTTTCAATCAGGTATCTAATTTTCTAATGCTGTGCAGACCAGCTCTAATTGGTTTGGATGCATTCAAAGTTTTCTATTTAAATCCTTTTAGATCCTCACACACCCCAGCTATGACTGAAACATGATGTGAAACATGTTAGCTTTTTTGTCCCCATGTCCACTTTATATCTTTGATTGCAGTGTTGCATGAATTTTTGGATGTCATACAGCTTTGGATTGTATCCTTTGTTCATTTTGTTTCAATAAATTGCCTATCAAAGTGCGGCAGTCCAGGAGAATTAATGTTTTCCACATATATTTTTGTTATATTTGTTCCATAAATGTAAATCCAGCTAAAAACTGCGAGGGTAACTTCCTTTGCACTCTTCAATGTTTGTCAAGCAGTATTATCAGTCCCACCCAGGTCACCTATGTGAACTACAGAACACATCGCCAATGTTATGAAAATGAGTAGAAAGGGGAGGTGTTCTGCAGTCCTAGTTTGCCTTTTGTTTTTGGGTGACAACTCCTCTCTTCCATAGATATAGTATAGTAAACAAGCATTGTCACCCTAGAACAGAAAGTGTGTTACTGGGAGGATCACCAGGTAAAAAAACAAGGAAAAATAAAAACTAATGAATTCATAATTTCTAAGAGCTGGTAAATTGTAATGTTTTATTTTTTTGTTCTTAGATGTAGATACACTTTACAGCCTTAAGTTGTTTTTCACCTGTGGGGATTAAAATGGGTTTGAAATTATTGTGTAGCATGGTCTTTGCATAAGAGTCCATACTTGCAAGACAATTATAAATTACACTTTGGTTTATCCTAGATTGGAAAATGTATTTTATGATGGAGGTTTGAAAAATTAAACTCCATATGAAATGCATTTAAAGCACATGGAAATCTGCTGATCATTTTCAGTTAAAACCTGCAAAATTTAGCAATGATCTGCCTGCCACAAGTGAGTCACCATGACACACACATAACATCTTCTCTTTGATGTTTCTATACTTTTCCCTTTGCCTACTCATTATGTACTCAACGGATCATCAACTTACAATGGAAAATAGTTATAATTGTTAAAGATGTGCACATAATTTGATGCTAAATGAGTGTGATATTCAAATTATCTAAAAATAAAATTCATTTTCTTTACATAGATCGTCTTAGTCATTTACAATATTTCAGAAATGAAAACAACACATACTGGACTCATTTAGCACAGACCAGACCAGGAACAGTGCCTTGAAAAAGTATTCAAAGTATTGACATTTTACACATTTTGTCATCTTACGACCAAAAACGTAAATTTATTTATTGGGATTTTATGTGATAGACCAACACAAAGTGACACATAATTGTGAAGTGGAAGTAAAATTATAAATAGTTTTCACAGTTTTTACAAATTGATATGTGAAAAGTGTGGGGTGCATTTGTATTCAATACTTTGTAGAACCACCTTTCACTGCAATTACAGCTGCAAGTCTTTTTGCAAGTCTCCACCAGCTTTGAATATCTAGAGAGTGACATGTTTGCCCCCCATTCTTCTTTGTAAAATAGCTCAAGCTCTGTCAGATTGGATGGAGAGCATCTGTGAACAATCATTTTTAAGTTTTGCCACAGATTCCCAATTGGATTTAGGTCTGGACTTTGACTGGGCCATTCTAACACATAAATATGCTTTGATCTAAACTATTCCTTTGTAGCTCTGGTTGTATGTTTAGGGTCTTTGTCCTGCTGGAAGGTGAACCTCCACCCGTGTCTCAAGTCTTTTACAGACTCAAATGCCACATACACATGACCAATATTCATGTCGTGGAAAAAAACAATGTTTTTCTCGACGTGATTCCTCTCAAGCCTGCCTTGTATACACATGTTCGTGAAAAAAATGCTCGAGCAAAGCACAGTGATGTACAACATCTATGACGGCACTATAAAGGGGAAGTTCCATTCGAATGGCTTCACCCATCTCATAACTTGCTTCTGAGCATGCACGTTTTTTCCCCCCTAGTTAAAGCGTACACACGACCATTTTTCATGACGTGAAAAACGACTGAGTGAAAAACGAAGAGAAAAAATAGAGCAGGTTCTAAATTTTTAACGGACATTTTTCTCGTCGAGAAAAATGCTCTGGACCAATTTTAAAAATTGCATTTTTCTCGTCATGAAAAATGGTCGTGTGTACGCGGCATAACAGGTTTTCCTCTAAAATTGCCCTGTATTTGGCTCGTACATCTTTCCATCAACTCTGACCAGCTTCCCTGTCCCCACTGAAGAAAAGCATCCCCCACAACATGATTCTGTTACTACCATGTTTTAGTGTTCAATGAATACATTTTTATTCATCAATACAAGTTGTTCTTGAGCATGAGAAAATATAATTTCATGTCAATTAAAAAAAAATTACTTGGTGTATTTCTACACTATTTGTGTCAGGAAAGGGTTCACCCGTTGATGGCACTGTCGGTCTCTTGGATCGCAGTACCAGTGTCCACCAGTGGGTGTCTTCCAACACTCAGAATCTGTAGTGGAGGGATTCATCCACCATTGGCACAGTTAGATCCTTGGGCTGTAGTACCGATGTCCACCAGCGGGTGTTTCCCGGCAGTGTGGAGCAGACAGCATCTCCTGTGTTCCGGTGTTACTTGAGGCTAATTACATTCATGCATATAAATACCCGGCGGAGGATTGCTCTCACCGCCTTGGTATCGTCCTTGTGCCCTGATCTGTACCTGCTGCCTGAAGACCTGAACCTGTTCCTGAACCTGTTACCTGTGTACCTGATCCTGCCTACCTGTCTGATTTCTATTCTGTCCCACCTGTTACCTTTCATCCCTGCCCTGCAGTCTGATCCATTCATCCTCTTCCCTGTCCTGTAGTTCCTTACCCCATCTGCTGATCTCCTGTTGATGACCCTGGCCTGGCTTACGTTTGTGATTCTGGAACTGCCCTTTGTTTACCTGCTGATCCTCTGTGTATGACCCTGGCCTGGCTATTGTTTATGATTCTGGTATTTCCCATTTATTGTACATACCTGTCTGTTGTTATTTGTGGGTGTCTGTCTGTTGGTTGGTTTATTGCACTGTCATATTGGAGGTAGTTGTATTTATATTATTCACTTACCTTATTAAATCATTATATTTTCATTTACATGTGTTTGGTGTTCCTCTGTTGCTAACCACGCAGTTCTGGTCACACCTGGTACATGACAATTTGTCACTTTTACAAAAAAAGTACAACCCGGAAAATAAGCATTTTGTTTTTTTATCTTTCCATTGGTCCTTGTGAAGAACTGCAGCAATTTCTCCTGCTGCTAGCAATTGACCTTTGGGTGAGTAAAATGATACATTCATCATTATGGTTCCTCCCACTGGCTCATACAATATATCCTATAGTGAGGTAAAAGCAAGCAGGAGGATCCACCGTGGATGGAAAAGGGTAGCAAGCAGCATTCATTTCATCCATCAGTCAAATGCTTGCAGTGGCTGATGGGCAAAGAATGGACACAATATACTAACGCTGGCCGCAAGAAAGGTATAGAAATAAATGCTTCTTTTGCACATAAGCTTGCTTTAATCTGCTTTAGAATGCAATAATGAAAAGTGAAAAATGTTTCCTTGTATACATTAGTTTGAAAAATGTAGACGCAAGAGGAGACTATCCCTGTGCCACACTGAAAACTTCCACATGGGGGCTCATCCTGGCACTGGAATGAGAAGATGCTAAGCTGTACATCGTGTATACTGAGCTTAATCCTGTCAGCTATACTCTATCCAAATTAGCACTTTAACTCTCTACCACCTAGCTAGTACCTGTGGAAAATTGGCCTACGCCGTTTACAGTCAGCATCTGTAAAATGCACAATATGGTAATAACAGCCATGCAGCTAATCTTCCCACAACCGCCTTTGCAAGCCAGTATGACAGTGAAACCTCTACTGCATTTCCCTCCTCGGTCAGAAGCCAGAGACCCTGTATGCAACACCTACTGAAAATACAGCAGAGATCAAGCTGAAGCATAAAATGGATACCATGAAGGACTATATGTTGTCTTTGGCATCATAGTTGAAGGGGGTTCTCATTGATTTGATTGTCCCTACTTAAACAGGACCTGAGTTCTCCAAGGGAGAGGACCACAAATATACTGTAAGGCCCCGTACACACGAGGGGATCTCCGCTGGAAACGGTCCGCCGGACCGTTTCCAGCGGAGATTCCTCCTCTGGATTTGGATCCGATGGCTTGTACTCACCATCGGATCAAAACCCGCGCGGAATTCATCCGCGGTGACGTGTCGCGCCGTCGCCGTGTCATCATCGTGCGACGCTGGAAGGTAAGTACTTCCACACATGCGTCGAATCATTACGACGCATGCGAGGGAGGGGAGCGGACGGATTGATCTGGTGAGTCTGTACAGACCACCGGATCAATCAGCTGGACCCGATTCAAGCGGATAGATTTCTTAGCATGCTAAGAAATTTATATCCGCTTGAAATCGATCGGCCCGAGAAATCTCCGCGGATAAATATCCGCTAGGCCGTACAGACGACCGGATTTGTCCGCTGGAACTGATCCGCGGATCAATCCCAGCGGATAGATCCGGTCGTGTGTACGGGGCCTAATAGGGAGGATGAATACACTGAGGGATACTGTCTCTCCACTGTCACAGCAGGTATGCAATTACTTCAGCAGGAATGTTCCGCCTAAGCTTAAACTAGATTTGAAACATTTCTGGTGAATAATTAACCTTTATTTCATTGGCTTTCAATCAAGGTCCAAGGGCAGTACTCCTGCAAATCTTATTGAAATTGGCTTAAAGGCAACACCTAAAATTTGGATTGTTTACCTACTTTTTTTTAATGGAGAGATTTCACAGTTCTTCTCCAGCAGCACCCACATTGGGTGCTAACTCAGATTGTCAAGATTTTCAAGTTGAAACGTTGTGTTCAGCCTGACTGCTAGGTGATTTTAGTTAAAATGGTAGTCACATATCCAATCTTACACACCTTGGTCCGGATTCAGAAAGCACTTACACCGACGTATCTCGATATGCGCATCGTAAGTGTAAATTAGCGCCGTCGTATCTGTGCCCCATACCCAGAACACAAGATACGCCTGAAAACAGGCTTCTTCTGACCGATGTAAATTTCCTACGCTGGCGTATCGTAGGCGCATATTTACGCTGGACGCATCTGGCGCTCCCATTGATTTCCTATTCAAATATGCAAATGAGTGAGATACGGCGATTCAGAAACGTACGTTTGGCCGGCGCAGGCTACGCGCGGTGCGTGTAAGTGCATCGTCCGGCGTGAAGTTACCCCTCATAAAGCAGGGGTAACTTTGCACCAGAGTTGCACAGGTCAGCTGGAGAGCAGCTACAGCAGCACCGTTACAGACGAGCTGAGCAACCACACTTGCATGACAACACATCTGTATGCCAACATGCCAGGGGCAGCCATGGTCATAGCACTACTGCGTCTACGGGCACGTAGGAGGGCACGGGAGAGGATATACCATACCGCATAGACGTCTTTGGCATGGGTGATTCGGAGGTGTATCGCATCTTCAGATTCAGCCCTGATGCCATCCTGGAAATAGCCACAACCCTGCATGATGACATCACCAGCAAGACACAACACGTACATGCAGTGCAGCCACTGGTCAAGGTACTGGCAACACTGCATTTTCTCGCCAGTGGATCTTATCAGCGTACAAGTGGAGTCGTGGCTGGGATGTCACAGTCCACCATGAGCAGATGTGTGCACCAGGTAGTCCCCGCAATCCTCAGACGCATGTCCCACCACATCATCAGACCCACCGATGAGCATCTGCAGCAGAAGGCAATGGCGGATTTCTTCAGAATTGCCAGATTCCCATGCACAGTGGGGGCCATTGATTGCACACATGTGGCACTACGGCCCCCCCAAGCCACAGAGCACATATACGGCAATCGGAAGCATTGGCATTCCATCTACGTACAGGTGATAGCCGATGACCAATGCCTCATATGGCAATGCCTCCGTGCCAAACACCCAGGGGCCAGCCACGACAGCTACATATACCGTCAAAGCAACATCCCAACAGAATTCAAACAGAACGTGTACAGGAACAGCTGACTGGTTGGTGAGTGACATGGGAGTCAGGCATGACTGTCCGACCCCATGATGCAGACATCACGAGGGGCACATGCACGACTAACATCCTCCTGTCTTTTCCCTTCCAGGTGACGCGGCATATGCACTTGGGCCGCATCTCCTGACTCTATTCCAGAATCCCCAAACCAGAGGAGAGAGAAAATACAATGCTGCACACATACGTACCCGTGCAGTGGTGGAACGCACATTTGGCATCCTGAAGTCCCGTTTCCGCTGCCTGGATAAGTCCGGGGGGACCCTGTTGTATTCCCCAAACGTTGTGTGCCAGAACATCGGTGCATGTTGCAAGCTACACAACTACGCCATGAGAAAGGGCCTGGAGATTGACATATGTGATGACCTGACCCCCGAACCCCAAAGTTGCCCCCTAACCGAGGCTACCCCATCTGCTGAGGGAACAGCAGTCAGGAGATGCCTCCTGGTAGGCTTCTATGCATGTTAAACACACACATTCATCATGGCACAAGGAGAATGCACGCATGCACACCACTGTGGTCCCTAGCTCACACACACCACATTGACATCACATTGGATTAGCCCAAGTCCACTATGCAGGACTTGGGAGCAGCAACGCCACGCCAAGGTCCCAATTATGTCGCTGTCCATTCATACCGCATTCACACTGTCGTGAGGACCACTTCTCCCCAATGACCCAGGGTGACACCCCTTTGCCGGCAGGAATGTCACCCCCACATTCACACACCAGTCACACTGTAGTCACACCAGTCACACTGTAGCCTGCACTACTCCACGTGTGCAGGAATTAGAAAAAAAAGACAACTCATAACCTGAGTTTAAATAAAAAAAAACACTCATCACCTGAGTATCCACTTGACCACCAGGCACGTAAACCCATTTAATAACCAGACCAATTTTCGGTGCTCTCACAATTTGAATGACAATTACTTAGTCATACAACATTGTACCCAAATTACATTTTCGTATTTTTTTTCACACAAATAGAGCTTTCTTTTGGTGGTATTTAATCACTGTTGGGTTTTTTATTTTTTCTGTTATAAAATTTAGCAAATTTAATATTTTTTCTTCATTATTTTGCATAATGTGAAAGATGAAGTTACGCCGAGTAAATAGATACCCAACATGTCACCCTTCAAAGTTGCACACACTCGTGGAATGGCGCCAAACTTCGCTACTTAAAAATCCCCATAGGCGATGTTGCAGGGTATTGTGGGGTATTGCAGACTATTGTGGTGTATTGCAGAGTATTGTGGGGTATTGCAGAGTATTGTGGGGTATTGCAGAGTATTGCACAGGGTATTGTGTATTGCACAGTATGGGCAGGGATAGCTGAGCATGTAGGGATGGATGGATGGCTGGATCTGTGACTGCATTTGTCACAGATCCAGCCCACAGCACTCATGCTGCATCCGCTCTCTCCCCTCTCCTCTCACACTGTACCGTTCGGTACAGAGAGGGGAGGGAGGAACCGGCGTCATCACATGACGCCGGCTTGTTTACAAGTGATCACTCTGTCATTGGACGGAGCGATCACATGGTAAACTGCCGCCATCAGCGGCGATTTACCGTGATCCGTGATGCGCCGGGTACGGAGGACATTCCCGCGTGCGCGCCCCATGGTTAGATGGTTACAAACAGCTGCAAAGATGGGGTATAACCAACCAAATCCCCCCAAATAGCCATTATATGCTTATTTGCAGTAGACCCTATAGATGTCTAAGCAACTTGCTATACATCACCCTTGTAGTGTAGATATTGTGTTGTATTATTAATACACTTGCTATATCTCACACGTACCCCGATACGTTGTGTGATAAGCAAACCATATTTTTTATTTTATTTTAATGTTCATAACATTGACTTGTTGTTCTGCATACATTTTCACTTGAGCCCTTCTTTTGTTGGGTCATACCTTACTCTCTATCCCGCCTAACAAGTACCGCTGGCTTGGTATAACAATGGCACTTTGTATAACCACCATCAATGCAAAAGGGCTTAATAACCAATTTAAGAAATCAAACATATGGAGAGAAGCCCTGTCCATAAAAACAGATATTTGGGGGCAGATCCACAAAGATCTGCCCCGGCACATCGTATCTGAGATACGCTACGCCGCCGTACCTTACCTGGCTTTGGTTCGAATCCATAAAGATTTTGCGCCGTAAGTTACGGCGGCCTAGTATATCTCAAGCGGCGTAACGGCGTGGAATTCAAGTTGGGCGGGTAGGGGGCGTGTTTTATTTAAATGTAGCGCGTCCCCGCGCCGAACAAACTGCACATGCGCTGTTCCTAAATTTCCCACCGTGCATTGCGCGAAATGACATCGCAAGGACGTCATTGTTTTGACTTGGACGTAAATTACGTCCATCCCGTTATTCACGGACGACTTACGCAAACAAAAAAAAAAAATTAAATAAACGCGGGAACGACGTACTTAACATAGCAGGTTTAACTATACGCCACGAAATAGCAGCTTTAACTATACGCCGGAAAAAGCCGACTAGAGACGACGTAAAAGAATGCGACGGCCGCTCGTACGTTTGTGGATCGTCGGAAATAGCTCATTTGCATACTCGACGCGGAAAACGATGTGAACGCCACCCAGAAATTGCATCTTAGATCCGAAGGCGTACGAAGCCGTACGCCTGTCGGATCTAACCCAGATGTCGTTGTATCTTGTTTTGAGGATTCAAAACAAAGATACGACGCAGGAAATTTGAAAGTACGCCGGCGTATCAGTAGATACGTCGGCGTACTCGCTTTGTGGATCTGCCCCCATATGTGTAAAGGAAATACACTTTGCACAAAGGAAAGCCCCTTCCTGCCGCCATCGCCTATTCCCCCAAAAATGTTTTGCTAATTATTTCAAAAAGACGAGAGGGGTCACGATCGCTGTGTGTGGATCTGTATTTTCAGCTCCAACACTTAGAAAGCGACCCTAGTGGCCAATATCTTTCTGTCCACCCTTTTTGACAATATCTCCAATTGGATAAGTAAGTTATTTGCTTCTAATATGCATCAGAAGCGGTCTTCCCGCATGATCCACAACAAATTATCACATTACCCCAAAGATAGCCTAGTACTATGTGGCGACTTCAATGATATAGCTGACACTACCCTAGAATCCTCCTCTCCCCACAAAAAGACTCCAACAGCTCTTCATTCTTTAATGCTCTTGGAGGACCAATATGATCCGTGGTGATGCTTGCATGACTCAGAAAAAGATTATTAATTTGATTTGGCTGCCCAAGTGTCCTATTCTAAAATAGATTTTTGTTCCTGTTGTGCAAATCTACCCTCCAGATGGTATCTCAAGACACCATAGGCCTAATTACATGGTCAGATCACGCACCAGTAACTTTAACCACTTAAGCCCCGGACCTTTAGGAAGCGAAATGCCCAGGCCAGGTTTTGCGATTTGGCACTGCGTCGCTTTAACAGACAATTGCGCGGTCGTGCGACGTGGCTCCCAAACAAAATTGGCGTCCTTTTTTCCCCACAAATAGAGCTTTCTTTTGGTGGTATTTGATCACCTCTGTGGTTTTTATTTTTTGCGCAATAAAAAAAATAGAGCGACAATTTTGAAAAAAATGCAATATTTTTTACTTTTTGCTATAATAAATATCCCCCAAAAACATATATAATTTTTTTTTTCCTCAGTTTAGGCCGATACGTATTCTTCTACCTATTTTTGGTAAAAAAATCGCAATAACCGTTTATCGATTGGTTTGCGCAAAATTTATAGCGTTTACAAAATAGGGGATAGTTTTATTGCATTATTATTAATTATTTTTTTTACTACTATTGGCAGGCGATCAGCGATTTTTTTCGTGACTGCGACATTATGGCGGACACTTTGGACAATTTTGACACATTTTTGGGACCATTGTCATTTTCACAGCAAAAAATGCATTTAAATTGCATTGTTTATTGTGAAAATGACAGTTGCAGTTTGGGAGTTAACCACAGGGGGCGCTGTAGGAGTTAGGGTTCACCTAGTGTGTGTTTACAACTGTAGGGGGGTGTGGCTGTAGGACTGACGTCATCGATCGAGTCTCCCTTCTAAAAAGGATCACTTGATCGATACGCCGCCACAGTGAAGCACGGGGAAGCCGTGTTTACATACGGCTCTCCACGTTCTTCAGCTCCGGGGAGCGATCGCGACGGAGCGGCTATAAACGAATAGCCGTGCCGTCGTCCCGGATCGCTCCCCGAGGGAATCTGCCCGCCGCACGCAGCGGAGGGGGTCCCGATCGGACCCCCACCCGCTAGAAGGCAAGGACGTATATATACGCCCTTCTGCCTGTACGTGCCATTCTGTGGACGTATATAGTCGTGCGGCGGGCGTTAAGGGGTTAACAGTATCTATCAACCCAACCAGGCTGAGGTGTGCAACCTCCTGAATTTCTCACCCGATGTATCAGGAACAAATCAAGACAGAGTTGGAATCTTTCTTTTGCCTAAATGATGGTTCTGTAACCAATGCTCCACCACTATGGAATGCCTATAAGGGATCTTTATATAGCTGGGTGCCCATGAGAATAAAAAATGAGCAGAGAATATTAATTCCCTCATTGAGCAACTACACAAGACTGAACAGAGTAACAAAGTCCATCCCAACACAACTGATTCGGCCCTCCTCCGTACTCTCAGAGAACACCTACACAATTTCTTACATTCTTCCTTTGGCTTCCATATCAAGATATTACATCTAAATTAGTATGTACTTTGCAAAAAAAACAGAGTCCTATTGGCCAAACAGGTTAAAAAAAGCAGCCCTCTCTAAAATCCTCTATGTGTATACATCACAAAGACAAAGAGTCAGCAATCCAAAAAATATTGCTTCAGTGACTACTATTCCAAATTATACAACTTGCGTACCACTAACTCAAAACCCACTTCAGATCCAGCCCAAATAGACCAATTTTTGAAATCTATACATCTCCCTGCTCTCACATCAGACCATGTGCACTCACCTAATCAACCAATCTCCAAAACTGAAATCTTAAAAACCATCCAATCGCTCCCTTTGCACAAAGCACCTGGACTGATGGGTTCTGTGGTGAATATTTTAAAACGTACTCTTCCACACTTTTCCCATACTTGTGTCAGACCTTTGATCACTTCCTTGTGTCTGGAGCGATACCTGAAGAATCCCTAGAAGTGCCAATCATCACTAGTCCTAAACACAGATATCAAATTATAAGCAAAGATCTTAACCTCCCGTATATCTCTTTACATCGCCTCACTAATTCACCCAGATCAGGTAGGGTTTGTCTCACATAGACAAGCAGCTGATGGAGCTAGAAGGTTCATTGATATTCTTTAGTGGGCCGAACATTACCAAACTCCTTCTCTGCTCCTTTCTTTGGAGAAGGCATTCAACAGGTGCATTATACTTATCTGACACAGTCCTACAAAGTTTGGTCTAGTAGGACATACAGTATAGCCACAACCATTCTTGCCCTGTACCCCTCACCACCTGCTAAAGTCTGCACCTCAGGTATGTTCTCTAAGTCCTTTCATATTTCAAATGGCACAAGGCAGGGCTGTCCATTATCACCCCTTATATTCTCTCTAGTAATGGAACCACTAGCAGAAGCAATTAAAAGTAATCCACTAATCGCTGGCCTCCAGGTCGGTGAAATGACCCACGATGACCTACCACTACTGTTTGGGCTGCTGAATGAAAACAAACTGCCCAGGGGTGCTAGCTGATGTCATTAACCAAACATCATCAATTACATCACCCAGGATGCCCTCCAGCTTGTTTGCAATGTGAAAGAAGCTGGGGTTGATGGGAATCCGGGAGTGGTCATTTATTGGTGTTAGTAATTCTGCCACTAAATTAATGCCTTTTCGCTGCAGAAGCCAGAGGCTTGGATGGGCAGGCAAACTGGCCAAAGCTGGTCATTTAGTTAATCTATTTAGCAAACTGGGAAAAAAAAACTTAGGTTATAGTTTGAAAGAGGTGGATCTTTGATTTTGTTGTAGTATGGAAGTTTCAAATGATGATAGATGTCAATTCTATTCATTGTATATGCCCCCCAAAACCCTATTTTATTTAATTAAATGTAACTCACATTTTGTTTTTATTTACATATAGCCTTCACATAAAAACCTTGGCAATGTACTGTACAGCCAATGCTAATGCCATTGTTATTAATGTGCCATTATTTCATATGCGAATACAAAAGTATCTGATCTTGAAGCATTTCTTTACAGTATTTTAACACTCTCTTTGGTTTCTTTTAGTTTGCTGTTTCACCCTTAGATTAATCCTTTAATTTACAAGTCAATAACCTAAACTCTCAATATATCACATATTTCAATCACACTACTGCAATGTGGAATTTATAAGTCACACATGAGGAAAAACCAAGGAAACTGCCTATTGATGGACCACTCTCTTTTTGATTAATCCCTCTCCCTTAATCATATCCAATTCATATGCCAATCAATATTGTCATTTTTACAGCCTGAACTGCAGCTTTGTTTAGAATGCCTTCCACATGAGATATTGCACTTCCTTCCACAATTCAATTTCATATATATTCCCATGTAAATCAAAACTTAAAATCTAGCTTAATTATTTCTCCCTACTTGACATTTAAATGGGAAGTCATGAAAGATAAAATATTTTCCTAAATGTGGAGTTTGTGAAACAAACCTTCCAATTAAAAGTGCTTTATTTGTAGCAGTAAATGTTAATTTTTTTAGTATAAATGTTTATGCAGGATAATTATTGGATGTACTTAAAAATAGACTTAATAGGGTGGTGAAGAGTTAAAGCAGAATATTATGCAGATATAGAAGACATATGAATATAGCTCTGTAATCATTACTACATTATTAAATATACACATTATGTTAAATGCAAGCAGAATAAATACATGAATTAGGAGAGTACAGGCGTGTGCCACTTCCATGCTCATGACATGTTTCAGAGCATGCACCCTTGGGAGATGAAGAGGATGCATATTCTTTCTCTAGATTGAGCTTGAAAAAAGAGCACATATTCTCTTCATCTCCCAAGTTTGCATGCTCCGAAATGTGTAGCAAGCACGTCAGTGATGTCATCATGACCGGCGCTGCATTCCAGCTTATGGTCCAGCCCTCGCCCTTGAATCTCCTTCACCATATCAACATCCAGCAGGCCAGGACATCACCATAAGTGGCAGAGACAGCTCCCAGCATGGACCTGTGCAACATTTGGTTATATGTTGTGTTTTTTTGCATTAAAATTCATTGTAGAATATATTTTCCAAAACGTGCTTGAAAAAATTCCTACGCAAATACTGTGTGACCTAAAAAATTACAACAACTGCCATTTATTTCTCCAGGGTCTCTGCTAATATACAGTTGTGCTCATATGTTTACATACCCTGGCAGAATATATGATTTATTTGCCATTTTTCTGAGAATGTGAATGATAACACAAACACTTTTTTCGTTCACTCATAGTTAGGCCTAGTACACACGAGAGGATTTATCCGCGGATACGGTCCAACGGACCGTTTCCGCGGATAAATCCTCTCGAGGATTTCCACGGATTTGGATCCGATGGAGTGTACTCACCATAGGATCGAAATCCGCGCCGAAATCCCATCGCGATGACGTGTCCCGCCGTCGCCGCGATGATGACGCGGCGACGTGCGCGACGCTGTCATATAATGAATTCCACGCATGCGTCGAATCATTACGACGCATGCGGGGGATCCATTCAGACAGATTGATCCGGTGAGTCTGTACAGACCAGCGGATCAATCCGTTGGGATGGGTTCAAGAGGATAGATTTGAAAGCATGTCTTCAAATTTTTATCTGCTTGAAATCCATCCCAGGGGATAAAAATCCGCGGAAACAGATCCGCTGGATTGTACATACCAGGGGATCTATCCGCTGGAGCCGGTCCACGGATCAATTCCAGCGGATGGATCCTCTCGTGTGTACAGGGCCTTAGTGTTTGGCTGAAACCATTTATTATCAATCAGTAGGGATGAGCCAAACACCCCCCCCCCCCAGTTTGATTTGCAGCAGAACATGCAAACAGGCAAAAAAATTGTTTGAACACGTGAACATCGTTAAAGTCTATGGGACACAAACATGAAAAATCAAAAGTGCTAGATTTAAAGGTTAATATGCAAGTTATTGTCATAAAAAGTGTTTAAAGGGAGCTGCGGTGGCTCAACGCGATTGGTACTGCGCTGACAAGCCATTCACCTCTGCAGCTAGGGGTTAGGATCCCGGTCTTGGCTACATGTGAATTGAGTTTGGTGGTCTCAGCCCGGCTCCCGGTGGGTGTGCTATGCGAGGTAAGCCTGCGCTTAGTACGCCCACCCCCCTCCCACAAGTAAAAACACCACACTTACATGCATTCGAAATTGGGTTAACATGCACGCACTTTGACCACGCGGTCTCTAAAAAAGAGAGGCGAAGGACTAACGGGGCTGGTTGAGCGGGCAAATCCTCTCACTCCCTTATAGGGAGTCCCTCTGCCCCGTTGTGCTTTAAAGCGGAGCAGGTAGGGCGGGCTGTGTGGGAGGACCACCTCACACACCCGCCATTGCCACCCGGGGCATGGAGAAAGGTGGCAGATTGCCTCTGGGGGAGGCCTGCCTACTCCCAACTCCTGCAGTCTGGCTCCTCTCTTGAGTACATGCACAAAATACACTTTAAAAAAAAAAAAAAAAAAAAAGTGTTTAAGAACCTGGGTCCTGCCCCAGGGGACATGTATCAATGCAAAAAAAGTTTTAAAAATTTCAGTTTTTTTGGGAGCAGTGATTTTAATAATGCTTAAAGTGAAACAATAAAAGTGAAATATTCCTTTAACTTTCGTATCTGGGGGGGTGTCTACAGTATGCCTGTAAAGTACCACATGTTATCCGTGTTTATAACAGTCTCTGCACAAAATGACATTTCTAAAAGGAAAAAAAAGCCATTTAAAACTACTTGCGGCTATAATGAATTGTCGGGTCCTGGCAATACAGATAAAAGTAATTTAAAAAAAAGAACCAACATTTAAAAAAAAAATGTGTGGGGGACCCCCAAATTCCATATTAGGCCCTTCAGGTCTGGTATGGATTTTAAGGGGAACGCCGCGGCAAAAAAAAATGACGCAGGGTTCCCAACCAAAAATCCATACCAGACCCTTATCCAAGCACACAACCTGGCAGGCCGCAGGAAAATAGGGGGAAGAGAGAGTGCCCCACCTTCTGAACTGTCCCAGGCCACATGCCCTCAACATGGGGAGGATGTCCCCATGTTGAAGGGCACAAGGGCCTCATCCCCACAACCCTTGCCGGTGGTTGTGAGGGTTTGCAGGCAGGTGGCTTATCAGAATCTGGAAGCCCTCTTTAACAAAGGGGACCTCCAGATCCCATTTCACAAAAAAAGTGTCAAAATGTTAAAAAGCACAGGAGACAGCAATATAATCTATTCTCAATCTCCAGTGATATAATCCAGTGATGTAATCGATCTCGATCTCCAGTGAGGATAGGACACTCATGATCCTGGAGGCACCCGATGAATGATGCGCTCCAGTCTGACAGCTCTTATATAGCTAAGGGGGTTGTCATCTGTCATATGCGCGGGTGACTCCGTCCCCTCTGACTCAAGGGGAAATGCCAGGGTTACCCAGTGATGTGTACGGGTGACCCTGCCCCCTCTGATGCAACAGGAAACCTGCCATTACTACACAAATGCCACAAAGTATCCCACTTAAAATACGCCAAACAGCACAGAGACGAGCCTCAAACCTTCTGGCATGAAGTCATTTGGAGAGATGAGACCAAAATTTCAACTTAACAGCGGTTGGTACACAACACAGAGATAATGCATTCAATATACATTAGTAGCATGTAAACAAGCAATTATATCTGTAGTAGGTAATATAATACATCAACAGTTCAAACTTTAGAAACATAGAGCCAGATTCAGGTACAATTGCGCCCGTGTAACGTAAGCCATTTACGTTACACTGCCGCAAGTTTTCAGTTTTAGTGCCCGATCCACAAAGCACTTACCTGGAAACTTGCGGCGGTGTATCGTAAATACGTCCGGCGCAAGGCGGTCCAAATCGAATGGGCGGGTACAGTTTAAATTAGGCGCGCTCCCGCGCCGGACCTACTGCTCATGCTCCGTTTCTAAATTCCCGCCGTGCTTTGCGCGAACTGACATCATTTTTGCGATCGGCAACGTGCGTAGCATATTTCCGTATTCCCGGACGTGTTACGCAAACGACGTGAAATTTAAAATTTTGACGCGGGAACGACGGCCATACTTTAGACAGCAATACGTTTGCTGTCTAAAGTTAAGGCACCCAAAACTACGACTAACTTTGCGACGGGAAACTAGACTAGCGGCGATGTAGCGAATGCGAAAAACCATTGTGGATCGCCGTAACTGGGGGGAGTTCGCGTCGTAAACCAGCGTCGGGTATGCAAATTAGGAGTTACGGCGGATCCACTTCGGTTTTTCGCGTTCGCTACGTCGCCGCTAGTCTAGTTTCCCGTCACAAAGTTACACTTTTTTTTGGTGCCTTAACTTTAGTCAGCAAGTGTATTGCTGTCTAAAGTATGGCCGTCGTTCCCGTGTCGAAATCTAAAAATCAACGTCGTTTGCATAAGCCGTCCGGGAATACGGAAGTACGCTACGCGCGTCGCCGTTCAAAAAAATGACGTCACGGCGCGCAAAGCACGGCGGGAGTTCGGAAACGGAGCATGCGCGGTAGGTCCGTGCGGGAGCGCGCCTAATTTAAATGGCACATGCCCATTTAAATTGGCCCGCCTTACGCCGGAGGCTGCCGGCGTAGGTTTTCATCGCAAGTGCTTTGTGAATCAGGCACTTGCACTGAAAAATTGCGGCGGTGTAACGTATCTAGGATACGTTACGCCGCCGCGATTCTACGTGAATCTGGCCCATAGAACTTAGTTCTTCTCTGAGGGCATGAAGGGAGTCAGCTAGCTTCATCGAGGGTTGGGCCTTATTACTAGCCTCCAATTTGTATATTTCGGCGGTGAGTTTGGTGAAGTGTAGGTTGTGGCATCTTTTGGCTCTAGCACTCTGTTGGATTAGTATGCCTCTCATGAACGCTTTGTGTGCGTTCCAGAGGATATATGGGTCATTGACTGACCCATCGTTGGATGCAAAGAAAAATGTTGAGCAATTAATTTTGAGCTTGCAGGTTTAATCTGGTATTACAGCACCAGATGAGTGTTGAGGAGGGGACACCTTTTTCTTCAGTATCAATAGATATAGCAGCATGGTCTAACCATGTAATATCATAGATATGAGAGGAAGATATTTTTTGCAATAGCCACTTATCAACAATAAACATGTTAATACCAGAGTATGTATGATGTCTGGGAGAGAAATAGGTATAATCTTTTTCACTGGCTTTTTGGCATCGCCAGACATCATATAACTCTTCCGAATGAAGTAGGTTACGCCTTCCCCTCTCTTAGAATGCGCTCTGGCTAGGTCTAGCTGGATTCATATGGGGGCCGCCAGTAATACAACCATTTTCTTGCTTGGGCAACATGATGGTTATCATTGACTATTTTTAAAGTATCTTGGCTGATGTATGTATAGTCTACCTCTGATAATATAAGTGCTCTACTTTGTCATGCTGGCACAACATTAAATGTCTCTGGCAGTGAAAGAGTTAAACCATAGAAACAGTATTGCATTTGTAGGCAACATTTCTGATTATCATTGTCCCCTACTTTTTTTTTTTTACTTTAAGATTTTTATTGGATATCTTAATCATGCATTTATACATACATACAAGCCGGATGTACATTAATGTCAATACATTTCACAGTAAGCTATACAAACACATCTGGGTACCCTTGGTTCCTTATAGTAACGGTTGACTCCTTGATCTGTAATGTAGTACCTGAAGAAGTATGTCAGAAAGGAATAGTTATTACGAAGAGCCTGTCACCCCTATCGGGAACAAACTGTGATCAGACTAGCTTGATGTGAACTCAGGAACTGTGACTGCGGCCCAGCATATGGCCGCCAAGAGTAGGCTACAATGACATATCAGAACATTGGTACCAGGACCAAGTGGTACTGTTTAAGAGAAGAAAAATGCTAAAATTGTTTATAAGATAGAAGTTGGGTTACATATCATACAGACATCCACGTATAAACCAAATCAAACAAACAAACAAACAAACAAAAATGTAGTATGTGTACTACTACTTTACTGTGCCTATAATTGAATGAGTTTATCCCCAGACATAGTAATGCTAGTTCTGGGGAGGGGGTATGATGGGATTTAGTTGTTTCTGAAATAAGAGAAATATCCTCCCAAAAGTGGCATGGAATACAGCATATAGTGTAATGTTCTTTTTACATTTAAAAAAACTGGATGTTTCACCTTTGGCTTATAATGTATCTTCCTAAAGAAATGCTGATGATGCAGTGTTACTTATTTTAACAATGGGACTCGTAATGTTATTATAATAGAAGCCAAACCCTCACCTTAGCACTCATCTTGAAAGATTTCTGTGTAGTTAGATCCTGTTTTAGTATTTATGGGACAGATGTAGAATGTCATTTTCCCAGCAGTGTATATAGTTACTCTGGAGGGATTTATTTTTCTTTTTTTTACAAAAAATGTTTGCAAAATTTTAAAATGAACAGCCATTTTAAATTTAAAACAAAATGTCCTTTCAAAGAGTAGGCCCTTGGGTACATCTGTTTACCACTCAGAACCTGGTTTTAAGGTTAGATATTACATTCCCTACATTCTTACACAACCCCGTTACCCTGTTATCCAATGTCAGTGTCTTGTAGTAGCTCTCACTGGACAAGGCAGTAGTGGATGGTTGGATTTAATTTCCAAAGTCAGAAAGTTTTACTCTTAGTACAACAACTTCAGTAACTGATTTAAATATAAGCCTCTTAGTGTAAACAGTAGAAAAAAAAGTAATAGTTCCATCATCCTAGAAGTCAATTTAAAATAGAATTAGGGCTAAGGGGACCCCAAAGGCCCAGAAGACCAAAAACAAGGGAAACAAAGGAAACAAGGGACATACATAATCATAAAATACATCAAAACAGCAATGTAAAGCGATGGACATATTGCGAGACCAAACATACAGGTCACCGGGCTGGAATAGACCCTGAACACAGGGTTGCGGTGAAAAAAGGGGGGTAACACAAGGCAGGATCTCAACTAGTTTCTCAACAAGGTTGCTTCGTCAGGAGAATTCTATACAGAGAACACCCACTCGCTAGGTCTTTGCAGCCAAATGCGGAGAACACTCTCCCATGGCGACCAGGGGGGACAACTGCGGAAGTGGACCTGTTATAACTGTGTATTATTAAAATATTAGGATAAAGGGGCCCGAGGACCCAGGTGGAGACGAACGGCAAAGGGTTACCAGGAGCCGCACAATAAACCTATGTGTGAAAGGTTCGGGTGTGCCATCAATTATAGGTTCATTTGTAGATATACAACTTGTTGTTAGGTAGAACAACAGCGCGTCCTAGGGCTTGGTGTATGCCAATTCAGTAGCTGTTTAATGCTGGATACTACATACATTTTGCATGTTCTATGAATTTTCAGCATCACTTGCAATACTAAAGCATTGTTGTGTTTGTTTTTAAGGTTGGATAATCTTCTGAAATGAAAAAAAAAAATGTCATAATTGTTCTGAAAACAAAACTGTTATTAGACATGTGCACAGAAAAAAAATTTGTTTTTTTTGTTCTGTTTCGTATCGTTCCGTAGGTTCGTTTCCGTTCGTTTTTCGTAAGACGCCCATTTTCCTGTTCGTTCCCGTTCGTTTTTCGTATGACGAGATTTTTTCGTATTCCGATCGTTTCGTATTTTCGTTACCGTTTTATTTTCGTACATGCGGGATGGTTCGTTATTCTGTTTAATTCATGTTCGTTACTTGTTAGACAATAATTTTCGTGAATTTTCGTCAATGATTTGCATTCTGTGTTTTGGATTCCTTTTTCTGTTCGTGTTTTCGGTCGTGTGTTCGTGTGACATCTATGACAATTTGTTGTGGATGTCATGTGGGCATGCGACTGAAGATACGAACAGAAAAAGGATTTTCGTCATTTTGTACTTTCGTAAATATATTGCGGGATTCGTGGCACTTTCAACACGCGGCTCATCCATATTAACGATTGTTAAGCCCCATACACTTGGTCAGACTTTTTTAACAACAAACATAAAAACGATCGTTTTTCCGTTCGTTCTCAGAAAATTTGTTCGTTTTTAAACTCCATCAGAAAACCATTTTTGGGTTCAAAAGTCTGGCCAACTGATCTCCCTTCAGATGAAAATCCACAGAAAAGTTTATTTGGCTTTACTGTACTACTCAGCACAAAAGAGAAGCTGCTTTACTAACTACACTCACTGCCCATTCAAAAAAATGAAAATTACATCTGTGGCAAGGGATTTGCATTCTGTATTTTGGGTCCTTTTTCTTTTGGTGTTTTCGGTCGTGTGTTCGTGTGACATCTGTGGCAAAAGATTTGCACTCTGTTGAATCCAAAATACGAACAGAAAAAAGGAATGCACATATCTAACTATTATCATGCTGGATATTTTTCTATGGCTGTTACCTGAAAACCTATGTTATAGGGAGAATTTTTGAGTCAAGAATAGAACTTATGCTCTTGGAAGTTATTATGAGGCCAGGTAATAATTTATTATTTAACTGATGAATGATCTGATAGTGGATAGGCATGGTAAGGCGTATGAGCTCACAAACTGTGGGTGGAATTCATAACATGTATCACCTATTAAAGAATTTATTTTCATATTACCTTTACATTCAATCAGGCATGTCTTCATGATTAAAAAAAGTATGCACAATGAAGCTTACATTTCTATCTATTACATTTCAGTCCCAACGTTATGCATTTACCGTAAGTGGGCAAACAGCTTAAGCACAGCATTATCTTTTCTGTCTTCATTAAAAAAGTAGAAAATGATCATGCAATGTTTGACTCAGCAGCAATAAATCAGAAAGACGTACATAGAGGCAACATGGACTAATGTGTTCCTGGGGTGTAATCCATCTTTTATTCCCTTACCACGTCATACTGTATGTTTAATAATTTATTCATATACATTACAATATTGCAATACACTATTATATTATGATAGTTACATCAAGTTACATTACAGCTACTCTTTTAATAGCAAAGTGTAAGCAAAAAAAAATAAAATAAATGAAAAATGTAGCAACATTGATCTCATGATTAGAGTGCATTTGCTATTTTCTAAATGAAGACACCTGAGTTCCTCCAATGCCCACATCCAGACTCAGGTCCATACAGAGGTACATACCTGGTTGGAAATAGTGCAACTGAAATACTTTTGGTAAATATTCTTCAACTGCAAGGCATTGCAACATTCAAATAACAACAGAATGCTGCACCCTAGAAGCACACTTTGATTCAGATAAGGTTGGGGGAGATGTTTTGGATATTGTATGTAGTCATATTTCATGTTATACTCTAAATATGTGTGTAACATAAAACATAATCCACACAGCAAATTAAGCCCTTAAAGCAGGGATCTTCAAACTGCGGCCCTCCAGCTGTTGCGGAACTACAGACCCCACGAGGCATTGTAAAACTCTGTCATTCACAGACATGACTGAGCATGATGGGAATTGTAGTTCATGAACAACTGGATGGCCATACTTTGAGGACCCCTGCCTTAAAGTCTAATGATATTATTCAAAAAGAAACGAGAAGGGGAGGGTAACAAATCCAGGGACTTTAACGGTGTCTCAATAAAGAAAAATAAATCAAGTAGAAAAATACAGAATTTATTTAATTTTTACATACATAATTTTAAAATGGAAGTAAACACAACCACATTTTGATCCTATAAGGATATACGCGGCTTCAAGAAAGAGCCACAAAGAAAACCTGTACATAGGATGCCCAACATGTTTCGCCCTGGGCAGGGCTTCATCAGGAGTTTATACAGGAAATTCTATAAAAGAAGAAAAAATAATTGTACATAAGAAATCATGCATTGAGACAGTATACAATTGACATGCTCAATGCAAAGTAAGCACATTTGCGAACAAGTTTATATAGTCAGGTCAACATTTTTGCACAAAAAACGATAACAAGAGAGAGAGGGGAACAAATTTATCACAACAATATAAGATGCATGTACATAAATAGATGAAAATACATCATATGATTGCTACTAGGCAACCAACTTACCCATAAGGCACGAAATTCAATCCAAACGCGCATTAAAGACAGTATTTAAATTCGGTACACAATTCGAGAAACGGAATATGGTAAACAAAAATTGCCAATAACTGCCTCAACAGAGTGCCACCAATGTCCGGTCCATCCAACACTGAAGATAGGAGCTACAGTAAATGAAAACAAAATTGATCAAAAATGGGGAATGGATCCAAAAATGGCTGCATAAAAAGGCAAACCAAAAAGGAAATGATAAACAAAAAATAAAAAAAAATGTTAATTTATGTGCCAGAATGAGGCACTAAATGGGTATAGTAAATACCTGATCATTGAGTAATCAGACATAGGGTCAAAAGTGAAATGGCTGCAATGATGAGGAGACCTTCAATAGATTCCATTCCCTGCCGCCATTGAGGCATACACAGCAGCCAACACAATCCAAATTGGATAGCTGTTTAAACAAACAGCAGACAGTCACAAAATAGGTTTAAAGAAAAAATACTAACAGAGATATGAAGCCTGCAGATTTTGCATAACCCCATAGCTCATATCCAGTAAAGAGTGACAAGGATTGAATAAATAGAACGTACCTGAATATATATGACAATAGGTGAGGCTGAATTACCAGCAATGCTAGCGTCCAGGGCCAAACAGCCCGGTCAGGAATGGCAGCCATCGCTGTGTTTTTAAATACCCCCCAGAAGCGGCGTCTGATGTCGCTGCCGGGGCGGGCTATTGACAGATGTCAGATGACATCCCTTAGCCTATCGCCTTGAGGCGTGCAATGCAGGTGTGTGCATTCAGCCGCCGCCCACCCAAATGGGTGTGTCGAGCGGCGGCGCGTGCGCACAGGCAAAGAAACGGTGTGGGAGATGACGCCAATGGTTCGGGCGCCATCTTGGAACCTGGAAAGGCCGCCCAAACTGAAGGCTGGCGACCTCCACCAGGGAACTGGCCCGCTTCTAGATGGAAAGTGAAACAAGGAGAAAAAGGGGTGTCAGTGATAGCTGTGTAGGGATCACCCAGGGGGACAATATTGACCAATAGTCCCTCAAAACCGAGTGCGCCCTTAGTGCCCGTATAGCCAGTTCAACAGCTGTGAGTGGGTCAGAGACGTGGCCTTCTGGGAGGCAGAGAAAATGGCAGATAAAAAGAAACCATGTATATTTAAAAAAAAATTAAATAATACAGAAAAAAACAAAAACAAAAAACTCAATGCAATAGAAACAGATGAACATAATCGCAGAAACTAATATATAAGTATATAGACATATGCATAGGTCAGATATCTAATGATCAATGCTGAACGCATTTGGATTGAGTGCCCACAGGTTTAGTCAGAGAGCCCAGTAGAACATTTGTGTTGTGATAGATAATTGACTGTGTGTTAGAAAAAAATTGTGAATAGCACTGCACATATACATTAATCAGCAACTGCCAAAAGAAAAAAAAAACAATGATAAAGGGATAAAGGAAGGAGAGAGACAAAGATTTAGAGAAATGGTTTGAAGCTGAACCCATCGTTCAAACCAGGCGATTTAAGAGCTGATAAATGGTGAATCCATTTGGCTTCCTTCTGCAGAAGCTGTTTGTCATAATCCCCTCCACGGTCTCCTGGAGGGATATGTTCCAAAGCAAAGAAATGCATTTCAAAACTGTCAAAAAGTGAAACAAGCCCATATGTCGACTAATTGGGGTTACCTCTTTCATCAGGACTCCATTCAGACTTATCTTGAACAAATACCGCTCTGGAGACGGTTTATTGATGACATTTTTTTCGTGTGGACAGGTTCTCGCGAGGACCTTGAGGCTTTTATCTTTAGCCTCAAAAACAATTGGTTCAATTTAAAATTCACCTCTTCAAGTAGTCAAACTAGGCTGACCTTTTTAGATGTAGAAATTCAAATTCTCAGAGATGGGACTATTGGCACTACCCTATTCCGAAAACCAGCGGCCAGGAATTCTTTGTTACATGCCTCAAGTTCTCATCCCGAACCTTTAAAAGCCAGCATCCCATATGGACAGTATCTCGGAGCTACAATTTCTCCGAAGTCTGAGTCTGATTTTGAACAAGAATCCCAACTACTACGGAGGCGGTTTCTGGAACGGGGGTACAGCAAGAAATGCCTTAAAAAGGCTTTTGCTAGAGCCAAACTGAAAAACAGAAGTTCGCTTCTGCATGATTATAAACCTGAAAGACCAAATCCTGGCACTAGATTAATCACCCGTTTCTCTGGTCACCACCAACAGATACGTGATGTTCTTGAGAAACACTGGTACCTCTTGATGGGTGATGAGGCTGTATCCAAACATCTCAAAACCTACTCCCAAATTACCTTTAGACGATCAAGGTCTCTGCGAGACAGGCTGGTCCATAGCCACCACTCCCCTCGGAAATTCATTCCGCGGGGTCTGATGGGTACTAGACCTTGCCATAAATGTTCTTTCTGTAAATACATCCATTCGGCATCAACTATTCTGCTTCCAAATGGCTGTACATTTAAACCAACGTTTTCAGTCAATTGCCAATCATTAGGCATTGTTTATATCATGGTATGCACCTGTAATGCCTTTTATATAGGAAAAACTAAAAGACCATTTTTTCATTGCATTCGGGACCATGTATCTTTGATTCTAAAGAAAAAATGGAAACCCCAATTAGTCGACATATGGGCTTGTTTCACCATTTTGACAGTTTTGAAATGCGTTTCTTTGGAACATATCCCTCCAGGAGACCGTGGAGGGAATTATGACAAACAGCTTCTGCAGAAGGAAGCCAAATGGATTCACCATTTATCAGCTCTTTCTCTGCCTCCCAGAGGGCCACGTCTCCGACCCACTCACAGCTGTTGAACTGACTATACGGGCACTAGGGGCGCACTCGGTTTTGAGGGACTATTGGTCAATATTGTCCCCCTGGGTGATCCCCATACAGCTATCACTGACACCCCTTTTTCTCCTTGTTTCACTTTCCGTCTAGAAGCGGGCCAGTTCCCTGGGGAGGTCGCCAGCCTTCAGTTTGGGCGACCTTTCCAGGTTTCAAGATGGCGCCCGAACCATCGGCGTCATCTCCCATGCCGTTTCTGTGCCTGTGCGCACGCGCCGCCGCTCGACACACCTGCACTGCACGGCCTCAAGGCGATAGGCTAAGGGATGTCATCTGACATCTGTCAATAGCCCGCCCCCGGCGGCAACGTCAGACGCCGCTTCTGGGGGGTATTTAAAAACACAGCGATGGCTGCCATTCCTGACCGGGCTGTTTGGCCCTGGACGCTAGCATTGCTGGTAATTCAGCCTCACCTATTGTCATATATATATTCAGGTACGTTCTATTTATTCAATCCTTGTCACTCTTTACTGGATATGAGCTATGGGGTTATGCAGAATATGCAGGCTTCATATCTCTGTTAGTATTTTTCTTTAAACCTATTTTGTGACTGTCTGCTGTTTGTTTAACCACTTACCCCCCGGACCATATTGCTGCCCAAAGACCAGAGTACTTTTTGCGATTCGGGACTCTGTCGCTTTAACAGACAATTGCGCGGTCGTGCGACGTGGCTCCCAAACAAAATTGGCGTCCTTTTTTTCCCACAAATAGAGCTTTCTTTTGGTGGTATTTGATCACCGTTGCGGTTTTTAGTTTTTGCGCTATAAACAAAAATAGAGCGACAATTTTGAAAAAAAATAATATTTTTTACATTTTGCTATAATAAATATCCCCCAAAAATATATAAAAAAACATTTTTTTTCCTCAGTTTAGGCCGATACGTTTTCTTCTACATATTTTTCGTAAAAAAAAATCGCAATAAGCGTTTATTGATTGGTTTGCGCAAAAGTTATAGCGTTTACAAAATAGGGGGTAGTTTTATGTCATTTTTATTATATTTTTTTTACTAGTAATGGCGGCGATCAGCGATTTTTTTTTTCGGTACTGCGACATTATGGCGGACACTTCGGACACTTTTGACACATTTTTGGGACCATTGGCATTTTTATAGAGATCAGTGCTATAAAAATGCATTGGATTACTATAAAAATGCCACTGGCAGTGAAGGGGTTAACACTAGGGGGTGGGGAAGGGGTTAAGTATGCCTGGGTGTGTTCTTACTGTGGGGGGGGGTTGCCTCACTAGGGGAAACACTGATCCACGGTTCATACATTGTATGAACCGAAGATCAGCATTTCCCCTGCTGACAGGAACGAGAGCTGTGTGTTTACACACACAGCTCCCGTTCCCCGCTCTGTACCGAGCGATCGCGTGTGCCCGGCGGCGATCGCGCCCGCCAGGCACACGCACGGGAGTCGGGGGCGAGCGGGGGGCGCGCGCACGCCCCTAGTGGCGGCTGGGAGAGAGGACGTCATATTACGTGCTCTCACCCAGCAGAGCCACCTTGTGGACGTATTTCGACGGTGCGGCGACGGCAAGTGGTTGAATGAATGAAAAACTTATAAAGCGCGGCGCATGCGAACTGAATCGCTTCTGGTTAAACAGCTATCCAATTTGGATTGTGTTGGCTGCTGCGTATGCCTCAATGGCGGCAGGGATTGCAATCTATTGAAGGTCTCCTCATCATTGCAGCCATTTCACTTTTGACCCTATGTCTGATTACTCAACGATCAGGTATTTACTATACCCATTTAGTGCCTCATTCTGGCACAGAAATTAACAATTTTTTTAATTTTTTTGTTTATCATTTCCTATTTGGTTTGCCTTTTTATGCAGCCATTTTTGGATCCATTCCCCATTTTTGATCAATTTTGTTTTCATTTACTGTAGCTCCTATCTTCAGTGTTGGATATACCGGACATTGGTGGCACTCTGTTGAGGCAGTTATTGGCAATTTTTGTTTACCATATTCCGTTTCTCGAATTGTGTACCGAATTTAAATACTGTCTTTAAAGCGCGTTTGGATTGAATTTTGTGCCTTATGGGTAAGTTGGTTGCCTAGTAGCAATCATATGATGTATTTTCATCTGTTTATGTACATGCATCTTATATTGTTGTGATAAATTTGTTCCCCTCTCTCTTTTTATCGTTTTTTGTGCAAAAATGTTGACCTGACTATATAAACTTGTTCGCAAATGTGCTTACTTTGCATTGAGCATGTCAAATGTATACTGTCTCAATGTTTGATTTCTTATGTACAATTATTTTTTCTTCTTTTATAGTATTTCCTGTATAAACTCCTGATGAAGCCCTGCTCAGGGCGAAACATGTTGGGCATCCTATGTACAGGTTTTCTTTGTGGTTCTTTCTTGAAGCCGCGTATATCCTTATAGGATTAAAATGTGGTTGTGTTTACTTCCATTTTAAAATTATGTATGTAAAATTGTTATTAATTATGTATTTTTCTACTTGATTTATTTTTCTTTATTGAGACACCGTTAAAGTCCCTGGGTTTGTTACCCTCCCCTTCTTATTTCTTTTTGATTAATATGTGGGATGTGGTGTCTTGATTTGACCTCCTATGCCTCACTATTGTTTTCTAATGATGTTATGTACGAGTTGTGGCAATTGTGTATGGCACTCATGTCCTTTCACAAAAAATGTTTGTAATTTTTTCTGTGTTGAGCCTAGCTATATATTCAGTGACCTCATCAATCTTTAATAAAGTTATCCAGTAATACATTTCGCCCTAATAAAAGGGTAGGAAAAATCGCAGTATACTGACAGCGTTGGAGCGGAGACCGAGAGTGGATTACCACCGCTGGAATCTTTTTTTTTATTTTTAATAAAGGACTTTTCCATTGGTGTCTGTTTTTTTATTTTACAATTTTTTATACTTTCTTTGTGAAATGGTAGGGGTACAATGTACCCCATTACCAATTCACATAGGGGAGGCTGGGATCTGGGGGTCCCCTTTGTTAAAGCAGTCTTTCAGATTCCGATAAGTCCCCACCCGCAGACCCCCACAACCACCGGGCAAGGGTTGTGGGGATGAGGCCCTTGTCCCCATCAACATGGGGACATGGTGCTTTGAGGGGTCACAGACCCCCAAAGCATCCTCCCCATGTTGAGGGCATGTGGCCTGGTAAGTTTCAGAAGGGGGGCGCTCTCTTATCCCCCCTCTTTTCCTGCAGGCCCGCCAGGTTGCGTGCTCAGATAGAGGGTTTGGTATGGATATGTGGGGGAACCCCACATCAGTTTTTTTTAAATTTGGGGTGGAGTTCCCCTTAATATCCATACCAGACCTGAAGGGCCTGGTAATTGAATTTGGGGGGACCCGAATGCATTTTTTTTATCAATGACTTTCAATGCCTTTTCCCTGCATTGCCGGGATCCGACAATTCATTATAGCAGCGAGTGGTTTTAACCCCTTCCTCACCGGCGCATTGTAAAATGACGCCGGCAGGAACCCTCCCTCGATCAGGGTGGATGTCATATGACGTCCTTTGTTCCCAGCGATCTAGGGCACGCGACCCGGCGCGCATGCCGGTGATCACAGCGGAGTATGGATCTGTGTGTGTAAACACACAGATCCACCTCCTATCAGAGGTGAGGAGACAATGCTGTGTTCCCAGTACAGAGGAACACACATCGGTCTCCTCCCCTTGTGAGTCCCCTCCCCTTTACAGTTAGAACACACTTTAGGGAACATTTTAACACCTTCAGCGCCCCCTAGTGTTAACCTCTTCCCTGCCAGTCACATTTACACAGTAATCAGTGCATATTTATAGCACTAATCGATGTATAAATGTGAATGGTCCCAAAATCGCAGATCACTGCCATTACTAGTAAAAAAAAATTATAAAATAAAAATGCCATAAATCTATCACCTATTTTGTAGACGCTATAACTTTTGTGCAAACCAATCAATATACGATTATTGGGATTTTTTTTACCAAAAATATGTAGAAGAATACGCATCGGCCTAAACTGAGGAAACATTTTATTTTTAATTGATATTTATTAAATAAAAAAGTAAAAAATATTGGCCCGGATTCAGAAAGACTTATGCCGACGTATCTAATGATATGCCGCGTAAGTCCACGGATGTGCCGTCGTATCTATGCGCCTTATTCAGCAAACAAGATACGTCTGAATTTTGGCTTCATACGACCAACGTAAGTCTAATATGCTGTCGTATCTTGGGCGCATATTTACGCTGGTCGCAAGGGGTGCTTCCATTGATTTGCGCGTTGAATATGTAAATGACCTAGATACGCCGATTCACAAACATACTTAAGCCCGTCGCAGTAATCTACGCCGTTTACGTAAGGCATACGTCTGGCATAAAGTTAAACCACCAAATAGCAGGTGTAAGTCATGTAAGGGTATGGACGTCTGAACAGCCGTCGTATTTTACGTCTTTACGTAAGTCGTACGTGAATGGGGCTTGGCATTCACATCGTAGGCATTGAGCCCGCGTATCTTAGGGAGTATATGCGACGTGATTCTGAGTATGCGCGCGCATGCGCCGTTCGTTTGGCCCTCCATTAGCATGGGGTTATGCTTCATTTTAATAGATCACGCCCACCTCCTTCCTACTTTGAATTAGGCGGGCTTATGCCGGCCAATTTATGCTACGCCGCCGCAACTTACAGAGCAAGTGCTTTGTGAATTCTGGTCTTGCCTCTCTATGTTACGTTGGCGTAGCGCATATGAGATGCGCTACGCCCACACAAAGATACGCCGCTCTACGTGAATCTGGGCCATTGTTTTTTTTTTTTTTTAATTGTCGCTCTTCTTTTGTTTATAGCGCAAAAAATATAAACCGCAGAGATGATCAAATACCACCAAATGAAAGCTCTTTTTGTGGGGGGAAAAAACATAAAGATTTAGTTTGGGTACAGTGTTGCATGACCACGCAATTGTCTTTCAAAGTGCAACAGCGCTGAAAACTAAAAATTGGTCTGGGCAGGAAGGGGGTGAAAATGCCCTGTATGGAAGGGGTTAAATGACTTTTTTTATATATTTTTTATTGGATATGTTTTAGAACATAAAATAAAATAAAAATAGTTTTTTTTAACCATTTTTTTTTATTTGATTATTGGGTGCCCGATGGTGTGCTTCTGTAACAGCTCTGATGAATGGAGTGAACCACAACTGCGGTTAGCAAGGATTTCAATGCACGTCTCTATGTGAGATTTCAGTACTGAGCCCCAGGCATCACTCCACACAAACAGGGGTTTGGGGCTTCTCTACATCATCTCTCTCTCACATAAAAGATTGCGTTGAGCTTCTAAGGTTGGACACATTACAACATGCAACCAAAACTTAGCGTTTAAAATTATAGCATACACTTAAGGATTCCAATGCACTGCTGTATGTATAGTGATTATCAGTATGGGACCCCAGGCGTCACTCCACGCAAACAGGAGTTTGGGGGTTCTCTACATCATATCACTTTAACGTAGAGAATGCATTAGTTCGCTAAGGGAGTAAGTATGAAATACCTCAACCCTTAGCATGGAAAAGTTAGGGCGAACATGTTTAGCAACTTAGGGCATAGGCCCATAAACAAGTAAGAACTTATGTTAAGCACATAGTAAATATGGTTAGTTGTAGCAACTAGTAATTGCATAAGAGAGGCATTTATAGCATGGGTAATTTGAGAGTGTATGTCCCTCTAAGATACACCACAGCAAGTAGCCGAGAATATAACAGACAATCTCACGGTGTATAATAGTACATAGTAAGTCAGTGTTGATTACAGCAATTTGATTAGATGCAATACATGTAGAAGAGAATTCTAAAGCACTACAAGTGACACAATGACTAAGTCACGTGACCAGTGACCACGTGACCAGTGACGATACTAGTGGGGGAGAAGCCTAAGTGACGCGATCGATGGAAATACATCTGCATGAGGAGATCGCCGCACTGAGCTGTATCTACAGGCTGTCTATGTGCAGAGGATTCGTGAGTGTGGTTTCTCTAATCAGTCCACAATCTCTATTTTTTCTCGGCCATACACACTATGAGCATTTTTCCTTTGTTGTTTTTTTCTCTCCCCTCTCTATGATCTGGCTTTCTGAATCAGAAAGTGGCAGTATTGGACTGTGGATGTGAGGTATGGTGAAGTGCTGAGCATATCGCAGGTGCTCCCTATCATTGAGTCAGTCTACATGCTGGATCTGTGAATGGTTCGTTTCTTGCTGCTTTTACCTGGTGTTTTTCACTTCACAGTGTTTGCACTGATGCACAAGTGCACTTTATATATGTTTGTGGACTTTTTTGTTTTTGTATTTTGTTTCATTTGAACATCTGAGTGTTTACACATATATATACACTTGATGTGTACTATACAATAGCAAGGTTGATTTAGTGCATTCATCCTATTTTATCCAATTTTTTTCACTGGTTTAGCACCTTTTTTATGTATGCAGCTTTATCATTTGGGTATTTTTGCTGTTGTTTTTTCCTTATTTGATCATATTAGCGCTGTAGTACCTGTTTGCAGGGCTTTAGGACTTGGGATTCTGTATGGAGGGTCTCCTGGTGGGTGGTAGCTTGGGATGTCCACAGAAACTCAAGGCGAGATTAGCAGCGCAGCTCCAGGAGTGGGATTGCCTCCAGTTCAGGATGGATGGATGGTTTCCAGGTTAGGCAGGGCAGTAGCTGTGGTTAGAATGCAGCCAAGCTGGCTACGGCCGACAATGATAGAACAGGCTTTCTATTTTGAATGAATGCCTTTATAGGCAGGTAACAGCTGTAGTGCATCAACACTGATTTCAAGAAAACCGCCGATTCGTGCGCATGTCATCGCGCGGGCGCCGTATGCGCTCCAGTGCGGAACGCATTACGGCACCGAGAGGAGCGCCTGTTACAGCTTCTCACCATGGTGAAATTTGGCCTGATGGCCATGAAATCCATAGGAGTTTGCCTGGGGTTCACAAAACAGCAGAGGTGGTACTGGGAGCCATGTGGAGAGGAGACAGATTAGCAGCCCCATGCAGACAAGCTCCGACATCTGGATCTATGGTGGAAAGCCCTTTGCCCTGCAGAGATCATGCTCTGAGGAGGGGACTCTCCCTAGATAAATTGCCCCAGATAGCTGCTGGTGATGAACAACAGGAGAGGGGGAAGCGGAGTCATAACTAAAAGGAAATAATGGAGGCCATTCAAACTTGCAGAGAACCCTAGCACCACACCTTTGAAACTAATTTAAGCATAAAATACAGACAGGAGTCAACCCAAAGGACTCAAAAGGAACCAAAGGAATCATTGGAAACCCTTATTGTCACCATTCCCAAACCCAGTAAACCCCACAATGACCCAGCCAGCTACCAACCTATCTCGCTCTTCAACACGGACCTTCAAATGTATGCAAAGATACTCACCTCCTGCAACTCAGCACACATCCCGACACCCAGACCAGATTGGGTTTATTTCTAGCAGACATGCACAGGATGAAACAAGAAGGATCGTAGATAATATTCAGTGGGCTGAATTCCACAAAATGCCTCTCTGTTCATTTCCTTGGATGCACAGAAGACATTTGAGTCCACTGGTCCTACCTTAATTTAATTCTCCAGAAGTTTGGCTTTGCAGGCAACATTCTCAAAGCAGTGTTAGCTCTTTATTCTCACCCATCAGCTAATGTCTGGACCTCTGGCATGACTTTTGACCCCTTTGACATCACCATTGGCACCTCAAATATTTGCCCTAGTAATAGAACCCCTTGCTGCAGCTATTAGAGTCCACCCTTTGATATCAGACAAGTAGGAGACACTGCTAACAAATTAAGATTATACACAGATGACATCATTGTATTCATGAGTAACCCTCTTCAGTCCCTCCCAGTGCTTCATAACCTCCTGACTAAGTTTGGCCAACTTTCCCTATATAAGGTAACTTCTCTAAATTTACGTTGCTGGGAATGGCTAGAAGTGAGAGTCAGTGAGTCAGTGAGAATAACGATTCAGGAGTGACGGAGGTGAATAAAACAGCTCAATTTCAACAGGTATCAAACTAGTTATAATGCAAAACATTACTGTTTGCTTTATCAGCTACTGTCAGACTTTAATTTAAGAGGAAAATATTTTTGTCTTTACAACCCCGTTAACTCTAATTTCACTGAGAAGCACTTCATAGAGAAGCACACAGACAAAACTGGGTCTAAAATAAGGTATGTAAAAAATTGTAGGGTTTTTATTAAAAGTCAATGGGAGAAGGGAGGGGGAGTTGGGGAAGACAAAATAAAAGATTAACCTTTAGCTGCCTCCTATTTAGTAATAATGTTGCAGTTTTTAGGAAATTTAAATATGAATGAATACATTTTGAGATACCTGTATCTGAAAAAGGATAGCTACGACATTTGCGGAGATCAGTAAAAAATGTATGAGGTCAGCAATTACACAAAAATAAAGTAGTGCAATGTGTTATTTCTTAAAAAGGGTACATCAGGAAAATAACCTGCTCACGGAGATCAATAACTTTAACTGTTAAAATCTCTTTCAAATCTTTAATGCTATACAAATGGACATATACAGCTGTTTCTATAACAATTTGAGAATTATACAAGTAGTGTAGTTCCAGCTTTGCTCAGAAAGAAAATCCTGTTAAGAGAAACACTATGCATTGTGCATATCTGGGTTTAATACCCGGTGCTTTCGGAACAGGCAAGCTTTCCCGAAGTTTGTATGGCAAATCAAAGCCCAATTAAATTATTGGGACCTGAACCTTAGAAATCAGTAAAGGGCATTTTATAGAATTATGGGCAAAGGGTTGTCAAAAAAGGAGATTGGGAGCTTGGCACTGTCTTGGAGCACATGTATCAGGCAGGGGGATTTTCTGAAAGCAATGGGCCTGTATGCAAGATTCTCGGTTCAGTCCCCTTGCTTGGGAGCAAAGAAATTGGAGCACACTCAGAGGAAAAATGTGAGTGTGTTTCTAATTGCACTGAATATGGCTTAAGGGGTATGATTAAATAAAGTCTGAGTTAACTTATGTGGTATAGAATGAGACAGTGTTGAATTTTAGGGGCCAGGGCCCATCAGTAAATGTTGGGGCACCTGCTAAGGAGTCAGTAGTAAGTGACTTACTTACCTCCACCTCTAAACTCAGTGTCACTTACTACTGACCTCTGTTTCACTTACTAATAACCTTTGAACTATGCATCACTTTCTATTGACCTCTCAACTCTGCATCACCTGCTACTAACCTTTCAACTCTGCATTACTTGATACTGACATCTGAACTCTGCATCACCAACTACTAACCTCTGAACTCTGTTTCACTTGTTACAGATCTGTGAAATCTATATCACCTACTACTAACCTCTGCATCACTTAAGCTGCCCAAAGATTGATCAAAATGTGGCCCATTCGGTAGGGACTGGAAGCATTTTGATCCAGGTATGGGCCCTGTTGTTGTAAAGAAGTTGATCTACTGATTTACATCTGTACATCTGCCCTGCTGGAAAAATTCCTCTTGATGAGTACTACAAGCTATAGACCACACTTACTACTGACATTTGAATTATGTGTCACTTACTACTGACCTCTGAACTCTGCTTCACTTACTACTGACCTCTGCATCACTTACTACTGACCTCTGCACTCTGCTTCAGTTACTACTGACCTTACATCACTTAATACTGAACTCTACCTTACTTACTCCTGACCTCTGAATGCTGTGTCACTTACAACTGAACTTTTCATCATTCACTAATGACCTCTGAATATGGTGTCACTTATTAAACTCTACATCTCTTACTACTGACCCCTGAACGCTGTGTCACTAACTACTAACCTCTGAATTCTGCTTCACTTACTTTTAACCTCTGCTTATAATACTGAATTCACTTACTACTGGACTCTGCACCACTTACTATAGACTGCACTCACTACTGACCTTTGAATTCTGTGCCACTTACTACTGACCTCTGAACACTGCTTTACTTAATACTGACCTCTGCATCACATTTTACTGACCAATGAATGCTATTTCAGTCAGTACTGAACTTCTGCGCCACTTACTACTGATCTTTGAACTTTGCTTCTACTACTGATTTCTAAATGTCATGTCAATTATTACTGACTTCTACACTCTGTGTCACTTTCTACTGACCTCTGAACTTTGTGTCACTACTGATCTATGTACTCTTTATTACTTACTACTGATCTCTGAACTCTGTGTCACTTACCAATGACAATGTACTCTGTGTTACCTATTACTGACCTCTAAATTGTATCACTTACTACAGAGTTCAGGGGTCAGTAGTAGGTGGAACAGAATTCAGGAGTAAATGGTGCAGAGTTCAGAGGTCAGTAGTGACACAGAGTGCAGAGTAGTAAGAGAACCCCTGTCTCAATCCTGCAAATTTGCATGAATTCAAAGCTCAAACCTAATTGTAGGAATTATGGATATTTTTGTTCTGCTATGTATTAATTTCTCTGTTCTAAGGTATTTGTTTGTTTCCATGGCATTAATTTCACCCATGTCCTTCATTTCTAAATGAAAATGTTATACTTATATACAGTATAACCTTTATAAGTTCAGTATTATAATGATAAAATATAAACAGAAAAACGTTGCTTTTAAAATTATAAAAAAAAAAAACCATACATAGAGAAACACAATATCACAATACTACATATTCTGCATGCCAATACACAGTGTATAATAATTAACTATGTATGGCAGTTCATCATAAGTCCTTTAGTGCATATATCCAACACATGCCAAAAATAAATTCTTCCTCTAACTGTATATGACCGCTTATCTCTAAGATGGTCATATATTGCCTGATAGCCATGGGTTTAAAGGCATCTTCTGGCACCCCTCTAGGTGACTCTGGATACTCCTCAACAGGTTATATGGTTAATGTGACTCATTATTATATATGAGATCTGCACTATTGTGAATGTGTGCTTCTACAGTATGTTTGTTTTGTTTATAAGAATTTTATAGTGCTGTTTTATTGGTTTACATTGTTTATTTATTTTGAGGAATAAAACTTTATCCAACAGCTTATAACATTTGGGTGGATTAGAGCACATGTATTATGTGATATTTAATGAGGCGAGCTGCAGTATTCACATCACTGTAGAACTGGATAATTCTTAAAGAATATATCACCAAAAATGAAGCTCCTATTGCAAGGAATATCTAAAATGTGAACTGTAACTTAGAGAATATATTTGAAAAAAAAAAAAGCCAATCACACAAGCAGGGAAATTGATTCTGCACACCAAATACATTTTTAGTTTTAATGAAAGCAGAGTCCTCCTTTTAGGGCTGGAATCTACTGACTTATTTAATGCTTTTGACATAGAACTCCATTATTTTTTGTATGTTACAGCTTTGAACATATGTATCATAAAATAAAAAGATCACATTGTATCTTCATATGTAAATGCTCCATGTTCTTGTATTAATACTAATACACATATCACCATTTGTTTCAATTAAGATTGTTACTTGACCTTTAAAATACATATAGAATATATTTTAATTATAATACCTTTTTAAAATAAAGATTTTCAAGCTATAAGGTTTCATACTGTAATAAATATGATTTACAGCTTATATAATTAGACATTTCTTGTGGTCTCTTTCTCTCATTGATCTCCATGGAGACACACAAACTGGACAATTAAAGCAAGAAATATTACAACAAGCATAATTACATATAAATCAAATCTAACATTTGAAAAACATGCAGCAGTATCCTCTTAAAAACGGACTTGAACACCACTATGGCATGTATCCACACACTACAGTAAATTGCCGTTTTAGATGTTATCCAAATTAAGTTGGTAAAATTATAATGGGACTAGGATTGGGTAGTTGTTGGCTCAAAGCTGTACAAGTGTCCATCCTGCTTCTTTGTGGATCAGACAGCTACCCACCTGTAGTTGGATTACCTTATGCTATATTGTGTTCTACTCCAGTCCATAGGCCCACTCACATCATCCCTGAGCCTGAGGCCTAAATATTTGAGAATAAAGGAATGTCCAAACCTAAAATGCATTTTTTGTACTGTAGCTTTACAAAGATTTTAATGACATCTGACATTACATTTGGCATACTAAAAAGAGGGGGATTAGGGAAATTGGGACTTTAAATTAATAATGGGGAAGGTAGTGCTGCGCTAATAGGTGGTGGATGGACAGGTGTATGGGCAAGTGAGGGAAGAAAATGGAAGATGGTATAACTGAGATTGGGAGCAGTATAACCAAAATGGCATAAACAGAAAAGCAAAAAATGATCAGTGAACAATACTGGTGCAAATCATATAACTCCACAAATTTATCTTAATGTGGTAGAATATACTATGAATAAAGTGATAGATGGTGCAAAAAATTATGTGTAACACAACACCCAAATATCTGTGATGGGTAATGGTATTAAACTGGTGATAGACAGTCCATAAACAAGGCTTGAGCTATGTCAGCAAAAAATATATAAATATTTTAAAAGTCCAAAAAAAAGAAGTGCTAATGTAGGTCCGCAATGTGAAGTGGAAGGGGGATGGGAATCCAGTGATCCTTTTAAGATGAATAAGGATGTCCCCTTACCTTACTGCTGTAAGGTAACAGCATATACACCTTTCAGTGCCGCAGCTGTACCCTCAGCCCTCCTCACCCCCCCCCTTCTTTCTCCCCTGATAAGCGCGGTAATATTCATTTTCTCGGGACTTTAAATTAACCACTTAAGCCCCGGACCATATTGCGCGGTCGTGCGACGTGGCTCCCAAACAAAATTGGCGTCCTTTTTTTCCCACAAATAGAGCTTTCTTTTGGTGGTATTTGATCACCTCTGTGGTTTTTATTTTTTGCGCTATAAACATAAATAGAGCGACAATTTAGAAAAAAATGAATATTTTTGACTTTTTACAATAATAAATATCCCCCAAAAATAAATAAAAAAAAAAAAAATTTCCTCAGTTTAGTTCGATATGTATTCTTCTACATATTTTTTGAAAAAAAAAATCGCAATAAGCATTTATTTTAAAGGAATTATTAATGCGCAGAAAATTAACTCTAGTGGCGTGAAACTTAAACAACAGTACAATGGTAATGCAGTGTGAGTGAGACAAAACCATAAAAAACAATAGTCCCAATAGTGGCTGGGTGAGTGCTAATCCACTACAATCCCTGTGTAGGAAAATGCTGATTGTAATGACTTGAGTGGGATGCGCCTCCCTGTTCTGTTAGCTGTCTCACTGGCAGGTATAAGATCATCCACGCTGACACAGCTCATGCAAAGCAAGCAGAAAACCTTATATGCCTGTCGTATATCTGTCAATGGTGGTTACTATATTGCGCAATAAGGTTTTCTGCTTGCTTTGCATGAGCTGTGTCAGCGATTTTTTTACGGTGCTGCGACATTATGGCGGACTCTTCAGAAACTTTTGACACATTTTTGGGACCATTGTCATTTTTATAGCGATCATTGCTATTAAAATGCATTGATTACTATAAAAATGCCACTGGCAGGGAAGGTGTTAACACTAGGGGGCGTCCCCGACAGGATGAGTATCGGACCTGTCCAAACCTCCCCCCGCTGGTTGTCTCCCTAGGTGACCAACCTTTGTGTGTCTGTTCTTGGACATACACTTACGCTACCCTCCTTGACTGGCTCGATACACCACAATTTGTTGGGACTCAGCTCTCTGGAGGACCTGTAAACTGTTCCTCATTGTTTTGCTCTTCATAGTCCCCCCTCCGCCCACAGTGTGTTCCCTTTCGGGGTGGACGGTTGTGGGGTTGACACTTAAAGGTCCAGTGCTCTACCATATACGCTGTAGAGTCCCCGGTCCCTATTCCCCCGTGTTTTAAGTTTACTGACCAGCATAGTCTACACCTATACCTAGTAGGTCCCCTTGAAGGGGTTAGGATCTTAGACAACAAACACATTTTGTGATTCATGATACCCTGTTTTACTCTGTTTTTGCCTGTTTTGATTCCTCCGGTATACTGTTCTCAACATGCCCTGTAAAACATGCTCTGTACAAGGTATTCTATGCCATGTTTGTAATTGCATTAAACCCAATAAATTTATTGGAAAAAAAACACTAGGGGGCAGGGAAGGGGTTAAGTATGTTCCCTGGGTGTGTTCTAACTGTAGGGGGGTGGACTCACTAGGGGAAATGACTGATCGCTGTTCATACATCTACAGCTCCCCTGACAGGACCGGGAGCTGTAGATCTATGTGCTCTCGCCCAGCAGAGCCAACCTGCCTTTGTAAAACTGCGGCGGATGGTAGCCAAGCAGTTAAGCCATGACTGGGTAAAGTTATGCACCTCCATCCCTGTCATTGTGACAGCAAAAACACCACTGCAGCAAGAAGCGGCATTGATGCAAACAAGGAAGTGGGACTTTATATGAAGCTCATGATGACAAAATTAATATAATGGTGGGAAAATAGATAGTTTAATAGTACATAAAAACATGTTTACATACTGTACATTTAATTCCATGAACAAAGAAATGCACCCATAACATGGTGCCAATTTTTAACCTGGCAATGATTAGTAATAACATGTTTAAACCTCTTATATTCATGGTAAAATAAAGGGGATCCACCTATAATTATATTTGGATATATATATTAAAATAATAACATCTGCACTGTCAATAGTCGTTTGACCCCTATCAAAATAGAAATAATATAATAACATATTTTGGTGGGTGTGTAACTTGTACATGATATCTAGTAGCTCGATGCGTTTTGCGGCTTTAAACCACTCTTCAGGAGCAGACATGTTAGGTATCTGCAATAGGAAAATTAATTAACTACGTGAGTTAACTATGTCAGGGTAGGGGAGGATAGGTAAGAACCCCCCAACAAAAACGTATAAGAACCATTCTAATCATTATGTTATCATGAGTTTCATCATCACACTTCCTTGTTTGCATCACTGCCACTTCTTGCCGCAGTGGTGTTTTTGTTGTCACATTTGGCATACTATAAAAATTCTTTAGTGCAGAAATCCACACATAAATGTAGACAATCTGTTTCAGTCATTTATAAATAAAATGCAAGCACATTTTTTAAGATATCTTCCGTCTACACCTCCATTGCTCTCCTTGGGAGCATCACAAAGTTGGCACTACTTTCCCTTGTATAATAAATCTGGAGCATCAGCTTTTATCATCTCATCACAGAAACCACAGCTGAGGGTCATGGAAACTCAGGTTACCCTCTTTAGTAGACTCTGTCCCGGCCTTCAAGGAATTATGCTCCCCACTGCAGGACCTGCAGAAGAAGGTCAGAAGATAGGTTGACTACAGCTATTCCTCCCATGTCCTGTACCACCTTGCTTGGGACTTCAGTTCTTCAAAGGGCCCTTTAGATCAATACTGACAGAGACTACACATTGACAGTTGTGGAGTGTTTGTCTCTCAAGCACTGTATCTCTTGGGTTTTACCCAGCACTGGCTTTATATGGGCACTACCCCACCCATTACAGCACTAAAAGAGGGCATTGTTTAAAAGCAGATCTAAAATCTAACTACAAATTTCCCTTTACCATACTATCTGGGAACAGAGCCATCCTGTGTCAGACAATATAACTGCACCTGCCAATAAGCTGAAGTATTGTGAGATGTAGAGATATTTTAAAACATATTACAATACTGCATATGGGGATTCCTTAGCATCTGTTTGATTCAGAATGGTATGATAAATGAGAAAAGTGGTTGGTTACAAATTAAATTTGTCCTTCCCATATGTTGTGATATGTTTTATTAATACACATAATTAAATGTACCTTTTTCTGATGTTTTCCTGTAGGAATGTGCTGGGTTCACTTATAAGACTGAGGGTTGCCTGTGAGGAAAGGAGTAATTACAGGAGCCAGTGCTGAACCGCAAGCATTGTAACTTGAGATGATTTTTTTTATATATTTAGAGGAAAACAACACTTAATATTAACTCAAATTGTGTTTTAAAACTTTTGATTTTGATAGTCTCTTTGTAAACCCTTTACATAAGATGTATAAATCATATTATATCTTGATGCATCTGTTTAATATGTGTACTATGTCTGCTCTACTGTATGTTTCTAGACTGATAACATTTCATGCATTTCTTGTATAAAAAAAGTTTCTAAAAGAAAACCAATTGTGAGATGCAGCTGTTACCAAACTCTCCTTAAATGTATTAAGTTGCTAGAGGCATTCTTTGCTATTATGCTGATTATACTTCATCACTTTTCTGAGTTACCGACGCCAATAAGAATATCATCCATGCAATTAGCATTTTCAAAGATTCATTGATGAAAGCCCCTATATGTTTTGCATGACAATGATACTTTAAGAACTTTAATTCCTCACAATAATAATTTTTGTATACCTTTATTAAATGTAAAAGTAACCAGATTATTATGAGGATTAACCCTTCCATGCCTAAGCCAATTTCTGACATTTGTTGCTTACAAGTTAAAATCAGTATTTTTTGCTAGAAAATTACTTAGAACTTACTTATATATATATCCTTTCAAATGCATTTTTTTGGGCAAAAAAAACACTTTCATGAATCAAAAGAAAAAATTAAGCGGTAGGCCGTGTACACACGGGCAAACATGTACGATGAAACCGGTCCGCCGGACCGTTTTCACCGTACATGTCTGCCCGGGGATTTCTGTACGATGGCTGTACTAACCATCGTACAGAAATACGCGCTTAAACAATACGCGGGGCGTGTCCGCGGTGTCGCCGCGACGATGACGCGGTGTCGCCGCGACAATGACCCGGCGATGTGGGCGGGCCTGCCAGTTAAATGCTTCCACACATGCGTCAAAGTCATTATACGCATGCGAGGGATGGCGGGCGCTCGGACATGTACGGTAGGTCTGTACAGACGACCGAACATGTCCGAGCGGGCAGGATTCCAGCGGACTGTTTTAAAACAAGTCCAGGAATATTTGTCCGCTGGGAAAAGTCCCGGCGGGCAAATGTTTGCTGGAATCCTGCACGCTCGGGCCTACACACGACCGAACATGTCTGCTGAAACTGGCCCGCAGACCAGTTTCAGCAGACATGTTTGGTCGTCTGTACGGGGCCGTAAAGTTAGCCCAATTTTTTTGTATAATGTGAAAGATGTTACATTGTGTAAATAGATACCTAACATGTCATGCTTTGAAATGGCGCACACTTGTGGAATGGCGACATACTAAGGTACCTAAAGATTTCCACAGGTGATGCTTTAAAAAAAATAATGGTTACCAGGTTTAAAGAGGAGCTCTTTTGCTAGAATTATTTCTCTCACCCTGACATCTGCGGCAATACCTCACATGTGTAATTTAAACATATTTTACATTTGTGGGCACAGCGTACGTATGCTTTTTTTTTTTTTTGCGCGAGTACGCTGTGACGGGGGATGTAAACATCCCTTGTGACAGTAATAGGCAGTGACAGGTACTCTTTATGGTGGGATTGAGGTCTAAAAGACTCCAAATTACTCCTTTGCATTTAAAGGTATTCAGATTGTCAAAATCGGTGATTCTGAATACTGTAATTTTTTTTTAAATCAACGTCATTGGCAACCTAGTTAACTGGAAGTGACGTTGTAATATCGCTTACGGCATTATACATCGAAGACCAGATCCAAGCTGAATCCGGTGTTCTGTCAAAATAGCCAACTTGTCAAAAACTCCAACTATTCAAGTTCTCCATTAGAGATTTTGACCAATTTCTGTTTGGACACAACACTGGCAACCGAATAGAGTCTGATGCACAATATTATGAGCATAGATTGTTACTCCACTCCGATACTAGCAAACAAAATGTCCGCCTCTGAGCCAGCGAAAATATTGTCTTCATTAGCCACTGTGCTGAAAAAACATCTAAATCTTCCTATACTGGACTGTATTCAGTTCCCTGTGTTGTGTCCAAACAGCAATTCATAAAAATCTTAAATTACTGATGGTTTAAATAAACCAGAAGTGACATGGTTGGAGTTTGTGACGAGTTGGTTACTTTGACAGAACATCGGCTTTGTTTGGGAAGAGTGATGGTAGGTGACAGCAGGGGGGACGTCCTTTAGGATTACAGCCGAGTGGCTTTTAGCCACATTGGTTGTTATCACTAAAGATCCAACCGCCCCCTACTGGGGTACTGGGGTGATGCATGCAGCTGCAGGCATCATTCCGGTATAACCCCCTTCAAGCCATGAATGCAAATTTGCGTACGGTCAGCATTAAGGGGTTAAAGAAGTTTTACACCAAATGTGAATATAACAAAAATTCAAACATAAGATCTCCCTCTGTCTATCCTTGGCAATCCTGTTGTCATATTCAGCAGCTGCTGTGCTAACACATAAGATCTGCCAAATGGAAGGATGATCTGTGTTGTCTGTGGCTGTAACCCATGCAATCACCAAAGAACCGAGCTACATTGCTTGAATGGGCAGGTTGCAATGCATTTCAGGAGCTCCAGCCCCTTTGTCAAGCTAGCCTGAGGAAAGAACTATTGGCTTTTACATTTGTACATGCTGACTATTGCAGTCCACTTTTATCCCATCTTCAGCAGCTGTGCAAACTTGCTACCCACTCTCCCTCCTCCCTCCTTCCTGTCTGGAATAATTAAAGCCAATAGTTCTTTCCCATAGCCATAGCTAGACACGCTGGGCATCCATTTATTTAGCGGGTCTAATGGATTAGCATGACAGCTGCTGGATCTGGCAACAGGATTGCTGTTTCTCTTCTGCTAATATGCCTTGTCATCACTTGTTGTACCCACACTGGACCTTAGCTTCTCACATGTAATGCCGCGTACACATGGTTGGAATTTCTGTCAAGAATAGTTCGATGTGAGCTTTTGGTCAGAATTTCCGACCGTGTGTAGGCTCCATCTGACTTTTTCTGTATGAATTTCCGACAGCAAAAATTGAAAGCTGGTTCTCAATTTTTCCGACAATAAATTCTGATCGTCTGTATGCAATTCCGATGTGCAAAAAACAATGAATGCTCGGAATCATTAAACTTAATGTTTCTCGGCTCGTCATAGTGTTGTACGTCATTGCGTTCTTGACGGTCGGAATTTTGTGAATTTTGTGTGACCATGTGTATGCAACACAAATTTGAGCCAACATTCAGTCGGAAAAAAAGTTTTCTTGTCGGGTCCCGGGGATTTATGTGAGGGCAAGTATTTTATCACTTTGATCATTTCTGTTATGGTGAAGGGGGCATTAAGAGACTCCAGCTGTTTAGAAGTCAATGAAGGTAGTTTTATAAACCCGGCAATTTCTTGAGCATTGCTTTCTCCCTTTAGCATCTCTGGCTGTAGAGGAGGAGGTTGTTGGTAAGTGCACTGTGAGGCCTCGTACACACGACAGAGAAACTCGACGTGCCAAGCCCGTCGAGTTCCTCGTCGAGTTCCTTGTTGAACTTGTCGAGAAGCTCGGCAGGCTTGCTTTGCGTACACACGTAACATACCAAAATCTGGTCGTTCTCCGGCGCGATGACGCTCACGACGTATGACGCGACTATTAAGGGGAGGTTTGATTTTGTTGGCGCCACCCTTGGGGCTCCTTTTGCTGATTCCATGTTTACGCGTGTTAGTAAAAGTTTGGTGAGTGACGATTCGTGCTTTTCAGTCTTTGTGCTTTCAGATTGATCTCTGCCGTTCAGTTTGTCCTTGTGGGGGTCGTATCTAGGCAATCGAGACGTGCGGTCAGGTCGTATTGTTTTACATTGCGGTCCTGTCCCCGCGTTTTTCATTGTCAGAGGGGGTGTGTAATGTGTTAATTGTCTAAATCTATTTAGATATAATATGCTAGTTCCCAGAAATGTTATAATGCTTATAATGTCTTTGTCTTATCTGCTTGCAAGGTTATGTGGCTAATTTTATGCATTTTTTCATCCCCAGCTTCCGTCCACACCACAGGAGTGGCAGTCTGTGGCTTTGGACTTCCAGACCCGATGGAACTTCCCCAACTGCGGGGGAGCCATCGACGGGAAGCACGTCCGCATCGTGCCTCCGTTCAGGATCCCAGTTCTTTAACTATAAGGGGTTCAACAGTATTGTGCTGATGGCGGTGGTGTCAGCACAGTATGAATTCCTTTTTGTGGATGTCGGGATGAACGGACGGATATCGGATGGGGGAGCCTTCAGGCAGACGGAGTTTGCGCTTCGCCTTCAGGATGATGATCTGTCATTGCCACCGGATGACCAGAATGTAGAAGGCCTGCCATTTGTTTTCCTGGCTGATGAAGCGTTTGCCCTGGGACCCCATCTTATGAGGCCATTCCCTCAGCGCACCCTCACCCCAGAGAGGAGTGTCTTTAATTTCCGGCTGGGCCGAGCACGCAGAGTGGTTGAGAACGCTTTCGGCATCATGGCCAGCCGGTTCCGCCTTTTCCTCACCTCTCTCCACATGGCGGAATATAAGTGGAATACTATTATTTTTGCATGCTGCATTCTCCATAATTTTTTGCGGAGACAATCTCCAAATTATATGGCCCTGGTTGGGCCTGAGGCACAACTTTTGGCTCCATCAGAAACTTTGGCGGGCCTTGAAGCTGGCCACACAGGACTGCCCCCCCAGAGTGCCCGTGAAGTCCGGGACAAATACATGGACTATTTCATGGGTAGGGGGGCAATACCATCTCAAGCAAATTTGCCATAATTTTATCTTTCACAAAAATAAATCCGAATCTTTTTTATAAACTTGTTATGTCTTGCTTGTGTTGCTTGGAGTTCTTTACTAAGTGCAACTAAGTGTATTTTCATTATCAACTAGCAAACATTTCCCAGGTGACCCCCAAACCAAACACATAGAAAATTTAACGTATTTTAGGAAAAACACCACACACTTTTTTGAGGTTCAAAAGCTCTTTATTTTACTAATTTTATTTTTGGTTTGTTTTCCAAAATACCCTACAAAAATATTTGTTTTTTTTTTCTCATACAATATACAATCATTTTTGTAATTTTTTTGGTCTTTTTTCTCATACAATATACAATCATTTTTGTAATTTTTTTGGTCTTTTTTCTCATACAATATACAATCATTTTAGTACTTTTTTTGGTCTTTTTTCTCATACAATATACAATCATTTTTGTAATGTTTTTGGTCTTTTTTATCTTAATAAACATTAAAATCATTTTTTGTTATTTTTTTGTTTTTTTTTTAATTAAAGAAACTGTAAAATCTGGTTATTTTATTTTATTTTTTTTTTATTAAATAAAGTCTAAAATCTGGTTATTTTTTTTTTTTTTTTTTTTTTAAATAAAGTCTAAAATCTGGTTATTTTTTTTTTTTTTTTTTTTTTTTATTAAATAAAGTCTAAAATCTGGTTATTTTTTTTTTTTGTTTTTTTTTTATTAAATAAACAGTAAAATCTGGTATTTTCGAATATTTTTTTTTTTTTTACTGATTCAGACTCTCCCCAAAACATCAAGTAAATTTTTTAATTTATTTTCCACCCTCCTTGTTCTTTCTTTAATTTTTCGGTTGGCCAGATGAATCTCCTCCACCTCTTCTCTGCAGGCCCAGATTTCCGATATAACCATCTGGACAGTATGCCTGTCCAAGCCACCACCTGATCCTGAAATGTGGGACAAAACCATTTTTTAAAATTAGGCAGGCCTACATCTACATTACCTGAAGCTGGGTTAGTTATATGTTACTTTACCTGATGTGGTGGCAGGCTGCGCATCATCACCATCCCTCGGGGGTGTGGCTTGCTGGACTTCTTGCTCCCGTGTTGAAGCTTCAAGACGCCCTACGAGAATGAAGAAAATGGAAACAGGATTTTTAGAGCTTATAGGCCTGAAAGAGGAATATGATTCACTTTATAACATTTCTGGGACTATTGATGTTTTGAAAAACCCCTCAGGGCAAAACACAGGATTGAAGGCATTCACAAAGATCATGACAATTCTTGTAGCTTTGGTCTACTTTTAAACATGTAAGCCAACCAAGTATACACTGGATCACCTCACCTCTGTGTGAACCCCAAAATGGGTTATTAAAGGGGACAACAATTATGCAAATGAGTCCACATGTGTCACTGACTGCTGAGCAGACTCTCCTTTTACTGTATATATTTAAATTTACCAAAAAGTTTTGTTGTTTTAATAGCACATCTACATAATTTTCACGATTGATCTCACCCCAATTTTTGAGAAATGTCATAATTTTGAGGATTTTAAACACAATATTTTGTCGTTCCGAATGTACGTCCAGTTTGACGACAAATTCTTGTGCAGAAAAACATAATACAGTACAACCTGAAATAAAAAACACATGGCGCGGAACAAATCTTACAAAATATATAACAAACTTACTTCTTCTAATCACTCTCCTGATCCTCTTCATTTGTTCCGGCTCCCGTTTTTTCAGGTCACACCACCTTTTCCGGATCTGCTCCTTGGACCTTTTCACTCCAAATTTATGATGGAGACTCCTCCTCACCTTCTCCATTATTTGGGCCTTGACCTTATTAGGGTACTTGTATGGCCCATGCCTCCCATCATAGTCCTCTGCTTTGAGGATGAGGACCATCTCCACCATTTCCTCAAAGGTCATGTTGGTGGCCTTAAAACGGATTCTCCGTGTCATTCCTCGTCCCGCCTGGCCTGGCTCCTGTCTTGCTGCCATATTCTCCAACATGTGCTCCCAACAAAAAAAAGATGGAAAAGGGGCGGGGAAAATACGACACCATGAACATCAGGGGCGGGGAGACGTGCGTAAAGTCCCACATGCGCGTGTATAAAGGGCTACCACGTGAGTAAAAGGGGCGTTCACAGTTTGTGGAAGACGGCGGAGATAACGATCGGGTCAAAGACCGGTATGTAACTACATTTTACATGTTATTCTTGATTGAATGATTTTGTGGGCTACATCTTAGGTTCATAAATTAAAACATAGCTAGTTCGAAATTTGAAGGTAATGGTCCGCTATAGTGCCGTCGTACGTAACCAACGCTTTGATTATGCATTTTGATCCAACTACTGTTGTGTGGGCAATCTCGGTTCTCATCAGGATGTCTTCTAAAAACAAGTCGGTTTAAACATGATGCAAATGGTCGCTTTTATGTCTTGACCAAACTAGATCGGAGTGCTTTTCTCTAACTAACGTTTCATACACAAATGAGGATGAGATCTGGCTTATTAGTTCGACACAACTGGTCATCTGTTTCCTAGGAACTGACCCAACATGATCTGCTGCCAATTCCTCCTTGTCGTTTTTGCGACGGAAGATAAGGGGCGGGGGGAAACATCAATTTTTTTTAAGCATGGGCGGATGTCGTGTGCGGAGTGTATATAAGGCTCGAACACACGTAGCGTCCATACAACCGGGTTGCGTAAGAAAGACGTTTGAACGACAAGCGTGTAGGTATGCTTCGAACTTGGGACAGCAGTGGCATATTCAGGAAAGACAGACATTTAAAGGAGCAATAAGCCCAAATTGTTTGGGGCAGAAATAACTAACTTTACATTATATCAGTCTTGATTTCATGTCCTCATTGTCCCTTTTTGCTTTTAAGCAGCTGTAATCCTTTGCATAAATCCTCACTTCCTGGTTCTCTGGCTCCCTCAAAAATTTATCAGGGGAGCTTGTCACTGTGGTCTAAGCTGTGTGTCTAAAAATCTACCAAAACAATGCTAATAATTTTTGAAATTAAAATATGCCCTGGATTTTTTTTTTTTTTTGTTCTGTGTGTCTCTTTACTTCACAGAAACATTAAATAATTTTAAAAGCAAAAGTGAAACTAGAGGCACATTATATGTATGCACTTGTATGTCTCTAGACACTGTAAACAGTCATTTCCTCAAAAAAAAATAGTTATCCATTAGTGACCCTTTAAGGGCTAGCTTGTGAGAAAGAGTAATTAACTTTATAGACTGTGTATTGACATTATTTTTTTCTCCTTGGTTTTGGACAGGAAAAGATGAACCTGTTTAACAGACCTGAATTTTTGGAGATATTTATTGATCGGTGGCAAGAACTTCCTGTTCTGTGGGCCACCAAAGACCCCATATCTCGAAACAGAGAGTTGCGCAAAACCGCACTGGAGAGCCTGCTCCCACTTGTGCGGAGACAGGTGGGGTTTGATGTGACAACTGACCAGTTGGAGGTCAAAATTGGGACCTTGAGAGGCACCTACAGGAAGGCACGCAACAAGGTCTTGGCTTCGATGAGGTCTGGAGCTGGAGCAGGGCGGGTATTTAAACCCAAGTTGTGGTACTGCAGCAAACTGAGCTTCCTGGATGAACACCTGGAGGTAAGGGAGTCACTTTCGAGCCTTGCCCCCAGAAGGCACAGAAGGTCCAGCCTTCCCTCCAGCCTTCCCTCCAGCCAACCTGCTGCTCCCTCTGCAGATGAACCCTCTCAGCAGCCTTCCATCCTGGATGAAGATCCGGATTTGCCCAGCTGGAGCCAGGTATATAGTACTTTCAATGTGCAAATGTGTGGTGTTTAAATGTTGTTAAAGAGATGTAAATTAAGATGTTAAAGGTAAAAAAAAAATTAGATCTAAAAGTGTTATACAGAACATTTGTCAGTATTGGCCAGGAATTTTTTTGGTGTGATTGACCATAAAACATGGGTCACAATGATTGGCTTAGCTAAGTCGTGACTAAAAAATATGCAACAGTCAGGAGCTTAAAAAAAAATATTTTAATTTTTCAAAAAAAGTAAAACTGTACTTTTTTTCCATACACAGGACGAGACCAGGCAGCAGGAGGATCAGGAAAATGCCAGGCAGGAGGAGGACAGGGTGAGTGGCTTGGAGGAGGCTGCAGGCCCAAGTATCTCTAACGTGGTGGCAGGCCCAAGTGGAGCGGATGAGGTGGCAGGCCCAAGTGGGTTGGACGAGGTTGCTGGGCGAAGTACAAGATGTCAGGTGTCTCCTCTTCGCCTGCGTCCGAGAAGGCAGGTGAGGGATACAAGGGTGCGTGACGCCTCACTAGCCCTCATTCGGGACGCCCATGCAACCCTTCAACAGCCTCCCACTGCTCAGGAGGGATTTGTAACGGTGGTTTTGGCCAAAATGTCCGAAATGACATTAGACCAGCGCCTCCTCTTTGAGGGACTCCTCATCACCCTCGCAAATCAGGGGGTGAGGGGTCTTCTCACGGAGGACACTGTCATTTGCCGCCATCCCCATCCTCACACACCACATAACTCCCAAGCTCCCCCACCTTCTTCTTCTTCTCATGCTCCTTCTCAAGCTCCCCCACCTTCTTCTTCTTCTCATGCTCCTTCTCAAGCTCCCCCACCTTCTTCTTCTTCTCATGCTCCTTCTCAAGCTCCCCCACCTTCTTCTTCTTCTCATGCTCCTTCTCAACCTCCCCCACCTTCTTCTTCTCATGCTCCATCTGAACATTCTTCTTCCTCTTCTTCTCCTGCTCCTTCTGAACATTCTTCTTCCTCTTCTTCTCCTGCTCCTTCTGAACATTCTTCTTCCTCTTCTTCTCCTGCTCCTTCTCAACATTCTTCTTCCTCTTCTTCTCCTGCTCCTTCTCAACATTCTTCTTCCTCTTCTTCTTCTACTACTCCTCCTCCTTCTACTCCTCCTCCTTCTACTGCTCCTCCTCCTTCTACTCCTCCTCCTTCTACTGCTCCTCCTCCTTCTACTCCTCCTCCTTCTACTCCTCCTCCTTCTACTCCTCCTCTTTCTACTCCTCCTCCTTCTACTGCTCCTCCTTCTACTGCTCCTTCTACTCCTCCTCCTTCTACTGCTCCTCCTCCTCCACCTCCTCCTCCACCACCGTCGTCTACTCATCCTCCACCACCTTCGTCTACTCCTCCTCCTGGCATGAGTACTACCCCTGTGGCACCACCTCCAGCCAGGCAGAAGAGGAAGGCTGCTGAGAAGGCTGCAGAGAAGGTGAAAGAGCAGGCTGCAGGGAAGCCACCAAGGAAGGCCTTGAAGAAATCAAGAAAGTGACTCCCTTACTTCCATGTGGTGTACCAGAGTTCAGGCTGCTATAGTACCACAACCTGGTGACATCTGCCTGCCCTGCTCCAGTTTGTGACCTCGGGGAGTCCAAGACCTTGATGCGTTCCTTCCTAAATGAACCTCTCAAGTCCCCATTTTGGCCTCCAACTGCTCACCAGTCACATCAGGCCACACCTGGCTGTGCACAAATGGCAGCAAGCTCTCCAGTGCTGACTTTTGCATACTTAATTTATTTTTATAACCAAAATAAATGGTAATTTTTTATTTTACAGTTCATACTTGTCCTTGTATTTTTTTGAATTACAATTTTGCAAGTGAGAAGGCAGGTTTTTTTTTTTTACAAAAATTGGATATAAGGTGTAATTTGAAAGGGACAGATGAGATAAGACAAAGCAATAAGGTTTCTATGGGGGGAACTTGACATTACAAAAAATAAAAGGATTTGCATTTTTTTGAACTTTAAAATTAAGGTGAATATTAAGAGCAGGATTTAAAACACAGGACCAAAATAAGGTGACAATAATAAAAATAACAAATATTGAGATCAGTAAGAAAAAGGTTCCACCTAATTTTAAGGAACTCTGTGTGAATATCCTAAAAAAAAAAAAAAATTATATTGCTGTTTTGTGCCCTTACAAAAAATTGTGTAAAGCGCTGCAAATAAACGATTAAATAATGTTGGAAGCGACACGAATGTGCTATCTCCATTCCAAACGCTAGTTTTACCTATGTTGTTCTCCAGTGTCTAAGTTTTTGACAGGTTTCTTAGCATGCACACGACCGAGTTTCTCGTTTAAAAAACAGCCCGATGAAGAACTCGTCGAGCCAAAATCCACTGCCATCGAGAAAATAGAGAACCTGCTCTCTATTTGCTCGACGAGTTCCTCGGCGGCTCCATCGGGCCAAAAATGTACACACGACAGAGTTTCTCGACAGAATCCGGCTCTTCACCGAGATTCTCAACGAATTCTGCCGAGAAACTCTGTCGTGTGTACGAGGCCTGAGGGTTGGGTTGGGGCCCCAGATCTATCTAGATTCCTGGTGATCGGTAGAGCTGTTGGACTCTGCCGCCATTACTATTGCCGGTCGCCACACCCTCAATTTGTATAATTTTGTTCATACAACTAGAGGTTTTTTTTTGTAGTATTTAATCACCACTGTTTTTTTTTATTTGTTACAAAATATTTGAAAAACTACTGAACATTTTGTTTCTGTTATAACATTTTGGAAATAAATAATTGTTCTTCATAAATTTAGGCCAAAATTTATTCTGCTATATTTCTTTGGTGAAAGTAACCCAAATCCCTGTATATCATAGGAAATAAACAAGGTTGTATGTTTCTGTTTAAAAAGGCCACATCCCACCCACTCACAGATTGATCCCAATAGGGGTGTTTGGGTGCCTTGGTGGTGAGCACAGTTTTTCTACAAACTCCTCATAGAGTCCCTTATCTGTCTCACCATTATTACCCTATGGACTCGACCCAAATGGGTTTTTCTGGTTATATGTATTATTTTGTTTAATTGGCTATTGATACAGTTATTATCATTATTCTAACAATAACAGAAGTGCAGTGCAACCTAAAATGTAAATATAAACACTAATAAATAATGTCCTAAGAAGAAACAGTCCACAAGGGATTGTGAAAAGGCACAATGAAAATGACAGCATGCAATGTGGATCAAATGTGGCCAGAAATCCCTCCACCACACACAGAGTGGCCTCTCACCTCACTGATTTGACCTATAATAGGTCACATGGCATGTAAATCATTCCCAGTATAACTACTTAGAACATCCAATCGATCAGCATACCAAAGGTGTCGATCAAGGTCCTGAGCTTTGTCTCCAACATGCATATGAAACATAAATGAAGACAATCTAGTGCTCTCTGTATAAGGAGTGTTTAATTGCAAAGATAAAACAAAAGCGAAAATACTCACAAAGATGGCACTCAGACGCGAGTGCTTACAGACAGCATAGAAAACAATTGCAACAGCGATGGCTGTGGGTGACGTCTGTCGTGACTCCTCCCCCTCGTACGCATTACATCCATAGGCGGGACTTCATCAGCACAAGGTAGGATGACACAAAGACGTCCTGCTCATAACAACTAATACAGTGGCATGGCAACCATACTGCAACTCGCTGAGAGAGTCGGCCAATCACGGACCGTTACTAATCCCAATAACATCATATTAAACCAGGGGAGCGGATGCAAATGAAGAGAGGGTTGCCATGCATATAATTAAATAAACAAAGGTGCTTATGATATATGGTTCACCACTAAATAACATAGACTGGCCACAATCTATGCAAATCGTAAACAGAACGTTAAAGGGGAACATACCAATAATTAAAAATATGTAAATATATAAAAAAACTTAGAAATATTAATTAGAGGAGAGCAGGATATGCTCACAATTCTCCACTAGAGGTCCGAAAGGTGGTGTGCCCCTGGAGGGATGTTGGTATAGGGCCAGAGGGCCCACACCCCACGTACAATCTCCTGAATAAGGGGGCGAGCCAGGAGACCCACTGGGGCCAAAAAAAAGTATGCAAAGCGACCCTATAATGATCAAAGTAAAAAAGAGTTGGTTTTAGAGTTTTCTCAAAAGGAGTATGCCTATTCTGTAGTGTACTGGATATATTTTTTGTGTATATATATATATACTGTATATATATATGTACTTATTAGTTGACATTAATTCATGTATTGCACAGAGTAAATACCTGCAGGTGCTGTGCGGTCTCACATAGAGTGGGGGAGAGAGAAAACGCCTTTCATGGAACCACACCTCTGTCAATGCTACACAAATATATGGTAGTAAAATGAATTCTATTAGTATTAAAGGGTTTTATTTGAGAATTATTGAATTATAAAAAAAATATATAAATTTTCTAGATTACTAGCATATAAATTAAATTAAATAATACTATTTATTAATTGAATGCATATGTAGCACTACCCCCGGAGGAGCTGCTGGTTTGTTTTGGGGCAGCATGTTACCTCTATTTCCTCGCTTCTAGGGTACCAGATGAGAATTGAGAAAAAGTCCACACTTTAGACTTCTTTTTCTTTGCTTTTTTTGTCAAACTTGGTAAAGAATAAAATAAGTAGTTGAAGAGATGGAAGGGTAATATATAACAGGTTCAGGTGTATAACTTCTATTCAGAAACACTCCTGCTTCCAGCAACACAGCTTTCATCGCCACTCTAGCCAGAGCGGGTATTGTGCACATGGATAGGCCTCTCTCACTAACCTAGCAGCCAGAGAGTCACACAGAAACTTGGTAAAGTCTCTGCCACAGACCTTCCCAAAGATGGAGGTATATTCGGTCCGAAATCCTCTCAACACAGTATTAAGTACCCGGATCTCTCCCAAAGAACTTCTTGTAAAATTAGAACTGACAGGCGATCATCATCCAGCCTTCCAGTAATAGTGCATCCTTTGATGAAGTTCAAGGCCTCTCCTGAGATACCAGCCTCTTGCTCGGTGCTCTCCAAGACAGGTTCTTCATCGAGTGCCTTCCTCCCTCAGGACGGACAGCACAGGACCACTCTACAAGCGTAGACCCAGTCTCACTACCGGGCCTACTTGGTAAATCACAACCCCAGACCAACGTGGTCCCGGAGCCAGAAACACTTGAACACGCACCTCTGGCCATGAGGGCCACACACGGGGGGTGGTGGGACAACAGACCCAGGATCGGCGACGACCCCGGACTAGTGACATCTGTCCCTTAAATACTCCTCCCCAGCATGCACAGTGGGACAATCAACTCATTCTGATTGGCTGCCAAAACACCTTGACCTGACTGCTGCCACCCTCGGCCTGTGATAGTAACGAAACCCCAGACAACAATAGTGGTCACTTACAGTACAGCCATGGCTAGAACAGAGGCCCACTTTTATTGAAAAATCATACAGTCTGAGTCGACTAACTCTCAGACTACCCTCTAAATTTAAAGCAGCGCCAGGCAAAAAGTAGCAGACCGCTACACATATATCAAATATATATATCGAAGTGGGGGCAATTTAAAAGTTCCAAATTTAATTAAACATTTTACCCTAATCCAAATTGATTAAAGAGATAAAAAAAATCTTATCCAATTTATATTGGATTTATTAAATTTGTATATTTTTTACTCTAATATATGTATTTTTTATTTTATTTTATCTTTTATATTTTATATAATTTTTAAATTGCCTCCAAATATATTATTCAATACTACAATAGTGATCAATAATAATGGTTCAAATAATTACGTTTCTATTTAAAAGTAGAGGGGGAAAAGTTTAGCCTATGTAACGCCCATGGTAAGTTTGCATAAGCTTGGCGCGTGATCCCTATTCAAAGGCTAATCTCCATTGCAATAGTATATGATTTGTTACCTGAGGAAAGGATGTGACTGCTCACTCCAGCATCCAACGTTCAAATGGTGTGGATGCCAGAGATAGCAACCTCCAACTTAAAAAGGGGCAGCTGTCCCCACTGATTAGCTGAAACCAGCACAGCTGGTCCAGACAAAGGTGGTGCAAAAAGCTGCAGGCTCGCTCACACTGGCCCCCTCGAGTGGTGTGCGCGCAGCAACGTCACCGCGCGTCCACGAGACTGCCGTGCACCGGAACGCAGCCACGCCCACACTAGAAAATAGATATTTTTTGATAATTCAATAATTCTCAAATAAAACCCTTTAAAACTAATGAAATTATTTACTACCATATATTTTTGTAGCATTGACAGAGGCATGGTTCCATGACAGGCGTTTTCTCTCTCCCGCACTCTATGTGAGAACGCACAGCACCTGCAGGTATTTACTTGGTGCAATACATGAATTAATGTCAACTAATAATTACATATATATACAAAAAATATATCCAGTACACTACAGAATATGCATACTCCTTTTGAGAAAACACTACAACCAACCCCTTTTTTCTTTGATTTTGGCCCCAGTGGGTCTCCTGGCTCGCCCTCTTATTTGGGAGATTGTGCGTGGGGTGTGGGAATTTATCCAACATCCCACCAGGGGCACACCACCTTTCGGACCTTTAGTGGAGAATTGTGAGCATATCCTGCTCTCATATGTTTTTATTTGAAAATGCTACATCAACTCAACATATGTAAGTGGAGAACACCTGTTATTTTCAATGTATACAAATGAATAGTATTGGAATGTTATCTTTGACCATATTTATTATATATAATCTTTTTTGATTTTTTTTTTTAGAATACACAAATTTGTTGCTTAACTACATCCCTGAAGAAGGAAATACAGATATATTCAGAAACATGTCGGGTGCAAGAATTAATTTAAACACATATTCATAGTATTATGGTGACGTTGAAAATATTTTAAATATGTTTGAGCATGCTGTGTATTAGCATATACATGTGCTTTTTACAATTCTTTTTTTATAGGAAAAATATTTAACCACTTAAGGACCGCCTCCTGCACATATACGTCGGCAGAATGGCACGGCTGGGCACATCCACATACAGGTACGTCCTGTACTAGTACCCAGCCGTGGGTCGTGCGATCAGTCCCCGGAGCTAAAGAACGGGGAGAGCCGTGTGTAAACACGGCTTCCCCGTTCTTCACTGTGGCGGCAGCATCGATCGTGTCATCCCTTTTATAGGGGGACACAATCGATGACGTCACACCTACAGCCACACCCCCCTACAGTGATCAAATACCACCAAAAGAAAGCTCTATTTGTGGAAAAAAAAGGACGCCAATTTTGTTTGGGAGCCACGTCGCACAACCGCGCAATTGTCAGTTAAAGCGACACAGTCCCAATTTGCAAAAAGGGGCCTGGTCCTTTAGCTGCATTTTGGCCCGGGTCTTAAGTGGTTAATAAATAAGTATTACTCTATATACGCTTTAAGAAATCTGTGCCTTAAACGTCCACCACAAGGGGATTTTGTTCTTCTCTATTTCTATTGGATGCGGCACTTTAATGTTCAACCACCAACTCACAGTCCTTTGTATAATTTTATGGTGACTTCAATGTAAAAAATTATTGAATATAAACATATGTAATGGACATATTTACACCAACTTACTTTTGAGATCCTTGGGAGTAATATTGAGTTCAGATCTAAATCAAAATTGATTCCATACTGCACTAGGCCCCTTTCCTGGGCTCTCACATGGAAGAGAAGGAAAAGCGTATGCCCTGCTATAATTTTTGTCAGTCTGTGCTGTATGTTCTAATGGAATGTCCCCTTTAAACCTTTCAGTCATGCTTAAAGGGGAGTTCCACCCACAATTTCACTTTTTAAATATAAATACCCCTGTAATACACAAGCTTAATGTATTCTAGTAAAGTTAGTCTGTAAACTAAGGTCCGTTTTGTTAGGTTGTTACAGAATTTAGATAGTTTATAATCTAGAAATAGACCGTGGCCATCTTAAGTGTGGGCATCATGAAGCCAGACTGTATGACTTCCTGGATTTCAGCTTTGCATATCTCGCACATGCTCAGTGCACAAGCAATGTAATAGGTTTCAGTCAGGTTTGCAAGGACTACTGGGAAACATGATGCCTATCCCAGAAACCCTTGCAAATAGCCTAGGCAAATAAGGAGGAGGAAGTAATGAAGGACTACAAAATAAAGGTATTTACAAGCAACAAATTAAATAAAAATTGTCCATTCTGAACACTATGAGATTAGAGCATGCAGCACAGACAAACATAAAAAAATGGGTGGAACTCCACTTTAACCACTTCCAGACCTGCGCACGACGATGTACGTCCTATTTTTAAAGATGGATATCTCGGTAACGGCAGCAGCTGCTGTCACAACCGAGGTATCCATTTTTAGTGTGCGCGGTCTGGAATCCGATAATGGTGGTCTCCGCGGCGGATTCACCGCGAGATCGCCGTTATCGGTGGCGGGAGAGGGCCCCCCCCCCTCCTGCCGCTCTCCCGCGCCCTCCGCCGCTTACCGGAGCCGTCGGTAGCGGCGGAGGCGATCGGATGCTGTCGGCTGGTGAGCGGGGACGAGACTGAAGGAAAAATCTCCTTCGCCCGTCCCCATAGCTCGGCTGGGCGGAAGTGACGTCAAAACGTCAGTCCCGCCCAGCCTCTTAAAGAGACAAATTTTTTTTTTGGTCATTTGAAAAAATGACATTTTTTTATTTTTTTTTATTTTTTGCATTTAAGCCCAAATATGAGATCTGAGGTCTTTTTGACCCCAGATCTCATATTTAAGAGGACCTGTCATGCTTTTTTCTATTACAAGGGATGTTTACATTCCTTGTAATAGGAATAAAAGTGATCAAATTATTATTATTTTTTTAGTGTATAAAATAAATAAAAATAAATAAGAAAACAAAAAAAAAATTTTTTTAAAGCGCCCCGTCCCGACGAGCTTGCGCGCAGAAGCAAACGCATACGCGAGTAGCGCCCGCATATGAAAACGGTGTTCAAATCCCACAAGTGAGGTATCGCCGCGATCGTTAGAGCGAGAGCAATAATTATAGCCCTAGAGCTACTCTGTAGCTCAAAAAATGCAATCTCTAGAATTTTTTAAACATCGCCTATCGAGATTTTTAAGGGTAAAAGTTTGACGCCATGCCACGAGCGGGCACAATTTTTAAGCGTGACATGTTGGGCATCATTTTACTCGGCGTAACATTATCTTTCAAAATATATAAAAAAATTGTGCCAAATTTATTGTTGTCTTATTTTTTAATTCAAAAAAGTTAATTATTTCCCAAAAAAGTGCGCTTGTAAGATCGCTGCGCAAATACGGTGTGACAAAAAGTATTGGAATGACCACTATTTTATTCTCTAGGGCAGGGGTGGGCAATTATTTTTTCGAGGGGGCCACATGAGAAACTAAAAATATTTTGGAGGGCCGGGCCAAAAGGCTAAACTCAATACTGCATAAAATCAATTGTATTTCTTTATAAAAAGCAGTAAATATCATTGTTGGACAACTGGTACGAGTACTTGTTATAGACATGGCACAGGAGGGGGACAGAGGCTGGGGACATGGCACAGGAGGGGGACAGAGGCTGGGGACATGGCACAGGAGGGGGACAGAGGCTGGGGACATGGCACAGGAGGGGGACAGAGGCTGGGGACATGGCACAGGAGGGGAACAGAGGCTGGGGACATGGCACAGGAGGGGGACAGAGGCTGGGGACATGACACAGGAGGGGGACAGAGGCTGGGGACATGACACAGGAGGGGGACAGAGGCTGGGGACATGACACAGGAGTGGGACAGAGGCTGGGGACATGACACAGGAGGGGGACAGAGGCTGGGGACATGACACAGGAGGGGGACAGAGGCTGGGGACATGGCACAGGAGGGGGACAGAGGCTGGGGACAGGCAGCCACTGTTTAATCAATAACAATTGATTAAACAGTGGCTGCATGTGATGGCACAGTGGCTGCGTGTGATGGGCACAGTGGCTGCGTGTGATGGGCACAGTAGCAACAATTGATGGCACAGTGACTGCGTGTGTTGGCACAGTGGCTGCATGTGATGGCACAGTGGCTGCGTTTGATGGGCACAGTGGCTGCGTGTGATTGGCACAGTGGCTGCGTTTGATGGGCAGAGTGGCTGCGTGTTATTGGCACAGTGGCTGCGTGTTATTGGCACAGTGGCTGCGTGTGATGGGCACAGTGGCTGCGTGTGATGGGCACAGTGGCTGCGTTTGATGGGCACAGTGGCTGCGTGTGATGGGCACAGTGGCTGCGTGTGATTGGCACAGTGGCTGCGTTTGGGAACAGTGGCGACAATTGATTGCACAGTGGCTGCGTGTGATTGGCACAGTGGCTGCGTTTGATGGGAACATTGGCTGCGTGTGATTGGCACAGTGGCTGCGTTTGATGGGCACAGTGGCGACAATTTATGGTGGCACAGACTCATGGGCGTCCGCTGAAACTTTTTCAGGGGGGGGGGGCGCTTCAGCAGCGGCGATACACAGTCGCATTTTACCCTTTCATCGACCGCTAGTGGGGGTTAAAAGCTACCCCCCCACGTTAAGATTTAAAAACACCCCACTGTGCCCCCTGCATCTTTCAATATCTCTTTGTCCTACTGTGTACCCCGTCTCCACAACTGCACCTCTGGACCCCTTTACATTACACAGCACCCTGGATCACTGGACCCCTTTACATTGCACAGCATCCTGCATCACTGGACCTATTTCTATTATTACATAGTTATACAAAATTAAATGGTTCAACTCACCATAATGCAGAAACAGTTGGAGACCCGAGTGTGTCACTTGCCACCATCGCCTGCCACGCGTTGCGGATTGTCACTTGCCACGTCGCCTGCCACATGCTTATCACTTGCCACGTCGCCTGTCACATGTTGTGGATTGTCACTTGCCACGTTGCCTGCTGTCACATGTTGTGGATTGTCACTTGCCACGTCGCCTGTCACATGTTGTGGATTGTCACTTGCCACGTTGCCTGCTGTCACATGTTGTGGATTTTCACTTGCCACGTTGCCTGCTGTCACATGTTGTGGATTGTCACCTGCCACGTCGCCTGTCACATGTTGTGGATTGTCACTTGCCACGTTGCCTGCTCTCACATGTTGTGGATTGTCACTTGCCACGTTGCCTGCTGTCACATGTTGTGGATTGTCACTTGCCACAGCGCCTGTCGCACATTGTGGATTGTCACTCGCCACATCGCCTGTCACATGTTTATCACTTGCCACGTTGCCTGTCACATGTTGTGGATTGTCACTTGCCACATCGCCTGTCACATGTTTATCACTTGCCACGTTGCCTGTCACATGTTGTGGATTGTCACTTGCCACATCGCCTGTCACATGTTGTGGATTGTCACTTGCCACGTCGCCTGTCACATGTTGTGGATTGTCACTTGCCACGTCGCCTGTCACATGTTGTGGATTGTCACTTGCCACGTTGCCTGTCACACATTGTGGATTGTCACATCGCCTGTCACATGTTGCGGTCCGGATTGTCACTTGCCTGCTCCAATTGTCGCTTGCTGTGTCCCAGAGTCAGGACCAGGGTTGTCAGCAATGTCAGGCAGCAGAGAAATTATTTAAACTCTCTAAATTCCCGCGGTGCCTACACAGAGAGGAAGGGGGCTGCTGGGCGGGCAGTGAGAGATGATGTAATCTCTCTGCTCCCTCCCGCTTACCAGCTCGCTGATTGGCCAGCACTCGCTCAGGCATAGACACTCACCAAGCCAATCCGCCCAGCCCACAAGCTCTCTCACCTGACACCCGTCAGCGGAGCCGCCCGCACTTTTAGCTGTCACTCGCCCGCACACTATGTCACTCGCTCCCTCACCAGCCCACCCAGCTGCCCACAGCCTGGCCTGCTAGCTCTCACCCATCCACGGCACTCACCGGCCATCCGCTGTTAGATTTCAGGGGGGGCCGTCCCGCTGACAGGGAGGGGGAGGGGGGGGCGATCGGGGGAGATATACAGTGCAGACAGCTCACGGCTCTCCTCTCCCTGTCACAGCGCCACGGCTCTATTTACCAGAGAACTCTGCAGCGGCGCTGTGACAGGGAGAGGAGAGCCGTGAGCTGTCTGCACTGTATATCTCCCCCGATCGCCCCCGTCTGTCAGTGGAGCTAGCTCTAATTTCATTTGCCGTGATGCCGCCTTGTTTCCTGCCGAGAATCATGACATTGGCACTGGTTTCTAGGGGGGGGCGAGAGCCCTCCCTTGCCCTGTAGACACTCCCCCTTGGACGGATCTGTCCAATCGCGAGCAAGGGGGAGTGTCTATGCGACTCCCCCTTGCTCGCGATTGGACAGATCCGTCCAAGGGGGAGTGTCTATGTGCGGCGGGGAAAACAGCTGTTCAAATGAACGCTGTCTGTAATATTCCCCGCCGCGGTGATTAACGTGGCGGCGGCGATTTCGGCGGCGGCGGCGGGGGGCCGGATTAAAAGGTCCGCCGGGCCGTATACGGCCCGCGGGCCGTAGTTTGCCCAGGTCTGCTCTAGGGTGTTAGAAAAAATATATATATATATAATGTTTGGGGGTTTTAAGTAATTTTCTAGCAGAAAAAACTGTTTTAGTCTTGCAAACACCGAATCTGAAAAACACCTAAGGTCTGGAAGTGGTTAAGCTAGTTTATATTTAGAAATTATGAAAAAATAGTAGTAAACACTGTAATTTTCATAAACAAATTTAGTGAACCGTTGCATTTGTCCTTGTAGCAATTGTGTCATGTCCCATTTCTTCTTTTGTAAATTTAAGCAATGTAGCCATATTATCTGCTTTTCTGAAAGTATGAAACATTCCTTACTTTTAGCAGCAAACTAAGGATGACAGTTATGGACATAAAAAATATTAATATTTTTTGCTCACAGACATGCTAAGTATTTTTTTCTTACAGCTATCTCTGTTTATTTGCCTAATGCATTATTTAAATGCTAATCCCTTATAGCACAACCACTGTTTTTTTTTGTGTGTTTTTTTTTTCTGAGCAAAATACTACCTGCATAGTTGCTTGTTTTTTTTCACAGCAGTTACAAACATGTCTAAATTGATTCAGTGTTAAGTAAAGTTCAATGTTTAAATTGAATTCAAAATACTCACTGTTAAATGCGCTCCTCATTTGATCCACGGCTATTTAAAAGGTTCTCTTCACACATCTGTTCATATCATGTGCAAATAGAATTCTGAAGTTGTCACTCGACATATAACATTATAAAAAATAATGCCAACAAAGTGGTACGATCATGGAGAATGTGTTTTTTAAAATCTTCACCAGAAATTACCATGCTGAATGAATGTGTACATCTTGCCCAGGGCAAAACCGCTTTGTAAATCATCTGATTGTTGGTTATGAACATGACCTGATTATGTGAATTTAATATCAAGGGAAGCAAGCTAATTGGTACTAAATGGGACAATATCAGCAAAAAAATAAATAAATAATAGGTCGTTACAGGAGTATTGCAAATCCGTTTTTTTTTTTTTTTAATTGTGATCACTCAGCTTCCCATTAGTATTATGCAAGTTATCCATCTACAAGAGTCTATCGTTCAACCATACAATAACCAGCAATTCAGACAACATCAACAGCTCTGACATAAATTAAAAACAAATAAACAACTAAACTAGAGCTATCCTGTATAAGAAGAAAAATAATACTTACTTTTAGTGACTCCAATTTTTTCTCTCTTTTTTTTTTTTTTTAAAGTGTATTGTTGTGTGTACTCGAGAGAGGAGCCGGACTTGGGAGTAGGCAGGGCTGCCCCAGAGGCAATCTGCCACCTTTCTCCATGCCCTGGGTGGCAATGGCGGGTGTGTGAGGGGGTCCTCCCACACAGTCCGCCCTACCTGCTCCGCTTTGAAGCCCAACGGGGCAGAGGGACTCCCTACAAGGGAGTGAGAGGACCTAGCCCACTCAACCAGCCCCGTTAGTCCTTCGCCTCTCTTTTTAGAGACCGCGTGGTCAAAGTGCGTGCATGTTAACCCAATTTCGAGTGCGTGTAAGTGTGGTGGTTTTTGTGGGAGGGGGGTGGGCGTACTAAGCTCAGGCTTACCTCACATAGCACACCCACCGGGAGCCGGGCTGAGACCACCAAACTCAATTCACTTGTAGCTGAGACCGGGAATCCGAACCTCTAGCTGGCTCAGATGGCTTGTCAGCGCAGTGCCAATCGCGTTGAGCCACTGCAGCTTCCTCTTTTTTCTCTCTTGAAGAGGAGATTCTGACACTTTCGAGTGTGTCCAATGCTTGTTCCCTGCTGTGGTGTCACTTACTGGCTGCTATGTCCCTTTAGGGATGGTCAGAGATGTTGTATGAAATTATCGACACAGATAGCCAGATTCAGAGGGGCAGATTCAGATAGAGATACGACGGCGTATCTCCTGATACGCCATCGTATCTCTGAGATCCGACGGTCAGATCTATGCGACTGATTCATAAGAATCAGTTATGCATAGATCTCCCTTAGATCCGACAGGTGTAAGTGACTTACACCGTCTGATCTTAGGCTGCAATCTCCCGCGGGCCGCTAGGTGGCGCTTCCATTTGTATACGCGACGAATATGCAAATGAGGAGATCCCCCGATTCAGAAACGAACGCCCGCCCGTCGTTTTTTTACGTTGTTTGCGTTCGGCTTTTTCCGGTGGATAGTTACCCCTGCTATATGCGGTGTATCCGATGTTAAGTATGGCCGTCGTTCCCACACCGAGTTTTGAATTTTTACGTCGTTTGCGTAAGTCAGTCGCGAATACGGATGGACGTAATTTATGTTCACGACGAAACCAATGATGTCCTAGCGACGTCATTGGGAGCAATGCACGCCGGGAAAATTCGCGGACGGCGCATGCGCAGTTAAATCAGCGCGGGGACACGCCAGATTTAAATACTACACTCCCCCTAGCCGCGGAATTTTAATTCCGCCGGGGGATTTACGATCCGCCGGCGCAAGTTTCGAGGTAAGTGCTTTCTGAATACTGCACTAGCCTCTCAAACTTGCGCCGGTTGATCGTAAATCAGATAGATTACGTGGATCTAAAGATCCGCTAATCTATCTGAATCTACCCCAGAGAGACTTAGGCTGGCGTATCAGTAGATACGCCAGCCTAAGTCTGAATGTGCGCCCGCGCTAATTTAAGCGTATTCTGGTAACCAGATACGCTAAAATTAGGCTCAGATACGAGCGGCGTAAGTGTCTTACACCCTCGTATCCTAAAGTGTAATTTTTAGGCTGACCTCTCAGTTTAGGTCGATACGTATTCTTCTACATATTTTTGGTAAAAAAAAAAAAAAAGAAATCGCAATAAGCGCTTACAAAATATGGAACAGAATTATTATTATTATTATTATTCTTTTTTTTTTTTTTTTTTACTAGTAATGGCGGCAATCTGCGATTTTTTTATTGGGACTGCGACATTATGGCGGACACATCGGACACTTTTGACACATTTTTGGCGCCGTTCACATTTATACAGCGATCAGTGCTATAAATATGCACTAATTACTGTATAAATGTGACTGGCATTGAAGGGGTTAACACTAGGGGGTGAGGAAGGGGTTAAATGTGTACCTGTATTGTGTTACTAACTGTGTGTGGAGGGGGGGTGATTGGGGGAGGTGACCGATCTGTGTCCCTATGTACAAGGGAGACAGATCTCCTCTCTCCCCTGACAGGACGTAGAGCTCCACGTCCCTGCTCTGTCATTACCGATCGCGGGTACCTGTGCAAGAGTCAGAGGGGGCGGCGCTCTGGCGCCCTCTATGGACGAACCACCACTGTTAGTACATCATCATATTTTGCATTATCATGTCACCAGACCTGGGGCAGAGAGCCAAGATTCTCATAGCTTATTACATTTATATAGAGTACCCCTGTGTTGGTATATCAAATGTGCCGTAAGAAAGGACAAATTGACAATAGCTCACCAGTTCTCTAAAGTAGGTGGATATGGAAATGCCCACTTCAATAAATGATTTTTCAAGCAAGAATCATGGATATTGACACCCTTATTTTATTAGGATGCAATTCCTCATCTACTTTCCATAGAATAAACACCTGGGCCCGGATTTAGAGAGATATGCCTATCTTTAGGCAGGCGTAGTGTATCTCAGATACACTACGCCGCTGTAACTTAGAGCGGCAGGTCCCGTATTCAGAAACAACTTGCGCTGTAAGTTACGGCGGCGTAGTGTATCTGACACGGCGTAAGCCCGCCTAATTCAAACTAGGCTGGTAGGGGGCGTGTTGTATGTAAATGTTTCGTGACCCCACGTAAATGACGCTGTTATTGAACGGCGCATGCGCGCGCATGCTCAGTATCACGTCGAATTTTCAAATTAAATTACGCCCGCTCAATGCTTAGTCGACGTGAACGTAACCTATGCCCAGCCCCATTCACGGACGACTTACGCAAACGACGTAAAATACGACGCTGTTCGTACGTTTCCGACGTCCATACCTAACATGACTTACCCCGACTTTACGCCGGTCCAACGCCTTACGTAAACTACGTATCTTGATACGCCGGGCATACGTACGTTCGTGAATCGGCGTATCTAGCTCATTTGCATATTCAACGCGAAAATCTACGTAAGCGCCACCTAGCGTACAGCGTAAATATGCACCCTACGATACTACGGGGTAGGAGACTTACGCCGCTATCTAGGCAACATTGAGGCGTATCTGATTCTATAAATCAGGCGCCGAAATGCAACGGCCCTCATTCGGAGTTATCTGGAGATACGCCAACGTAACTCCTTTATGAATCCGGGCCCTGGGGTCTAGAACAACTTCTGTTTGATAAGCTCTATTATTAGTACCTATAAAATCTGCCAGGACCCTTTGACATCTCATGCAAACAGGGCTTTTCTTCCAACCCTATTTAAATAATTTAAGTGAAGTATAATTTGTTCTACAGATAATAAAAACCTGGGATAGTCGCTGAGTTGGAGATAAAGACATATTTCAACCTGTTCAGGATATGCTGCCAAGGCTCTCCTAGCAGTAGTCCCAGGCACTTTTCCCATAGTTTTCTACTAGGTACACATGTAGGTGGTACACAAGCCTCCTCTAACCAGCACCTACATATGAGCTCCAGCGGTAACAAAGAGACTAGTGCCAGCCAATATCAGTCATGGATGCTTTAGGATTACCCCTTTAAAAATCCTTTTTGGGGTAACTCTCCCTTCCTAAAACCCTCTCTTGGTCCACAATAACCTATAGTCCAATATCAGCATAATAGGGCGACAAATTAACCAATTATTTTTTTTTAAATATAAATAAATAAATAAATGCATACATAAATAAATAAAATACCTGCCCATCTAATCAGAAGTAACCAGACAAACACACCAGGCATTTTATGAAAAAAGAAAAGGTGCGCCAATATAAGTGCAGTAAAATGAATGGGGTAGATTCAGGTACAGCTGCGCGCTTCTTACGGAGGCGCAGTGTACCCTTTTTACCCTGCGCCTACGCAAATTATTTGCGCTACGCTTCATTCATGAAGCAGTAGCCACGTAATTTGCGTGGGCGCTCCTCAAAAATGCCCTGCGTTCCCGCGCCGAGCGTAGAGCGCATGCTCCGTCGGGAAACTTTCCCGACATGCATTGCGGTAAATGACGTCGCAAGGACGTCATTTGCTTCAAAGTGAACGTGAATGGCGTCCAGCGCCATTCACGATTCACTTACGCAAATGACGTAAAATTTAAACCTCGCGACACGGGAACGACGGGTATCCTTAGCATTGGCTGCCCCTGCTTTTAGCATGTGCAGCCTTACGCGAAACCCGACGTACGCAAACTACGTAAACTGCGTACGCAGGGCTCGCGTAACGTTGTGAATCGGCGTTAGTATGCAATTTGCATACTATACGCTGACCACAACGGGAACGCCACCTAGCGGCCTGCGTAAGAATGCAGCCTAAGATATGAGGGCATAAGAGCCTTATGCCACGCATATCTTAGGCTGCAGTCGGCGTAACGAGCTCTCTGCCTGCGCAAGTAAGCAATTGTGCTGCGTAACTATGGTTACGCAGACGCAATTGCTTCTTGAATCTGGGACATTGTTTATTATGGCATTAATACAATACAGCCAAATGGCTACTCACAAAGTGATGAAAGTATAATGGCGCATAATGTAATGAGTGGTCCGGTGTTACTCCATAATTCGTGGGGTAGATGTAAATAAGAGACCCAGATGTGGAAGCACAGGAGGACGAGGCAGCGATCCGATGTCTGCAAGGGATCCTCGGCATGTACACAAGCTATTAATGGTGTTACATTGCCTCCTGAAGGACAAGGTCAGAACAGGGGATGCGGCTCGGCGTGCACCTCAGCGTGGAGCGCAACGCAGGGTCGTCGGACCGGAAGTAACGTGAGGAGAACAACAGACCAATAGGATCAGGCATTTGGGCTAGGGGGTTCATACTATTTTTACAAAGTATAAAAACAAGTACGATAAAAAAAAAAGTACATTTTTTTTTTCCCTTTACATACAGTGTATGCATAAAAAAGCACAGACAGGTACAACAACCAGAGTAGTTTTTGTAGTAATTATTGATGGTTCAAGCATGGTTCAGTGAACATTACTAAAGTTCAGATGTCAAACCTGATACCCATGTAAGGCAGTGCGTGCTGAATGTTAAAAAAAAAAAACAGTAAGAAAACTGGGATTTTTTCTGACGGAATGTTGGCTCAAACTTGTGTTGCATACACACAGTCACACAAATCTTGTCTGGAATTCCAACCGTCAAGAACACGGTGACGTACAAGATGTATGACGAGCCGAGATCAATGAAGTTCAATAGGCAGTTCAGTTCTTCTGCTTGATTCTGAGCATGCATGTTTTTTTGCACATCAAAATTGCATACAGACGAGTGGATTTTCCGATAGGAACTTTTTCCAAATAGGCCTCGTACACACGACAGAGTTTCTCGGCAGAATTCACCGAGAAACTCGGTCAAAACCCGGATTCTGCCGAGAAACTCTGTCGTCTGTACAGTTTTGGCTCGATGGAGCCGCCGAGGAACTCGACGAGAAAATAGAGAACATGTTCTCTATTTTCTCGTTGTTCTATGGGAGAAGGGAGCTCCTCGGCGGCTTCATCCCAAAACTCGACGAGGAACTCGACGTGCCAAGCACGTCGAGTTCCTCTGTCGTGTGTACGGGGCCATAGAGAACATTCTCTCAATCTTTTGTTGGTGGAAATTCCGACAGCAAAAGTCTGATGGAGCATACACACGGTTGGAATTTTCAACCAAAAGCTCACAATTTCCGATCGTGTGTACGCGTTATAATGCCCATTTTCTAGGCTAAAAGGCAAAGGATAATTTACAAGAAAAGAGTGTGTTTAAATTGCCAGGACAATTACAACTTCTAGCTGCTTCTCTATATTTGTAAAAAGAGTGTCTGGGGATTGCCTTCTACACTAGGCCCTTCTCCTAGTTGAGGGTCTGGTGTAAAGATTATGTACAGTAGGTGACCGCGATATTGTGTCAATCTCACTCCCTTTCTCTGTGAGATTGACCACCTACGAGCCCCATCGCGGGAGCCAGCGCCGTGGGTAGGTACCACGTGGGTAGGTACCGGAGCATGATGGGACTGTGACATCATAAGAGAGGCCTATATAAATCGGATGCAAACCGTGCACCTGTCATTGCAGCAAGAAGAGGTGTTGTGTCAACATCGGGAGAAGGCAGAAGAAGGGAAGAGAAGAAGAAGACGTCACAGAAGAGCGGTCTGGCCACCTGCTAGTAATCAAGCTAACACACGAAGATAGCGGCGGCCAGCCCTGAAGGAGAAGGCACCGGAGAGCGGGAGAAGAACCGGGGTGCGCCGAGTCAACAGCGGAGAGCGGAGAAGACCCCCGGAGAGCGGAGAAGACCCCCAGGAGAGCGGAGAAGACCCCCAGAGAGCGGAGAAGACCCCTGGAGAACGGAAGAGAACCAGATGGCGGTGAAGAAGAAGCCCCCCCTGCTAAAAGAGCTACAGAAGACAGGGGGGCCCCAGAGCAGACTAATAAATTATTTTAAAAACCCTGTGTCGTGTGTTTATTTACTTTTACACTTTGCCTCCAGGTGAATGGGTAGGGGTACGATGTACCCCATATTCATTCACTTAGGGTGGGGGCCGGTATCTGGGGGCCCCCTTATTTGAGGGGGCTCCCAGATTCCGATAAGCCCCCCGCCCGCAGACCCCGACAACCAACGGCCAGGGTTGTCGGGAAGAGGCCCTGTCCTTATCAACATGGGGACAGGGTGCTCTGGGGTGGGGGGGCCCCGCAGTGTGCCCCCCTGCCCCAGAGCACCCAACCCCCCCATGTTGAGGGCATGCGGCCTGGTACGGCTCAGGAGGGGGGGGCTCGCTCGTCCCCACTCCCTTCCTGGCCGGCCAGGTAGCGTGCTTTGGATACGGGTCTGGTATGGATTGTGGGGGGACCCCCCACGTTGTTTTTCAGTGTAGGGGGGTCTCCTTACAACCCATACCAGACCTAAGGGCCTGGTATGCTCCTGGGGGGAACCCATGTCGGTTTTTTATTTAAAATTTGGCGTGGAGTTCTCCCTCTCAGGATGCATACCAAATGCCGCAGCTAGAATTGGCGGGAATTCAAGTCAGATCTCCCGTCGCTTCTATGACGCGCTTGCTGGAATGTGCTTTGTCTATTCCAGCAAGTGCGAGATGTCGGCACCCTGTCGCCGAGAATAAGCGCGATGCTGTCGTGCTAGAAACACATTCTCGGCAACATGTACTGTAGCACCCTTGTCTTAAACAGGGACTACTAGTAAATTTAGCTTTGCTAAGTTGTAGTAAACCTGGCTGATTTGTCCTAGGCTCTGCCAGAGAGAGAGTTTGTTGACTTGAGGCATGAAGGAAAGGTTGGAGACCTGAGATGAAGCAACAGAAGTTATTCTGCCATAGACCAAGAACTGTGAAGAGCCTGGGAAACCACCAATATGGCCTCATCCAGGGAATTTCTGCACTTTCTTGTTAGTTCTTCTTCAGTTGCTGTAGAAGACAGTTGTTGCTACACAAATACAACGCTGTATACCTTTATTACTGTGTGAATTTAAGTATATGGAGATTTGTAATTGTAATTGTTGTGTAATAAATACTTTTTATTCAAATTCCCTTTTTGGTGACTATGATCCTTATTAGCCTACAGTGTCCGCAAAGTCCAAGACTCGCCCCTAGGTCATTTTTCTTTTCTGAATTTATCCAGGACGTGGCACATGTAATACCAATATGCATCCACATGCTCACTACATGTGAGGATGCATTAAAATCCTTTTCTTTTTTGAATTAATAAAGGGTGGAAGCACCCGGGCTTAAACAGCCCTAGCTCTCTAGGGCTGTTAGTGTTTTGACTTTTTAATTACCTTATGCTATACATTATACTTTCTAGCATATAAAGCCTCTTCTCTCTAATAATAGCGGCATACCCTAAACTACAACTGGACAACCATTCCCCCTTTCTCCCCCCTCTCTTGGTTATTAGTCATGGACTTTGCAGGTCAGGATATATGTCGGAAATCCAAACCAACTGTAACGTAGACAATGACCAGGAAATTAACATTAACCAATATATGGCCAAAATGAAACGTCTCTTAACCACTTCCATACCAGGTACTTACGCAGCTTCCCGCCCAAGCCAATTTTCAGCTTTCAGCACTGTCGCACTTTGAATGGCAATTGCGCGGTCATGCTACACTGTACCCAAACAAAATTGGCGTCCTTTTTTCCCCACAAATAGAGCTTTCTTTTGGTGGTATTTGATCACCTCTGCGATTTTTTTTTTTGCGCAACAACTAAAAAAAGGCTGAAAATTTGGAAAAAAAATTACGTTTTTATTTTTTTCTGTTAATTTTTTTGTAAATAAGTTTTCTCTTTCAATTACGGGCACTGATATGGCGGCACTAATGGGCACCGATGAGATGGCACTGATGGACATCGATGAGGTAGTACTGACGGGCACAGATGAGGTGGCACTGATTGGCGGCGCTGGTATGCGACACTGATGGGCACACATAGGCGGCACTGATGGGCACACATAGGCGGCACTGATGGGCACACGTAGGCGGCACTGATGGGCACACGTAGGCGGCACTGATGGGCACACGTAGGCGGCACTGATGGGCACACGTAGGCGGCACTGATGGGCACTCATAGGCGGCACAGATGGGCACTCATGGGCGGCACAGATGGGCACTCATGGGCGGCACAGATGGGCACTTATGGGTGGCACAAATGGGCACTGCTAGGTGGGCACTGGGCATGGATGGGCACTGTGGGGTGGCACTGATGGACACTGGGGTGGCGCTGATGGACACTGGGGTGGCGCTGATGGACACTGGGGTGGCGCTGATGGACACTGGGGTGGCAGCACTGATTGTTGCCAGTCAGTGCCCATTTGTGGGCACTGACTGGCATCTTTTTTCTTTATGGTTTTTTTTTTTTTTTTTTTTGACTTTTTTTTTTTTTTTGCCCACCCTGGTGCTCCAGGGTGGGCATCCCTGGTGGTCCAGTGTGGCGATCCGAGGGGGGGCTGCGCTGATAAACAATCAGCGCTAACCCCCCCTGTCAGGAGAGCCGCAGATCGGCTATCCTCTACTCGCGTCTGTCAGACGCGAGTGAGGAAGAGCCATCGGCGGCTCTTCCTGTTTACATCGTGATCAGCCGTGGTTGGACACGGCTGATCACGTGGTAAAGAGTCTCCGCCGGAGGCTCTTTACCGAGATCGGAGATGCAGGGTGTCAGACTGACACCCCGCATCACCGATCGCCGCGATGCGCGCCCCCACGGGCGCGCGCGGCATGAAATCCTGCAGGACGTTCTAGAACGTCCTGTCAGGATTTCATAACCACTTCCCGGACGTAAATCGGCCATAGGCCGGGCGGGAAGTGGTTAAAGAAGAAATCCAATCTGCATTGGCACATTGAGTTTCTCAACAAATATGCTAGGGAAAACATTAGCCCATTGGGTCTCCGTGTGCAAGTATTTCCCTCCTTTCAGAATGCCACATCTGATTTCAAAGTGGCCTGGGAGCAAATACTCACAGCGTGTAGCAAGCAATTAATGAAATTGCTGGTAGGACATCACCAATCAGAACTATTATCCTTAGAGCAGGATATTCTCCTATTACAGTCTAGGAATGAGACCATTAAGTCCCATACCCACTATGAGAAACGCTGTCAAGAAATCAAGGAATTTATAACTAGAATTACTAAAGACATTATCCTTAAAAAACAGATCAAACTTTCTAAAGATAGATTAGCTTTTAGTGAGGGCTTTGCTTATCGCTGGCAGGCCCCCACGCAATCTAGAGGTTCACGCTCTAATTTTTGGGTACCCCGAAATCAGGATAGTAATCAATATACAACTGAGGATGATACCGAATCTGATTCTTCTTCCTTATTTCCTTCACAGTCATCGTCAAGACGGAACTATCCTACTTCTACCTCGTCCACTCCTGGTGCACGTAAGAGGGGCTTTGGTGGTGGGTCTAACATACCTCTTTCTAAACGTCCCCCTATCAAAGACAACACTATGCTACTACGCACTCGAGGTGACACTCTTCCTAGTGGTGATGGTGCCCGTCTACAAAGCAATTATATGGGAGGTCTAGCCACACAAGCTATACAAACATTACAAACCCAATCTACACTACACGCTCCATCTTTAGCCACGGGAACCAATATAGGTCCATCTGACCCCAATATCGGTGTCCCTAGACGAAACATATCCCTTGAGAACTCTCAGACAACTTCACAACTACACCAATGTACTAGACAAGGGACTCTTGATCCACATATTACGACCCATGTCTCAAGTTTTCACTTGCCCCTGACGACCCCCCCCACCAACCTAACCTCTAATTCTAATCTGGATGTGATTAATCTCACTCCCTATGTGTTTTCTTCGGAGGAACTTGAGGTCCTCCAACCAGGACTCAGTTTCTGTCCATCTATGAAAATCATTACTGCGTAAAGCATATAACAAGGCTGTGCGCCAATCACGCACCACCTTGCTATTTAAAAAGAAAACTATTTCCCTGTCTCAACCGGTCAGGTTCATCACAAAATATTCTAGCCACCACCACGAAGTGCGCAACATACTGGTTAAACATTGGTCACTCCTTACAAATGATGCCATTCTTAGTACAGTAAGTATATTGGACTTAAACCAGACATCACCTATAAAAAATCACGTTCTTTACGTGATAAATTAACCTCAAGTCACTACAGTATCAACCCAAGTCAACATAGGCCCTCTAACGGTATTACCCGTTGTGGGAAATGTGCCTTCTGCCCCTGGGTCAAGGAAGGAAATACGTTTACTCTACCTAATGGCGAACAATTTATCCCCAATTTTCATGCAGATTGCAACACGCAAGGCATGATATATCTCATGACGTGCAATTGCCAAGCGTTCTACGTAGGCAAAACCATTAGGAACTTTAAATACAGAATCAGGGATCATGTTTATTATTCCTCGGAAGGAAAAATGGTAACATCTGTCAGCCGCCACCTTGACTTGTATCACAGATTTGATACATCGGTAGTCTCGTTTACAGTCTTAGCTGTTGTCCCTAAGGATAACCGAGGAGGTAACTGGGACAGACAGGTACTTCAGAAGGAAGCCCTTTTGAATCGAGCGGTTGGATGCCCTCCAGCCCCCAGGCTTAAATGAATCCCAATCTTACAAATCCTTTCTGTAAGCTGCCTTACTGTACCTCCTCCATTCTACATTTTGGCTTTATGTCTTTTGACTTGTAACAGGCAGAGCTATGAGGTTCACCAATCCATTTCTGACATATACACCCTCATCAGTTACCCTGCTTTATGTCCCTGCTACCAAAATGTTCAAATCAGGGGAGTATAAACAAACTAGTCTGTACTTGGCTTATATACTGTCTGTACCCTTATGGATGAATTTATTGGACTAGTGTCTCTAGTCTAAACCTGCTGCTTTACTTAGAAGAGGTCTGTTGCTGTGTAATTGTTATGAAATTTAACTATTAACAAATCTTTTATATTTTTTCATGCTTTTTCCTTTTCATATCTATTTTCTGTGACTGCTGGCCATCTGCTGTGCTTGTGGGATATCACTAGTATATGGGAATACTTGGTGCATCACTACTGGAGAGGGCCCCTTCCCACTGTTAAATGGCTCGCTCTATTGCCCCCCTTTCATTTTGCATAATTGTGGCCGCATGAGATACAGCCAGTTTTTCTATGGCTGTATCTGTAATGACCACTGGGTGGCGACTTACTGCTGTTCCTGTGGCCATTCTTCCCAATGCGGCGTGCGCGTCTCCTACATGCTGGCGGTGCGCGCGCATTGGTGACTCTTGCGGCCAGCTCGGATGACATCACTCGGCTGCGCAAAGGTGGATGTTCGTTCCAGGCGGTACATGGGGCTATTTAAGGGCCACTGGCCCTGACATGCATAACCGCAGCCTCCCGGGAGGCCTACGGATACCACGTTTATGTCTGCATCCTACCTAATAGATGAGTCTGCAAATCCTCCCTCCCTCCCTGCTCGTTTTAATCATTTGCCACCTTTTACCAGCGCTGATTTCAGCTCTCTATATATTTTTTATATTTCAGAGACTTGGTGGCTTGGCTAATTTGGCCCCTCTTTTTTCTTTTTGGGCCGCATCCTCCTGAACCCTGTGCTTCAGTTTACTGGCACACCATTAGCTAATATCTTGGTGTATTGCCCAATTAAACCAACACTGCCATAGTTCTATCAGTTGTATCCATTTCTGCTGGGTAAGCATTAATGTCTCACATACTTAATGACTATGCATGTCAGCCTTTATATGGTACCTACTATTAATTATTTATTTATCCATACTTCCAGTTATAATCTGCACCTGCTTTGATTGATATTAATGCCATGCATACGAACCTCTTTCATTGGATGTCAGTACAAGCTTTCCCTCTAAATATTAACCCTCTACTAGTCCATACTTTGGGTTATTGTTACCCCTATTTTCAACCCATGCTCTCCTAGGTAAGCTAGCTCTGTTAGAATTAGCTTTTATTACTTTCTTTTACACTCTGCATGCTTTTCATTACCATGCTACCATGTCCCCATTATGCTAAATATGGGGCATTTTGCGGCTATTTTCTTGTGGTTTTTGGGCCTTGAGATACCATCTTTCTCCTTTGTCTCTCCCCTTGGTTTGGTGCTCTTTGGATTTCCCCTCTCTGGTCCTTTTTCCTGCACACACTAAGTTTGATTGCCAGCACTCACAGCTACCCAATCTGGGTGTATACTATATATGTATGTTAAATATATTATTGTACTCATGTTCTCTCTCCATAATTGTAGCACACTGCTAACAAAGGGTCCTTTGAAGAAGCGCCATATCTCAGCGCGAAACATGTCAGGCTACAGCGATCTTTGTGTCATCGTCTAGACCTCCAGTCTATGTATTCCACGGTCCCTTCCCAGGAGTTTCTCAATTTATAAGTGGTTGTAGGCCTGTGTTTGCCTCCATCAATATATTTCAATAACCATTTTTTATTTTATGAATTCTTTCATGTGATCATGTCTAATCATTACCTCCTGGTGGTTCTCAATGAATACTACAACGCTGTATACCTTTATTACTGTGTGAATTTAAGTATATGGAGATTTTTAATTGTTCATGATACTTTGTGTAATACATACTTTTTATTCAAATTCCCTTTTTGGTGACTATGATCCTTATTAGCCTACAGTGCCCGCAAAGTCCATGACTCGCCCCTAGGTCATTTTTCTTTTCTGAATTTATCCAGGACGTGGCACATGTAATACCAATATGCATCCACATGCTCACTACATGTGAGGATGCATTACAATCCTTTTCTTTTTTGAAATACAGATTGGTGGTTACAGCTCTTTTTTCTGTACTGCTTTCTACTTTTCTACTGTCAGGGCTCAGCAGCCAATGTACACATGTATATTTGTGAAGTGTATTGCGCTAACTTATATAAACATTTTACCACGACTGATCCTGTGAACTTGTTACTCAAAAAACAAAAAGTATGTACATGTGTCTATGATTATTAATTAATATGCAAACAATCAACAAATAGGGCCAGATCCACAATACATCGGCGCATATATAGGCTGGTGTAGCGCATCTCATTTCCGCTACACCGGCTCAACTTAGAGAGGCAAGTACCGTATCCTCAGAGTATTTGTGCCCAACGTTGCGCCGGCGCGATCCTAGGCGTAAGCCGGCGTAATTCAAAGTAGGAAGGAAGTGGGCGTGTTCCATTGAAATGAGCCGTGACCCCATGCAAATGAAGGGCCGAACGAACGGCGCATGCACCGTGACACTGACTATGTTTCGCGCCTCTCTGCGAATGCTCAGAACTAGGCCCGGCGTAATCAGTGAGATACGCCCAGGGCATAAATACGCCCAGACATGCACCCGTCCAGTGCAAAAGTACATCCGCTTGTTTCCCCCCCTGAAGCAAGGTACTTTTGCTGGTTTCTTGCTGCTGTTTGTTTTTGAGCCATGTCAGCTCCAGCTGCCGAGAAGAGGAGTAAGTTGAATTATTCCCCACAGGAGAAGGCGGTGATTATCAGTATGATAATTTACTGCTGCTGGTACGAACCTTGCTGGCAAAATTTTTTTTTTTTACATAGCTCCCCCTCCCCTTCTTTGGTTCCATTGGTTTTATATGAAAACCAATGGAACCAAAGTGGGGGAGGGGGAGCTATGTAAAAAAAAACTGTTGCCAGCAGGTTCACACCAGCGGCAGTTAATTATAGCCAGTAACTAAAATGGCGGCCAGTTCACTTCCGATAAAATGGAGTTTGGACTTTCGGCCGGAAGTTCCAGTAGTCAGGGAATTACCAGTAGTCAAAATGGCCGATGTGGTGCTTCCTGTTGTACGAAGCAGATGAAAGGATAACAAGTAGCACAGGGAGGTATAAAAAGACTGATGAGCACCAATGAGGCAGCTTCCTGACGACGCATTAAGTTGCGAAATGCATAGAGGCTGCGGGACCATTGCCAGCTCGTCATGTCCAGTCTGAGTATAACGAGGCTGGGAACGCAGGCGACAAAGTGAGGCATCACACGTGTGGACCAGGACATACTCGTACATTTGTATACTCCTATTTACGGCTGGATTAGCTCAGTGCTGGCTCCCAGGCACTTTTACATGTGAGTGGAATAACTATATATGTTTTAATCATAATAAATGTATTGATATAATACACCATGATAGTCTTTTTATATGTTACATGAGTGGATGTAGAACAAGACTACTGATAAACCTGAGAGAGGGAGTGGTTATCCATATGAACCAAAGGCAGATTTCTGGGTCCATCTGGTGAGTGGCCATTTTATCCGGTGAGGTGTAGGCACTATTTGCGGTGAAGGTGGAAACATAGCTGGGCATCACTGCAATAAATGATCTATTAAGGACTTTCTTAGCACATATACATATATATTTTTATATTTTTTTGTATAAAATAAAATGTTCTTGCTTTCTTGGGGCACATTCAAGCTGTGGATTGTAACAGTAGCATATTTGAAATCTTTTTGGATTTATTTTACATTTTTTTTGATGGATTGAGAAATTCATATGTTATAGTTTGGCACAGGGCACTGTATTGGTATTTATTGCACACTATTTGTTGATTGTTTGCACATTAATTAATAATCACAGACACATGTACATACTTTTTGTTTTTCGAGTACCAAGTTCACAGGATCAGTCGTGGTAAAATGTTTATATAAGTTAGCGCAATACACTTCACAAATACACAAATCTAAATCCAACCTTTAAAGGGTCACTAAAGGAAAACATTTTTTTAGCTGAAATGACTGTTTACAGGGCATAGAGACATAATAGTTAACTGATTCCTTTTAAAAATGATTACAAATAGATAAAAAAAAACAATCATATAATGTGCCTGCAGTGTAGTTTCGTTTTTGCTGTTGTTTGCTGGTTCTCTGATGTACAGAGAGCCACTAGAGGGCAGTCAGCCAATAGAGAGCAGTGATACTTTGTCTAAAACTCCTCAGCACCAATCCAGTTTCGTTTTACACACAGTAATCACACCTCCTTGATTAGTGACCACCGTGAGAAATCTCCCAGTACTGTGGTTATCAGGAAACAGGCAACCAGGAAGTGTCCAGAACAGAGAGGATTTACAGCAACATCAAAGCAAAAACGAACACTGAGGACATGAAACCAGGACTGCAGCAAGGTAAAGGAAGCTATTTAGCTAAAAAAAAAAATTCCTTTAGTGACCCTTTGAGGTTGCACTTATTATTGCAGCAAGACTTAATAATAATATTGATATTATCTTGGCGCCGGTAACACACACAATTTTTTCTAATGTACACATGTAAATTTAACTTTGAGTTGAACAATCATTAGGGTCCAGAAAGGACTTAAATCCCAGGGAGACATTCTTAAACTATTGAACTCATTGTAAAGAGATATTAGTTGCTACCTAAAGTGCAAGTTTGTTAGTGGAAAAAAAGGTTGACTCAGACCAGTTTATTCTTACACCCCAAAAATATCCCAATTCATTAAATGTCTACAGGGTGGTGGAGACTGAGCAACATTGAGGTACAGCAATGCACCATCAGTGTATAGTGATATCATGCCCTTCAGAGCCCCCACTCGAAGACCACAAATATATAAATTAGCACTAATCGGGAGTGCGCATGCGCGAGCGGCGGTGATGGACGCCTGATCCGTGCGCTCCGCTCCAGGCCCGGACAGCGGCGCCCCTAGCTCGGTCCACGGCCGCCGTTGCTAGTAACGGACGATACGAGCGGACTCCTCGGGCTGACGGGCACATTTTGGCCCCTTCGGCGACCAAAACGGAGGAAGATTCGGGCAGTTATAGGAGAAAGAAAGCTATGAAGTAAAAATCAAGATGGCCGCCACGCAGCAGCCTAAAGCCCTCACACACAGCCTGATTGAGAAGGGGACACACAGGCCGATGCAGCCCTTCCTCTCCCCCCGCAGTTTTCCCCAGAGGCAGTGGGGAGTTCCCCTCAGAGGTGCTCTCTGTCTCAGGAGGCCATAGGCTTATTAAAAATGCCAGAGGGGGCTGAATCACCTCCCTTACAACTGGGAGCTAACATGCAGCTGACACAAAATCCCCTCAGCCATGACACGCAGCTACAGGGCTCTGCAGCTTCAATGGATGACCTATTCCTCAAATTCTCTATGCTTCTGGAGAGAGGACTATCTCAAACTGCTGCAAAAATAACAGGGGATTTGAAGGCAGACTTTCACTCACTAGGCTCCAGAATTGAAGCTATTGAAAGCAAAATGGAGGAGACAGTGGCTGCTACTTCACAGAACTTCAGCCAAATACAAACACTACAAGACCAACTGGACATTGCAATGTCTCGTATCGATGACCTCGAGAACAGATCGAGAAGAGCGAATATTAGGATCCGTGGGCTCCCTGAGACCATTTTGAATGTGCCAGAAGCAGTGCAGGACCTTATAAAATATCTCGTCCCGTCTGTTGCCCCTCATCATTTGGAGCTGGATAGAGCCCATAGAGCCCTGGGACCTCCCAGGAAAGACGGTTTCCCTAGGGATATCATCGCCAAACCCCATCATTACTTCATAAAGGAGGAGGTCATGAGGCAAGCAAGATCTAATCAAAACATAATGTGCCAGGGACATCAGGTACAACTTTTCACCGATCTATCTCCGTCCACCATCCAGAGACGTCGATCCTTGAAGCCCCTGCTCCTAGCTCTTACCCAGAAAGTGATCAAATATAAATGGTCCTTCCCTTTTGCAGTCAAGTTTGAATTCAAAGGCAAACCCTACGCTTTTTCCAATCTACCAGACGGTGAGGCATTGCTCCTTCGCCTGAAGATCATTGCACAAGAAGCGGAAATGGACACGTCTAACACAGGACAGGGATCTAATAAACAAGCCATTCCCACTAGCCCTCCATCTCCATTATGGGTGAAGAACAAAAACAAGAAGGCTAAAGATGATGGAACTACCTGAAGTAGTACTTCTCCTGCTTGAATAGCAGGTTTTTGTTCACCGTTGTGCTAAACCTTGGCTGAGCTGAACAAACTGACTTGATTTGTCTCACTCGATTTCATCCATTGTGTGGTGTTTCTTCTCTTCTCATTTTTTCTCTCCTAGTCTCTACTAAAATGTTGGATTCTAGGTTCAAGTGTGCTCTATACTCCCAGATATGCTAGACCGGTTGTCTTTATTCTATGTCTCCCTCCTGGTTACTTTATATAGTCCCTTTTACTAAAGCTGAACCTTTTGGGTATTGGGGAGGCTACTTTTTAGGCTTACTAGAGGATTATCTGGATTTTGCTAATTTTTTTTTTTTTTTTTTCGCGGGGGGGGGGGGGGGGGGGGCCCGCGAAGGCATTCGGGGGTTTCTCACTCTTACTCCCAGGTTAAGGATGTATTGTATGTCGTGCACCGTTCTATTATTTTTATGTGATCATTCCATTTTCATGGGCGCCCGGTCTGGGCCTGGTCCCTATGCGCCTCCTTCCAGCCTTCGGTCGACTTATGGTCTCCGAGGGATGGACGACTCTCCCTGGTTTGGGGAGAGCTGATTGTGAATTCACTTACATGAGCGTCTGGGGCCTCTCCTCCCTAGCGCTCCTTTTTCTAATTTCAGGAGACCTTTCTGGTTCTGTCCTTTCCTGTCTTCCCCTCCCTCTTCCCGTGATCCCTATGCATCTTTCTGTTGGTCTAACATGTGTTATGCTTCCAGGTACCTCAGTTAACAGAATCAGCTCGGGGGGTCCAGACCTCGTGAAGGTTGCTGCGATCTGGGTCAGATCCTTCTTGGTCCTGAGACTGCAGCAGGTGAGTGGGGGATGCTTGTGCTGGGGGGCCACCTCTGAACTCCATGGCTAGCTCCTGTGATCTTAAGCTCCGCATTGCTTCCCAAAATGTCCAAGGTATCAACTCCCCGATTAAACGAAGGACGATATTGGATCAATATAAATCTCTCCATTTTGATGTCATTATGTTACAGGAGACTCACTTTCCTATCCGATACAGCCCTACTTTTCTTCATCAGCATTTCCCCAATTGTATTTAGCCAGTGCAGAAAACAAAACGAAAGGGGTGGCTATTCTTTTCTCCAAAAAATGTGCATTTGTTAAGACTTCCGACATCTCTGACCCGGATGGGCGGTTTTTACTTTTAAAAGGAAAGATAGGGGATCAAATATTCTCATTTGTATCTTATTACGCCCCGAATAGGGGACAAGCAAAATTTTTCAAGGAGACGCTTGAAGCCCTATCCCCTAATTTAGAAGGCACTATAATATTTGGTGGTGATTCCAATATGGCCCTGGATCACGGATTGGACAAAACTAAACCGCCTGGGTCTAGACTAATACGTCCGTCGAGAGAAAGCCTCAAAATCGCCAGGCTTCTGCATAGCTTTGGCCTTGCGGATGCCTGGAGGGAACTCAACCCCTCTAAGAGAGACTACACTCACTTTTCCCACCCACATCTCACCTATGCTCGCATTGATCACATTCTTACACCTTCCACCACCTTACCGGCAGTACTGTCTGCTTCCATACGGGACTCTGCTATATCAGACCACTCCATAGTTCTTATCACACTTAAACTAGGCCTTAGGGAAGGCTCGCGCACGTTATGGAGATTGAATGAGTCGCTACTTTCTGAGCCGGCCAGAGTCAAGGAGATAGGTTCTGCCCTATTGGACTATTTTAAGCTCAACGACACTGGAGAAGTGTCCGAGGAAACACTCTGGGCGGCCCACAAAGCCTATATCAGGGGTAAGCTTATACAGATCTCCTCGCGGGTTAAGAAGGAAAGATTAGCTGATATAGAGAAATTGGAAAAGGAATATTCTTCCCTCAAAGAAATGCATAAAAAGAATCCGACGGGAGTCCCTACTACCCTGCTTGATAATGCCAGGTTGGCTCTGAACCTAGCTCTGACAACCCGAGCAGAAAAATCAATTAGATGGGGTGCACACAAATTCTTCACCAAAGCTGACAGAATCGGACCCATGCTCGCATCCAAACTTTCCCCCAAAACCAAACTGATCTCCATGCCTAAAATTAAAATAGGGGGGGATCCTCCCACGACCAATCCCTCCAAGACTCTGGAAGCTTTTCATAGCTTTTATTCAAGCCTCTATGACTCTCATACACCGCCCTCGACGAACCTACATTCAAAATTTTTTGATGGCCTCCCCATCCCTTCTATCTCGAGGGCTCATAGGGAGATAATGGATTCCCCAATCACAGGGGATGAGGTGAGGGAGGTGATCAAGGGTCTCCGTAAGGGGTCAGCTCCGGGACCGGATGGTCTTTCCATTCCTTATTATAAATCCTTTGTAGATATACTCACACCCCATATGGTCAGATTCTTTAACTCCAAAACCATGGGCAACCCTTGAGACCCCCAGATTAACACGGCTTTCATTTCAGTTATCCCCAAACCTGACAAAAACCCAGAAGATGTCCATAATTACCGTCCAATTTCCCTTATTAACAATGACCTTAAGGTCCTCACAAAAATTTTAGCCAACAGACTGGCGGGGTTTATTGGACAGTATGTACACAGTAACCAAGTGGGATTCATACCGGGCAGACAAGGCCCAGACCAAATTAGACGGGCAATAGACTTAATATCGATCCTACAAACCAATTGGACGGGAGGGACCCCCCAGAAGGGGTTTTTATTGTCACTGGATCTCCAAAAGGCCTTCGATTCTGTTTCCTGGCCTTACATTTTCAACGTTCTCGAACGTTGGGGTTTTGGGTCCGGGTTTCTAGGTATAGTCAGAGCACTGTATGCACACCCTAGGGCGATTGTTCGGATAAATGGCCACTACTCCAAACCCATAGAAATTAAGAGAGGCACGAGACAGGGCTGCCCTCTGTCGCCATTATTATTTGCTATTGCGATAGAATCTCTCGCTATTGCCATAAGACAGAATCCCAATATATTAGGAGTCAAGTGTGGGGAACAGATCCATAAATGTGCGCTCTTCGCGGACGACATACTATTGTTCTTGACTTCTCCCATTACCACCCTCCCCAACCTATGTCGTACTCTAGACGACTTTTCTAAGCTATCGGGCCTCTCGGTCAACTACTACAAATCTCAAGCACTAAATATATCTCTAAGTACCCAAGAAGTTCAGGGCCTCCAACATTCCTTTAAATTTATCTGGAGTGAGTCGACTATAAAATACCTAGGCATCACCTTAGCAGCCAAGACCGAGGCTCTCTATAACCTTAGCTATCCCCCCATATACAAAAAACTGGAAACTGACATGCTTAATTGGTCCAAATTAAACCTTTCCTGGATTGGTAGGATCAACTCGATCAAAATGACTCTGTTCCCCAAACTCCTATATTTCTTTCGCTCCCTTCCTATCCCAATCAGAAGGAATCACTTAAAATCTTTTCAAAGTAAACTACTTAAGTTCGTATGGGGCGCATCGGGGTATCGTATACCCCAGGACACACTCTTTCGACATAAACGCAAAGGTGGGCTTGGTCTTCCCGATCTATACAATTACTACCTCTCAGCTAGATTAGCACAGCTCTCATCTATATATGACAAACACAATATACCGGATTGGGTCAGCATTGAGGAACAAGCAGTCCCCAACATACCGCTGGACTGCCTTCTATGGATCCCTATTAAATCTCGCCCTTCTATCTTATCCCCAGTGTTGTCCCAATCTTTTGCCTTATGGGATCACCTTAGACAAAACACCAACCTTACCTCGTCTATCCTTTAGCTCGTATTTTTAATAACCCTGATTTCCCTCCCGGATTGCGATCTGAGGAGTTTCAATGGTGGTTGGATAAGGGGCTGTATCGGATAGGACAGTATTTTACCCCTAGTGGTCCTATTTCCCTTTCTTTCTGTATTCACACCCTGAAACTACCTGAATCGGAGAAGGCCCACTTTCAGCAGATTTCACAATTCCTGCATGCCATTTGGAAATCAAAACCTCTACCCCCTAACTTTACATCATATGAAATCTGGTGCGGCCAAGCCATGGAGCGAAGAGGTGGTATTTCGGCAATCTATGCGGCCCTCACTCATCCATCAACCAAAATACCCTATATGGAGGCCTGGGAGGCTGACTTCCGTATGGATATTAGCCAAGAATCCTGGCATAAAGCATTATTTAGATCATTCCGGGGTATACAGGGATTGTCCTTGATGGAGGCTAGTGTTAAAGTCATTACTAGATGGTATCTCACACCCTCCAGATTAGCGGTCATGTACCCAGGGGGAAACCCGAATTGCTTTAGGGGTTGTCAGCGGAGAGGCACTATGGCTCATATATGGTGGGAGTGTCCTAGGATCCGCTCCTTCTGGAGAATCATCTTCAACATGATTTTCACAGTGACAGGGACCCGGATCCCTAGGTCTCCAGAAGTAGCTCTCCTGAATGCCCATATCCCTCTACTGGCCAAACCTACTCAAAAATGAATGCACTTTATTCTGCTTGGTGCCAAAATAGCCATTGCAAAATCCTGGAAACAACCCAAGCCGATGGTATCGGTTGCTAAGCAAAAAATTTCATGGGTCATGACCCAAGAAAAGTTATCCAGCATACTGGATGATTCTTCTGAGATGTTTCTTGAGACCTGGGGACCTTGGGCTGACTATATCGGTGTTCCTCTGGCACCCGTTTAAGTCACAGCTTGACTGCCGCCTAGTCCTATGTTAGACGTTCTAGATCCCCTCCCTTCCCTGACCTCTTTCCCTCTTCTTCTATCTATTTCCTAATCTATTACCTTTATGTGACTATCCCTTTGGTACTAGATCCTCTTGTTTTTTTTTTTTTTAACCAAGCGATCTTTACAGGATTACGGTCGATGATACTGACACTTTAATGTCTTGTTAGACTCCTCTATTTATAGCAAGTGTTGTAGGGGGAATTTCATAGTGGGTTTTTCGCATCCCGCTGCACTCCACTCGCCCGCACTAGTGAGAGTGGTGCGGGGGGGGATGGCGAGGGACGGGGGTCGGGGACCTTTCCCTTAGCACAGCAGGATCCCATACGGGGTGCTGATGGTCTGGTCTCTGCGTTGCCCTCGAATCCGAGCCACAGTTTACTTAGAATGACCTTCTTAGGTCATGAGGGTAGTTAATTTTACTACTTTATTTAGCCTACCAGACAGTCACTACTTCTTCTGTTTTTTCCTCAAAGAATTATTTTATTTAATTGTATTAAACGTTACAAGATTTATTAGCATTCGGCTATGTGATGCTCCTAGGTGCCATATCTATTTTTGAAAAGTATATATGATGACTAAAATTACCCCTCTGCTTATGGTGATAGATATTCACCCTTGGTGAGAGCAATTGTCACTCCAAATCAATCATATACCATGAGTGAAAAAGAAGAGCACAGAACCTCACTGAAATGATAATGGTTGAAATTGCAAAAGAAACGATGATACAAAGTCCATTTACCAAAAAAACGCATTAGCATAAAAAAGTCTCTAAAATCATTGTAATTCCTGTGCGTTGTTATACTCCTGAAGTGTCCACACAAAGATCTTCACATACAGGTCTCCCTTAGGAGTTCTACTCACCAGATGCCTATGGTGTAATCAGCCTTGAGAACTCCTGTGATCCTGCTGGGCTCCTTCAAATGGTATGCCTAGGATGTATCCTGGAAGACTCTAAATATCTTTCCTCCTATTACCAGCATCTCTCGGTGGAGTGGATGGGTAATCAATGGCAGAGTATGATCATGGAAAATAAGCATAGGAAAGAAACATAGTGTGATACTGCTTTTTATTCAAACCAAGCCCCTCACAAAATGTTATGCTTACAATGTAATAGAAAAATACAGGCACATCAGATGTTAGGACTATTAGCTCACGTAGCTATGTTGCTTGTCAGCTCAGCTCCAGCTGACAAGTTGCTCGTTCTATACAACTGCTGTCTGTATGGGTGTAGACTCGTCGTGTAGCCACGCCCTGACGCGTTTCGGGATTGGTTCCCGTCTTCAGAGGGCGTAGCTACACAACGCTGGCTCCGAATTTAAATAGGCAGAGCTGGTGTATCCATCCACGCTCCAGCCTATAGTACATCAGCTATGTGTGCGGATGGTACCCGCCCACTCAGTCCTGGAGTTCCCTCTCAGGTCCTGTTTTTGGCTGATGGTATCTCCCTATGCAAAACTATGGGCGCGGAGTGCATTGTAATGCCCGCGCTTCCATAATATGCCGGATGTTTAAAGCTTAGTGACACCTCCCTCCGAACGGATGACACGGCATCTGTGTCACCCTGCTCGAGGTGGCGTCAAAAGATGGGGCAAATGAACGAAAACTCTGTTTAACCAGAGAAGTACTCCCCATCTCAGTGTGATAACCTGATCCCTGATGTTTTATCCTGCCCCCTGTTAACTGCAGATGCAGGACAAGATTTGGGTAAATAAAGGTGTTATATCTTTAAACACCTGAATCAACATGCTGTGTGTGCGCCTCATCACTATACACAATGTGAGCACGAATTTAAAAATAATGACAATGCTAAAATGGCAGCAAGTGCTGTGCATGATAAACAGTAAAAAACACAACATATTATATGTGCAAATACAATGTATAAGTCAACGTAAATCCATTGATATGCTCTGGCACTACGAGCTCAAACATGGAAATACACGTGTTAATTCATGATATCAAACAAATACAATAAAAATACCATAGCTCAGATTGATGTTTTTATGATTTTTATGATTTTTCATGATTTTAGTGTATCGACACACAGTAATATATAAATTTTCCCTCATGCTGATAAATTTTCCCTCATGATAAATTTTCCCTCATGCTGGTCATTTTTATTAAGTATTCACATTTTACAGTTTAACATATGTTTTAACATCTATGTTTTATTGTTAGTCTCTTTCATGAGTAGTCATACACATAGTGTACATACTGTCTTCGATACAGTCAGTAATCACTATATATTTTATACAGAGGTCGTTTTATTTTTATTTTTATTTTCATTATATTAAGACTCTGTATATTTGAATCGTTCATCTCAACGCATATAGAATATATATAGCTAACGAAGAGATAGTTGCATTTTTTATGATATATTTTTTAATGGTATTTTTATTGTATTTGTTTGATATTATGAATTAACACGTGTATTTCCATGTTTGAGCTCGTAGTGCCAGAGCATATCAATGGATTTACGTTGACTTATACATTGTATTTGCACATATAATATGTTGTGTTTTTTACTGTTTATCATGCACAGCACTTGCTGCCATTTTAGCATTGTCATTATTTTTAAATTCGTGCTCACATTGTGTATAGTGATGAGGCGCACACACAGCATGTTGATTCAGGTGTTTAAAGATATAACACCTTTATTTACCCAAATCTTGTCCTGCATCTGCAGTTAACAGGGGGCAGGATAAAACATCAGGGATCAGGTTATCACACTGAGATGGGGAGTACTTCTCTGGTTAAACAGAGTTTTCGTTCATTTGCCCCATCTGTTGACGCCACCTCGAGCAGGGTGACACAGATGCCGTGTCATCCGTTCGGAGGGAGGTATCACTAAGCTTTAAACATCCGGCATATTATGGAAGCGCGGGCATTACAATGCACTCCGCGCCCATAGTTTTGCATAGGGAGATACCATCAGCCAAAAACAGGACCTGAGAGGGAACTCCAGGACTGAGTGGGCGGGTACCATCCGCACACATAGCTGATGTACTATAGGCTGGAGCGTGGATGGATACACCAGCTCTGCCTATTTAAATTCGGAGCCAGCGTTGTGTAGCTACGCCCTCTGAAGACGGGAACCAATCCCGAAACGCGTTAGGGCGTGGCTACACGACGAGTCTACACCCATACAGACAGCAGTTGTATAGAACGAGCAACTTGTCAGCTGGAGCTGAGCTGACAAGCAACATAGCTACGTGAGCTAATAGTCCTAACATCTGATGTGCCTGTATTTTTCTATTACATTGTAAGCATAACATTTTGTGAGGGGCTTGGTTTGAATAAAAAGCAGTATCACACTATGTTTCTTTCCTATGCTTATTTTCCATGATCATACTCTGCCCTTGATTACCCATCCACTCCACCGAGAGATGCTGGTAATAGGAGGAAAGATATTTAGAGTCTTCCAGGATACATCCTAGGCATACCATTTGAAGGAGCCCAGCAGGATCACAGGAGTTCTCAAGGCTGATTACACCATAGGCATCTGGTGAGTAGAACTCCTAAGGGAGACCTGTATGTGAAGATCTTTGTGTGGACACTTCAGGAGTATAACAACGCACAGGAATTACAATGATTTTAGAGACTTTTTTATGCTAATGCGTTTTTTTGGTAAATGGACTTTGTATCATCGTTTCTTTTGCAATTTCAACCATTATCATTTCAGTGAGGTTTTGTGCTCTTCTTTTTCACTCATGGTATATGATTGATTTGGAGTGACAATTGCTCTCACCAAGGGTGAATATCTATCACCATAAGCAGAGGGGTAATTTTAGATTTTTTCTTTTACCTAAGCGCTGTTAGTGTTTCCATATAGAGACACCTTTCCTAATTTCTAGCATTTCTTTTATAATAGCTGCTATTCTGCCAAAAACTACCACTTCACATATCTCAGTAGATATCACACTATATCCATAGAGCGCTTGGATCAGTACTATCTTCGGATAAATTCTGATATTTTTTTTATATATGATGACTGTATTCCTATATGAAATATTTAATAAAAACTTATTGAAAGGAAATTAGCACTAATCAGAGTTGCCAGGGGCTCCATTGTCAAATCTGGCTCATTCTCCTGTGAAGAGCAAAGGAGGTAGACAGAACATTATTGGCAAATATCCTCAAGAGAGGTGATATTTCTGGTGCCAATATGTTCATGTTCAAATGATAGATGGGTGAATAAGCAGTGTAGGTTAATACCAGTGCCTTCACCTGGGATGAACCTTGACTGATCTTTATGAACCAGGGTAGTGATAACCACATAGAGTCTTTCAGACAGGACCTTAGCTTGTGGGACACAGACTTTAAAGTACCACATACAGTACATTGGTTAGTAGGTACCACCAGCAGATGCCAGTTTTCACACTGCCTCAATCTCTTGTTGAAAACCCCAGTGTGACCATATGTAGGTCTGACAATACAGTGCGGAGAGAATGAGAAAGTACTTCTACTACAAATAATTACTGGGCCAGCAACTCCTGAAATCTCAGATTGGAATTAATACTTAAGTGATTCAAGTTTTGCACTGTGCTAAGACCAGGTAGACTTTACGTAAATATTTTTCACTTTTAAAACTTTTATATTGGGGGGCGGGACTTGCATGCATTGCAGATGGCCGCTTGATACAAGAGCTCAAGAGCAGCAAGGGGGATAACAGCTTCCGAGACCGAAGTATAATGGCTATTTCAGCCTCAATCCATGAGTTACACACTGCCCTTCCACTTGAGAATGACGAGGAAATGAAAAGAAATGAAAAGAAGAGTGATGCCCGTAAAAATTAACATAGTTCTTTCTCGAGCCCTCACATGGTAACGGTAAAGATGGTGCCCTCTCCTTGGCCCCTGTCACCACTAGCAGAGACTACACTGACCTCCCGCATAAGCTGATGCCCACTAAGATGACCCCTGGGGCTACATCACCCCATCTGACCTCTACTTCAGCAGGCCCTCCTTGTACCGGTCCTGCTAAAGCACAAAAGAAACTGGACTGCTACCCGCACACTGGCCTGGTGAGTCAGGCAGAAACCTCCTCCATCCCACATAATATTCTGAGCACCTCCATTGCCTCTTTCCCTAACGGCAACCAGCCTGTCATGGACACTCTGCTCAAAGATATGCTTGTGTCTGATCAGAAATCCCTGCATGCTGACTTCACCACTCCCACCCAAAAATTATCTGCAGAGATGTCTTCCATAGGGAGCAAGTAAACTCTTTTGAAAATGCTGTTAGTGATATAACTACAGTACCTGTCTGCAAGAATGTGTTTCCAGCACGACGGCATTGCGCTGATTCTCGGCGACGGGGTGCCGACATCTCGCACTCACTGGAATAGGAAAGGCACATTCCAGCAAGTGCGACATAGAAGCGACGGGGATCCGACTTGGATTCCCGTCGATTCTAGCCATGGCATTTGGTATGAATCATGAGGGGGAACTCCACACCAAATTTTTTATATAAAACCGGCATGGGTTCCCCTTCAGGAGCATACCAGGCCCTTAGGTCTGGTATGGATTGTAAGGAGAACCCCCCTACGCCGATAAAATGGCGTGGGGTTTCCCCCACAATCCATACCAGACCCGTATCCGAGCACGCGCCCGGCCGGTCAGGAAAGGAGTGGGGACGAGCGAGAGCCCCCCTCCCTCCTGAGCCGTAATAGGCCGCATGCCCTCAACATGAGGGTGGTGGGTGCTCTGGGGGCAGGGGGCACCCTGCGGCCCCCCACCCCAAAGCACCCTGTTCCCATGTTGATAAGGACAGGTCCTCTTCCTGACAACCCTGGCCGTTGGTTGTCGGGGTCTGCGGGCGGGGGGCTTATCGGAATCGGGGAGCCCCCTTTAATATGATACCGACCCCCCACCCTAGGTGAATGAGTATGGGGTACATCGTACCCCTACCCATTCACCTGGAGGAAAAAAACACACAACACAGGTTTTTAAAATAATTTATTAGTCAGCTCCGGGGGTCTTCTCCGCTCTCTGGGGGGGGTCTTCTTCTGACTTCGGGGGTCTTCTTTCGTCTTCTCCGCTGTCGTCTTGGCACTCCCTGGTTCTTCTCCCGCTCGCTCTCCGGTGCCTTCTTCAGGGCTGGCCGCCGCTATCTTCTTTGAAGCTCTTTTACTAGCGGCGGCCAGCCCGGTCTTCTTTGCCGCCTTCTTCTTTTCTTCTGATGTTGACTCGACGCTCCCTCCTGCTGTAATGCCGGGTGTGCGGTGCGCAGCGATTTATATAGGCCTCTTATGATGTCACAGTCCCAACATGCTCTGTGGGTCCCGGAGCATGCTGGGACTGTGACCTCATAAGAGGCCTATATAAATCGTTGCGCACCGCACACCCGGCATTACAACAGGAGGAAGCGTCGAGTCAACATCAGAAGAAAAGAAGAAGGCAGAAGGTGGCAAAGAAGACTGGGATGGCTGCCGCTAGTAAAAGAGCTTCAAAGAAGATAGCGGTGGCCAGCCCCAAAGAAGGCACCGGAGAGTGAGCGGGAGAAGAACCGGGGAGCGCCAAGACGACAGCCGAGAGACGAAAGAAGACCCCCAAAGTCAGAAGACCCTCCGGAGAGCGGAGAAGACCCCCGGAGCTGACTAATAAATTATTATAAAAACCTGTGTTGTGTGTTTATTTTATTGACACTTTTCCTCCAGGTGAAGGGCAAGGGTACAATGTACCCCATACTCATTCACCTAGGGTAGGGGCCGGTATCTGGGGGTTCCCTTATTAAACGGGGCTCCTAGATTCCGATAAGCCCCCCACCTGCAGACTCCGACAACCAACGGCCAGGGTTGTCGGGAAGAGGCCCTTTCCTTATCAACATGGGGACAGGGTGCTTTGGGGTGGGGGGCTGCAGGGTGCCCCCTGCCCCAGAGCACCCACCCCCCCCATGTTGAGGGCATGTGGTCTGGTATGGCTCAGGAGGGGGCACTCGCTCATCCCCACTCCTTTCCTGACCGGCCGGGCGGCATGCTCGGATACGGGTCTGGTATGAATTGTGGGGGAACCCCCACACGTTTTTTTCGGCATAGGGGGGTTTTCCTTACAATCCATACCAGACCTAAGGGCCTGGTATGCTCCTGGAGGGGAACCCATGCTGTTTTTTATTTAAAATTTGGTGTGGAGTTCCCCCTCATGATACATACCAAACGCCGTGGCTAGAATTGGCGGGAATCCAAGTCGGATCCCCGTCACTTCTATGATTGCTTTTTCCCATCGCGGCGAGCTGGCTCATCGCTAGCTCCCATGACGGGGCTTGTAGGTGGCCAATATGGTCGAGAAAAGGAGCGAGATTGACACAATATCGCGGTCACCTACTGTACTATGGTTAATGACCTAGTAGAAGCCAATGAAGATGGTATTGAGGAAAGGCATTGACCGAGGGCAAAAATCACAGATCTGCAAACCTCCAGATGCAATAACTTAAAACTAAGAGGAAATCCTGAAACAGTGCAACCTTCAGAGCTAAATCAGTATGCTACTGATCTGTTTCGTGCCCTCCTCCTTGACACCCAGAAAACATGTTTAATGCACAGGATATTTCCAAACAGAAGAAAAAGGGCATCTTGCCATCTACCGAGCCTTAATGTGTCCGTAGTCTGACCAGTCCTTGGTTTTTGTAGTAAGTGTCCTTTACTATGGCAAATCCTTGTATCCAACATCAGGGATTAGCAGCCATGCTCCAATATGCCTCCTCACATGGAGACCCACACTCTCTCACTGAGAACTAGGACCAACTGTCTTAATCAAGACCTGAAAAGAAAACATTAAACTGCGATCCATGGACTTGGGAGTCTGTCCCACCCAGAGCTCTTTTAGACTCCCAATAAAAACCAGCCCCGGAGCGAACTTTACCAACACATGGTAAAGAACTATCCTTCTTTACCCTGAAGTCTTAGCTGGTATTATCTTAGATTATAAATCCAAAGGTCCGTGGAGGAACATATATCCCATCAATTACTTTTCCTGTCATTTTAGTTTGTTTCACAGGCACCCTGCTACATTATATATATATATATATATATATATATATATATATATATATATATATACACACACAGGGCCATATTCTCGTACATTTCTGGCGGGCGGCGCGTAAGCCATTTACACTCCGACGCCCCAACCTACAGGAGCAAGTGCTGTATTCCCCAAACACTTGCTCCGTAGTTTGGGGCGGCGGAGTGTATTTGGCCCAGCGTATCCCCACGTATCTCCAAGGGGGCGGCTTCTATTTCAATTAAGCGCGTCCCCGATTCTAACGAACTGCGCATGCGCCGGGCTTAAAATAGCCCAGTGCGCATGCTCCAGTTCTCGGCGTAAAACGTCAATGACGCCGATGTGTGCGTCATTGACGTAAAGTCGTATTTAAGAATGACTTACCTGACGGGAAAACACGACGCGGACCCGACGCCATACTTAACATGGCCTACGTGGGACTGGCGTAAGGTTACCCCTCATATAGCAGGGGTAACCTTACGCCTACGCAAACGACGTTAGCGACGGTTACGCAACGCGAATTCATTCGGGAATCGGCGTATCAGGCTCATTTGCATAAACAAATGAGACCTGAATGTAAACGCCACCCAGCGGCCGGCAGAGTAATTACATTTAAGATCCGACAGTGTAAGTGACTTACACATGTCGGATCTTCAGTGTATCTATACGAAAATGATTCTAAGAATTACTCGCATAGATATACTGGCCAAAAAAGAGAGATACGATGGAGTATCCTGAGATACTCCATCGTAACTTTACTCAGAATATGGCCCACAGAGTATATACACACGTGCATCTGGATGGACAAGTGTCTTGATACTTAGATTAGTCTTTTCCTAAAATGTTTATAAAATATCAAGTTGTGTCTATAAAATCGAATATACCTCCTTCTGCATAGCTGAGGGGGATACAAGTTCGGCAACTCATGGTTTGATGGTTTGATGACCGCAGCTTTTTTGCTTCATGTGAGATGGTTTGATGGTTTGATGACCGCAGCTTTTTTGCTTCATGTGAGTGCATCATCTCAAGATTTACCTTTCTTTTGAGGTTCCCTCATAGTGTCACTCTTTATGCACTCTCCATTACTTTTTCTTTTTCCATGACACATATTGGCTGCTGAGAGCTGTCCCAGGAATTAGGAGAATGTGTCTATCAGCCTCCATATCCAGCTTTGATCTGTGACTTTGCTTAGCTTTTTGGACGAACAGCCAGGAGGTGAGCTGCTATTGCACTTAGAGGTGCTATCACTGAAGATTCTATCTGGCACGCTGCATCTTGGGTGGAGGTGTTTCATCTAGACACTGCTCTATGGAGCATTACTGGACTACTATACCTGGTTCCTATGGATGGGATTTTTGCTACATATATATATATATATATATATATATATATATATATCTATATATATATATATACAGTCCTGATCAAAAGTTTAAGACCACCTGAAAAATGGCAAAATAATCTTATTTTACATTGTTGGATCTTAACAAGGTTCCAAGTAGAGCTTCAACATGCAACAAGAGGAAATTAAGAGATGAGAGTGAGACAAAACATTTTTTGAGCATTCAATTAATTGAAAATAACGAATAAACTGAAACAGGCTGTTTTTCAGCTGATCAAAAGTTTAGGACCACACCTCCAAAAAAAACTAAACCTCCCCAAAACAGAAATCCAACTTCCAAACAATTAGTAATGTAATGAGTAGCTCCGCCGTTATTGTTGATCACTTCAAAAATTTGTTTCGGCATGCTTGATGCAAGCGTTTCCATGAGGTGAGTGGGAACATTTCTCCAAGTGGTGAAGACAGCCGCACGAAGGCCATCTACTGTCTGGAACTGTTGTCCATTTTTGTAAACTTCCCTTGCAATCCATCCCTAAAGGTTCTCAATTGGATTTAGATCAGGGGAACACGCAGGATGGGCCAAAATAGTGATGTTATTCTCCTGGAAGAAGTCCCTTGCCCTGCGGGCATTGTGTACTATAGCGTTTTCCTGTTGAAAAACCCAGTCGTTACCACACAGACGAGGGCCCTTAGTCATGGGGAATGCTCTCTGCAACATCTGGACATAGCCAGCGGCCGTTTGACGCCCTGCACTTCCTGAAGCTCCATTGTTCCACTGAAGGAAAAAGCACCCCAGACCATTATGGCACCCCCTCCACTGTGGTGCGTAGAAAACATCTCAGGTGGGATCTGCGTGTCATGCCAGTAACGTTGGAAACCATCAGGACCATTAAGGTTGATTTTTTTCTCATCAGAGAATAAAACTTTCTTCCACCTTTGAATGTCCCATTTTTGGTGCTCTCTTGCAAAGTCCAAACGAGCAGTTCTGTGGCATTCAAGGAGACAAGGTTTTTGAAGACGTTTTTTGTTTTTGAAGCCCTTCAGTTTTAGATGCCGTCTGATGGTTATGGGGCTGCAGTCAGCACCAGTAAGGACCTTAATTTTGGCCGAGGATCGTCCAGTGTCTTAAAGGGAGACCCTGCTTATGCAGTTCAGCAACCCGACCACGTTCAAAAAGGGAGAGTTTTTTTGCCTTTGCCATCACAACGTGTGACTACCTGACAGAAAATGACAATGAATCCACAATTTGCACAGATTTGGCCTTTTAAAGGCATGTGGTCCTAAACTTTTGATCAGCTGAAAAACAGCCTGTTTCAGTTTATTCGTTATTTTCAATTAATTGAATGCTCAAAAAATGTTTTGTCTCACTCTCATTTCTTTTTGTTGCATGTTGAAGCTCTACTTGGAACCTTGTTAAGATCCAACAATGTAAAATATGATTTTTTGCCATTTTTCAAGTGTTCTTAAACTTTTAATCAGGACTGTATTATATTTTTATAGTATATATTTTTTCTGCACTATTTTCACACAATTTGGGTTTTACGCAAATATCAGGATTTATATTATGAGTCTTTATTGTTAACCCTTATATATATTATAGGTGTTTGTTTACCGCACTTATATACTTATATACACCGATTTGTATTATTTATTGCAGTACCATCAGGACATTTTCTTTTTCACACTGTTTAGTCCACTCACGGTCCCTCCCCCTTGAGTAAGCATCACATGATGTGAAACATGTCAGCCACCTTTTTCCTGTTGTTCACTTCATTTTGACTGCATCGTTTTGGTTGTTTTTTGAATTTCATTTGTACAATAAAGGAGTGCGGCAGTCCAGGACCTTCCAGTGTTTTAGTCTCCTAGAGCATTGTATTAGAAAAGCAAATCCAATTTTTTGAAAAAAAAACTCACCTTCCCTAAAGTAAACAGTGCTGAAATGAAAGCCTCAGACTAAGGGCCATCAATTCCTCCTGGGAGGCGAGTGGGAGTCAACAGTTCCATATACAAGATGATATACAGTTTCTATTATAGTCATTAATTTTTTATTAGTTTACATTCCAAGTAAAAGTCACAAAAGGTTATCATTTAGCTTTAAATGTGTAGCATCCATTATTCTGTGATGGTAACTTTCCAATAAAACAGAGGTTACAAATGCAAACTTTCCACAATATTTATTGAGCAATAACTTTACAATGTAAGTAAGAGGGATTGTGTGCCAATATATAAAGAAGGATTTCAAGTAAAATTTATTGGCAGATGGATAAAGGAGAATTAAAGCTCCTGACATGTCAACGCAGTTATTGATTGGTTAATTATTAACAGATTTTCCTGATGTCATCAAGATCTTTAAGTCAGCAGCTTCTAGCAAACAGCATGCACACTGCCTTTTAAAAGCTATTTAAGATGATAAGCGGATGTGATATATAAAATGAATTTCCCTTGTGTAACTGAAGAATAAGCAGGAAATTGTAAACAAGGGGCAGTTAATGTATTATATTGTACTGACCAAAAGTTAAAAAAGGTCAAATAGTTCACTTCAAGCAATTTGATTTTGGCTTAGCCATAATAACTTTCATTGGACTAAGAAAACATAAAATGTATATTTGATATTTCTAAAGTAAATGGTTTGAATAGTTTCTGTAGTGGTAAGGAAGCATTTTTTATTTATTTTTTGTTATGCCAGAGCCCCCATGTGGAAGTGTGGAGTGTGTGTATATACAGTACAGTATATGTATATATTTATTTGTATATGTAAAAGCAACATGACAGGGTAGTGCAATGGTAAATATCAGTGGCGGTTGACATTGTAGTTAAGAGAACCTCCTAGTTTACACTAAATGGGTGATACTGAACAGTTAAGAACTGATATACTGAGAGAGAAATACATTTAATCTCCCTGGAATCCTTTGATGTAAATCTTTGTGCAAAATCTCCACTGCCCTGACAGTCAAATTGCTGTAGGCTTATAGAATTTTTTGAAGATGACTACTTTAACTCAGAGTGGACGCCTTTCTCCTTTCCCAGAGGTTGCCTTGTACAGAGAAACGCAGCGTCGGGTGGAGCTAAGGACTCTGACGTCACCATACTCCAGCTGGTTGGCGTGAGCCGCGGTTGGTATCCTTTTTTGTATTCATTTTTATCTTGGATGTCAGCAACCCAGTATTTTAATAAAGGGTGTTTTTGTGATTTACTGCACCATGAAGTCTCCCCTTTTTTATTGCTTCCAATATTGCATAAATCTGCCCTGTGAACGGCTTTACCTATCACAAGCCCTGGAGGAAAGAGTGTGTAATTTTTGGAGAAATACCCAGCTGATCCTGAGATCGTTTGTATCCCTTGGAGAGGTAAATGATCGCTAAGAGTGCACGATTCCTGCTGTGGATTAACCCTTATATGTTGAGCCTATCTGATCTCTGTGATAGAGATCTACACCTAAAGCTACGTAGTGTGTACTGCCTGTGTCCTCTGCAGTTTGCACCTAAAGCTATGTGGTGTGTACTGCCCATGTCCTCTCCAGATTACACCTAAAGCTACATAGTGTGTACTGCCTTTGTCCTCTGCAGTTTGCACCTAAAGCTACGTGGTGTGTACTGCCCGTGTCCTCTGCAGATTGCACCTAAAGCTACGTAGTGTGTACTGCCTTTGTCCTTTGCAGTTTGCACCTAAAGCTACGTGGTGTGTACTGCCCATGTTCTCTACAGTTTGCACCTAAAGCTACTTGGTGTGTACTACTTGTGTCCTCTACTACCCGAATCATGTCATCCTCAGTGACCCAGAGGACTCCGCACCGAATGCCTCAGCAAACCTATGTTTTATGGTCTCCCTGATCCTGCAAAGCCTGCGGAAGGATCCTTTTATTCGTGCTATCAAGGAGAGGGATCATTACTGGCTGGCAACTCTCCTTGATCCGCGTTACAAGGTTGCGGACCTTATCTTGCCAATGCAGAGGGAGCAGAAGATGAAAGTCCCTACAGAAAGGTCTGTGCAACGCATTCCCAGAGACTGGGGGGTTACAAAATCCTGGTCCTGGACAACGTGTTGCACCATGAAGTCTCCCCTTTTTTCTCGCTTCCAATATTGCATAAATCTGCCCTGTGAACGGCTTTACCTATCACAAGCCCTGGAGGAAAGAGTGTGTAATTTTTGGAGAAATACCCAGCTGATCCTGAGATCGTTTGTATCGCTTGGAGAGGTAAATGATCGCTAAGAGTGCACGATTCCTGCTGTGGATTAACCCTTATATGTTGAGCCTATCTGATCTCCGTGATAGAGATCTACACCTAAAGCTACGAAGTGTGTACTGCATGTGTGCTCTGCACATTGGCACCTAAAGCTATGTGGTGTGTACTGCCCATGTCCTCTGCAGATTGCACCTAAAGCTACGTAGTGTGTACTGCCATTGTCCTCTGCAGTTTGCACCTAAAGCTACGTGGTGTGTACTGCCCGTGTCCTCTGCAGATTGCACCTAAAGCTACGTAGTGTGTACTGCCTTTGTCCTCTGCAGTTTGCACCTAAAGCTACGTGGTGTGCACTGCCCATGTCCTCTACAGTTTGCACCTAAAGCTACTTGGTGTGTACTACCCGTGTCCTCTACTACCCGGATCATGTCATCCTCAGTGACCCAGAGGACTCCGCACCGAATGCCTCAGCTAACCTATGTCTTATGGCCTCCCTGATCCTGCAAAGCCTGCGGAAGGATCCTCGTATTCGTGCTATCAAGGAGAGGGATCATTACTGGCTGGCAACTCTCCTTGATCCGCATTACAAGGTTGCGGACCTTATCTTGCCAATGCAGAGGGAGCAGAAGATGAAACATCTTCAGGAGGCCCTACAGAAAGGTCTGTGCAATGCATTCCCAGAGACTGGGGGGTTACAAAATCTTGGTCCTGGACAACGTGTTGCTGAGGCTTCGGTCAGTCACAGAAGGAGCGGTGGAGAAGGTGGCCGTCTGACCGATGCGTTCAGACAATTTTTTAGTCCGCAGCCCTAAGGTATGACCGGTTCCAGCAACCATAGCCAGCGTCTGTTTTACATGGTGCGGGAATACCTAGGGGCAAGATCAGACTAGGACACCTTTCCCACGAAAATCCTCTGGCTTACAGGGTCTTAAGGATGGATCACTGGCCAGAGCTTGCACAGTATTCAATTGAGCTACTGGCTTGTCCTGCATCCAGCGTTCTTTCAGAACGCACATTCAGTGCTGCTGGAGGCTTTGTAACCGATCACAGGGTGCGCCTCTCCACCGACTCGGTCGATCGACTGACCTTCATAAATATGAATCAGGCTTGGATCACCACCAGCTACCAAGCACCTCATGCTGATGTAACTGAATATTTTTTTTTTAAATGTCAGATCCCTTGGAGACTGCCTATGCTGATGCTGAGTGACTATCCTTTTATGTTGAGTGACTATCCTTTTCCTCCTCAATGATCATGCTGATAGCTTGTAAGAACATTTTTGGTTCTGGGCACCGCCACCAGTGGCTAAGGCCCAATTTTTCTGCCCCTGTTTAACAGGGGCGTGTAATTACAATTTTTGATGCAATACTTTGCAGCAGGCTGATTCCTGCACTCCAACTAGAGTATCTGTGAGGGCTTGCAGTGTTGTGGCACCAGCACCAGTGCCTAAGGCCCAATTTTTCTGCCCCTGTTTAACAGGGGCGTGTAATTATAATTTTTGATGCAATACTTTGCAGCGGGCTCATTCCTGCGCTCCAGCTAGAGTATCTGTGAGGGGTTGCAGTGTTGTGGCACCAGCACCAGCACCACCACCAACACAGGCCCAATTTTTCAACATTTTTGGTTCTGGGCACCGCCACCAGTGGCTAAGGACCAATTTTTCTGCCCCTGTTTAACAGGGGCATGTAATTTAAATTCTTGATCTAATATTTCACAGCAGGGCCCATTCCTGTGCCCACCAAGAGTAACCATGAGGGCTTACAGAGTTGTGGCACCAGCACCACCCCCAACAAAGGCCCAATTGTTCTGCCCTGTTCAACAGGGGCATGTAATAACAATTCTTGATCTAATATTTTAAAGTCATTAGATTTTTATTGGAAAATTTTTTCAAGTGGCATATTACAAGGCTCGAGGCCCATAGCTGATGCAACAGCAACAAGCAGTAAATATATTTATCATTCTTTTATTAATTCTTCAGATGAGAATCTAATTGTGGAAGCCTTGAGGAAGTAAGCGAGTTTCGAGCATCACTTTGCCACAAACAGTGTATAACATAAGAAATAAAAAGAACAAGAAAATAAAACAAATAAAGAAGAAGATAGCTATTACTCATCCATCAAAGTCATCTCTAAGCGGGTTTTCAGGTAGTACTGTAAAGCTTGTACCAGTCGAACCATAATTGCCAGGTAGGGCGTGTAGTCAGTAGGGAGTTTTGTGACGAGGCTAACAATGCTTCATAAGTGACGTGAGAGTGCGTGGTAGTAATTACCTCTTGTATTGGTGGGGGATGTGCTCGTTTCCAATGGCGTGCAATTACTAGTCGTGCACTTAAAAGAATATGTACGGCTATAATTCTTTTGGAAGGGGGGAGCATCTCCGCTCCCAGTGAGAGCAGTGCGAGGCCCGGCTCTATTGCTATATTCAGTCCTGTAACGACTGATATCAGATTAAACACTTCGGACCAATAATTGCACAGTATAGGACAGGACCAAAGGATATGGTACAGATTCCCCTGTTCTCCACACTCCCTCCAACAGCAGGCCGAGGTCTGTGGTGCGAATTTAGCAATCTTAGCCGGAGTCATATACCATCGTAGTAGAATTTTGTGAGTAAGTTCCCACAGGTTTACACACTTGGTTGTCGAGTATGTCACATTGATAGCCTTACGCCACTGGTCAGAGGTAAACTCCCTCCCCAGTTCCTTTTCCCAGAGTGACAGTGTGGGGTTTTTGTTGAATACGTTTTTATTGTTAAGTATTAGGTAGAACAGTGAAATACCCCTAGTCTTTGTCGTAGGGCTGGTGTAATACAAAGTCACCTGCCATGGTAGTGAAATGTCCCTGATCTGGCTACATTGCATTAAATGCCTAACCTGCAGATATATAAATGCTTCCTGGTCGGAAATGTCAAACTCAATTTGGAGGGCTCGGAAGGTTTTCAGGGCTGGACCCACCATTAAGTCTCCCACCTCTTTTATGCCCTTCTCCATCCACCCGCCTAGGTTAGTGTTTTCAATTATACTAGACAAGCATTGTATTGGTATGGGGATCTTAGAACAGGTATGATTATCCTGGAGGCTCATTGAGGTGAGAATCTCCCACCCCCCCAGTGATGCTAGGATCGTAGGAGAGAGGTCCCCCCTATGACCCCTAAAAGCATGGGATAACAGAAGGAAGTGAAACAGATTGTGGCCTGGTACCTGGCTCTCCTCCAATTCCACCCACCGTTGTCTACAGGAAGATGGGAACCAGGCTTTAAGTTGGGACAGCAGGGTGGCCGTGTAGTAATCTTTTAGTACCACTACTCCCGCGCCTCCCATACGCCTGGTCTTGAGTAATTTGGAGAATGCACAGCGTGCCCTCCTTCCCTTCCATAAATATCTATTTAACATCGATTGTGCAGTCGCAAAGAAAGAGTTTGGCACTGGTATAGGGAGGACCCTAAATAGATATATCATCTGTGGCAAGAGCACCATTTTGAAGGCCGCTAACCTGCCCGACCAGGATAATTCCGTTTTTGCCAAATCACGAAGTTTGGCCTCTAGCTTGGTAAGGAATGGGGAGTAGTTCGCCCCGACCAGGCCAGCAGTAGAGGATGTGAGGGTGATTCCAAGATAGTTGATCCCTGTGTCATCCCAGGCGTATGGGTAGGAGTTGGCCAGTTTTTTTCGCAGCGTGTCGTTTATATTCAAACCTAATATGTAAGATTTACTTTCGTTGACCTTGTAGAAGGACAGTTGGCCAAAGAGTTGCAGGGATTTGTGCACCGAAGCCAGGGACCGTTCCACGTCAGTTAGCATTAAAATCACGTCATCCGCAAATAGACTGATAGTATGCTTGGACTTAGGGGACCCAAATCCTGAGATTTGAGGATGGCTTCGAATGTGACACGCCAAGGGCTCCATCACCAGATTAAAAATTAAAGGTGATAGTGGGCACCCCTGGCGTGTGCCATTCGTGATAGGAAAAGGAGTAGATAACACGCCCGACGTAAATACTTGAGCCGTTGGGCAAGTATACAGCGCCATTATAGCCGAAAAAATCGAACCCTCAAAACCGAAAGCCGATAACACTTTAGCCAGATAGCCCCAGTGCACCCGATCGAACGCCTTCTCTGCATCCAAACCTAGGAGCAGAGAAGGCGTTCGTGTCCTATTGGCATGGTGTATTATATTAATCAGGCGTCTAGTGGCGTCCGAGGTCTGGCGTCCCTTCGTAAATCCGGTTTGATCCGCATGCACGAGGCCAGGGAGCACTGTGTTTAATCTAAGGGCAATCAATTTGGCATAGAACTTCAAGTCCAAATTCAGTAGCGAGATAGGTCTAAAGTTTTTCGGTTCTGACGGGTCCTTCCCCGGCTTGGGCAGCGTAATGATCAAAGCCTTTAGCATTTCTGCAGGGAAAGAAGCCGAGGCAACAGCACCATTAAATAGATCGACCAGATAAGGTGATAGGATTTGCTTAAACGATTTGTAGTACTCTCCTACAAACCCGTCAGGGCCCGGGGATTTATTAGAGGGTAGTGAGTCTATTGCTGTATGAATTTCTGAAATAGTAAACGGAGTATTCAATTCTTCTAGCTGTTTCGGGGTTAGCTGAGGTAGTGACAATTTAGACAGAAATTCCGTAATCGCAGCTGGATCAGGTTGGAAAGTACCAGGGTCTTTCTCTAAATTATAAAGGGAAGCATAGTAACTGCTGAAAGCGTCCGCAATATCTTTAGGATGGTATTTTTTAAGTTTAGTAGTTGGGTGGAGTATATAAGGGATTCTAGTTTTATACCTGTGCCCTCGGAGACGATGCGCCAGTAGCTTACCCGCCTTGTCTCCGCTGGCATAGAACTGAGATTTTAATCTTCTGGAGGATTTTTCGAAACCCTCCAGGAGACAAGCCCTGAGATCACATCTTAGCTTGGTCAATTTCCCTGATAGGAGATGGGTAGGGGCCAACTTGTTTTGCCTTTCAAGGGCTTCAATTTCCCTGGTCAGATCTAGGACCTTTTGTTGCCTCCGCTTCTTTACACCCGCCCCTATCTTGATAAACATGCCTCTCATATACGCCTTATGGGCGTTCCACACTGTAAAACCATCAGACACAGAATTCACATTAAGTTCAAAAAATTCCTTTAGATATGATTCCAGATCTGTCCTTGGTTTCGTCAATTGCAACAATGATGCATTAGCTCTCCATATTGGAGATGCCCCAACTGATAGAGCGTCAGACAGCGTTAGGGATATGGAAGCGTGGTCTGACCAGGTTATAGTATTTATACTTGTGTCGGTAGACCTATGTAGGGTACCAAAGTCCACTAGAAAAAGATCTATCCTGGAGTAGGATCCGTGTGAGGTCGAGAAAAAGGTGAAGTCCTTCTCCTCTGCGTGCTGGCAGCGCCACACATCATACATGTTATGCTGGAGAATAAATTGTTGAAGTGAGGGGCCTCTATTGGGGAGCCCTGAGGTCGTGTCCATTGATCTTTCAGGAGCGAGATTAAAGTCACCACAACAAATCAGAGCACCTTGTCTGACGTGCTCAATTTTTTTCATCAACTTATTCAGAAAACGTGTTTGGTGGGAATTCGGTGTGTACACATTCACTAACGTGTAAGTAACAGAGTTAATGTCGCAGACTAGAATCAAATACCTGCCGTTAGCATCTTTCACCTCTTTATGCAGCTGAAATGATACTGTATCTCTGATAGCTGTAAGAACTCCCCTCGTTTTGGAATCGGCACTGGCCGTAAAAATGTAAGGAAAGTTCTTATGAGAGCAATTGGGTTGCGCCGAGGCGCAAAAATGTGTCTCCTGTGCACATAAAACGTCACTTTTGTGTTGTAGTGCTTCCGCCCAAAGTGACCTACGTTTAGCAGGGTGGTTTAAACCCCTGGTATTGACAGATAAATATGTTACCCCCATAGTGCCGGAGCAGAGCCAGTGATATAGGAGGCTCCATCAGGGAGCATAGCATAGTCATCAGAGGTAGATTTAGTTCCTAGTGTAGGTGGGCTGTAGAAGATGTGGGGGGACAAAGCCAGCGCAGCTGGAGTACTCACGAAACCTGGCAGGGCATCATGGGTTGCGAGGGTCCCGTATACCGTCGATGTGGCGCTTCGGTCCTCAGCTGTTGGCAGGCACTGATTAGATGAGTGGAGCTTTGGCACAGAGGATCTCAAAGTGTCTTTAAGGTTCTTCAGGATGGCCTTCGATGGATAAAGAGAGTCATAGCAAAAAAAAAAGAAATAGAAAACTTCAAAAAAGAAAACAAACAGAGAATTCACCTGCCTAAATAGCAGGGCAATGCCAAGTAACCGTGCGAGGGTGGCGACCGTTTGGGTCTGCGCACGCCCCAAAAAATAAAAAACAGAAACAGTTCCGCATGATGCAGCGTATAGCTGCACAGGCATAATTGGGGGAAAGTTTGTGGTTTAGAGAGTAAGCCCCTCATCGGAAATTGAAGGGCAAAACAAGTGAACCTATGGATCAGACTTAGGCATGCGTTTTAGAGTTCTTAGCTGTAACTTTCTTCCAGTCTTGACTTACTGCCCGTGGATGTCCCCGGTTGCTGTCAGCAGTTTCCGTCTCTGGGAGGATTTGCCATTCCCTCAGCAATGCTAGACCATTGTCTAGTGAAGTCATCACATGGTTTTTGCCTTCCTTTGTAACAGTGATCTTTGTTGGAAATCCCCATTTATAAGGGATCTGGTGGTTCCGCAATGCTTTCGTTATGGTCACCAACCCTCTCCTTTTCGCCAAGGTGTATTGTGATAGGTCAGCATAAAATTGCAAATGCTGGTACTGAGATGGCACTTGATCCTTGTTGCGCATGGTTGTCATCAATTGATCTTTGACATGGAAAAAGTGCATTCTCAGAATAATGTCTCTGGGCACATTGTCAGGGAGGTAGGATGGTTTTGGGAGGCGGTGAATCCTGTCAATGGTAATGTCAATGGCAGTGAGTTCTGGGATTAGCGCCAAGAACAAGGTGGAGGCAAATTTCTTGAGCTCTCCTTGTGACACTGATTCAGGCACCCCTCTTATTTTTAGGTTGTTTCTCCTATTGCGGTCTTCTAAATCAGCGAGTTTTGCTTTGAGGCCCTCCATCTCGTCCTCCCCCTGCTCCTGAGCATCCACCAGATCATTAATTGTTGTGGCGTATTCGCCCATTTTGGTCTCTATATGCTCAACTCTCGTCTCCACCTCTTGTATGTCAGCACGGACGTTTTTCATGCAAGACATCATGTCTGCCTGGATAGTGCTGCGGAGCGAGAGGAGCATGTCCTTTAAAACTGTGTCCATAATGGGCTGGTTGGAGGTTGGGAATGTTTCTATCCTGTCAGGGAGTTCCCTCGTGTCATCACCCGAGTCTGCCCCCGTTTCTAGGTCTAGGCCCTGATGTGGTTCTTCCAGCCTGAACCTGAATTTGGCCGGGCTGGCCGACTGTGGGGTATCAGGGCATGAGTGGGTGCTCTCCGGGGACCCGCTGGGCCTGCTCTGCGTGTTGGAGGGATGAGGGACAGAGCGGAACGAGCATGCAGGGGTTGAGGACATGCGGGCGCCATCTTGCCTACCTCCCTGGTGACTGAACGGAAAGAATTCCGTCAGTTTGTGAGGCTTCCGATCCTCCTTCCTTTTCCTCGTCATTGCTGACAGGTCTCCTCCGGTGTTGGGATCGGTCCACGGGTGTCAGAACGAGCCCGGTCTGATGCTATGTGCCGCTGGGAGTTCCGATGGTGCGGAGCTTCTCTATCAAGCAGCCATCTCCGACCGCGGCTAGCCACGCCCCTTTGATCTAATATTTTACAGCAGGGTCCATTCCTGTGCACACCAAGAGTAACTGTGAGGGCTTACAGAGTTGTGGCACCAGCACCACCACCACCACCACCAACAAAGGTCCACTTTTTCTGCCCCTGTTCAGCAGGGGCATGTAATTACAATTCTTGAGCAAATATTTCACAGCAGGACCCATTCCTGTGCCCACCAAGAGTAACTGTGAGGGCTTACAGAGTTGTGGCACCAGCACCAAAGGCCCAATTTTTCTACCACTGTTCAACAATGGCATGTACTTACAATTCGCCCACCAAGAGTAACTGTGAGGGCTTACAGTGTTGTGGCAACACCAACACCTAGGGCATGGGCGTCCGCTGAAATTTTTTCAGGGGGGGGCGCGCTTAGGCAGGGGCGATACACAGTCGCATTTTACCCTTTCTTCGAAAGCGAGCGGGGGTTAAAAGCGCCCCCCCCCACTTTAAAATGTAAAAACACCCCACTGTGCCCCCTTCATCTTTCAATATCTCTTTGTCACTACTGTGTATCCCCTCTCCACAACTGCACCTCTGGATCCCTTTACATTACACAGCACCCTGCATCACTGGACCCCTTTACATTACACAGAACCCTGCACCACTGTCCCCTTTACATTACACAGCACCCTGCACCACTGGACCCCTTTAAATTACACAGCACCCTGCACCACTGTCCCCTTTACATTACACAGCACCCTGCACCACTGGACCCCTTTACATTACACAGCACCCTGCACCTCTGGACCCCTTTACATTACACAGCACCCTGCACCTCTGGACCCCTTTACATTACACAGCACCCCTTTCCCTTGACTGAAACACTACACTATATTGACAGTATATTTATTTCAGGTCTAAAAGAGGACTCTGTGTTGTGTTTGCTCTGCGTTTCCAGACTTGCTAAAAACAGAATCAGAAAATAGTCTAGTGTTACCTGTGGCAACAGATGTTGGAACAAACAAAGCACAGGCCTGATAAATTATATAAATGGCGCTCCTCTCCCTCTGTCCTTTGGCGCTCATATCGTATGTCACAGAGCTGGGTCTGTGTGCAAGGTCCCACCCCCTAGTTCAGCTCGTGTGATAGACGGAACACTAGAAGACTATCAGACGAGCCGAACTAGCGGGGCGGGACCTTGCACACAGACCCAGCTCCATGACATACGATACGAGCGCCGGAGGACAAAAGGAGGAGAGCGCTGCAGCAACCCCAGGGCCAGTTCGGCCCTGCTCCTGACTCTCCCTGGCGATTCCAGGGGGGGGCACACGACCCCCCTTGCCCTATGGAGTAGACACCCATGACCTAGGGCCCAAATTTATGCAGAGTATATACGGCAGGCCCCTACTTTCAAACATCCAATTTACAAATGACTCCTACTTGCAAACTGAAGGAGACAACAGGAAGTGAGAGGACATCTACTCCTAGGAAGGGAAATTCTCTTCTGTAAGAGGTGTCTCCTGTCCACTGATGCTTTATCACCAATCCTTGTTTCACAAAAAAAAACTAATTTTCAAAACATAATTTGTCATTGGGACATAAAGTAAATTGCAATCTTCTGAACAGATGCACACAGACAGCAAAAGAAAATTTTACAGGGGTAATAACCCTTCTCTATGTTTTCTGAAAAGCTTAAAATAGATTTTATGGCTGGAGCTACACTTTAAAAAAGTGCCAGTTCAAAATTACAAACAGATTCTACTTAACAACAAACCTCCAGTCCCTGTCTTGTTTGCACCGCTGGTATAATGCTGTTCAAAGTATATAGGGCCAAAGGGGCTTGTAAAGACCTGGGGGGTCATCCATATTGCAGGGACCAGAAATTACATTGATACATGTTCCCTGGGGCAAGACCCGTGTTCTCAAACATGTTTTCTGACAATAACTTGCATATTAGGCTTTAAAATGAGCACTTTTGAATTCGAACGTTCGAGTACCATTGACGGCAATGGGTTTCTAAATGTTCGTGCAAACGTTTGGTCCGTTCAAAGGTTCTGGTGCGAACCGAACGGGGGGGGGTGTTCGGCTCATCTCTATACAGTACATGACAAGGGGGATCCATCCATCATCTGTCCTGCAGGATCACTGAAAACTGGTTCTGTAGCTGGAAATGGTGAGGGGCCTGCACGAGTCCTGGGAAGCCACACTAACCAGCATGGAATGCACATCGATAGTGGCTTCACCGGAAGGAGATGAGGACCACAGAAACGTAAGGTAAGGCTATGCACTCTGAGCTTCTAGCTCCTTCTAAAGGTCTCCTTCTGGTGACATCACTACCGATATGCAGGCCTCGGATCCGGGTCCTCACCATCTTCAGCTACAGAACCCGTTTTCAGTGATCCTGTGGGGATTTGGTCTCCCCGCTCTCTGCCGCAACTTTGTTAATGCCATCTCATATATTCAAACATCTTTCCCTAGCACACTTATCTTCACCACTTTCCCCGTTGGGAGGTTATCCATGGTTTACTCTGGGGAAAATGTGGCATCTTTTTGGGCACTGGAGAGGGCACCAAGAGACCAGTTGCTTTCTTTTAAGGTACACATTTGAAATCGTTAGCTGACTTATGTAGTGAATGGGGATCATTGCTGGGGGACGGTTGAAAATATATATTTAACTTAAGAACTTTTTAAGACATTGCATGATGACTTAAGATGGCAAGACTCCCTGTCTAGATTTGAGATTATGTGCCTTGATAGAGAAGACTCCACCCATCTACTGTCCAGATTATATAAACTCCTACTAGAGAAAGTAACCACCATGACCCCCTACTATATTAGAGAATGGGAAAAGGAATTAGGTAAAGACCTATCCAACAGTAATATTCTGACGATAACGACACTGGCCTACACTTTCGTGGCCAATTCTAAAATTCAAGAATCTTACTATAAATGTCTTGCACAATTGTACAGAGTTCCTAGACAAATGCAAGCAAATGCCTTAATCTACTTCACTGCAAATCACTGGCAATACCTACTGTCAAAGAATGGTTACAGAAAGTGCAAGATATTATGGAGGCTGAGGAATGTAGACATCACTGTGCTGACACTTACACAAAATTTTACAGTTGTAGGGCCCTGTGGTTAGACTTTCTTTCCCCTGACTTGTATAAACGAATAAAGTTGTAAGTGTGCATTCTCTCTTCACTACGATTTGTTTTTTTACATACTTTCTAGAGGCATGTTGACCAGGAGCTGTAAAAAAAAAAAGATTGACAGTCAGCTATGTGGACAATGTGACAAATGTTATGGCAAGAAATATTCTAACAGAATTATCAAAGTCAAAATTGTAATGGGTGTCAGTTTTCCAGCAAGTAGTTTTGCTGTCAGATTTTAAAAACAACTTAACAGATGCCTTTTTTTTCATTATTGATAAAATCACTAGTAGAGTGTTGAATAGTGTTGAATATTGTTGAATAGTGTGAATCTCACATATAGCTGTCACTAGTATTTTTGCAAAATGTTTTTTTCTGATTTCAAGTGACATTGAGAGCAGTGCAGCATCAATGTTGCATGTGCTATATTTTTGCCCAATATCCACTATATTGCTACTTACCCACAATGGTTGCCTAGTGGCCAGCAGGTGGAACCACAGAGTGCAGAAAGGGACCAATATGTGACACACCTGGGGGTGTGCTGGATGCTGAAGATTCTCTGTTGGCCATGGTTGTTGAAGATAATGAAGATAAAAGTCACCATCTAATGGACTGGTAAGTATTAATCATTTTCATTTGCAAATAGCTTTTTTTTAATGTATTTTGGATGGTGATATAGTTGCTCCAAGAGGCCTGATAAACAATAAATTAAGTCTGTTATGCATCATCTGTTGGATAAAAGGGTTTACTTCTTGAAGAAAGAAGATATTGAACCCAAATTGTTTTCTTTAACAACTCCTAAATAAAGCATGTTTTTTTATAAGATAAACCATCTCAAGTGTTCTTTTACCAGGTGCTTCATATACATAAGCTCTGCTCACATATCCTTCCTAAACCACTCTTTCAAGCCATACATGTTTAAAAAGTTACAAAACTAGTTTAGAATTTACACCCAAAGCCTTCCTAGTCTAGGTGACATACGTTAAGGATACAATAAAGCAGACATAGCAGATATTTAAGAGCCCCCTCACAACGGCTGTCTACTACTATGCATTTTGTGCAGTGGATGTTAGGAGTTTTGCCTGCTTTCCTGTAAATGATGTATGTTATCCTGGTGGGGCTTACAGCTATGAATTCCTTTTTTTCATTTAAAAGCCTCATTTAATTTGACTTCCTCAATTGTCTTGATGATCTGTCGTTGCCTTGGTTACTGTGATGAAAGAGTAAGTACAGCTCATCCTTCACCATCATGAAGAGAGAGATATTATAATAAGTACAATTCCAAATGAATGGAATTTGGAGGATATTTCAGTCATTAACATAATTTCATTCTCAGTTGAAACTGCATGAAAATTGAATATCTTTGCAGTGTATCAGTATTTTAAACACCTTTAAGGGACATAATCTGCTCCTATATAAAGTCTATAATTTTATCAATGAACTTCTTCAATGTAGTATGTAATGACCTAGAAACCCCCCTATTATCTAGTTGTATTTTAGTGTTTAATCGTCTTAAGTAATCTCATGCAAAAATATACCTTACAGTCACCTAGTCAGATAGTGTATTGTCATGAATGATGTAACTGCTTTCTATTAGCTGTAAGGTGGCCTGTAGCACTGAATGCTTCTGAACATCGTTGTTTTAAATAAAATATACCCTTTAAAGGTGCATATGAATGCCTTCTGAAAGGTCAATAAAATATGCACTGTTTCTGTTTAAAATATTGAGTATTTCTTTCTTTGAATATATTGTTGAAGCTACTTGTGACACAACAGTGTCACATAATAAAAAGTATTAAATACATACAATTCTATATACCAGGTGCCATACCCTGGAAGAGGAAAAATAGCAGCTGCAGTTGGAAACCAGAATGCAGTTAAAGTGATTATTTTGCTGTAAAAAAAAAAAATGGAAAAGCATTAATACTCACTTAAAGGGTCACTAAAATATTTTTTTTCAAAACTAAATAGCTTCCTTTACTATACTGCAGTCCTGGTTTCATGTCCTCATTCTTAGTTTTTGCTCTGATGTTGCTGTAATTCTGCTCTGTTCTGGACAATTCCTGGTTGTCTGTTTCCTTTGGACCACAGTACTGGGAGCTTCTAGTTTCGTTTTCAAAACCCTCACTTCTCTATGGCTCTATACAGCACAGAGGCAGTATAACATGCAAAAACGAAACTGAAACTAAAGGTACATTATATGATTGTTTTTTATCTATTTTTAATCGTTTTTAAAAGGAATCAGTTAACTATTATGTCTCTATACCCTGTAAACAGTCATTTGAGCAAAAAAAATGTTTTCCTTTACAACTCCTTTAAGCCTCCGACCTTTACTGTGTTTAAAATTCAAAATTGAGGTGTTTTGTGGTTCCTTCTGCCAGTCCCTTAGGTCAATACAGGACACAGTAGTCTTATGAGGCAATTTCAAGGTACTACAGCAGGGGTGCCCAACCTTATGAAGAGCAAGGGCCAATGAAGCGACTTGGTAACCGAGCCACAATGAGGAGAGCGGGCGGATGACAGGTCTGTATCCACTCTGCATCTGCAGAGTGGATACAGACACAGACACAGCCCATACTACTCTATGGACCCTCCGATCCGATCCGCCTACACATAAGGGGTTGGATCCCCTTCTGTTTTTTTTAGCAGATTAAATTGGAGGTAGGCGGGTGTAAATGGACACAAAAAGTCTGTTTACATCTGCTGCTCCATAGACGTGAATGGAGGGTCTGATTGGGTTTGACTTATTGTGTGAAAGGGGCCTAATGGCCCGCCCCATACACACGATACAAAAATCAGTACGACAACTGTACTGACTAAACGAAAATCTAACGATCTGGTATTTTAAAAAAAATTGTGCTTGTCCGATCTAATATCGAAATAAATTGTCATGATTGGCTCTCAAAAGCTGTGTACTAACGATCCGATTATAGTACGATTATGTCAAAATCTGTATTTTTCGTCCGATTTTCGGATCGTGTGTATGGGCCATAAGGCTGCTTGCACACAGATCTGCTGCAGTTTACCCACACGGCGAGTGCAGTGCAGTGCACCTGCGTCTGTCCTGCGGGTTAGCTGCACTTTGCCCTAGAATTCTATTATATCCTGCAGGTGTGGTGCAATTTCTGAATGAATACCTAACCTGCAGGTAATAACAGAAGTCTTTGGCTTAGTGCAGGTAACCCACAGGTGCACTGCGCTGCACCTGCAGATCAGTTTGAAAGCAGCCCGGTAACCACTGCAGAACAAATATGCCCATATATACACTGTGGGCCAGATTCAGATACCTTTAGGCAGGCGTAGCGTATCTCCTATACGCTACGCTGCCGTAACTTTGACAGGCAAGTCCCGTATTCAGAAACAATTTACGCCCGAAGTTACGGCGGCGTAGAGTATACGGGCCGGCGTAAGCCTGCCTTATTCAAAACTGGCTGGTAGGGGGTGTGTTGTATGCTTAATAATCGTGACCCCACGTCTTTGACGTTTTTAACGAACGGCGCATGCGCCATCCGTGAAAGTATCCCAGTGCGCATTCTCCAAATTACGCCGCAAATAGTCAATGCTTTAGACGTGAACGTAACGCAAAACCCTATTCGCGAACGACTTACGCAAACAATGTAAAACGTAAAAAATTTTACGCTGGCCCGACGTCCATACTTAACATTGCGTACGCCTCATAGAGCAGAGGTAACTATACGCCGGAAAAAGCCTTACGTAAACGACGTAAAAAAATGCGCCGGGCGCACGTACGTTTCTGAATCGGCGTATCTACCTAATTTGCATATTCAACACGTAAATCTCCGGAAGCGCCACCTAGCAGCCAGCGTAAATATGTAACTAAGATACGACGGTGTAAGAGACTTACGCCGGCCGTATCTTAGTAAAATTCTGGTGTATCTTGCTTTCTGAATACAGAAAGAAGATACGCCGGCGCTTCCTAGAACTTACGCGGTGTATCAATAGATACGCCGATGTAAATTCTATCTGAATCTGGCCCTGTGATTTTTTTTTTTAAACTTTGTTTATTAGTTTTCTGCAATTACAGTCATCAGAAAGGAAAGGCACATTAAACGGTACAATATTGGCACATTATGGCGCAAAATACAACCAGCTCATATCATTCAACAGTACTTCCCTCCCTTAGAATAATTACCCCGGTCCCTCAAAGGAGGAACAAGAAAAACAGTTGCTCCAGGTTAACCCACGTGGACCAAACGTGGCCACCTACCATAGATACCCACCACAAGTGGAGCTACCTGATAAGTACAGAACAATACCCCAGACACACTCACACACACTCACGTACACTCAAGCATCCATCCGGACCATCTACCAGCCCCCCCCACACCCAGACTGTCCACATCCCACCCCCCCGACGATCACCAAATCACCCAGAACCTCCCCTCCCATAACCCTTTATGGCTGAGAGAGTGGGGTATCCTTCCAGAAAGAGTCTGCAATATCCAGCCAGGGTTGCCAGATCTTGTTAAACTTTTGGGGCAGGCCCTGCCTTTATATATGCACCTAAATATGGGTAAAACCTTATTCACCATACGATACAACATTTGAATGTCCGGGGCGGACGCACTCTTCCTCTGTAACAATATCAGTTTCCTAGCATAGAACAAAACTATTCGTATCAGAGTCCGAGCATGAGTTGTAGGTATAGAGTCATTGAGCAAACCCAACAATCCAGCCTCCGGGGTGAGAGGAACAGGGAAGTGTAGAGTGTCCCCAAAAAAAGAAAACAATTCCTTCCAGTACGATGTTACAGCAGGGCATGACCAAAACATGTGTAAGTAGTCGGCCTCGGTGGAGTCACACCTAGGACAGGAAGCACTGGAAACCAGACCCATACGGGCCAACCTGGCAGGAGTATAGTGTAGCTGGTGGATAAATTTAAATTGAACATACAGATCATTGGACCCAATAAGATCAAGGAAGCAAACCTCCGAGGCCTCCTCCCACCCCTCCTCGGACACCCCCGGAATATCCACCTCCCATTTCCGCTGAGCAATTAGGAAGGATTTAACCCCCGCCGACTGAAGGCGTGAGTAAAATGTCGTAACCAGCTTCCCAATATCTGAGTATGACATGAGTGCCTCTAGAGGCGATTCAGTGAGCTCCTGTGTCAGACCCTCAAATTGAGTCCGTATTGCGTGGTGGAGTGACATATACCTGAATAGAGCTTTATCCGTTATCCCATTGCGTACCCTCAAGTCCTCAAATGAAATAAACGTGTCCTGAACAAAGATGTGTGAAACACGTGTGACCCCCATTTGGGTCCACCACCCGGAGTCTGGGAGGCCCAGGAGCTCAGGGAAATTCGAATTTTCCCATAGGGGAGCTCTAGGAGACACCCCGCCCGAATTTGTAAGCACCCCATTACCCTCATGCCAAGCCAACCAGCTAACCTCTATCGGGGAGTCCTGGGAGCACCGTCCGACCTTTGACCTAAGTAGGTCATCAACCAGCGAGTCCCTGGAGCCCACCAGAGCGGTCAGTAGAGCGGTGGAACAGGATGGAGAGGCCTCCAGGAACCAGTCATAGACATATGTGAGCTGAGACGCTATAAAATACTGTCTCAAGTTAGGACATGCCAAACCCCCATCCAGCTTAGCAGCCTGGAGAGAGGCCCTAGCAATCCGTGGATTCGACCCCTGCCATAGAAAAGTGAACAGGAGCGAATTCATTTTTTTTTAACGTTTTTTCAACAAAAAAATACAGGATGCCCGAAACACATACAAAAATTTGGTCTCCATATGTGACACAATTGGGGTAACATTAAGAGTTTCAAAAGAAGACTGCATTAATATGTATCCCCAAATATTTAAAAGTGGGCTGAATGGAAAGTTTAGACCTAGAGAGGTAAGAGTAGTCAAGTGCAGGGCCTATAGGGAATGCCACCGACTTTTCCCAACCTACCCTTAACCCAGCCCAGAGACCTTTCCGAATTCCTCCACCACGCTCATCAGGGAGACAAAGGACCGCTCTGTGCCATCCAGGTAAATAAGGGCATCATCTGCGTAGAGAGAAATCTTCTCAGAGAGGGAACCATAACAGATGCCACCCACCCCCGCCGTCTGCCGCACCGCCAGAGCCAGTGGCTAGATGGCCAAAGCGAACAGGAGCGGCGAGAGCGGACAGCCCTGCCTGGTGCCCCTCTGCAAAGTGAAAACAGCAGATACATCTTTGTTAGTGCACACCCTGGCCCTAGGGTTGGTATAGAGCAAACGGACCCACCGAATAAATTGGGCACTGAAGCCCATCCGGTGCATGGCCTCCCACAGGAAGGACCAGTTTACGTGTCAAAGGCCTTTAACACGTCCAGTGACAGCACCAGGCCACCAAGTAGAGTCGCCGGATGTTATCGTACGTACTCCTCCCAGGCATAAACCCTGCTTGGTCCCTGTGAATAAGGTGAAGAATAACCTTCTGCAGTCTTAGGGCCAGAATTTTGGCGAGCATGGGGCGATACGACCCACACAACAGCTTATCTTTGTCGAGTTTAGGGAGCACCACTATCAGGGCCTTGCACATGGAGGAGGGAAGCTCACCCTCCTGCAGTGCCTGCCCAAACAAGGAGTGCAGCCTCTGTGCTAGGTCCTCCGCATAATTTTTATACCACTCGGCGGGAAAGCCGTCCAACCGAGGGGCTTTGTTAGGAGGGAGTAAATAAATAGCCTCAGTGACCTCCTCCACAGTAAGGGGTTTGTCCAAGATTGTAACATGTGATTCTTCCAGGACCAGGATTTGGAGAGATTCTAAGAATCCCAATGTCTCCACCTCGTCCGGAGGGGGCGGGGCGGCATAAAGGTTCTCATAGAAGGCCTGAAAGGTTTGGTTTATAACCAAGGGATCTGATGTGACAGAGCCGTCCAGCAACCGAATATGAGGTATCGTCCGATCCACATATTCTGTGCGGGAGAGATAGGCCAACATCTTACCATTCTTCGTGACTGTCCCACTGTAAACAAAAAAACGATAAACAAATGATAAAGTCTATATGTGAAATGGCAGGTAGATAATCTTGAAGGGCATATCCAGTGGATGGATCATCTAGACAGGTTTATGCAATCCGGTAACTTATCTCCTAATGCCCTTACCTTTAACCAGTGGTATATGCGCATAGGGCAAATATTTTCTCCTCCTGTTGGATCAGCGCCGTCACTCCTGGATCAGTTCTAATGGTGTCCTGGAAGGTTGAAAGTCCTGGGGTCCGTGTGTCCGTGGTCCCAGGGATTGGAGCCAAGGGATAGCCAGGGGATGCAATAAAGAAAGATGTGCCACAATAGTGAAGTAGGTTGTGACCGATAAAAATTTATTCCAAAAGGGTATTTAAAAAATCATAGATTTGCGCTACAGCGCCACAGCGTATGACAGCGTTGGACGCGGCGTGTTAACCAGCCGACTTACTTCCGTTGGCCTCCGGCTGCTTGCATAGGTCTCACTTCCTACGCCGTTACGTCACCGTCTCGTGACTTCTTCAGATCCCGGGAAGGTGGCAAATTGCACACTTAAGTCTGTGAAGATGTCTGCCGTGACAGGGGGGAGCATACACCACCACCAACAATAATGTTGTGGCATGCACCGTGCATTGGAGGAAAACATACCGACCCTTAGGGTCCAATACCACCCTCTCACAGGAGAATGGGAGGCCCTTCCGCACCAAAATGGATACCCCCTGTGCATAGCTAGAGTAGGTGGAATGGTAACCATACATAACCCAGCACTTTCTTAATGCCAATACCTTTGATCCCAAAATATGTGTTTCCTGCAGACATAGTAAATGGGGATTGTGCACCTTAAGGAAGTCAAATAGTAAAGCTCTCTTAAATTTTGAGTTTAACCCCCGGACATTCCAGGAGACACACCTTATCAACGACATGTTAAATCATTGAAAGTAATAAAGCACAGAAGCAAATCAATCAGCAATATCCCAGACAAGGTATAGGTGGGGGTAGAGAGAGGGCCAGGAACACTCACACACAGGCACACCACACTCATCACCACATACAACAAAGCAATCACACCCCAAAACACACTCAGTATAGGCAACAGCCCATCACAATTAACCCCTGCCAGACCCCAGAAACAAGGTACTGGCTTTAACCCCGAACTGCATGTAAATGCTAGGAACATGGCCTGCCGCAGACAAGCCAGCAAACTCAGTTGGAACAGTCAGTGTTCATTTAGCTAATGTAAATGTAAAGAAAACAGAACAGTTATTAGCAAGTAACAGCAGCACAGTCTTCCTATGGAGATCTATGTCCTCTTGCCACAGCAATTAGCTGAAGCCTCCTGTCCCAGGAGCACTCCGGTGGAGCGGAGTACAAAAAAACAAAACAAGGAAAAATAAAAAGTGGAAAACGAAACAGATGGGAATAAATCAAGTGTCGGATGCCCTATCAGACCCACGGCCAGGCTGGTGCAGGGATTCAAACCAGAACAAAGCGTTGGCCGGGGTTTGGAAAAAATGCACCTGGCCCTGATGCACCACTCTCAGCGTCGCAGGAAACAACATGGAATACTGGATGGTCTTCTCCCTCAGCTTCTGCTTGACATGCTGGTACTTGGCTCTTGAGGCACGGACAGCAGGGGGTAATCAGGGAAGAGAGACACAGAGGCGTTGTTGATCTTCAGGCTCCCCTAATTCGGGCAGCACGCAGGATAGAGTCCCTGTCCCTGTAGTTAAGGAGGCACATTATCATGGTGCGAGGGGGGCCTCCAGCAGGCAGCGGCCTGCCAGGCACCCTATGGGCCCGCTCCAAAACAAAGCAGGGGGATAGGCAGTCTTTTCCAAATTCCTGGGTAAACCAGCTCTCCAGGAAAGCAACCGGGTCGGATCCCTCGACCCGTTCAGGAAGGCCCACCAGGCGCAGGTTGTTCCTGCGTAAACGATTCTCTAAATCGTCCATTCTGTCTTCCAGTGACCGGATTTTTGTACCCTGGGCCTTAATGGTGGGAAGGATTGGGCCTACAGTGTCCTCCAGATCACTGATGCGACGCTCCGTCTCCGTTACCCGGTCCCACATTTTATGCATGTCCTGGCGCATTATAGTAATGTCCAGCTTAAGCTCCTCCATCTTCCCCATAGTATCAGAATGATTTACCTTCATGAGCTTAAGGATCTCCAGCAGCGTGGGCTCCGGTTCCGGGCCGTCCTCCAGGCCATCCTCACTGGGCGACGCAGGGGCAGGCAGCACTGGTGTAGTGGAGGTCCCGGGAGAGGGTGGGGGAGACATCTCAGGGTCCTCTGCAAATAGCTCAGGCGTGGATGCCAAAGAGGAGAGTGGCGCGGTGCTGCGGCGGCCATCATGGCCGGAGCGCGTGGTGATGTTCATCCTGACCGCGGGCTGCTTTTTGTGCTTTCCCATCCACCAGAATCCTCCGAAAAGTATCCCAGGGGCTTCCCCGAGGGAATTACAAGGTTGGTAGCCGGTTTAGAAGGGCAGGATTGCAGGATGGCTCAGGATTGTTCAGAGGGATCTCGGAGCTGCTAAGAAAGACGTCCGTTTACATGCTACTCCAGTGGCCCTGTGATTTTAGTAATGAACTTACCTTTAATAACAGTCTTTCATTCTGGTATCACTGGCTGTTGCAGTTCCAGGTAGATTACAGTTGGTATCAATCCACATGTGACAGGAGTCAGTGCTATACATGATGCAATGGCTTATGTATCTCTGCTCCACAGCTGCTAGCTTTCTCTACCGCTGACTTCATTCACAACTCTGATGCTCTGGAGTGGAGGGTTTGCAACCTACGATCTGGGCTTTCCGAGATCGTCATCCCAGAGTAGAAGGTCACGGGCAAAATCATAAGGCTTTGCGGGCCATATGTGGCCCCCGGGCAACTGGTTGGGCATCCCTGTACTACAGTGTGGTCTGTGGGCCTGCATGATAGGACACATAACCATTAGACTTTGTAGGGACACTTTTAAAAAGTTATTTTAATCCATTAAAGCCGACTTCTCTCCCTTTCACTGACAATCACATCGGCACCCAACTCTGAATGCCGATTTGAAATCATTTTACATTTATTAGTTAATACAAAAAATGATATATATATATATATATATATATATATATATATATATATATATATATATATATATAAAGAAAGTTCAAGGCCTCGTACAGACGGATCTGATGGCTGTACACACCATCAGATCAAAATCCCAGCGGAATACATCCGCGGTGACGTGGCCGCGACGTGCGCGACCCTGGAAGGTAAATACTTCCATGCATGCGTCGAATCAATACGACGCATGCGAGGGATGGGAGCGGACGGACTTATCCGGTGAGTCTGTACAGACGACCGGATAAGTCCGAGGGACTGGATTCCAGCGGATAGATTTCTTAGCATGCTAAGAAATTTTTATCCGCTGGGAATCCGTCGGCTGGATTTTTATCCGCTGGGAAATGTCCGCTGGGCCGTACACATGACCGGATAGATCTGCTGGAACTGATCCGCGGATCAATCCCAGCGGATAGATCCGGTCGTGTGTACGGGGCCTAAGAGTTGCTGCACTTAAAATCATTTCTTTATTTTTCAAATATCTTCATAAAAGTTACATACCAAAAAAGTATTCAAGATATTCAGACGTGGATGATATCCGTTTCGGGCTTACATGCTTACGCATTTTATCAGATCAAGTCATAACACATCATGTATATATATATATTTCCACCTCAGATGATGTGCATCGGCACATATTCCAGAAGACAGACTCAAAGTTCCAGACAGAGTTCCAGAAAGTAAAGGGAGATAAAGTAATCTACCTGTAGTGAAAGTGACCACTGTAAAAATAATGGGGAGGAAAATAAAAATAAGGGGGTAGATTCACAGAGGAGATACGATGGCATATCTTCAGATACGCCGTCGTATCTCTGAGTCTGGCCGGTCGTATCTATGCGCCTGATTCATAGAATCAGTTACGCATAGATTTCTATTAGGTCCGACCGGCGTAAGTCTCTTACGCCGTCGGATCTTAACTGCATATTTAAGCTGGCCGCTAGGGGCGTGTACGCTGATTTACGTCTAGAATATGTAAATCAGCTAGATACGCGAATTCACGAAAGTACGCCCGTCCGACACACTACATTTACGCCATTTACGTTAGGCTTTTCCCGGCGTTAAGTTACCCCTGCTATATACGGCACTTGCCTGTAAAAGTTGCGGAGGCATAACATAAATAGGATACGTTACGCCCGCACAAAGAAACACCATTCTACGTGAATCTACCCCAAGGTATGCAAAGAATAAATAGCCTGCAATTATTTATACAGAAAGTATCTGTTTGCATATTACCATTACTAAATATTTCCAAAGGCTACTTTGTTGTAATTTTTAACATAAGGGTGAATTTCACCTTTAGTATAGTCAATTTAAATCTTGGTGGCCTTCATACCCCATCTGAAATATCCTGGTGCCTTTTAACCAGAATCATTTAAACAAAAAACACAACTTAAAATGAAAGAACTTACCGTATTTGCAACTTCAGTGCAATTTAAATTGCTGCAGTTTTGTCAGGATAAACATAAGAACATTGTCAAAATCATGTACAGAGTATGTATCTGCAAGTGTTTAATTGAAAAGTTATCTGATGAAAAAAACATGCAAAAATAGAGCACAATAAAGCCAGCAAATGGGGCTGGGGCATCAGATTTAGTATATAGACAAATAAATAGACTTCTTTAGGTAGTTTTGGCCCATCACTAACAGTAGAGATCTCGGAGCAACAGCGGGCACCAACCTCCTTGGGCTGATCTGAGTACTGTCGTCAGACTGCTGAGTGCCGGCTGTTGCTACCGCCTCTTCCTGATCCAATGCCAAGAATGGCTGCGCATCCGGAATGTCTTCTGATGGATTGGAAAATAATTCCTGTGACTCAAGCGGAGGGTATATGGTGGTGGTGGTGTTGGTGGCGAGCCACTCAACCAAGTCTGGTGCGTCCTTTGACGTAATCGAACACACCTTGTGCCACTTCCCACTTTGTCTCCGGCCTGGTGCTCCTGCCCTACCCCTACCACCCCTGCGGAAGGGCCTTCCTCTTACTCTGCCTGTCATTTTTGAAATTACCCTGTGACAACAAAAGTCTCTAGAGAAGCGCAGTATATGTGGAAGAAGGTATATAACACCCCGCTAAAATCTGTCGTTTTGGGGGGCCACTGGTTTATCACACCAGTTATGAAACTTTTTTTTCAGAAATTTTAGCAGAGGTAACGCAGCAAAAGAGGCAAAAATCCAGCAGTAACCAAATACACCACCAGTCACAATGCTGCACAATACAAATCCACTTTAATATGCTTTCTATATTCAAAAGTATATTATAAGTGTATATTACACCTATATACTGCAGAGCAAGTAGCACACCTATAATAGTGCTTAAAAGCACTTTTGTTTTCGATTTGTGTCGCTAAACTCTGTCCCTGCTGGAAATGCCAACCTCGCCCTACACTGACAAAAAGTATATGAATGTATTAGACACTATCATGTACTGCAGAGCAAGTAGCACACCTATACCAGTGCTTGAAAGGACTTTTGTGGACCTATTAGGTAGCGATTTGTGTCGCTAAACTCTGTCCTTGCTGGAAACGCCAACCTTGCCCTACAATAACAAAAAGTATATGAATGTATTAGACACCTATATACTGCAGAGCAAGTAGCACACCTATACCAGTCCTAAAAAAGGAGTTTTGTGGACATTTTAGATACAGTAGCTATTTGAATGAATACAGCCTGTCCCTGCTCCAAACTGCACCCTCTCCCTACACTGACAAAAAGCAGAATGTAAGATGGCCACCAGATCAGGTCTATTTATAAGGTAGGGGGTATGTCCATGTGCTGAAATGTCTCAATTGGCTGTCCTGCACCACCTGATGGATGTGTCATAGGTCAAAGTTCTTACCCATGTAACATTGCGGACCGCCGCAAACATCGCCAGATGTCTGCCGGTTTGGCGGACCGCGAACGACCAAAGTTCGTTGCGAAACGACCGCCGGGTGAACCGGCAGGCCATCTCTATTAATAATACCTTTTTTTATTTTTAGGTGATGAACATGTTGGTGAAGAAGAAACTCCTTGTTTCACAAGTGCTAGTGCACACATTTTAATAAAGGAAATCATAGCATGTAGTTGAGAAATACATTTTTGATCCATAAGATTTATATTATTCCTCATAATGTCTAAGAACATAATTGATGTTTTGGGGCAAATCTAAAGAAACACAACCCCCCCCCCCCCTTTTTGTTTCCTGAAGCATTTTAAAAAAAAAATACTACTTTCTTCAAGCCGAATTTTGAAGATGTGTGTCAACACATCAGGGGATCTCAATGTACATGTTTTGTGGGTGCAACCCCTTTCTCGCAACTCAAGTAGGTGAGAGGAAGGGGTTGCACCCCCAAAACACGTCCATTGATCCCCCATGATGGGAGATAGCACATGTTGACATTAGGCATGGGATCAGGAGGAAAAACCCCATGTTGTATCACAATTTGTGTGCATCTTCAAAGTTTGGCTTGTTCAGGGGTGACATCACCCCATCTGATTAAGGCAAGATCAAGACATTTTGGACATACTATAATGTCTGATATTGCCCTCAAGTTTTTCAATGTTGAACTTTGTAAGTTCCACAGTTGTATATGTTATGTTTTGAAACATTTCCAGTTTGGGCAAAAAAAAATAATTAATGGAAAAATTCAAAACAAAAAAACGTATATTGTAACCCCAAAAAATTATAACGCACATCCGGAGATAATTCCTGAAGTCATCAGGATTATTTTCCTGGATCTCTCGCAGCAAAGGCATTTGAGGGAATTGGTCCCCCTGGAGCAACCAATTCTTCGTCGATGAACTCCTCCTCACCCTGTTAATAGACTGAGCTTTGGCTAAAGCATGAACCCCAACACCAAGCCCATATGCAGAATGAACTCTACGACAAGTACCTACCTGCAACATGGCTACAAAACGGACGGCTGGTCAGAACTAACTAAACAAAATGCACTGAAGAACAGAAAGTCCTATGAAGAACGACCTGAAAATCAAAAACGAGTGGACAAGAACTCACTGAAAAACAGATACGACCTGACTGCACGCCCTGAAAGACAGATACCCACAAGCACCAACTGAACAGCAGAAAACAATCTGAAAAGCATGAAGACTGAAAATCGCAAATCGTCTCTCACCAAACTTTTACTAACAGGCGGTAACATGAGATCAGCAAAAGCAGTCCAAAGGGTGGCGCCGTTGGATTTGAACTTCCCCTTTATAGTGGCATCGTACGTATTGTAAGTCACTGCATTTTTGACGATCAGAATTTGGTGTGACAGTGTGTATGCAAGACAGCTTGAACGGAATTCCGTCTGAAAAACCCGTCGGAGTTTATTCCGACAGAACCTCAGATTGTGTGTACAGGGCATTACAGATCCAAAAGTTATGGTAATAATGTGGCATATTTTAAATTAATATTTAGCCATTACATTTTCTGACACCCCCAACCCCCCCTCCCTCCAATTGAACATTAGAAGGATCTGGTAGACTTTTAATGTGTTGGTTTTCAAAGACTAATTGCATTATACCAGCAATTAGGGAAGCTGGTGCAGACAGACATATTTTTTTTACAGACCTGCCATACAAATCATCAAGACAGGACCTGGAAAAGCATCTCACTCTTGCTATTGTAGACCATTACAACTTTCAAGGCTTAAAGCAGCCATACATGGATCGGAAATTGGTTTAGCAGGGACAGGCCCAATTTCAATTTGTGTATGGGCAGGCTGGTTGTACAGAAGTTGATCTATAAATGCAAAGGTTTATTGCACAATGAAATGAGCAAATAAACAAACACTTGTAGAAGCATGTACACATTCCCAGAACATAAAATCTAAAAGTGGTAGCGTGTTCAAAAACAAAGCAAACCCAACATGACTGCGTATGCTAAAATACAAAAATATAACAAAGGTAATTCAGACTGTACTGTTAAGGCCATTACACCTAACTGCCCAAAACATTCACAAGCAAGCAGTGCAACAATTGCAAGTGGTACAGTCAACCATTGAGTACACATGTTGGATCACCTGGAACAGCCAACCAACTACCCCACACTTTCTCAAACTTCCCAGGGCACCCTCTGTGTTGGAAAATTATATGTTCAAGAAAAAAATCTAAATTATCTAGGATACCCAAGATACAGCATTTGGGGTCCCATGGGATATTAGTTTGAAAAAAACATGTTAATTGTGCCCCCAACCAGCATCCAATAGCGGTGCAATTTAGGACACCACCACAATAAGTGTATGAGTTGCCCGGGATCCCTACAGCATTTTTCACAAATAGGGTTTGTAACATGCCCATATGATACAACCAATTGGGTGTCAAATGAGTTTGCAGCACAATACACAGCTGTGGGAGCCTCTGTGCAGTGTTCAAGAAATGAAGAAGTACTGACTGTAGGACACTCTCCCATTGTTCATCATCAAGGGAACCTACATCGCATCCTCACGGCTCCTTGACCCTACATGGGACACCTTCCAAAAAAATAAAGTAGGAGCATCTTTAATATACAGTAGGTGAGTAATATGCCAACCCTGCAATGCACCTCTAATGAACCTTTATTGCATGGCAAAGTTCATCTGGTTCATCTGGTGATCTGTTCATCAGAACAAGCACTCCTTCAAATATAGCAGTTAAAAGGTTGAAACAAACCATTTACCACTGACAGGGTGCTTACAATGGTTGGCTTCTATTTATTCATGTAAAGCCTTTATCCCAAAAGAAAAAATAAATGTTGTAACTGTTTATGTAACTGTAGTGTGAAATGGATTTTGGCTTCAATTTATTAGTGTATCTAACTCTGCTGGTACATCTAACAATCCACTCTCCCCCCAGACTAACAATGCTGCTGTCCAAAGGTGCTCCTGTGCTTCTTCAGCCAGAGTGGGGTACTCAAATACAGTAGGTGTGTTACTGGCCTGATCACCAGGTGTAAACAGTGGGAAAAAAATAATTTAACGCAGCCAGCACATACAGTATAAGGATTGGTAAGCTGCAATATTTAACATTTTCGGTTTTGGATTTATTACCACTTTAAACAGACATTGCCTAAGCCAACAGCCCATTAGCAATGCTTTATAAAATAATGTTAATATTTTAGCAAGCAGTGTAACGCATAATAAGCATTCCTGGCTAAAAACCTCTCACTACAGTACTAATATCTATATATAATTCATAACTTCTGCTGTAATTGGATTACATTAATCATGATTATTCATCCGAATATATAGAAAAATACCTAACAATTTGAGATTAAACTTGATTAGGTTATATAGTCCAGAAGGCTAATTAGTCACATTGAACGTCTTGCGAGTTCCATAGATCTGATGTACAGTATATAAAGTTTAGTCTCTATCAAGTCATGTTATCCGTTAATTATAAGTAATAATATGTTGGTTGCCAGGCTATAAAATATTGTGATCCAGAGATATTGATATAATAAGAAAAGTAATGTTAAAGGAGTGGTTGATGAAGCATCATCAAACTTTTCAACACTCCTACCTTCCACCAATTGGCTCTTTTGATTGGGTAGAGTGAAGGTTGAGCGACAACCTCTGTACAATTCACAAAAACCTGGTGCAACTGCAGCTCGCCAGCTCTCCTGTTCCAACAAAATGAAGCACACACACCAAAAGTCAAAAACTTTTGACACCCTGGATCAGAGTGTGCGACATTGAAAATTACTCTTTATTTTATTTTACAGCTGTGTTATTGTCTCTATCATGTTATCTTTTTTCAGTGAATATTTTTGTTGCACTGTTTATCTTTTTATTCAATAAAACAATATTTCAGGGGGCCCACAGCTCTAAGCACACAGCTATGCTTATCTGGAGAATCAGCTTCCCACTGCAATTGGACCTGCCTATTGCCACTGCTAGCAGGAGCTTTGGCAAATTAGGGCTCTTTCACTCTTTCACTTTTTCATCCATCCGTGTACGGATGAAAAAGGGACATACATTGATCACAATGAGATTGCAGGTGTCAGCGGATGAATATCCGCTGACACCCGATCTCATCCGGGTCTGCAATCATCTGATTCTGCAGACGGAGGAAAACCCTTTTTTTCCATCCGTCTGCGGATCAGGTGAACACGGACAGACGGTCCGTGTTCATCCGATCCCCCCATAGGGGAGAGCAGAGATCTGACAGGGTGGTCCCTGCACAGTGGAGCAATCCCCGCTGAGCAAGCGGAAATTCACAGGGCGGATCATCACGGATCATCCCTCCTGTGTGAAAGAGGCCTTAAGCTTAAAGTCACAGACCTAGAGGATCACTCCAGGAGAAATAATATTAAATTTAGGGGCATCCCTGAATCAATAAAACCTGTTGAGTTTTGACTTTATTTATAGCAACTCACTACTAAACCCCTCCCTCATCTTCCTTCACAACATGTTATTATCAACTGGGCGCATAGAATCCTCAAACCAAACACCTCCTAGCTGCAGTTCCTAGAGATGTGTTAGCCTGCATTTACTATTTTCATATTAGGGAGAAAATCCTCTTGGCTGTGAGAACTCATCACCCAACCCCTGAGCCTTACTCCAATATACTCTCTTCACTGATCTGTCTACTGCTAAAGCTCAAAGGCCTAAAGAATTCACCCCGGACTTCATGGGAACATCAGATATTGTACAAATAGGACTTTCCAACTTCCCAAATCAAAATAAAACAGTCCCTATCTTAATGCCCAAGGGTAATACTAAAGGAATACTAAACCAGGGCCTAATTTCTGTCCCTCTCACCAACACTAATCAAGGCAATCCACCCTCCTGTATTTATAGCGCTGTCCCTTAAGGTTCTGGCTTGGTATATTAAGTTCAGTCAGGTGCCCCCTATGATTCTGGCTTGTTATATTGAGTTCAGGCAGGGGAAAAAAATGACAGCCCTGTAATTGTGCAGGAAGCCTTCTGGCTATATATCGGTACGAGGGAGGGTCCCACCATAATCTATTTTTTTTTTTTTACTATTATTGCATGAGCAATACAGTGTACTCTGATTCGTATTTATCTGATTCGTATTTATCTGTAAAGTTGAGCTGTATTGAATGGGCTTTTATGCATACTGGCTGGAATTGTTACTTAGCTGTGCCTAACCTTGCATTATCTCCATGTTGTGTACCAACCCCTGTCAAGTTGAAAAAAAACAATAAAAACTTAGTGAAATAAAAAAACATTTAGTTCCCTTTAAAAGCTGTGTCACCTACAGTATTTTCTTATATAATCATTTAATAAGAAGAGTATTAAGGTTCTACTGTAACATTTCTGTGTAACACATATACGTATGATGTCACCTTAGCTGTATGTTGTAGGTCCTCTGAATTAGGTTGACTGCTTGTTTCACCATCATTTACTGTGTCTGCCTATAAATGTAATGAGATATAGCACAATTCAGTGAGGCTTTATTCGTATGCTGCTCAACTAACAATGTATAGTCACTTACCAATTAATTATGTGTGAAGTTTTTGCATTAAATTCTGATCAAGATCTTACTCTTTTTCAGGAAATGATCCAAGTAAGGTGTCTCAGAGGTGTTTTATAATTCCTCTAGTTAATACCAGAAGATATTATCCTGATATAAAATCCAAAATGCCATTTGCATGGAAATGAGGGTTTGGACTAAAATCAAGATATTAGCCATGCAACGTTCCAAAAGTACCAAGAGCCACACTGACACTTTTTTTATATTTGTCTAGTCATATTTTAGAAAAGTGCTTATTGTATTCCTGGACATGATTGACTATTTGATAAAGATGAGCTGTTATATAGTTTTCAACAAACTAACTTATAATCCTGCAGAAATATAGTAACAGCAGGAAATCGGTGTAATTACAATTATATATCAGACAGGAGGCTCATATCTTATGCATTAATCTTTCTTTATTAATGCTCGCAGCAGATAATGTATTGTTCAAATTTAACGTAAGTAAACAAAAAAGAAAAGAAAACTGTAGAAACTACACTTCCCAGCAGTCCTTGGGCCGTAGCCACTCCCATCACAGTCTCTATATAAGGACTGCTCTCACTCATCATTTCCTCTTTCTTTCTGCTCACAAGGAAAAGATAAGTACATCTAACTGGCTATTTATTTATTTAATTATCTATATCATACTATTGTCATTGCTTTGTATTAGTAATATAATATGCTATTATTGTCCTACTATCCATCCGTGTTTCCCGGGATTTGTGGACTCTGGGGACCCCCCCCCCACCCACTTTTCCCCCTCCCGTTTACCGCTACTTCGCGCTTCTTTTTTTTTTTTTGAGAATTAGTGGATGGTTTACCTTTACTGTTTTCCCCCTGTTTTTTCACTGTCCTCACCTCTCGGGTGAGACTCGTAGCCGCGCGGATACGCTCTTCCCCTCGGCACCTCCGCCCGCGGTATTACCTCACAGAGCCCGAAGTCTCGCGAGATGACGCCATCTTGTTAGGCGCGGCTAGTCACACTATCGGGTGAGGCTTCTTCCAGGAGCCGCGCCTACAGGCGCGCGCGCGCACCTCCACTCCCGCACGCCGTCCAATCGTAGCAGAGCGGGACTCGGAGGGGCGGTCCTCAGGACCGCCCTATCTTGCTGACAACCAATAGGAATTCCAGAGGCTGTAGTCTCACGAGACTTCGCCTCTGGGAAAGAATTCCTTCTGGCTCACCTCCCACCGCAGGCCAGTCAGCGCCAGTGGTGTCGGAGGTAGGAGCCTGTTATAGGTAGCTAGTGAATTGTTGTTTTTTCTCAGTTAGTTAGCCTAGCGTTACTTTGGGAATTTATTCCCTAAACGGCTGGATTACTCCCTATTGAGAGATTTTTCTGGTGATTTTGCCAACACCACCTACTTCCCAAAAAACATAGTTACCTGTACTATACCCCACTATATATATATATATAATATGGCAGAAGAGGGCCCCATCCCTGTCCAGGATGAGGAGTTGATGCTGGGCTCAGCACAACTCCTGAGTCCTGCTCAGCTACAGGAAATCATTAATAAATCTGTGCAAGCTGCACTGATTGCTGCTGCCACAACCTCTGTTACGCAGCAAGCCATGACCCTCGCCCCAATACCCCTACCACACGACGGTGAGCCGCGCACAAAAGGAGGCAAATCCTCTCAGAAGAGGAAACATGTAGTGCCGACCCAGGACTCCCCGGGAGGGGAAGCAAACAATGTGCATAGAGCAGTTCCCCACACGGACTGCCACCCCAAGCATCCTTCAGACTCCTTTCAACCCCTGGGCCTCAGGGAGTCATCTAAGAGGCATGGCTCCACCAAGCGGACCAAACCCGACTCATATGTAGTTGAGTCAGACGAGGATTCGTCCGCTGAGTCGGACGTGTCCGGAGTCTCTGAGTCTGATTATGTAGAGGAAGAGGATGCTGGGTCATTGGCGCTCCTACACGACGCCACACCTGCAAATCAGGGCAAAGATATAGTGGATGCCCTGGGCGAACCATTGTTCAACCCAGACGACATCTCCCACCCCCGTTCTGGGGAGTGGTCTCCCTTACCCCACGTGTCACAGTACGTCGAGTTTTGGGCACGTAGACCCCTTGAACGGTCAAACCGTAACAAATTACGGGCAGAATGCCCGCGACCACACATTCCAATGAAAGTGGTCATGACACCAGAAATTGACCCCATTCTGTCCAAGTACTTATTAAAGATGGGGAAATTTCCCAAAAAGGGGATAGACCGATCATTTAAGGCCATACAAGATCGGATCCTCAATCTCTTTGGGCCACTAACAAAAATCCTCAACCTGTCTGAACAGGCTGCGACAAATGACCAGACGGTCGATTTGACCCAACTATGTGGGTGGGCCCAAAGGGCCATTTGCTTGGTGGGCAGCGCCAACACCGCCTGTTCCATCGAACGCAGACGTTCCATCCTAATGCGGCTTGACCCGCAGTTAGCACATTTGGCCGAAACCGAGCCAGGCCCTGCAGCAGAAGGGATGCTATTTGGAGAATCCTTAGTCAAGGATATCAATAAGTTCGTGGGGCTTTTCAACAGCCTCGACAAGGCTCAGACCTCACTTAAGAGAACCGGAACTAATAGAGTTTTTCCCCGGGCCGGCAGAAGTAGGGGTCGTTCTGCCGGCCGCAATAACATCGGCAAACCGTTCCACAGACCGGCCCAACCACAGTATGCACAGGCTCCCCCTCCATACACCACGATGGCGCAACCAGCACCTTTTTTCCCGCCCCGTGGTAGACCGTGGAGAGGACGCGGCCACAGAGGATACCCTCGCTCCCGCCCATATACCGGTGAGTACCGCATGCATTCCAATGCCTCACATACCTGTAGGGGGACGTCTAATGTTTTTTACCCACGCCTGGTCTGCGATTACGGCAGATACATGGATATTGAACACAGTGGCAGGGTTCCACATAGAGCTTCTGTCCCCACCGAGCCTGGGACTGATACCAACCCCCATTCAATTTGCGAGAGAAAACGTTGCTCTAATAGACAACGAACTCCGAGAACTGATATCCAAACGAGCGGTGATCGAAGTCGACCCTTCCTCCCCGGGGTTTATCAGCAACCTCTTCTTAGTCAAAAAGAAGGGAGGGGGCTACCGTCCCGTCATAAATCTTCGGGACTTGAACCAACATGTCGCTTATCGACATTTCAAGATGGAGGGGATTCACTGCCTTCGAGACCTCCTCCAACCGGGGGACTGGTTGGTGAAGGTGGACCTGAAGGACGCCTACCTCACCGTCCCCATGCATCCGGAATACCAGCGCCTACTCCGTTTCAGATGGTGGGGACGCACGTGGCAATTTACGTGCCTTCCATCCGGCCTATCATCCGCCCCATGGTGTTTCACAAAGATCCTGAAACCAGTAGTGGCATCGCTGAGGAGCAGGGGCGTACGTCTGATTGTTTATCTGGACGACATCCTCATAATAGCATGCTCCAAAACTCAGGCTCATCGTCACATGGTTTGGACGATCAACCTACTACAAAGTCTAGGTTTCTTGATCAATCTAGAAAAGTCGGTTCTTACTCCGGCGCAAGAGATGGAATTCCTAGGCTTCTTAGTAGACACCAACCTAGCTGTTCTCCGTCTGCCCAGCGCAAAGTTGGCTCTGATCCGCAAAGAGATCAGAGCAGTGTTACGCAAGGGTTACTTATCCTTATGCGTTCTGGCCCGCCTGGTAGGCCTACTGGCGGCCTCCATTCAAGCCATTTTCCCGGCCCCTCTTCATTACAGGGCCCTCCAGAGGTTGAAGATCCTTCACCTGCGACAGGGTCTCCGGTACGCAGACGAGGTACCCCTCTCTACAGATGCCAAAGTCGAACTGCAATGGTGGCTTCGACACGCCGTCGAGTGGAATGGCAGGACGATCTTCAACTCCTGTCCGGACGTCATCTTAGAGTCGGACGCGAGTCGCCGAGGCTGGGGCGCTCGCTTGGGAGAGACCTCGACGGGAGGGACCTGGTCCAGAGACGAATCCCTCTTGCACATCAATGCGCTGGAACTGTCGGCAGCCTTATTCGCTGTCCAGAGTTTTCTAACGGACAGATCCAATTGCTGCGTCTTATTACGCATGGACAATATTGCAGCGGTGCAATACATCAACCGCTTGGGAGGCACCAGATCCAAAATTCTGTCAGATATTGCTTCAGAGATTTGGCACTTCTGTTTGTCTTGCAACATCATCCCTATGGCGGAGTACATTCCGGGTATTTCCAACACTGTGGCAGATTGGATCTCCCGCTATCTTATCGACTCCAGCGATTGGCGTTTAGACCGATCAGTCTTCGTCCGACTGAACCAACTTTGGGGTCCCCTGGGCATAGACCTATTCGCCTCTCGCCTCAATCATCAACTACCCCGATTCTTCAGTTGGAGACCGGATCCGGAGTCATCGGCGGTGGACGCCTTCCGTCACTCCTGGACGGGGGAGACACAGTACGCGTTTCCCCCATTCTCGATGATCCCCAGGGTGCTTCTGCAGATTGCGAACCAGAGGGCGATGGTTGCGCTGATCACCCCATGGTGGCCAGAACAACCGTGGTTTCCTCTCCTGCTGGACTTGGCCGTGGATTAGCCCAGACTCCTACCGTCGCTTCTACACATCCTCTCTCACCCGACCAAAGGCATCCACCCTCTGGTGTAGGAGGGCACTCTGACTCTCCTGGCATGGTTGGTTTCGGGGTGCAGGACGCACATGACGGCCTTTCGAACTCGGCTAGAGATCTCCTCGCCCTGGCCTGGGCCCCCGGGACTCGATCAGCATATCGATTAGCCTGGAAGCTCTGGGTACGTTGGTGTGATCAGCGGCAGGTTGATCCCGTACATGCCCCTGTGACTGTCATTGTGAATTACCTGGCGGATTCTTTTGGATCCGGCAAAGCATACAGTTCCATAAACATTTATAGATTGGCCATATCAGCTTACCACTGCCTGGTGGACTCTCTACCAATCGGCAGACATCCTCTGATTTGTAGACTCCTACGAGGCATCAGATTCAAATGACCTCCTCGTCCTAGGTACCAGTCTACCTGGGACGTTTCCAAGGTTCTCGACATGTTCTCGAGCTGGGAGGACAACGATACCTTGCCCCTCAAACTACTGTCGTTTAAATTAACGGTCCTTCTTTGCCTAATCTCCATCAAACGCGTCTCAGACGTTAGGGCTTTGGACGTTTCCGGACGCCAATTTTCACCTCAAGGGGTAAAATTCTCGGTGGTCCGTAGAACCAAGACAGGCCTACAATCGGTGTTTTACCCCTATTTTCCTGCGCACCCACGACTCTGCGTGGTTAGATGTCTACAGGCCTACGAATCACGCACTACAGAGTTGCGACTCCCGGGGCTCTCTCAACTTCTGATATCTTACGTACCACCACATCGCCCGGTCACCCCCGCCACCCTGGCGCGTTGGGTTAAGTCAACCATGGCGATGGCGGGCATAGACATTGCCCTGTTTGGAGCACACTCTTCCAGAGGTGCCATGGCTACTAAAGTGGTCACGGCGGGGGGCTCCCTCGCAGACCTCTTGAGGGCGGCCGACTGGTCTTCCGAGACCACCTTTCGCCTCTTCTACTTCAGACCGGAGGAACATGTTTCCATGTCAATCTTATGATGTTTACACTGCTTAATACCATGTTGTAGTATTATTATTCATGTTGATATAACTAATATGTGAAGCTTTGAACTTGCATAAGATATGAGCCTCCTGTCTGATATATAATTTGAGATTTTCCTAGCTTGTGACGGAAAATATTGATTATATGAAGACAGGAGGCGAGTATCTTCCCTCCCTACCCAACCCTTTCACGATTCTACATTCTATTTCAGGTTATTGATAACAGTCGCGTCTACGGCACGCAGGTGGCCTGATGATCTCGTGGTGTTCAACTTTTCCGGACGACCGGTTGGTCGAAATGGTTCTGTTGGTTTGTCCCCGTTGGGACCAATTGCTGTTACCTCGGACGTTTTCCGAAGCAGAGTCGTAAGGCCGGCTGGCCGAAGAGTTGGCGAGTATGCAACAGAGTTTAACTGATGACCATGGTTCCTATCTTGGGATTCACACAAAGAAAGAGGAAATGATGAGTGAGAGCAGTCCTTATATAGAGACTATGATGGGAGTGGCTACAGCCCAAGGACTGCTGGGAAGTGTAGTTTCTACAGTTTTCTTTTCTTTTTTGTTTACTTACGTTAAATTTGAACAATACATTATCTGCTGTGAGCATTAATAAAGAAAGATTAATGCATAAGATACTCGCCTCCTGTCTTCATATAATCAATATTTTCCGTCACAAGCTAGGAAAATCTCAAATTATTTTACACAGATTATATGCATAGAATACAGTGTGACCCTAAAAAAATTCACCATTTCAAAAATCATACAGAATGTGATACAGATAGAGGTCAAAATGTCTTGTTTACATGTTACACACCTGAATTGAAAAGAAAGAAAACCTGTACTGACAAATGTATGGAAACTGATGTTGCTAGCCTCCTTGTCTCTGGTCTCAGTACATTCTGAAAAACTAACAGGGAACAATCAGAAAGTAAGTGATGGTAAAGGTAAGTCACCCAAAGTATTGATGTGTTTGGATTACCACAACAGCCATGCAGCTAGATTTTTATTTTAAACAGTTCTAAGAAATTACAAGCAGCCTACTTCCTCTTTGCTTGTTTCCATTAAGGCTTTTGAAAAACAGCAAAACACTGCTGCTGCTGTCAATCAAATACAATTAAGCGGGCGCTGGGGGGGCGGGCCGAGTCCTACATTTGCGTCTATGGACACCGTATGCTGTACTCGGTGAGCGCGCCCGCAAGGTAACCCCCCGGGAGAGCGCTTCTAATAGTGGGTTATACAATGCGGGGAGGAGCTACCAGCGCTGCCAAGGGACCACAGAAGTCAAGGATCAGGGCCATTCTGTGCAAAACAAACTGCACAGTAAGGTCCTGTTCAGGGGCAACGCGACTTTGTGAGGCGACTCTAAATAACATCACCAATACAATATCTGAGCTAAAAAAACATTCACTAAAGAACCATAAATTATTAAGTACATTCCCTGAAATTTATTTCCTGGATTCATTACAACTTGTGCAGCCTATATAACCCAGCAGATTGCACGCAAATACTGTACATACTCAACCCAATGATTGCTATTTTCTAAGTGTGGTATGGTGACTAGTACAATGCGTACACTTAAAAATTGGCAGAGGTTCTATCCTTTTATTTGTAGGGTCATCTCTTAATTTATAGTGCTTTTCACATCACATCTGATACATTATGGTGTACTTTATCTCTTTTTCCATTACAATTAGGCTACTATGAACAAAAATAGCATGATATAAATTTTAACAAACATTTTCAGAAGGACATTAGCAGCCTATGTAATTCTGTTACCACAGTTTCACCTTAAATCGGTTGTAAACCCATCGATGTAACACTTAAAAAAACTGTTAACATTCCCGGCATGCCGGAAATGCTAACTGCACATTGGTTGTGCTCTCAACCAAACTGTCAAACCATCCAATGGCTGGTGTCATAACTGATCACATGTGCAGCTCCATGGCAGTTGAAGATTGAACAAAGGCCAAGATGGCAGCTTCCTTGGCTGAAAAAGATAGGAGGGTTTACAACCGCTTTAAAGGAGAAGTCCAGACTGAGCTCGTTAGGCTGGGCTTCGCCTATGGATCACAGGTGTGCAATTTGTTTTGCACTCCTGTGACCGGCTTTCAGCAGAGAGCGGTCTGAAGTCTGCTCTCTGCTGATGTCACTGCTATCAGTCCAGGCACCGTGTCATCGTGACAATAAAGTCTGAATCCACGTGCCTGGACTGATGCCCGTCTCAGCCTCTTAGCCGCTGAGGGCCTGAGACAGCTGTTCCCTACCAACCCACAGCTCAGCACTCCAATATTGAGCATTTCAGTGCCACATCTAGTAATGGTGAGGAAACAAATAAAAAAAAAACCTTGCAGTGGACTTTTAAGGCACAAATTCTTTAGAAAATTGTAAAGTTATATATTGTTTATTAAATTAAAAAACATATGTAAAACAGACGTGTGTAAAAACACATAGCATGCTTAACCATATTTACAATATTGTCAACATCATTATATATAATTGTAGATACTGTAATTCTTGCCCTGACGCGTTTTAGAGTGTGTATGTATCTCCTTCTTCAGGGGTATATTTAAGCAAGAATATTTTATATTTTATATTCTAAAATAGAATATTACAAAGAGTAAATGAATATACAGTTATGACATTCCAAAAAAACATTCATAGATAAACATCAAATCAGACAGGTTTAAATGTTTCATTTACACGTGTTGAGATGGAATAAAATGTGTTGTAGTTAAAAACATATAGGAACAAGACATAGTCTCGATCTTTTCCAAAAATCCAGGCAGCGGTGATATGCCTCCAAAAAGGGCATTGGAGCTGGGCACTTGGCCTCAGAAGATGACAAATCTCCCTCACACAAACCGTATTCCTAGGAGGGTCAAGCCAAAAGACCCACTGGGGCAAAAATGGCTGAGTAACCCCGAATAACCCTGTAAGTATCAAAAAATACAACAGTAAAGAACCATGGTTTTAAAGAAAAATGCTTGCTGTATAATACAACAAGCGATAGAATTTTATATATATTGCTTTGATCTTTTCAAAATTAATTAAAAGCATTATGTGTATTTTATAGACTGTGGGCCAGATCCACAAACAGCGGCGCAAATTAAGTTACTCAAAACTTATGTCATTTAAGTTACGGCGCCCTAATTTTGTGTCGTAAGTGCCGTATCCACAGCGCATTTGCGTCCAAAATTGCGCAAGTGTAACTTAAATTCCGAGACGTAAGGCGGGGTTATTGCAAGTGGGAAGGAAGTGGGCGTGCTTCATTGTAATGAGCCGTGACCCCATGCAAATGAAGGGCCGGCCGTACTGCGCATGCGCGCACGAATCTGCTCCTCACTGGGAAATGTGCAGAACTTTGCTCGGCTTTGCAATCAGTGAGATAGGAAAAAGGCCAAGCGTACTTAGTTTGAGGATCGCCCTGTGTATAAATAGCCCCAGACAAACACACTTCCCTTGCAAAAGTATATCCCTGTGTTACCCTTCCTAGAGCAAGTTGCTTCTGCTCTGTCGTTTGTTGGTGTGTGTTGGTGAGTTGTGTGTGAGATAAAAGTTTTGGAGGAGTAGTAGAGTGTAGTTGTAGTTTTTTTTTCCTAAGTGTATTTTCTGATTGTTTTTTTTCTGAGTGTATTTTCTGTTTGTTTTTTGCGTGTTTGTTTTTGAATTTGTAGTAGCTGTCTGCTTGTGTGTTTTGATTTTTGTGTGTGTTTCTTCTGTGAGTATTTTTGTTTGTTTCTTCTGTGAGTATTTTTGTTTGTTTGTTGTGTGAGTATTGTTGTTTGTTTGTTGTGTGAGTATTTTTGTTTGTTTGTTGTGTTTGTTTTTTGTTGGTGCTGAGTGGTGGCTGTGATGGCACCCAAGCGCAGGAAGTTAAATTTTTCTGTCGTAGAAAAGCAGATACTTGCTCAGGCCATCGTCCAATATGGGCGTTATTTACATGGCCCTGAGAGCCAGAACACCTCCCCGGCCCAGAGGAAGGCGATCATCCAAAAAATAACGGATCAGATCAATGCGGCGGGGGGGGGGGGACAAGGACCCCCAGTGGGATACAAAAGAAGATAAATGATCTGAAGAACCTGGTCCGTGACAAGATGGCCAAGATCAATGCCCATGCCACGGGCACTGTAGGAGGCGGACCCTGCCCCATCAGGCTGAGTGAGGAGGAATGGGCAGTGGCCTGGTGTTTACACTCACAGCAGGTGGTGGGCCTGCGTGGCTATCAATCAGATGTTCCTGTGAGGACAGGTACGTTTTTGGTTTTTCTATCTGGTGATTAGCATGTGTGGGTGGGGGAAGGGAAGATGTGCCAAGTGTTTGGATCCTCCAACCTGTGATTGTTTTGTGTCCTCCACAGATGACCAGGAGGTTGCTGGGTCATCAGGCCAGGAGGTTGCTGGGCCATCGGGCCAGGCTGCTGCACCATCCCCTGGACAACAGGCTGCAGAAGAGTCCCAAGAAGGGCAGGAGTGCCCAGGGGAGGGGAGTGGCCACACCTCCCCTCATGAGGAGGTTGAGGGGGAGGAGGATGAGGGGGTGGAGGCTGAAGATATGGAGATTGGCAGGGAAGTCCTTTTGGCCTCGGATTTGTTTACCCCTGAGGCTACCCCTGAGGCTGGCAGCAGTCAGGACACCATCAGGGGTAGCCCCTCCCACTCCTCCCCCAACTTGCCTCAACCCACAAGGGTCTCTCTCTCCCCTCCTCCCAGGCCACAAGACACGGCTGCAGGCAGGATGGCGACCCAGGAGACCAGGGGGGTGGCCGAGCGTCTGCCGGCCAATCTGCAGAGGGACAATGCCCGGCAGACCCGCAATCTGGCTCAGATCAAGCAGACTCTGAGCTAGATGCAGGACAGCCTGGGTGCAATTAAGGAGTCACTCTCTGATGTGGCCACAAACTCCTTGGCGGTCATCACATGCTTGTATGACCTGCAGACCGCCACAACAGGCATGGCCCAGGAGGTGACTGCCCTGACCCAGGCTGTCCAGGACTATACCCGGGCTGGCCAGGCCAATACAGCTGCCCTCACAATGTGTCTCACCAGGATAGCAGTGGCCTTGGAGGGCAGGCCAGCAGGAGGACAGTCACCAGGGGAGGCTCCTCCTTCCCGTGCTCACCCACCCCCCAGGATGATCCTCCTTCCCCTGCTCACACCCCCCCCCAGGAGGCTCCTCTGGTTGGCCGTGGCCGTGGGCGGCCTAGGCGTAGCTCACGCCGCCGCCGTTAATTTTGCAGGGTACTTTTGTTTTTTTATTTTTATGATTTTGTTTTGAATACTGTACTTATGATTTGTTTCATGTGTGTGAATGATGTGTGAATGTGGGGGGTGGCATTCCTGATTAAATAAGGGGTGTCACCCTCAGTTTTGGTGGAGTAGGGTTCCCTACCCCTGAGGTTTAGATCAGGCAAACTCTCAGGCATCAGATATCTGTAAACAATTTAATTTTTGTCCACTGAGGCTGGTCATAGATGGATTGAAATTTGTCTGGTTCCTCCATTGATTAATTGCATTATGACCAGCGTGTTGTTTTTTTTTTTTTCAAAGTCAGTGGCTATAATGCTGCCAGTGATCATTGTATTCTCATTAATAGTAAACTTCCCGCCGTCAGAATGCAATAGCTCCATGGGAGGTTTGATTATGTTTATGGGGGAATAGAAAAAATATCTTTCCTCAAATGAAAATAAAATTGTATAATGTATGGCTTGCTTAAGTTTCCAATAAAACCCCCACAAAAAGTTGAATTCTGGGAGTGGCATTTGAACAGGTGCCTATATCCAAACTGAGAGGGGGGGTTCTTCCAGGGGTACAACATAAAAAAAACACTACAAAAGGAAAAAGCATCTGCTAAAGCTACCAATTCAAAAAATAGTAAGTTTATTGGACATTCACATATATGAAACAAGATAATGTGGCAAAGGCAACCCCCTCCCCGCCACATACCACTTGGGGTAATCCCCTACCACCCAGGACACCCTAACACCCCCCCTCCACTCACCCTGAAAACCCACCCCACTTCCGATGCCTGACTACCACCCATCCCCTCATTCCCCCTCCCCTCCCTGCTAAAAAACCTGGCTCCCCCTCAGTGTAATATAGTATAGTCCAAATGGGATCTCTAATTGAAGCAAAAAGCTATGCACTGCAAGCCTGTATTAGCCTAGAACATGAATATAAATGTATCTGCTCAGTCGCCTGTCAGCACAGCCTGCTGTACCTGTTGTGTCCAACCAGTTATGCAAGTGTGCTACACATAAGTGTTTAAAGTGACTATGGACTACCTTACAGGCAGTGCCGTTATCCATGAAGACCTGTGCAGTGTTAATTACTGAGTGTGAATGTCAGTACCGATATATAAAGATGAACCAAATGAGCGTCATTATTACACACTAGAACAGTGAATGGGTAACTTCAAGTAATTTTCTCTCTGAACAGGGGACAATATATCCCATACCAGCCATTGGCCAGGAAAACTTCCTGTCTCTTATCTCCGCTCCTACTCACACCTATTTGGGTCCAGCCTGCCATGCAAATATAGCTTGTGCTACTATAGCACTTAGCAGCTGATTGACCTTAACAGGTGGTGAAGCTTAAGAGAAAGTTGGCCAGCTGGGAAACGGGGCGAGGGAATGGTAATCGGGCACTGGAAATGGGTAGGTTTCCAGGAGTGAGTGGAGGGGTGGAGGTGTCAGGGTGACCTGGGAGGGGAGTACACCAAGTGGTATGTGGGGGGGTGCCTATGCCACATTATCTTGTTTTATATATGCGAATGTCCATTAAACATGCAAATAAATAGCAACTGGGAACCTGCCATTGTGGTACAGCCCATTCTGCAAATTCATGGAAGGGGGTAGAAAAGGAGTTGTAAAGCCAGCAGCTTGAGTGAGCTAGAATTTAGACACATGTGGGTGGCAGTGGCAGTGACTGTATTTTTTATTTTATTTTTATTTTTTGCAGCAGCAACAGCAGGGACAGAGAAATTTGCCTGCTATACTCTGGTATAGCTGGTAGTGTGCTGCTGGCAGACATGCTGCAAGGACCTGTGACACCCTTCGCTAGACCATAATCCCTGTCAGTGGAGGTTGCTGAGAGGTCATATATAGTGGGGGTAGACCCTGAAAGGTGAGGAGTGATTAGGAGAAGAATTGCACCCTTTTGCGTAGCTTTCAGGTGCTCTTGCCAATGAGCAGAGTGGTGGGAGGTTAAATGCCTTGTCAACCATGTGGCACCAAAATGATTTGTGTTTTTGCCACATTTGCCAATTGCAACAGTGTGATCGGCTGCACATGTGCTAAAAAAGGCCCAGGCGGAAATCACGCAACTATCCAACACTATAGCTAAATTAGAACTACTACACAAACAAAGTCTCTCTGCCAAGGTGGCTGAAGAACTCATTCACAATAGAAATTCCCTGAAACAAATATTGAATTTGCAAACCCAAAAATCCCTTTTTTTCAAGAAAAGTATTTTTTATGAACACGGCGACAAGAATGGTAAGCACCTAGCCAGAGCCCTGAAAGACGCCACGATAGCAAACCACATCCATGCCATCCGCAACAAACAGTGCACGCTCGAACACAAGCCGGACCAAATAGCAAAACATTTTCACAATTTCTACTCTAAACTTTATGACCTCCCTCCACAGCATAAACCCCCCCACATATTGACAAACAAAGAAGACACTATTCAAAACTTCCTAACCGACAGTAAACTACCAACACTCTCTAAGGACGACATAGATTCCTTAGAAGCCCCTATAAATGACTCGGAACTACAGGAGGCAATTAAAGATTTAAAAACAGGGAAAAGCCCGGGACCTGACGGATTTACCTCCCAGTACTACAAAATATTTATACAGTTGATCACCAACCCACTAATGAAAGCCTTTAACTATCTCGCCAAACACGAACACAATTCCACCTCCCTACTCACAGCACACATAGCACTAGTTCCCAAATCGGACAAAGACCATACAGATTGTGCAAACTTCAGACCAATCTCGCTTCTGAACGTGGACATTAAACTATTCGCGAAGATACTAGCCAACAGACTGAAACCACTTCTTTCAAAGATCATAGGTCCGAAACAGGTAGGCTTCATGCCAGGTAGAGAGGCCAGGGATAACATCACCAAATCTCTAAATCGTATTCATTACGCTAAGCATTCAGAGTTCGAAGGTCTTCTCTTGTCCACAGACGCAGAGAAGGCCTTTGATAGAGTCTCGTGGGATTACATGTTGGCTACCTGCTCCCACATTGGTCTAAGAGGAAACATGTTAAATTGGATAAAGGCTCTATACCTTAACCCCAAGGCTAAAATTAAGATCAATAATACATTCTCAGACACAATAAAAATCCGAAATGGCACACGCCAGGGATGTCCCCTATCTCCGCTCCTTTTCATTTTGTCATTGGAACCCTTAATCAGAACCATTAATCTGTCCCAAGATATCAAAGGATTCACAATTCAAGATAAAGAATATAAGTTGGCTGCTTATGCAGATGACCTCCTTTTTTTTATTACGCAACAAAAAATTTCAAAACATTCAGCTTTATCTCTAACTTTAAAGTTAATCAATCTAAATCAGAAGCACTCAACCTAAACCTTCCTCCTGACAAATATAACTTATTAAAAAGCAATCATAAGTTTAAATGGGAGCAAACCACCCTCAAATATCTGGGAATTAAACTAACTGCTTCCATTGAAACACTCTTCTCTGCCAACTTTATTCCCCTTCTCACTTCTATCACTCAAGATCTGCACAAATGGACACCAAAGCTCTTTTCATGGTTTAAAATTTTAAAAATGACTATTCTCCCGAGGTCACTTTATTTCTTTAATGCTCTGCTGATTACAATCCCTAACTCCTTTTTCTACAAACTACAAAAACTACAAAGAAAATTTCTGTGGGCAGGCAAGAAATCGAGGATAAAGCTGAGTCTCCTTACACTACCCAAACGTAATGAAGGCATTGGCCTTCCTGACTTTAAAAAGTACTATTATGCCTCTCATATCACCAGATTGATAGACCGGACATAATAAAGACTGGGTTCACTTAGAACACGGCCACAGTAAGCAACAAATTCTATATTACCCTTGGTCCACCCACTCAAAATTCACTAAAAAAATAAACCACCCACTGGTAGCCACCACTTTAAATGTCTGGCACAAGATAGCCGGACCATATAAGCTAGCCACAATCCCAGGCCCATCAACCCCAATTGCCAACAACCCAGATTTTATGCCGGGCATGGACCAACCAATCTTACCATTGCCTGACACTGCCTCCAAATTACTTGTCGCTCACTGTTTTACCGGAACTAAGATCAAAACACTAGATGCTTTCAAAACAGAATTCGAAGATACATTGCCAGGTATTTGGTTCCACATGCAACTGAAAGATTTTCTACTAAATAGTAAACACAGAAATGCATACAGCTGTAGACTGACCCCCCTGGAACATATCTGTTACAACAGAACGCGGATCCTGAAAACGACTTCTTTAGCTTATACTTGGTTGAGTCAGTCACAATCAGATGCTTGTAGCAAACACAAAATAAACTGGGAAACCGCCCTGGGACACGGGATCAGCAACACCCAATGGGAAAAAGCATGTATATTTGCACACAAATGCTCACTCAGTACAAAATACCAGGAAATCTCCTATAAAATCTTAACACAGTGGTACTTGACTCCGCAGAAAATTGTAAAATGGTCACACGCGGCGTCAGATACCTGCTGGCGATGCGGCAAGGAGACAGGCTCTTTCCTACACATTTGGTGGAGCTGTCCGCCAATCCTTGACTACTGGGAACAGATTACAAACTGGATAAAACATATTACAAGCACCAAAATAAATCTGAAAGCTGAGGCATGTCTGTTAGATATTAACCATTTAACGCTAAGTAAATATAAGAAATCATTAACCAGACACCTCCTAACAGCAACAAAAACTCTTATTCCTTTACATTGGAGATCCACCAAAGTCAAGGATTGGCTAGACAGAGTACAATATTTATATAAAATGGAAGAGATTGTGGCTATGAAAAAAGAAAATAGCGATAACTTCAATGTGACTTGGCAACCCTGGGTTTTATTCATATATTCAAGTGAATATCGCTCACTTTACAATTAAATGGATGTGTAATTAAATTCATGGTATACAACCCCGAGGTACTCCTTAACTATGTCTTAAACTTATTATCTCTAATATGATCCTATACAGGAAATGTTTATTCATACAAGCTAATACAGGTTATGGTACAAATTCCCCATTACTATCTCCCTTTCCTACTCCTTTTCATCTCTTGACCCCTCCCCATCCCCTATTTACCTTCCCTATTGCTACTCTCTTTCTTAAAACTCAATAAGCAATTATAATCTTATCAACATAATTGTTCTTAAGAATTTACAATTATATTTTATTATCTTGTCAACAGACATTGTTTCTCAGTTTGTGTTTCATGTCAATCTTTGCTACATTGTCAATTATATGTATGTACTAATTTTCAATAAAATCTTTGATTGTGAAAAAAAAAGAAAAGGCCCAGGCAGCTGAGTTGTGGAAAGTGGACCAGGAGATAACAGCTCCATAATGTGATGGAATAGGGTGGCTGCTCTCTACTCTTCCATGATGGCTGCCTCTGGAAGACATCCTGCCTCATTGGGGTTGTGCCTCACCCTCACTTTCCTCCTCTGCTCTATCTGGTACTCAAGTCGCATCAGTGACATCATCATCATCGTCCCTTCCATCCACATCATCACTGGAGCTAACTTGGCAATATGCTGCGGCTGGGGGAGCATGACTGCCAATTTGTTGTTTATCAGTGTTCTCTCCTCTCTGTGGACTCAGGTTCCTACCTTCCTCCACCTCAGAGTCAGAACCAACATCCGAACAAAGTAATGCCTGTGCATCGTCAATAAACATGTGACTGACGCTGTGTTCAAATAACACAGCTGACTCCTCCATGAATGATTCTGGGGCTATAGCTGTGGACAAGGAGGCAGAATATGCCACTCTGGCAGCTGCAGTGGACTGCACACTAGTCTCTCCTTGGGTAATTGAGGATGAGGATGGTTTAGTAAGCCAGTCCACTACCTCCTCTGAATGCTGTGGCTGGATAGCACAGGCAACATCACTAAACAGAGAAAATTGTGCCCTGTCTGAGGATGTACCACATCTATGTTTGCTTGTGGACACAGATACTGATGGGGGGCTTATTACCCAAATGTGATAGAGATGGGGAAATATGTAATTGGATGCACGTTAATCAATGGAAAGTGGTGTTTGCTATACTCTAACTTGAGGACTTCAACTGACAGACATGTCAAAACTCTAAAAACAAAATAAAAAAGGGGGAACAACAGTGTTGCAGTCAAAAAAAAACTGCAGCTCACAATTACAAAAATAAAAACACACAGCAACCCAAAAAAAGAAAAGAAGGGGATATACAGCTTTTTACAAACTGTTGGCACTATATAAATCCTGTATAATAATAATAATAATAATAATAATAATAATAATAATAATAATGTACAGCACTAAATGCTATGTATTAGAGTGTGAAACACTGCACTACACAGACACACTCCACTGACACACTACAATATACTGCAGTAAAACTGCACTGACACGCTACAATATACTGAAGTTAAATTGCACTGAGGCTCGGTTCACACTGCATGCCGATGCGGCTCACAGAAGGGGTCCTAGGCTGAATTTGGACCTGAAATGGATCAAAAGACGCACAGGGCTTTTGTGCACCGGAGCCACATCAGAGATATGTGAACCAGCTCCATAGAGAACCGGTCACAATCTCCTGCTATTGCAAATTATTTGCAGGGATTCCACATCCAATTCGCAATAGTTTGAACTCAGCCTGAAGCACTTCAATATACTGCAATAAAACTGCACTGATGCACTTCAATATAATGCCCTGACACACTATACTTAAACACTTCAATATGTTGCAGTAAAACTGCATGGACGCACTACACTGACACTACAGTAAAACTGCACAGATTCACTACACTGAGGCCCCGTACACACGACCGAGTTTCTCGGCAGAATTCAGCCAGAAACTCGATCGGAGCTGGATTCTGCCGAGAAACTCGGTCGTGTGTACACTTTTCAGCGAGGAAGCCGACGAGGAACTTGTCGGGCCAAATAGAGAACATGTTCTTAATTTCCTCGTTGTTCAATGAGGAAAGTCGGCCTGACGAGACCCTCGGCGGCTTCAACACTGAACTCGACGAGGAACTCGATGTGTTTGGCACGTCGAGTTCCTCGGACGCGTGTACGAGGCTTGACACTGAACTATCACTAAAGTCACACTACACTGACACTCTACAATCACAATAGAATCACAATATTACACTATGGCACAATAACTTGCTAGTAGCAGTGAACAGAGCCCTGTTCTATCTATCTCCACTCCAATATCACACTGCAAATGGCTCCTCTGGGAGGGAACCTTTTATAGTGTGGTGTGGGTCTATGAGCAATGAGCCATAATTGGGCTAAGTCATCATGACTTTCTCCAATCATGGCTCTGACAGTGCTATGTGCCCTGATTGGACTATGCGGTGCATAGCCATTGTTCGGATCGATCTTATGCTCAGCCCGAACCATTCGCCCAACACTAGTGTTCAGTATCATATTAACCTCCAATTCCTCATTTAACCCCTTTGGAGATAAATGATCTAGAGTAAAGATACAGAATTTTTCTGTATTGCACAACCTCTGAAATCTTCTCCATCTGATCCACATTTCAGAATGGACCGAATCACCCAGACTCTAATTAAGCCCATAAATAACTCAGTTCCCCCATTCACCCCGCTGTCAGAATACACTGATCATCACTTCTGGCTATAACCTGCAGTGCTCATCAAGTAGCGAAAACCCATCAGGGTGGTTGTACAGAAACAGGTCAATCGACTTGTGCAACCAATGTGCCCATACGTGGATTGAAATTTGGCCAGCCCCTGCTGAACCAGCTAAATATTAAATACATGCTGGCTTAAAGTGATTGTAAACCCTTTACAAACACTTTTACCTACAGGTAAGCCTAGATTTAGGCTTACCTTTAGGTGCTTGAAGTATCTCCTAAACCTCCAGGGTTTAGGAGATATTTACAATAAAGATGGGCGCAGATTTTCACAGCAATAATAATACTTTGAACTAAGTATTCCTCTGTGGTACAAATTACATGTATATGATTTTAAATGTTTGTTAGAGATAAGTTAATACTTATGTGTGCAATTATGCACGTTTACATATATACTAAGATTTAGGTGCACAAGCTCCACATCTGCGAGTGCTGCTGCATGTACTTTAATGATTGCGCTGGCCCAATAATTAAGGTATTAGCCACAGGGGCATATTTCTGTTAGTAAATCCGCCTCACAGAGTTTCTCCCCATTGACATAGAACACAGAAGCACAGCCTCTGGATCTTTAACCTCTTGTTGTGACAAAACAATTTCAAATAGATTTTTACAACTGATAATTAAATCTGTCAGCATGATACAGGTAATTATGGTACACGTTAATTCCCCATCCACATTTTCATAGTAGAAGAAAACTGCAAGAACAAGTCAAATGTTATGCTACATGTATGTATGTGAAAAAAATAAAATAAATCAAAAACAATTCTTGATGACTGCCATGGTAATTTTTAAAAGTTTGATAATCCTGGCTATTATATTACCAACTATCTCAAAGAACGAATGCCCTTCTGACAGTCTCCTGTTTCACATGGGCTTCAGCTCGTATAAGAGCAGTGTGAACAGCAAGCTTTTATAAAGCATCTGCAGAGTTTTCAGCAAGCTTTATAAACTTGAGACCTTGCGAGCTACCACAAAAAATCCTAATATCCGTGCTATATCAGCTGCAGACACTGATCACAATCTCATGTTTGTTGTATTTATTTCAGCAAGCTTTAATGACACTTTTAAAGTACCCTTCAGTTTGTAAATGCTGAACACAGATCCTACTGGGAATGCTGATTTCCACTTTAAACAAGCTGCTAGCAGGCTTCAGCACTTCTTGAAGCTTTTTAAAGCCTGTTAACAGTTTGTTTAAAGCGGCATCAACACCCCCATTAGGATCTGTGTTCAACATTTACAAACTAGAGTTGAATGTTAATTTACACGCTGGCAAATGCTTTGTCAAAATTTTCTTTCACATTCCTGAAGCTCATATGAAACGGGAATCTGTTATGAGGAATGGACACTTTCCCCTTGTGGTTGTGTCTCTCTCCTTTTCCAATTCTTTTCAAAAATCTCCCCAACCCTGAATGTTTTTTTCTGTATATTATAAAGGTTTACATGAAATTGTCAATCCCCGCCTGATTGATATAGAAGTTTTCAGCTTCTGATGGATTGAAGCCTAAGCTAAAATTGAGTTGAACCAATTCCCATATGTTTCATAAACATATTATTTCACTGGATTCATAAAAACTGTATACACCCTATTTGTATTATATTTATTTATCACAGGTATTTCTATTGCACTCAAGGAACTTAGACCCTCTGTACACTGAGGCAGTTTTCAGGCATTTTAGCGCTAGAAAAAGCACCTGTAAAGTGTCTGAAAACTGCCTCCCATGCCACCCAAGTTTGAAAGCCTGAGTGCTTTCACACTGGTGCAGTGTGCTTGCGGAACGTTAGAAAAAGTCCTACAAGCAGCATCTTTGGGGCAGTTTAGGAGCGCTATATACAGCACTCCCAAAACTCCCCTGCCCATTACAATGAATGGGCAGCGCTTCCTAAGTGCCTGAAAGGTACTTCAGAAGCACTGCAACACAGGCGTTTTTAACCTCTTCTAGTGGGGGTTAAAAGCGCCCCACTAGTGACTGAAAAGCGCTGCTTAAACAGCTGTAAATCGCCACTAAAACAAGCAGCGCTTTACAGTTAACGCACTAGTGGGCCCAATATGAAAGGGCTCTTACAATATAAGTTTCCTCACATGCATACACATACTAAGACCAATTTATTCAGGAACCAATTAACCTTTGTCTTTGAAGTGTGGGAGCATACCCACACAAGCCCAGGTAGAGTCATGGCTAGGATTCAAACCAATGACTCTAGTGCTGCAAGGCAGAAGTGCTAATGACTAAGCTACTGTGCTGTAAATAAAATGAATGTCCATGCTTCTGTATACGTCTCATTGTGTGAGATTCCTTTCCCTATGTGGCAGTTTATGTATACTGTAACTTGTATGTTATTTTGCAATCTTATAATACAAATCTTGTAGAAAAAAATTAAAGAATACGATTTACAAATACAGTCAACTTGGTATAACAGAAGCTAACACAGCAAACCAAACAAATAAAAACAGTACTGGATACATTGTGGGCAGAACAGATTTTTATTTGCTCATCATTACTTTTACTTCACCTTGGAAGTTCAGGCAAAAGGAAGGTCAGACAGTACTGTTCACAATTTAAGTCATTTTGCTTTTGACAAGTGAAATGCAAATAATGTTAGAATGTCATTTGACATGAAAGATTCATTGTTACTTAATGCAACTTTACTTTTTCTGTTGCATATGCATTCCAGACATTCATAAAACATATTCAAAAAGAAAAATGATATATTTAACCTACTAAAATGTTAGTAGTGTGGTGATTTTAAATTGCACGTCATAGCTAAGTATAACGTTTTATATAGATATAATTTATTGCAAAAGCAGCTGCAGGTTTGCAGCAAGATTGTATTAATATGGAAACTATAGTTTAGACATCTTAGACACATCTATTGAACATGACCGTGAGCCTTGTGAGACACCAATTTGTGAAGCAGCAGTCAGGCTCTTGATTAAACTTATTTACAATTTAAATTATTGATAAGCGATCCATTTTCTTGTCTTGCAGTGCAAGAGTCTTCAATTCACTTTACTCCAGGGACACACTGCCTGTATGGATTGAGTACTTTATGTTGAAATGTATGTAGGTTTTTGTAGCAGGTTGTTTCTACCAAAGACTCACCCAAAGATAATGGAGAATTGTATACTAAGCTTAAAGTGGAGTTCCACCCATAAATTTAACATTACATCAGTAGTTTTAAAAAAATTTCATTAGTCCTTTACAACATTTTTTTTTTAGATGCCTTCAAAGTGTTGTTGCTAGGCAGAATAGTTAATCTTCCCACTTCCTGCACCTAGGTGCCTAATGCTTCCTAACCTACACCGCACAGACTCCTGGGAATGTAGTGGGTGTAACTTTCCAGGAGTCTGTGCACTCCCCAGTCTCAAAGAATCATGTGACTTGGACAGCACAGGTGCTGAAACCTGATCTGACACTGCTTGTGCAGCACTGAGCATGTGCGAGTTTTGCAAGGCTGAAATCCAGGAAGTCATACAGTCTGGCTTTATGATGCACACACTTAAGATGGCACCAGTCAATTTCTATTTTATAAAGTGTCTAAATGCTGTAACAACCTAACAAAACGGACCTTAGTTTACAGACTAACTTTACTAGAATACATTAAGCTTGTGTATTACAGGGGTATTTATATTTAAAAAGTGAAATTGTGGCTGGAACTCCGCTTTAATTTTCCTTTCCTGATGCATAAGCATGACAGCATATACTGTACATACAGTATGGGTAGACTATGCCCCCTGATTGAGGGGGGCGGATCCAGAGTCTAGTCACTCACACACCAATAAACACCAACTATCAGACAATAAAACAAGAAACAGAACTCCTGCCTGATGCAATTACAACCCCTATAGGTGTAGGATGGTTCCACTACCATTGCAAATCTTGCCATATGTGATCCATGGAGAAGGACAAGAAGCAGACTTGTGAATTCCACATCAGCACCAATTGTGGCCTCTTACCAAGAAAAAAGACCCAAGATTAGAGATGGTCCTATAGCAGCATGCTGACAGCATTTAGCTGTAGCCAGCCTTGGAACCAGATGGCATATTACAGAAACAGGTTGTTCAATGGCACTCAGGACTTCCAGGGTACATCTGGATTGATTAACTTTTTGCACCCCAGGGTCTTAGATCTGTTTAACACTACAGAGATGGAGGCTACATGCATGAGGCAGCACATTGACTAACTGATTAGCACTTCTGCTTTGCAACACTGGGGTCATTGGTTTGAATCCCAAACATGCCACTATCTGGTTAGAGGTTTGCATGTTCTTCCTCTGTTGTGGTGTTATAGCTTCTTTTTCACAAGGTATTATATTTCTGACAGGTTTTACATAATGGAAACAAAAAAAATTACAGTATAAAGAAAGTGAGTGTGGGCTTCACACCAAATCTATAACAGTTTTTTTTGTCAGGTATGGAATTATAAGTATGGTGTGATCCTGAATTCATATTTAAAATGTTTGTTAACCCCCCAAAAATTGAGATCCTGGTCCCCTTAAAGCAAATTAAACAGCACAGTTTTTATGCTGTGCAATCTGCCCCTCTCTAAACTGTAAAAAAACTGTCTGACTCTCTGCAGCTTCCTGTATCCTCCTCTCTGCGCTGACCACGATAATCAGGGCTGACCACCGTGGTCAGCATACGTTCCTTTGTCATCCACAGCCCTGCTTTGCACTCTTCTCTCCCCCTCACCCCCTCCCTGCCTGTCAGCTCTGTGTCTTTGTCTCTGCCCCCACCCCACCACTATTAGTACAAACAAAAAAAGTATACATGGTCACTGCCAGCCCCTCTATTATAGTAAGGCATACCACACTGTATTAGTCTTTTAGAAAAAGGAGGCATGTGAATATATTTTTAGAGAGATCTTCAGGCCGTTTACGTTACTCTCAGCCGGTTTCCAGGGCTACTGCAGGAGGGGCTGTGTGCCCATGTGACCACCCCAGCTAATGTCAGAGGGAGATCATGGACCCTCCTGCAGAAGCCATGTATCAGAGATGTAAATCGGCCGTGAGTCACGTGACTGGCCTAAAGATCGCTCTAAAAAATGTATTTACATGCTTCATTTTTTCTTCTTAAAAAAAATAATAATAATTATATTGAAATTACAGTTTCTTTTCAATTTTCGAATTTTTCAATTTCGAATTTTCGAAAAATACGAAAATTCTGAAATACGAAAATTCGAAATTTGAAAAATTCTAAATCTGAAAAATTCGAAATTGGAAAAGTGAAAAATTCGAAAATTCAAAACTTGAAAAATTCGAAGTCTAAAATCCAAAATTTTTTCGTATTTCCGAATTTCCGAAAATCCGAATTCCCGAAATTCGTAAATACGAAAATTCGGAAATTAAAAAAAAAATCGTAAATACGTAAATTCATAAATATGAATTTTCGAAATTGAAAAATTTGTAAATTGAAAAATTTGAAATTCGAAAATTGAAATATTAAAAAATTCGAAATTCGAAAATAGAAAAATTTCGAATTTTAAAATTTTCGAAATTTTTCCCCATTTTTCAAATTTTCGAATTTTCGTATTTCTGTATTTCGAAAATTCGAAATTTCGAAAACTGAAAAATTTGATATTCGAAAATTAAAAAAATCGAAAATTGAAAAAAAATATTTCGAATTTTTCAATTTTTTCTTTTAAAATTTTTCTAAATTTTCGAATTTCGAATTGTTCATTTTTCGAAATTTCGAATTTTTCGAAATTTCGAATTTTTCGAAATTTCGAATTTTTCGAAATTTCGAATTTTTCGAAATTTCGAATTTTTCGAAATTTCGAATTTCGAATTTTTCTATTTTCGAAATTTTCATTTTCGAATTTTTCAATTTTCGAAATTTCGTATTTCCGAATTTTCGTGTTTTTTTTTCATTTCCGAATTTTCGTATTTTGAAATTTCGAAATTTCGAAAATTGAAAAATTCGAAAATCGAAATTTCGAAAATTGAAAAATTTGAAAATTGGCAAATTAGAAATGTCAAAAATTCGAAATTTCGAAAATTGAAAAATTCGAAATTCGAAATTTCGAAAATTCGTAAATTTTCGAATTTCCGCATTTTTTTTCGTTTCATTTTTTCGGAAATTCGGAAAATTTGTTTTTTCCGTTTTTTGCTTTTTCGGAAATCCGAAAATTTCCCGAATTTACGAATTTACGAAAAAAGCAAAAAAAAACAAATAAAACAATTTTTTTTTCGAAATTTCAGAATTTCCGAAAAAAAAAAAAAACGAATGAAACAAAAACGAAAAAAACTAATTTTTCGAATTTCCCGAATTTACGAAAAAAAAAAAAAAAACGAAAATAACATAAACAAATTTTTTGGCAGTGCACATGTCTAAATCTTGTCTGTTTTGTTTGTTTAATCCTGCACTTAAACTTTTAATGGGGTGGGGTGGTGAGAGTTGTTATACCCTAAAATGTTTGACAGTGCTCACCTTATTTTTGTCCCTGTTGTACAATATGACATGTGTCCATCTTAAGTGTTTCTTTTAGATTGTAAGCTCTTTAGAGCAGGGCCCTTCTAACCATATTGTAAAGTACTGTGTAAAATGTTGCAACATTTAATGCCAGTAAATTTTTAGGACAAAGTAAATTAATGTAAAACATGCTCCTATTGTCCAAATAAAACATAGAATCGGTTTTGAATCATTTTTTTTTTTTTTTTTAGTTGAGGATTAATAAAATATTTTATAAGTGAAATGTATTGTTAACACACCTTCCAATCTCCAATAAAATTTTCTGTGCTACAAAATAATTTTATTCTGCACACATGCAAGTTATTAAAATGGAGAAAAAAGTGTAAATCCAAAACTAAAAGAGCAATCTTAACAGCTCCAATGCTGATTTTCAGGTTCCACTGATTTTTGGTATGGCCTAGGTAAACTATTGAACAAATATAAATATGTTAAATATAAGTATTAATTCTCTCTAATCACCAGTTACCCACTCCATTTTTGAAAAAAAATATTTGGTGAAATAAAGCATATTGAACACATGTGAAAAGATGTTAGCAAGTGTGAATTTATTGTGATCGTGCATATCTTTTCGCAATGGCACACAACTGGTTGCCCGGGCCGGCTCCTGTTCTGGAAATGAATCCTCATGTGTGTGGAAGTACATTTGGATGAACTGGTAAGTGTTAGTGCTGCTCAGAGTTACCATGTTAAGATCACTTTTTTTTTTATCATGAGGAGATTTGCAAGGTAATTGTGGGAGATGAATGAATGACTTGTATAGCGCAACGCATGCGAACTAAATCGCCTCTGGGCACTTTTTCCAGCCAGTATCTGCTTGGCTGGTGCTGTCATTTTTACCCCGTAGGATCATGACACGCTAGGGACACACAGTCATACACACATATATACTGGGCCAATTTGGACGAGATCCAATTTACCTACCAGCATGTCTTTGGAGTGTGGGAGGAAACCGGAGTACCCGGAGGAAACCCACGCAGACACAGGGAGAACATGCAAACTCCAGGCAGATGGTGTCGTGGTTGGGATTCGAACCAGCGAACCTTTTGCTGCTAGGCGAAAGTGCTACTCACTGCACCACTGTGCTGTCTTTGTGTTCCCAGGGTTTAGGGGGATTTAGTGTTTGCAATTTTGTGCTTAGTGATTCTCAGAACACACGTTACTTCCTGATTCTATGCAGAGTAGACTTCCTGCATTTGTACACATACAACGCTTCATCTCTTGCTGGTATGTAGATATTATGCCGCGTACACATGATCATTTTTTGGCATGAAAAAAACATTTTTTCAAAAATGTCATTTAAAATGATCGTGTGTTGGCTACACATCATTTTTCAGGTTCTGAAAAACTACCAAAAAAATATTTGAACATGCTGCATTTTTTGACGTTGTTTTAAATTATGATGTTTTTCGGCTTGTAAAAAAATATCGTATGTGGGCTAAAATGACGTAAAAAACCTGCGCATGCTCAGAAGCAAGTTATGAGACGGGAGCACTCGTTCTGGTAAAACTACCGTTCATAATGGAGTAAGCACATTCATCATGCGCGGCTTATATTTCTTACATCCGACCGGATTCCAATATCATACAGCGGAATAAAGAGAGAGAACCGCCATAGTATAATTCCGTTTAATAGTATAAAATGTATAAGAGAAAAGCGCCAATTGGCTCCTTACTTTTGATGGTGCCTGGGACCCGGCACTGAGGCTAGTGGACGTAAAATAAAGTGAAGAGATGGCCCCTATGCTGGGGAAGCTGGTGTGCGCTCCACCTCCTGGATAGAGGGAACCAGCGGGACCGGATGTGCGTAGCTGTGCGTGACCAGGTATCGCCTCGACGTACATTTCGTTACCATGTCATCAGGACGCTTCCTGATGACGTGGTAACGAAACGTACATCGAGGCGGTACCTGGTCACGCACAGCTACGCACTTTTGGTCCCACTGGTTCCCTCTATCCAGGAGGTGGAACGCACGCCAGCTTCCCCAGCATAGGGGCCATCTCTTCACTTTATTTTACGTCCACTAGCCTCAGTGCCGGGTCCCAGGCACCATCAAAAGTAAGGAGCCAATTGGCGCTTTTCTCTTATACATTTTATACTATTAAACGGAATTATACTATGGGGATTCTCTCTCTTTATTCCGCTGTATGATATTGGAATCCGGTCAGATGTAAGGAATATAGGCCACGCATGAAGTCCATGTATTGTGTTATCTAGCCTATATTGACCTCTTTTTAAATAAAAAGGTCAACAACATCTGGTAAGGTTCCATCCTTTTTGAGCACAGTTTGGGTGATTTTGCATAGTCGGTGAAGGTGAACATCACTCACAGCGAATTTGAAGCAATTCATAGAGCACCAGCACTTTATTGATGGACTTTTCTCACTTACATTATTAATCCTCAATTCATTATTATTACAACCCCATCAAGATTGGTGGTGTTCCTTATATTTTGCACAATTTAATTAATTGTTGGTTTGAGTTTATTTGTTGTTACTAATTTATCATGCATTAATAGGTTGCACAGAATTATTATTACTCACCTTGTGTAGCGCCCCCTACCCCTTTTTTCACTCTTTACTCTGTAATAATCATTTAGAACTGCATTCATTAGAAAAAGAAGAAACAAACTATGTCCAATAATTGTAATATAAATATATAGCCACACACAAGGTAGAGCACACCCCATATAAGAATGGCTTATTGGCATACATGTACTCACATGATCATAGCTAAATACTGTAGTGCAGTTTCATATAGAAAACTTGTTGGCAATTGCCAGTTATGAAACCGCAACTATGCCGAATTGGAATTTACTAATGCTCACTTACTCACTTTTCCGTTCGCATGTTCACCTAGTTGAGGGCTTAATTGGCTTAATTGGGAGTAACTACATGTAGAGTGACCACTTTTTCACCTTATTGTTAGTGAATTAGCCCGAATGCAGCAGGGACTAGTCAAAGACAACATGAGCACCTCCCCCCTTCAGACCACAGAGACGACACCTACCTAATAACAGAAAGCAAGTACAAAGGTGTTACTCTTCTCTTCAACTAAATTTGCAATGAAAGCCAAAGAAGAGAGACCACTTTTTTTCTTTTATGGAGAAAATATTTTCTAACAGCCATACAGAGATAACCTCCTTTCTTAAAGACTCTGAGCAGTGCAGGTACCTACTGATATTTGGCAAATACCACCCCAGAAAACCTTTCACTCGCAGAGGTGTCTTGTTCACGATTAATAGGCTGTATGATTCATTAGGATTTTCAGCTCCTGTTAACATTCAAGGTAAAGCACTGCTTAGAGACTTAACTCGTAAAAAAATTATGGGGATGCACCACCTCCTCCTGATAAAAGAAACTCTTAGCTTTATCTAAACTGCGTGTTAAATGCCCACGTGCTCCTGTACCCCCTACAGAAGCCCAAACATTTGCATATTCTCCAATGCTTCTGTGAAGGCAATAGCTGCTGTTGCCTACTTAAAAACTGTAGATGTTACAGTACAACACCACATAGAATTTGTCATGGGCAAAGAAATACTGGTTCCACACCCTGAGCACACCATACCTAGACTAAAACTCTGTGCTGCAGTATTGACTGTCGAGCTAGCTGAACTTATTGCATCAGAAATGGATATTGACCTTTAAGGTTCCTTTTTTTACACTGACAGCAAGGTAGTGTAAGGCTATGTCTATAACAAAACTAAACAATTCTATGTTTATATCAACAACAGAGTGCTAAGGATTAGGAGATCCACCTGTCCAAGACAATGACACTATGTATCTTCCGATCATAACCATACAGATGTGGCCTGGAATGGGTCAGGAGGGCAGGTGCTCCATTGACCCCCCTTTCCTGGCCTGCCAGACTGTGTGCTTGGATAAGGGTCTAGAATGGATTTTGGGGGGACCCCACACTTATAGAAAATGCTGTAGGAAAAATTAAATTTCTAAAGAAAAAAATAAACAAGTCAAATCCCATGTACATTGACTCAAGGTTACAATTGCCAGACTGGCTATTTAAAAAAAAAAGAACAACAGTGTGCCCCACACACACTCAATACCAGGCCCGTTGGGTCTGGTATAGATTTTAAGGGTAACCCCATGCTAAAATTAAATACAAATACAAATACATACCAGACCTTTTTCTAAGCACACAGTCTGGCAGGCTAGGAAAACCTACCAGGTTACATAGTAGGTGAGATTGAAAAAAATCACAAGTCCAACCTATGTGTGTGATTATATGTCAGTATTACATTGTATATCCCTGTATGTTCTGGTCATTCAGGTGCTTATTTAATAGTTTCTTGAAACTATCGATGCCCCCCGCTGAGACATGTGAAAGGGAATTCCACATCCTTGCCGCTCTATGTAGTTTAAAGTTAAACCTCTTTTCTTTTAAGGAGTGGCTACGTGTCTTGTTAAACTCCCTTCTGCAAAAAAGTTTTATCTCTATTGTGGGGTCACCAGTATGGTATTTGTAAATTGAAACCATATCCCCCTCTTAAGCATCTCTTCTCCAGAGAGAATAATGTCAGTGCTCGCAAGTCGCAACTTTTCCTTATAACAAATATCCTCCAAACCCTTTATTAGCTTGGTTGCCCTTCTTTGTACTCTCTCCATTTCCAGTACATCCTTCCTGAGGATTGGTGCCCAGAACTGGACAGCATACTCTAGGTGTGGCAGAACCAGATTCTTGTAGAGTGGGAGAATTATCGTTTTTTTCTCTGGAGTTAATCCCCTTTTTAATGCATGCCAATATTCTGTTTGCTTTGTTAGGCTCAGCAATGGCATGCAATGCCAAGCTGCTGCTATCATCTACTAGGACCCCCAGGTGCTTTTCCATCATAGATTCTCCCAGAGGTCCCCCCCCCCCAAGTGTATAGATTACAATTGTATTTTTGCCACCCAAATGCATTATTTAAAATTTTTCTACAAAAGTTATTGCCTTACTTAGCTTAGTATCGTCCGCGAATACAGATATTTCACCGTTCACCCCTTCCTCCATGTCGTTTATGAACAATTTAAATAGGATTGGTTCTAGCACAGAACCCTGGGGACCCCACTACCCACCCCTGACCATTCTGAATACTCCCCATGTATCACCACCCTCTGAACGTGCCCTGTGATGGGTTGGCATCTGATTTCTCTGCATGCTGGGTTAGGCAGAGATGTACGCAAATAATTTTGGAAGTAGTTGGTTATACAGGGTCAAAGAGCAACGTAAGCATAACAGATTAACAGGTTGCCCACCATCATTATACGTGATGTGTTTGAAGAGGAATACCGTTGTTATGGTTGTTATGGTTGTTATGGTTGCAGCTAGCTACCATAACCCCGGTATCATCTTCTTCAGTGGGCGGTCCTTTACAAGATAAAAATGGTCTCTGGTCGCGGATACGTCGATCTCTGGTGCCCTCCGCCGCTTACCGGAGTCGCCGCCGGCGGAGGCGATCCGGTCCTTTTCCTTGCTGTGCATGGAGACAAGTGAGGAGAAGATGGTCCTCACCCGACTCCATATCACTGCAGGGCGGAAGCGGCATCAAATTGTCACTTCCGCCCATACGTCTTAAAGGGACATTTTTTTGTTGTCATTTTTTCAAATGACAATTTTTTTTTATTATTGCATTTAAGTCCAAATATGAGATCTGAGGTCTTTTTGAGATTTAAGAGGACCAGTCATGCTTTACATTCCTTGTAATAGGAATAAAAATGACCAATTTTTTTAAAAAAAAAACAGTGTTAAAATCCAAAAAATAAAGTAAAATAAATGATATATATATATATATATATATATATATATATATATATATATATATTTTAAAGCGCCCCATCTTGACGAGCTCACACGCAGAAGCAAACACATATTTCACATGAGCGGCGCCCGCATATGAAAATGGTGTTTACACAACACATGTGAGATATCACCGCGATCGTCAGAGCGAGAGAAATAATTATATCCCTAGACCTCCTCTGTAACTCAAAACATGCCACCTGTAGAATTTTTAAAACGTCGCCTATGGAGATTTTTAAGGGTAAAAGTTTGACGCCATTCCACGAGCGGACTCAATTTTGAAACATGACATGTTGGGTATCAATTTACTCTGCGTAATATTATCTTTCACAATTTAAAAAAAATTGGGCTAACTTTACTGTTGTCTTATTTTTTAATAAAAAAAAAGTGTTTTTAAAAAAAAAAAAAAAGTGCGCTGTGCAAATACTGTGTGACAAAACGTATTGCAATGACCGCAATGTTATTCTCTAGGGTGTTAGAACCCCCAAACATAATACATTTTTTTCTAAGTAATTTTCTAGCAAGTCCTTAAGTGGTTAAAGTATCAAATGAAATGAGGGGAATCCTATGCGCTATTACTTATAAGTAACAGGGAAAAATGTATTTAAACTTTTCAGCAGCTGCTCACATCTAAACAATGTGTCCCCGCATATTTAGGATTGGTAATGCTGAATGATATGGCACTTTGCTTATATTAGTGAATTTCAATGTCATAAAGATGAAATGAAATCTTTTCCTGAGTAATACAAAATAATTTTCATGTGTAAACCTAACTCAATACAAACACATATATAGTGCTTCAAATATATAAAGTGCTCTCCGTGCTACGTGGTAAATTTATAAAATTAAACTACAATGGCTTCTAAATTCATATATATATATATATATATATATATATATATATATATATATATATATATATATATATATATATATATATATATATATATATATATATATATATATATATATATATATATATATATACATATATATATATATATATATATAAAATAAAGTGCATCTAGATAGCAATAATGCTTAATCTGTTATAGTGCAAAAAACTGTGCATCAAATTAAAAACAAACTTAATGTGAACACAATTTTATTAAAAAGTGTAGGGAAGTCCCAAGGTAATTAGATGTCCAATCATACATCCACTGTGAATATATCTATACAGTCACAGAAGCAATCCTCAATGCATGCAAAAAGTGTTCAAATGGTACTCTATACCAGTGTGTCACCCATCAGATACAATATTCATAAAATTCACCACGTGTTACAATCTAATGGGTGGATGGCAGTTCACCTCTGTGCTTGATCTATATTCTCATATACTGTAGATCAAGCACGCTTGTTAGCACGTCTCTCCTCCATGCTGGTAATACTAAATCTCGGCCCATATGTGTCCTCTCAGTTCACCCCTCCCATGTTACATCATGTGTGGATAAAGAAATCGCTCATATTGTAAAACTTACATTTAATTTTATTGAAGTAAAAAGTAACAATAACATTTGAAAATAGAGACAATCGGCACAACTCAATACAATGTAATCCACTGAAAAAACCTAAGGTACAGCTGTGACATGGGGGTTGAAATCACCCGCCTCCCGACGTGTTGCATCACAACACGTGACTTCATCAGGGGTGGAGTTCGGTGGGTATTTGTTACTCAATTCATAACACTCAACCAATCACAAGGATGCCAATCTGCATCAGTACAGCAAAAAAAAAAAAACTTGTGTGTATCAGCCTGTCAAACCATACCCACCCATTCACATTGAGCATGCAGCCTCTGCTACAGCAATGTTCACATAGACAGTTTCTCCCTTTTTTAATTGAAGAAAGGATATGGCAAATATATAAAGCGTCAAAAAAGTTTAAAATAAAGACAAATATTTTTTTTTAATAAAAAAAATATTAAAAACCCCACTATGTACTATAGTATTATATTAAATGTAGCAGATATAATGCACATATTTAATATGCCGTGATATAGCTTATATTAAAATGAATAAAGTGTATAATTGATTTGCCCAAAATAAATGGGATAGGTACAATTGGTAGTGATGGTCATTGTATTCTAGCACCATCTGGTGGTCAGCACACCAAATTACTAGGAATGCCATACTCCTCTAAAGGGTGGTAGATATACAACCACTGAAGAGTGATATATATTCTAGGAATTTGGATATTACTTTGCACAATAAAAGTGTTCATAACTAATATGAAAATGAATATATCCACAGGTTGTATAAAGTATACATACTAAAATATGACCATTGTAATAGTCTGAGGGTCCCTATGTTACATAGTTAGTCAGGTTGAAAAAAGACACAAGTCCATCCAGTTCAACCACAAAAAATAAAAAACTAAATAAAAAACACAGTACAATCCTATTACACCCAACTACATACCCATAGTTGATCCAGAGGAAGGCAAAAAACCCCAGGAGAGCATGATCCAATTTGCTACAGCAGGGGAAAAAATTCCTTCCTGATCCCCCGAGAGGGAATCGGATTTACCCTGGATCAACTTTACCTACAAATCTTAGTACTCAGTTATATTCTGTACATTTAGGAAAGAATCCAGGCCCTTCTTAAAGCAATCTACTGAGCTGGCCAGAACCACCTCTGGAGGGAGTCTGTTCCACATTTTCACAGCTCTTACTGTGAAAAAACCTTTCCGTATTTGGAGGTGAAATCTCTTTTCCTCTAGACATAAAGAGTGCCCCCTTGTCCTCAGTATTGACCGTAAAGTGAATAACTCAACACCAAGTTCACTGTATGGACCTCTTATATATTTGGACATGTTGATCATATCCCCCCTTATTCTCCTCTTCTCAAGAGTGAATAAATTTAGTTCTTCTAATCTTTCCTCCTAGCTGAGCTCCTCCATTCCTCTTATCAGTTTGGTTGCCCTTCTCTGCACTTTCTCCAGTTCTCCGATATCCTTTTTGAGAACTGGTGCCCAAAACTGAACTGCATATTCCAGATGAGGTCTTACTAATGATTTGTACAGGGGCAAAATTATATCTCTGTCTCTGGAGTCCATACCTCTCTTAATACAAGAAAGGACTTTGCTCGCTTTGGAAACCGCAGCTTGGCATTGCATGCCATTATTGAGCTTATGATCAACTAAAACCCCCAGATCCTTCTCCACTACAGATCCCCCCAGTTGTACTCCCCCTAGTATGTATGATGCATGCATATTCTTAGCCCCCAAGTGCATAACTTTACATTTATCTACATTAAACCTCATCTGCCACTTAGTCGCCCAATTAGACAGAGCATTGAGGTCGGCATGTAAATTGGAGACATCCTGCAAGGACCTTATTCCACTGCATAGCTTGGTGTCATCTGCAAAGACAGAAATGTTACTTTTGATCTCACACCCAATATCATTTATAAATATATTGAAAAGTAAGGGTCCCAGCACTGAACCTTGGGGTACACCACTGATAACCTTGGACCATTCAGAACCTTGGAACATTCATGTTGATGGAATATCAGTGGCAATAATATATTAGATTCATAAATATATGAACACCCATTATCTACTACAAGCAAGTAGGGGGTAGATAAAGTAAAATGTAATCGTGGATAATATTAGTAGGTATATGAAATAAAAAATCCATAATAAAGCAATTTAAATCAAAATCTTGGGGCCTAAGAGGGTGAGAGTCTGTAACTCAAATATCCATCTGGATTCACACTTACTTAAATAAATTATTGTATTACTCCCTCTCCAGTGGGGTTTGTAACTTTCAATTCCTCAAAAGAGAAGCTCAGATGGGTATTTATTACGGTGAGTTAGAAAATGTCTTGACACGCTATGTTTGACATAGGGTGAACCCAGATGACAACATTTCCAGTCTAAACGCATTGGGTGGACCCATCCACAACATCGCTTTTGTTACCATAACATCTGACAAGCCTATGATGAGCGTTTAACATGTGAGTTTTATCCTACTTTAATAAATAACACTGTTTATACGGTATCACGCTATGTGAGTTCTTTTCAATATTTCTTGCATGCCATGTGGTTACTGAGCCTCTATGAAGTTATCATTAACACTGTGATTTGGGTTTATCAAGTTGATTAGCCGTTTGGATCTAGGACCAGCTGTTTAGATCAGGGTAATCGATACAAGCCTTTGGTCATTTATATTTGGTAAGCCCCCATTTCTACCATTGGTGGTGGCACTTCTGTCAAGCTGTTGTTCCATCTTCAAGATCTCCTTATGGTGAAGCCATCTTTATCCCCATTTATTTGGACTCTAGTCACTTCATGCACTTTCCTGTGGTGAAGTCCTCCTTATTTCCATTCGTCTGGATTCCAGTCACTTTATGCACTTTCTCAATTCATTGTTATTATTTGCAAGCCTTTACTATATGTTTTCACACTAATATGTTTAGTTTAGTAAGGTCACGTGGTGACACTTTAAGATGTAATCATGTATTAATATATGTAGATTTGGTTTGTTATCTTTAGATGTGGGTTATTTCCATATCTTTACACAGATATTAGGGCTACATTGTTCCAATTTACCTTATGTATTCTATTCCAAAGTTGTGTGGCGGCTTATATTTGTATTATACACTGCGCAGTTTATTCTTTATATTTTTCTCCTATCATAATATTCAAAGCCCAGGAATATATACCATCTGAGTGTGTAGACTTAACAGGGCCAAATTCATTAGCTAGATAAAGACCTTGTAGGCCTCCATGTTAACCAACCATTTATCCATTTCAAAGGGTGTTTGATCCCCATTCAAGAGAAGGTAATGACCTTCGCTTTAATTAATTCCTTTTCAAACTAATTATCACTAACTTTTTAACCCAAGAGATGAGGTGCTGTTGGGGGGCTGAGCTAGGCTAAATTAAGAGAAGAAGAAATTGTCCAAACTTGGAGGAGATATGTCTGGAGGGAGGAGAGGGCTAACAGAATTACCAATCAAAGTGGCCCTGTTCAAGTCAATGAGAGATGGGTCTATAAAAGGAGGAGTCACAAACAGAGTAAATGGAGTCATTAATCTGACATGGGCCAGAACCAATATTTTTGGACTACTCTATGCATCAAGACAATTAAAATGCCTCACGCATGTGGTATACCCATACTTGGAAGAAGTAGCAGAACGTGTGTTAGGGTGTAATTGTAAGTATGCCTATGCTGTGTGTGAGAAATAACTTCTTACATGACAACTTAAAAATAATTGTTACAAAAAAATTACAACTTAAAAAAACTCACCATGCCTCTTACTAAATACCTTGTACCTTCTACTTAGTAAAGATGGGTCATTTGAGAGGTACATATACTGTCCTGCCATTTTATAGCCTCAATAATTGAGATACAGTCAGTACATCAGGATTTATAAATGTTTAAATTCATGCACCACAGCTTGCAGATTCTATGACTTACGCACAAACTAAATATGATGTAACAGAATACCCTTTGGTCCACATTTACGAGAGAAGATTTTCATTTGCAAAGTTTTATAACAGACACTACGATTTTTTGTTTTATTATATATACTGTATAGCAAAATAACTAAATAAATAAGAGCAGTGATTAAATACAACCAAAATAAAGCTCTTATTGCTATTATTAAAAATAAGTAGACAACATAAAATCTTCTCTGCATTTGATTTAGACCAAAAGATAGTTTGCAACAGCTGAAGTTTGTCCTGGTGAATCAGTGATGCAATTAGGCACATCTGCTTTCAATGACACAGCAAATTATCCTAACACTGCACACATATTTGTGGGTCAGGCAACTTCAAAGACCTTTACTCTTAAAAATATACATACAATTGAACACATCAGGGCTGTCTTAATGAAAGGGCACACCTGGGCACTGGGGGCCCCATGATGGCACTGAGAGTGATAGATGCAAAGGGGAGGCAGTCTGCCTCCTACCTACTTAATGCCTGTTTACCTGCACTGTCATCATTGTAGGGGCCCCAGAGCATTACTTTGCCCAGGGGCCCATGATGCTATCAAGATGGCCCTGGAACACATCACATTGGTGTTTATTAAAACCTACTGGTAAGATCAAAATAAGCTTCTCCTTGGGCAATCAGTCATACCATGGTTGATTTTTCAAAATGTTATTAATTATGGCGTTATAGAAGATTTGCTACATGATAATCATACTTATTGTGTTAAATTTCAAAAGTTCCTGATATAATTACATGCTGCTAAAATATTTTTTTTTCCAAGGTATTCATTTATTAAACCTTTGTAAAATTATTTGATATGCAGGTGTCTTGCGCAAAAGTTTAATTTTATTCTATGATGTCAAAATATATTAAGTGCAGATAATGATGTCATTTAATAGTTAGTTTATTGGAAGGATAACTATGTTTAAATAAAAAAGTGATTGACGCTTTCTGTATTTATCTATCCTTGGGCTTTCATTTTATTAAATCAATACATTGCCCAGATGTGACTTTGTCAGTTAAATTAGAAAAGAGAAAAGCAAAGTTCAATGACAATTTATGTGCACAAAATGAAAAGCATTTTATTTATTGGAAAGATGTTTATACTTACTGTAGTGTTAAAATATTCCTTCCACTTCAAATATGTGTATTTTTTTACTTTGTAAACATTTTACAGTAATATTAACACAATATATTTGTGAAAACATTTCCAATCTCTTATAGATGTGTATTTAACTAATCATGCCTTCTCAAACTTGAAAATATAAGTGTTATAAAAAAAAATAGATATATGAAATTAGCTATTGCTTTTCCTTTACAGCTTCCCTCTATGGGACATTTTAGCTAGTATTCTGGAAAAGAGAAAAACAAATATAATGTACTGTATACATAGGTTTGTCCTGCTTTTTTTCAGCAAGGCAGCAAACAAACACAGTTTTCAATACAGGAGTTCATTGTATAGCAGGCCCATAGCATAAAACACACAAAACATCTGCTCATCCAAGCTGCTTACTAAACTCAGGTCAGTTCCTGACTAACAGGGTTTCTGTCAGGGCTGGGCTCTCAGCCCTTCTGTCTCTGTGCTCAGGTTGCTCAGCTGTCAGTTAATTGCCAGTACTCATCGTTCCACAGTGGCTCACCTGTTGATCATCTCCTGCTCGTCAGTCAAGCCCACAGCCAGCCCCTTCTGGCTATTTAACGTTCAATAGATTTTTTTTGACGTTTCAACAATGGAACAATATCAAGGTACAGCAAAAACAGTTATCAAACAGGCAAATGATAAACAGTGTGTTCCAGAAATGCAACATAGCCATAACATACATGGTCCTACATACAGGGTAGTATCATTGAATAGCCTTTATCATTATCCGAGAAAGGAGGGAACTCTGTGGTCCCAAACCCCAAATGGAAACTAACTGTGTTGGGTTCGAGGAGTGTCGCCCCCTCTGGACGCCGACCGCTCATCTATTGCTCGTTTGCTGACTGGTTAGCAAGGGCTGCTCAATTAGAGAGGACCTGTTTTAAGAGCTCATTGAAGTAGATTTGGGTTCATCCCCATTATGTCATATATAGGTTTGCTGCACTTAACATCTATGAACTCGTCAAGAACAATGCTGTACCTAAGGAGCGCACAAATGCATTAAAGGGATAGAGAAAACAGCAAAGAATAAAGGGAGGAAAATAGAAAGAGAAAGAGGCATTTATGAAGCGGCATAAGATGGAGTGGCACTCGCTCCTCCGCATCTGTTCAGAAGAGGAAGCATGGACCAGTGACCCGGAAATGTATTTGGCCCAGGGTTCCCATACGGCATAATTTCTGTTTACCGTGTCCAGAAGGATGCTGACTGTTTTTTCTGGAGCCATAATCCAGGATATCTTCCTTTTAACTAACATAAATTAGACCATGGGCTGTTTCCAAGCTCAAGCTATTGTTAATGTATTTCTGAATAGGATGAACCTAATAAGATTATGGGCTAATTTTGGTACCCCAGGGTTGAAAAAGTTTAATAATGCGTACTGTGGAGTTTTAAGAACAGGAACATTTTTAATTTTCTTAATAATATGGAATATTTTGTTCCATAAATCACAGATTTTGGGGCATTCACACCAGATATGAATCATAGAACCAATATGTCTGCAGTTGCGAAAACATAAGGGGGATGCGTCCGGATAGATTTTAGCTATTAGCAAGGGAACCATATCCAATCTCATTAGGATTTTTAGGTTAGCTTCAATTAATTCTATGTTGAGGATGCCCTTCGAAGCAGCGACAGAAGCTCTGTGCCACTCAGCGAGGGTATATTGTTGTTGTAGATCAGTCTCCCATTTTCGAATGAAAAGCGTTTTAGATTCAGCCCTTGCATATACTAGGAAGGGAGGTGATTGGAGAGGATATAAAGAGCAAGATGTCATCGGCGAACAAAGCTTATTTGTGGATTTGTGGTCCGCAATGTACCCCTTGTATGTCAGGGTTGTCTCTGATGGAAATGGCTAGGGTCTTGATGACCATGGCAAAGATTAATGGGGATAAGGGGCACCCCTGTCTTGTACCTCGGACAATTGGGAAGGAATTTGAGTGATATCCCTGCATCTTAATTTTCACTTCCGGGTTAGAGTAGAGAGCACCTATTATGTTCATAAAGAACTCACCAAATCCCCATTTTTGCAGGGTAGGGACCAGAAAAGACCAGGAGACGGAATCGAACGCATTCATAAGATCCAGCGAAAGCAGCAAACCCTTTTGTTGGGGGCCCCGTCCCATCCTGAACCCAAGAGCAAAACTACATTGATTGCCCTCCGGATCTGGTCAGGCCCCTGTTACCCGGCAATAAAGCCAACTTGATCCTCATGCATGTAAAGGCCAATAAAGTTGGAAATCATGTCAGCTATAATTTTTGTTAACATTTTAAGATCGTTGTTGATCAAGGAAATGGGCCTATAATTGGAGGTGCAACTGTGGTCCTTACCTGGCTTAGGGATCACTGTAATGAACGCCAAATTTGATGTCTTATCTAGGGGCGCTCCGGACCGGAGATGGTTAAAAAAGCGAGCCAAGTATGGTCTAGAGTATTGTGGAGAAAATGCTTATAATACGGAACAGAGATGCCGTCAGGGCCTGGGGCTGAGTTGTTTTTAAGGTTTTTAATGACTTGTGCTACTTCTTCTGTTGAGATCGGAGCCTCTAACTCCTCCCTGTGCTGTTCCCTGATGTTCGGGATCTTCACCGATCCCAAAAAGGAATCTATGATGTCGGGAGATGGTTCCTTCCCCACCTTGCTATACAGATTATGATAAATTTCATGGAAGGCTTCCATAATTTTTTGGGGGTTCTATGTGAGGGACCCGTCACTTAATTTTATTTTGGGGAGTGCATGGGATATTATTTTAGGGGTTAATGATCTTGCTAATAAAGAACCGAATTTATCATTTTGGTGGTAAAACCGCCCCTCCTCCCATCTGAGATTCTTTTCCGCTATTGAGGTGAGAGCTAGGTTCAGGGCTGTGCATGCTGATTCCAGTCTCTTTGCAGAGACTGATGAAGGTTTGGATTTTTGCAGTTTGCTTAGGGAGGAAAACTCCCTCTCTAACCTGTCAATGGCCATCTTGCGAGCTTTGCGTATTCTAGAGGACATTTGGATTAGGTTACCCCTAAGTGCGGCCTTATGAGCTGCCCACAGAGTGGAAGGGGAGATGTTTTCGATATCATTCAGAAGGAAGTATTTCTGAATGTGTTTTTTGATTTTACGAACGTGAGTGGGGTTGCTGAGGATGGAGGCGTTTAATCTCCAGTAAAATCCCGGATGTTGAATTGGACCACCGTTCAATGTCAGTAGGAGGAGGGAATGGTCCGACCAGGCAGAGTCCCTAATGTCTGACCTATGCACCCACGGATCATGTTGTCGTAGAAGAAAAAAATTGTCTATTCTAGAAAAGGGTTGATGCGGGTTGAAGTAGTAGGTATAGTCCCGTGCCCTCGGATTAATTTTCCTCCAGATATCCACCAACCTGTGATGGAATATCTGTCTGGCCACATTAAGACTCTGCCTGGTAGGATGCACCCAGTTTTTGCCTGGGGAATGAGTTTTATCTATTTCCGCATCGAAGGCTAGGTTGGAGTCTCCTCCATAAATGACTAGGCCTTCAGTAAGTGGTGCAATGGTTTGGAAAAGGGATTTAAAGAACTTTGCCTGCCCCTTGTTTGGCGTGTAAAATAAAATGAGGGAGTGAAGTTGTTTGTCTATGAGGACCTTTACAAGCAAAAATGTGCCCTTTCGGGTCCTTGAATTCAGAGACCAGGGAGTGTTGCGAGAAAAGAATAGGCCTACACCTTTGGTCTTATTGTCACAGTTAGCTAGATATCATCTGGGGAATTTGGGATGAATGAAGAAAGGGGAATTTAGGGAAATGTGGGCGATCCCCGACCACCTACCTTTGTTGCAGAGGCTGATCTAATTGTAAATGCTGCGAGAGGGTTCACCATGTCATCCGCCAGAGTCCTGCAAAGGAGTGAGACCACTTCCGTCACTGAAAGAAAAATTGGAGAGATGAGGGATAGAGAAAATAAAGAGAAGACAGTACGGAGAACTAGTAGAAGTGAGCTTCGAGGTAGAGGTGAGACCAAGTCCACCTCACCCGGAGAAACAATCATGGTACTCTACCCCCCAACTAGTGAGGGAGTTCCCGACCAGGAGCAGTGAAACAACTACGCTTAACAACTCAGAGTACGGGAGTAGGTACATTGGACCCGCTCCATCCACCACACCCTGTTACGGAACCATGAACCAGACGTACAACAAGAGATAAGTGAAAATAAGAAGGCTTTATTGAAAATCAAGCTGTAAAGCAAAAGTCCAACGGATGGTGAAACCAGAGGTCAGGAACCAGAAGAGTAGTCAGACGAAGCCAGGATCAGGAACCAGCAGGGAAGTCAGACGAAGCCAGGATCAGGAACCAGCAGGGAAGTCAGACGAGGCCAGGATCAGGAACCAGCAGGGAAGTCAGACGAAGCCAGGAACAGAACCAGAAGCAGCAGCAGTCTTAGAAGCATGTGCACACAGGAGGACCAAGCAAGGAACTGAAGTCACAGACCTCCTATATATGTGAGCCAGGTATCCAGCTCCTCCCAGTGGGAAGGAGGAGCCGCAGGGTGGGAGGCTACAAGAGACCTAGAAACCAAGATGGCCGCCAGCACATGTCAAACGAAGGAGACAGGAGAGAGGTAAGACCATGACAGTACCTCCCCCTCAAGGGCCCCTCCTCCGCGGTGCAAAAAACGGTTTCTGAGGGAAGCGTGCGTGGAAGGCTCGGAGCAAGGCAGGAGCATGGACATCTGCGGAGGGAACCCAGGAACGCTCCTCAGGACCATAACCACGCCAGTGGACCAAAAACTGCACCCGACCGCGAACCAGGCGTGAGTCCAGGATATTGCTCACCTCATACTCCTCGTGATTGCCCACTTGGACCGGACGAGGCCGAGGAACCGAGGAAGTGAAGCGATTGCACACCAGTGGCTTCAACAGGGAGACATGAAACACGTTGGAGATCCGCATGCCAGGTGGAAGCGCAAGGGCATAGGCTACCGGGTTTACCCTGCGAAGCACTCGGAAGGGACCAACAAAGCGAGGAGCCAGCTTGGGAGTGGGCACTCGAAGGTTGAGGTTGCGGGTGGACAACCATACACGGTCTCCGACCTGGTAGGAAGGAGCAGGCGCTCGTCTGCGATCAGCCTGGAGTTTCTGGCGCTGCGCAGAGACCTCAAGGGACCTCTGGATCTGTACCCAAGAAGCACGTAGAGCAGAAAGGTGATCCTCCACAGCCGGAATATCCTGGGGAGAGAATGCCTCCGGTAACACGGCAGGTTGGAACCCATAATTGGCCATGAAGGGAGACGTCCCAGAGGAAGAGTTCACAGCCGTGTTCCTGGCAAACTCAGCCCAAGGCAGGAGGTCAACCCAATTGTCCTGGTGATCGGAGACATAGCAACGAAGGAATTGCTCCAAGGCCTGATTGGATCGTTCTGCGGCCCCATTGGACTGAGGGTGGTAGGCCGAGGAGAAGGAGAGATGAATCCCCAACTGGGAGCAAAAGGCGCGCCAGAACCTGGACACAAACTGACTCCCCCGATCCGACACTATCTCTTTGGGCAAACCGTGCAACCGGAAGACCTCCCGGGCAAAAATCGTGGCCAACTCTTGTGCAGAGGGTAACTTCTTGAGAGGAACACAGTGGCACATTTTGGAAAACCGATCCACAATCATGAGAATGACCGTATGGCCTCGGGATGCAGGGAGGTCCACAATGAAATCCATCCCCAGGTGTGACCATGGGCGCTCCCCGGTGGCTATGGGTTGCAGCAGGCCCAACGGAAGGTGCCGAGGGGACTTACTTTGGGCACAAACGGAGCATGCCGCTACATATGCGGCGATGTCGGAACGTAGGGAAGGCCACCAGAACAGACGTGAAACAGCCCAGGACAGCTGATTCTTACCAGGATGCCCCGCGGTCTTGGAGTTATGGTAGGTTCGCAACAACCGAGTGCGCAACTCCTCAGGCACAAAACATCTGCCGTTGGGTGTCCCAGAGGGAGCACCAGACTGAGCCGCCAAAATCTGCTCACCAAGGGGAGAGGTCAGGCTGGTGCGAATGGCGGCCAGGATCTGATTCGGAGGTATGACCGAAGTCGGTATAGATTCCTCCCTGGACAGCTCGGAGTACTGCCGTGATAAGGCATCCGCCCTGATGTTCTTGGAACCAGGTAGGTAGGAGACCACGTAATTAAAACGTGACAAGAACAGAGCCCATCTGGCCTGACGTGGTGTCAATCTCTTGGCCTCAGAAAGGTAGGTCAGATTCTTGTGGTCCGTCAGGATGAGAACCGGAACCACCGAGCCCTCGAGCAAGTGCCTCCACTCTTTGAGAGCCTGCACTATGGCCAATAACTCCCTGTCACCAATCTGATAGTTGCACTCCGCGGATGACAGTTTCCGGGAGTAAAACCCACAAGGAAGCAGCGGACCCTCTGGTGTCCTACGCTGAGACAGAAGGGCGCCTACTCCCGTCTCGGACGCGTCCACCTCGAGGACAAAGGGCAACCCAGGGTTGGGATGAGACAGAATCGGAGCTGACACAAAGGCGGATTTTAGGGCCTCAAAAGCCCGGATGGCCTCGAGCGGCCAGACCTGGGAATTACTGCCCTTCCTGGTCAGATCCGTGAGAGGCTTGGCCAGCATGGAGAAGTCCCTGATGAACTTCCGATAATAATTGGCGAAGCCCAAAAAACGCTGCAAGGAACGAAGACCACTGGGCTGAGGCCACTGTAAGACAGCCGAAACCTTCTCAGGATCCATGGAGAACCCCTCAGCGGAAATGATGTAACCTAGGAAGGTTACCTGGGATCGGTGAAATTCGCATTTCTCAAGCTTACCGAACAGCTTGTTCTCTCGTAACCGTTGCAACACTCGTTTGACATCCAGAATGTGGGCCTCCCTGGATTCAGAATATACCAAGATGTCATCCAAATAGACCACCACACACTGCTGCAACAGGTCACGGAAAACATCGTTGATGAATTCCTGAAAGACTGCGGGCGCATTGCACAACCCAAAGGGCATAACCAAGGATTCATAATGACCGGTCCTGGTGTTAAAGGCGGTCTTCCACTCATCGCCCGCCTTGATCCTTACCAGGTTATATGCCGCCCTCAGGTCGAGTTTGGTAAAGACCGTGGCCCCTTTAAGGCGATCGAACAGCTCGGAAATCAAGGGTATCGGGTAAGCGTTCTTGATCGTGATGCGATTGAGACCCCTGTAATCGATGCAAGGCCTCAACTCACCGCCCTTCTTTTTCACAAAGAAAAATCCAGCCCCTGCCGGGGACGAGGATTTGCGAATGTGACCACGGGACAGCGCCTCCATCACGTACTCCTCCATGGCCTCATTCTCCGCAACCGACAGTGGATAGACCTTGCCGCGAGGAGGAACGGCACCAGGTTGTAACTCAATGGCACAATCATATGGGCGGTGCGGAGGTAGGGCAACTGCGCGTACCTTATCGAATACATCCCGGTACTCCTCGTATTCAGGAGGCAACAGAGAGTCCGAGGAAGTACACAGCAACTTGACAGGCCCATGGATGCACTTAGCCCCACACTGTGGTGACCATGAGAGGATCTCGGCCGATCTCCAGTCAAAAGTCGGATTATGCTTCTGGAGCCAGGGGTACCCCAAGACCACCGAGTAGTGTGGAGACGAAATAACTTGGAAGCAGACCGACTCTCTGTGAGCGGCACCAATGGCTACCCCCACTGGAAGGGTCTCATGAGTCACGTGTGACGGTTGGAGGGGTCTGCCGTCTATCGCCTCTAGAGCCAGCGGGGAACCTCGAGCCTGTAGAGGAATGGAATTGGCGGCAGCGAACTCACTATCAATGAAAAAACCACCAGCACCAGAGTCCACCAACGCCTGGGTCGTCACCGAGCCCCCGACCCAGGAGAGGACAACAGTGATCAGTGGTTTATCAACACGGGAAACCGGGGACGAGGAGACTCCACCCAAGATCTGCCCCCGACAGGATCTCAGGTGCGAGCGTTTCCCGGACGGTTCGGACATGCCAACCGAAAATGCCCATCGAGACCACAGTACATGCATCGGCCCTCGCGTCTCCGGAGTACCCTCTCCCCCTCGGACAAGCGAGCAAACCCCAGCTGCGAGGGTTCACCCCCAGACAAGTCAACACCAGGAGGCGTGGGAGGAGAGGGAGGCACGGGTGGGACAGCAAACGTAGGCGCCAAACTGTTAGGAGGCCTCCGCAGGCTCACCTTAAAGGAAGGTCTCTCCCTGAGTCTGGTGTCAATCAAAATCAGGAAAGAAATAAGAGCCTCGAGCTCCACTGGTAGGTCCTTAGCTGCAACCTCATCCTTCAAGGCATCCGAGAGACCATGAGAGAAAGCAGCGACCAGGGCCTCATTATTCCAACCTACCTCTGCTGCCAGGGTACGAAACTCAATGGCGTATTCGGCTACGGATCGTGAACCCTGTCTGACGGACATAAGGAGCTTCGCAGCAGAGGCGGCGCGAGCCGGCACATCGAATACCTTCCGAAGAGAAGCAACAAAACCGGAAAACTCGGCAACCACCGGATTGTTGTTCTCCCATAAAGGACTGGCCCAGACCAAGGCCTTGTCAGAGAGCAGCGAGATCAAGAACCCCACCTTTGATCTCTCAGTGGGAAAGGCATGTGGCAGCAACTCGAAATAAATGCCCACTTGGTTAAGGAAACCTCGGCACTGAGTTGGCTCTCCCCCAAATCGTTGTGGAAGGGGGGCAGAACCGGACATACCCCGAAACACCGCAGGCGCAACAACAGATGTCGGGGTAGACTCTGGCGCAACAACCCGGAGCGGCAGTAGGAGCGGGCCCAGGAGCGACAACCGACCCATCGGCAACGGGAGCGACATGAGCCGTGCGTTCAAGCAGGGTTTGCAACGCCACGGCGAACTGACCCAACAGGGACTCCAGCTGATCAAGTCTAGCAACCAGCGTGGGTAGCGAGGATGGCTCTGTACCGTCAAAATTCATGGCTTGGTCCTAATGTTACGGAACCATGAACCAGACGTACAACAAGAGATAAGTGAAAATAAGAAGGCTTTATTGAAAATCAAGCTGTAAAGCAAAAGTCCAACGGATGGTGAAACCAGAGGTCAGGAACCAGAAGAGTAGTCAGACGAAGCCAGGATCAGGAACCAGCAGGGAAGTCAGACGAAGCCAGGATCAGGAACCAGCAGGGAAGTCAGACGAGGCCAGGATCAGGAACCAGCAGGGAAGTCAGACGAAGCCAGGAACAGAACCAGAAGCAGCAGCAGTCTTAGAAGCATGTGCACACAGGAGGACCAAGCAAGGAACTGAAGTCACAGACCTCCTATATATGTGAGCCAGGTATCCAGCTCCTCCCAGTGGGAAGGAGGAGCCGCAGGGTGGGAGGCTACAAGAGACCTAGAAACCAAGATGGCCGCCAGCACATGTCAAACGAAGGAGACAGGAGAGAGGTAAGACCATGACACACCCTTAACCAACAGCTCGTAACAAAAAAAAAACATGAACAGACAGGATATATGACCCTAATGAACTAGAAAAGGAAGGGCAGGGACTGGGGGTATAGCAGGTTACAGGCGAGATAGGTGGGGAATACAAAATGGTAATGTGAGACTATAAACTGTAAGTACAGTGTAGAGCCAACTTTGGAGGTTTAGATAAGAAATGCAGACAAAGGGAAGGGAGAGGGGAGTTGGGTAAGGGGGGAGGGCAGCCTAATGGGCCAGACACAGCTGCAGCCTTGTGTTGGGGAAAGGGCTAGAACAGTTCCCTCTAGATGCTCCATGACAGCGCCCGTGGACCTAAAAAAAGAAAAGGGAAACAAGGATTAAGCAATTGGGTAAGAGTTCCCTTGGTGTAAGCGCAGACCGTGTTGTAGAGCAGACTGGTTGAGTCCGGATAATCAGTCCTGTAAGATGTGCAGGAATTCTGTGGAGTCCAGCCGGTTGCCCAGGCAGACTCTGGGGAAGAAAAAAAAGGGGAGAGGGGATAAAAACCAAGTAAAGGGGGGACCTCTCCGGATCTGTGGAAGTCCAGATACAAAATATTATGGTGAAGCAACTCAGAGAGGGGGTGTAGCATAAGCGGTCAGAGGAGGATTAGTCCCTTAAAATCAGACAGACAATGTGTGGAAATGTTTTGGTTGGGCATAAATGCCAGGGGTATAGGAGGGTCCTAACCCAAAAAATAAGAATTTTGTATAGATAGGGAAAGTTGCCTCTCAAAATCAGGGGGGGGAGTACTTCTTTGGCTATCTTGTTTCTGGGGACAGTGAGATGGCTAGATGGTGGTGGACGTTTGGTCATGCTGGATGAAGAGGTCTGAATGGGAGAAGGTGGATCCTTCGGGAGGAGGCCCAGTTTTTGCATCAGTTGTTCACCTTCCTGGGATGTGGAGAATCGAAAAGACTTGCCGTTGAAATCAAATTTCAGACCAGGGGAAGAGCCACCAATACTTGAAATTATTTTGTGTCAGAACCGTCAGAAGGGGCTTGAGCTGGATTGAGCCTTTTCTGGATAGTGAAGGGCAAAATGTCCACGTAAATTTGTATCTGGTGCCCCAGCAGCTGGATCTGTGGGGTGGTGCGAGCTCTCCTCATGACCTCTTCCTTGACATTATAATAGTGTGGTTTAACCACAATGTCGCGTGGTAGGCCACTGGCGGGGGGTCCCAGGGCCCTATGTGCACGGTCAAGCTCCAGTTTATGGACTCGGATGTCTGGGACGAGGTCATTGATAAGGGAATGTACTGCATCTGGAACATTGGTTACGGACTCAGGCAGACCCCTAATCCTAAAATTAAGCCTAGGAACCTAGGAGTTGGAGATCTGCATTAATATCAGAGGTGATTCTGTATGCAGTCTGAGCTAGGCCCCTATCCAGCATTTCTGCAAATTATGAGAACATAACTACAATATCCTGGGGCTGTGAGGTGTGATGTCCTGTCTCCTGGTAAGAAACATTAGGCCTGGGAGTATGGGATCCTGAGGGGGACAGGAGCATATGCATGTCATCCAGGGTCTAATTTATGAGGGATACTGTGGTGGCTGGTGACAGTGGACCTCCATTTAATGTTGGTGAGGGGACCCTTCCACATACCTCCTCATGCAGTGTGTTTCACCAGGGAGAGGAGCCTGGGATCCCTGTGTGAGCCTCATGAGGCGGCCATTCCGCTGCCATCTTGAAAATGTTGGCCGCTTTTTGGAGTGCTGTAAACAAAGCCTGTAGGTCTGTAGGTCTCTCCTCGATGCCACAACTTGCATGAAAACTTCCCCGGGGTTATATGGAATCCACTGGTCCCGATCAGGATTTGCAGGGGTCAATACATCTGTAGCAGGGTGCGCGGAATGCACGGAGCGGGATGGAGATATTTAAACTGCCTGGTTCATTTCTTCAATGCCTTCGCCTTTGCCTTGATCAACATATCTAGAGACTCTCTGCTGTGTTCCTGTTGAAGACTTGCTGGCTGATGTCCCTTCTGGTTCCTGATCCTCTTTGCTGCCTCTTACTATGCTGATTTTTGGCCTCCTGGTTTCCTGGCTTGTTCTGACTACCCAAATTGGCTACCAAACCCTGGCTATTTTTTGACTATGTTTACCAGTTGTACTATTTTTTACCATTTTATTAAAAGGTGTGATTTTTTCTGCATTTTGGCAGTAGGCGAAGGCCATGAATTCAGAAGATGCAGGCAATCCACCTAGTGGTAATATTTTTTTCCGGGTTGAATGAGCAGGATCACTGCATGGATCAGTTTGCTCCTGATTCACACTGCACACCTGGAGCCTTCCACTGTGGCTGTTATGATATAACCTGTGTTGCAGGCCATCCTTGCTGATGATCCAGTCTCTGTGCAGGCATCTGCCTTGAATATTACCTGTAAGATGAATTTCTGGTTCTGCTGCGCTTCTACAGCGATTTGGGGGTGATCCAGTTCAATGCAGAGGGTTCCTCAACCAGGTTGGGATATACTTTGAGTTGCTGCCGAAGGCATTCCTCATAGACAGAAGCAAAGTAGGACTCATTATTTCTTTGCTTTCTGATAGAGCCTTGGCATTGGCAAAAGCCCATTGTCCTGAGTTATAATGAGTTTGTGGCTTCCCTTAAGAGGGTTTTTGACATTCTAACATGCTTCACTTCTGCTACCAAGAGCCTCATGTCCATAAATCAGAGTATGAGAACTGTTGCCGATTACGCCATTGAAACTGTACTCTGGAAGCAGAGGTCGCTTGTAACAATGAGGCCCTCTTGGCTGCTTTTTCTTATAGTCTCTCAGATAACATCAAAGATGAGATAGCAACCCAAGATATACCTATAGATCTGGAATATTTTATCACATTTGCCTTTCTTATTGACTTCAAACTTTGAGAGAGAGACCTTCCTTATAGGAGCACTTGCAGAAGCCTCCTGTATGTCAAGCTTTTCAGTCCCACCCTTGCCTCCCTCACCTCCCATGTGAGGAATATGAAGGGTTGGGTTAACAAACGCTTTAATTGTGTAGCCACAAATTCTGGTAAGCCTTTAATCCTTATGGAGGTCGCACAGCTTTTTTTGCACTAACTGAGTGGGAACATTGGACATTTTTGTTTAACACAGAAAGACTTTATTATGTTTTTTTTTTTATGTTTATGTAACTTGCTTTTTTAACCATCACGGCGCTGCACATTTTATGTTTGTTGCTTTGGAAGATTGGATATAGTGCCTTTTTTTGCTAGGAGCTGTTATTTTATTGAAATTTTCTGTTTAGTGCTCAGTTTATTTATTTTTTCAAGAACAGCAATTTGCCAACATACAATGAATGTATGACAGTCCATCAGAATTTACTTTCTGTGTCCCTGATCTGTGTTCTATAAAAATAGTATTTTGTAAATCCACCAGACAAAACCCCCTAAGTTGCTGCAAACATCCCAAGAACAAGATGACTACCCCAAAAGAAAGGCAACTGAAAATCATTTGATACTAGAATGGATAAAAACAACAAGTTCTATTTCACCATATAAAAAATGTACAATGTATAAACAAATATTTGGTGTGGATATGTGTCCTCTTCATCTTAATGTGTTTCAGAAAACAAAATTTTCTTTCATCAGGGATATTTAGAGGAGGGATGGTAGTATTGCTTCTACAATAGAATTGACATTCATAAAGATTCAATCCATATTGCAGACATTATATACAGTACATTCTTAATGCTGCAAGGATTACATTCCATTGAACACTAGGCAACACCTATAAAATCACTGTTTACCATCACCACAAACCCCCCAGTTGGTCCTAGGAATCTCAAGCTGGGATCCCCTACTGGTCAACCACAATGTAGTGGAACAAATGGAGTAAAAAGAAAAGGAGTATGACAAGTCACAAAAGCAGTGAAGCACAAAAGCTGCTCTCTCCAACCCTCTCGTTATATGGGCTGTGTGCACCTGGGCACACAACCTACTGGCTATCCATAAGACCTGGACACAGGGTTGGAGATACCATCCCACCCAAGTCTCTGTGGGATCGCCAAACTACAGAGCCCCATCTGAACATAGAAAAACCTGGAGAAATCTGGCAAAATAGTTTTCTCAGTCTTAAAGTTATGCTCTGTAGCTCTGCAGTCTGCCGACATGCAGACTCTGTGTCCATTTTTGCTCCATTTCCATAGGGACAGGGACTCTCACTATTACAATATATATATATATATATATATATATATATATATATATATATATATATATATATATATATATGTACAGTATATACAGAGAAAGAAAGAGAAATAGAGAAAGATAGAGAGATGTATCTATTCTTAATCCACTACAATAGGATTTTGGATTAAAAAAAATCATTCTATTAGGCTTAGTTTACATGTGTGTGTGGTTAGGGGGTAATTACAGGCAGTTGAGCTCAGCCAAGAGAATTGTTCTGAACTACAATGGGGTGCTGGCTTTTAGGTGTTGGGTTGCTTCACATTGCCTCTTCTCCATCTGTAAAATGCTCTGTGAAAAGCAAACTGCCATGGATCGCAGAAGACTATCACATGTGTAAAAGAGACCATAGTTAAATCATGGCACTGAGATCCATGTAGCTCACTCCTCCTAATGAGTAAAGCCACATACAAAGGATACAATTTTTTTTAGGACAAAAACTGTACTAATTAAATAAAAATCGGACGTTGTGTTCATGTACGATTAGAATTTTATAGTCCGCACATCCAGCTTTTTTTCGTACGAAAAATCTGAATTGGCTGTCAAAAGCACCATACTAATGATCCAAAAATCGATAGATCATCGGACACAATTTTACTTCTGATTTTCATATCATGTGTACGGGGTATAAGTATGGTATAATGAGCGCAACCACCCTCATAATTGTTGAGAGATGGGCTGAATTTTTCCATGAAGTTTTTATGAACATCTGCAGGACCAATACTCACCACATGAAGACATTATACTAGAGGAAAAATTACTCTGGAACAGCTCTCAGAAAGAGGCATTGAAGAGTCTTATTTTTGTATCAATATATACCGTACTGTATCTCTTAATTGTCATAGAATGTGTTGTCTTTTTTTTTTTTTTTTTTAGCTTTCCTTTTATTGATTTATTTGTTTGTTGATTTTGGTATTATTAATTTAACTTTTATAGACATATATTGCTGAACTACTGTTTTACCAATGCACTACACTTTCTACAGAGTCATACTGTATTTACTTACAATTGTGTTGAGCTTATTTCCCCAGAGCCTGCTACATTTCAGCTTCAGATCGCGACCTCTGATTTTGGTACTTCTTTTATTTTTCTATATTATGCTTCCCTCATGTGTTGTTTTCTCTCTGAAACACTTGCTAGGACAAATTGAGGCAAGATATAAATAAATCTCTCATGTTACTCTTCAAGGGTGTTTCACTCTGCAAATAAATGTTTTCTGATGACATTGGATCAATTTCACTTCTGCTACTCATACCACACCTAAAATGTGCTGATAATTTTCATCTGCTCTTAAACACTATACTTACTGAATGAGCCCAGCATGTCAGTAACATCCACGGTAAAACATTTTTCTCTTAAACGTGTTAGTTTTGATTCAAACATCTATTGTAATGATCAATAAAACACATTTAACAGCAAGGTATAATAAGTACTATTTTGATTGGAACAAACCTTTGTGGAACCTTAGTATTTCTCAAGCCAAAATATTGAGAAGCAGTGTACTCTTTCCAAAAACAAGTGTAAGTATAGCGTATATTCTGCAAATACATATTTTAAAGTTATATTGTAAAATTTCTTGAAGGTTAACTGTAATTGACTTTCGCACTTCAGTTTGCTTGATATATCACACTTTGAAAGAATTCCATATACATTTTCCTGTTGTTTCCATTGGGCATCTGTATATTAATGAATGTATATAGCCTCCAGACTAGAATTTTTCAGAAGAATACAGACTGTGTTTGGGTTCCTTATCATTCATAAAACAATTATCAGAAATCCAATACTTGCTCCAAGTCAGTGACTGAAAACATTCAAGTCAAAGCTTCATTATGCAAGCAAAACAATTATCATTCAATTGCAGAGGTCAACAATTGCAGTCTCTGTCATAAAGGAACCTTTATTAGAGTAATGCAAACATATTAAATAAATAAATAATAAATACTAGTTGGATAAATATTTAGACTTCCATAAATAACCTCTTAGACAAATTGCTTAACCATTTGTCTTTGGCTTTAAAACTTGTACAGTAATGGTTACAGTTAACATTTCTAGATGTTCCCTATTCCATAGAAAAAATATCACTTTTTGAGTTCAGGTATACTTTAAGAACTGTATTTAGGGGATTGGTTCTTTCAAAGAAGTGGATTATTAATCTTATTGTAGTAACTTTTTTGGTTTCAGTTTGTGTGTAAAATGTACATAACATCAGGTCATTGAGCCCTCATGAAGTACTTTGTTTTAAACATCTTAAGTTTCAAAAACTCCTGATTAATTTATTTTTAAGGTTTAAAATGTGAAGTGAATACCAAAAAAGATATGCATGCAGATGGCAATTGTGTATTTGAACAGATGGCTTTGAACTCCTGCACATTTTTTTATAGTGCTTAAAAATTCAGCACTGTTATTCCCATGTCAACAACACAATTGAGTACATTATGTGATACTTTTGTTTACCCTCTTTAGTTTATACACTACTGTTGTTCTCATATAAAGAAAACAACAACATCAGTTTATGGAAGTTGAAGAATCGAATGGGATTACTCAAGCGCTAATCCATGCTAAAATGGAGGCTATTGACACTGATAAAGTATGTACATTTGAAAAACACTGTCAATCTTAGGGCCCCATACACACGATAGAATTTATCTGCGAATACGGTCCAGCGGACCGTTTCCGCGGATAAATCCTCTCGTGGATTTCGGCGGATTTTCATGCGATGGTGTGTACACACCATCGCATTGAAATCCGCGCCGAAATCCTCTGGCGATGACGTGTCGCGCCGTCGCCACGATTATGACGCGGCGACATGCGCGACGCTGTCATATAAGGAATTCCACGCATGCGTCAAATCATTACGACGCATGCGGGGGATCCCTTCGGACGGATGGATTCGGTGAGTCTGTACAGACCAGCGGATCCATCCGTTGGGATGGATTCCAGCAGATGGATTTGTTGTGCATGTCAGCGAATATCCGATATGCTGAAATCCATCCCAGGGGAGATATATCCGCGGATAAAGATCCATTTGCTGGGATTTATCTGCGGATGGATTCTATGGTGTGTATGGGGCCTTAGATTAAGTGTTGCCTATCTCCCGACTATAATGAACAGTTACTACCACCTTTGTGAGCTTTTACTCTTATTCTTTGAACTATACCGCTCGAAAATAAGCTACCTCTGAAGAACTATACTTCTCTACCCTCTTATTCTCACTCTACCCCCACCTTTTTATTTCTCTTTCGGTCTGCCTCCGGCTTGTTCCTTGAGCTTCATAAGGCCAACACGCCAGTCAGCATATAACCATCAGAATTTACCGTATTTATCGGCGTATAACACGCACAGGGGTAAAAAAACTAACTTTAAGAGGGAAGTTTCAGGAAAAAACCTTTCCACAGCCCCCTGCTTATAACACGCAGGCACAGTTTACCCTCTATTTTCAGGGTACAAAAATGAGTGTTATACGCCAATAAATACAGTACTTATGTATTCATTCCAAACCCCAAGCTATGATTCATTGCAAGACTATGCTGTATACCACTTTATACCATATCGATTTTTGGACTGCTGTCTTTTACATCGCTCTGATTATTCATCCCTTATTGTACTGTAATTCATATATCTCTGTTTTAAATCTATGGTCTGCTACCATTCTGTTTGGTTTTGTACCTTGTACTTTGTATTTTTGGTGAAAAGTCAATAAACAGAGTAAACAAAAAGTTGAAAAATCTTAGCATACAATGCCAGGTAAGATAACTACAGCATGTTAAATAAGTTGCTGAGAGTCTGGTGGCACTTAGATGCAGCCCTTATAATTGTCTCTTCAGTTTGTTGCTGAACGTATTATAAAATGTTGATAGTTGACTAAAAGTGGAAAAACAAATAGGAGTACTCTTTGTATGGTACTGCCATACGAAATTAATTTATATGTTATTTGTAGATAGTGTATGTGCTGTAGATTCCTAATATTGTATCAAAATATTTTTTTTGTAAATTATACATATATAGTGTATCAGAGACATTCCCATTGAAGTATACAAAATCTCAGCTGCCATGTAATTACTCTTTATATGAGGCAATCATACATATTTACAAAATACATTCAAATCTCATAGCAGAGGTGTGATATGCTTGACAAAAGGGAGCTTGGTACCACAAAACGTTGTACCTTATTCAATCTCAATCTGTACCTGGTTTGTTTTCACTTCTAGCTGTATATTATCTCATTCCCAACTTTTTTAATAGTTAATTTACCATGGGAAAACAACTGTTTACTCTGCAAGGTGAATAATCATGGTTTTTGCTATATAGGGTAAAGCTGTGTTTATTTACCTAATCACATGCAAGGGAAAAATTTATTAAAAAAGAGGACTTTTTTTTCTTGCATATTATTATTCAAACACAATGTATCACAACATACTTTGTGTTTCCCTGTGTGCCTTGTTAAAAAAAAAAAAGGGCTTAAACATTTTTTCCTGTGTTAAGGCCATTTTGTGTGTTGGATTGCATGTGTTACCCTAACAAATTTAGGCATGAACAGTCCTTACTCCTTTAATAAATTAATTCCACTGTTTGTTACTTTGACCATATTTATGAAGATTGATGTATTTTGTACAAGTGCATGATAATTACTCCATAGGAGGTGTAGTTGCACAATTGTGCTCAATTGTTTTAATTTTATATTGTTCATTAGCAATATCCCTGTCACACTTTATATGTATCATATGCATATTTTTACAGTCCTAAAGAAAAAAAGGTTGTGAAATACAATAAATCTGCAGATGAAACTATACACTCACTGGCCACTTTATTAGGTACACCTAACATGCTCTATACCAATAATATATATGTGTCTGTGGCCATGTATTATATGACATGTATTAGTGAATTGCTTCACTTCAAACATGTGCACAAATGTTACAGAAAAAAAAAAAGATTGATATGGTTTTTAATTGCTCAAACAAATATATCATGATATATTTGTTTGAGCAATCAAAGAACATATCATTCAATTGTTTCTGTAACATTTGTGCACGTGCTTGAAGTGAAGCAATTCACTAATACACGTCTATACATGGTCACAGACGCATATATATTATTTGCATAGATCACTTTTTGCACTTATAGTGATTGTTTTGGGAGCACTCTTTATTACATAATTTATTCCTCATTTGCTTTTACAAATTTCAGGTGCAGCAACCTCTCTCTCCTTTTTGTTTCACCATTGGCGCCAGTATCCATTTATATCTTATTCATTAGGTACACCCTGTTCAATTGCTTGGTAACACAAATTGCTAATAAGCCGATCACATGGCAGCAACTTAATGCATTTAGGCATCTAGGTTAAGATGATTTGCTAAAGTTCCAACTGAGCATCAGAATGGGTAAGAAAGCGGATTTAAGTAACTTTGAATGTGGCATGGTGCCAGACGGGCCGTCTGAGTATTTAAAAAATTGCTGATCTACTGGGATTTTCATGCACAACAATCTCTAGGGTTTACAGAGAACGGTCAGAAAAAGAGAAAATATCCAGGGAGCACCAGCTGTGTGTACGAAAATGCCTTGTTGATGTCAGAGGTCAGAGAAAAATGGGCAGACTGGTTTGAGATGATAGAAAGGCAACAGTAACTCAAATAACCACTTGTTACAACCAAGGTATGCAGAATACCATCTCTGAATGCACAACACATCGACCCTTGAAGCAGATAGGCTACTGCAGCAGAAGACCACACCGAGTGTCATTCTTGTCAGCTAAGAACAGGAAACCGAGGCTACAATTTGCACAGACTCACCAAAATTGGACAATAGAAGATTGGAAAAACAGTGCCTGCACTGATGAGTCTTGATTGCAGCTGCAACATTCATATAGTAGGGTCAGAATTTGGCCTAAACAACATGAAAGCATGGATCCATCCTGCCTTGTGTTAACGGTTCAGGCTGGTGGTGTAATGGAGTGGGAGATATTTTCTTGGCACACTTTGGGCCCCTAAGTACCAACTGAGCATGGTTTAAATGCCACAGCCTACCTGAGTATTGTTGCTGACCATGTCCATCCCTTTATGTCTAAAGTCTACTCATCTTCTGATGGCTACTTCCAGTAGGATAATGCACCATGTCAAAAAGCTCAAAACCCAGTTTCCAGGTTCCCAGTTGAAGCCATTTTCGGGGAAACGCGTCGGGTGGAGCATTATTTCCTAATGCCATCACGCTCATAACATTTAGCCTTTAGGTTTGATCCCTGGCTGATTTATAAGAAAACCTTTTTTACATTGTGCTGTATTTTTTATTATTTTGCCATGGACACCTGCTGTGGAATTTATATTTTATCATTATTTTTATTTGCTGTGACACTTGATTGAGTTTTTAAAAAAAATAAACCTCTACTTTTTGGACATACTTCACTATGAAGACTCTATTGTTTTTTTCCCTGCTGGGTTACCATTCTCAGATCCAGTGCCTGGTAAAGCCGAGTGGATTCTGCCTGTTTTTCCTGTGTGATCCGGCCTGAAGAACAGCTGGAGCAAGTTTTTCCTGTGTGATCCAGCAAGACAGAAGCATCCCTCCCTGATCAAGGTTGTCTGTTACCGTAGCCGGCAGGCTGATGCACAAGCTCTATAAATCTCCCTAACCTGAGATCTTTCCAGTCCGGTAAGCGGCAGTAACTTTACACTCTTTTGGCTGAAAATAGGATCCAGGCTTCTTCTAGATATTCCATTGAATATTACAGTGATTATTGGATTAATCCCTAGAAGTGTCCTATTGCTAACAATTTTCTAATTTCATGTTTGGGACTTTGTTTTTATTTTCTCACACAGTGGTTATTTAACACATAGTTACTTTGGTAACATTTGTTTTCTTTCACTGTTTTATTTGTGCATTGTATATTCACAAACATATTGAGTCAGTTAATTTCACTTAAAGGGGTGTTCCACTCATTTTTTATGTTTATTAAAAGTCAGCAGCTACAAAAAGTGTAGCTGCTGGCTTTTAATAAACATACACTTACCTGCTCCACCGTCCAGCGCCACGCCGCACGGAGCTCCGCTCCTCTCCCCCCCCCCTCTTTGCCGGCGTCTCCATCCTAACTGTGGGCACCCGGCCGTGACAGCTTTCGGCTTCACGGCCGGGCACTCAACTGCGCATGCGCGGGCGGCGCTGCGCCATCTGATTGGACAGGCGATCACCTGGGACCTGTCACGTGTCCCAGGCGATCGCCTACAGGAGAGGCTGCCAAAAGCCGATTAGACTATTCGCCTTTGCAGCCCCTCAGCGGAAGGGGGAAGTGGGACAGGAAGTCCCACTCCTCCTGAAGCCCCCACTCCCCCCCAAAAAAAATTACATGCCAAATGTGGCATGTAAGGGGGCGAGGAGTGGATTAAGCGGAAGTTCCACTTTTGGGTGGAACTCCGCTTTAATATATATTTTGGTTGCGCGCTTGTTTATTATTTTTATGTTTCTTTGGGCTTTAAGTATTTAGGCTTTCATGAGCAGCAGCACCATTTTTTGTTCGATTTTTTTTTACTTACTATAATATAATTTTTATATTATTCACCAATTTTCACTTTCACTTTTTATTAGGTTAAGCGCAGAGTTCTTTTCTTTTTTTTGATGAGTGTATATGTTGCTCATTGTATTTTATTATAGTATTACATTTTTTTTACAAATTGTGGGGTGTCCACAGGATTATTCTCTAATAAGTTTAAAGTGGTAGTACACTCTCTTTTCTAAATTGTACCTACAGGTAAGCCCTATAATAAGGCTTAACTGTAGGTACAGTGACATCACTGGTGCATGTGAACTTAAGGTCTGGCATACCATGCCAGATCTTCAGAGCTTTGTGCCAGAGCGAACACTTGCCGGAGTGACGTCATTGTGGTCCCAGCCACTCACAAAGTCGGAACTTGCAAACCCGCAAGGGAGTTCGGGGAAGATGGAAGCCCTGTCAGCAGTGACAGCGTGCTGCTGAATGGCTTTGTTCTAAGGTAAGCATTTCATAATGTGTTTGTATGAAATGCATACTAGCAAGTTTTTTTTTTACTTGGTGTGGTTTACTACCACTTTAAGTCTTGGCATACCAAGTAATGCATTTAAGATTTTAAAGTGGTTGTATTATTTTTATTAAAAAAAAGAAAATAACAAACATGTTTATACTTACCTGCTCTGTGCAATGGGATTGTGTGGCCCTGAACTTCTTCTTATCAGGTCCCCCACTGGTGCTCCTGGCCCCTCTTCTCCGACCTTGTCCCCCACTCCCTTATCATTTGCTTTAATTGACAGCCTCAGAAAAGCCAGTGAGGCCAGGAAGTGAGAGGAGAGAAGAGCTGCAGATGAGCACAGCTACTGCTATACTGCACATTGCATGTTAATAATGTCATTATTGCTCTGATCTTTTCTGACATGTGGTTCAGGTGCATATGTCTAAATATGTTTATATATGTTTATAATGTATTTTCTACCTCTTTCTTCATTCATGTCAGTATTTTTGACTGTGCTTAGTCTTCCTGTTGGGGGTGGCCCCATTGTTCCCCATATGTGTGTGTGTGAACATAGCCACTTACTCTTGCTTTCTTCCAAGATGGAATGCATACCTACATGCATATGCGTTCAGTGTCGTCCCGTAGCATCAGCTAGGTCCAAAATGCATGTGCAGTGGGTTGATTAAGCACTATGAACTATGGGATTTAAAATGGCAAAAAAAACAGCAGCTACACTTTTTTAATAAAAGTGGATAAAGAATCAGGACTAGATGGCATCCACCCACAGATCCTAAAAAGAATTGAGCTCTGTCATTTCAAGACCATTGTTTCTATCATTTAGGGACTTGTTAATGACTGGAATGGTACCACTGGATTGGTGCAGGGCCAATGTGGTGCCCATATTTAAAAAGGGATACAAGTCTTTACCAAGTAACTATAGGCCTGTTTGTTTAACTTCTATAGTCGGGAAGATACTGGAGAGTTTAATAAAAGACCACATAGGCGAGTTCTTGCTGTAAAAAAATATTTTCATATTTTAAGCAACAGACAGCATGAATTCATGAAAGACAGAAGTTGTCAAACAAACCTGATTTTTTTTTTTTTACGAGAAGGTAAGTAAAACTTTGGCTGTGGACGTGGGATACCTGTATTTTGCAAAAGTGTTTGACACAGTTCCCCACACATGGCTCATGTGTAAGGTAAAGTCTACAGGCTTAGAAAGTTCAAGTTGTAAATGGATAGAAAACTGTCTAAAATACAGAATTCAGAGAGTGGTGGTTAATGACTCTTACTCTAAATGGTCTAAGATTATCAGAAGTGTGCCCCAAGGTTCAGGACCCTTACTTTTTATTATCTTTATAAATGATATAATGTCTGGGATTAAAAGTAGCATTTCTGTCTTTGCAGATGACACTAAGCTATGCAGTGGAAAAACGTCCTTACAGGATGTCTCCAATTTACAAGCCAACCTCAATGCACTGTCTAATTGGGCAACTAAGTGACAAATTGTCACAAACTATGGTGAACAGAAGTGAACCACAACTGCGGTTAGCAAAAGATTTCAATGCACCTCTCTATGTTATGTGAGATTTCAGTATTGGACCCCAGGCATCATTTCAATCTGAGAACAGGAGTTTGGGGGTTTACTACATCATCTCTCTCACATATAGTAATGCGTTAAGCCACTAAGGGGGGAGGTATGACTACATGCCTCCAACCGCTAGCATGAAAAGATTACAAAGCAGGTGAAGATTCCAATGCACTTCTCTATGTAGGTGTTTATCAGTACGGGACCCCAGGCGTCACTCCAATCTGAGAACAGGAGTTTGGGGGTTCTCTACATCATATCACCTTACATAAAGGAATGCATTAGGCCACTAAGGGAGCAGGTATGTAAAATACCTTCTACCTTTAGCATAAAAAAGTTAAAGCGAACATGTTCAAAAATGTAGGGCCTGTGCCCAATTTCTTTTAACAACGTATGTCAAGCATGTAGGTAGTAAGAATACTGTAAGCAAGTAATATTTGCATAAGAGAGGCGAGTATAGCTCAGCTGAGTTGAAAGTGTATGTCCCTTTAAGATATTGCACAGCGAACAACTGGAGACACAGTAATTAATCCCAAGCAGTAGGTTAGTATTCTGTAAGCCAGATTTAAATATAGTACTAGGTAGAAGCAATGTATGAAGCAGGTAATTCTACAGCAGTACAATAGAAGTAATTGCTACTTATCTGTTTGCAGATGATGAGTGTTGTAGTCTCCTAGCAGCAATGGGATTCGGTAGTGTAGGGTCCGGTGAAGGAAGATATCTTTAGGGTGTCCCCAGCATAGACAATATATATGGCAGCGTGGATCCAGTGCAGGCAATAACTAGGTATGGGTCCAGCATGGCGTGATCTGCAGCTTGGGGATCGATGGTACCTGTAGTTTGTAGCGTGGCCGGCTACGGCTGACAATAATAGAACAGTGTGTATACTACATGCTGTTCTGTTTATAGTGCAGAGAATAGAGCGTAATTACGCTCTGAACTTCCGCGTTCCAGGCTGGAAGGCATGCGGCGCCGGGCGTGGAGCGCAGTATGGTGAAAACCGCAGTTTACACAAATGAGGTTTAATATTGAGAAATGGAAAGTTATGCACTTGGGGGCTAAGAATATGCATGCATCATACAGACTACAACAACAAAACAGTCAAACTGTATAGTTGATATTTTAAAAAGGTATATAATTTAGTGAGAGATGATACAGCTCTAAAAACTGCTGATCCCTTGGCTTTGCTTCCATCCCACTAAACCAAAAGGGTGCTGGCTATGCAGAGGTGCATTGGATAGAAGAAGATCCTGGACTGTCACACTCCTTAAAACTATGGGCCAGATCCACAGACAGAGTACGCCGGCGTATCTACTGATACACCGGCGTACTTTCAAATTACCCGCGTCATATCTTTGGTTTGAATCCTCAAACCAAGATACGGTGGCATCTGGGTTAGATCCGACGGGTATACGTCCTTGTACGCCTTTCGGATCTAAGATGCAATACTTCGGTGTCCGCTGGGTGGCGTTCACATCGTTTTGCGCGTCGGGTATGCAAATTAGCTATTTCCGACGGTCCACGAACATACGCGCAGCCGTCGCATTCTCTTACGTTGTCTCTAGTCGGCTTTTTCCGGCGTATAGTTAAAGCTGCTTTTTTGCGGCGTATAGTTAGATTTGCCATGTTAAGTATGGCCGTCGTTCCCGCGTCGAAATTGTAATTTTTTCTTTTTTTTTTGCGTAAGTCGTCCGTGAATCGGGATGGACGTAAGTCACGTCTAAGTTTAAAAAATGACGTCCTTGCGACGTCATTTTGCGCAATGCACAGCGGGAAATTTAGAAACGAAGCATGCGCAGTTCATTCGGTGCAGGGACGCGCTTCATTTAAATGAATCACGCCCCCTAATCGCCGATTTGAATTCCACCGCCAGAGATACACTACGCCGCCGTTACGGCGCAAATTCTTCCAGGATTCGAAACAGCCAAAAGTAAGTTACAGCGGCGTAGCGTATCTCTGATACGCTGCGCCGATCTAATTCTATGTGGATATGGCCCTATGTCTTTCTTGTACAAATAAAATCCAAAAAAACAACCAAAACTATACAGTCAAAATGAAGTGAACAACAGGAAAAAGGTGGCTGACATGTTTCACATCATGTGATGCTTACTCATAGCTTATAATGTAATATTAATAATAATAATAATATAATATAATATAATTTAGTGTCACTTTAAGCTGTCTATGAATTGTGCTAAATAGGAAGTGATCATACTGTCCAGACAGATTGAAATCCATGGAGATTTGTCAAAGCATAAAGAAGCATTTATGAACATAATTATATTAGTGCTTCAAGTAAATACCTGCAAGTGGTAACTACATCAAAAACATTGCAATCTCCCAAGAAAAAGCAAGAGAATTACTTGAAAAATAATAGAAATGCCCTTTCTGGACAATTTTAAGTGTTTAGAAACAACATGGATGAAAACATATTCCTATATTTTAATAATCAACAGGCATTCTGCTGAATACAACATAAAAGTGACTGCATTTCACTCTGTATTGTGTATGTTAATGGAATCTGTACATTGTTTGAATAACCAGTAGTTTGCCACTTATAACCACTTCCTATTGTTTGAAAATGTACTAATTTCTTCTTATCACCTGGCTCTATGGCTTTAGTCATTTTATTTCATCTGGCTCTCAGCATGTAACCTTTTGTTCTTCAGCATTATCTACTCTGGGAGTTATGTTCAGTTTTTATTATAAACCTGACAATGGGTAATTTGGATAATTATGCTTTCATTGAGAAGTTTTTCCTTTATTTAAAAAAAATTAAAAAAGTAAAATAAAACAAAACTGGAGAAAGCAATATGCATTTCTGTTCAATTTTAACAGCAATAAATTAAATATATATGTATTTAAAAAAAAGGGAGAAATACACCTCAAAGTACAGAGTGTTCACAGCAGCTGTAGCTATAAAAAAAAGTTTTAAAAACTGAAAACACAATGAATTTTATGTGAACGTGTCATATGTGAAATTGGTTCACAGTTATAAAGCAGGCTGAGAGAATATTTAGATAGATATGTGGTTGCTGGTCAGATATTGTCTGACACAAAATAAGGATAGCCATCAAAGGTAATTTTGCTTGATAGAATACTTACCCAGCAGAATGGAACGGCACACATATGGTTACACTTGAACTCCAGGAAAACCGATAATTACACAGATGAAATAAGTATATGAGAACTGTTTTACCTACCAAGAGATTTGTATGTTTTGTGATTTTTGAATTACATCTTGAAGCTGCATAGTTGAAAAAGCAGTGTGATAATATATCTGTACTCTGTTTGATATTGTAGTAGAGAGAGGGAGAGTGCTGTAATTATGAGATAATCTAAAAACACTATAGAGGCTAATTTGGATTTTGAAGATGTTTAGTAAATAGTTCCTTCTCCTTGGAAAGCACAGGCTTTTCTTTTGAGATATATATAAATATATATATATATGTATGATTTTTGACCTCGAAACATGCTTCAAGATATGTTCAGTCTGCAGAAAGTTATACAATGCATACATATGCATTTAAAGAGTTAAGATAGATCTGCATTTAAAGTGGTTGTAAATCCTTTCACATACCCAGTGAAGAGATTGGGCTGAGATGATACTCAGATGTCCTCCTACACCTGTACTTGTTTATCTGCAGTCTTCTTTTCTCTACATATTTTCAAAGCTTGTGTCAGAGTTAGGGAGTGGAGAGCTGAAATTACATTCTATAGAGCTTGCGAGGAGAGCTGTGAGAGCTGATTGGAGGGAAGGGACACACCCCCTCAACACAGCACACAGGAACAGAGCTGAGACTGTAAATCTGCTGGAGCTCCATCCCAGTCACCATTTTTCTATTGGTGTCAGGAAAACTTCAGAAGTGATTCATGCTGATAGCAAAGGAATGAAGCAGCAGACATAAATTAAATTTAGCGCTCTTAATTAAGACAGCACACACAGAGATATAGGCTTTGGGCCTAATCCTCAAAAACCCGGCGCAACGTAACTTTTTCCATTTAAGTTACACCGCCGCAAAATCTCTAACTAAGTGCCCGATCCACAAAGCACTTACCTAGAAATTTTGAGCGGTGTTACCTTGAATCCGGCCGGTGCAAGGCGTTCCTCTTCTCCAGGGGGCAATTCCCATTTAAATTAGGCGCGCTCCCGCGCCGGCCGTACTGCGCATGCTCGTGACGTCATTTTCCCGACGTGCATAGCGCGAAATTACGTTACGTCGGGCTTTGTGGATTGCGACGGGACAATAAAGTTGCGTCGGGTAAAAAAAAAGATACGGCGCCAAAAAAAAATTTAAAATTTTAAAATTTAGCAAGAAAGGTCTGTTTTTACAAGGTGTAAACAGTTTACACCTTGTAAAAGCAGCCCTAATTTTGCGTTTGCAAAATAAAACTTACGGAGAAAAAACGAAGCTGAAAAGCTTTGTGGATCTCCGTAAGTCCTAATTTGCATACCCGAGGCGGCATTTCGACGCGAAATGCCCCCAGCGGCGAATGCGGTACTGCATCCTAAGATCCGACAGTGTAATTCAATTACACATGTCGGATCTTCGTCCTAACTATGGGAAACTGATTCTGTGGATCAGTTCCATAGTTAGGACCAGGGATACGACAGAGTAACAGCAGTTACTTCGTCGTATCTCTTTTGATGATTTGGCCCTTTGTTCTTATTTAATTTCTGAGATTTATAACCAAAAAAGTGTGAATCAACATCAAAATCACAGATCTACTGATGTATTATTATAATTCAATATTATAGTGTAAGATGCCAAATTATACAGTTATAAACAGTGGGCCAAATTCTCAAAAGAGATACGCAGACTTAACTGCTGTTCAGCCTGCGTATCTCTGTGCCTAACTTTGGAAACGATTCTCAAAAGGCTTTTTCCAAAGTTAGGCAGAAAATCTGACATGTGTAAGACACTTACACGGTCAGATTTTAGGATGCAGTACCGCATCCGCCACTGGGGGCATTTCTCATTGAAATCCAGCTTTGCGTATGCAAATGAGGACTTAAGTAGATTTTCAAAGCATTTCAGCACTTTGATTTCTGCCTAAGTTCCGAATTTGCCGGCGCAAAATTAGGGCTGGTTTTACAATGTGGAAAGTTAGCCAAACCTTGTAAAGGCCCATTCCAGCGACGGCATTTGGTATGCATTCCTGAGGGAGAACTCCACGGCAATTTTTAAATTCAAAACCGGCATGGGTTCCCCCCCAGGAGCATACCAGGCCCTTAGGTCTGGTATGGGTTGTAAGGAGACCCCCCCACGCCGAAAAATTGACGTAGGGGGTCCCCCTACAATCCATACCAGACCCGTATCCAAAGCACGCTACCCGGCCGGCCAGGAATGGGAGTGGGGACGAGCGAGCGCCCCCCCCCCTCCTGAGCCGTGCCAGGCCGCATGCCCTCAACATGGGGGGGTTGGGTGCTCTGGGGCAGGGGGGCGCACTGCGGGCCCCCCCACCCCAGAGCACCCTGTCCCCATGTCGATGAGGACAGGACCTCTTCCCGACAACCCTTGCCATTGGTTGTCGGGGTCTGCGGGCGGAGGCTTATCGGAATCTGGGAGTCCCCTCAAATAAGGGGGCCCCCAGATACCGGCCCCCACCCTAAGTGAATGGATATGGGGTACATCGTACCCCTATCCATTCACCTGTAGGTAAAAAGTAAAATGTAGTAAACACACAACACAAGGCTTTTTAAAATATTTTATTATTCTGCTCCGGAGGCCCCCCCTGTCTTCGTTATTAGCTCAATTACCAGGGGGGGCTTCTTCTTCCACTCTCCGGGGGTCTTCTCCGCTCTCCGGGGGTCTTCTCCGCTCTCCGGGGGGGCTTCTCCGGACTCCGGGGGGCTTCTTCCATCTTCTCCCCTCTTCCGCTCTTGACTCGGCGAACCCCGGTTCTTCTGCAGCTCTCCGGTGCCTTCTTCTTCAGCGCTGGCTGCCTGCTATGTTTGTGTGTTAGCTCGATTTCAAACAGGCAGCCGGCGCGGTCTTCTGTGACGCCAGGGTCTTCTGGTCTTCTGTTCTTCCGATGTTGCCTCGTCGCCTGTTGTCGCTGTAATGATGGAAGCGCGCCTTGCATCCCATTTATATAGGCATCACCGTCCCATCATGCTCCGGTAGGTACCCACGTGGTGGGTGCCTACCCACGTGCACCCACCACGTGGGTACCTACCGGAGCATGATGGGACGGTGATGCCTATATAAATGTGATGCAAGGCGCGCTTCCATCATTACAGCGACAACAGGCGACGAGGCAACATCGGAAGAACAGAAGACCAGAAGACCCTGGCGTCACAGAAGACCGCGCCGGCTGCCTGTTTGAAATCGAGCTAACACACAAACATAGCAGGCAGCCAGCGCTGAAGAAGAAGGCACCGGAGAGCTGCAGAAGAACCGGGGTTCGCCGAGTCAAGAGCGGAAGAGGGGAGAAGATGGAAGAAGCCCCCCGGAGTCCGGAGAAGCCCCCCCGGAGAGCGGAGAAGACCCCCGGAGAGCGGAGAAGACCCCCGGAGAGTGGAAGAAGAAGCCCCCCTGGTAATTGAGCTAATAACGAAGACAGGGGGGGCCTCCGGAGCAGAATAATAAAATATTTTAAAAAGCCTTGTGTTGTGTGTTTACTACATTTTACTTTTTGCCTACAGGTGAATGGATAGGGGTACGATGTACCCCATATCCATTCACTTAGGGTGGGGGGCCGGTATCTGGGGGCCCCCTTATTTGAGGGGACTCCCAGATTCCGATAAGCCTCCGCCCGCAGACCCCGACAACCATTGGCAAAGGGTTGTCGGGAAGAGGTCCTGTCCTCATCGACATGGGGACAGGGTGCTCTGGGGTGGGGGGGCCCGCAGTGCGCCCCCCTGCCCCAGAGCACCCAACCCCCCCATGTTGAGGGCATGCGGCCTGGCACGGCTCAGGAGGGGGGGGCGCTCGCTCGTCCCCACTCCCATTCCTGGCCGGCCGGGTAGCGTGCTTTGGATACGGGTCTGGTATGGATTGTAGGGGGACCCCCTACGTCAATTTTTCGGCGTGGGGGGGTCTCCTTACAACCCATACCAGACCTAAGGGCCTGGTATGCTCCTGGGGGGGGAACCCATGCCGTTTTTTTCTTTGAAAATTGGCATGGAGTTCTCCCTCTCAGGAATGCATGCTGAGCGACGCTGTCATTTCTTTTTATAATTAATTGTTTTCCCGGCGCGTCTTTTTTTTTCACCCGTCGCAACTTTAGTGTCCCGTCGAAATTCTCAAAGCCGACCGGCGTTAATTACGTTCGCGCGCTGCACGTCGGGAAAATGACGTCACACGCATGCGCAGTACGGCCGGCGCGGGAGCGCGCCTCATTTAAATTTTAAACGCCCCCAGGAGAGGAGGACCGCCTTACGACGGCGGCACTTAAGTTACACAGCGTTTAATTTCTACCTAAGTGCTTTGACGATCAGGCACTTAGGTAGAAATTTTAAGTCAGTGTAACTTAACTGCTGAAATTTAAGTTACGCAGAGTTTTTGAGAATTTGGCCCAGTATGTCCTTTTAAGTGGTCACATTTACAGACTTATTTAGTAAAAGAATGCAATGTGCTGAAGTGCTGTGTCAACATATTAATTTACTTTCCCATCGCCATGTAAACTTTGAATTTATAGTGCCTGATTAAATTGTGGTTTGCCATTTATTATACCAATGATTATTATTTTGTTCCTTTTTGCCAGTATCGATCAACATCCGTAGATAAGAATCACCTAAGGACCAGTACTAAAAAGAACAGTGTAACAAGATTTTGCCTGGGAAAAAAACTGGAAAAATCAATAGGAAGTGTTTTGAAGCCTGATTGGAAAAAGTGAACTTAATCTACCACTTAAGAAAAGTCTCATAGTCAAAATTACTGTCACCGCATGCAGGGCCAGGAAAAAGCTTTGTAGACTAGTGGTTTGATTAGTCATTCTCCCAAGGGTCACTGATAAGTGGCACCTTATGGCACTTAGACAACTCTGGGAGTAAAAAAAATTGCTATATTTGTATTTCTGTCCTCTGTCTTTAGTCATGTCTTCTAGAAAGTCGCAGTATGAAATAAAATGTTGTTACAGTAAATATTTTAGACAAGGTTAAAGGCTTAAGGATGTAGCCAAAGTGTCCATGTAAGATGTTAGTTGGATATACTTGGTTACATTTCAGATATTTAATAAAGATGTGCAAAAGGTGTTGGATACAAGTTTTATATTTACACAATCACATATAAGATTAAAATGTGTTCATGCCATGCCATATCTGTAATTCTCTAAAAAAAGCAAAAGTACTATGTTATCCTCAATTAATGGAATCCGCGCTTAGGATGCATTGATGCTGCTGCCTCCCTAAAAAATCCCAGTGATGGGATCAATGGTACAATATAGAAGAAGTGGGATATTGGCGCTGCAAGTTTGACTATATCACCAGTGGGTGATCTTAGTCCCTGTATGAACACAGGTGTTGGGTAGTCTGGATGAGGGGTAGGTTCAATGAAGTGAACTTCCCTTTGTGTACCTCTTGGTGGAGGATACAGATCCTACAGATTACCCTTTTTAATGGTGCCAATAGGGTTTAATTACCACATAGATAGTTGTTGCCAAAATATCAGAGAGCAAGTGCATTTACCAATCGTGTTATTCCTGAGTGCTGTATATCAGGTGTGTTTGCAATCCAAAAAAATAAATAAAAAATGCTAACAATGAAAAATCTGTAAAGGTAGTAAAGAAGGGCAGGACCCTGTGCAGGCTCCAATGTCACACTTGCTACAGGAGTCGGCAAAGTGGAGATAAAAAATGTGAATAAATCCTGTGTTTTTTTAGGTGAACATACCACAAAAGTGTACTGGTGTACAAATAATAAAAAATATATGAGGTTATAATTAGTGACCACTATTCAGTCCCGGCATGTCCGGGGATGCACACCGCAAACCTGCTAGTGTCCCAATAGCTTAATAGTGGAAAAAAAGGAAGAGAACCCCTGTGGGGGTACCTAAAAACAGTGCAGGTGATATATAAATAGTTACTGCAAAGTGAGATCCCGTACCAGACAATAGACAGGCTAGTATGCAATTGATAATATAATGAAACAGGCAATAAAAGGAGAAAAAAAGGATAAAAGACCAATGTCCAAAAACCTTCAGCCCTATGAGCAAATCATATACTATAAATCCACATTCACAGGTGAGTCTATAAGCATGCTCAAAAAATGTAAAGCTGGAGACGTAACAGGCCAAAAGTTTATACAGGAGATGCTGCTTTTATAGTATCATTCCTAGGTACAAGTGAACCATTGGGTAATTGGTGACTTATAAGTGCCAATATACTACGATCCAGTGACGGTGACAGCTGTGCTCCCCCACATAGGTCCCCACTCACCAGATGTCGTCACCCCCCAGGGGGCAAAAAGCGGGTGGTGATGGTACCTTGGCGTCTGTAAAATCACAATCTCCTGTGATAGATCCTCATCGCTCTCCTCTCAAGGAACAAGGAGTCTCTGGAGTGGTGTCTCAGGTGTCAGCAATATGTCACTCAGAAGATAAAAATGAAGGAAAAAATCCGCATAGCGTAATATGTTTTAAGTTGATTGGAAGTAACCAAAAAACGATTTTATTGATAAAAAATGTAAGAGATTAAAAAGGAAGTCTGAGACTCCACTGAGGTCCCTGTACAGTGGGTACCTTCACAGAACAAACTTTTAAAAACAAATAAAAAAAAAAAACGAAATTGATGAAAAAATAGCACGCTGCACTGGCCACCTGTCTCACACTGGCTGTGTGTATCAAAAGTGCCGCTACCGCCGTGGGATGTCCTCCTACGGCGTCTATGTATAGTAGGGCAGTGATCAGCTGGAAAGTGTGGCATGCTGCCAAGTAACGTGCAAGCGTAGTATGAGCTTGCATATGGGTCACCTGACGCGTTTCGTCATGTGACGTTTTCAAAGGTGATACAAGCTCCATGCGTACTGTTTAATTTTTACGCGGCTGCAGATGTATCCCGCCCCCGAATCGGGTGGAGGATTAAACTTGATTGGGTATATCTGATCCAAGGAGGAACTCCCTTTATTTTTAACCCCTGGAAATGTCTAATGCAGGGGACGAGATAGCCATATACTGCCGCTAATCAATGCATTATATACATTAAAGACACATTAAGATAGTACAAATTTCTCGTGGTCAATTAAGTCTACAAGCCTCTATGTTCCCTTATTCGTTTTAAGAAAAAGGGAAAAAGATATATATATAAAAAATAAAAATAACCAAAGGAAGGAAAAGTGGTGTGGCCCCTGAAAGAGTGCAACTCTATATTGGATAGTCAGGGGGTGACATTGATGTCTATACCAGGAGTCCCCGTGCCAGGGTCATAACAATCCCAAGTGGCTAGAGGAATATATAGTAAGTAGACATAGATTTAGATTGTATACGTATATACAGAATGCCTGTTTTCCTCTACCCCTTCCAATTGGAGGCGATGGTTAGATTGGAGCAGAGGAGATATTTACATGAGCCGCTAGGTGCAAGAAAGACTCCGGCTTACTATATAGGCTCAAGTAAAAGTTGTCAATGCCTTTGTGATAACATTAACCCTTAAAACTATATCGTGCATTTTACCTTGTACTATGTTATCCTATTCTCCATTTTTCAGATTCCCAAAAGTGCCATAGTTACTGTGCCTGTGTTATCTATGGATGCTTCTAAGCATATACAGCCTTGACAAATAGACCACACAGCCCCGCAATGCTAAGTGATCTTTTACTTTTATAAATGAATGATTACCACTGTGGGACTCTGTCATACACCAGCCCCAACAGTGCTTCTTGTTCATTCATAAAAGTGAAAGTGGTCCTAGATGTACTGATAAATCATGATTTATATGTTAATATGTATTCAGCTAAATGTTCAATTATTAACAGTTATAAAGTTGGTACTGCATTTCATATATAGACTGGGATAGTCCAATAGACACAAATAGCATATACTGTATAAAAAAAATAGCACAGAGACCTAAAACATGTAATTAAAAGTACTGTATAATTAGAGAAGTGTGACTCTTTCTTGTGAAAATGACAGAGTGGGCAGGGTTAATTCCAGTGCATGATTAATCCCTCGTGGAAGGTGTCTAAAATCTCTCTATATCCAGAAGGGACTATGAGAAGAAACAAGACAAATAGGGGGCTATTAACTAAAACTGGACTGTAAAACATCTGCTGCAGCTCTGCAAAGAGACCAATCGGCTTCCAGGTTTTATTGCCAAAGCTTAATTGAACAAGGTGAAGTTAGAATCTGGTGCAGCTGTGCATAGTAGCCAATCAGCTTCTGAGTACTGAGATGTGCAGAGTACAATTGAAAAAGAAAATGCAATTATTCCTATCTAGAGGAATGCTGGAGATGTCTGCAAAAGTTTGTCTACAAATAATTTGTAATTAACTAAATGTGACAGTAAAGGCTATGTTAAAGTCATGAAATACTGATAATTTAAAGAATGTATATAAACGTATAAAATAATGCAAATATGGGGCCATTAAGAAGGTCGATAGATGAAATTGTAGTATCTAAAAGACCATTAGTCCAACCCCAGTGAAAACTTTTTTAAATGTAAATGATAGGGTTTAGAGCTTAGAACAGCTGTCAAGTTTTCATTGCTGCCTGTGTCACGATTATAAATATTTCTCTCCACTTGTTGCCCCAGTAACAGTGAGTGAGAGGGTCAGTAATTTATGGGTACTCTCTCCATTGGAGAATAATAAGCACAATCAGAACTGCTGTGAGGTCTTTATTGCTTCCCGTGATATCCTGCCCAGGAGACACCCTTTCCCCTTCTATCCTGTACTTGTGTGACAGAAATAAAAAATAAGGAGCACCAAAATGTATTTACTAAAACTGGAGTGTGGTGCAGCTGTGCATGGTAGACAATCACTTCTAACTTCAGCTTGTTCAATTAAGCTTTGGCAAAAAAATAAAAAATGGAAGCTGATTAGTTTCTATTCAGAGCTGCACCAGATTTTGCACTCTCCAATTTTAGTAAATCAACCAAAATAAAATCTTGATAGAAATTCTAACCCATCTCTACTTCATCCAAATTTAAAACAACAATAAAAGAATTACATTTTTTAATGTTTAAACTCATTAAGGTTTTTTCGATTTTTTTCAAGTATGGAAGGTTTGTGTCCCCTTCATGTTGTCACTGCAACAAAAATTGAATATAAATATTTCAAAGAGGACATGTGATACAGTGACAGCTGCCCCTTACTTTAATAATTACTCTCACTTTCTGTTGAGTCTACACAAAGTTAAAGTAAATATTCCCAATAGAACAAATCAAAGAAGACCTAGCAGGAGCATTAACCATTCCCTATTTTAGATCTAGACATACTGTACTTTGATTTCATGTAAAAGATGACCATTGCTTCTGTATGATAAAAAGTAGGAAATATAGAGGACTAGCTGAGCTATTTAAATGTATTTTTTGGGATTAACCTCTGAACTAAGGCTCAATCAGATGTTTCATTTACAATATCTATAATATTATATCTATAAAATCTAGAATACAGCTGTTGTTATCTCCTATCTACCTAAAGGCAACAAAGCCCATTTAATCCCTATGTATATATTTAGGACAAATAGAGCCAGAAAGTAATTTTGTAAATACTATACAAATGGCAAGGGCTAAATATCACATGCAATGTGTTCTCTAAAGTCTGCAATCCAGATATGGTAATTACATATATCTATCTGCCAGTTTCTGCTGTACCATGTGTATGCAGGTAGCAGGGACAGAATCTGAGGTACAAAACATCTATCATTTAGGATCAAATGAAATAGGAGGTATGCAACATAAATATGTAACCAAAAGCTGCCAGACAATGCATATCCATACATTGGAGACATAACAACCCCCCCCCCCCAATATTTCTACCACCCGTCCTGCTTTCTACCCTCCTCTGTACAGTGACTAAAGCTTCCCAGTAGGGCTTAGAATCATACAAGACAATCTACATGCTGCTGCAGTTCGGCACAGTGTTTGGGAATCATCCCTAGATGTCCATCTCCAATGAGGAATTTGATATAAATAGAACACCAAAGGAATAGAGTAACTCAACTAAACCTCTCAGTAAACAGGTAAGATGAAAAGACAAGTGCCCCACACACTCACGATTAGTTCCCAATATGGGTGTTTGGGTGCCATGGTGGCATGCCTGGTTTACCTGTAATTATTATACAGAGTGCCTCAAATGTACCACCCCAATCTTCTCCAGGTTGAGCCCTTATGGAGTTGCAATTATACTTTCTATGAAGACCAGTTTACTTTGACATGCATTATCAATATCTTGTTTTCATTCATGTTTTGTCATTTATATTACTGGTAACCGCTTCACTGTTTTTACCTGTGAATTTGAAAACATTAATAAAATCATTGAAACAAAAAAAATGTAACCAGAAAATCTACAGGTAATGACTGATGCCAACAAGTCTTTATATAGCTGATGAGCCAATGGACATCTCCAGCACTTAGTTGATTCTGTGTTGTGAAAAAATTGGGCTGTTCTGTGGGCAAAAGTGTGTCCTGCCTAGTAATTGATGGGTGTACCAAATTAACTGAACATAAATAAATAACATTTTACTGTTAAAAGTATTAACATAGTGGCTGCCAAAGTACAGTAATTTTGTGTCATTTATAAAATATGGGGTACTAGAGATATCGAGGATTTTGCTTGTCCACAATGGTTATCTATAAAATAGTGTCTCTAGCATAATAGAATTGTCATTGCATGCTGCTCCTTACAAGGAAAGAGTAGACTTGCCAGACAAGTTTAATATTTTCTGAAGCTTAAAGCAAAGTGCCATAACAAGATGTCTTCTCCTTTTAGTGTCAAATTAATGTTCATCATAAAGAGATTATGTTTTTATTAGCATCCCTATCACTTAGGGAGAGGAACATGGTAAGCAGTGGTATGGGATTGTCTATCTAGGTTATGGACTTCTGCTTTGTTCCACTGAACAAAGTGTATTGCTCACTTCATTGAATAACCTTCTTTGACAACATGGGCATTTGGAATAGTAAAAAAGCACTGGACCATAATATGTCTGCATGAACAGAATTCATATTGCAATATTTTCTGTCCAGTTAGAATATGCAACCATATGGAAATGATGACAATTTGGAATTGCAATGTAAAAACATTATTTACTGACCTGTGATACTACATGATGCAATAATCTATCTATCCATCTATCTATCTATCTATCTATCTATCTATCTATCTATCTATCTATCTATCTATCTATCTATCTATCTATCTATCTATCTATCTATATATCTATATATCTATCTATCACAATTGTTTTATTGTATTTATTTGTTATATAACTATTTAGTTACAATGGCTTCTTTTTAAACACACAGATTCCGGTTCTCGCTCTGTCACGAGTGATCGCGGGTGCCCAGCGGTCATTGGGCACTCGCATCTTCTCCGGCATGTGTGCCCCCTGGTGGCCAAAAAGGCGAAGCGACATAATGCAACATTGTTTCGCCCAGGGGAGCCAACCTTCCTCCTTCCGAGTTCGCAAACTCTGGCTGTGTGAGTGGCCAGAGTTCCGATTACATAACTCCCACGCATGCGTGCTGGAGCTGCCATTTATAGCATAGGACTCAAAGGGCTCTGAAGGAAAAGCAACGGGTATGCTGTTTCTTAACCTCCCTGGCGGTATGATTGTTTCAGAAATAAGGGGCCAGATCCACAAAAGGGATACGCAGGCGTATCTACTGATACACCGTTGTATCCCTGTTTCTATCTATGCGGCTGATTCATAGAATCAGTTACACATAGATATTCCTAAGATCCGGCAGGTGTAATAGTTTTACACTGTCGGATCTTAGGATGCAGTACCTCGGCCGCTGCTGGGGGCATTTCTCGTCAAAATTCTGCGTCGGGTATGCAAATTAGCACTTACGGAGATCCACAAAGCTTTTTCCCTTCGTTTTTTTCCCGTAAGTTTTAGTTTGCCGTCGCAAAATTAGGGCTGCTTTTTACAAAGTGTAAACTTAGTACACCATGTAAAAGTAGACCCTTCTTTCCTGCGTCGCTGTCATATTTAAAAAAAAAAAAAAAAATTCCCGCCGCAACTCTATTTTTTTCTTTTACACCCGTCGCGATTCTCAAAACTCGGCGCAACGTAAATCCGTGCAAAGCATGTCGGGAAAATAGCGTCGGGAGCATGCACAGTATGTCCGGCGCGGGAGCGCGCCTAATTTAAATGGGACTCGCCCCATTAGATTGGGCACGCCTTGCGCCGGACGGATTTAAGTTACACAGCTGCAAATTTCTAGGTAAGTGCTTTGTGGATCGGGCCCTTAGGTAGAAATTTTGCGGCAGTGTAACTTAAATAGGAACATTTAAGTTAAGCCCGCTGGCTGTGGATCTGGCCCAAGGTGGTGAAAGCGGTACCATTATTTGCAAGGAAATTTGGTGATTTGTACTGTAGGCCTGTAATTCTTAGGAATAACTCACTTAAATCTGACCAAACAAGAGTCTAGTAGACATCCCGGGTATGAAATTTTTTTAAAAACACAATTATAAATTATAATACAATAAATAATTATAAATAATTATAACAAATAATAATATAATTATAATAAAAATTATTCAATAATGTAATCAACTCAAAATCACTGAAATTTGCTCAGTTGCAGAATTGTCGCTGTCATTACTTTTATTTTTTTATGACGAATTTCCCCACAAATCGCTATCGCACAATTCTGCAAGTGATTATAATTTATTACAATATAAAAAAGCCGCGCCCATCATATTTTTTCTGTTATCACACGCTAGCCGCTGCCTGAGGACTGTGTTGTGGCAGCGCGTTTTTTTTGTTTTAGATTATAATTTATTATCGCTGTTTTCTAGCTGCTCTAAAACCATTTTTGACATAAAAAGACACTTTTGGTTGCTATGGACAATCTACAGTTTGCAGGCAGAAAGAACAGTTTTTATTATATAAAAGTACATGTAGGGCACTGGGCAGACCACTAGGGACAAAGGGTGTGTGTATTTTTTACATACAGTACTGTAATCTATAAGATTACAGTATACTGTATGTAATGTGTTTGTTTACGTTTTTGAATTTGGCACCGTTCTCCGATCCCGTGCGTCGTAACGTCGCAGGGAACGGAGATCGGCGGCACAGGAGGACGCTGTGTGAATCGAGCAAGGACCCGCTCACTCACACAGCGCGGTGGCATCGCTGGATCCAGGGACAAGGTAAGTAAACACTGTCGGTGGATCCAGCGAGGCAAGCCCGAGTCTGACTCGGGGTTACCGATCCTAGCACAAAAATCTAACCCCAATTCAGACTCGGGAATGCCGCCAGGGGGGTTAAAGGGGTTGTAAAGGAATTTTTTTTATTTTTTAAAAATAACAAACATGTTATACTTACCTCCACTGTGCAGCCCGTTTTGCACAGTGTGGCCCCAATCCACATCTTCTGGGGTCCCTCGGCGACTGAATCTGCCCCTCCCCGCAAGAACTCCACACATTCATACGAGAGAGCTCACATGGTGTGGAGTCCTTGCGAGCGCGCTTCCGTGATACAGCCGACAGCCATTGCCGCCGACTGTATCACTCGGCCCCGCCCCCGGCACACTGCGTCATTGGTTGTGATTGACAGAAGCGCGAGCCAATGGCCAGATGCCAGCGCGTTCACGGCACGGGACTTTCGAGGGGTGGCTGAGGAGGCCGGTATTGTCGGAAGTTTTTTCACCTTAATGTATTAAGGTGAAAAAACGTTTACCTTTACAACCCCTTTAAGAGAACATGCCTCTGTAACATCACCGGTTGCATGTATAGTAAATATCTCCTAAAAGGTGCATGTTTAAGATTATTTACAGTACCCATAGGTAAGCTTTACTATAGGTTTACCTATAGGTAAAATTCATGCATTGGAGTTTACTCCCACTTTAAATCAGAAGGACTTGTTATAACCATATGAATGCACTAAACTGTAGCATACAGTATATGAGTAGATAAACTGAACATAAGAAAAGAGACTAGAAACTAGAAAAAAAATAGAAAAAGGAAAAAAAAGGAGTACACTGTATTATTTATACATTATTCATTAAAAACACTTTTTATGATAACGCGCTAGGTTGGTGTGCCTTCTTTTCATTTTTCATAGAAAGAATGGATGGGCTTGCAGGAAGCTTGGAACAGAGGGTAACTTATGTATTATAGATTTTTCTTCTCTAGATGTTCCCAGATTGTGATTGCTATTGTTAGTATTCATACATTCGGATCAATTCGAACATCCGAATAGCTGAAAGTACTAAAATACGAAAATCACGTAATTACGAATAAGCAAAATAACGAACAAGCGAAAATATGAATGTATGATTGGACAAACTTACTAAAATACGAAACGAAAAGAACAAAAATTACATCTATAACGAACGATTTGCATTCCATATTTTAAATCTTTTGTCTGTTCGTAATTTCGTATATTCGTATTTTCATTCGTATGTTCGTATTTTCATTTGTGTGTTTTGTAAATCCGATTCTTTGTCTGTTCATGAATTTGTGTACTCAAATCGTTCGTTCGAATGGGCACTGGGCAGTGTAGTTAGTGAGTGATGTATCTTACTTAATATCTTAGCCAATCAGCTTATCTCTTTTGTGTTGAGTCACATTGGACAGTGTAAAGCCTCGTACACACGATCGGACTTCAAACAAACTTTTCCATGGATTTTTTGTCCGAAGGGAGTTTGCCGGACTTTTCTTGACGAAAATGTTGTTGCCGAAAACTTTTTCGGTTTTCATCGGACAAAAGTTTGCTCTGCAGAGCGAACTTTTGTCCGATGAAAACTGAAAAAGTTTGTCCGATGAAGTGTACACACGCTCGGATTTTTTTTAAAACTTGCTCATTTTGAACTTTGTTGGCAAAAAGTCAGACCGTGTGTACCAGGCTTTAATATGGATTAGCCGTGTGTTGAAAATGAAACTAAAATACGAGATTGAGAATGACCGCGCCGCAATGTATTTACAAAAGTACAAAATTACGAATCGATTAAACGAAAATTATTATCTAACAAAATCACAAATTTCGAATCAACAAACAAAAATTAGACAGACTTACGAATCATTCAATATAAACGAAAATAAAACTGTTACGAAAATACGAACGGGTCCGAATAGGAAAACTTGCGTCTTACGAAATACGAATGGGTCGGAAAAAGGAAAACTTGCATCTTACGAAATTACGAATCTTTACGAATCTACGGAACGAGATGAAACAAAACAAAAAAAATTTTTTTTTTTTGTTGTGCACATGTCTAATTGCTATTTCTATTAAAATGTAATTGTATTCAATATTTTTCAGGTCTCCATACACACTATAATTTTTTCCCTAAAAATGTGTTATTTCTTTACTCTTTTACTATCAATCACCTACAAACCTATGTGATCATTTTATTACTGCATTAAAATTCATTTTTGTTATGTTCCTATTATGAATAATACTTTTCATTTTTTTTATCAATAGATTTTTATTGAAAGTTTTTCATTATTAACAACATGAAGTAGACAATGAAACATACAATAAGAAACCACAATAAAAAAACAAATATTGATCCCTAAGTGCAAAAAACAACCTCAAGTGTAGCAAACAATATAATATAATTGATATATAATATATAATATTCGGAGCATAGATGGAAACCAAGGTATAAGGTATAATGTTGATAGTACATATCAGAAAAATATAGCGACCTTCCGGATCTGTGATGCAGTTATGTAGTTGAAAGGAAAGAGTGTTCATTATAGCTATTAACACACCTCTTTGTTTCTTGGAGTAGTGTGCCTGAAAAATATGTGGAAATTGCTTGTGTTGGCACTGGGGAGATGTGTCTTGAGCAAAATGTGTCTCTTGGACGCAAAGGACATCACAGTTAAATGATAATGCTGATCTCCACATGGATGCCTATTTTGCTGGGTGTAGCTTTATGTTAGAGTCGAACATGAGTTTGACTTGAACATTGGCTGTTCGCCCATTCGCTGAACAGCGAACAATTTGGGGTGTTCGCGGCAAATTTGAAAAGCCGTGGAACACCCTTTAAAGTCTATGGGAGAAATCAAAAGTGCTACTTTTAAAGGTTAACATGCAAGTTATTGTCATAAAAAGTGTTTGGTGTCATGGACTTGCAATAATGTCTGGCAGCTTACCTTCTCCTCATGTGTCCATTAGAGGCCTGACCCTCTTCTGGCTGCCTTTTTATCATCTCATCTTCCTGTATGGCCCCACCCCAGGCCATCTCAGGAAGTCTATATTAACTGTTGCACTGCAGGTCTGCTTTGCTGTTCAACATTGTTGTTAGCTTAAGTTCCTGTCTGTAGTGTGCTACGTTTACCTTTCTGTGTACCGTTTTTGGCTCGTCCCTGACTTCTCCTGTTTGCCTGTGACCCTGACCTTTTGCCTGTCCCTCGGTTACCCTTGTCTGCCTGTTGCCCTGACCTTGGCTTACCCATCACTATCACTTGTCCTGGTTGCTGCTTCCCCTCTCTCCCTGTGGAGCGTGACCTAGGGGATCCCAGGGGTCGCGACCTGGATCCAGCTGCAGCAAAGGCCATCATCACCACTAGAGGCTCTGGTGAACAAAAAGATGGGTCTTATACTTCGTGCCCTTGGGAATCTTGGGCTCACGCTTCCTCTCTGATTGCAGAAGTCGGCTATAGGGTTCACTACCCTGTGGTGCATTCCTGACCACAACGGGGTGCACTTGTCACCTGGCCACAGGTGACCTGACATTTTTGGGACCTGGGTCCTGCTCCAGGGGATATGAATCAATGTAAAAAAAGTTTTAAAACTACAGTTTTTGCGGGAGCAGTGATTTTAATAATGTTAAAAGTGAAAAAATTAAAAGTGAAATATTCCTTGAAATTTCGTACCTGGGGGTGTCTATAGTATGCTTGTAAAGTAGTGCATGTTTCCCATGTTTATAATAGTCCCTGCACAAAATGACATTTCTAAAGGAAAAAAAGTCATTTAAAACTACTCGTGGCTATAATGAATTGTCGGGTCCCGGCAATACAGATAAAGGTCATTGGAAAAAAATGGCATGGGTTCCCCCCCAGTCTATTACCATGTCCTTCAGGTCTGGTATCGATTTTTAAGGGAACCCCACACCAAAATAAAAAAAAATGGCGTGAGGTTCCCCCAAAAATCCATACCAGACCCTTATCCGAGCACAAAACTTGGCAGGCCGCAGGAAAAGAGGGGGGAAGAAAGAGCGCCCCCTCTCCTGAACCGTACGAGGCCACCTGCCCTCAACATGAAAGGATGTTGTCATGTTGATGGGGACAAGGGCCTCATCCCCACAACACTTGCCCAGTGGTTGTGGGGGTCTGCAGGTGTGGGGCTTATCGGAATCTGAAAGCCCCTTTTAACAAATGGGAACTCCAGATCCTGCCCCCCCTATGTGAATTGGTAAGGGGTACACTATACCCCTACCATTTCATAAAAAAGCATCAAAATGTTAAAAAAACACAGGAGACAGCTTGGGACAAGTCCTTTATTTAAAAAAAAAATTCCAACGATGTAATCCAGTCTGGAGCGATACAGAAAATATCCCTATCGCTACAAACAATACCTCCTCAATAGGAGGCGCCCGGGCGAATGACACTCTACCGGTGTGACAGCTCTTTTATAGCTGAGGGCAGGGATACACATTGACATGTATGGGGGGGCCCGCCCCCCTTTGACGCATCACGGGAAACCCTGGCCTTTCTCCCTGCATCAGAGGGGGCGGGGTCACCTGCACACCTAATGTGTTGCCCCGCCCTCAGCTATAAAAGTGTTGTCAGGTGGGAGAACGTCATTCGGCCGGGCGCCTCCTATGGAGGTGGTATTGTTCCTAGCGGCGGGGGTTTTTTTTTGTATCGCTTTGAGACTGGATTACATCATTGAAATCTCTTTTTTTCTGAATTCAGGGAGAGTATGCTGAAGGACATGTTGATGTGTGGTAGCGTGAAGGGTTTTTATGTTAGACTTACGGTTGAAGTAGCTCATTGGACTTGTCCTCAGACAAGCGGTTGATAGAGATGGAGAATTTCAGTATTCAGACTTTCTGAATGGTACTGCAAAAGCGTTAGTTCGTCAAGGTTCTATTGAAAGGTATAAAGCAAGGTGATTATTGTACTGTAGATAAATGTTGTGAGAAGGTAGGTATTGAAAAAGAAAAAGAAGGAAATATGACAAAACAAAGAAAATTTAAAAATACAGCTCAGAATAAAACAAATAGACACGTCAGTAGTGTGCAACTCTCAAGAGATGCTGACCGAACTAGGGGGGAAGTTCAACAAAAAAACTGAAAGAATGAGCATGAAGCTGGACCGGACTTTAGCCTTGCTGTACCCCTGGTTCTGCCCAAAATGAAAGAGGTTTGGTTTTCCTCGCGGATCAGGGAGGTGTTGCAGGGGTTCTGGGATGATACCCCATGAGTGAAGCAGTTTCATACTGTCTTCAATGTTGGATATAGCATGGTGAGTTCCCTTGTAGGTGGTCAGGATAGTGGCCAGGTGTCACCACTTGTATGCAATCTTATGGTTGCATAAGGCCTTTGTCACCGTCTTTAGTTGCTGTCTCATGTGAACTGCGAAAGATCCGCAAACAATTGTATATCTGATATACGGTGCTGGAAGGGTGGGTGCTTCCCTGGCTTTCAAGAGGATTTGTTCCTTGGCCTGATCCGCAGGAGGACATCTCTGGGGACCGTCTCTTCTAGGTGGAGTGGTTTGGGGATCCGGTGGATACGGTCAATGGTGAGCTCTATCGGAGACAATTCCGGCAGCCAAGTGGAAAACATGGTGCTAGCATAGTTACGCAATTCCATGGGTGGAATGGACTCAGGTATGCCTCTGATTTTAATGTTATTGCATCAAGAGCAGTCCTCAAGGTCTGCCAGCTTTGCCTTGATCCAGAGAGATTCATCTTTTTGTTATGTGTAGTCATCAACCAAGTCATTCACTGTTATAGTACATTCCATTTTGTCTTCCATATACTGCACTCTGCCATCCATATTCTTCATTTCCAGGGAGGATGTTAAGAATGAGGATAGTGCATTGCCGTCATGCAGGCCTGTACACACTGTGTCTGCGGCCTGGTGAGAGGAATTCATCCTCATCCTCGATTTCACAGGGCTCTGCGAGACCAGAGAGGCAGGAGAGGAATCGTGGGGAGAAGAGGGTGCCAATCCTCCTTTCTTTTCCCATGGATGCCCATCCAGGAGGTCTGTATATGCCTCCGTTGATCTCCCCTTAGCTCCGGCGGCACCATCTTGGCTTCATTCCGGCATCCGGCCTGGCTGGAAGAAGAACATGAGCTTTTTAGGGCCCCGTTCCTGGCCCCATTTGCGGGACATCAGATCAGTGTGTGGCGGCAGTCCGGGTGGTTCGATGGGGCCGTTGTCCTGTCCTTTAGCTGGGATAGTCTAGAGAGCTCTAGGCTTAAGCAGCCATTTTTGTGCACGCGCAAGCCATACCCCTATGCTAATACTATATTGAGTTATAAACCATTCACATCAGTCCCTGCCTCACATAATACCCCAGCTCCATGCACACAGAGTATTGAGTGATTTTTAGATGGAAGTCAATTGATCCATGTGTACTGTATGTGCTTGGATTTTGGGAGAAGGCCAGGGTACCTGGAGGAAATGTAGGTAGATCTAGTCATTTAATGTCACTTTTCTATGCTACCAGATCTCTGAAACTGATTGAAATGCTTATTTCTTAGAGCCCACTTTACTACCACTGTGTGATTCCTTTGCTTTTGATATCAGTACCCAATTACTTTTGCAAAAAAAATTACTGCAGGAAATATATTGAGGTAAACAGAAATAAATATTGGACATCTCCTGCAGTTACTATATTTGGAATGCATAATTTGAAGGGCACAGGAAATTATATACTGGTGATGCTTGCAGAACAGACTACAGCAATTATAGCTTTTATCTTTAACGCCTACACACATTGTAAGGTCTTTACATATCACAAACATGTCAGTTTTCAACAATAGATTTATCAAATAATACTATAGCATCACAACAACAGACAAAAATCTTGAAGAAAAATATTTCCTTCGAGTTGTGGGACTATTTTGACATCTAAACCTTTACAAGTGCAATTCTCACTTTCTAAAGACACAGAAGCATGAAACCAAACCTTGACTTTATTTAAAGGAGAAGTCTAGCCTGGGCTTGTTTGGCTGGGCTTCGCCTAAGGCCCCATACACACGACCAAACATGTATGTTGAAACTGGTCCACGGACCAGTTTCAGCATACATGTTCGGTCGTGTGTAGGAGCGAGCGGGCCGAATTCCAGCAAACATTTGCCCGCCGGGCCTTTTCCCAGCAGACAAATATTCCTGGACGTGTTTTAAAACCGTCCGCTGGAATCCTGCCCGCTCGGACATGTACGGTCGTCAGTACAGACCTACCGTACATGTCCGAGCGCCCGCCGTCCCTCGCATGCGTCGAATGACTTTGACGCATGCGTGGAAGCCTTTAAATGGCAGGCCCACCCACGTCGCCATGTCATCGCCGCGTCATCGTCGCGGCGATGACGCGGACACGCCCCGCATATTGTTTACGTGCGGACTTCTGTACGATGGTTAGTACAGCCATCGTACAGAAGCCCTCTGGCAGGCATGTACGGTGAAAACGGTCCATACCGGGCCTTAGGGTTACAGTAGTGCAATTCGTTTTGCACTCCTGTGACCCATTTTCAGCAAAGAGAGGACGGCTCTCTGCTGACGTCACCAGGATCAGTCCAGGCACCACATCATCCCAACTTCTGAAGTCTGGATATGCCAGGTGCCTGGACTGATGGCAGTCTCAGCGATCCCTGCCCCTCCACAGCTCAGCACTCCAGTGAGGAGCAGAGCAGGAGAGCTGCGGATTGACAGAGAGCAGCTCTCCGCTCGAATGTGAGATAACCGAGACATCAGTAGGGTTCAGTGGCTCGGTTCTCAGTAAAGAGGCAGCAGGGACAGATGCAGCATCAGACCAATTCTGCATCCACCTAGGTAAGTATGATGAGCCAATAAAAAAAACATACTTCTCTTTTAAGAAATGTTTTAAAACACATTCAGAGAGAACTCTCTTAATCCTATCTCTCCCAAAATCCACTTAAAACAAAACAAGAATTTGCACATACACTGCTGACAGAGATGTTTCAAAAGAAGACTGGAAGAGCAACATAATGTGCCCTCTAATGCCCCGTACACACCATCACTTTATGTGATGTAAAAAAACGAAATTTTCTGTGAAGTAAAAAATGACGTTTTTGAAACTTCAATTTTCAAAGACGAAGTTGCCTACACACCATCGTTTTTCTCACAATGTTCTAGCAAAGCGAGGTTACGTTCTCACCATTTTTTCCATTGAAGCTTGCTTCATAAGTAGCTTCTGGGCATGCGCGGGTGAAAAAACGTTGTTTTAAACAACGTTTTTTACTACACACGGTCAATTTCTGTGAAGTAAAAGTTGACGTTTTGAAAAACGACACATAAAATTGAAGCATGCTTAAATTTTTTTTGGTCGTTTTTTAGAAGACATAAAACAACGTTTTCCCCCACACACGATCAATTAAAGTGACGTTTTTAAAAACGTCATTTTTTTTCATCACATAAAGTGATGGTGTGTACGGGGCATTAGGCTGGGTTCACACTGATGTGAATTGGATGTGGATTCACTGCATCAAATTCGCATGGCAGGAGACTGTGACCGTCTCTCAATAGAGCCGGTTCACACATCCCCGGGCGGCCATGGAGCGGATTGAAAAAGAGACCTTTGCATCTTTGGCTCAATTTCAGGTCCAAATTCAGGAAAAGATTTGGTCCTGATTCGACCCTGAAACGGAGAATAGGGATGCACCAGACTCCTGCTGTGGGCCACCTCCGCACACAGTGTGAATTCAGCCTAAAGGCTGGCTGTACCAGTAGATATCACAGTTGATACATAAACTCCAGGTACTATAACTTTTGGAAAGTTTAAGTTTATATGAATACTGGATGCTGATTTGTACTATTTGGAAAAGCAAGAGAATAAAGACTATAATTTTACTTTATAGCTTTCTATCTATACCTTTGTGTCTAGGGTGACGCAAGCTTCATATTACAATACAGTTTAATGTAGAACAGATTGGAATTGCATTTTTTGCTGATATCCATAATAAACACAGAATATTCAAGAAGCACACTTTGTGCATGAATACATAATGAATAAACCTTGAAATGATTTGACAGACTGACGACTCAACATACTGTATATTCTTAGTAAAATATCAATTTAATACCGTAATACAATATATTAATGATACATATATCACAATGGTTAAAAATCAATGAGTGGTGTTGCTCTCCAAATAAAATTATACTAGTGCTAAACGTGACACAAGTGGTATAAATCCAAAATTATAAATATGACACAAGTGGTATAAGATATAAATAGATATATACATACAGTGTATAAAACTGTAAAATAATTATGAGTAAACAATCCAAAAGTAATAGATTGCTATAAAGCATGTAATTAAATTCAAAAGATAGTCCATATACTGTAAAGTGCAAAACTTGGTGGGAAGAATAAAATCTTCAATCAGTGAAAAGTACTGGTGCGACAAACATAAAGTGCTGAGAAATAGCAATAGGTGACACTGTGACTTTAGTGGTTGAAATCTTTGATGTGTTTCACACCCGTGTGTGTGCTAACTTCTTACCTTACTGCTGTAAGGTAATCAGCATAACCAAATAAAGTTAGATGATCACACACAGGGAGGACCCTTTAGCGCTCCTTCCTAAAGATTTCAGTCTAAATACAGCTTGGGGTGTGAAACACATCAAAGATTTCAACCACTAAAGTCACAGTGTCACCTATTGCTATTACTTAGCACTTTATGTTTGTCGCACCAGTACTTTTCACAGATTGAAGATTTTATTCTCCCTACCAAGTTTTGCACTTTATATGGACTATCTTTTGAATTTAATTACATGCTTTATAGCAATCTATTACTTTTGGACTGTTTATTCATAATTATTTCAAAGTTTTATACACTTTATGTATATATCTATTAATATCTTATACCATTTGTGTCATATTTATATATTGGATTTATACCAATTGTGTCATGTTTAGCACTAGTATAATTTTATTTGGAGCGCAACACCACTCATTGATTTTTCACCATTTATTCACTGTGGGTAGTGTTTGACCCAAACAGTGTTTGCTGCACCAAAGTCTTTCAATTTTCCTCATAGTAGCATGGGAATATTTATCACATATACAGTATACATATAGTATAATGTTCAGTTTGCAACCTAAAGCTGACTTTAATTATTTTTAACACATATATGCATATGAACAGTGGGAACAGGTCAAATAATTCAAAGTGTTACTAAACCCTAGTTTTTCTTTACATTAAAATAAAAAAAAACATGTTATACTTACTTGCTCTGTGCAATGAGCATCCTGGATCCTCCTGGAAGCACAGAGCAGCCTGGATCCTCCTCTTCTCAGGACCCACGCCTGTGCTCCTGGCCCCTCTCTCCTGCCCCACCCGCAGACCCCAAAAACCACAGCCCAGGGTTGTCGGGGAAAAAAGTCCCTTGTCCCCATCAACATGGGGACAAAGCACCCACCTCCCATGTTGAAGGGGTTAACAGCTAGGAGGCTAAGAAGGGGTTAAGTGTGTCCTAGGGAGTGATTCTAACTGTTAGGGGCGTGGCTACAAGTGACACGTCAATGATCACTGCTCCCAATGAGAGAGAGCAGACATCAGTGACATGTCACTAGGCAGAACGAAAAAATGCTGAGTTTACACTGGCATCTCGCCGTTCTTCAGCTCTGTGACCAGATCTCGGGACACCAGCGAACATCGTGTCCACGGGCCCAGTGGGCACGGTCAAGGAGCTTGCGGCAGGCGCGCGCATGGTGGCAAATTCAAACTGAGGTAAATATCCATCCATTTGGCTGTCAGTGCCATTCTGCCGACAAATAAGAGCAGGTCCTTAAACAGTTAAGCATAATTAAAATCACTGCTCCTGAAAAAAAGTTTGTTTAAAAAAAATATATATATATATATATATATATATATATATATATTGATACATGTCCCGCAGGGCAGTACCCAGACCCCCATACCCCTTTTATGGCCAATTACTTGCATATAAGCCTTCAAAATGGGCACTTTCGATTTTTCATGTTCAACTCTCATAGACTTCAATGGGGTACGCTGCTCGGGTTAGAACATTTCACCTGTTCGGGAGTTCTGCTGTGAACTGAACAGGGGAGTGTTCAGCCCATCCCTATAGGTAAGGTTGAATAAAGACAATAGTCCATCCAGTTCAACCTGTGTAGGTGTATGTGTCAATGTTGATAATCATTTCCCATATCCATGTATATTGTGTTCACTAAGATGCACGTCCAAGAGTCTTTTAAAAATATCAATACGCCCCACTGACACCACCAATTGTGGAAGACTGTTTCACATCCTTAACCCCCTGTAAAAAATCCCCAATGCAGTTTAAGATTAAACAACTTGTCCTCCAATCTCATTGTGTGGCCCCATGTCTACTTACACTCCCTGAAAGAAAAATGTTTCCTTCCTTCGCTGGGATCACCATTGAGATATTTGTATCTATTATATCTCCCCTCAAGTGTCTCTTCTCCAGGGAGAATTAATTCAGTGCCTGCAGTCATTCCTCGTAATTTAGGTCCTCAAATCTGCCTACCAATTTAGTTGCTCTTCTCTGGACTGTCTCCAGCTCCACCACATTCATCCTGAGAACTGGTGACCAGAACTGGACGAAATACTCCATAGAATATAAATTATAATGTCCCCCTGAATAAGATACGATACCCTCTGTCACGTGTAGGGGAGGGGACAGGACGGCAGGAGAGTCTGTGTGAGGCTGAGGGGACTGTTTACCATATCCTGATCTGTACATCTCGCTACAAGCCTGTTATAGAGTGGTGCACTGTCGCACCTGCAGTATGTGAGTACCCCGGCAAGGGATCTCTCTTTTTATCTAATTAAATAATGTTAAAATGTTACTTGCACCATCCAGGTTTTTTTCTTATATATTCTATGATCTGGAGCTGCCTGCCAAGGAACCAGGAACCCAGGATTATCCATTAGAACCCAGGTGTGGTTCATAAGCGTGCACAAACCAAGCTTAGTTGCAAGGTTGCCTGCTCTAAGGTGAGCGTCCATTACCATAGAGGGAGCACCTGTGTGACTACACCTTGGCATTACTTTTGGATCACTCACTGGGCCATGTGTTGTTGTATGAACTGTATTATGCATCACCCTTGGATTGCTGCTACTGATTACATGCACTAAAGCACTGTGGAATTGTTCATTCATTTTTTATCCACACTGAAGCACCATAGAATACTTTTATATGGACTTGTGTGTCATTTTTAAGGATTGTATTGTTTACCACTATTATTTATTATGCATGTTTATGCACTCATGCACCTTAGTATGATGCGATTTTGTTGATTCATTTTTTTTGAATCATGTGATTTTTTTGATGCAATTTATATTTTTCTTTAATCATTATTTATATATATATATGTATATATATATATATATATATATATATATATATATATATATATATATATATATATATATATATATATATATATATATATACTTGTACTATTTGTTTGCACATATCTACATCACTTACTGGACACATATCCCCCTTACTTTGTATAGTGGTGTGTGCACTATCATTTCATTAGTGCTGTGTTTTGTTCATTTTATTTAGTCTTTGGCACAATTTATGAGACGTGTTTTACCCTAGCAGCTTTATTTCTATACCTTAGCTGATAGGAGAGGTGACTCACAGGATTGTTGCATATTTAGGTTAGTGATGTAGTTGGGGGCAGAGTTGTGAATGGCTTTGTAAATTATTGTTAGTACCTTTTATTTGTTGGATGAATGGAAGCCAGTGCAGGGATTGGCAGAGAGGGGTGGAGGACATTGAACAATTGGTAAGGTGGGGACTTGTATGATGGCAGAACAGATCTCCGGAATAATAATCCCCAGAGCCTGGGGGGAGATGCCTGTCATGAACTTGATGTCCTGCAGACTTCGTCCCGGTCGCCAACTACCGCAACTTGACTAGCCTTTGCTCAGGAGTGATGGCTTGCCACATGCAGGTGTCCTGCTTCATGATATAAGGGGACAGCAAAGCCAACAGACGGTGAAAAATGGGGTCCGTCAACTGGAGATGATTCCTAAAATCATCAGGATTATTCTCCTGGATCTCCGGCAGCAAAGGCATATGCAAGAATTGGACACACTGGAGCAACCTATTCTTTGTCCATGAACTCCTCCCCACTCTGTTCATGGACTGGGCTTGGGTCAGAGCAAGAACCCCAACACCAAGCCCATACACAGCACTCTATGATGAGTACGTAGCCACAACATGGCTAGAAAATGGTCGGCTGGTCAGAACAAACTAACAGAATGCCTATGAAGAACGAGCTGAAAATCAGAAACGAGCGCACAAGAATGCACTGAGAACCAGATACGAACTGACTACACGCACTGAAAAAACAGATACAAACCCACAAGCACAGAAGTAATGGACTGAAAAGCACGAAGGCTGAAAAGCGAAATCATCTCTCACCAAACTGCAACTAACACGAGATTAGCAGAAGGAGCCCAAAGGGTGTCAAACTCAGAATGGGATTTCCATTTTATAGTGTCGTCGTACGTGTTGTACTTCACCACGTTCTTGACGGGCGGAGTTTGGTGTGACCGTGTGTATGCAACACAAGTTTGAGCCGGAATTCCATTGGAAAAAAATCCATGGATTTCTTGTCGAATTTTCCGTGCGGCATTAGGAATATTTGATATGTATTTGGGGTGGTGACAACTATTAGCATTGTGGTAGGAATTACCGGCAACTGTATTGAAGTGTTTTTTGGCAACAACATTGTGTTCCTGATGGCCCAATTCAGGGTCTAAGGAAACTAGAGAAGTGGAATCACAAATATTAAGGGGGGGTCCAGGATCTGGGAGTCCCCTTTGTTAAAGGGGTCTTCCAGATTCTGATAAGCCCCCCGCCCGCAGACCCCCACAACCACCGGGCAAGGGTTGTGGGGATGAGGCCCTTGTCCCCATCAACATGGGGATATCCTCCCCATGTTGAGGGCATGTGGCCTGGTACGGTTCAGGAGAGGGGGGCCGCACTCTGTCCCCCTCTCTTTTCTGCGGTCAGCCAGGTTAACGTGCTCGGATAAGGGGTCTGGTGTGGATTTTTAGGGGAACTCCATGCCATTTTTTTTTTTATTTGGGGTGGAGTTCCCCTTAAAATTTACACCAGACCTGAAGGGTCTGGAATGGATATTTGGGGGGAACCCCACGTAATTTTTTTTTAAATTGATGGCGGGGTTCCCCTTAATATCCATTCCAGACCTGAAGGGCCCGGTAATTGAATTTGGGGGGACCCCCACACATTTTTTTTTATGAATGAATTTGCTCTGAATTGCCAGAGCCGACAATTCATTATAGCCGCAAGTCAGTTTTAAATGTATTTTTTTCTTTCAGAAATTACACTTTGTGCAGAGACAATTCTAAGTACAGGAAACATGCGATATTTCACATGCTAACTTTACACCCCCCCCCCTAGGTACGAAATTTAAAGGAATATTTCACTTTTATTGTTTCACTTTTAGCATTATTAAAATCACTGCTCCTATTAACCTCATCATCTCCATTTATTACCCTCATCGTCTCCCGACTACTGTACACCAGCCTCTATTACCCTCATAATCTCCCGACTACTGTCCCACCACCATCTATTAATCTCATCATCTCCATCTATTACCCTCATCATCTCCTGACTACTGTACACCACCATCGATTACCCTCATCATCTCCATCTATTACTCCCATCATCTCCTGACTACTGTACACCACCATCTATTAACCTCATCATCTCCATCCATTACCCTCATCAACTCCATATATTACCCCATAATTTTCATCTATTTCCCCCATCATCTCAATCTATCGACCCAATCGTCTCCCGACTACTGTCCCACCACCATCTATTAACCTCATCATTTCCTACTATTACCCCATCATCTCCCGACTACTGTCCCACCACCATCTATTAACCTCATCATTTCCATCTATTACCCCATCATCTCCCGACTACTGTCCCACCACCATCTATTAATCTCATAATTTCCATCTATTACCCTCATCATCTCCCGACTACTGTACACCACCATCTATTACCCCCATCATCTTCATCTTTTACTCCCATCATCTGCAGGCTACTGTACACCACCGCCATCTACTAACCTCAACATCTCCATCTATTGCCCTCATCATCCCCCGACTACTGTCCACCACCATATTTTAACCTCATCTTCTCCTAGCTACTGTCCCACCACCATCTATTACCCTCTTCATCTCCAGACTACTGTACACCACCATCTACTACCTGTAATGGATGACTCCGCCTCCACCTGATGTCACAGGAAACCGTAGGAAACCCCAGTGGCATCAGAGGGGGTGGGGTCACCTACGTATGTGATGGGTGGCCCGCCCTCAGCTATTTAGGAGCTGTCACGTTAGGTGTAGTGTCATTAAACGGGAACCACCTATGAGGCATCAGTAGCTGTTTTTTTTTTGTATCGTCGGGCGAGAATGGATGTACATTGCTGTCTCCTGTGTTTTTTAACATATTTGACACTTTTTTTGTGAAATGGTAGGGGTACAATGTACCCCATTACCAATTCACATGGGGGGCCGGGATCTGGAGTTTCCCTTGTTAAAGAGAGAAGGGGGGTGTTCTCTCGTCCCCTCTCTTTTCCTGCGACCTGCCAGGTTGCATGCTCAGATAAGGGTCTGGTATGGATTATTGGGGGGAACCCTACGCCATTTTTTAAAAGTTTTGGTGCGGGATTCCCCTTAAAATCCATACCAGACCTGAAGGGCCTGGTATGAAATTTGGGGGGACCCCCACACATTTTTTTTGTTTTGGTTTGGGGTTCCCCTTAATATTCATACCAGACCCAAAGGGCCTGGTAATGGACTGGGGTGGGAATCAATGCCCTTTTTTTTTCAATTACTTTTATCTGTATTGCGGGACCTGACAATTCATTATAAATAAATGTTTTAAATTACTTTTTTTCCTTTAGAAATGTAATTTTGCGCAGGGACTGTTCTAAACATTTGCTACTTTACAGGCATTTTATTGTTTCACTTTAAGCATTATTAAAATCACTGCTCTCAAAAAAAAACTGCAGTTGCTTTGACTTTTTTTGCATTGATACATGTCACCTGGGGCAGGACACAGGTCCCCAAACACTTTTTTATGACAATAACTTGCATATAAGCCTTTACAATTAGCAGTTTTGATTTTTCATGTTCGTGTCCAATAGACTTTAACGGTGTTTGCGTGTTCGAACAAATGTTTTGCCTGGGGTTAGTTAGTAGCAGTGTATTTGCTATAGATATACAGTCTAGTGTGTGTGTATATATATATATATATATATATATATATATATATATATATATATATATATATATACTCTGCATTTAGTGTATATATTCAGTGTATACTCTATATTCAGTCAATGCAGGCAGTGTAATTTATATAACAGTGGTTAAGGAAAACCCTGCGCCAAAATTTGAAACAAATGGTGTGGGGGTCCCCTCAAAATCCATACCAGAGCCTTCAGGTAAAAAAAAAATGACAGGAGACAGTTTTTGACAATATCTTTAATTTAAAAAAAAAGTGTCCCGTGATGTGAATCCATTGTCAATCACGGCACCGACGGTCCAGAGTAAAAAGAAAATATTTTTTTAAATAAAGGAATTGTCAAAAACTGTCTGCTGTCATTTTTATTTTTGACACTTTTTGTTGAATGGGTAGGGGTACACATGGGGGGGCGGTATCTGGGGGCTCCCTTGTTAAAGGGGCTTCCAGATTCCAATAAGCCCCCACCTACAGACCCCCACAACCACCAGGCAAGGGTTGTGGGAATGGGCCCTTGTCCCCATCAACATGGGGACAAGGTGCTTTGGGGGGACACCAATGCACCCTCCCCATGTTGAGGGCATGTAGCCGGGTACAGTTCAGGAGGTGGAAGGCGCTCTCCCACCCCCCTGTTTCTGCAGCCTGCCAGGTTCCATGCTCGGATAAGGGTCTGGTATGGATTTTGGGGAGACCCCCATGACATTTTTGTTTAAATTCGGTGCAGGGTTCCCCTTAAAATCCATACCAGATCTGAAGGGCCTGGTATGGATTTTGGGGGGACCCCGCACAATTTAAAAAAAAATGGCGTGGAGTTCCCCTTAATATCCATACCAGACCTGAAGGGCCTGATAATGGACTAGAGGAAACCCACACCATTTTTTTTTCAATGATTTTTTTATGTATATTGCCAGGATCCGACAATACATTACAGCCGCAAGCAATTTTAAATTATATTTTTTCCTTTGGAAAAAGTAATTTTTCTGCGGTACTGTTAAAAACATGGGAAAGAGGCGCTACTTTACAGGCAGACTAAGGCCCCATACACACGGTCGGTTTGGTCCGATGAGAATAAACTGAAGTTGATTTTCATCGGACCAAACCGACCGTGTGTATAGGCTATCGGTCTGTTTTCCTTCGGTCCAAAATTTTAAAACATGCTTCAAAACCGAACTGATGGACCGCTGCCCCATCGAACCAAACCAATGGTTAGTACAGAAAAGCATCGGTTCAAAACCCGTGCATGCTCAGAATCGAGTCGACGCATGCTTGGAAGCATTGAACTTCGTTTTTTTCAGCACGTCGTGTGTTTTACGTCACCGCGTTCTGACCCGATCGGATTTTGAACTGATGGTGTGTACACACATCAGACCATCAGGCCACTTCTGCGGTGAACCGATGAAAACGGTCCGTCGGACCATTCTCATCGGTTCGGTCCGACCGTGTGTACGGGGCCTTAGAGGAACCCCCAGGCACAATATTTAAATAAATATTTCATTTTTATTGTTTCACTTTAAGCATTATTAAAATCACTGCTCCGTTTTAAAACTTTTTTTTTGCATTGATATGTGAGGCAGTACCCAGGTCGTCAAACACTTTTTATGCCAATAACTTGCATATAAGCGTTTAAAATTAGTAGTTTAGATTTTTCACATTCGTGTCCCATAGACTTTAATGGTGTTCAAATGTTCGCACAAATTTTTTGTCTGTTCGCATGTTCTGGTGTGAACCAAACTGGGGAGTGTTCGGCTCATCCCTATACATTTGGTTTCCCACATTCTTTGCATTTGTACAATATGCTTTTGAACTGTTTGTGAACTGGTGCTCAGATTGGAATTACGTATTTCAAATGAGGAGTTACTGTACTATTGCTTTTGCTGTGTGCCATACAGGATACTGAAGTGCAACATATACATCTAGCATGCAATTGAAATCAATCTACTAATTCATACAATCATAAAAAGTTTGCTAGTATTTTGCTTACCACAGTTGCTCATTGCATATATATTCCAAATAAGTTATTTGTAAGATGGTGAAAGTAAAAAAAGTAAAAAAAATATAAACTTTTTTAGATAAGTGGTACTTTTGTATGCAGCAACATTTGTATCTACATTAGGGTTCTCTCTTATCAATTGCAGAGTTTGTATTCAAAATACTTTTTTTTAGTAATAATGATAATGAAATCTGTGTGGGAACCAAAATGTTTTTTCATGTGCCATATGCGTAATAATTCATAACCAATAACACCTCCTGCAATTAAACATGACTAACTGATAAAAATGTCTTTAGTGTGAAGCTTCATCATTGGTTTGAAATATTGTTTGTGTGAACAAAATGTCTCACTCAGAATTTGATCACTAAACTTTTTAATCAGGATATTTCTCTAATCCGTGTTGGATAAACCTTTAAAAAGGAAAAAAATAACTTGGTAATTTTAGCTGTGTTATTGAAAACTAAAGATGTGAGGCTTATTCGATACTGTGCATTTCACCAAAGAGCAATAATAATGAAAAAAGAGGACAGAGAGCCCACTTTAGAAGTTAGGAGAGCAAGAGTAAAAGGTAAAGGGGAACTTAAAGGGGTTGTAAAGGTAAAAACAATTTCCCCCTAAATAGCATTATTTACCTTAGTGCAGTCCTCCTTCACTTACCTCATCCTTCAATTTTGCTTTTAAATGTCCTTATTTCTTCTGAGAAATCCTCACTTCCTGTTCTTCTGTCTGTAACTCCATACAGTAATGCAAGGCTTTCTCCCTGGTGTGGAGTGTCGTTCTCTCCCCCTCCCTTGAGGGGGGAGTGTGCGAGCAGGAGAGTCAGGACACTCTCTATGTTGCAGATAGAGAAAGGAGCTGTGTGTGTAAGGGAGTGTCCTGACTCTCCTGCTTGCCCCCTCCCCCCTCAAAGGAGGGGGCAAGCATTGACACTCCACACCAGGGAGAAAGCCTTGCATTACTGTGTGGAGTGAGGCCTTGTACACACGATCAGTCCAAACTGATGAAAACGGACTGAAGTTCAATTTCATCGGTGCACGATGAAGCAGACTGATGTTCTGATGTGCGTACACACCATCAGTTCAAAAACCGATCGGGTCAGAACGCAGTGACATAAAAAACACACGACGTGCTGAAAAAACGAAGTTCAATGCTTCCAAGCATGCGTCGACTTGATTCTGAGCATGCACAGGTTTTGAACCGATGCTTTTGTGTACTAACCATCAGTTTTGACCTATGGTCAGGCATCCATCAGTCCGATTTTAAAGCAAGTTCTAAAACTTTGGTCTGAAGGACCTTCAGTCCGTTTAACCCTATGGGCCCACACACGATAGGAATTTCTGATGAAAAAATTCCATCAGACTGTTTTCATCAGAAATTCCTATCGTGTGTACAAGGCATAAGTGTTTAAATTTGCTGTGTATAATTGCAAATTATGTCAAAATCTCCAGAGAGGCACATTCACCTTCACTTTAAGTAATATCAGATTAAAATGTATCTAATGCCAAAATGTTTTTTGTAGCTTTCAATTGTTATTACAGTGTTACTAAACCCACAACAGTAAAATCAGTCTGTATATGCATTAAAGTATGCTTTTTATACTCACTGTGGAACCTAAGGCGTTAATCATCTGCATTGTGTAAAAAGGCTATTTGATCCTGTTTCCTCTGATTCTCTCCACCTTCCACTGTCCCCAATATATTTCCTAATAATACAGAGCCAGGGAACAGGTTGCACATGCTCAGTTTGGTGTGTATTGCTGGAGAGTGTTTTTTTTCTTCCTGGGAGGGCGCATGTGATCAGCACAGAGCCAATCAGCACTGTCCAGACCGAGGGTCACGGGTCCTGCATCCTGATAGGACTGTCAGTGCAGAATGATAACTCCTCCTACAATCCTTAACCAGACACTCATATTAGTCAAAAGACTGCTGTTTATATTTACTAAAATAATTGCATATCCATGTTCTGTGTACTGTGGGAGACCAGATATAGTGAATGCAGGGTCCTGGGTTTAGTAACACTTTAAAGTCATACTAAAGTCTCATTTTTTTAAAATAACAAACATGTTATACTTACTTTCTCTGTGCAGTGGTTTTGCACAGAGCAGCCCTGATCCTACTCTTCTCAGTCCCTCGCGAGTGCTTCTGGCCCCTCCCCCCTACCGAGTGCACCCACAGCAAGCAACTGCTCTGTGTATCTATTCAGACATGGAGCCACTGTTTCAGACATGGAGCCACGGTTTGCCCCCCCCCTCTCCTTATGATTTATTGACTTTGAATGACAGCAGTGGTAGCCAATGGTGCCACACTGCCATCTCAGCCAATGAGGAGGGATAGACTCAGGCAGATGAGACACTCCTGCAACATCACTGGATCGATACTTGATAAAGTAAATATTAGGGTGGCTGAGGGGGGGAGCTGAACACAGAATTTTTTATTTTTTAATAAAGGACTTTTCCTAAGCTGTCTCCTGTGTTTTTTTTACCATTTTTGACGCTTTTTTTGTGAAATGGTAGGGGTACAAATTCACATGGAGGGCGGGATCTTGTTAAAGGGGGCTTCTAGATTTCGATAAGCCCTCTGCCCACAGACCCCCACAACCACCGGGCAAGGGTTGTGGGAATGAGGCCCTTGTCCCTATCAACATGGGGACATGGTTCTTTGGACCCCAAAGCATCCTAACCATGTTGAGGGCATGTGGACTGGTACAGTTAAGAAGGGGGGCGCTCTCTCATCCCCCCTCTTTTCCTGCGGCCTGCCGGATTGCTTGCTCAGATAAGGGTCTGGTATAGATTGCATTGGTGGACACAGGCAGGCTGCATTGGTGGACACAGATGAGGCTGCATTGATGGACAAAGGTGAGGCTGCATTGATGGACACCGGTGAAGCTGCATTTATGGACACAGGTGGGGCTGCATTTATAAGCACAGGTGAGACTGCACTGATGAGCACAGGTGAGGCTGTATTGATGACCACAGGTGAGGCTGCATTGGTGGGCACGGATAAAGTTGTTGTTAATATTTATTTTTATAACAGTTCTGCATGAAACATTTAAGTGAAATTTCATGAGATTATTTAAGAGGGAGTGTTTAGGGGTGGAATTAGGGGCAGGGCAGGGTAGGGCAACTGATGGCGAGTAACCTTTGAGGCCTGGCTGGTAGCTCAAGACTTGAAATGTTAAGCCCTGCCATAGTGCAATGCTTCTTGAGTGGGGATGAGCTAAATGTACCTGGATTCAGTTCATGGGATGTTAGCTAAACTATGCTGAAGTTCTCAATGTTAAATAAAACCCTATTAAAGTCAATGGTATCTGAAGCTTTAAATTCAGTTCTAATGATTTTCAAAGCTAATAGACAAGGTATTGTCAAACAAATGGATTATGCAGATCCTCGTCAATCATGATAAACAATGTCTGCCAACTCACTGTAATCAAAAACACACCTATCCACTGGCAGCTGACTTGTAAACAAATGGGATGAGATGGTGGCTCATGTCATTGGCCAAATATGGCCATAGCCATTGACCAAATACAGCAATGATCATATATGGTGAACATTACAGACTCCAAACCCCAATGGTCTCAATAGGAGCAGAATGTTAAAAAAAAATCACTTTTTTTATAGGATAATTTGTGTGGCAGGGAGCAGCAATTTTAATAATTCTTAAAATAAAATATTTAAAATTCAAAATTTCTTTAAATGATATGCCTGGTTGATTACTTTATTTAGGATAAGGATCTGATTTAGATGTAAATGGGGGTCTCAACAAAAAATAAATAGTATTGGGTTTCCCCTAAAATTATATAGCAGGCATTTATCCTTAATTATAATCTGGTATGGATGTCAATGGGGACCCCCGCACACAATAAAAGTGTGTGGAATCCCCAAAATTCTCCCTTATACAAGAATACAGCCCCACGCAAGTAAAGGGGTAGGTGATGTACTCCTCACTCATTTACACAAAGGAGTGCTATCTGGGTCCCCCATTGTTGTTAAAGGGGACTTACAGATTCTGATAAGCCCCTGTCGGCAGACCCCCATAATGACTGGGCCAGGATTGTGGGTAAGAGACCCTTGCCCTCATCAATATGGGGACAAGGTGCTTTTTACCCCTCATGATTAGGGCATGTGGCCTGGTATGGTTCAGGAAGAAGGTGGAGAACAGAGCACACATTCATCCTTCCTCTTCCTAGTGTGCCAGGCCAGAGGGACTGGTGTGGCATGTTTGGGCATCCCAAACTTTTTTCCTTGATTTGTGTGTGGAGTTCCCCTTAAAATATGGACTACCGCAAAAGCATAGAGTTAGGGGGACCCCATACTGTTTTTATTTTAAACTATACTGGTCACTTTGTTTACATGGCCTGGGATTCCAGACAAGTTAGTTAATGGGGCCTATAACATCACTGGTTGTTAAGGATGTGGTGGGTGTTAACAACCATTGACAGTTGAAGAAGAAGTTCTGCTATATAGTAGCTGGAAAAAAATACAACTATATATAATGTTCGCCCTAAAGAACCAGTATTTGAACTGAGCTCATCCTTTGTTCTTTTAAAATGAAGTAGCATATTTTCCTTGACAAGCTTAGTTGATTGAAGTTGTTCAGTGATTATCTTCTGTTACCCAATTTGGCATAATTTATCAACTGCTCTGATTTTAGTAAACTGAATTCTCATGGTTGGTATGGGAATATACGCATTGTACATTGTCTTTGCTCTCTTTATTACCTTATTGAATAAGCTCCTCTTTGATAATGAAGATTAGACAAAAAATTGATAAATTAGATATTTAGAACTGAGTTAAATCAATGACATTTACAACACGGCAAGTGACAAACATTTGTGGGAAAGAAAAAGAAAGAGAAGTGCACATAATACAGGTTAACAGATGGTGATCTGAAAGAGAAAAAGAGTAATCAGGGAAAGTAACATCTGAACTTATCTGAGTGAAGTTGAGATCAAGAAAGCGACCGTGTCAATGTTTAAGAGAATGAGTCCTCTGGGAGAGACCAAATGAGAAGGTTAAATTGAGATATTTGGAAGCAACATGCGAAAATGGGTCATTAATAATGATGTTAAAGTCACCCAAAATGAGAGTAGATAGTTCACAAGACAGAAATCTGCATAGCCTATTTAAGACTACTTTTATTATGCAGATTGCAAGGAAAAGTTCAACTGATGCATACGATTAAATTTGAAACTTATTTTTCTTGTAAATTTGTCCTTGACTGCAAATAAAAGACATGCTTGCAAGAGAGATACTATAGACTAAACAAAGACATACGGATAACTGGAAACAATAAAGGAAATCTGTGTGATGATGTCTACTGACAGTACAGACATCTGTTCAAAAGGAAGATATTTCAATAATATTGTTTACAGAAAACATATTCATTTGTTTTCCTCAATTAGGAGAAAATGTATCAAATGTTTTCATTTGTCTTAAAAACTAAATCTCAGCATGGTTTGACTTTTGGATTATCATGTATTCTAGAAGAACATATTTGTCATGCTCCACTAATTGAATATCATTTATTGTGGTTTACCTGTGGGTCAGAACACATTGCATTTAGAATGAACTCAGTCCACTTCTTTGGTAGCTCCAAAGCTGCATTCAGGATGAGAGTGAAGTCCGCAAATGGGCAGCAGTCACTATGATGTTCAGCAAGCTCATTACGGAACCAAACAACTTGTGGAAAAGAGGGTTCAGAATGATGTCATCACTACCATTCAGAAATTGCATCTGAAGGCAACAGTAAAGAATCACCATTGTAGAGCCTTCGGGTCTGGTATTAATTTAAGGGAAACCCTATGAAAAATAAAAATAAAAATTCTACAATGCATATCAGATGCATTAAATCTGTTATGGATTTTAATAAGGAACCCCACACAAAAAATAAAAAAGCATGAGTTCAACTAAAAAATGCACACCAGATTTGTATCTGAGCATGTAGCCTGACAGGCAGGGAAAGGGGAAACAAGTGTGTGGCTCTCCACTCTTCATCCACATCAGGCCAGATGCCCTCAACATGGTACTCCTCTGGCAAAACACTTTGTCCCCATGTTCATGACAAAAGTCTCCTCTCTATAAACATAGCCCAATGGTTGTGGGGGTCTGTGGGCAGAGAGCTTATCAGAATCTAAAAGTACCTTCTAATAATGCACTCTAATGGTGCACTCAGATACTACCCTAATTTGAATGATTCTGGTGACAACAAGGAATTTCCTTTCACCTCCTGTTTTGTCTATGGAACAGAAAATGAAAGAAAATATCCTCAATAGGACAGCAATAACAAAAAAGTAACTGACAGGGGATAAATCCACCCTTTATGCCACGTACACACAAACGGAAATTCCGACAACAAAACCGTGGATTTTTTTCCAACTGAATTTTGGCTCAAATTTGGCTTGCATACACACGGTCACACAAATGTTGTCGGAAATTCCGAACGTCAAGAACGCGGTGACGCACAACACTGCGATAAGCCAAGAAAATTAAGTTCAATGATTCTGAGCATGCGTAGGATTTTTGTGCATCGGAATTGCATACAGACGATCGGAATTTCCGACAATTACTTTTGCTGTCGGAAAAATTGAGAACCAGCTCTCAAATTTTTGTCGGAAATTCCGACAGCAAATGTCTGATGGAGCATACACACGGTCGCAATTTCCAACAAAAAGCTCACATCGAACATTTGTTGTCGGGAATTTCCGATTGCGTTTATGCCACATTACTCTGTTCAAATTGAGAAAAAATGCTTTCGTTTTACTTTAATACACAGAAATGAATATACAGATAAATGCATCACATATAAACATACAGTAAAACCTTGGTTTGAGAGTAACTTGGTTTGAGAGCGTTTTGCAAGACAAGCAAAATGTTTTAATACATTTTGCTTTGATATAACAGCAATGTCTTCATATAAGAGTAGCGTCATGTCACAACTGAGTATAAAAAAAGAAGAGAGGAGCCTCTAAGTGTAGCAATATGGTTACATTTAATGAACGTACAACATTTAGCAACGTATTGCTACACTTATGCCGCGTACACATGATCGGTTCGTCTGATGAAAACAGTCTGATGGACCGGTTTCATCAAACGAACCGATCGTGTTTCGGCCCCATCGGTTTTTTATCCATCGGTGAAAAAACTAGGAACTTGTTTTAAAATTATCTGATGGTTAAAAAAACGATAGAAAAAAACGATCGTCTGTGGGCACGTCCATCGGTTAAAAATCCAGGCATGCTCAGAATCAAGTCGACGCATGCTTGGAAACATTGAACTTCATTTTTCTCAGCAGGTCGTTGTGTTTTACGTCACCGCGTTCTGACACGATAATTTTTTTAACTGATGGTGTGTAGGCAAGACTGATGAAAGTCAGCTTCTTCGGATATCTGATGAAAAAATCCATCAGATCGTTTTCATCGAATGAACCAATCGTGTGTACAGGGCATTAGAGGTGCCTATCTTCTCTTTTATACCCTGTAAAAAAAATGCTTTGATATACAAGTGCTTTGGATTGCAAGCATTCTTCTGCAACGAATTATGCTCGCAAAACAACGTTTTACTGTATATTTTTACTATCTTTATCTGCCACAAGTTTTATAATTTGGTTCAGCTATCATTTTTATCCAGACTTTCCTGTAAGACAGTCATCTTTTCTCCACTGACATTAGGCAAAAAAGTTTGGTTGTAAACCCAATTCCAACTTGCTATTTGGACAATGGATAAGCATCACCATGCTGGTGAGATATTAACTCTGCTTCCTACTTCTGTGAGCAAGCTTCTAGTTTTGGAGTGACAGTGCTGTGCAAGGTAGAATAATATAATAGGTTCTCACTGCTAATTCTGTCTCCCTTAGTCCTATTCATTGTTTGCTAAGGATCACAAAAATAAAAAAAAGCAAGATTTAGGTACCTAAACTAGCTGTATTTAAAAAGTCCTTTATTTTAAAATGAAACCTTTGAGCAAGTAGCAGTTCACTCATTCTAAAAACGAACAGGATTTGGCTGTGTCACTGTAAGAAAAAAATTCACTCTTGGCATACCTATGCTATACAATACTATAGTGCTAATCTGCAGTGTGCAGAGAGCAGTGTTGAGAGCTTCCAACCCTATGAAGCTTTCATCTATAATCCAAGGTTTAAGCAGAAGACTCCAAATTGCTGATTTGCCACAGATGACTAACTGAAGATAGCTGCTTGAATTCAAATATTAAACATGATTTTGCTTCAGTCTGGTATACAACACTGTGATCTTTCAAAACATTGAGCAGATTAACTTTAACAGTCTTGGGTGCTTACAGGATAATTTACTAAAAGGGATTTTAGAGCTGTCACACTAGACTCTGTCCATTTTAAGTGACCAATCATGTCCATCCTGCATTTCAATGTTATTTCTCTAAAAGTTTTAGGATATATATAAAACCACAAATACTGCAGCTGCTGACTATTAAAAAATGAACACTTACCTGTCCAGAGTGCCCACAAAGTCGGCAGACGAGGACAAGCAATCGATCGGTCCTCGGATTCTGCTGCCGCCATGCTCGGTGATGGAATCAGGAAGTGAAACCTTGCGGCTTCACTGCCCGGTTTCCTACTGCGCATGCGCGAGTGCGCGCCGCACCGTCACTGGTCCCCAATCTCTCCTGGGAACACTGTGTTTCTCAGAAGACAGAGGGGGGTGACGTGAAAGGGCATGACTCCCGCGGGAGTCAATACCTGGAAGTGGTGCAAATACCTGTTTTATACAGGTATCTACACCCCCCCTCCCCCCTGAAAGTTGTCAAATGTGACACCGGAACGGGGGGGGCTGTTTCCGAAAAGAGGAAGTTCCACTTTTGGGTGGAACTCTGCTTTAAAGTAGACTTGAGCACAACGGAACATTTTGTTACGTTCTGTTTAGTTTTCATTCGTAAAATACATAATTTTGTTCTGTTATTTTCGTTATGTTACATTAATTCATTTTCGGATAATTTGTTATTTCTGTAGAGTGTCGATATTTGTTATACCGAATCAATTTGTTTTGTATGTGTATCGCTTTGATATTTATGTATGTATATATATTCGTGATAACGATTCGTAGTTTGGAAAGTCATTTGTTTATTGAATCCATTAACACACACACACAAAATCTCTTCTCCTATGATCAAATACAATACAACACCTTTCTCAGTTCTCAGGAATTCACTTTGCCAATAATCCAACCTCTAGCACAAGATTAATCAGATGACTTGACTGTAAAAGATTTACTCTGATTTTTTTTTTTTTTTCATTAGACCTTTAACTAATGAACGAATCATGTCTAATTAATTTGTTATTTTCGCTTTTATTTCTTTCATACTAGTTGTAATTATTTTTTTTGGACATTCAGATGCATCCTAATTTCCAAAAAAGATGCAAAATTTGTCCGAATTTCGATTGGCTACGAAACAAATTGCACATGCCTAACTTAAAGTACTTCTTCCATATGGAGGCTGTTATTAATGTCTTTTTCCTTTAGACCATTCCAGAGTGTTGTGATGTTGATTTGGTCCATGTTTAGATCACTAATCAGGGATCAGGAGTCTTTTCAGAAATAATGTATTCTGACTTGTACTTGCTGCATACTTGTTCTTTCTCTGTGTTTTAGAGGTATTGAAAAGGGCACAGCCCATAGGCATTTTCAGGAGGTGAGCAGTGGCAGCCTATACTGTATATTTCTCTCATCACAGGTGTGCTGTCCATGCTGGGCAAAACAACAGGTTATTTTTAACCTAATCTTCCCCGCGAGCCTATACTTACTTCCCTTTCAAAGTCTTCTGTAAGATACAAGTCACCAGAGTTATAGCTCACACAGGGCAATAAAAGTGATTGTAAACCCTTACATATTCTGACTGATGTGACTAGCTTCAGGATACACAGAGATGAAACCAATCCTCCTTCATACATTGTACCTTTTTATCTGCAGCCCTCTCTTCTCTATGTCCTCCTAAAACACAGATCAAAGGCTATTTCTCAGCAGTAGAAGGCAGGGAGCAGGAACCCCATGTCACATACACAGCTCAGTGAAACCTGAAATCTGAGTAGAGAGAATAGATGCATACAGCTATCAGAATAAAATCTGAGGAAATCATAAAGGGTATTTCTGACACCTTTTTCAATTAGAGCACAGCACAAAAAGCATTGGTGTTTTTGCCTGATTCCATGTACCTGTCAGAGACATCATATGCCTGATGAAGGAACCTTGCATGGCCCCAAAAACATTTCAATTTTCTGCTGTGATGTGATTACTTTGTGCGAAAACATTTGGACATTATTAGAAGATCATTGGTGTGCTCTCAAGAACATACAGTAATCTGTGATGTTACAAGTTTCCAACTGGCTATTGCTGCAGAACCCATTTATTTTTCAGCCCAATCCAGGAATGTGTGCAATTGCAATATTGATTGTTGTTAAAGTGGATGTGCGCTGAAAAAAAAATATTAAAAGCCAGCAGCTACAAATACTGCAGCTGCTGACTTTTAATATTAAGACACTTACCTGTCCTGGAGTCCAGCGCCGTCCGCAGCAGAGGACGAGCGATCACTCGCTCAGTGAGGGAACCAGGAAGTTAAGCGCTCCGGCTTCACTACCCGGTTCCCTACAGCGCATGCACGAATTGCGCTGCACCACTGATTGGCTCCCGCTGTGCTCTGGGAGCCGAGTGTTCCCAGAGCACAACGGGAGGTGACGTCATGCCCGGAGAAAACCCGAAGCTGTGTGGCCGGAAGTGGGTGCAAATACCTGTCTTTAGACAGGTATCTGCACCCCCCTCCCCCTGAAAGGTGTCAAATGTGACACTGGAGGGGGGAGGGTTCCGATCAGCGTGAGTTCCACTTTAGGGTGGAGCTCCGCTTTAAGTATATTAATCTGGCAACATTGGTCACTGAGGACAAAGTGTCAATCCTGGACACTCTGCTCAGAATGGCCTGAGGGGGCTAAAGAATGTGGCCCGAACTGCATGGACCGCACCCTGGATAGCTTTCCTATTTAATAGTCGTGGGCACTTTAAGAAAAAGTACATTATGTTAGGTGGGAGAATAGGGTCACGTGACATCGGAGAATAGTAGGGAATATCACAGGACTACACTGGAATGTTCCAGAAGGTCACATGGAAGTGGGGCATGTCTATATAAAGGGGTATATAAAGGGGTCCTCCGTGGGAATCTCCTCACAGGAACGCCGCTGAGGGATCCCAGAAGAGGAGGAGCAGGGCCACTCAGTGCATAACCAACTGCATAGTGGAGGTAAGTATGACATGTTTGTTTTTTTTTAAACTTGAACCCTTACAACCTCTTTAAGTGAACACCTTCACACACAGTGAAAAAAATTATGATGAAAACATTTTTTAATATATATATATATATATATATATATATATATATATATATATATATATATATATATATATATATATACGAACTATAATACAAAAAGTATTGGAAAGCCTGCTTTTACATGCACATGAACTTTAACCAAGGTCCATAAAGACATGGGTGAGCAAGTTTAGGGTGGAGGAACTTGACTGGCCTGCACAGAGTCCTAACCTCAACCCAATAAAACACCTTTAGGATGAATTAGAGCAGAGTGAGTGAAAGAAAAACTTATATGGCGTGACTCAAGTGAACTGAATCGCCTCTGGGCACTGAGACTGCGAACCAGGCCTTCTCACCCAAAATCAGTGCCTGACCTCACAAATGTGTGTCTGGAAGAATAATTAAACATTCCCATAGACAAACTCCTAAACATTTTGGACAGCTTTCCCAGAAGATTTGAAGCTGTTATAGCTGCAAAGGGTGGGCCAACTCAATATTGAACCCTACACTCGCGGTCACGTCCTGTGCGTCCTGTACGTCCTTTGGGGACGTATATGAAGATAAATACGGTACATATATATATATATATATATATATATATATATATATATATATATATATATAATCTGTCATAACAGGCTTCCCCAAAAAAAAGAAGAAAAATCTAAATAATTAATTGTTCAGCGCAAAAAGTTATTCCAACTCCAACAAGTGTTACTTCTACTGGAAAATAAATAACTGTGAAGGCAGTTGTGTAACTAGTGCTTATAATGGCTACAAAAATTCATTAAAATGCTAAATCTATTTTCAGAGACGATATTGATGTATAGATATGAAACCCTTGCCACTCTCCATGTCAGATAATGCTGTAGAGCAGAGATAAGGGGATACATCATGTTCCATGATGGTATTGAGAAGTCTTTTGAATCACTGGTGCACATTCCAGCTACACTGGTTAATTCAAAAGCAAAGCATTATCTGTTCTTGTAGAGAAAATAGATTTCCTATACTGAATGGAGATGCACAGAACATTTTTAATACACACTGTAGACGGGCAAAGCCAGAAGCATGGCAATTAAGGAGAGGAAACACTGTTTGCTTGAGCTGCTGAAGATATGTTCAATTATACAAAAAAAAAAAAAAAAAAGAAGCCTTCTGTGCAGAGATTGTGTTGACATTGTAAAGGGGATGCATAAAGGATTATCTGTAACATGTATTCACACAATATAGTTCCTAGTTCTAAAATAGTCATGTGGACCCACAAAAAAAAATGTTCTTTTATTTAAGATCAGTGAGGAGACTGGAAGATAAAGCTGATCCCAGAGAAGGGCAGTCTTTATTACAAGCTTTGGATCAGTAGTAAAAAAAAGTCAGGTTGCATCCACAGACTTTCATAGGAAACCTGTACTGAAAGAATTACTAATGCTGACCTCTACTTCTGAAAATGCTTCAAAACTGTATATGTCAGTGACTAAATGAACTACGGTGATAATTTGTTTTCTTTATTCTCATCTCTCATTTAAAGCGGGATTACACTCGCGTTTTTTTTTTATGTCAGCAGCTACAAACACTGTAGCTATTGACTTTTAATAAGGACACCTACCTGTCCTAGGCGCCCACAATATCAGTGCCCCTCCCCCCGAGGCCAACCCCTCGATCATGGAGGGTCCCGGCGCCACCATCTTCAGTAAGGGAAACAAGCAGTGAAGCCTTGCCGCTTCAATGCCCATTTCCTACTGCACATGCGTGAGGCTCGCGCCACTTTGTTAATGGGCGGCTGCTTTCTGGGATACATACAGTTCCCAGAAGGCAGCGTGCCACATTCCCCAGAAGAAAACGCGAGGAGGATAAAGAAGAAGACCTGCCGAGGTGGAGGACGAGGCAGATTAGCAAGTTCCGCATAGCAACCGCCCTTTCTGGTGAGTAATTTTTTTTCCAATTTTTCTTCTTTTTTTTTAAATAATTTTGGTGTATTTTTTTTGGGGGGTGGAACACCACTTTAAAGTGTATTTAAATCCTAATAATTACAGTACCTACAATTTCATCACTTTAGGCCTGTTACCAATACAAAAAATGCTGTTATGTCTGTGAGTGCGCTCCTTATTTATTGCACACTCACCTCTGTGAATTACAGAACACTGCTAAAATAAAGGGAGAGGTTTGGACAAAATACGTGCAATTCCCAAGCCAACTAAGACAGGAACTTTCCCATGCGGGAAATGTAATTTATGTCGATATATCATCAAAGGGGATAGCATCAATTTGCCTAACAGAGAAATCTGGACACCACAATTTAGAGCCACCTGCCAAACTGTAGGGGTCATTTACCTCATGAAATGCAATTGTGGGGCTTTCTATGTTGGTAAGACTAAGAGAAATGTATTTTGTAGAATTCGAGACCACGTATCGGCAGTCTCCAAGAAACTCTTGGAAACACCCATCAGCCGGCATATGGGGCTCTTTCACAATCACAATCATACAATGATGGGCTTTTATGCCCTGGCACACATCCCTCTCAACGAGAGAAGAGATGATGCCGACAAACGCCTCCTGCAAGTAGAGGCAAAATGGATTTATACCTTACAGGCCACGAGACATCCGGGCCTGAATGAGAACATAAGCTATAAACCTATTTTATAGGCAATTGTTTGGGTATCATAAGTCAGTTTTTTATATACCACTCTACTTTCATCTTTACTAGCCTTTCCTTTATTCCATCCCCATTGTTGGGTTGGTATTCTCAGGTTTCTCATGTTGTCTATATCTGGTCTTCATGTTGGATGACTTTTTGCTCACATTGTCATCTTCTGCCCTATACCCCTCACCCTCCTAATTGCTGATGTATACCATCAAATTCTGGAGGTCACTCCCTTCCTGATTAGCCGGAACCTATGGGTTGGCTTATTGACATGCCCAGGGGGGAGTGAACCTCAGGATAGAGACCAATAGTGACACTTCCAAAAGCAACGATTCAATATGTTAAATATGATACAATAAGATACAATGTAACTGCAAGTTTCTAGCAGATAGATCTATCTATCTAATTTATCTCTGTGTATTTATCACAATTAACTGCCTTGTTAACCTGCTGATACATTCATATATTGATGTGTATGTATTTTTGTCATATCTTAGTTGTTACACTTTTGTTATGTGGTCCTCGCCCACTGACGTAATGCACGCCGCCCACTGCACACGTGGTGCCGCGTCATTGCAGAGAGTTGGGTATAAAAGAGCCCCGCCAGCTGATGCCAACAGCATGAGCTCTGTTGGATGAGTTTCCATTCCTGGACAAACGGAGACACAGGTATATTAACATTTACACATTTACACAGCGGTCAATCTATTCAATCCTCCCTCTTACATTCTTGGATCACTCTTCTCATTGGGCGTTTTATGTCCCTTTGCAGAGCTAACCGGGCAACCTGCATGCAGGGAGACTTGACCAGCTTCGGTGGATAACGTTCTGATCACTTCAAGGTAAATGGGCTTGATATTTGGGACTCTGAGTCACTGTCAGCAGACATGTGTATTACTCTATGGGATCCATGCACAGCTACACTGTATTTTTCAATAGAATCATGGGTGCTCAACACCATGATTTCTGTTGGAATATGAAGCATACTACATATTTTTATTTTATTTTCCTTTCTTTTTCATCTTCTCCAGTTCTAACCTACCAGAACCTGTCAGCTGAGGACCAAACATCATCCTCGCATATGCACTATATGTGCGCTATAATTTCGATCGCGCACATATTGACCTTCTTCCCAGCATCTGTATACAAAAGCAATACCCTATATAAGTGTAAGTACTATATACTCTTTAATTAGATTCAATACCTATTAGGTTCATCTTTTAATGGTCATGAGCTATAGGATGATTTATGCACGCTTTTCTTTCACTTTCTATGTGTATTTATGAATATATAGAATGTGACATGCTTACTTACTATCCTATGCTTGAGATGCTTTGAGAACAAAAATCTGGAGACTGGCTCACCATATACCTCTCTCAATAGGATCGCATATAGGATGCCGCCATTTTATATCCACTGCTGATGCACTTTAGATACACCCTATGAGGCAGGGGTATCTGCCCAGTGGAGACTACTTTCACTGCGCTGCTCGAGACACTCTCCGGTTTTCCCTTGGAGGTATGGTCCAGATCTTAACTAATTGAACAATATAGACACAATTTATGAATGAAATCTATACTCTATGAAATCTACTAAATGTATGTATGTTGTTTTAAAATTTTAATTTATCTAACTGATGGATGATTATTATATTTTTTTCTATCTGTTTGGATTATCACTATTTGTTTCTTGATATATTCCATGTAGATCACTACCTACCTGTGTGTTCCTGAAGAAGCCCCGTATTAGGGAAAAACATGTAGAACTAGTAACACAGGTTTTATGAAAAAGTCCCTTTGCACATGACTGCATAAGTAGCACTTTTTCTGTGACTTTTAAAAAAAAATTATAATGGATTTTTTTCAAATGCTATGTATTAATAAATGATTAACTTTTTTTTATCAAAAGACATTAGTTCTCTCAATTCATGTGTTGTGGGTTTGGCGAAAGTCACCGCTATCTATGAACATTACCTTGTGTCTTATCTCCCCTTCTTGCATCTTGTAAGTCCCATATCCTACACGGATTTGGGGATTCTTTCTAATCCTAACCTTATTTAGGCACATGCATTTGGATACTCTAATGTAATAGTGCCTGCTCTATAATTTACTTTTATTGTTCAGGGGTGACATCACCCCATCTCATGTGTTTCTAATAAGGTTGAACTTTGTAAGTTCCATTGTTTGTAGATATTTGCTTGTTTTAACCATGCCTGGTTTTAGGCCAATATATATATATATATATATATATATATATATATATATATATATATATATATATATATATATATATATATATATATAATTTTTTTATTTTTTATTTTTTTTCTACAAGAAAATTATAAAAACGCACAAGTTGTGCACAGAATAAAATGCCAAAAAATCTAATAAAAAATATTTGTTTTTTCCTACAAGAATATTTTAAAAACGCACAAGTTGTGCACAGGATAAAAACCCCAAAAAATAAATACAATTTGTGGCTTCTTCTTTCTATGCTCAATACCAGTTTGTACATTTAAAAGTGAGTAATTACTGTGACAATTGTGGTTATTTACTAAAACAGAGAAATACATGTGGCACTACAAGTGCACTAGGAGAACCAGGGAGACAGATAAAAGAAACACAAGCAAGAATGACAAAACTAGTTGTTCAAAGATCAAATTTGGTGTTTATTTTTTTTGTCTGTAAAAAATTAAATATGGTCTGGCATAGCGATGGCCCCCCTACCCGTGAAGTACTCCACATATTTTTGACTTACATCTCGGGCAGTTTGCGGGGCCAAGCCAGTCAGGCCAGTGTCCAGGCCAGTCAGGTTTTCAGAATGTCCGGCCTCAGGCCCAAGGTTCGAAACTGAAAGTCTGCGCTGAAAATTGTGCAGTATGCAGCAGCAAAAAACAATGGTGTTAAGTTTATATTCCGCCATGTGTATGGCTGTCAGGAACAGGCGGAACCGGCTGGCCATTATCCCGAAGGCATTCTCGAGAACCCTCCGGGCTCTGGCCAGCCGGTAATTAAAAACCCTCCTTTTCGGGTTGAGGGCTCTCTGGGGAAACAGCCTCATCAGGTGTGGTCCCAGCCCAAAAGCTTCATCCGCGACAAACACAAACGGCAGTCCCTCCACATTATCTTCATCCGGTGGCAGTGTCAGGCCACCAGTCTGGAGACATCGGGCAAACTCCGTTTGAGCGAATACTCTGCCATCGGACATTCGGACATTCTTCCCCACGTCCACATACATGAATTCGTACTGTGCCGACACCACCGCCATCAACACAATACTATTAAATCCTTTATAGTTATAATAGTATGACCCTGAACGGGGTGGCGGCACTATGCAGATGTGTTTCCCATCAATTGCCCCTCCGCAGTTAGGGAAGTCCCACCGCTGGGCAAAATGGGATGCCATAGTCTGCCATTCCTGTGGCGTGGAAGGAAACTGTGGAGTCAAACTAAAAAAAGTGGAATGAGAAACAAGACATTGGGACACATTATAAGGGGGGGGATTCTAACTGAGTTTGGGCCCTGAAAAAAAAAAACACTCTAGCACTCTGCCTAAATGGAATGAGAAACAAGACATTGGGACACATTTTAAGGGGGGGGGCAGAACTACAATGGAGCAGACAAAAAAAAAGTTTCAAACAGACTAGGCTAGGTGTGTTTGGGCCAAGGATAGCATGCTGGAGAGGTTAGTGAAGGGAAATATGCATGTAGGCCAAAAAAGGAGCATTAAAAGCTTACAGCATGCATGGGGACAAATGGGACATTCACAGCATATTACAATCATGGTAATTAGGGAAGGATGAAAGAAATACAATACATTAGCATAAATTAAAGACATAGATTGTGATGTTAAAGGAGAAAACTTGCCTTAAGATAGTCCTTCTGCATTACTTTGATGATGGCAGAACACGTCTCAGGGATGATGATGGCAAATGCCCGAGGGGAGATGCCTGTCAAGAACTTGAGGTCCTGTAGGCTTCTCCCAGTCGTTAGGTACCTCAATGTGGCAATGAGCCTCTGCTCGGCAGTGATGGCTTGGCGTATCACAGTGTCCTGCCTCATGATATAGGGGGACAACATATCCAACAGACGGTGAAAAACGGGGTCCGTCATACAGAGAAAGTTCCGGAAATCATCAGGGTCCCGCAGAAGAGGCATATGAGAGAATTGGTCACGCTGGCACAACCAATTATTGGCCCATGAACTCCTTCTCGCCCTGTTCACAGCCACAGATCGGGTAACATTACGAACTGCAGAAGCAAGCCCATACGCAGCACGAACTCGAGATTGAGAACGTACTTCCAACATGGCTTTAAACCGGTCGGCTGGTCAGAACAAACTTTAAACAGAACGCACCTAGAAACAGCAAGGCCTATAAAGAACGACCTGAAAAACAGAAAACGAGCAGACCGGAACGCACTGCAAAACAGATACGACCTGACTGCAAGCACTGAAAGACAGATACAAACCCACAAACACGAACTGAACACCAGAAAACGATCTGAAAAGCACGGAGACTGAAAAGCGCGAATCGGCTCTAACCAAACTTTTACTAACACGCGGTAACACGAAATCAGCAAAAGCAGCCCCAAGGGTGGCGCCATTGGATTTGAACTTCCCCTTTATAGTGCCGTCGTACGTGATGTATGTCACTGCGTTCTGACACAATCGTTTTTTTAACCGATGGTGTGTAGGCACGACTGATGAAAGTCAGTTTCATCGGATATCTGATGAAAAAATCCATCAGACCGTTTTCATGGGATGAACTGATCGTGTGTACAGGGCATAACTGAAGCTAACTGATTCGCCTGCCTGCTCTATCTAACTCAAAATAAATGATATTGTCTCTCTCTCTCTGTCTGTCTTTAACCACCGCACCACAACACACTACGGAAGGCCACCACGCAGGCAGCCTTATATAGTGTGGGGCGTGTTCTAAGCCCCCTGAGACCACCCTGGCTTTGGCCAATTATGACTCTCCATTTTTTCCGCGCTGTGATTGGCCAAAGCATGTGGGTCATGGTGCATGCTTGGCCAATCATCAGCCAGCAATGCACTGCGATGCCGCAGTGAATTATGTGCCGTGACGCGCCACTCTAATTTGGTGTGAATGGCCCATAATGTTCGAGATTTGGCGATAACAGCCGATGTTCAAGACGAACATGGGCTTGACTTGAACTCGAAGCTCATCCCTACTCCCTGCCTAATTAGATTTGTTATATTGCTCACCTATTGCGATTCAAGTAAATTAGGTGTTTGTGCAGGGTCCAATGGGTTAAAACAGGCGATGAGGAAGTGATACAAATGCCTTTTCAATGCCTGTCAACTTGTCTCTAAAGAATAATTGGTACATGGATTACTCTTTAGAGAGCACTGCGGCCATGGGTGTACACATGTCATGGCTGTGATGCTTTGCTTCTCAGCTGCAACATGAATTATGCCTCCTGTCCTTTTGTGGGTGTAGTGCCCATCTATCATACCCAGATCCAAGCGGTTAAAGCAAGTGGTTAGGAGGCAATGAGCCTCACCCTAAAAATCCAGGAAAGGATGGGAACCATACCAAGACACATACCCTCAACCAGAGGGGATGCCTTTGCAACCCACCATGTTCCCATGTTAATAAGGACAAGGGCATCATCCCCACAACATTTACCTTTTGGTTGTGGAGATCTGTGAGTGGGGCGGCTTATCAAAATCTGGAAATCCATATACATTTTATACATGAAAAACTATAAACCAAAAGAATGATATCATTATTTATTATTATTATACACGTTTTACAAAGTGGCAACAGTTTACACAGCACTTTACAATGTAGAGGGGGACGGCACAATTACAGTACAGTTCAATACAGAAGATACAGGAGGACCCTACTCGTAGCACTTACATTCTAAAGGAAGGGGACGGTGGTACAAAAGGTAATAGCTGTGGAGAATGATTTGATGGGGGTGGCTCAGGGACAGGGCTTAGGTGGGTGTGGGGTAGGCTTCCCTGAATAATTGAGTTTTCAGGGATCTCCTAAAGGTGGAGAGGGTAGGGGCTTATCGGACATACGGGGCCAGGGAGTTCCAGAAGATGGAAGAGGCTCTGGAAAAGTCCTGATGGCGAGCATGGGAGGGGGTAACAAGGGACCTAGACAGCAGGAGGTCCTGGGAGGAGCAGAGGGGACGATTTGGGCGATATCTGCAGATGAGGTTGGTGATGTAGATGGAGCGATGTTGTGAATAGCCTTGTATGTTGTGATTAGCGTTTATAATTTTATACGGTGGGGTAGGGGGAACCAGTGAAGGGATCCATGAATTGGTTAGTGAGGTGTATTAGTCTAGCAACATAATTCATAATAGACTGAAGGGGGGATATCAAAAAGTACAATAAAGTTTACCATATAGTTACATAGTTAGTCAGGTTGAAAAAAGACACAAGCCCATCTAGTTCAACCAAAAAAAAAAAAATCTACTTCAACCAAAAAAAAATAATAATAATAATAATAATGCAATCTCATATATACAAGCCTTCACCCACAGTTAAAAAACACAGCAATCCTTCCTGATCCCCCGATAGGCAATCAGATTTTCCCTGGATCAACTTTGCCTATATATGTTAGTATCCAGTTATATTCTGTACATTTAGGAAATAATCCAGGCCTTTTTTTAAGCAATCTATTGAACTTGCCTTACTGTGAAGAAACCTTTCTGTATTTGGAGATTACATCTAGAGGAAAAAAGATTTCAAGATGCCCCTTGTCCTCTGTGATGACCTTAAAGTGAATAACTTGACTCCAAGTTCACATAATGGACCACTTATGTATTTGTACATGTTGATCATATCCCCCTTAATCTCTTTCTCAAGAGGGAATAGATTCAGTTGCTATAATCTTTCCTCATATTTGAGCTCCTCCATTCCTCTTATCAGTTCCATTGCCCTTCTCTGCACTTTCTCCAGTTCCCTGATATCCTTTTTGAGAACCACTGCCCAAAACTGAACTGCATATTCCAGATGAGGTCTTACTAATGATTTGTACAGGGGCATAATGATATCTCTCTCTCTGGAGTCCATACCTCTCTTAATACAAGAAAGTACTTAGACGCTATAGCTTTGGCGCAAACCAATCAATATACACTTTTTTCAATTTTTACCAAAAAATATATAGAAGAATACCTATTGGCCTAAACTGAGAAAAAATGTGCATTTAAAAACAAAAATTGGGATATTTATTATAGCAAAAAGTACAAAATATTTTTGTTTATAGCACAAAAAAATAAAAACCGCAGAGGTGAATACCACCAAAAAAAAGCTCTATTTGTGGGAAAAATAAGTAAATTTTGTTTGTGAGCCGCAATTGTCAGTTAAAGCGGTGCAATGCCGAATCGAAACAAGTGGCCCGGTCATTTGGCAGCCAAATCCTCCTGGGCTGAAGTGGTTAAATTACACAGTGCTTATTAAAGGTGATAGCTGTTTTGCCAACAAATTTGTCAATCTGTCACCAAACTGTTAGAACATTTTTTTAAGCATTTATGAGAATCAAAGGATAACCAGGAAGTCACTTGAGAGTTACATGATAATACATTTGTGACTCTCAGCTTCAGTAACACTAACTGAGTGCAAATGTGATATTTAACAGAAGCCTCTTATTATCTGGAATTGTCTGAATGTGTAAGACTAAAAGACTAAAAAAAAAAGTGTTGATATAGTAATCATGAGAATAAGTGACTGTGGATGCTGACAACAGCTTTGTTGTTTGCCTGTATACTGAAAATATTCTCCTGTACTGCAGGATAAAAAGAACATCCATGAGTAAAAAAAAGAAGAGCATCATTAATTCAAGTTTGCTGGAGTGCACACAGGAACAGTTACAGTACTGAATAGTGCTATAATAATTAAATAATAGTGCGCTAAATTCAACCTCCTAATATTGCACAAAACTATATAAAAACCCAATAGAGGATAACTAGTGGATATAAAAGTTAATAAAACCATCTTGATTGTAACAATAAAAATCCAATGTGTAGACAAATGTTCACCACCACCAAATTGTGAGTTGCCTGTGCACCTAATCGTAAATTAATGAGTGGCGTCAATTTAAAGACATCTATCTTGATTGCAATTAGTCCATATATCAATTTCCAAGTTATAGGTCACAAATCTATCTGATTTGCTTTGTGTGCGATGGATGAATTTATCTGAACTGGTTCTCAAATAAAAAAAAAATATCATGATTGCGCAATATTTCTATAATAGTATTAAGTCTTGGGTTTGGATTGCTCCACTCACATTTACTCGATAGTATAACACATATAGAGCAGTCACAAAAATATAGGGAATGTTGGGGGAGGGAACGCAAGTTGAACCACTAGTATATAGGTAATCAATGGGAGTACCTATAATGGATCATATACCCTGTTGGGTTTTGTTGCTGTAACTAATTAACATAGATCAAAAAGAAAGGGAAGGGGATGGGATGAGGGAAGGGGGAATGGCCTGAGATTAGGCAGGTTGGAAGGGGTTACCTTTAGCAACAAATAATGATCTGGGCAGGAATAATCCAAAAATTATTTCAGCCGCTCGTTTTATGCATTTCGTTCAAATGGAAACATGAATTTAGCTCCCAGGGGAGGAATATATTTAATTAATATTTGGGTACTTAATAGTATCTCTCCTGGCAAAGCAAATGGGTGCTTTTACAAGGGACTGGACCTGGTGTGTGGGGGGAGAGGGGGAGCGAGGAGAGACAAACCAGGGAGCATCCTTCATTGCCTTAACATCATAGTAGTTGAAATGGAGGCAGTATGTATATTTATTTTTTATAATGCTATAGATTGGCAGTCCCAGTTTCTAAGATGGCGAAAAGGGGTGAACTAGGGAGTAATCATTCAATTCTGCAGGAGGTACTAATAATATTATTAATTAGTCAATTTAAATTATTGATTTTTAATTGCATTTGTTAGCATCCTGTGGATTGAAGTGATGTTAGTCCATCAAGAATCTATTTGAATTACAAAATTCATGCATAGATTCGCTTATCACTAAGTATTCAATTGGGAAATACTTTTAGCCAGGTTAGGTCAGAATGGCATGACAAGCTTGGAGCTAGGAGTAACAGCGGTACTAAGACAGTTCAATCAGCTGGTAACTGTAGAAAATTATTGGGTGCTTTGACAACAAGAAACCTAGCGGTAATGTATAACTCTTGATGTTGCTGACTAATTGCCAAAGCAGCGGCTTGTTGTAGTTGGTATAATCATCTAATCAAGGTAATCACCTTGATTACCTTGATTGTAGCCAAAAAAATGAAGGGGGAAGAGAAGAGTGATATACCGGGTCCCGACTAGTGTGTCGGATGATATCCAGGCGATGTGTCCATATAGCGCTTCCCAGAAATTAGATCAAAGAGAAAGAGAAGAGAAGGCGCCTCCAGGTTAAGGACAAAATTGCTTTAATTAACAATAGGTAACAGCATCCACTTACATAATAAGTAATGGAGATCCAGCATGTAGATCCTAAGTAGTGGTCACGGATGTGGCGTTCTTCCGCACTAGATGTCAGCTGAAACAGTGCTCTGGTGCCTCTCTATGTCAGACCGTCCATGTTGCAGGAAGTCCGGCTGGGGCGGTGAGACCATCAGGAGCGAGGCGTGGAGCACAGCGTGAGTCGCGGTGATGTCACAGGAACCTTTTGCATGCGACGACGTTTCGGAGCTGGCGCTGCGTATAGCTGAGCGCGCTCCTTTTTCAAGCATAAAGGACTTAGCTTCCATCATTTTATTATTATTATTGTTTTTCTGATTTTTTTATTCCTCTAATGCCTTATCCCCTTCTGGTGAGAGGTGTGTACAGTCTGTCCACATTCAAGTGCATACCAACTAGCCATATCCTGTATGATATCACCTCATTCATTTAGTCCACCGTATTAGATCAAAACATCCTAGATGGGAAATAGACTCATTAACTATACCTATATGTGTACATATATACAATTATATACGTGTGTTGTTTAAGTCCATTTTATTCACAAAAAGTTTTTCACCTCACTCGTATATATATATATATATATATATATATATATATATATATATATATAATTTTAGCACTAGTGACACTTGCAATAATATTCCATGTTTTTTTTTATATCAACCTACCATTTTTATGGCTTTTTAATAAGCCTTAATACAATCAGTAGGTCTCATTTTAATTCCCTCTCTCATGCATTTAGATAAATGTATTGTTGACTGGGTGCAACCAGCCAATGGTCACCTACATTGTTTCGTTTCATATTGTTTTAAATATTCTTTCCCCTTCTCTAAATTATCCACCCGGTTTTTATATACAATTTTTTAATTATTCCCTTGTTGTCCTATGGGTATGTCTTCCTGTGAGGTTAATGAATAGGAATAGTTCCTTCTCTTCTCCACTAGGTGGCACACCCCCCTTTGTTCATAAATAGCCATCTAGTCTCCCCTAGTCCTTTATGCTTGAAAAAGGAGCGCGCTCAGCTATATGCAGCGCCAGCTCCGAAACGTTGTCGCATGCAAAAGGTTCCTGTGACGTCACCGCGACTAACGCTGCGCTCCACGCCTCGCTCCTGATGGTCTCACAGCCCCAGCCGCACTTCCTGCAACACGGACGGTCTGACATAGAGAGGCACCAGAGCACTGTTTCAGCTGACATCTGGTGCGGAAGAACACCACATCCGTGATCTACATGCTGGATCTCCATTACTTATTATGTAAGTGGATGCTGTTACCTATTGTTAATTAAAGCTATTTTGTCCTTAACCTGGAGGCGCCTTCTCTTCTCTTTGCATATGTTGGAGTTTTTGCTCTCATCTCCCCCTTTTTGGAAGGCTTGCCCCGGATTTTGGACTTGGTTCATCAGCTTCATATAGGACAGTGTCCCCCCTCCTCTTCCTCACACTGCTTCCATCCATCCCCCGTTTTTTAAATATGTTATTTCAACACCATAAGGACTTGTACAAAACTGACTTTTTATGTTTATTTTTTTAACCTCAATGTACCACTGATCTTCAGCGCCACCGCCCCATTTTTTTGCCAGAAATTAGACCAATGCCGGTTAATAATCTTCACCCACATATGCAATTGCATATCATGGCTAAACAGCCGCTTCGGCTTGCAGGCTCCTTCGCTCCATGGCTCCTTCGCTCATCCAAAGATTTGATTCACATGACTTTTTATATGTATCATAAAAAAGGGGGTGCCTGTAAACTATCAAAATGTAGTTGTTGTACTCATGTTTACTTTACAGCTAAAGCTGGATAGAATTTTCCTTCTGACTACTTTATAGGCTATCCTAACCCACTTACATAGAAACTACAGTTGTGAAGGACCTGTACTTCCAATGGTTTCCTTAAGTATGGAGGTGGCACATATGATTCCTACTTCAGAAACAGTAAAAATGCATAATAGTGCAAATTAACTTGGCACCAATGCTACCCTATTTACGTATGTGTTCTGCTATGAGAAGTCCATTCCCTTTTATTACATTTAGCCTCGAAAGGTGCATTATGCCAGGACACCAGGTGAAAAGAGTAGAATTCTGTGACTTTTGCTAGATATTACTGCTTTCGTTGATGGCCATTTAAAAGTCTGCTCGAACCTCACTTACATTAGGATACAATTGGAACATTCCTCCCCCATCTGCTGCCTATAGCATTCATTGAACCCTTAAGACGGCCATACATGGATCAAAAATGTGGTTGGTTTAGCAGGAACTGGCTGAATTTCAATCCATGTATGGGCAGGCTGGTTCTCCAGAAGTCGATCTAACAATCAACTTCTGTAGAACCACCCTCTCAGGTTTTCCCCATCGAACAGTGATCTTTGTATTCTGATGGCAAGGAAATCTCCCAGCTGTCAGAATACAATAGCTCAGTGTTAAAGATTCTGCCTCTGAGCTATTGTAATTTTTTTCATTTAACCCCCTGGGTGAACAGTGAAACATTAATAGTGTAGGAGCTGCCTCAAATAGCAGTCCAATAGATGGTTTATTTACTTTTTGAAATTTTTTAGGCTTTTTTAGCACAGTGTAAAACATTCAATGGCCTCGTACACACGACAGAGTTTCTCGGCAGAATTCACAGAGAAACTCGGTCAAAACCCGGATTCTGCCGAGAAACTCTGTCGTCTGTACACTTTTGGCTCGATGGAGCCGCCGAGGAGCTCGTCGAGGAAATAGAGAACATGTTCTCTATTTTCTCGTTGTTCTATGGGAGAAGGCGGCCCGCCGAGCTCCTCGGCGGCTTCATCCCAGAACTCGACGAGGAACTCGACGTGTTTGGCACGTCGAGTTCCTCGGCCGTGTGTACGGGGCCAAAGAGGAATATGTCAAATTAACATGCTTTGTGTAATGCTGCCTGATGCTGCCTGAACCTTTTTAAAGTGGAGGTTCACCCAAAATCTTAATTTTTAACATTAGATTGATGCTCAATTTGTCAAGGGGAATCGGGTGTTTTTTTTAAAATCGAAGCAGTACTTACCGTTTTAGAGAGAGATCTTCTCCGCCGCTTCCGGGTATGGGCTGCGGGAATGGGCGTTCCTATTTGATTGACAGGCCTCCGACAGGCTTCCGACGGTCGCATACATCGCGTCACGATTTTCCGAAAGTAGCCGAACGTCGGTGCGCAGGCGCCGTATAGAGCCGCACCGACGTTCGGCTTCTTTCGGCTACTCGTGACGCAATGTATGCGGCCGTCGGAAGCCTGTTGGAAGCCTGTCAATCAACTAGGAACGCCCAGTCCCGAAGACCATACCCGGAAGTACTGCTTCTATTTTAAAAAAAACACCCGATTCCCCTTGACAAAATGAGCCTCAATCTAATGTTAAAAATTGTTTTTCGGGTGAACTCCCGCTTTAAGTGCACAACAAGACTTTACAGAAAGTGGATCAAATTTACTTGTTAACCAATATTCTCTCAAAAACTAAACTGTTTTTTTATTTTTTATTGTGTTTTTCTCTCCCTCCCCACATGTCTGACCTGTAATAGCTTAATTTTGACTTTATTGTTGAAGAAATTAAAATCCAATTAATTCTAACAGTAGGTGAACATTTAAGACCTCCAGCTAGGATGAAGCACAGCTAACAAAACTACATTTAAATTACAAATCAGTATACTTGTAATAATACCTAATTAAAATAATAAATACATGTGTGTTCTGGAACTTACTAAAAGTTAATATAGAATATTTAGATGAAGAATATTACAGTATTTAAATGAGCAATGTCAGTGTGTATAAATAGCTACATAGCTATATAATTTGATAGAAACAATGATAGATAGCCTCTAAGGGGCTTAATGAACAGCTAAGCCTCAACTGTTTTCCATGATCCTTTGGAATTTATGGGTGACTACTAGGGATGAGCCGAACACTCCCAGGTTCGGTTCGCACCAGAACATGCAAACAGGCAAAAAATTTGTTCTAACACGCGAACACTGTTAAAGTCTATGGGACACAAACATGAAAAATCAAAACTTTACAGGCATACTATACACACCCCCAGGTACAAAATTTAAAGGAATATTTCCTTTTATTGTTTCACTTTAACCACTTCAATACAGAGCTTTTATACACACCTCAATACCGGGCCTATTCTGGCACTTCTCTCCTACATGTACAAATCATTATTCTTTTGCTAGAAAATTACGCAGAACCCCCAAACATTATATATGTTTTTTTAGCAGACACCCTAGGGAATAAAACGACAGTCATTGCACCATTGTATCTTGCACGGTATTTGCACAATAATTTTTCAAAGCCTTTTTTTGGGAAAAAAATTGTTTCATGAATTAAAAAAATAACAAAACAGTAAAGTTAGCCCAATTTTTTTGTAAAATATGAAAGATTATGTTACACCGAGTAGATAGATACCTAACATGTCACACTTTAAAATTGCGCACACTCATGGAATGGCGCCAAACTTCGGTACTTAAAAATCTCCATAGGCAACGCTTTGATTTTTTTTTACAGGTTACCAGTTTTGATTTACAGAGGAGATCTAGTGCTAGAATTGTTGCTGGCATGCTAACGCACACGGAGATACCTCACATATGTGGTTTAAACAGCGTTTACATATGTCGGCGGGACTTACGTGTGCGTTCGCTTCTGCGCGTGAGCTACCGGGGACAGGGGCGTTTTAATTTTTTTTTATTGTTTTATTATTATTTTTTACTTATTTATTTATTTATGTTTTAACACTTTTTTTTTATCGCTTTTATTCCTATTACAAGGAATGTAAATATCCCTTGTAATAGGAAATGTGTGTGACAGGTCCTCTTTATGGACCATCTGGTCACCAGTCATCTCTATGTTTCCTGCCTGCACCGGACGATTCCTTCTCTGGGCCCCCGATGGCACGGGAGAGCCTGGAGAAGCACCGGATGGCGGCGGGAGGGGGGATGTCCCCTCCCGCCGCCTATAAGAACGATCAAGCGGCGGAACCACTGCTATGATCATTCTTACGGTGCGCAGGATCGCCGGCTGAAGACATGGATATCTGCACGATGCCTCTAGCTGCAGGCATCATTCAGATATCCCCCAGCAAAGCCCAGGACATCATATGACGTCCACCCAGGATGGAAGATCCCATCTGTGGAGGTCATATGACAATAGGCTGGTATTGAAGTGGTTAAGCATTATTAAAATCACTGCTCCCAAAAAAAAATCAGTTTTTAAAACTTTTTTTTTGCATTGATACATGTCCCCTGGGGCAGGACCCAGGTCCCCAAACACTTTTTATGACAATAACATGCATATTAGCCTTTAAAATTAACACTTTTGATTTCTCCCGTAGACTTTTAAAGGGTGTTTTTCAGATTTTCGAATTTGCCGCAAACACCTCACATTGTTCGCTGTTCGTCAAACGGGCGAACAGGCAATGTTCGAGTCAAACTCATGTTCGACTCGAACAGATAGCCCATCCGTACTTGCCACTTCACCTGGCACACGTAGCGGATTGCCACTGCCACAACGTCACCAGCCACACATTGCGAATTGTCACTTGCCACAACATCACCTGCCACACGTAGCGGATTGTCACTTACCACGTCACCTGCCACACATTGTGGATTGTCACTTGCCACAACGTCACCTTCCACACATTGCAGATTGTCACTTGCCACAACGTCACCTGACACATGTAGTGGATTGTCACTTGCCACGACACCACCTGCCACACATTGTGGATTGTCACCTGCCACAACTTCACCTGCCACATGTAGCAGATTGCTGTGTCCCAGAGTGAAGGCAGGCATCAGAGAGATGATGTAATCTCTCTGCTGCCGTCAGCTGCACAGTGGGGGCAGAACTGCAGTAATGCAGGGCGGGCGGTGAGAGCTGATGTAATTTCTCTGCTCCCCCACGCACCAGCCCACTGATTGGCCAGCAAGCCTGCTCATGTCGACTGTCTCGCCCATTCATTCTGCTGCCGACCCGCCCCTGACTAATCCCCTGTTCTTCCCGCACGCTCCTGTCACCTTGCAGACAGGCTCCTCACAGTGGGATAAGCAGTAGAGTGAGCGGAATGAGCTGGCTGGCTGGCAGGTGGCAATTTGCTGCCCCCTGAAAGTGGCGCCTGGGACCGAGGTACCATCGGGTCCCATGGTAGGGCCGGCCCTGTCGGACAGTCTACATTTACCTTAAATTGTTTTATTTTTGTGTTGACCGTTTCTTATGTTTGCTATTCAGTCTATGTTTGGCATTTTGAAGCCTTGTTTGATTGTCAACAAGAACTCTGCTCCACTCTGAGACTACAAGCAAGCCAGCATTTGACATTGTATATGAAGTCAGATTACCACTCTCTATCAAATATCATGCTCCTTCTCTTCCTTCTCACATGCATGTCTTTTATCCTCAAATTATCTTTACTCTGCCCCTTCACTCTACCCTGCAGCATGCACATATCACCCTCACGCCTACCCTCTCCCTACTACTGCACCCATCATCTCCTGAATTTGCTGCACCCACATGCTGACATAAATACCAGGGCCATTAGACATGTGCGCTTATGCACATGCCACTCCCATCGTGGCTTCATCACCCTCCTCCTTCTACTAGTCTCAGGTGATATTTCTCCTAATCCCGGTCTGCCATTTTCCAACTGTAAGCCACATGTCCAATACCCCTCATCTGGCAACCACCACAATCCGCTCAGTTTAATTTCTATCCCCCTGCTTCCTCAAAGCAGCCCACCAATTTCATGTGCCCTTTGGAACGCCCGTTCCATATGTAACAAGCTAACATCGGCACATGACCTCTTCATCGCTCATGGCTTTAACATACTCGCCATAACCGAAACCTGGCTTCAAAATTTGGACTCCGCTTCTCCTGCTGCCCTATCCCGTGGAGGCCTTCATTGGACTCACTCCCCCTGACCTAATGGACAGAAAGGAGGTGAAGTTGGATTTCTTCTATCCCCACAAAGCACCTTCCAAGTCCTTCCTATACCTCCCTCTCTATCCCTCTCTTCTTTCGAGATGCACTGTATCCATCTGTTTTCTCCTATTTCTTTGAGGATTGCAGCAATTTATCGGCCTCCCGAACCAGTATTGTGCTTTCTTGATGACTTTGCTGCCTGGCTACCCTACTGGTGACTTCAACATTCCTGTCAATGTTAACAGTCCAACTACAGCTAAACTTCTCAACTTAACCTCTTCTTTTGACCTAACCCAATGGACACATACTTCCACTCACTCCAATGGTAATACCCTTGACCTTGTATTCTCCCATCTCTGCAATCCTGCCAACCTCACCAACACCCCATTTCCTCTCTCTGATCACAACCTCATCAGTTTCACTGTATCCTTGCCTCCAACCAACCATCTCTACAAGCAGAAAACAATTACTTGTAGGAACCTTTGCAACTTTAACCCTTCTCTTCTCTATTCTGCTACTGACCATCTATTTGACATAATCTCCCCCCTGTCCTACTGACCATCTATATGACATAATCTCCCCCCTGTCCTGTCCTGACCTGGCCACCTCTGTCTACAACAGTTCACTCTCATCATCACTAGATACACTTGCTCCTCTAACCACACGCAGAATCAGACCCCGACCATTACAACCCTGGCAAACTGGTAACACTAGAAATCTCAAGAGACACTGCCGTGCTCTTGAACGACTGTGGCATAAAAGCAAATGCCTGCAGGACTTCACCCTATATAAATCTGCCCTTCTAAAATATAATTCCTGCTGTCAAACAAGACTATTTTGTCTCTCTTATTAATATCTTGTCATCCAGTCCCCGTCGGCTCTTCTCAACCTTTAACTCTCTGCTTCGTCCCCCACCCCCTCTACCCACTAACTCACTCACTGCCCAAGAGATTGCCAATCACTTTAAAGACAAGATTGATGCAATCTGTGAGGACACCTCCACTGTCCGTACATCTTCACCACCCAATTGGATACTATTAAAGAGGTTACAAACTTTTCTCAGATGCCCACCTAACCAATTGTCCCTTGGACCCTGTTCCCTCACAACTACTACGGTCACCCTCTTCTTCTATCCTATGCTCCCTCACTCACATCTTCAATCTCTCCCTCTCTAGTGGCACCTTCCCCTCCCCTCTAAAACATGCACAGATCACTCCCATTCTTAAAAAGCCCTCACTGGACACCACCAACCTGAACAACTTAAGACCCATCTCATTGCTCCCATTCACCTCTAAACTTTTAGAACGCCTAGTCTACAACCGTCTTGGCTCCTACCTAACCTTCTTGACCCCTTTCAGTCTGGCTTTCGCTCACAGCACTCCATGGAAACTGCCTTACTAAAAATCACTAACGATTTACTAACTGCTAAAAGCAACACTTGGTACTCCATACTCCTTCTACTTGACCTCTCTGCAGCCTTTGATACTGTTGACCACCCGCTCCTTCTCAATAAACTCCATTCCCTTGGCTTCCAAGATTCAGCTCTATCCTGGTTCTCTGCCTATCTATCACAGCACTCCTTCAGTGTTACCTACAACTCTGTCTCCTCCTCTCCATTGCCCCTTTCTGTGGGGGTCCCCCAAGGCTCTGTTCTTGGACCACTTCTCTTCTCTATCTACATCTCCTCCCTTGGTCACTTGATAACCGCCCACAGCTTTCAATACTACTTATACACCAATGACACCCAAATCTATTTGTCTACTCCTCACCTCACTCCTTCAGTCTCCTCTCGCATTACTAACTTACTAACTGACATCTCAGCATGGATGTCGCACCACTTCCTTAAACTAAATCTCTCTAAAACAGAGTTACTAATATTCCCCCCTGCCCGTGCCCCCTCCATGACTTTTCCATCAAAATCAACAATGCAACCATCAGTCCCTCCCCTCACGCCAGGGTACTAGGTGTAATCCTAGACTCTGACTTGTCATTTCAGCCTCAAGTCCAATCGTTGGCAACATCTCTGTAACAGCTCTAAAATTCGCCCCATTTTAACAAATAAAACCACCAAACTCCTCATTCACTCCCTTGTTATCTCTCACCTTGACTATTGCAACTCCCTTCTTATTGGTCTGCCTCTCTATAGGCTATCCCCTCTTCAGTCTATCATGAATGCTGCTGCCAGACTTATCCACCTTACCAACCGCTCAGTGTCTGCCAAACATCTCCTCCAATCCCTGCACTGGATCCCGATTGCCCAGCGAATTAAATTCAAAATACTAACCACAACCTAGAAAGCCATCCACAACTCTGCCCCGAGCTACATCACCAATCTTGTCTCCAAACATATCCCAAACCGTCCTCTCTATTCTTCCCAAGACCCCTTACTGTCAAGCTCTTGCATCTCCTCCTCCCTTACTCGTCTCCAGGATTTCTCCAGAGCCTCTCCCATCCTCTGGAACTCATTACCTCAACCTATCCTGTCCGGCTATCCCCTACTCTTGCTACCTTAAGGCGATCCCTGAAAACTCACCTCTTCAGGGAAGCCTATCACGTCTCCAACTAATCTTTTACCACTTCCACCAGATCATTCCCCACAGTTACAACCTTTTGTACCACCTACCCCACCCTATTAGATTGTAAGCTCTTCTGAGCAGGGCCCTCTTAATCCTCTTGTATTTTATTGTATTGTAACTGCATTGTCTCCCTTTTATATTGTAAAGCGCTGCGTAAACTGTTGGCGCTATATAAATCCTGTATAATAGTAATAATAATTGTCATTTGTAACTAGGCTGTAATCTATGCTTTTCCAGGACACATTGGTTTCCTGTATGTTTTATATGCTTAAATCTTTTTTAAAACTCATTGAAGGAAAATATTCACTTGATAAACTGAGTGAATATCCTGGTTTATTAATTTAAACTACACATGGTTGGGTATTCTAAGTCAACACAGCTACAATTAATTTAAACTCTCAACTCCTTAAGACACAGCCTAGTGGTAAGCTATTGTGATATGGCCACAGATGTGGGTAAATATTTATTCTGGCACATGAAATGTGAATACGCTTTTCTCCAAGAATATTAAATGCAGCTGGGCCACTGTCCTGGAAATCTACGTTCTGGTAAGTTATGGCTCACTTTATTTATAAAACAATGCAAATGTATTTCTAAAACTATTTTAGGACCCAAAGAATGTAATATACAATGCTATATTCAACACGATTGATTGCTTTAGGACCTTAACTCAAGATGTGCAACTCTGGTCTAGATCAAACTTAGTCATTTGATTGTTACATGATATCAAACTACAAGTTGCAGAAAACCCTACTCTCCAGTGATTGACATATAAATGTGGGCAAATAAATATTTAGCTGAAGTAAGTAACAGATATTATATTTTGGATTTAATTTTCCTGTCAAAGCTATACAGAATAAAAAATTAAACCTGATTGATTGTAACTGCCCTATTGTTGTTTTGCTCTCTGGAAACATTAAACTAAAGCAATGAACCATTAATGTTATACCTCTGTATTTTTTTTTATTTATGATAGGGACCTTTTTACTGCCATTGTAGCATAGTTGTGTCAGTAATTATGTCAATCACTTGTTTTTAGATCTGTGCTTTTACAAAGGCACACGAGCCCTTGCCACAGCTTTATAGGACATAACACCATGAACAGTCTGACATTAATGATACTTTGTCAATAACCATTAAAGGTTCTTAAAGACTTTTTCAGCTCATCAGCTTGGTTCCCATGAGCCTCATTATACGCAATCTGTGGCATGTTACAGCTGTAGCCCCAGTCAGAATACGAAAATGTCCCAGCTCTACAGATGTACCTTTTTCCCACATGGCAACTAATTTTGATGCTGCCAATTTGAAGGCTTTGTTAAGCTTGCCTCCTTTCTCTGAAAATATATTATCTTCATTTAAAATTCCAGACTTGCAGGATTCTAAGCTCTATCTGATTCTGGTAAATTGTCATATTTATTTTTGTCTGTGTCAAATATTGATGTAATTTACATTGATGGGGTTGTATCTTTCATATGGAGCTCAAAAATGTCAAAAATGATAACAATATTTCTGACAGCTTTTAAATTTCACCCTAAAAAGTATACATTGTGCTATTCCAGAAATATATTCACATTTATCCCTGTCTTATATCTGTCATAATTATTGGTAGAGTTACAAAATATACATATGAAGCAATGGCATTTATATGCTCAAAATAAAAATTACTTTGCATGGACATAGGTCACCATGTGAACAAACTTTTAGTAAATCATTTATCTTACAAACTTACTAATGTGAAAAAGTTTAGTGCTTAACTGTTCTACTGTGTCCCATACAGTGGAATTTAGATATTGTCTTTAACCTCCCTGGCGGTATGATTCTCTCAGAAAAAACATGCTGAAAGCGGTACCATTATTTGCAAGGAAATTTGGCGTTTTATATTGTAGGTCTGTCATTTTTAGAAATAACTCACTTAAATCTGACCAAACAAGCTTCTAATAGGCATCCCGGGTATGACATTTTTTTAAAAACAAAATTATAACTTATAATATAATAAATAATTATAAATAATTATAACAAATAATAATATAATTATAATAAAAATTATTCAATAATGTAATCAAATCAAAATCACTGAAATTTGCTCAGTTGCAGAATTGTTGCTGTCATTATTTTTTTTTTTTATGACGAATTTCCCCACAAATCGCTATCGCACAATTCTGCAAGTGATTATAATTTATTATCGCTGTTTTTTAGCTGATCTAAAACTATTTTTGACATAAAGGGACACTTTTGGTTGCTATGGACAATCTACAGTTTGCAGGGAGAAAGAAACGTTTTTATTATATAAAATGACATGCATGACACAGGACAGACCACTAGGGACAAGGGGGGTGTGTTTTTTTTACATACAGTACTGTAATCTATAAGATTACAGTATACTGTATGTATAGTGTTTGTTTACTTTTTTGAATTTGGCGCCGTTCTCCGTCCCCGTGCGTCGTAACGTCGCAGGGAACGGAGATCGGCGTCACACGAAGGCACTGTGTGAATCGAGCGAGGTCCTGCTCGCTCACACAGCGCGGTGGCATCGCTGGATCCAGGGACAAGGTAAGTAAAACTCCCTGTACATCCAGCGAGGCGAGCCCGAGTCTGACTCGGGGTTACCGATCCTAGCCCAAAAATCTCACCCCGAGTCAGACTCGGGAACACCGCCCAGGAGGTTAATATATTTTTATTGAGAAAAATATGCAGATACAACAATAAGGTAAAATACCAGAGAAGTAACGCATTGGGTTAGTATACTGAGAGAGACAACCGATTTCACAATAGAAACAACACAGGTAACCCAAGTCTATGAAAAGGGTAAAGAGAATAAAGAAAATCTAAGAAAATAAAGAGAAGAGGTGGATAAGAGCTTAGAAAGGAAATAGACAGAAGGCAAACAAAGGGGGAGAGGAGAGAAAGGCAGAGAAAGATATTAGGGGGGTTGGGGTGGGTAAACAGGGGAAGGGTGGGGGGAAGCTGGCACACATGGCAATAATACTGAACATATATCTATACTATTAAGTTTAGTGAGACCTTAGAGGGAGATAGGTCCGCCACATTTAGTATAAACAAGGACCACAAGCTAGTGACAGGAAATTTTATGAAGCTTGAGAAACATGAAAGGGTGAAGAGATGATGTCTTTGTAGCAATGGGTAGAGATGAAGGAGGACCAGGGGGCCCAGGTTAAGGAATATTGTTCACTAGTGTCTCTTGCAATGTGGGTAAGTTATTACATGAGACTCACCTCCGTAACGTTTTGTAGCCAGGACTTGATGGTAGGAATTGTAGGTTGGCCCCAGAGAGAAGGGACAATAGCTTTAGCTGCATTAAGGAGGTGTGGAATGAGTGAGCGTTTATATTTGCCTATGGGCCTTGTGGCATGAAAGAGAACTATCCACGGTTCCAGGGGTATTTTCATTTTGGTGATCTGGTGGATCAGGTCTAACACTTTCACCCAATAAGGACAGATGAGAGGGCAAAACCACCAGATGTGGGCATGGGTAGCATTCTGACCACAGTTTCTCCAACAGAGCGGGGAGTTATTAGGAAACACGAGGTGAAGTTTGACAGGTGTGTGGTGACATCTAGTGAGGAGTTTGAATTTAGATTCAGCCATGGAAGAAGCTAAAGAGAAGACATGCGTAAGTTGGAGCAATTTGACTTTTTCTTTATCTGTGATAGTATACCCCAAGTCTCTCTTCCAACTGGATAGGTATTCCGGGTACATAGGACTTTGCTAATCGATAAGAGCTTTGTAAAATTGTGAGATACAATGTATAGGGTGTTCGTTATGAAGAAAGACCTGTTCTATACCATTGAGGTCCTGCATACCCCGTAATGGATGTGGAAGAGTCGGAAGAAAGCAATTCAGTTGGTTGTATCTACATTTGTCCATGAATGTGGGTGAACTATGACCCAAAATGTCGGACAAAGGTTTAAGAGTGTTGGAAGATAGAACATGATATAAGAGGAGAGGCTCACTGGGTGACCATGCTTGGAATCCTGGATTGATGTAACCTGGTACAAAATATTTATGATATACCAAAGGAGTTAGTGGAGAATCGTAGGACATGTCAATTTCTTATGGAGACCATCCCATACGTCTAAAGAGGATAAGGTAAGAGGCGAGGTATTCAGGGAGAGGGTTCTAAAAGAATGTGGAATCCAAGGGATCGTGGAGAGATCAGAATTACTTAGGGAATGCTCCAGTTGGACCCACAATTTGGAGACGGAAGCATACTTCCAATCTGCTATATGTGATAGTATAACAGCATGATAATAAGCTTTAAAATTGGGTAGAGATAAACCCCCGAAGCATTTGGCCCTAAAAAGAATCTCTCAAGAAACCCTGGGATGACCATCTCTCCATATAAAGCAGGTGATCATGGTCTGCAAAAGAGTAAAGAAACCTATGGGAACCTTTAAGGGAATCATTTGCAATATAAAGAGGATGCGGGGGGAGTATGTTCATCTTAAAGAGGAGTTCCACCCAAAAATGGAACTTCCTCTTAACCCACTCCTCTCCCCCTTACATGCCACATTTGGCATGTAATTTTTTTGGGGGGGGAGTGGGGGCTTCAGGAGAAGGGGACTTCCTGTTCCACTTCCTCCTTCCGCCGAGGGGCTGCAAAGGCGATACGTCATATCGCTTTTTGGCAGCCACTCCCTGTAGGCGATCGCCTGGGACACGTGACAGGTCCCAGGCGATCGCCTGTCCAATCAAACGGCGCAGCGCTGGGCCGCGCCGCGCGCACATGCGCAGTGCGCGCATGCGCAGTGCCGCTCGCGCATGCACAGTGGGTGCCCGGCCGTGAAGCCGAAAGCTGTCACGGCCGGGTGCCCACAGTGACAATGAAGACGCCGGCCGGGGAGGGGGGGGGAGAGGAGCGGACCCCGGCCGGCGCGTCGCTGGAACGCTGGAGCAGGTAAGTGTCAGTTTATTAAAAGCCAGCAGCTACACTTTTTGTAGCTGCTGACTTTTAATAAACTTAATAAATGGGTGGAAAACCCCTTTAATTATATTAACCTTACCTAACCATGAATGTGAGAGAGAGGACAACTTTCTAAGGTCATCTCTAATGACGTTTAGAAGAGGGATATAATTATGCCTAAAAAGAGAATGCGGGTGAGGAGTAAGGTAAATGCCGAGATATTTCATGCGGGATGATTCCCAGCGAAAAGGGAATTGGGGTTATGTAGTGTAAAGGGGTCACTTAAGGAGCCATTTATACATATTTGTGCGGTGGGGTTGGAATAAAGGGAGGAAATACGATAAAACATTTTGGGACCAAGGCCGAAATGGCGGAGGGTAGTTTTAAGGTAGTCCCAGTCCACCCTATCGAACGCTTTTTCAGCATCGGTGGAAAGAAGAAGGGTGGGCTGGGAGCACCTACGAACATAATGGATCATTGACAAAGTGCGAAGAGAATGTCTCTGGCCTCTCTGTTAGGGATGAAACCAGTCAGATCAGCCGATACCCATTTGGGTAAAAGGGGGAGTAGTCTATTTGTTATAACCTTGGCAAAGAGTTTGGTGTCAACATTTAAAAGGGAAATGGGCCTGTAACTACTACATAGGGTAGGGTCTTTGTCTGGTTTAGGGATAACCGTAATGTGGGCAGATAAAGATTCAGGGCAAAGGCCAGATTTGTGGGATATGGAATTTGCATAGGCTACGAGATGGGGGAGTAAAACGTCCCCAATGGTTTTATAGTATAGGAGGGCGAAACCATCAGGACCAGGGGCTTTACCTGAAGAAAAGTATTTTAGCGCACATGGAAATTCCTCTATGGAAAAATCAGCTTCAAGGTCATTAAGGGATGACTTTGATAGTTTAGGAAGATAGGCAAGAATACGTTTACGTTTTTTCGAGAGTGAAAAAGAAGCCAAGCCACCTTCAACATTATACAAGTCAGCATAAAATTCTCTGAAAGCCTTCGAAATTTGGGGAGTTGTGTGTACTAAATCCCCTGATGGTAGTTTTACTTTGGGTATAAAGCAGAGGGTTTTTCTGGTTGTGAGGGATCTAGCTAAGAGTTTACCCGGTTTGTTACCCCATTGATATACTTTCTGGGATATGTAATGAAATTTCCGCTTAGTTTCAAGGGCAAGGAGAGTTTTGAGTTCTTCTCTCTTAAGGGTAAGAGCTTCCAAGTGTGAAGCGTGTAGTGAGAGTTTATGTTGTTTATCTAACTCAGCAATCTGATGCAAGACCTGTTTAAGCTGCTGATCATGCTCTCTTTTGCCATAAAAGAGAGGGGGAGGTGTCCGAAACAGAGTTTTCTTTAAAGTATTGGGATAAAGTTTTAGTTAAAATGGAGACCTCCGTTGAATCAGTGATGAGGGAATCATTACGTTTCCAATTATTGGGACGATGAGGTAAATCGGGCATGGTCAAGCAGATAGAAACAGAAGCATGATCAAAGAGAGTGGCAGGGCGCCCCTCTGCCTCAGAGCACCCAACCCCCCCATGTTGAGGGCATGCAGCCTGTTACGGCTCAGGAGGGGGGCGCTCGCTCGTCCCCACTCCTTTCCTGACCGGCCGGGCAGCGTGCTTGGATACGGGTCTGGTATGGATTGTGGGGGGACCCCCACGCCGTTTTTTCGGTGTAGGGGGTTCTCCTTACAATCCGTACCAGACTTAAGGGCCTGATATGCCCCCTGGGGGGGAACCCATGCCGTTTTTATTATTTAAAATTTGGCATGGAGTTCCCCCTCATGATTCATGCCAAACACCGTGGCTAGAATTGGCGGGAATCCAAGTCGGATCCCCGCTTCTATAACAGCTTTTTCCCCATCACGGCGAGTCGGCTCGGCGCTGGCTCCCACGACGGGGCTCGTAGGTGGTCAATCTCGCCGAGAAAGGGAGCGAGATTGACACAATATCGCAGTCACCTACAGTATGTAGAAACAAGCAATGTATAGAACATGAATGTAGCATTCTCCAAATACTGGGTCAGCTTATTAGGTAAGGTGATAAGCAGTCAACAGGGTATAGGAAAAACAAAAACAAAAACAAAATGAACGGTTCAGTTTAAACACAACAACATATCTTCAAGAGTGTGTCAGCAAATGTTTAATGTGGCAAACCAAACTTCTAATATTGAAAAAATAAATAAAACTTAAGCTGAGACGTATGCTTTTGTCCCTGCAAGGAGAAATGCTAGGAAGGTAGATGATTGGATGCACAGGAGTGCCTCACCCATTTTTCTGGGATGAGCTTGGGGTGGATACCTGCCTTTGTTTGGTAGGGGTCTTCTTCCATTGGGAGGAGCGGAGAGTGGAGAAAGTGGGAATAGGGTTCTGCCAACCCGGGAGCTCCATGTGCGGAAGATGAATATCTTGTAGAAAAGTAGGGAGGTCCTCAGGGAACCGCAATGTAGAAGAGCGGCCATTCTTGGTCCCAATTAAGCATGCAGGAAAACCTCACCTTTAGGTAGTTCCATCACTCCTCAGTTGCTCCAAGAGGAACCCTGCGGCGGTCGAGGGTCTCCTTTGATATATCTGGAAATATGTTAAGGATGGCTCCATCAAAGTCAATGTTAGGGGTGTTCCGTAGTTTGATCATGATGGCATTCTTATGTTCGAACTAAGGTCGACTGCAAATCACATCTCTAGGTTGGTCAGAGGAAAGATTGCGAGGTCGCAGAGCACGGTGGACTCTATCAAACCGCAGAGGATCAATAGCTGGCCTGCCTAAAATGGTGTTGAAGATGCCTCGGAGCGAGGATTCCAGATTATTATCTCCAGTCGCCTCCGGCAGGCTGCGAATGTGCAGGTTATTTCTGCGGTTACGATTCTCGAGGTCCTCAAGCATATATAGTGAGGCCCTGTGAGCATATGCCAATTGAGTGACAGTTTCCTGTAGTTCTTTAATGGCTACTTTGAGTGAGTACTGGCGCTGTTCTGTTTCCTCAACTCTGACGAGTAGGTGGGCCGGGAATTTAGATATTAAATATAACTTATACAAGCAGTCCCCGGGTTACAAACACAATAGGGTCTGCAGGTTTGTTCTTAAAGGAGTTGTAAAGGAATTTTTTTTTTGCTGAAAAAACTGTTTACAGGGTATAGAGACATAATAGTTAACTGATTCCTTTTAAAATTGATTAAAAATAGATAAAAATCAATCATATAATGTACCTCTAGTTTCGTTTGTGCATCTAGTTTCGTTTTTGCATGTTATCCTGCCTCTGTGCATGTACAGAGCCATAGAGCAGTGATGGTTTGGAAAATGAAACTAGAATCTCCCAGTACTGTGGTCATCAGGAAACAGACAACCAGGAAGTGTCCAGAACAGAGAAGAATTACAGCAACATCAGAGCAAAAACGAACAATGAGGACATGAAACCAGGACTGCAGTAAGGTAAAGGAAGCTACAAAACAAAAAAATCCTTTAGTGACCCTTTAAGTTGAATCTGTTTGTAAGTCAGAACAGGTACATTTTGTAAGTGTAGCTCCAGTCAAAAAAAAATTTTTTAAGCTTTTTGGATAGCATAAGAATGGGTTAACACCTCTGTAACGTTTGTTTTGCAATCTGTGCCCCTGTAAAGAAGATTCCACCTCACTTTCTGTCCCACTGACAATTGGATTTTGAAAATTTTGGATTGTTGTGGAAACAAGGATTCAGTGGAGGTGCCTTTTTCCCATAATAACTCTTACAGGAGTGAATTTCCCTTCCATGGGGTAGATTTCCTCTCACTTCCTGCTGTCTCCCTCCATTTGTAAGTAGAAGTCGTTTGTAAGTCGGATGTATGGGGACCCCCTGTATATCTATATATTTTAAGAGGTATTTTATATTGGCTACCCTCTTTCGATCATTTAATTGCAGACATATATTACCTTAACATATTTAGTTATGCCTACCAAGGGATCTTGTCCCACCTTCAGACATGTTTCATAAATATTTTTTTTTATTATTTCAAACCTCCAGTCTTAAAATAAATGTGATTAGAAAATATAGGAAACAACTTTCTGACATCAGGAACCATGGAAAAACGATTTTGCCCTGAAAATCAGGGCAAAATTGTTGGTGCGCGGTATACGCCGATACCCGCTTTACCGCCACGAGTTTGAATACTGCGCCGGCATATACCGAGCGCAGTACACTCGTGTATCTTCAGGTAGTCTCGGCGCCTCTCGCGCTGACGTCCTGAGCGTACAGGACGTCAGCATGAGAGTTGCCGAGCCTGCCCGACGATACACAAGTGTACTGCGCTCGGTATATGTCGGCACAGTATTCAAACTCGGCGCAGGAAACGAGCGGGGAGGACGCGAGGACGCCGCAGAAGGACGCCGGACCCGACAAAGAGGACACCCGAAGCCGCAGACGGACGCCGGACCCGACGAAGAGGACACCCGAAGCCGCAGAAGGATGCCGAACCCGACGAAGAGGACACCCGAAGCCGCAGACGGACGCCGGATCCGACGAGGCCGCCGATGGACGCCGTGCAAGACACCAAAACTGTAAGTAAAAAAAAAAACTTTTTTTCCACAGGATTCAGTGCAACTTTAGGGGTGCGCGGTATACGCGGGAGCGCGTTATACCGCGATAAATACGGTAGATTGTGGGGGTAAGGGGTAAAGAAAATGCCTGAAATTTGGAGTTATGGATGGCAACTACATATGTTTTTATTTACATTCTTAAAATCCAGCTAAAAGACAATGGGGCATATGTATAATGATATTATATTTTGTTTGATATTTGCCCCACAGTTGTCCAAGTTCATCCAAAGTTTGATGGTGAAGATGGTGACATGGATGGTAACCAATATGTGAAGCAAAATATAACACTGTACATGTAATGTAATAACTTTCAGTAAAAGGTAACTAACTAAATTTTAAATAAAACATGTTTAAAAATCAAATAAGCTGTTCACTTTGCAAGGGAATATTCCTCAGGGCTTAGTGAATGTAGTGAATGTGGTGAAATTTCACTACAAAGAACACCCAATCATATTCAAGGGAAATACAAAAAACAGCATGTTTCCTTGCACATGATTGATTATGTATGTCAGCAGAGCTTCATCTCATTCACCCCAAGGAGATAATTACTTTGAAAAGTGCAATTTCCCTTGCAAAGCGAATAGTCTATTTGCCTTTAGTAAATCAACCCCTAAATTATGGTTTGTTGTTACAAATTAGTGAACTTTCACACTGATCAGTTTTTGATCAGTTCTTCAGTAAAAAGAAAAGTGAAAGAAAAATGCATCAAAAATACATCCCTTTAAATCCCATGGGATGCTTCACATCAATAAGATGCATGTCAGTTGCAAGTCTTTATTGCTGAATTTTTGGTTTGCTATTCAAAACCACACCAAAGCGCAGCTCCCCATTGAAAGGAATAGAAAAACCATACCACATTTTTGGTGTGGTTTTTGAATCACATGACCATGTTTCACAGGTGCATGCTGGGATTTAGTCAACCAGAAAATGCACTGGAAACACACTTTAAATGTATCAAAAATGCATATGCATATTTGATGCATTTTTTTCAATTGAGCATGCTTACAATGTGCATTCAATTTGTATAAACATGTTTCGCAGATAGTAATAATATAAAAATATTAAAGATTATTCATAGTACTTTTATAAACAAATTCTAATACTATTCCTACTAATTCCTACTTATAAAATATTACAACAGTAGCATAAATTAACAGTTTATTCTCTAGTATAAAAAGGTAAATACAAGGCATTTTCATTGCCTCCTAATTATTTTACACAGTTTCTTAAAACTTAAAAGACTAACATATTTCATATGATTTAAAAAATATGTAAGTCACATGATTTGCCCCAAAATGAATATTAACCACTTCAGCCCCGGACCATATTGCTGGTCAATGACCAGGCCACTTTTTGCGATTCGGCACTGCGCTGCTTTAACTGACAATTGCACAGTTGTGCGACGTGGCTCCCAAACAAAATTGGCGTCCTTTTTTCTCACAAATAGAGCTTTCTTTCGGTGGTATTTGATCACCTCTGCGGTTTTTATTTGTTGCGCTATAAACAAAAATAGAACGACAATTTTGAAAAAAAATGAATATTTTTTACTTTTTGCTGTAATAAATATCCCCAAAAATATATAAAAAAAATGTTTTCCTCAGTTTAGGCCGATATGTATTCTTCTACATATTTTTTGTAAAAAAAATCGCAATAAGCGTTTATGGATTGGTTTGCACAAAAGTTATAGCGTCTACAAAATAGGGCATAGTTTTATGGCATTTTTATTAATATTTTTTTTTTACTAAAAATTGCGGCGAGCTGCAATTTTTATCGGTACTGCGACCTTATGGCGGACACTTCGGACACTTTTGACGCATTTTTGGGACCATTGGCATTTTTATAGCCATCGGTGCTATAAAAATGCATTGATTACTATAAAAATGCCACTGGCAGGGAAGGGGTTAACACTAGGGGGCGAGGAAGGGGTTAACTATGTTCCCTATAGTGTATTCTAACTGAAGGGGGGGTGGGACTGACTTGGGGAAATGGCTGATCGCTGTTCATACATTGTATGAACAGACGATTAGGCATTTCTCCCCCTGACAGGACCGGGAGCTGTGTGTTTACACACACAGCTCCCGGTTCTCGCACTGTAATGAGCGATCGCGAGTGCCCGGTGGTGATCGCGCCCGCCAGGCACTTGCGTCGGGACCAGGGGCGAGTGGGGGGCGTGCGCACCTCCGGCGGCGCACCCTATTGGCTGATTCGCGAGATGACGTATAGCTACGCGATCTCGCACAGCCGTGCCAACCTGCCGCTGTATAACTGCGGCGGCTGGTCGGCAAGCAGTTAAGGGAGTCCGTTGCACAGCCAACCATAAACATTGTGGTAGACAAGCTGTTTAAACTGTAACCCAAAAATCAGCAATTTGTGTAGTGTTTTGTAATTTGGTAAGGTAAAAAAAAAAGAAAAGCAAATTAAAAAACAACTTGAAGATCGTTGCGTGAACCAAGAGGCTATCGCACAAAGTTGAGTGGCTTGGTAGTATTTGACAAGGTTAGGAAACGCTAGGCCCCCGTCCGAGCGCACCACCATTAGTACTGTCTGTGGTATTCTATGTCTCTTGTAGTTACAGGTGAATTTAATTAGGTCAGATTGGAGTTTTCTCAGATGTTTGTAGGGGACAGGGATGCGTAACATTTGGAAAAGGTAGAGGAGCTTTGGGAGTATCGTCATTTTGACTGAGGCGATCCGACCGAGCAGGGAAATATGCTGTTTTTTCCATTGTGTCAATAGGGATCTTACTGAGTGAAATAGGGGAGGGACATTTTCCTGGTACAGAGTGGTGAAGCTTGGAGTGATGCGTATCCCTAGATATTTCAGGGAGGTCGTTTTCCAGTGGTAGGAGAAGTTGGCCTGTAAGTGAGCTATTTCCGTCCCAGCAATATTAATTGGGAGGGCCTCTGATTTAGATGTGTTCATTTTATAGCCCGACAAGGCCCCATACCGGGCCAGTTCAGCATGAAGGTTCGGGAGGGAAATTCTGGGTTGGGTCAGGGAAAGGATGATGTCATCCACGAACAGGGAAATTTTAAATTCCCTGCCCCTAACAGGGACCCCCCAGATAGACGGTTGTTCCATATACTGTAGTGGCCGCTAAGGGTTCAACACAAAGAGCAAATAGGGGCGAAAGTGGGCACCCCTGCCGGGTGCCGTTGGTGATGGGAAAGGAGGAAGAAAGGGCGAAGGGTGTTTTGACCTGGGAAAAGGGATTGGAGTAGAGGTGGCGGATCGCTCTCATAAATGGGCCCCGGATTCCCACGTGATGCAATGTGGTGAACATGAAGGGCCACCCAAGTCGGTCGAAGGCCTTCTCGGCGTCCAAGCTAAGTAGCAGGGACGCCGTGTTGTCTCTGTTCGCCACATCCACCAAGTCTATTACTTTTCGGGTGTTATCGCCTGCCTGCCTGCCTGAGTGGCACAAAGCCCACCTGATCCTTGCGAATGAGGGAAGGGAGGACCAAGTTCAAACAAATCGAAAGCAGTTTTGTAAAAATGTTCAGGTCTGAGTTCAGTAGGGCAATTGGTCTATAGTTGGCGCAAAGAACAGGGTACTTGTCCGGCTTGGGGATCAGGGTGATAAAGGAGCGCTGCATGTCTGCCGGGACGGGGCTGTCTCGAAGGAAGGCATTGAAGAGTTTGCACATGTGGGGAAGCAGGAGGGGCAGGAAAGCTTTATAATATTCATAAGGCAGGCCATCTGGACCGGGGAGTTGCGGGAGGGTAGAGATGTGATGGTCTGCTCAATCTCCTCTTCAGTAATCTGCATATTCAGGAAAGTGAGGTCAGAGGGTTGGAGCCTAGAAACGCCGCTCTGTTCCAGGTATTGTGCCATGCTAAGGGAAATGTCCGGGGAGAGAGGGTCACTGGGAATGTCAGGGTTATTGTAAAGGTCCATGTAAAAGTCAGCAAACGTGCGGGCTACGTCCCTGGGGTGGGATTGGAGACAGCCCGAGCCGTCCTTAACTTTATGGGGCGTCGTCACAAGGTGGGTATAACGCAGTTTCTTCGCTAAGAGGGAGTGGGCCTTATTGCCCTTGTCATAGTAGATTTGCCGTATGAGGGCTTTTTCCACTCTGCCTAGGGCCAGGTCCCTCAGGGTTGCTCGGAGGCTTGTAATTTTCTTCAGGAGGGCGACGGAGGGGGACACTTGCAGTCGGCGCTCCAGGGCCCCAAGTTCCCTTTCGGTTCGCTGCTTAGTAACCGATGCGTCTTTTTTAAGGCCGCGGATATTGCCATACATCTAACTCGAAGGACTGCCTTATGGGCCTCTCAGAGCGTAGAAGTGGAGATGTCAGAGGTGTTGTTTTCTACAAAGTAGAGTTGTAGGGTAGAGGTAAGTTCTGTTTTGGACGGTAGATGTTGGAGGAGAAAGGTGTTTAGTCTCCAGTTGTAGGGCCTATGAGCGGAGGAGCCTAGGTCTAGTGTAAGCATGATCGGGGCGTGATCTGACCACGATATCGGGAGTATCTGCGCCTCACGCACCACCCGAAGTGTAGGATTGTTGGTGAAAAAGTAGTCAATGCGGGAGTGGGCTTTATGAGGGGCCGAGTAAAAAGTGTACTGCCGATCACCTGGGTGGAGGGCCTGCCAGGCATCGAAGAGGGCATATAGTCTGGAGATTTGGTGGAAGAGCTTCGAGTCCCTGAGAGCTCGAGCTGACAACGCCTGGGGGCCCACCACATGGCGATCAGCAGTCGCGGATTGGGTCAGGTTGAAGTCGCCCCCTACCACTAGTAGCCCATGGTCCAACCGAAAGAGGCAGTTAAACAGCCTAGTTAGGAACCTGTGTTGCTGGACATTCGGGGCGTATAACGCGCAGAAAGTGACCTCACGCGTCTGCCATAGGCCTTGGAGGATAATAAAATGACCCTGGGGGTCACTGTAATGGCTGTAGCAAGTGAATGGAGACCCATGTTTAATAAGTATTGCAACCCCAGACCGCTTGCGGGGACCCGACGAGGAGTATATCTGTGGGAATTGTTTGGAGGCGAATGCGAAGGACCCCTTACTGTCAAGGTGAGTTTCCTGGACAAAAAACTACTCGACTGTCTAAACTCCCTCAGTGCCAGATGCCTCTTTCTATCAGAATTTAGGCCATGCACGTTCAAAGATAGGACCCTAGCCATGAGGTTGGTGGGGGGGAGTCTCTTACCTGAAGTGATGTGGAGCCAACGGAGGTCAGAGGCCAAGGGCCGGTGCGCCCGGGAGGTGTTCCAGGCAAATCCCATGCAGTTCAGGGTGAGCCATCAGATGATTGAAGGGAAGAGGGGAGAAAGGAGAGCTGAAAGAAAGAAGAAGAGTTAGCACATACAAAAAAAAGCAGTGGTTAACTAGGTGTAACATTAGCACTAGACCTTGAAAGGCCAATAGGCCTAGGTCAAAATGGTTTCCTCGGAAACCGTCCGGCCACACCTCATGAGGGTGCGCCAAACGGGTGCCCAGGAGCCCTGAGGTGGTCATCAAAAACTAATTGCAAAACTGGGGGAAACTACGGTCACTAAACCAGGGGGGGGAGGGGGTGGATGAGCAGAAAGTTCCTTTTCTCTCAAGTCTCAACAGAGACGCGCCCATTAGATAGACTGGAGGTGAAGCTTTGAGCACTATGGGGGGGACTGAATACTAAAAAAAAAAATGGCCAGGGCATAGTCACCAGAGTCAATGTAGAGTTGGACTATTCAAATGAAAAAAAAAAAACAACAGCAAAAACATCTCAAGAGGGGGGGTTCCTGGAGTTCAGGTGCCTCTGCGGTGAGGTGTCTTGCGGGGTGCTTCCTTACTCCTGGGACGATTGGACGAAGGTACTTTCTGCCAAATTACTGGCGGCGCGGGCGGAGTGGCTACAAGGTCCCACTCTGGGAGTTGGGGGATAGGAATCCCCAGTACATCACAAAAGGCTTTGAGGTCCTCCGGGTATCTCAGAATGGCCGACTTGCCCTGATGCTTGGCTGTGAGGCTGAAGGGGAATCACCCCCTGTAAATAAAATGTTCGTCTTGCAAGGCACACAGCAGGGGTTGCAGGAGTCTGCGCTTTTGTAGAGTAATCCAAGAAAGGTCTGGGTATAGCTGCACTGGTACATCTTGAAGCATCACTTTCCGCATCAAACGGGCCTGGCGCATGATTTCTTCCTTCAAGGGGTAGAAGCTAATCCTGCAGATGATATCCCTTGGTTTGGAAGTGGCATTTTCAGAGCGCAACGCCCGGTGAGCTTTGTCCATCTCAATGCGTGAGGTAGGGGGTTCTCCTAGGAGGTTGTTGAACACCGTCTGCAGCGTACTCTGGATTGGATTGGATTGGAATAAATACTTATAGAGCGCCGAATGCGAGTTGTGAAACTCGTGTCTAAGCGCTCTGAAGGTCCTCTTGATCCTCGGACTCTGGGACCCCCCTCAGCCTAATATTATTTCTGCGTCTCCCTATTGTCCAGGTCCTCCACGTGACGTTGCATGTCCCGTAACAGGGTGCAGTGGTCCGCCCCCTGAAGTTGAGCCCTGTGGACCGCCAGCTTGGTTTCCTGAATTTCTTCTTCCGCCATTTCCACACGGTCTGCCAGGTGTTTCATACCTGATTGGAGCACCTGAATTTTTGAGCGGCACGCTGACTTAACCTCCTTAATCAGTTGTCTGAAATCCTCCTTAGTAGGAATTGCTTGTAGGTAAGAGTGCCACTGAGGAGAGGGAGGATGGACATATGCTGGCACCGATGGGTGCCCGGAAGAGGGGGGGAAACGGTGGCGGCGGCTGGGAGTTTGGGGTAGCATAGCCATGAGCTAGGTATGATAGCTCCGTGGGAGAGAGCCTCGGGTCACCCCAAGATGGTGCCTGGGTGAATGGTGAGGGTGCATGGACGTCTGCTTCAGAGGCATGGGGTGCAGGGGAGCCAGCTTTTTGCGCATAGGTAGGTGTAGCATGCTGGGCTCCAGAAGGGCAGGAGGGCTGCAGCTGTGAGAGTCTCTAAACCTTAGGTAGGGGTGGATCAGGTGCATGGGGGAAGAAGGCCTCATGGATAACCACAGGCTCTTGCAGTGCTTGGTCGGCTGGGTACAGTGGTGCTGGCTAGGCAGGGAAGTCCTCTGTGGAAATCGAGGGCATGGGGGATCCGGGATCAGTCTCTGGGAGGCAGGGGTCAGACATTGTCCTCAGCAGCTGGGGAAAAGCTTCAGAGCACTGCGTGTAGTGCGGAGGGGGGGGGCCTGTCATGGCGGCCTGTGCTCCACGCAGTGGAGTCCCAGACAGGGCAAGATGGCTGGGGCTGAGGGGACTCACCGCACCGGAGGGGGATGAGAGGTCCGCAGGGTGCATCGGTGCCGACGGGTGTCCCTCAGGAGTCCAGGATGTGGAGCTGGCTGGCCGGGAAAGCCGTGTGGATGACTGGGAGTAAGCCACAGGGGAGTCCGGCGCCATCTTGTCGGATCCGCCCGGCGGCATGTTTTGATGAATAAAGAAGGACCGGAGGTCCGCCGCAGTGCCAGGCGGGGGCTGAGAGGATCCCCGATCTTTTGTGGAGCGGGTACACCTGGACCTGCCCATGTAAGTGCAGTTTAAAGTCCCCAAAAGTGCCTCGTTATGCTGGGCTGAGAGAGAGCAGGAGGTTCAGGCTTCCATCCAGGACGCCTTCCGGTCACGCCCCCCACCCTACCAGATTTGTATAGATACTTACAAGCAGCATCATTGATAAGAATAATAGACTGGCATCATAGTACGGAAGATATTATAGAAATACAACTTAAGTCCCTCCCTTGGATAATACCCCACTTACAACCCGAGAAATAAGACCTAACAATCTTTGTGTCAGCTACATAAAAAATATGGGATACAGTATTTAACCCCTTCCTTACCGGTGCATTGTAAAATGACGCCGTCAGGAACCCTCCCTCGATCCGGGTGGACATCATATGACGTCCTTTGTTCCGGCGATCTAGGGCACGCGCGCCCGTGGCACCGCTCATGATCCGGCGCGCATGCCCGGCAGCTGCGATTTTCACTGGGGACCCGCGATTGCCGGTGATCACGGCAGGAGTGTGGATCTGTGTGTGTAAACACACAGATCCACCTCCTGTCAGAGACCAATGCTGTGTTCCTACTACAGAGAAACACACATCGGTCTCCTCCCCTTGTGAGTCCCCTCCCCCTACAGTCAGAACACACTATAGGGAACATTTTAACCCCTTCAGCGCCCCCTAGCGTTAACCCCTTCCCTGCCAGTCACATTTACACAGTAATCAGTGCATATTTATAGCACTAATCGCTGTATAAATGTGAATGTGGTCCCAAAAGCGTGTCAAAAGTGCCCGATGTGTTCGCCGCAATGTCACGGTCATAATAAAAAATCGCAGATCGCTGCCATTACTAGTAAAAAAATTAATAAAATAAAAACGCCATAAATCTATCACCTATTTTGTAGACGCTATAACTTTTGCGTAAACCAATCAATATACGATTATTGCAATTTTTTTACCAAAAATATGTAGAAGAATACGTATCGGCCTAAACTGAGGAAAATTTTTGCTCTTCTTTTGTTTATAGCGCAAATAATAAAAAACACAGAGATGATCAAATACCACCAAATGAAAGCTCTATTTGTGGGGGGAAAAAACATAAAAAAATTGTTTGGGTACAGTGTTGCATGACCACGCAATTGTCATTCAAAGTGCAACAGCGCTGAAAAGTAAAAATTGGTCTGGGCAGGAAGGGGTTAAAAAAGGGAAACTCTCCACAATGATTGGACCAATGACCCCGCTGTTCTCTAATCCAGAGCTCCCGCCAGCCTTGGAAGTTACTAACATCTTAAGAGGGAGTAAATTGGAGAACCTGAGGGTGGTTCAAATCCTAGTGGATGGTAAACTCCTGAAGTTGCAGGATATAGGGCCAGAATATAAAAAGAAATGGTTACAATATCATCAATTAAAAACATACATTCAATCCAAAATACAATTATTATCAATAAATAGACCTATAACTAAGTTTGAAAAAAATATTATTAGAGGAACAAAATGTGACTAAATTTTTTTACAAGATATACAGTAAAATGTATTACTTCCTTCTGGATCTCTGAATGAATTAGTAAGCATGAAAAAATGGGAAGAGGAAATAGAAAGCCCGATTTCAGAAATGGAATAAGAGAAGGCATTTTCAACAATACACAAAGCATCGGTAGCGACAAAATACCAGAAAAGAAATTGTAACATTTTGATGAGATGGTACTGGAGTCCAATAGCCTTAAATAAAAAAAATGAAGAAAACCCAGAGACCTGTTGGAGGTGTCTTAGAGATAGGGGGTATTATGACCCATATATGGTATGGCTGCCACATGGTGAGGGACTATATTTGAGATATATCAGAAGGTGTCTAGATTTGAGATAAATCTAAATATAAATGTCTCAATATTATCTTTGATGCCAGGGTCAATAAAAATGTATGTTCTTCACCATATGGCGACTGCAGCCAAAACAATAATAGCTTGTAAATGGAGGGATACAAAAAGTCAGACAATAACAAAATGGATATGTTAAATGAAAAAAATTCAATACATGGAAAAACAGATAAGGGAAGAAGGGTATATTAACCACTTAACGCCCGCCGCACGGCTCTTTACGTCCACAAAATGGCACGGACAGGCAGAAGGGCGTATATATACGTCCTTGCCTTTCCACGGGTCGGGGGTCCGATCGGGACCCCCCCCGCTGCGTGCGGCGGGCGGCTTACCTCGGGGAGCGATCCGGGACGATGGCGCGGCTATTCGTTTATAGCCGCTCCATCGCGATCGCTCCCCGGAGCTGAAGAACGGGGAGAGCCGTATGTAAACACGGCTTCCCCATGCTTCACTGTGGTGGCGCATCGGTCGTGTCATCCCCTTTATAGGGGAGACACAATCGATGACATCAGACCTACAGCCACACCCCCCTACTGTTGTAAACACACACTAGATGAAGCCTAACATGTTCAGCGCCCCCTGTGGTTAACTCCCAAACTGCAACTGTCATTTTCACAATAAAGAATGCAATTTAAATGAATTTTTTGCTGTGAAAATGACAATGGTCCCAAAAATGTGTCAAAATTGTCCGAAGTGTCCGCCATAATGTCGCAGTCATGAAAAAAATCGCTGATCGCCGCCATTAGTAGTAAAACAATAATAATTAATAAATATGCAATCAAAATATCCCCTATTTTGTAAACGCTATAAATTTTGCACAAACCAATCGATAAACGCTTATTGCGATTTTTTTTACCAAAAATAGGTAGAAGAATATGTATCGGCCTAAACTGAGGGAAAAAATGTTATATATGTTTTTGGGGGATATTTATTACAGCAAAAAGTAAAAAATATTGCATTTTTTTCAAAATTGTCGCTCTATTTTTGTTTATAGCGCAAAAAATAAAAACCGCAGAGGTGATCAAATACCACCAAAAGAAAGCTCTATTTGTGGGGAAAAAAGGACGCCAATTTTGTTTGGGAGATAGGAGAATGAATGCGAAATAAGGGAAAATCCTGTGGATAGATTAGGGAATACACCACAATTATAGAGAGATTATCTACAATTATAGACAGATTATCTACAGGAGAATAAGAAATGGTATAATGTGTTTGTAATGTACAATTTGTGTAATATTTGTATAAAAGTAACAAAAAGAGATTGAAAACATAAAAAACCCTGTAAGGCAAAGGCATAATGCGCTAGTATGCACTGCATACTAGCGCATTATGAAATACTCACTTTAGAACAAGGTCCCCGTATGCATCCCGATCCATGCTGAGGGAGCTGACATTTATTTTGGGTTCAGAGCTTCGGCGCTGTGAGTGGCCGAAGAAGTGATGACGTCTCTCCCGCGCATGCGCAAGGGAGTATTCTTTCCAGCAAGGACCTTCAGCCCGGCCTTCACATCGCATGTGCCGCTGACGTAAGCGGCTGCATGCAAAGTGCATATCTCCTAAACCGTACAGGAGGTATTATAGGCTTAACTGTAGGTAAAAAAATTAAAAAGGGTATACAACCACTTTAAGGGGTTACCAGATCCCCCCTCCCCCCGATTCAAATCAATAAGTGGTACATATAACCCCTAGTTACATGTTCAAAAAAAATAGTAAAGAACATAAACACACCACACTTCTTTTTGAAAAAATAAAACAAAACTCCCAGAAAATGTCCCATGATGTACATCCACCATTAATCACATTAATGTCCAGTGGTGTAGATTCACAATGATGCTGGATACCCTACCACAACTAAATAAATTACATCTACTCATCAAAACATATGCTCCCAATAGATACTTGCCATGAATGACAGCTTCCACAGCGCAACATAAACAAGGGGGCAGGATATCCCAGGTGATGTCATTGACCAAATATGAACATTACTATATTTATTTAGACATGTCACTTGCAATCCCCCTTTACATGTATTGCATGGGGTTCCCTAGCTATACCAGATCCAAAGGTCTGAGTTGGGGGGGGGGGGGCGGTCATGCAATTTTTTTTGTGGGGGGTCCCACATTTAAAATTTCTACCAAACCACTAGCTAGGATGAGGATCCTTTGAACACAGCTGATCACAGATCATAGTAAAGGGTAAATCACAGTAGCCCTTTGCCATGTGATCAGCTGTGTCCAATCACAGCTGGTCACATATTAACATACTTGCTGCTTATCTGCATTCCTTTCCTCACAAGCTGTCTCAGTGTGAGGAAATTAGAGCTGATAACCAACAAGTCTGACAGGGCACAGTGAGTAGATTGTTTACACTGATAACCAGGGCACTGATAATCACTACCCTGATTACCAGTGCAGCCCCCTCAGTGCCAATCAGTGCCCATCAGTGTAGCTTATCAGTGCCCATCATTGTCTATCAGTGTCCATCATTGCCACCCATCAGTGCCACTCTTCACCAGTGCAGCCTTGTCAGTCCTGCCTTACCAGTGCAGCCCCATGAGCGCCCATCAGTGCAGCTTATCGGTGCCCATCAGTGCAGCCTCATCAGCACACATCAGTGAAGAAGAAAAATTACTTAATTGCAAAATTGTATAACTTGTACAATTTGTATAATTGCATTGTATTTAACTTTCTTCAGTCTTTTTTTGTTTATTTAGCAGCCCCGTGGTGATTAAATACCACCAAAAGAAGTCTCTATCTCTCTCTAAAAAAACAACAAAAATTATGTTTGGGTTTAGTGTTGACCGTGCAATTGTCATTCAAAATGTGACAGTGCTGAAATCTGAAAATTGGCCTGGGCAGAATGGAATTGAAGTGGTTAAAGCAGAACTAAACACCACACAAATCTTGGTCCCCAGGAGGTCTTATAAAGCATATTTTCTAGTTACTATGTGCAACAGCACTTTTTACTCTCATTTAGCCTAGGTTCACATTGGAGCCACTTGTCATATGATTTAAGAGATCAATTTGCAGCCTAATGGCGGTAATGGCACTGTTCCAATTGGTGCGACACCGATTTTGAGTCGCCGCGCCGATTTTCAAAAGTAGTTCCTGCACTACTTTTGCCAATTTCAAGTGCGACTTCAATAGACATCTATGTATGAAGCCACACAGATGTCTATCAAGTAGCACCTGAAATCGCACTGATCTTGCTACTTTGAAATCGCTCTACTTCAAGTGAAGTAGCACGATTTCAAAGTAGCATCAATGTGAACCAGAGCTAAAATATTAATTCACATATTGCACATATTAATTCCCCCAATTTCAGCTGATGTTGGAGGATGACAGCTGAAAGGTATAGAATGCATAATTTATCATCAATTCCTCATTCTAGCAGTAAAACATACAAACAGCAATCAGGGATGTATATGAAGTATAGGAAATTAATTATTTACTGAAGATGTTATTAATCAGCCTCTTGTGCAACTTAGCATAGCAGAAAACAATGATAGTGTAATTAGGTAAAAACATTAACAGAGGATTGACTTGCAGGCTCTGCTCTTACTGTAAAGTGAAAGTTTGCAGCTAAGGCTGTTGTCACTGATAGATTTATTTCCAAACTTTGACAGACCTCAGCTCTGAAGAAATAGTTGAGAACTTGTGTTTTATGAGACAACCTAAAAATTAGAATTTAACAGAATGTCATATTAAAGGTCAGATATGAACATATGATTTGACAGTGATTTTTATTAAGAGACATTGTGAGCTGTGATAGTGCATTCCTGCTTGTAATAAACGTGTCCAGCAAAATAGAATTATCCTGTAATAGTTTCATAATATGGAAATTGTAGAGCAGAGATCTTGGAGGTAATTCTGTAGCTATATAAAGATGATGTAACAAAATAGTTTTATGCTGTGAGCAATTTTAGAACATTGTGACTTAACATTCAAGCTTCCCTACTGACAACCCTCGACAATTTTTAGCAACAATGAGTCATTTATCCACATTGTGTATTTGAAAGCCTAGATCTGAGATTTCAACAAAATCCATAAATCTATCTATACAACTGAATACTTTTTTTTAATATAAATAGTTTAGCTCTCACTTCTTCATAGATATAATTAGGGATGGTCCTGATGTTCGCCCGTTTGGTGAAAACTGAATATTATGGGATGTTCACGGCAAATTTGAGCACAGCAGAATGCCCCATAATGCACTGTGAGATTTGCAAGGCATTGATGTCTGATGATTGGCCAAAGCATGCACCTGACGTGCATGCTTTTGCCAATCACAGCATGCTCTGCTATGAAAGCCATGATTGGCCAAAGGCAGGGTGCCTTTAGCCAATCATGGCTCATGGGGCTAAGTCAACGCCCCACACTATATAAGGCTGTTTACTCAATGATAGTAACAATGGGTGATCTATAGAATGCGCCCTAAAAAGTCGCCCACCGTTGCGCCTATGGAGGAGTGGATGATGCCTAGCTGCTGTTTAAAAGATAATAAGTGAACAAAAAGAATGTAAGATGATGAAACTCTCTAAGGAGTGTCAACAAATTAAAACAGCGCTATCAAATAACTGTGCATATTTGACTATATAAAATACATTACTACAACCCATATGTAATGATATACAGTGATAATAAACAAAATATATCCAGTTTAAGAAATAAACACTAAACTGTGACTGTAATAATAAACACCCGTGATTGACTTAAACGTGAAGTGAACGCACTGAAAGTGCAAGAGACAGTCTTTAAAAATAATTTAGAACGTGGCCAAACAAAGCAAAGTTCATGTGTATAAGGATCCTGCGATCTTCAAATTTTTTCAAAAACTTCCACCACACCCGACAGTGCTCAGTGACTCCTCCCCAATCAAATGGACACTCACCGGATAGGTATGCCTCACACTCTCGTGTTTTGGCACAAAAAACCTTATCAGATGTAGTTGTTCCCGTCAATAAAGATGTAATCCAAATATGACATCCAATCAGTTCCACATATATGTCAGAGAGAGACAAAAGAAGTGCAAATAGTGTGATACCATCAAAGGTTTAATAGCACACCAAAATAAAACTTCAAACAGTGCACTCACAAACAAAATCTTGTAAAACAGCAGAATATCACATCAAGAAACTCCTTCAAACGTCAAAATGGTGAGAAGCGGTCACGGCGGACCCCCGATCAGCGAGAAAAAGTGAAACCAATTCTCCTACTCACGGTGCCATGGACTTCTGTCAGATGCAGCTGCACATCCACTTAAATAAAAAACTTCAAACGCACTCTGCATCCAAAAACGCAGCACTCACTAGTAAAATTAGACTGTATGGGGTATTGCCATACAGTCTAATTTTACTAGTGAGTGCTGCGTTTTTGGATGCAGAGTGCGTTTGAAGTTTTTTATTTAAGTGGATGTGCAGCTGCATCTGACAGAAGTCCATGGCACCGTGAGTAGGAGAATTGGTTTCACTTTTTCTCGCTGATCCGGGGTCCGCCGTGACCGCTTCTCACCATTTTGACGTTTGAAGGAGTTTCTTGATGTGATATTCTGCTGTTTTACAAGATTTTGTTTGTGAGTGCACTGTTTGAAGTTTTATTTTGGTGTGCTATTAAACCTTTGATGGTATCACACTATTTGCACTTCTTTTGTCTCTCTCTGACATATATGTGGAACTGATTGGATGTCATATTTGGATTACATCTTTATTGACGGGAACAACTACATCTGATAAGGTTTTTTGTGCCAAAACACGAGAGTGTGAGGCATACCTATCCGGTGAGTGTCCATTTGATGGGGGAGGAGTCACTGAGCACTGTCGGGTGTGGTGGAAGTTTTTGAAAAAATTTGAAGATCGCAGGATCCTTATACACATGAACTTTGCTTTGTTTGGCCACGTTCTAAATTATTTTTAAAGACTGTCTCTTGCACTTTCAGTGCGTTCACTTCACGTTTAAGTCAATCACGGGTGTTTATTATTACAGTCACAGTTTAGTGTTTATTTCTTAAACTGGATATATTTTGTTTATTATCACTGTATATCATTACATATGGGTTGTAGTAATGTATTTTATATAGTCAAATATGCACAGTTATTTGATAGCGCTGTTTTAATTTATTGACACTCCTTAGAGAGTTTCATCATCTTACATTCTTTTTGTCTGTTTACTCAATGGCCGTATAAAGTGTAATGATTGAGAGAACATTAGCTAAAGGAAGACTAGTTAGTGGCGTGCAGGCAGTTTGGTATATATCCAAGCACCTAACCTCGCAGGCCGCAGGAAAAGAGGGGGGGGGCGAGAGACCGCTCCCCCTCCTGAACCATAACAGGCCACATGCCCTCAACATGGGAAGGGTGTTTTGTGGTCCCCCAAAACACCTTATCCCCATGTTGATGGGGACAAGGGCCTCATCCCCACAACCCATGCCCTGTGGATGTAGGGGGTCTGCGGGCAGGGGGCTTATCGTAATCTGGATGTGTCCACAAATTTAAAATGACAGTAGACAATTTGGGACAAGTCTTTATTAAAAAAAAACTGTCCTGCGATGTCCATTCATCTTCGATCACAGTGCCGACAGACCAAGAAAAAAAAATCTGTCATGGAATCCTCTTTGCAAAGACGGCTGCTATATAGTTGAGGGCATGACTCAGTAATGTAAACGGGTGACCCCACCCAGTTCTGATGTCATGTGACATCAGAAGGGGGCGGGATCCCCGTTTGCCTCAGCTATATAACAGCTGTCATCTTGAAGAGGATTTAGTCGGCAGGAGCCTCCCATGGAGGTATAGTTTTTTTTTTGTTGTTTTTTTTTGTTTTATAATGGACTTGTCCCAAATTGTCTACAGTCATTTTTAACATTTTGACACTTTTTTGGTTTTAAAGGGGGCTTCCAGATGCCCATAAGACCCCCACCCACAGATCCCCACAACTACTGGGCAATGGTCATGGTGATAAGGCCCTTGTCCCCATCAACATGGTGACAAGGTGCTTTGGGTGGACCCCAAAGCATCCTCCCCATGTTGAGGGCATGTGTCCTGGTACGGTTCAGGAGGGGGGGCGCTCTATCGCCCCCTATTTCCTACAGTCTGCAGGTTGCGCACTTGGATAAGAATCTGATATGTATTTTGGGGGACCCCTATGCCATTTTTTTTTAAATACATTGACAGAATTGCGCGGGCAGACAAAGCAACGCTTATATGCGTTGCTTTGAACCTGCCCTATAGCAGGCGTGTGTGCGCCCACTGTGGTTTTCGTGACCGTTCCTGCGGGACCTGCGGACTCGATGTCCTCTGGTGTCCCGCGATCGGGTCACGGAATGGCAGAACGGGGGGATGCCTTTGTAAACAAGGCATCTCCCTGTTCTGCCTGGTGATATGTCACTGATTGTCTGCTTCCTCTCATCGGGAGCAGCGATCAGTGACATGTCACATTAAAATCCATGCCCCCTAACAGTTAGAATAACTCACTAGGACACACTTAAACCCTTCCCGCCCCTAGTGGTTAACCCCTTCACTGCCAGTGACATTTATACTGTAATCAGTGCATTTTTTATAGCACTGATCACTGTATAAATGTGAATGGTCCCAAAATAGTGCCAAAAGTGTCTGATGTGTCCGCTATAATGTCGCAGTCATGAAAAAAAATGCAGATCACCATCATAACAAGTAAATAATAAAAATGCCAATAAAACTACCCCCTATTTTGTAGACGCTATAACTTTTGCGCAAACTAATCAACATACGCTTGTTGCGATTTTTTTTTACCAAAAATATGTAGAAGAATACGTATCAGCCTAAACCGAGAAAAAATTGCTTTCTTTAAAAAAAAATGGGGATATTTATTATAGCAAAAAGTACAAAATATTGCTTTTTTTCTAAATTGTTGCTCTATTTTTGTTTATAGCGCAAAAAATAAAAACCGCAAAGGTGATCAAATACAACCAAAAGAAAGCTCTATTTGTAGGAAAAAAAGGACGAAAATTTTGTTTGGGAGCCACGTCGCACGACCACGCAATTGCCAGTTAAAGTGACACAGTGCCGAATCGCAAAAAGTGCTCTGGTCTTTGGCCAGCCAAATGGTCCGGGGCTGAAGTGGTTAAAATTCAAACCAGACCTGAAGGGTCTGGTATAGATTTTGGGGGGACCCCTATGACATTTTTTTTTATTTGGTTCAGGTTTTCCCTTTATATTCATGCCAGACCCAAAGAGCCTGGTAATGATCAATAATTTGTATCTATATTGCCGGATCCGACAATTCATTACAAGCCGCAAGCAGTTCTAATTTACCCTTTTCCATTATAAATTTTATTTTGCTGGTGGTATTGTTCTAAACATGGGGAAAATGTGTTACTTGACAGGCATACTAAGGGGACCCCCAGGCACAATATTTAAAGGAATATTTCATTTTTATTGTTTCACTTTATGCATTATTAACCACTTCCAGTCCATGGCTATTATATGATGTTCTTGATTTCAGTGGGGATATCTGAATGATGCCTGTAGCTACAGGCATCATTCAGATATTCTCTTTTTCAGCAGGCAATTCTGTGCACCATAAGAATGATCATAGCGGCAGTTCCACCGATTGATCGTTCTTACAGGCGACGGGAGTGGACAGCCCCCTCCCGCCGTCATCAGGTGTTTCTTCACGCTCTCCTGTGCCATCGGTGACCCAGAGAAATAATTGGCCACCGCTGGATGACTACCATAAATATTTCCGGTGACCAAGTGGTCATCAGTCATGACGTCATGTCCGGGCCGCGATTGTAAACAAAGCCACCATCGCGGCTGAATATTGTGATTTTTTTTTAATCTCATGCTTGCCAGCCTCAAGGAGAGATGTGGGGTCTTATTGACCCTGCATATCTCCATATAGAGACCTGTCACAAACAATTCCTATTACAAGGGATGTTTACATTCCTTGTAATAGGAATAAAAGTGACAATTTTTTAAAAGTGTAAAAATAAAGTAAAACAATTATAAAAAATGAAAACACCCTTGTCCCCGGTAGCTTGCGCACAGAAGCGAATGCACACGTAAGTCCCGCCTACATATGCAAATAGATTGCAAACCACACATGTGACATATCACTGCGTGCGTTAGAGCGCGAGCAACAATTCTAGAGCTCTACACTGGTAATGGAGATTTTTAAGTACCGAAGTTTGGTGCCATTCCATGAGTGCACAATTTTGGAGTGTGACATGTTGTGTGATTGCCAGAATAGGCCCAGTATGGAAGTGGTTAAAATCACTGCTCTTGAAAAAATGTCCGTTTTAAAAACAACATTTTGCATTGATACATGTCCCCTGGGGCAGGACCCGGGTCCTATACATTTTTTTATGGCAATACCTTGCATATAAGCCTTTAAAAATAGCACTTTTGTTTTTTCATGTTAGTGTCCCAAAGACTTTAATAGGGTTCGCATGTTCACACACATTTTCTGCCTGTTCGCATTTTCTAGTGCGACCCAAACCGGGGGGTGTTCAGCCCATTCCTAGATATCATGCAAGCAAAAGTTAATAATTGATTGTTAAGAGCTACTTCAATATGTAGCAACATTTTTTAATAGTCATGTCTTTTAAAAATGTGATTGTTTATTCTCCATCCAACCCTTATACACATTTGGTGTTATTTACGAAAGGCAAATCCACTTTTCTGTAAATCTGAGGGGTAGATCTGAAATGAGGGGAAATTCTGCTGACTTTAACATCCAATCATGTACAAGCTAAAATGCTGTTTTTTTTTTTTCTTTTGCATGTCCCCCTCAGATCTACAGCGAGTGCACTTACAAGTGCATTTGCAGTGCACTTGTAGTGCAAAGTGGATTTTCCTTTAGTAAATCACCCCCATTGTGTTTATGACTAAAAAAAAAAAAATTTACACCAGGCAGCTGGAGTCTACAGTTAAAGTGTGTGCACAGCAAAACCTTTAACTATTGTTCTGGAAATAAATGAAAAGTCACAACAAAGTGAAAGCACTTAGACCAGTGTTTCTCAACTCCAGTCCTCAAGGCGCCCCAACAGGTCATGTTTTCAGGCTTTCCATTATTTTGCACAGGTGATTTGATTAGTTTCACTGCCTTTTTAATTACCACAGCCGTTTCATCTGAGGGAAATCCTGAAAACATGACCTGTTGGGGCGCCTTGAGGACTGGAGTTGAGAAACACTGACTTAGACAGTGACCCCTGGAACAGGTGTCCTCTTTAGAAGACCCAGTGCACATTGTCACTGGTGCACATTGTCACTGGTATACCATGGTTGGCAAAATGGATGAGGTTTTACTCTCACAAAGAGGGTCAATGTAACATGTTTTTTTGTACAAAAAAGGAAAGGAACCTTTGAACTTTTAAATTACAATAGTATAAATCTTTAACAAATCATCAATTTAAACGTTTACAGTTTTTATTGACAAATCATCATAAACTCCATTAAAAAGGCTGGTGTTCAGATATACAATATCAACAGTACCGGTACCTCCACACGATACCCTTCATTTACATAATATATAATTATATTTGGTTTAAATATAATTGGTTTATATCAGGAACGATTAACCCAACAAAACATATCTCGCTAGGACAGGATCACTATGATACTGACTGTAAGAACTTGTTAGAAGTCCTGCTTTTTAGTACAGGAAATGGCCAAACAGCCACATACCAATTGTATAGATAAAAAATAAATTCCCTGCAGCATAGGTGTGCACAGCCTATTGCATTATGGTGTGCACCCCAAAGCTCAAACATACATGAACTCCACCTGCTTTCACAGGAAGGGGTGCTGGTGTTGGGAGCCAGTTGATTGGGAGCATATTACTATACACCCTAAATACGGGTGTAGTGTGTTCCTAAAGACGAACCTTGATTTTAATATAATGGGGCGCATTTACAATGGCCACTGGCACCCACAACCACCACCTGGAGCTGCTCCTGGATAATGCTAATGCACATGGGGTGATTAGGGTGTGCCTAGACACACTCGGCACACCCTGTGCGCACACCTATGACCTGCATATACAGCTATGTTAGAGACTAGCCTAAAGAAATGTAGAAAACAAGCCAAGTTCTTCGTATCACATATACATGCTAATTCAAGCAAAGTTTGACCCAAGAAACTAGATAAAATTAGCTTTAACTAAGATCTTTAAATAGTTATTATAACAGATAAAATCAAATGTGCTCTCAGGTAAAGCTTATAACAGGTTGTAAATCAGCTGTTAATTTTCCTCAGAACAAATACTGTATATACTGTATGTATGTTCCACTCTGTAGATATAATAAAGCCCACTTTAAAATTATTATTTTAGCTAGCTCACAAAGGTCAATTCTGTTGTGAAAGAAAAACCTACCTATATACAGCCTACCAATTTCACAATATACTTGTCAATAGTCCAGATCATCAAACACCTACAAACCTTAATAATTATGATTAGTCGGCTGCTAAGGTCCTCATATCACCTCTGTATATTTCACTAGAAAGCTCAAACTTGTCTCGATTTGCTCCATTATCTGTTCTACAACCTGTTATAAGGTCTACCAGACAGCATTGTAGGTACACTTACCAATGGGTTTACGAAAGTTACAAAAATTCTTGTACGACAGAACACAATTTCCGAGCAAATGTGGTCTTGGTCTTCATTTTTTTTGACAAATTCAGTACTGATTAACCACTTAAGGACTGGAAGATTTGCCCCCTTAATGACCAGGCAATTTTTTTGTGATACAGCACTGTGTTGCTTTAGCTGAAAATGTTGTGGTTGTGCGACACTGTATCCAAACAAAATTGATGTCCTTCTTTTTCCCATAAATATAGCTTTCTTTTGGTGGTATTTGAACAAGCAAATTTTTTATTTGCTGCACTATAAACAAAAAAATGTGAAAATTTTGAAAAACAAAGCAATATTTTTTGCTATAATAAGTATCCCCCCCCCCCCCAAAAAAAAAATGTCTTCATCAGTTTAGGCCAATACGTATTTTTCTACATATTTTTGGTAAAAAAAATTTAAATAAGCATATATTGATTGGTTTGCGCAAAAGTTAGAGCATCTACAAAATAGGGGATATATTTACAGCATTTTTATTGTTATAATTTTTTTACTAGTAATGGGGGTGATCTGTGATTTTCAATGGGACTGCAACACAGATCGGACACTTTTTTGGCACCATTGACATTTATACAGTGATCAGACAGAGCTAAAATAGCCACTGACTACTGTATAAATGTCACTGGCAGGGAAGGAGTTAACATTAGGTGGCAATCAAGGGGTTAAGTGTTTCCCTGGGAGATGTTGCTAACTGTATGGGGGTTGGGTTGACTGGAGGAGGAGAGAGATTGTATTTCCTAATCACTAGGTACAGACAATCTCATTATTGTCCCCTGTCAGATAGGGGATCTGCCTTGTTTACATAGTGTAAACAAACAGATATCCATTCTACCTGTCTCTTGAACGATTGCGGGTGGCTGGTGGACATCAAGACACGCTGGTTGGCTCCCCCGCTCGTGAATGACCTCCGGGCCACGCGCATGCCCACAAATCGCTGTGTACATGCCCAAATTACAATGACAGCAATTCAATCATGGGAGCCAACTTGCCGCAGTGCAACGGCGGTTAACCACTTCCATACCAGGTACTTACGCAGCTTCCCGCCCAAGCCAATTTTCAGCTTTCAGCACTGTCGCACTTTGAATGGCAATTGCGCGGTCATGCTACACTGTACCCAAACAAAATTGGCGTCCTTTTTTCCCCACAAATAGAGCTTTCTTTTGGTGGTATTCGATTACCTCTGCGATTTTTTTTTGCGCAACAACTAAAAAAAGGCTGAAAATTTGGAAAAAAAATTACGTTTTTATTTTTTTCTGTTAATTTTTTTGTAAATAAGTTTTCTCTTTCAATTACGGGCACTGATATGGTGGCACTAATGGGCACCGATGAAATGGCACTGATGGACATCGATGAGGTAGTACTGACGGGCACAGATGAGGTGGCACTGATTGGCGGCGCTGGTATGCGACACTGATGGGCACACATAGGCGGCACTGATGGGCACACATAGGCGGCACTGATGGGCACACATAGGCGGCACTGATGGGCACACATAGGCGGCACTGATGGGCACTCATGGGCGGCACTGGGCACTCATAGGCGGCACAGATGGGCACTCATGGGCGGCACTGATGGATACTTATGGGTGGCACAGATGGGCACTGATAGGTGGGCACTGGGCATGGATGGGCACTGTGGGGTGGCACTGATGGACACTGGGGTGGCACTGATGGACACTGGGGTGGCGCTGATGGACACTGGGGTGGCGCTGATGGACACTGGGGTGGCAGCACTGATTTTTGCCAGGTTGCCAGTCAGTGCCCATTTGTGGGCACTGACTGGCATCTTTTTTTTTTTCTTTATGCTTTTTTTTTTTTTTTTTTTTCTGTCATTTTTTTTTTTTTTTTTTCTGTCATTTTTTTTTTTTTTGCCCACCCTGGTGCTCCAGGGTGGGCATCCCTGGTGGTCCAGTGTGGCGATCCTAGGGGGGGCTGCGCTGATAAACAATCAGCGCTAACCCCCCCTGTCAGGAGAGCCGCCGATCGGCTATCCTCTACTCGCGTCTGTCAGACGCGAGTGAGGAAGAGCCATCGACGGCTCTTCCTGTTTACATCGTGATCAGCCGTGGTTGGACACGGCTGATCACGTGGTAAAGAGTCTCCGCCGGAGGCTCTTTACCGAGATCGGAGATGCAGGGTGTCAGACTGACACCCCGCATCACCGATCGCCGCGATGCGCGCCCCCACGGGCGCGCGCGGCATGAAATCCTGCAGGACGTTCTAGAACGTCCTGTCAGGATTTCATAACCACTTCCCGGACGTAAATCGGCCATAGGCCGGGCGGGAAGTGGTTAAACAAATATTGTTCATTCTGGTATCATATGAGAATTTTTTTGTGTTTTTCCATTCAGATAATTTTGCATGAACTTTTGTAATCAGCTTTTGTAAGCTGTGTACTAACAATCAGATTATCGTATAATCTCTTCAATAATCTCTTTAAAGCGATAATTTTCATACAGATTTTCTCATTGTGTGTACTAGGCATCAACTTTTGTTAATCTATTCTTAGACCTCTAAAAGGACTGTTATTATAATTATTTACAGATCTAACTAAACTATGGAGCTTATTTTTTGAGGTTCCCTTTGGTGGCTCCAAGGTTAAATTTGTGCAGCAATGAGAGCAGCTTGTAATAACATTTTAATGTGATACATGGGCAGGTTTATTTTATAGAATAAATAAAAAAAATCCATTCAGTTAGGGTAGCCTATAACATACTTGGTTTTACTATGTCTGTAGGTTTTTTATATTTATCCTTACACCTGTTTTGTGGCTGTTTGATAATTTCTTGTGCATAAAGCCAAACCCATGATAGGTTTCTACAGACAGTATCATAGTAAAAATTAACTTGTTCCATCCAGTTATGTTTTGTTGTGATGATCATTCCTGCTATAAATCAATTAAGAGATTTTTAACATGCCATGACCATGACTGTAGTAATCCACAGGGTTGTTTTGGGGTAGAACAGATTTATTATTTGTGAGCTTCTCCTTTTGGATACCATAATGCCCCATGCACATGATCGGAATTTCCGATGGATATTTTTAGTCGGAATTCCGTTCAAGCTGTCTTGCATACACACTGTCACACCAAATTCCGACCGTCCAAAATGCAGTGATGTAAAACACTACGACAAGCCGAGAAAAATGAAGTTCAATACTTCCGAGCATGAGTCAACTTGATTCTGAGCATGCATGGGTTTTTTCTCCGTCGGAGTTGCACACAGACAATAGGAATTTCCTATCGTTTTTTTTTTTCATCAGAAAAAAATAAAACATGTTCTATTTCTAAACCACGATGGAAAAAAGTCAGATGGGGCCCACACATGATCGGAATTTCAGATGAAAAAAATCCATCAGACATTTTTCATCGAAAATTCCGATCATGTGTACGCAGCATAAGTCCAAATCACATAAGTGACATAAATGCTTTTAATTATTGTCTGGGGTTACTATGAGACAGTACTTTATACCTTCATATTGTTTATACTACTCTATTTCAATGTTGTATATTGAAATTTGGCATTAACCATATATTTTTATATTCTAGATCTTCACTTTTCGCACTATTCTGAAGAAGTGGTTCACTAAATATAGAAAATTATACAAACATTGTTTAAAATACTGACAATCATATCTAATATAAAAGGTGGGGCTTGTGAGAGAGTAATAATAACATTGTTGTATATAAAATTAAGTATGTACCACCTGTACTTTTTAGGATGATTTGTCAATTAAAATGAAAGTTTGATAATTTGATTTGGATTTGATAAATTGTGGATGTACCCAAAAATCTCTACTGTATACTAGCCTTGGAATGTATTTGCTATATTAAAAGGCCCTGTAAGCTTTCATAAACATATGTTCATGCGCTTTCATTGTCTGTATGTCCTGATGTTTTGCATTCTCTTACTGAAAAATCTTTATGGGAAAAAAAAAAAGCGCTACTATAATTATTCCTTCTATATTTCACTATTTGTACATAAAATAAGTTGCAGGGATGAGGATACAGCCACTAAGTGGGCCAATCTATAGTAATCTATGCACCCTGAGTTCATGTTTTATGCATATGCCAATAAAACGTTACCTTTTTCTGACAAAAATCTGCTTTTCACTTCTGTAAACACAAGGTCTGCACGCTGTTTGAAGCATACTGGAGTAGATTACAGTTCCCACTGGAAGATATTCCTGTACATCTTGTTTTAGTGACAGATGTAAAAATTGGGATTTTTAATAATTTTCTGTCTGGTATTCTAACCCTTCCCCATACTATCTAAAAAAAAAAAGTTTTGGCTATAGATATACTTTAAGTCATGAAAAAAAATGAATTGGGCAGTTCATTTAACTGTATAAGGTGTTCATATAGTGTTTTTGTTAAAATCATATTACAGTTTCACATTTCCTATTACACTTTTGTTCTAGCCGAATTCATATATTTATAAAACTTCTGTAATAAAGTATAATATACTTCATATAAGTCTATGCCGTTTTGTTTTCTTACTTTGCCCATGTTTTTGTACAGTGCTGTAGATGTTATGCACTCTGTCCTGTTTCATTAGGACACCTCCTTTTAAGGGACAGCCTTTAGCTTTATAACACTTCAGTCAGGTACAATCATTTTATGGGGGCTGATCTGAGTTTACATTAGTTTTCATGCAGTAGTTCCTGTGTTAATATGTTTCAGCTGTAAAAAGGAGACATAATCTACCTTCCAAACATCCAATAGAGAAAAGCCAATGGTGTCTACTGCTAAACCTACTTGCACGCTGCAGTACACTTCAACCTAAAATACATCATCGCCCTGTGGTTTATTAATGTGACGTGTTGTTTATACCTGTTTCTTTACACTTCTAAAAATTTTATTACATGATACCTTCAGTTGCGTAAAATGTAAAAAGGTACAGATGCTTCTTAATTAAATGCAGTGACAAACAATGTTAAATGTCATTAGTGCATTTTGATGCTGAATGGTACTGTCAGAGTTTGCCAACCTTCAGTCCTCTGGACACAGCACATTGCAGCTGTTAGGAGGCTTGTTCAGCTCAGGCGAATCCATCAAATGGCCCTGTCATATTGATTAATCCAGATGTGCACCTACCAGTTTACAGTGTAACAATGTGCACTATTGTGCATTCTATTCAATAATTCTAGAGAAAAGGCTTTAACTCAGAACATCCATCACTGTCATGGAGTCAGTCAGGTCTCTATCCAGTGTTCTTTGACTTACTATGTTTTTCCATTATACTTTATCCTGCAAAGATTGTTAGATAAGACTATATACACATATATTATTAAGGAAAGTTGTGTAAAATATATACATTAAAAGTGAATGAATACGATTTTTGGGTGTTCTGCTTATATTTGCAACTAATTGATAAGTATCATTAACAGAACCAGCTGACATTTTCATTTCAGATCATGACATCCATGACAGATATGTTTTGTTCTGGTTGTACTACAGAGTAATTGCCTAAAAGACTAATGAGGTTTCCTTCCAGTGAGTTAATTAAAATGTGGCCATTGGCCATAATCCTTCCAAGAGTCCCTTCTCAAACAAGAATTTTCCATTGCTTAGATTTATTTTGCTACCTAGTTCCAAGTTTTTTGGCATTGGGCAGGGTAAGTACAGTAAAGACCAGACAATTTTCAAAATGTATGAAGAGACAGAATTGAGACTCCATCAGAAATATTCATACAGTAAGCAAATTGGATTCTTAGTCTTCAAATATAAGCCGTCATGTAGCAAAAGTGGCAGAGAAAAATAAAGATCAGTTGTATGTAGGAAAATGGATACTATAAATGCTTAAAAGTTTCTTTCAATGAGCATGTTGTAATTTTCTGCATTTTGCATTTGCATCTGTAGGTTTGATCTGCTTTGCCTGCAACCAAAATGCATAAAAAATATGAACTGCTGCAGTATCTGAACACACATTCGTAGGGGTGCTGATCTTAAACACGTGTGAAACACAGGAAAATAATGCTCTTCTACATCAGCCCTAATATTACTTTTCCTTGTTCTTTAAAGTGCCTCTTAAAAAAAGAGCTCCTCACAAACATGCAGGCCTCATTCCCATCTATGTACTTTAGCACATACACTATATTGTCAAAAGTATTGTGACACCAGCTTTTACACATCCATGAACTTTAATGGCATCCCAGTCTTAGTCCGTAGGGTTTAATACTGATTTGGCCCACCCTTTGCAGCTATAACAGCTTCAACTCTTCTGGGAGGGCTGTCCACAAGGCTTAGGAGTGTTTATATGGGAATGTTTGACCATTCTTCCAGAAGCCCATTTGTGAGGTCAGGCACTGATATGGACGAGAAGGTCTGGCTTACAGTCTTCGTTCTAATTCATCCCAAAAGTGTTCTATCAGGTTGAGGTGCAGGCCAGTCAAGATCCTCCACCCCAAACTTGCTTATCCATGTCTTTTTGATCCTTGCTTTGTGCACTGGTGTGCAGTCATTTTGGAATGGGAAGGGGCCATCCCCAAACTGTTATCACAACGTTGGGACCTTAAAATGGTCCAAAATGTCTTGTTATGCTAACACTTTAAGAGTTCCCTTAACTGGGGCCAAACCCAACCCCTGGAAAAAAACACACCATATTCCCCCTCCTCCAAATTATTTGGACCAGTGCACAAAGCAAGGTCCATAAAGACATGAATGAGCGAGTTTTGGGTGGAGGAACTTGACTGGACTGCACAGAGTCCTTACCTCCACCATGTGTCTCCGCACAATAGGAGGGTTGGTTTTTGATTTTTATAGTCTGGGTGACTACCATGACTGACAAAAGTGTCACCTCTAGTTCCGGAGTATCAAGAAGGGTAGACATGCAATTTTCGGTTCTAGTATGGGTTGTATTGGCTTCAGAGTACGGGTAGTACTAGAGATAGGAGGAAAGGGAGGCCATCACTGCGTTAACCAATAGGAGCACACATTTGTCGAACATGACACTTCTGGCTTTATTAACAAGGCAAACGTTACCGTGGAGATTATTTGTCACCTAAAGGCAAGTGAGAGGTTGCTGAGAATATTGAATGCCTGTTTTTAAGTTTTACTCGTTTGATCCCTGTGTTTAAGAGAATATTATATACGTTTAAAAATGGAGAGTGCTATGGTTCTCCCCTTTTTATATCATGCTATGTTCTAATCAATGAGGAACGAATATAAGGGAACATTCTGAATACCCAAATTGGAACCAGGAGAAAGAGGAGTGGTATTAGGATGCTCACAGGAGGAGTGTAGTAGATGTGAATGAGACTCTGTAGTGGGGTGTGATTAAGGAGGTGAGGAGGCATTTCATTTGTAATGATTTGCATTGCACTGTATTTATATTAATATACATTGTCTGCGGTGGATCAGTGGAAACATTAGAGAGTGCGAACAGCAGTTAGTTGCCTTGGTAATTAGGCACTCGTTTTATTTTGGGAGAAGTTGATTTCACATATTTTATGATCAGTTAGTGATTGTGTCACATTATTTTGTTATATTTTTATTGCTGTCTCATCCAATGGGAGCCATTGCACCCATGACACAACTTGAGGGTAAACCTAACATTATTCAGTTGCTGAAACAGATGATAGGAAATCCCTCAACTGTCAAAAGTGAAATGTGCCCACTTTTTTGGAAGAATTTCTTTTTTTGCTATTGCTTTTGTATGGCAGCAAGTGTAGCATGTTCTCTTTAGTGTTAAAAACCTTAAAGAGGATTCAACCCTTCCCCCTCAATCCAAAACTTGAAAAGTCAACTTGAGCAGTCAACAAAAGTAGAGCATCCTGTATTTTTTCTGTATGAAACACATCTGAAAGGCAACAAAATGCCTCAAACACACTGGAACACACAGGAACACATTAAAAAATGCATTACAAATACACCGCAAAGCACAAGAAACAAAAAGGGGGGTGCACCAGAAAACACTATACACACAACATCAAACATGCATCAAAATCTGCATCAAAAATGCAGAAGCACATCCAGAGCACAGAAACTGTGACGTGAACTTTTTTTACATATGTTTATTCAAGTTTGAACAATCTTAATGATACAGAAAAAGGTTAGTGGAAGCATCAAGAACAGGCAGTACCACCCTCACGGGGCAGTATAAAAACATATCAAATATTAACCACCAGTGTAATCAGAATACATAGTGACAAGACACAAGAAATCAACTTTACAGATAGGGAAGAAAGGGAATTACCGCTCCAGATGGAAATGCTTGGTTAATCAATCGCCTCCTGGAGACCACGGGTGCTGGCAGTGCATATAGCAGAAAACAAAAAAGAAAATATTTGGACAGCCGCACTCCTGGAAAAGATTCCTGAATAGGGATGAGCTTCGAGTTCTAGTCGAACTCATGTTCGACTCAAATATTGCCTGTTCGGCAAACAACAAACAATTTGAGGTGTTCGTGGCAAATTCAAAAAGCCGCGGAACACCCTGTTAAAGTCTATGGGAGAAATCTAAAGTACTAATTTTAAAGGCTAATATGCAAGTTATTGTCCTAAAAAGTGTTTGGGAACCTGGGTCCTGCCCCAGGGGACATGAATCAATGCAAAAAAAAGTTTAAAAAATGGCTGTTTTTTCGGGAGCAGTGAATTTAATAATGCTTAGAGTGAAACAATAAAAGTGAAATATTCCTTTAAATTTCGTACCTGGGGGGTGTAAAGTTAGCATGTGAAATAGCGCATGTTTCCCGTACTTAGAACTGTCTCTGCACAAAGTGTCATTTCTGAAAGAAAAAAAGTCATTTAAAACCGGACTTGCGGCTATAATGAATTGTCGGCTCCCGGCAATTCAGAGAGGATTCATTCATAAAAAAAAAAGCGTGGGGGTCCCCCCAAATTCAATTACCAGGCCCTTCAAGTCTGGTATGGATATTAAGGGGAACCCTGCCATCAATTAAAAAAAAATTACATGAGGTTCCCCCAAATATTCATTCCAGACCCTTCAGGTCTGGTGTGGATTTTAAGGGGAACTCCACCCCAATTTTTTTTTTTTAAATGGCGTGGAATTCCCTCAAAAATCCACACCAGACCCCTTATCTGAGCATGTTAACCTGGCCGGCCGCAGAAAAGAGGGGGGGACAGAGTGTGCCCCCCTCTCCTGAACCGTACAGGCCACATGCCCTCAACATGGGGAGGATTTCCCCATGTTGATGGGGACAAGGGCCTCATCCCCACAACCTTTGCCCAGTGGTTGTGGGGTCTGCGGGCGGGGGGCTTATCAGAATCTGGAAGACCCCTTTAACAAAGGGGACCCCCAGATCCTGGCCCCCCCTTATGTGAATTGGTAATGGGGTACATTGTACCCCTACCATTTCACGAAGGAAGTGTAAATAGTTGTAAAAAACACACACACACACACCGTAGAAAAAAGTCCTTTATTAATAAAAAATAAAAAATAAATCCAGTGGTGGTAATCCACTCGGTCCCGGCTAGCTGCTCCAATGTTGTCTGTATCCAGCGACGGGTGATCTCCTCTCCAGCGATGAGAAGATCTTCCGGGATCCAAAGCGCACTACTCTTGAATTTTTTTTTTATTAATAAAGGACTTTTTTCTATGGTGTGTGTGTTTTTTACAACTATTTACACTTCCTTCGTGAAATGGTAGGGGTACAATTTACCCCATTACCAATTCACATAGGGGGGGCAGGATCTGGGGGTCCCCTTTGTTAAAGGGGTCTTCCAGATTCTGATAAGCCCCCCACAGACCCCCACAAACACTGGGTAAGGGTTGTGGGGATGAGGCCCTTGTCTCCATCAACATGGGGACATCCTCCCCATGTTGAGGGCATGTGGTCTGGTACGGTTCAGGAGGGGGGTGGGACCGCACTCTGTCCCCCCCTCTTTTCTGCGGCCGGCCAGGTTAACGTGCTCGGATAAGGGGTCTGGTGTGGATTTTTGGGGGAACTCCATGCCATTTTTTTTTATTTGGGGTGGAGTTCCCCTTAAAATTCACACCAGACCTGAAGGGTCTGGAATGGATATTTGGGGGGAACCCCACGTCATTTTTTTTTAAATTGACAGCGGGGTTCCCCTTAATATCCATACCAGACCTGAAGGGCCTGGTAATTGAATTTGGGGAATTAATCCTCTCTGAATTGCCGGGAGCCGACAATTCATTATAGCCGCAAGTCCGGTTTCAACTCATTCAAATATGTGGGCAGTATTATGAAAAACACATCATGCATCAGTTTACATTGTTTGCTATAATTTTAAAAGTAAAAAGTAACCATTTTATTGCTGTATTGCTTTTGAAAATCCTACATTTTCTTGCAATATTGAATATAGATGACTGGACAATTCTCTCCCTATAAGTGAATATATTTCTATCATATTTTAGAAAGGTAGAACATCAACCACCAACCATCATTCCATTTTAGTATTGTTCACTTTGAATCATTTTACAAACCCCATATCCTGTCAAAAGATAACACAATATGTCTAGTAAATAGAGTAAAACAGCTGACAGACTGAATTTTGATAGCAAACTCATTTTGTCAACAAAATGCATGTTGTCAACACTCATTCTTCTGCCTGATAAAATACTATAATGGTGACAAAAAGCTACTGCATAAAATGTATATCTTTAGGCGATAAAAGTATTCTGATTTATAACAGAGAGCAACAACTTATTTCCTTTATTAAAAATAGTTTTGTGCCTGGTGTTGACGCTAGCAAGTTTAGAGCCTGTACACAAAAGCACCAAAACCTATCAACCTTTTATGAAGCTGGCAGGAATGAAAAGGTTTACTTCCAGGACTGAACAGCCTCAAATCCTAAATCACTCCTCCCCGAGGGAGCACCCCCACATATGAATTGTTTGCTTTAATTTGTTTATACTTCAATTTTTCGGATGTCTACAGGGAAATCTCATTATAATCATGGTTCTTAATTCTCTCTACATTATTATACTGGAAATGTAGGCTGCCACGGAGACAGCCCCCAGGGTGCAGGTCCATAAAGCTCTGCATTCACAAGATAGCCTCAGTGTTTCAAGTTATATGACACAAGGCATCATTTAACCTAGAAGACTGAGAGCATCAATTGATGAAAAGGAGCTGACAGTGCCGGATAGGCATACCAACCAAAGATGCATTTTTATTTTCACTCCTCCTGGGAGACCATTAAAAAAAATGGCACGGAGTTGGGCTTTAATGAACAAAAATAGCCAGAGAAACACTGATACTGCAGCTCCAATTTGTCTTAACCACTTGGCAATCGGCCACCAGCAATGTACTGCAGACAGGCAGCTGCTGTAGGCAAAGCGACGTACCGGTAAATTCCTACCTACTTCCGGGTTTAGGGTGCATGCATGCGTTCCCCTGAGCAGGCTCCCGCTGTGATTGTACACAGTGGGAGTCTGCCAGCAAGTCTCAGGCAAATGATTCATGGCTGGGACGTGCTGATTCAACACATGAAAAAGAAAAAAATATTTGCACTAGGTGGTGATAAAAGTGAAAAGATTAATCCAAAAAGAATCTGTGACAGATATACTGCAGCTGAGCACTATGGGCCAGATTCACGAAAATTTGCGGCCGTGTAACGTAACCAGTTTATGTTACACCACCGCAAGTTTTCAGTGTAAGTGCCTGATCCTCATGGCACTTACCTGGAAACTTGCGGCGGTGTAACGTAAAGTCGTCCGGCGCAAGCCCGCCCAATTCAAATAGTGCGGGTACCATTTAAATTAGGCGCGCTCCTGCGCCGGACGTTCTGCGCATGCTCCGTTCGCAATTTTCCCGACGTGCTTTGCGCGAACTTACGGCGGCCCGACGTGTTTGTGAATCGCGACGTGCGTAACGTACTTACGCTGGAAAAAAAAAGCGACGCGCGAACGACGGGCATACTTTAACATGGTGGAGTAATTTTACACCATGTTAAAGCACACCTAACTTTGCGACGGGAAAAAAAGACTTGTAACGACGGGAAAAACCTTCGTGGATCGCTGTAACAGCTAATTTGCATACCCGACGCTGGAATACGACGCAATCTCCCCCCAGCGGCGGCCGAAGTATTGCATCCTAAGATCCGACAGTGTAAGTCAATTACACCTGTCGGATCTTAGGGCTATCTATGCGGAACTGATTCTATGAATCAGCCGCATAGATACGACAGGAGATACGCCGTCGTATCTCCTCTGTGAATCTGGCCCTATAACCCTGATATAGGGCAAAAAAAGCATAGATGTATAGTAAGAGTGCAGCACTGGATAATAAATAATAAAGTGAAAAGCATAACTCATTATTATTATATATTACTACTAATTATTATGTCCTTAGTGATCAGATAAGTGCAAATGAATAACCATAAACACAAAAATGCTTAGACTGTGTGGTAGAATTAGTCCACATAAGGTTACTGTATTCCAGTAAATGTGCATAAAATATATGAAGAAAAAAAAAAGCAAAACAAGTACATAAATGTAGATATCCAGTAAAGAGTTTCCAGTGCAGAAGCATGGATATGATCATTCATCATTTATGCAGCCCGCCACCTTAGATATAATTGGAGGCTTACCAGAAAGCCTGCAACCACCCTTACTCAGGGGGGTCAGACAAGGCTCAGTAGAGTGATGAGATCCTCGCTGGAGAGTTGGGAGCTTCCTTCACGAATGACCCGCTGGCATCTATGAATGCACGATCAGAGGCGTACTTCCAAGAGGCAATCCATGTGCATCAGTGGGCATTTCTCTCCATAGGTGAAAGAGCAAGCATCCGGTGGGTAACCAAGTATTTTTGAAGGGAAAAAGGGAGACAAAGGACATCCAGTAGTGCAGAGATTCCTTCAATGTCTTTATTTAAAAAAAAAATTCAAAGGTAGGACCAAGTCCTAATACATAAAACGTTCCTTGCAGGGATTTAAAAGACAGCTCTACGAAACAAGGATTATGATGTAGGTGTGTTTTTCAGGGGTTGGGATTGGCCCCTTAGTTCCAGTTAAGGTATCAACATACCAAGACATGTTGGACAATTTATGCTACCAATTGGGAACAGTTTGGTGATGGCCCCTTCCTTTTCCAACATGATTGTGCACCAGTGCACAAACAAGGTCCATAAAGACATGGATGAGCGAGTTTGGGGTGGACCTTCTCCGATAGAACACCTTTGGGAGGAATTGGAGTAGAGACTGTGAGCCAGACAAAATTACCTAACCTACCCTCCAAATATCAGGTAACATTTTAGATAGCTGATGACCAGACCCACTGCCTATTAATGTCGGAGTTGGTCTTCCACAAAATGGCATCTAGCTGTGCTGGAGCTGTGTGTCCTGGCTTCAGTAAGGGGTTATATGATGTGTGTATATCTCAGATGGTCTGATGTTGAGCTGTGATTCAGATGTGTGTCTCGATGAAGTGTGTTTCTTGTGGGCGTTTTCCTATTTCCTTGATCTATCCCTAATGCCCTGTACACACGATCGGTCAATCCGATGAGAACGGTCTGATGGATTTTTCCATCAGTTAACCGATGAAGCTGACTGATGGTCAGTCGTGCCTACACACCATCAGTTAAAAAAACGATTGTGCCAGAACGCGGTGACGTAAAACACAACAACGTGCTGAAAAAAACCAAAAAAACAAATTCAATGCTTCCAAGAATGCGTCGACTTGATTCTGAGCATGCATGGATTTTTAACCGATGGACGTGCCTACAATGATCGTTTTTTTTATCGGTTAGGTATCCATCGGTTAATTTTAAAACAAGTTTGAAATTTTTTAACCGATGGTTAAATAAGTGATGGGGCCCACACACGATAAGTTTGGTCTGACGAAAACGGTCCATCAGACCGTTCTCATCGGATTGACCGATCGTTTGTACGTGGCATAAGTGTACCTGACTTTTATTTTTATATTGTGACAACAATATAGTAATAAAACATGCATGGGGTGGCCCAAAAGGTGTTACCTTATTTCTAGTGGTGGATTTCTTTGATTATCAAACCCATGGTTATTAACCTCCCTGGCGGTATTCCTGAGTCAGGCTCGGGGTGAGTTTTTACTAGCAAAAGCGGTAACCCCGATCCAGATTCTGGATCACATCGCAGTATCCAGGCATAGTTACTTACCTTGTCCACTGGATCCTGCGATGTCTCCCCACTGTGTCTGAGAGCTGTCTCCTCGCTCGATTCACAGTGCTGAGTGCCGAGCTCCATTCCTGAGCCTTGCAACGCACAGGGACGGAGTTGGGCGCCAAATTCAAAAAGTAAAAAACACAGTACAGATACAGTATCAAATTATTTCACATCCCCTTTGTCCCTAGTAGTTTGTCCAGTGCCCTGCATGCATTTTTATATTTTAAATACTTTTCTTTCTGCCTGGAAACTGGAGATTGTCCATAGCAACCAAAAAGTGTCCCTTTATGTCAAAAGTGGTTTTAGACCAGCTAGAAAACAGCGATAATAAATTAGAACACTTGCAGAATTGAGCAATAGCGATTTGTGGGGAAATTTGTCATCAAACACTGAAAGTAATGACAGCGACAATTCTGCAACTGAGCAAATTTCAGTGTTTTTGATTTTATTACATTATTGAATAATTTGTATTATATTATATTATTTGTTATAATTATTTATAGTTATTTATTATATTATAATTTATGATTTTGTGTTTCAAACTTTATCATACCAGGGATGTATACCAGACTCTTGTTTGGGCAGATTTAAGTGAGTTATTCCTAAGAATTACAGGCCTACAATATAAAACAACAAATTTTCATGCAAAATAATGGTACTGCTTTCAGCATCAAAAATCTGACATAATCATACCGCCAGGGAGGTTAAAGCATTACCTCAATTGGTAATTGGGTGGCACCCTCATATAAGAAATTCATATTTTAATTTTGGAAACTCCCTGGTAATTAACCCTCATAGAATACATTCATACACAACTACAATTATGTCAGTTTATCTGAACTATGTGGAATGCCTTGGAGAGTCTGGGGCCTGGCAGGACATTCCTCCTCCTGAGTAGACGTCATATGATGTCCTCTCTGAAAAGCGATGCTAGCCATGACCATGGGGAAGCTGTGTGATCTGTTACTGACTATGTCCAGCAGACACAGCCAATTACTGATCAGTGTGCCGACTCACTGCACATACCATGTAACCACTGTGACCAGTCACAGTAGATCACATCACAGTTGTAAACAATGGATGGCTTCCTTTCATGCTATCCATTGTGTACAATTGTATTGCTAGCTGTGATTATTGTGTTTACTGTACATGGTACAGAAAGGACCTATCACTACCCTTCTGTATCATGTGATTAGATTTGGCCAATCACAGCTAATCACAACAAAACAAACTGAATGAATCAGTTTCATTCATTAAAATGCTTGCTTATAGCAATGAAATTCACTGCTATAAACAATCATAATGTGTAAAAAATAAATAAAAAATCCTGATCACTTCCCCAGAGTAGTAAAATGTTACTATGGTAACATTATATTGCTCTGGTCACAATGTTTTAAAATCAAATTGTAATAAAAAATAAAAAATTTTTTTTTTTAATACTGCCACCAGTCAGTGTCCCTGATCACTGTCACATCAGTTGTATATATATATATATATATATATATATATATATATATATATATATATATATATAATATATGATGACACTGTACTGTACTGGTGACAGTGTGTAAAATAAAAACTACTTGGAACAAAGGGCCTGATCCACAAAAGGGATACGCCAGCGTATTTACTGATACGCCGTCGTATCCCTGTTTCTATCTATGGAACTGATCCACAGAATCAGTTTCTCATAGATAGGCAGGAGATCCGACATGTGTAAGGGACTTACACTGTCGGATCTTAGGATGCAGTACCGCAGCCGCCGCTGGGGGCATTTCTCGTCGAAATCCAGTGTCGGGTATGCAAATTAGCACTTACGGAGATCCACAAAGCTTTTAAGCTTCGTTTTTTCTCCATAAGTATTAGTTTGCCGTCGCAAAATTAGGGCTGCTTTTACAAAGTGTAAAGTTAGTACACCATGTAAAAGTAGCAAAAAGTGAAAAAAAGTGCGCTTATCTATAACAATAAAAAACAGCTGCAAACTCAAAATGTTTATACAAAAAAAAAAAAAAAAAGAATACCCGTGAGCAAGTCTTAGTAGACGAAACGTCGGGAGGAGACGTACTGACGTCACCGAATTCTTGAGGACTACACGTTCTATTACCGGCCGGATCTCTTGTGCTGTTTTAAAGCCTTTTTTATGTAAGTGTACTACAATTTTGCCCATTAAATGCCTTAAACGTTATCACACCATTGTGAGCTTTCTTCTCTATGACCGCGGATTATCTGGTACACTTTGGCGAATCCGAGGATTGTTTGTGGGAGAATTCATTTCCAGTGGCTGCCCATATCCCCCCTGTGTTTTCGGTTTGTTTATATCTAGAGCTCTGGTAAGGGTCAGTGTGTTTTTAGGTGGTGGTTTGCATGTCACACTGTCCGTCTGCCAGTCACAGGGGAATTTTTGTGTGTGAATACCTGACAATATCACACTATCTAGTTTTTTATTTTTTATGTGCTTTCTGGATGTTCCACTGATCTACTGCTGGGAAGACCTTATCAAGATCTTGATCTCCTATGCAGCCCAGGTGTGTGGCTAACCCGCTTGGCTTGATCCTTTGGATCTGAATATCTGGTAAGGGTCAGTACTCTCAGGGAACATTGATCCGGATATTTCTACACGTTGTGATTCCATATAATTATTTGATTATTCACAGAACTTTAACAGAGTTGATATTGGATCAAAGAAGATTTCTCTTCCTCTTTTGGGACTTTTTAGTGTTCATTATTTTTTGATAAGTCACGTTTTTTTGAGCGCAACTCCACTTCTTCTTTACATGTAAAAGTAGACCCTTCTGTCCCACGACGCTGTCAATTTTTTTTTTTTTTTTTCCCCGCCGCATCTCTTTTTTTTCCCGACGCAACTTTTTTTACCCGGCGCGATTCACAAAACTCGGCGTAATGCACGTCGGGAAAATCGCGTCGGGAGCATGCGCAGTACGTCCGGTGCGGGAGCGCGCCTAATTTAAATGGGACTCGCCCCATTAGATTAGGAACGCCTTGCGCCGGACGGATTTAAGTTACACCGCTCAAAATTTCTAGGTAAGTGCTTTGTGGATCGGGCACTTAGGTAGAGATTTTGCGGCGGTGTAACTTAAATGCCAAAAGTTAAGTTACGGCCGGTTTTTGTGGATCAGGCCCAAAGTGAATAATGGAATTAAGAGACAGACACTCACTCTACCCAGTTTAGCAATTCATAACCCATCTTCAAACTCCATAATCTCAGTTAGTTAGTTAGTTAGTTAATGCATGTATTTCCTCTCAGACAACCCTCATGTACAGGCTTATTGTATAAAGAAATGTCTACCAGAGCATAAAAAAGATTAGCGATTAAGCCACAGTGCTCAAGGGTAGGGTTAGTGATGTGAAGGATTATATGGACCTTCTTCAGAAGTATACTAGAGCATCCCCCTGGAAAAATCAAACAACATAACCACAGACTGCACGACTTAGAATTCATAGAGGGCGTGCTCAATTACATCTTTAGAGCTAATGCTTTTCTGCACTATATCTACTAAAAAAAGCTCACAGAGCCCCCTCCACCTTGTGCTCCAAAACAACGGGGGTTCACCCCAAAACATTTTTTTTAACATTACATCTATCATACTAAGCATATTAAGGACATTTACTTTCTGCAGGTCATTTTTTTTTCCTCCGTACATACCTTTATATTCTGATTTTGTCCAGGGCTTCCAGGTTCTGATGACTGCGGGACTGGGCATTCCTATCCTTGGATTCGATGATTGACGGCTTGTGAAACAGTTCCCCTGTCGCACAACGCGCGTCACCAGATTTCCGGGAATAGCCAAGCTGCGAGTTGGCACTATACGGCGCCTGCGCAGTCAGCTCTACACGGCGGGCCCAGGTGCCGTATAGTGCCGACTCGCAGCTCGGCTATTTCCGGAAATCTGGTGACACGCGTTGTGACACAGGGCAACTGTTTCACAAGCCGTCAATAATCTAACCGAAGGATAGGAACGCCCAGTCCCGCAGTCATCAGAACCCTGAGGCAGGGATAGGAATGCCCAGTCCCGCAGTCATCAGAATGAGGAAGCCCTGGACAAAATCAGAATATAAAGGTATGTACGAAGAAAAAAAAATGACCTGCAGAAAGTAAATGTCCTTAGTATGCTGGCTCTAAGGTTAGAAATTTGTTTTTAGGGTGAACCCCCGCTTGAAGTTAGGCTGCTTTCACACTGAGGTGGTTTTCAGGCATTTTAGCGCTAGAAATAGCCTCTAACTAACCGCCTCCCCATTAATTTCAGTGGGTCTTTTCACACTGGGGCGGTGCGCTTGTAGGCTGTTCTGAAAAGTTCTGCAAGCATAATCTTTGGAGCGATTTGGGAGCGGTGTATACATCTCTTCCAAAATGCCCTGCCTATAGAAATGAATGGGCAGCACTACCGAAGTGCTGCACATTTATTTGTCCACTAGCGGCCGAAAAGCGTTGCTAAAACAATGGTACCCCTTTATTTGCTCACTAACGTTTGAAAAGCACCGCTAAAATGATGGTAAATCGCCGCTAAGACAAAATAATTAGTGATTTAAACTAATAGGGCTGTAGTTTGTAAAGAGGGTTCCAAACCTGGAGTTCCTTATCCAAAGGGTGTATCACACCCTTGACCACATCATACTGAATTTTAAGACTGTCTAGTAGGAATGAGCGCAATGTTCGAGTTGAACCTAAGTTCGACTTGAACATTGGGTGTTTGCCTGTTCGCCGAACAGCGAACATTATGCAGTGTTTGCAGCAAATTTGAAAGCCGTGGAACACCGTTAAAGTCTATAGGACACTGACATTAAAAACGAAAAGTGCTAATTTTAAAGGCTTATATGCATGGTATTTTCATAAAAAGTGTTTCGGGACCTGGGTCCTGCCCCAGGTGACATGTATCGATGCAAAAAAAGTTTTAAAAACTACAGTTTTTCCAGGAGCAGTGATTTTAATAATGCTTAAAGTGAAACAGTAAAAATGTAATGTTCCTTTAAATATCATGCCTGGGGATGTCTATAGTATGCCTGTCACATTTTCCGGTGTTTAGAACAGTCCCACAGCAAAATTACATTTCTAAAGGAAAGAAAGTAATTAAAAAATGTTTGTGGCTGTAATGAATTGTCGGGCAATACAGATAAAACTCATTGAAAAAAAGGGCACAAGTAAAAAGACAAGTGACAGCTTAGGACAAGTCCTTTATTAAAAAAAAAAAAAATGTCCATCGATGTAAATCCACACCGCCCGATGACCGAAAAAGAAAAATAGCTGCAACAGTTCCGCCTTGATGGGAGGTTTCCGGAGAGTGACGCTTCTCCCACCGGTGACAGCTGTTATATAGCTGAGGGCAATGACGAAAATGAAGCCTCGTGGTGCCAGAGGGAGGTGGGGTCACCCATTTACATCATATAACAGCTGTCAAAGCGAGAGAAGTATCACTCTGCGGGAGCCTCCCAGGCGGAGCTGTTTTGGCTTTTTTTTCCGGCTCATTGGGCGGTGGGATAGAAGATGAATGGACATCGCTGGACATTTTTATTTAACATTTTTTAATAAAGGACTTTTCCCGAAGTGTCTCCTGTCTTTTTTACTATTTTTTACACTTTTTTTTGTGAATTGGTAGGGGTACAATGTACCCCTTATCAATTCACATAGGAGAAGGCCGGGATCTGGGGTTCCCCTTGTTAAATGGGGCTTCCGGATTTCGATAAGCCCCCCCACTCGCAGACCACACAACCCCAGGGGTTGTGGGGATAGGGCCCTTGTCCCCATCAACATGGGGGCAAGGTGCTTTGGGGTGGGGGCGCCGAGCCCCCCTGCCCCAAAGCACCCATCCCCCCATGTTGAGGGCATGTGGCCTGGTATGGTTCAGGAGGGGGGTGCTCGGCATCTATATATCCTAAATATGTCCATATTTGACTGTATGACTAACATAGATTTCAATGCTAGTCTTAATGCTATGGATGCTATGTATGGAGGTACAGTATGTATGTAGCAGGGATTTATTCCAGCCCTGTTTCTCAAAAGTATATGTACTCACTCCAACACTGTGAACTGCACTTTAGGGAATTGATAATAGTGAAATCATGGACGCTGAGGGGGTCACATGCTGGGCGCCATTTTGGCGCATGTTGTCACTAGATGTGGTACCTGTTGGGATAGTCTGGGGCTGCCTTCCCCCATAAGTGTCCATCATTAGTTTGATTAGCTGTTAAGTCCATTATATAATGAGGAGGTAGTTCCTCTTTTTCCTCCTGTAGATCGGAGGGGAACATGCAAGGAAAATAAAAAAAACCAACACTTTTTCTTGTACATGATTGGATGATAAAATCAACAGAGATTCCCCTAATTTCAGATCAACCCCTCAGATTTACAGTGACTGCACTTCAAAGTGCACTTGCAGTGCAATTATAAGTGCACTTGTAGTGTAGAGTGGATCTACCTTTAGTAAATCAACTCCATTGTGTTGTATACATTTTTTTATATTTTGTAGTTAATCATAGTTTGAATTAATAATGTATTATTATAAATTTTTAGACCCAGCAGTTATAATTCTATATTGGCTGACCTCTCTCCTACACGGATGCTTCTGATTTAAAATGTTTGGCTCAAATGTATGCTTTTTGTTAAATAGTTTCATTTTTTCTATTCCTTGTATATTTTGGTCTAACCATGTACAATTGATTGATTAGGTTTGCATTGTGGGGTTTGAGGTACCAACACTACTAGAGGTCCTGTATAGGCTGTATAGTGAGAAATGTGTGGGTATTTGAGTGGGGGGATCCCATGTGAATATGCAGTACAAACAACTCTGTAAGTGGGAGCTATTGAAATATTAGATATTACTCATGTGTTATTAGTATTTTTTCTTACTTACGTGTTTTGTCATTGTTTTCATATTGTTTTGCAGATCATTTAACTCTGTTAGGCCCCGTACACACGACAGAGTTTCTCGGCAGAATTCACAGAGAAACTCGGTCAAAACCCGGATTCTGCCGAGAAACTCTGTCGTCTGTACAGTTTTGGCTCGATGGAGCCGCCGAGGAGCTCGACGAGAAAATAGAGAACATGTTCTCTATTTTCTCGTTGTTCTATGGGAGAAGGCGGCCCGCCGAGCTCCTTGGCGGCTTCATCCCAGAACTCGATGAGGAACTCGACGTGCTTGGCACGTCGAGTTCCTCGGCCGTGTGTACGGGGCCTCACACTTTCATGAAGATTGTTAAGTTCAATTGAAACACGTTGGTGAATCATTGGCAGTATGAAATACTGTAGGCCTCGTACACACGACAGAGATTCTCGGCAGAATTCGCCGAGAAACTCGGTCAAAACCCGGATTCTGCCGAGAATCTCTGTCGTCTGTACAGTTTTGGCTCGATGGAGCCGCCGAGGAGCTCGACGAGAAAATAGAGAACATGTTCTCTATTTTCTCGTTGGCCGCGTTGTTCTATAGGAGAAGGCGGCCCGCCGAGCTCTTCGGCGGCTTCATCCCAAAACGAGACGAGGAACTCGACGTGCCAAGCACGTCGAGTTCCTCTGTCGTGTGTACGGGGCCTCTATGGTGTTCTTCTGCCAATCTGCAGGGGTTTTTTTTGTATTGCATATTTGGCCTTTTTATTTTAATTTAATATGTACATGTATACATCCTTTAAAAAGTTGTATAATACAATTATATATATGGAAATTGATAAATCCTGATGTACTGATCTAATTTCTTGAGACCCAAAATGTCAGGACAGTACACACATCACCCAAAAGACCTATATTTGGAAAGTAGTCCACTGTATTTATTAAGAAATATTATGAGTTTTTTTAAGTTGTAATCTTTGCCATAATTTTTATCAAAAAGAAGAAATTATAAAAAATTGGATGTGCTTGCTGAGTCTCCCACCAGCCATTAGTTACAATCCATTCTAAGCCTGTGAAATCACAATTTCTTTTGCTGTCTTAATGTGGAACTTTACTCTCCCAATCAACATTGATTATTTGTAATCCTCAAACTGTTAGCATTAGTAAATAGATAGGAAAGTATATCATATTTACTTGTTTTAAAACATGTTTTAAATTTCTTCAGTTACTTCCGGGTTTCTTGCTTAGGAAAATTATTTCATACATCCCAGGAGTCTTCAGAAGGGGAGGAGAGGAGGAGGGGTTTTCTAAGGTTTGCTAAGCACATTCTCCTGCATGCATTCTTGAGGCAGATGGATTCCAGGAATTAAATGCTGAATTAATATTTTGCCCTTACTCAAGATGGCTAGGGGGTTGTTTTTTTTATAGTTATTTCTCAACCAAATAAATCAACAATCTAATGTTGTAAGGTTCCTATTTCCTTCCTCCCTCCTGGAAGAGTCAATAGTTAGCCCAGCCCTATCTGAGTAGAGGAAATCCATAAGAAGTTCTCCTTCCTGGGAAGAGGGAGGCCCTTTAGCCCTTTCACAGGTGGAGACTAGATGTTTGCTAGTGTAAGCTATGCTGGGTTTTAGGTCCCTGGACTGGATCCCGGGCCTAGAGGGCATCACTCCTCTGTTAGAGAAAGCTGTTTTATTGATTTTATGGCATGGAGCCTAGGTCTAAAGAGTTTTGCCCTTCACTTTAAGCCAGGTCATGTGGACCTGGGAAGTTATTTTCTGCTGGAATCATCACTGGAGCAGAGTTACATTTGAAAGTCCTGTTTGGTGGGGTTATATCCGCCAGAAAAAGTTATATATGATGCTTCTGGGTCTTGTAACTCATCCAGCAACTGCTAGACAGTCTTAGTATTCAATATTCCATTCAAGTAAAGCATTCAATAATGTGGTCAAGGGTGTAATACAGGCATACACCACTTTTAAGTACACAATGGGGTTTATTTACTAATGCTGTAGTACACCCTTTGGACAAGGTATTCCAGGTTGGGAATCCTTTTTACAAGCTACAGCCCTTCGTTTAAAGCACTAATTATTTAAGAATGACAGGTCAATAGATAGTAAAGCTCATGACTAGTAGAGGTGCAAGATCACCTGTTGCCTGGATGATGCAACATCATGGGGATGTAAAGGTGAGTTAGGGGTCATCTTAAATGACCCCCTTAAAATTCCTTACATAAACTGTACATAGATTTGTAGGTTTGTCCACTGTATGCTATTGCTTACATCATTCTTTACCACTGTGAGAAAATTAATTACTGCCCAGGAGGGAAGTCTGTTGACAGCATGCTAAATATGGACTTGCTTAAGAGGGTCATAAACTCAATCACAGCACTGCACCACTAAGTATAAAGCACAACATGTACTGTATACAATATGTGATAAACTGTCTCTGTATACATGTCATTAGACAAGCAGTAAGCTTTACATTAGACAGCTAGACAGACAAACAGATACATCTGTGATTGCAAACAGAATATGTTCTTTCTTAAAAACTATCATAATTAGTATGTAATCTTTCCAGAAAAGTACAAATGTTATTTATTTAGTATCAGCATATGTTTTCGGGCAAAGAAATAATTCACAGATTGTTAAGCATGTTCACTGAGACAAGAGAGCAACTGATTTAAGATGGCTTGATGACTTGAGAAAATTAAATTTTGTCCCTATCATGTTCTTATCTATTATGGTGATGGCTGCTTGTGTGTATCTTTTAAAGGGTCACATAATTTATTTGGAAGTTTGCTGTGATGAACCCTCTTAAACTCTAATTTTGTTTAAATAAGATACTCGCTGGGTTATGATTAGCTTAATGAGTTATGTCAAATAGCACTGAAGTAATTTGTTCTCTTGTATATAAGAGATGGATCTTAAAGTCAACAAACATCTAATAATTTGTGTGCATTATTCTAGAAAATAAAGAAGTTTCAGAAGGTAAGGTTGATTATATGGTTCAAGGATAAAAAAAAAAAATATATATAATTGTAATTTTCTTTTAAAACGGACAATTTATTAAAACACTAATTACTAACACCGTAGTAGTTTTGCAACATGGCTAAAAAGGAGATCTATCCAAAATGGACTGTTCTTCTTGTGATATACAGTATGTAGCTGCTGTTTTGTTATAACACATATGACAAATGTAATTGATGTTAAACTATACTGTACATTGCTTTGTAGGCTTGCTTGGGCAGCTTACTTTCATTTCTACTACAATGTACAGTGGAACTTTGGATTACAAGCATAATCCATTCCAGGAGAATGCTCGTAATCCAAAGTACTCACATATCAAAGCGAGTTTCCCCATTGAAGTCAATGGAAACTAATTTGTTCCGCATTGACTTCAATGGCATGCAATACCGATGTGGCCAGAGGTGGGGGGCACCGGAGAGCCTCGGAAACAGCCGGAAAGGCCCGGGGACACCTGGGCTGACCCCGGCAAACCTCGGAAAGTCTCCGTTCTTGAGCCTTTCCAAGGTTTTCAGAGGTCAGCCGAGCTGTCCTTGGGCCTTTCTGTGCATTTGCGATCGGCGCCGTTCGGCTCTACTCAGCTCCAGTGCCCCCCGCCTCAGGTCAAATGCGGTACTGCACACTGCTTTGGCCTGAAACCTGCTAGTTTTGCAAGACAACACTCGCAAACCGAGTTAGGATTTTTTAAAATACAGTACTCGTATTGAGAAATGCTTGTTAACTGAATTACTCGCAATCCGAGGTTCCACTGTATTTTATATATATTTTATAAATGATATAGGATGTTTGGATTAAAAATACCATGTCAGTGTTTGTTGATGACACCAAGCTATGCAGTGGAATAACATCCTTACAGGATGTCTTCAACTTACAAGCCGACCTCAATTCAATGTTTCATTGGGCAACTGTGTGAGCTTTATTGAGCTTTAATGTTAATAAATGTAGTGTTATGCACTAAGAGGAGAACAGCTGGGGTAGCCAATAATGGAGAAGGGTCCAGGTGTTCTGGTGGATCATAAGCTTAATAATAACATGCAATGCTAAGCCGCCATTTCCAAAATCCTCTCTTTTATTGAGAGGCATGGACTGCAGAGAGAGAGAGAGAGATATCATTTTGGCCCTGTACAAATCATTAGTAATGATTAGTCATTGGAATCATTGGAATATGCAGTTCAGTTTTAGGCACCCGTTAATAAAAAGCAAATGGGGGAACTGGAGAAAGTGCAGAGAAGGGCAACCAAACTGAAAAGAGGCATGGAGGAGCTCAGCTATGAGGAAACATTAGCTGAACTGAATATATTCTCTCTTGAGAAGAGGAGATTAAGAGGCATATGATCAACATGTATAAATACATACAGTAAGTGGTCCATATAGTGAACTTGGTATTAAGTTATTCACTTTAAGGTCATTACAGAGGACCTTTATGTCTGGAGGTAAAGAGATTTAATCTCCAAATACAGAAAAGCTTCTTCACAGTAAGAGCTGTGAAATAGATTCCATCAAGAGCTTCATCTGGCCAGCTCAGTAGATTGTTTTAAGAAAGGCCTGGATTATTTTATAGATACACATAATACAACGGGATACTTATATGTAAAAGTAAAGTTAATGCAGGGAATATCCAATTTTGAGGCCATTGTGTTGGCCATTGGGTGACCTGAGGTCTGATAATTGGGGAAAGGGATAATGCCACTGAATATATACAACTATACATGTACTTCAACTGCTAGTGTGTTGACTGCGTATTAACTTACATGACCATATACCAAAGTTTAGTATTATGGTGCCATACTGTACATATGACTGTTTGACCAGGATTACAATTGTTGTATTGTGGATCATATTACTACAAAGTAACACCTTAAACTATCAAATCACACACCTACAATATACTCGTAAAACCCCAAACAAAGCACAATTCACTAAGCCTGCTGCAATGACTCTCCTCCTTTGCAAGGTCTCAGACTCACAGATTACAGAAGACTCCTGGCATGTTAATATACATCAGCTGTAAAAGAGAAGCCAGTAAAAGAGAAGTAGGGATGAGCTGAATGTTCAGTCCAGAAAAAAGGCTAGACTGATCTTTCTGTCTGTTCGACTGTTAAAGAGAAGTTTGGGATTCTTTTTTTTTAAATCATACTTACGTAGTTGAATGCAGCATTGATCCTAAACGGAACTATCAAACACAGTTCTCCCAGCACCTCTAGTCATCACTGGTGCACTGGACTAGGGAGGCGAGGGAGTGGCTGGCTCAGTCTCCTAGTGGTGCAGCTGAGAGGCTGAGACAGGTGCCAGTCCAGGCTCCTGGGTGGATCCTCACCATATGGTTTTGATCTTTTTGCCACCTGGAGCATCTATGGGCCACAGGAGGGCAGAACTAATTGCACTCCTGTGACCCACAAGAGATCTTCAGGAAATCTTCTCCTTTAGTCTGACAATTTGTTTGACTATTACCCTAGAAAATGGTCATTACTTTTTTTATATTCAACTACCATCAATGGGGTTCAGATTCAGCACTTGCACTTTTGTCATGTTCTTCAAACCTGCCTTGAACTGGATACATTACATTCAGCTCATTCCTAAATAGAATAAGAATACCATGCCAGTAACTATAAATTTAATTTGGGGGGGGGGGGGGGGCTGTCATTCTATTCTTTATTTTTCTACATCCAAATGGGTTTCAGTTACATACACAATTTATGTCTAGGGCCCTTACAGATATTTGTATGGCCTCCTCTGCGGGCTGATAAAGTTGGTATTATCATTAAAGTGGTTGTTAAGCCACTCTAACCTGTATACACCATCAGCACTGCTTCCTATTGTAGTATCCCCCTCTGTGTTTGATTTTTTAAAATAAATGCTGCAAATACCTAATTTCACTGCCGAGATTGCAATCACATAACTGGCCAGCTTTTTCCTTTCCTCCTCTAAAGATGCAGGGGGCGGGGCTAAGATTCCCCTGCTGATATCAGTCTGGAGGGGAGGAGGAGAGGGGGAGAGAACTGGCTGGTCATGTGATAGCAATTTTGGGTCTTAAATTAGGTATTTACAGCATTTATATTTATAAATTATTCACAGAGGGGGACGCTGCAATAAGAGGCAGTGCTGATGGTGCATACAGGTTAGTGTTATGAGCAGCAGGAGGGGGAGGGGCAGTACACACACAGACAAAGAGGGGAGGGGAGGAGGACACAGGAGCAGAGAGGAGAGCAGGTAGCAGGCTGCTGATGACAGAGGCATGTAAACTGACCACAATGTCTGGTCTCAGCAGCCATGACACACTGTGGTCAGTTTACAGACGGGTGGGGGGAAACTATCAGGACCAGCCAGGTTTTTTGGGTGTTGCAGGGGGCCAAATTACACAGGACAAGCACAAGTAGCAGGATCCATTTTTTGGGGGGGTTAACAAATGCTTTAAGATATACTTTAGTGCTCTACAGTTCCTCCTGTTTATGTCTTGAGCATTGGTAAAGCATTTGTAAAGCAAAGGTGTTGGGCTAATATATCTATAAAAAGAACAAAACATATGGTATGTTCTCCCTAAGGAGGATCATAGAGAGAGGTGGTAGATACAATGTAAGAGAAGTCAGGTCACCGAATCTAAAGCTATCATTCTCAATGAAAGGAATCTATACTGCACACTGCAGTAACAGCAACAATAATGCCTTAGTTAGCATAAACTGCATTTTTAATAAGGCTTTTAAATGGTGACACGAGTTCCGTCATGTACTCTCTTAGCAAACAAGTGTTCTTTTAGTAGATCTCTCTACTCACCTCATTGCAAAACTCATTTTTTAGGATGCAGTTAGTTGGTGGAGGTACTGAAGGTCGAAGTAGAGTATTAAAGGTAGAAAATAGTTGACGGGGACTGCGTGGGAGGGTGTTAATGACAGTGATAAAATAGGTCTGTTTGGCAGTGTGGAGGCAAGAATTTTATTTTTGGAGAGCAGATTTATAATGGTGGAAGTCTTGCTGGGACTAAGGCTCCTTTTACACTGGGGCAGGAGGTGCGCTGACGGTATAGCAGCGCTATTTTTAGCGCTTCTATACCATCAGAATTGCTGTGGAATTGCGGCGGTATTCAGGTGCTATCGGTGCGGTTGCAGAGGCGCATTGCCAGCGGTAAAGCCACGGTGTCCCGTTGTTTTCAATGGGAAGAAGTGGTGGAGGAGCAGTAAACACACCCATCCTTCACCGCTCCAAAGATGCGGCTAGCAGGACTTTTGGAGCCGTCCTGCTAGCGCACCGCCTCAGTGTGAAAGCCCTTGGGCTTTCACACTGAGACTGCAGGGCAGGAGTTTTTAAGGCGGAATTTAGGCGGTATTTTTAGCGCTAAACCGCCTGAAAAACTCCTCAGTGTGAAAGGGGCCTAAATCTTACACCACAGATGCTCCATAGCGTGGCTACGTTTTTTTAGACTTTTGGTATTGTCCGTTTGCCAGGGTTGTAGGGGTCGGGCCTGAATTTGTGTGTGGTGATGGAGGCCAATGTGTTCAGGGTGGATGAGAGTGAACTGTTGTAGGCAGAATTGGCCAGGTTGGGGCAGTACAGGGCTGAGTTTTTTCTCATAGAGACGATCTATTTATAAAGATAAATGCAAAGACCAAACAGTAAATAAATATGCAAAGCACACTGCTACGTATATATTACACAGCCCAAACAGTGAGTGTCCATTTGAACATGCCACTGTTTAAGTGCTTTACTCCTTTTCTACACCTTAACAAACCTACAATTGTATCTGCCTACAGCTTTATCATTCCACACTCATTAGTAAGCATAAGCAATACCATTTTCTTTTTTAAATGATCCCTGTAAATGTGTAAAAAAGGGGGGGGAGTTGGGACTTTGAATGAGATGCGTTTTAAGCAGTATGCGATTAAATATATATATGGAATATAAAAAATGTTTCCATAGTAGCCAAGCTCAAGGTTGCCAACCAAAAAAGCACTAAACCAAATTGATCTGTCTAACTGTATGCAATTAAAAACAGAGGTTTAGTTACATGCATTTGCAAATACCTGTTTTAAGCTGCAATGCCAACATCAAGGCACCCCGTGTATTGCAGTCCTAGCTGTGATTTTAAAGCCTCCTAATTAGAGTTGAGCGAACCCGAACTGTAAAGTTCGGGTTCGGTACAGACTTTCGGTTTTTCCCGATCCCCCAGGAAGGGGGAAGACTGGGCTTACCCAGAGACATAGCAGAGGGTGCGTCAGAGGGTGCAGGGTCACGTGACGGATGGCCCTGCCTCCCCTATATAAGTAATATCACAGCTTCAGTGCATCATTCGCTGGGCTGTGTCCAGCGGTGAGAGGAGGTCGGCGATGGTGCGCTCTAGATGGATGGATCTTCTCATTGCTGGAGATCACCCGCACCCGTCGCAGGATCACCTGAACCTATCGCTGGATCTTCTTATCGCTGGAGATCACCCGCACCCGTCGCTGGATCTTCTCATCGCTGGATATCACCTGCACCCGTCGCTGGATCAGGACAACGTTGGAGCAGGAAGCCGGGAACGAGTGGATTATCACCGCTGGAGTTTTTTTTTTTTTTTTATTAATAAAGGACTATTTTCTACGGTGTGTGTGTTTTTTTTTTACAATAATTTACACTACCTTTGTGAAATGGTACCCCATTACCATTTCACACAGGAGGGGGGGGGCAGGATCTGGGGGTCCCCTTTGTTAAAGGGGTCTTCCAGATTCTGATAAGCCCCCTGCCCGCATACCCACACAACCACCGGGCAAGGGTTGTGGGGATGAGACCCTTGTCCCCATCAACATGGGGACAAGGTGCTTTGGGGGGCACCCCAAAGCACCCTCCCAATGTTGAGGGCATGTGGCCTGGTGCGGTTCAGGAGAGGGGGGCCGCACTCTGTCCCCCCCTCTTTTCTGCGGCCGGCCAGGTCAACGTGCTCGGATAACGGGTCTGGTTATGGATATTTAGGGGGAACCCCACGTCATTTTTTTTTAATTGACGGCGGGGTTCCCCTTAATATATTCATACCGGTCTGGTTATTAAATTTGTGGGGACCTCCGCGCATTTTTTTTTTTTTTTACTAAAAGTCCGTGTCCCATTGACTTCAATAGGGTTCGGAGTTCGGGTTCGGGTTCCCGAACGCGAACTTCTTTTTTAAAGTTCGGGTTCGAGTCCGAACCCCAACATCCAGGTGTCCGCTCAACTCTACTCCTAATAAGGAGCACAAGTGTGCTAATCAATAGGCAGGGGGCAGGTGGTAACCAAAACCCGCCCCTACCCATAGTTTGTCTGGCAAAAAAGAGCACTTGATAGACTACCTTTGAGCCTGGCTACTATGGAAACATTTTTTATATTCCATATATATATGTAATCGCATACTGCTTAAAACACATCTCATTCAAAGTCCCAACTTCCCCCCCCTTTTTTGCTAACCACTGTGAGTGCCGGCTAGGATGGAGCTTGTCCTGACTCCAGACAGCAATGTACAACAAAGAAAATGTCCATATGAGTCACACACCTCTGCAAACTCCAGGTAAGAAAGTGTAACAGCCTCAGCCCGGGGCTTTAGCCAGGGCCCCCAAGGCATTTAACTCATGGGGATCATCAATGAAAGTTGAACTCTAGGAAAACAACTATTTTGCAATTATTGTTGCAAACTTTATATTAGGCAGACATTATTGTGGATGAGTAATATAGCTAAGCCTAGTACCCACCCAAGAATGCAATTATTCAATGAATAAGCAGCAACACACTTGGCAAGACCATCGCCCAGACTCTACTCCTTCACTCAAGAAGCCCTTGATATTATAATACGTTTTTGTGGTAGAACCTGGTTAGATTTTAGTACTGCCTCCTGGAGTTTGAAATGGCTGACCTCATTTTAAAAACAGGTGCAAACCTATTGTGCAAACAGCGCTTACCAATACAACATAAATAAATTATAAATTAGAAACTGCGATATAATTGTTTGCACTAAGTATAGGCAAACAGTAGAGCAAAGAGGGCACTGTTTAGATAAAAAGACCCCAGACTATAAAAAACATTATGAGCCCAAAAAGTAAATGAAGTCTGAACAAGTGCATGATTTTGAATAAATATTGTGAATAAATGGTGAATAAATAAAGCCCCAAAAACTTTTAGAATATTCCAGTGAAAAGGATTCCTCCTACATGGATCATACTATGAAAGATTTTGTGTAGATGTACACTAGCCAGATGTTGTAAATCCTCCTGCCGTATGACAGGAAGGATTAAAATGGGCTTGTGGGGTCTCCCAACCACCTTGGATCTTAAAAAGCAATTAATCTGATCTCCTTTTCATCAGAGTGGGGCGTAGCTTCAAACAGGGTGTCATCAGTGATATGGATAGAAAAAAAGAGAGGACGGACTCTTCATAGTGTAAAACCATAGAGGTAGTTTTATTGAAGCCTCAAGTGACTACAGCAAGTAACTGATTAAAAACAATCTATGGATCTCCTATGCAAGCAACCGCAATAACCAGAGTCAGCTTGTGTTCCATCAGGACGTGACGTAGCTCAACATGTGTTTCATCCTTATGCGTTTCGTCATAAACCATGACATCATCAGAAGCTGATAGCAAATAACTGTGCTGGATATTCCTTTACAGTTTAAAAAAAAATTGTATTGTGGTCAGCTTGCCTGAACTGGAAATGTGGTACAAGTAACCAATTGGAGGGCAGTGATGAGGAAATCTGTGTAAGACAAGCTTCAAGCATTAAGGAAAAAAGTAAACATTGATATGTCATTACAGTGGTTGCAACCCTAAAAAAAAAAAGTGATCCTGTTCCTTCAAAGTATGAATAACAGCACAGTGCTTGTGCTGTACAATTTTTATTTTTCTATCATCTGAAAATACCTGGCTGATCCTGTCTGGTGCTGCCTTCCCCTCTGTAAACTGACCATATTTATCATGGCTGCTAAACCCTGATACCGTGGTCAGTTTACATGCCTCTGTCAGCTTGCTCTCTCTCCTCCCCTCCCCCTCCCCTACCTGTCTGACAGATCCTTTGTGTGAGCCATCTCCTCCCCGCCCCTCTCTTCCTGCTGCCATACCATGTAAAATAACAATGTGTCCTTAGGAGAACCACTCTGGTATATCCTGTTACATTGCTCTTTAAAAAAAAAAGCAGCAGAATACCTTACTGAAGAGTGCCGCTGAGTGGTCATGTGACTGCCCGCCGCTCTCCTCCTGTCCTCCCAGGTGATGCCAGAGGGAACCTCATATCCTCCCTTTGTAGTCCTTGGAGAGGGGAGGGAGAGCCCAGGATGTCAGTTGTGCACAGCGGCACTGAGAAATAAGGTATTGTGCTGCATCATTTTTATAAAACAAAGGCACTGAGTGATATAACAGGATATAACAGAGGGGATTCTACTAAGTGCAGATAGTGACTTTACAACAACTTTCATTTGGATTTTATTCTTTAAGATGAAAATGAAAAAAAACATGGAACAAAACCATTTATAGGAGGAAATGTCCCATAAGACTGTCTATGGTGATGATGTGACAATGCTGGAGATTGAAATATGGGGGGAACTAATGCGCAAAACCAACCTAACAAAGGTAGGACAAGAACAGAACAAATAAACAAGCAGCAGCCACTACTAATAGTGCTCACACACTGATAACAAATGATAAAATGGGGGGTGTAATGGCGCTTGCAACTAAAATTACTAAATAACGTATATACTATAATTAAAATAAAATGTGCAAAATAGACTCCGCCTCCTGGCAATAATAAAAAAGTGTATCACTCTAAACCGGAATACCATCCAACAAAAATACCATAATGTGGGAGATATTAAGAGTGAGCAAATAATGGAAAAAAGTGTGACCAACGTGCCAAATGACAGCACAATGGTCTTAATAGGTAACAAACTTCAAATCATGTGCATATAACATTTCCTACAAATTCAAATAAATAATGTGATAGTCCATAAAGTGCTTCATCCACAAATAGTGCAGTGTGCAAATATGCAAATAAATATCCGCTGACTGAATGTCCAAAAATATATATATATATATGAATAGAATAAAAAAGTGAATAATTCAGATAATGAAAAACAATCCAATAAAAGTGCTGAAGTGAAAAAATAAAATATATATCCATATATAGTCCACACAGGGATCCCTAGAGATAAGTGTCAAAAGGGTCCCAATAAAACGTTATAATTCTATGTCCAGTGCACAAAACGTGCAAGAGTGAAAAAAACTAAATTCCAGTGGCTAGTTCAAATACTGTGTTTCTAAAGTGCATCTGTGCTCTAGTTGCTGTAACATGCAGAGTGCTGTGGTTGCAATCAGCCCGATTCTCCACGGTGACCAGGGATATAAGTGCTAGCCCCTTACCTCAGGGGGGCTAATAAATAGCCTAAATGAATGGTTCCCAATAGTGTCTCCCACAATCAGCCGATAGATCCACTCCAATGAACTCACAGGCTCAGCGCGATGATTCCCAAAATAAAGCACAGGAATGCCTCCATAGTGTACGATTATTAACAAAATTTAATGAAAAAAAGTAAACACTTACAAGCAGTGCTGTAAGAACAGCATGTAAAGTGGCGTGTGCGTATTCCTGTGTCCCCGCTCTGCGGCCGCAAGCGAGTGACGTCACCAACAGCCCTCCAACGTCCTCACGCGTATCGCGACAGCCGACGTCGCTTAATCATATGTGCTTTATTTTGGGAATCATCGCGCTGAGCCTGTGAGTTCATTGGAGTGGATCTATCGGCTGATCTATAGTGCCGGGTTTGAGGCACTATTCATTCACTTTGGGTGTAAGCCAGCATTATGGTGAAGGTGGACCTATAGTTTGATTGGAAGCACTCATTTTTCTTCAATTGAGGACTACCTAAGGGAACAACTGTTTCCAACCACTTATGCTTATTTTGGACTTCATTATCATTATCAATTTTATATGTTCTGGCACCATTCACTTTTGAACACTACAGATATCAGCATCTTAGTAATCCTGGACTTTTTTACTAGATCATTCACTATTAATAGGTGTTATAGTATTTTACATTTTGTATATTAATTTATATTTAATATGTACTACTATTGATGTACCAGCGCACCCACTTATATATATTTTTTCACTGTATAATCACCCGATTATTCTGGGTAGCAGCTTTTCTATTTTCTACTTTTATTTAAAACAATTTATTTGGCGCGAGATACCACAAATATATTATGATTTTGTGTGTATTGTGAAAACTTGAGGTTTTGCTGCTTTTTGTGTTATTTCACTTTTTCTGTTCTATTTTGACATTTGATTTACTCACAGTAGCATGAGGGACACACCTCTTTTACTGAGGTGCACTAGATGGGCAACAATGAGACGACCTCCAAAACAGGAATGTTTTTTCAGGTAGAGGTGTCTGACATTTTTTTCCCTACTTATCTTTTCTGACTGTTTTTTACTCGTTTTGCATTTGGCTAGTGTCATTGTTACTACTGGTAGCACAAGGCGATACTTGGACCCTATAAAGGTTGCACAGGCAGTCCAACTTGTCCAGGATGGCACATCAATACCTGTCATTGCCAGAAGGTTTGCCGTGTCTCCCAGCACAGTCTCAAGAGCATGGAGGAGATTACAGGAGACAGGCAGTTACTCTAGGAGAGCTGGACAGAGCCGTAGAAGGTCCTTAACCCATCAGCAGGACCGGTATCTGCTCCTTTGTGCAAGGAGGAACAGGATGAGTAGTGCCAGAGCCCAACAAAATGACCTTCAGCAGGTCACTGGTGTGAATGTCTCTGACCAAACAATCAGAAACAGACTTCATGGGGGTGGCCTGAGGGCCCAACATCCTCTGGGGTGTGCTGCGCTCACTGCCAGACACTGTGGCATTTTCCATTGAACACCAGAATTGGCAGGTCTGCCACGGGTGCCCCATGCTTTTCACAGATGAGAGCAGGTTCACCCTGAGCATATGTGACAGGTGTGAAAGGGTCTGGAGAAGCCACAGAGAACTTTATGCTGTCTGTAACATCGTTCAGCATGACCGGTTTGGTGGTGGGTCAGTGATGGTCTGGGGAGGCAAATCCATGGCGGGACCTCTACAGGCTACACAATGGCACCCTGACTGCCATTAGGTATCGGGATGAAATCCTTGGACCCATTGTCAGACTCTACGCTGGTGCAGTGGGTCCTGGGTTCCTCCTGATGCACGACAATGCCCGGCCTCATGTGGCGAGAGCATGCAGCCAGTTCCTGGAGGATGAAGAAATTGAAACCATTGAATGACCCCCATGCTCACCTGACCTCTGGGACATTATGTTTCGTCCATCTGGTGCTGCCAGGTTGCACCTCAGTCTGTTTAGGAGCTCAGTGATGCTCTGGTCCAGATCTGGGAGTAAATACCCCAGGACACATCCGTCGTCTCATTAGGCGCATGCTCTGATGTTGTCAGGCATGCATACAAGCACTTGGGGCCATACAAACTACTGAGGACCATTTTGAGTTGTTGCAATGAAATTTCAGAAAAATGGACTAGCTTGAAGCATAATTTTTTCACTTTGATTTTCGGGGTGTCTTTGAATTCAGCCCTCTGTAGGTGGATAATTTTTATTTCCATCAAATGATGTGCCATCCTTTCATTCCTAACACATTACCCAGTCCATATCAGTATAGATATCCAGCATGAGATTTTTTCCCGTTGAGATATGTTTTCAAAGTGTTCCTTTAATTTTTTTGAGCAGAGTATTATTTAGCCTAGTAGAGCCTAGTACCTGGAATTCCCTACATATTTACCTAGGCTCATTGGGTCATGGGTGCTAATATACTTACTATTTTCTTCAAATTGAAGACTGCATGCCTGTAATACATCATGTTGATAAAGAACTCTATATCTAGCCTCCACTACCTTTTTATGCTAGTATCTGCTATTTAAAGGAGCAGTAAAGGAAAAAAAATGTTTTGCTGAAATGACTGTTTACAGGGTATAAAGACATAATAGTTAACTGATTCCTTTTAAAAATGATTAAAAATAGATAAAAAACAATCATATAATGTGCCTGCAGTTTAGTTTTTAAACTAGTTTCATGTTTCTGTGAAGTACAGAGACACACAGAACAAAAACAAACAAACACAGGGCAGTGTTTGTTTTTAAAATGAATCTGATTGGTTCTGAGGAGTTTTAGACACACAGGGCCAGATCCTCAAAAGGGATACGCCGGCGTATCTACTGATACGCCGTCGTATCCCTGTTTCTATCTATGGAACTGATCCACAGAATCAGTTTCACATAGATAGGGAGAAGATCCGACATGTGTAAGGGACTTACACTGTCGGATCTTAGGATACAGTACCACAGCCGCCGCTGGGGGCATTTCTTGTCGAAATGCCGCTTCGGGTATGCAAATTAGCACTTACGGAGATCCACAAAGCTTTTACGCTTCGTTTTTTCTCCGTAAGTGTTAGTTTGCCGTCGCAATATTAGGGCTTTTTTACAAGGCCTAAACAGTTTACTCAAAGAAGACTATTTTTTTTTTATCTTGCTTCAAATATGCTTCTTGCTTTAGCTGAGTGAAAAAAATAAAAATAACCACGCATCCCTGTGCTAGAATTTTAATTCCTCTACAGTGTTACATATTTAGTCAGGTTGAAAAAAGACACAAGTGAATTTAAAGCAACTAATACAATAGAAAAAAAAATAAACACATAGAAAACCTCATATATACACAATCCTTTACCCATAGTTGATCCAGAGGGAGGCAAAAAACCTTATAAAGCAAGGTCGATTTTGCTCCAGCAGTGGAAAAAAAATTGGCAATTTGGAAGTGATCGGCTGTTTTAAAGTGGGTCCAGCATGCCCATATTTCTGTGAATTTTTGTATTCATTCTTGGGAGATGTATATCAGTTCCTCCATCTCTTCTATTTTGGAAAGCTTGGCAAACCATTCTCTAACAGATGGTGGGGTATAAGATCGCCAGTGTATCGGAACACACAGTCTTGACGCATTCTCCATGTGCATAGCTAGGGATTTGTAATAAGCACTTTTAGACAATGTTGTGTGATGCAATAAATATTGCGCTGGGATATAATTTAACCACTTAAGCCCGGCCCAAATTGCAGCTAAAAGACCAGGCCAGGTTTTGGGATTCGGCACTGCGTCCCTTTAACAGACAATTGCGCGGTCATGCGACGTGGCTCCCAAAACAAAATTGACGTCCTTTTTTTCCCACAAATAGAGCTTTCTTTTGGTGGTATTTGATCACCTCTGCGGTTTTTATTTTTTGCGCTATAAACAAAAATAGAGCGACAGTTTTGAAAAAAATTCTATATTTTTTACTTTTTTCCATAATAAATATCCCCCAAAAATATATTAAAAAAACATTTTTTTTCCTCGGTTTAGGCCGAAACGTATTCTTCTACATATTTTTGGTAAAAAAAATCGCAATAAGCGTTTATCGGTTGGTTTGCGCAAAATTTATAGCGTTTACATAAAAGGGGAAAGTTTTATTGCATTTTTATAAAAAAAAATTTTTTACTACTAATGGCGGCGATCAGCGATTTTTTTTCATGACTGCGACATTATGGCGTACAATTCTCACAATTTTGACACATTTTTGGGACCATTGTCATTTTCACAGCAAAAAATGCATTTAAATTGCATTGTTTATTGTGAAAATGACAGTTGCAGTTTGGGAGTTAACCACAGGGGGCGCTGAAGGAGTTATGTTACACCTAGTGTGTGTTTACAACTGTAGGGGGGTGTGGCTGTAGGTCTGATGTCATCGATTGTGTCTCCCTATAAAAGGGATGACACATTCGATGCAGCAGCCACAGTGAAGCACGGGGAAGCCGTGTTTACATACGGCTCTCCCCGTTCTTCTGCTCCGGGGAGCGATCGCGAGGGGGCGGCTATTCGAAACGAATAGCCGCCCCCTCATCCCAGATTGCTACCAGACGATTTCCGACCGCCGCATGTACCGGGGGGGTCCCGATCGGACCCCCGACTCACGTCTAGGCAGGGACGTACGGGTACGCCCATCTGCCTGTACGTGCCATTCTGTGGACGTATATGTACATGCGGAGGTCGTTAAGTGGTTAAATAAACATATATAGCTTAAAAGTTGATATAATAGGTTCATATAATGGTCTAAATGATCATTGGTGAATGATATCAAGTGTAGAGCTCATTAAAAAAAAAAAAACTTTTTTTTATATGTAAATCACAAATATGTAAAAATATAGTATTGTAGCATAGAATATAATGGACAAACCAGAGATGACATTATGGTATGCGTCAAGGGTAAGAACTCTTCTAAGACCCCATTGTCTTCTATCTTCTATTTTCTTCTGCCATATTGGACCAGATTGGTTCAGTATATGGCACAAATTTCATGTCATTGTTTAACATCCTTGTTGGAGGAAGCGAGATCGCAAATGGGAACCTTTATTATGGAATTATGTTCCTTAACCACTTCCGGACTGCCGCATGTACATTTACGTCGGCAGAATGGCACGGACAGGCACATTGGCGTACCTGTACGTCCCTGCCTAGACGTGGGTCGGGGGTCCGATCGGGACCCCCCTCGGTACATGTGGTGGTTCCCGTGGCTGTCCGAGCGATCCAGGATGAGGGGGCGGCTGTTCGTTTTTGTCCGCCCCCTCCGGATCGCTCTCAGCCAATCCGCGCGCTCCCCCTGCATGTCACTTCCTCCTCCTGTGTAAACACAGGAAGAGGGAAGTGATGTGATCTCTCCTCTCGGCGGTATTTTCAACCGCCGCTGAGGAGAGATCACATCACACAGTGAGTCTGCACAACACTACACTGACACCAGTACACGCAGGCACATTTAACCCCTTGCGATCAACCCCCCCCCCCACCCCCCTGTCACAGTGTCACTGAATGCAGTGATCATATATGTACTGATCACTGCATTTAGTGTCAGTTTGACAGGCAGTTAGTGTTAGGTCCAGGGTAGCCCCCGTACCCCCCCCAATAACATTTTAACCCCTTGATCACTGCCCTAGTTAACCCTTTCACTCCCTATTGCCAGTGTCACTAAGTGATAATTTTTCTGATCGCTGTATTAGTGTCGCTGTTCCCGCTAGGTAGCTATTTTTTTTTTATTGCGATTTTTTTTTACTAAAGACATGTGGCTGAATACATTTTGGCCTAAATGTTTGACTAACATTTAGTTTATTTGATTTTTCTTATAACAAAAAGTAAAAAATATTGATTTTTTTTCAAAAATGTCGCTCTATTTTTGTATATAGCGCAAAAAAAAAATTGCATAGGCGATCAAATACCACCAAAAGAAAGCTCTATTTGTGGGAAGAAAAGGACACAAATTTTGTTTGGGAGCCACGTCGCACGACCGCGCAATTGTCTGTTAAAGCGACGCAGTGCCGAATTGTAAAAACTCCTTGGGTCATTTAGCAGCATATTGGTCCGGTCCTTAAGTGGTTAAGAGGTGCAAGATATATGACATCCAGCTTTGGTCAACTATAGCATTTCTCTATATTTTATTGATATAATCCAAGATAGCAACACTTTTTGAAATATTGCGAATGTCGAAGCAATTTTCGTCCTTTTTTCTTCTATTTTTTTTTTATTTTTTAGATGCACCTGCGGACTGCGTCTGCAGTTTTTCTGCACATGATCCTGTGCTGTTTGCATAATTTAATCTAAATAGAAAATAGAAGATAGAAGACAATGGGGTCTTAGAAGAGTTCTTACCCTTGACGCATACCATAATGTCATCTCTGGTTTGTCCATTATATTCTATGCTACAATACTATATTTTTACATATTTGTGATTTACATATAAAAAATGTTTTTTTTTTTTTTTTTAATGAGCTCTACACTTGATATCATTCACCAATGATCATTTAGACCATTATATGAGCCTATTATATCAACTTTTAAGCTATATATGTTTATTTCACAACACCTTACATCAGGGGTGGGGAACCTGCGGCCGCGGGCCGCTTGCGGCCCGCAAAATCATTCCATCCGGCCCCCCAGGATGGAAGTGTGTCACTTGGCTGCTGTGTTGCCAAACGTGAGGCACTTTTTCAGTGTCTGTTAATGTCCGTCACAGGACAAGATTCCCCATAAAAAAAGCCGTGACCGCGTTGGCTTTAAACTGCGCATGCGCAGTTTCCGGCGCTGCCCGAGTCCCGAGCTGAGCCTCCGATCCTGTTCCCCCCCCCAGGCCGCGGATTTGACAGAGGTGGTGCGCTGGCTACTGGCGGCGATGCGAGTGATGTCATCGCGCATCCCACCAGGCGCGCCAAACTTTAAAAATAGTCACAAGAGGGAATGGATGGATGGAGCAGTCTTGCCTTCTTGGTGCCGGCTCCAGGCGGTGGTCTATCCGGACTCCAGACAGCCCTGTGATAGCCCAGCAGCTGCCCAGGCATCCACAGCAGAAACAGACCAGGCCAGCTCATGGCAAGCCAAGCCTGCATTCTCAGACTTCCTTGCCTCAAGGTAATAAAGGAGCTGGTGGTGGTGGCAGGACTCAGGAGGTGACGGCGGTGGTGGCAGAAGGATGTGGTTATAGTGGCAGGAGGAGTTGGTGAGGGCAGGAGCTATGGAGGACAGGAGCTGGTGAGGGCAGGAGGTGATGGTGGCAGAAAGAGCTGGTGGTGGCAGGAGGTGGAGGGAGCTGCTGGTGGCAGGAGGTGGTGGTAGCAGGAGGAGCTTTTGGCAGGAGCTGGTGATGGTAGCAGTAGGTGACGGTGGTGGCAGAAGGAGCTGGTGATGGTGGCAGGAGGAGCTTGTGGCAGGAGATGGTGATGGTGGCAGGAGCTGGTGGGGCAGGAGGTGGCAGGAGCTGGTGGGGGCAGGAGGTGGCAAGAGCTGGTTGTGGCAGGAGGATCTGGTAGGGACATGAGCTGGTGGTGGCAGGAGCTGGTGATGGTGGCAGGAGGAGCTATGGAGGACAGGAGCTGGTGAGGGCAGGAGGTGATGGTGGCAGGAGCTGGTGGTGGCAGGAGGAGCTTCTGGCCCGAGCTGGTGATGGTGGCAGTAGGTGACGGTGGTGGCAGAATGAGCTGGTGATGGTGGCAGGAGCTGGAGATGGTAATTGTGGCAGGAGCTGGTGGGGCAGGAGGTGATGGTGGCAGAAGGTGGCAAGAGCTGGTGGTGGCAGAAGGAGCTGGTAGGGACATGAGCTGGTGGTGACAGAAGGAGCTGGTGATGATGGCAGGAGGAGCTTTGGAGGACAGGAGCTGGTGAGGGCAAAAGCTGGTGGTGGCAGGAGCTGGTGGTGGCAGGAGGAGCTTCTGGCCGGAGCTGGTGATGGTGTCAGTAGGTGACAGTGGTGGCAGAAGGAGCTGGAGATGGTGGCAGGAGCTGGAGATGGTGATGGTGGCAGGAGCTGGTGGGGCAGGAGGTGATGGTGGCAGAAGGTGGCAAGAGCTGGTGGTGGCAGAAGGAGCTGGTAGGGACATGAGCTGGTGGTGACAGAAGGAGCTGGTGATGATGGCAAGAGGAGCTTTGGAGGACAGGAGCTGGTGAGGGCAGGAGGTGATGGTGGCAGGAGCTGGTGGTGGCAGGAGGAGCTGGAAATGGTGATGTTGGCAGGAGCTGGTGGGGCAGGAGCTGGTGGGGGCAGGAGGTGATGGTGGCAGAAGGTGGCAAGAGCTGGTGGTGGCAGAAGGAGCTGGCTGAGGCAAGGTTAATGACCACTACTGTGTATTATTTAAAAAAAAACAGCAGATAAAATATGGTTTTGAGTTATTTTAAATGAGCCATGCTTGCCATCTGACTTGCATTGTTGCTGCCCTCTGTTCATGTGTTCCCAAAGTGGCACCCCCACTGTGAAAGTGCATAAAATTGGAGTATGAACTGTATGCGAATTAACCACTTAAGCCCCGGACCATTATGCAGGTTAAGGACCTTGCCCCTTTTTGCGATTCGGCACTGCGTCACTTTAACTGACATTTTGTACGGCCCCCGAATGATGTTACGAAAATCCAAATGGCCCTTGGCAGAAAAAAGGTTCCCCACCCCTGCCTTACATCATAGTACACAATTATTATGTGTGAACTTTGTGACATCTTATATGTCCGTGTGTGTTTATACACATACCGATACACAATTTTTTCCTATCTTCACATTCACATTCAATCATTTATTTATTTATTTTTATTTTTGTACTGTCAAATATTTTATTAATTTATGTTATACACTAGGGCTGCGCATCTTCACCGGTCTCATGATTCGATGCGATTACGATTATCAAGTCCACAATTCGATTTGATTCGATTCCGCGATGCATCACGATGCATCACGATTGCAGCGCAAGTGCGCATGGCTCTCCCCCCAAAATACTAAAGGAGATGATCAGAGACTGCAGACGTGGTACAGGAGATGATCAGAGACTGCAGACATGCTACAGGAGATGATCAGAGACTGCGGACATGCTACAGGAGATGATCAGAGACTGCGGACATGCTACAGGAGACGATCAGAGACTGCGGACATGCTACAGGAGATGATCAGAGACTGCGGACATGCTACAGGAGATTATCAGAGACTGTGGACATGCTACAGGAGATGATCAGAGACTCAGCCATCACAGCTCACAGTCCATTTACCGTGATCGTGAATTATGTGTCCGGGTTACTGCTCAGCAGGCAGCCAGCACGTCTGCACGGCACCCCGGCGCTGCAGAGGGGGGGTGGCGCCGACGCGCCCGAAGTGTCTGACACTGGTCCCCTTGGCACGCATGCCCTCCCTTCCTCCCTCCTCCGTGTCTCAGGTCAGGTGGTACTGTCTTGGGCTGGGTAGCGCGGCACCGTTGCGTGCATGCGTAAGGCATGCAGTTCAAATTCTAAAGGCGGGACCAGAACAGGACGGGACTGACAGACTGCCGCCATACACAGTGCGCTGAAGAAAAGTAAAGGTAAGGCCGCCCGTCCCCTCCACCTTATCTAGCAGGCTGACAGGTGTCATCCCTCCTCCCACCTCACCTGTACTCCAATGAGGAGGGCGGGCACCAGATGTGAGCCAGTTTATAAAAAAAACATTAAAAAAAAATGTCAAAATTGGTCTTTTGTTGAAAAAAAAAGGAAAAAAATAAAACGCAGAGGTGATCAAAAACCAACATGCAGTTGTCAGCTTAAAGTGGAGGTTTACCTAAAAATAAACTTTTAACATTTATGAGATTAATGACAATTAGAATCGGCTGTTTTTTTAAAAAAAAATTGTCCGTACATACCGTTTCCTATATGTGTTCTCACCGCCGCTTCCGGGTATGATGGTCGGGGCTGGGCGTTCCTAATTGATTGACAGGCATCCGACCGACGCATACAGCGCGTCAGGAGTTGCCGAAAGAAGCCGAACGTCGGTGCGCAGGCGCCGTATAGAGCCGCACCGACGTTCAGCTTCTTTCGGCATCTCGTGACGCGCTGTATGCGTCGGTCGGATGCCTGTCAATCAATTAGGAACGCCCAGCCCCGATCATCATACCCGGAAGCGGTGGTGAGAACACATATAGGAAACGGTATGTACGGACGTATTTTTTTTAAAAAAAACAGCCGATTCTAATTGTGGTTCACCCACAATAACAACATTCTAGCATTAAATTAAGCATAGTAGCGCGAGCTACAGTATGCCTTTATTTATTTTTTTGCCCCGTACTCACTGTGTAATCCTATAGTGAAGATTCCGACTCCCCGCGGGGAATGGGCGTTTCTATCCAGAGGGAAGATGATTGACGGCCGACTATGGCACGTCACGCTCCCCGAAGATAGCCGGAGTAGGTCTCGGCTCTTCACGGCGCTATACGGCGCCTGCGCACAGACTATGTGCAGGTGCCGTGAAGAGCCAAGTCCTATTTCGGCTATTTCCGGAGAAGCGTGACGCGCCAGAGCCGACCGTCAATCATCTTCCCTCTGGATAGGAACGCCCATTCCCCTCGGGGAGTGGGAATCTTCCCTATAGGATTACACAGTGAGTACGAGGCAAAAAATAAAAATAAAGGCATACTGTAGCTCGCGCTACTATGCTTAATTTAATGCTAGAAATGTATTTTTTTTATAGGGTGAACCCCCTCTTTAATCTCATAAATGCAATGTTAAAAGTTTATTTTTAGGTGAACCTCCACTTTAAGTTACGCAGTGCACATATACAAAATGGCCTGTCATGAAGGGGGGGGGGTAAATCACTGATTAACCACGTGACCTCTGGAAGATTTACCCCCCCCTTCATGACAGGCCATTTTTTGCGATGTGCACTGCGTAACTTAAGCTGACAACCGCACGGTCATGCAACGTTGTACACGAATAAAATTTGTATTTTTTTTTCCTCTGTGGTATTTGATCACCTCTGCGTTATTTTATTTTTTTCGTGTTTTTTTATTTTATTTTTATTTTAATTTTTTTGACAAAAGACCAAATTTAAAAAAAAAAATGACTTTCGGCTATATAACTTATCCAATTTTTTTTTTTTAAGTTTTTTTCATAAATTTAGGCCAGGTGTCTCCAAACTTTCTAAACAAAGGCCTGGTTTACTGTGCTTCAGGAGGGCCATTTGGAGTACAAAAGGTCCTGATGTCAGTGGGGAAAAAACAATGCTCCATCTTTGGTGTTAATGGGAGAAATTGTGCCCCATAATTGGTGTCATTAAGAGATATTGTGTCCCATCATTGATGTCAATGGGAGTAATGGTTGCCCTATAATCGGTGTTGTCAGGAGAAATTGTGTCCCGTCATTGATGTCATTGAGAGAAATTGTGTCACATCATTGGAGTCATTGGGAGAAATTGTGCCCCATTATCGGAGTCATTGGATGAATTGTGCCTACAAACTATTGGATATATTTATGGATTTTTTTTTTCTAGTAATGGCGGAGATCAGTGACTTATAGCGGGGCTGATATATTGCGACTGACATTTGACACTTTGTGGGAACCAGTGACGCAGTAAACAATGCCACATTTTTTCGTGTCAGTGAGAGGAGTAATGACCCATCGTTGGTGTAATTGGGAGGAACTGTGCCCCTTTGTTGGTGTTATTAGAAGGAAATTGTTCCTCATTGTTGGTGTCATTAGGAGGAATTGTGCCTCTTTGTTGGTGTCATTAGGAGGAACTGTGCCCCATTGTTGGTGTCATTAGGAGGAACTGTGCCCAATTGTTTGTGTCATTAGGAGGAACTGTGCCCAATTGTTGGTGTCATTAGGAGGAATTGTGCCCCATTGTTGGTGTCATTAGGAGGAATTGTGCCCCATTGTTGGTGTCATTAGGAGGAACTGTGCCCCGTTGTTGGTGTCATTAGGAGGAACTGTGCCCAATTGTTGGTGTCATTAGGAGGAATTGTGCCCCATTGTTGGTGTCATTAGGAGCAATTGTGCCCCATTGTTGGTGTCATTAGAAGGAATTGTGCCCCATTTTTTTATGTCAGAAGATGAAATATTGCCCTAAGGGCCAGATAAAAGCAAGTAAAGGGCCAGATGGCCCCCGGGCCACCATTTGGAGACCCCTGATCTAGGGCAATTAAATGCTTAACTGTGTTGCCTAACAAGTGTTTTATGTGTACTGTATGTGCTGCTTTTATTAGGGGAAGAGATGGAACACAGAATCCATTACTACCCCCCTTCAGCGAAAGAGAGCTCTACCTCATTTACATAGACAGAGCTCCATTCTGAGTCTCTGCCCGATGATCAGAGGGTGCCAGTGGACATCAAATGCACACCACCCACAGATTGGTTTCTGCTGTGAAGAATCTCAGCAGAAGCGGAACGTGCCCCCTGCAGGCCAGAAGTGCAGATCACGTGTATAAATATGTCAGTAAAACAGCTGTAGAGCAGTCAGCAAGTAGTTTAATAGCAGCCTGTTTTAAACCTTGGTTCACGGTAGCCTGCATCTCCCTGTTGTACCTCTGGGCCGGCTGGCAAGTTGCAGCATCTCTTACTATAGAGGGGGGGGGGGCAGCGGGAGTACAGTGGGGAGCACCAAAATACACCTTTGCCTGTGCAGACAAAAATTATTGCACCAGCCCTGGTCACACATACCGCACTGAGCTTTCCGAAATGCCTGGCGGCGCTGTAACAAAGTCCCGCCTCCTAGACTGGGCTCCTGTAATATACGGCACACTGATCCAATGCCATAAATTTGAATCAGTGTGACATGTATCATAGGAGCCAGCAATTTTGAATCCAAGCTCTGTGACAGCAGGAGATCGCTGCTCTGTGTGATCCATAAGGACAGTAAAAAGGCTGCAATTGGTGGGCACCGATAAAGCTGCAATTGGTGGGCACTGATAAGGCTGCAATTGGTGGGCACTAGAAGGCTGCATTCTATGGGCACTGATAATTACCATTACCAATGCAATTATGTAATAAGCATATTATTTTTATAATTTTTTTTATTGTATTTTACTCCTTTGTTATTTGTCTTATGTTAACCACTTCTGGACCAGAAGATTTCGCTACTTAATGACAGGCCCTATTTTGTGATTTGGCACTGCGTTAATTTAATGGACAATTGCGCGGTTATGCGACGCTGTACCCAAACGAAATTGGCGCCCTTTTTTTCCCACAAATAGAGCTTTCTTTTGGCGGTATTTCATCACCTCTGCGATTTTATTTTTTTGTGCTATCAACAAAAATAGAGCGACAATTTTGAAAAAAAACAAACAATATTTTTCACTTTCTGAAACAGATAATTTGTTTGTATCCATACTTAAATGGCCTATCTTTTACATGCATATGTATTTTTTTATTGTATTGTGTTGCAGCATTATGGGTCCTAAAAAATTGTCAGGTGCTCAGAATAGAAAACGGAGGGCCCTTATGAATTTAGAGGACCAGAAGAGTGCTGGAGCAATAAAAACATATTTTGAAACACCAGCAGCTAGTGGTTTACAAACCACAGAAGAAAAAGGTGAAGAAAACTGCAGTGGCCTAAGCGATGACCATGTGCATGTTCAGCTCAGTGAGCCTTCACCATTAAAAACATCCTTGGAAGAAGAGGATGCTAATACATCTTCTAGCCCTATGGTTTTTGATGAAAAAAAGAAAAGAAAAAAGAAAAGATCGGGAAAGCTGCAGTAGCCAAAGTGATGTACATCTTCAGCTCAGTGAGCCTTCAACATCAAGGACATCTTTGGAAGAAGAGGATGCTAATACACCTTATGGCCAAGTGTCTTCTGATGAAACAAACACATGTGAAAAATCAAGCTTCATAGATCCTGCTTTGTGGCCAAAATTGATTTCTAAGAATATTAATAGCATTTTAGAGGTTGGTCCTGTACAGGTGCAAGATGTTGATTTTAAAAAAAGATGCCTATAATAGGCATTTTTCTTCAGCATTCTACAAAAGGAAATTAGACAGTGGTGAAGAGCAAAAACGACGATGGTTGGTATACTCCTCATCTGCCAATAAAGTATTCTGTTTCTCTTGTAAATTATTCGATAAAAATCCTAAAACATTGCTTGCCCTTGGAGGATCAGATGACCGGGCACATATGTCAAGTATGTTGAAATCGCATGAAACCTCCAGTGGTCATTTTACAGCCCAGCAGATGTGGCATGAAACACAAATGAGACTGAAATCAAAACAAGCGATCGATCAAAACTATCAAAATCTCATGAGCCGTGAAAGGCAACACTGGAGATCTGTGATGGAGAGGCTGTTAAGCATTGTCCAGTTTTTAGCAGAGCGTAATCTGGCCTTCAGAGGATCTTCAGATCGACTTTTTACATCCAATAATGGAAATTTTTAGGTCTCGTAGAACTATTAGGAAAATATGACAGTGTGATGGCAGAACACTTACACAGGGTGGTATAAAAAAAAACTGCAGACCACTACTGCGGAAAAAACATTCAAAATGAAATAATAAATCTTATGGTGAAACAGGTAATTGAGGACATTTTACAACGCTGCAGAAATGCTAAATATTTCTCCATTATTCTTGACTGCACTCCAGATATTAGCCATAAGGAGCAAATGTCTTTTACTATTCGATTTTTGGAAGACGTTTCTGGAAATTTTCAAGTAAAGGAACATTTCCTTGGGTTCAATAAAGTAGAGGACACAACTGGAAAAGGATTAAGTGATTTCCTCCTTGAATTTCTTTCAGGAAAAAAATTGGATATCGATAATTGTCGTGGACAGGGTTATGACAATGGAGCCAATATGGCAGGAAAAAACAACGGAGTTCAATCCAAAATTCTAAACTTAAACCCAAGAGCAGTATTTGTACCATGTGGCTGTCATTGTCTCAATCTTGTAATTAGAGATGCAGTACGCTCATGCAAGGAATCAATGCAACTATTTGGTATCATTCAGCGCCTTTATGTTCTATTCTCAGGATCAGTAAAGAGATGGAAAATTTTGTCTGACCATGTTTCTGGCCTCACTTTAAAACCTTTGTGCACCACGCACTGGGAATGCCGTATAAATTGTCTTAAACCACTAAGACATAATCTAGGCGAAATACAAGAAGCATTGATTGTTTTGTCTGAGGAAACCCACACTGAACCGAACATTTGTCATGAGGCTAACACACTAGCTCAGCAGATTGTGGAGTTCAAATTCATGATGTCATTGTGTTTTTGGTATGAGATATTGTACCAAGTTAATATTGTGAGCAAAGCTATGCAGAATGAGACTGTTGATATAATTTTAGTCTCAGACCTAATCCATAAATGTCACAATTTTTTAATAAATTTCAGAGAGTCTGGATTTGAAAGGTCCTTTCAAATTGCAAAGGAACTAGCAGAAAAAGTGAATGTGGAGCCTGTTTTTGAAAAGTCTTCTCGTATTCGCAGAAAAAAAGCCTTGTTTGAATATGAAAGCCAAGATGAACCTTTAACAGATCCCACGGAGAAATTTAAGATTGATTTTTTTTTATGTTTTGGTTGATACTGCTACTAAATCTTTGGAGGAGCGTTTTACTCAGATGGAACGACACAACAAAGTATGGAGATTTCTATACAACATGAAACAACTTCCAGCAAGAGAAAACTTAAGGGACTGTTGCCTGCAGTTACAGAAGGCATTAGAGAAGAGCAGCCAATCGGACATTAATGGTCTAGATCTTTCAGAAGAGCTTTGGCATATTCAAAGCCTACTACCTCAAGATGTCACAGCACCCCGCCATACACTCAATTTCATAGTGAGAAATGGCCTGACTGACACATTTCCAAACATGTGGATAGCATTTCGGATTCTATTAACAATTCCGGTTTCTGTGGCATCAGGAGAACGTAGCTTTTCCAAGTTAAAACTCATTAAAACTTATCTGAGATCAAAAATGACTGATGGCAGACTAACCTCTTTATCAGTCTTATCAATTGAAAGTGATGTATTGAAGACATTGGGCATGAACAACATGATTGATGAGTTTACAAAGGCAAAAGCACGTAAAGTTGCATTTTGATCACACATTTACCCCTTTACACTGGAGCGTTGTTCGAGCGCTATTGAGGCGTTGTTCGAGCGCTAATGAGGCGTTATTCGAGCGCTATTGAGACGTTATTCAAGCGTTATTGAGGCGTTATTCGAGCGTTCTTGAGGCGTTATTCAAGCATTATTCAAACGTTATTCGAACATTATTCAAACGTTATTCGAGTGTTATTCAAACGTTATTCAAGCGTTTATTTGAGGTTATTTGAGCGTTATTGGGGCGTTATTCGAGCGAAGCCTCATCTGCAATCCCAATGTGCTGGTAAAGCACCGCTAAAACCCTAACGTTTTAGGGCATTTTTGCAGTGCCTCATTTCAATGGAGAGGGGCATTTTTGGAGCATTTTTTTTTCAACACCCAAAAGCTGCTCCAAAAGATGCTGCTTGCAGGACTCATTGTGAAATGGTCCATTGAGATGCATGGATTGTTTGCACATTCACTTAAATTGTCTGTTTGTTTATTAAAACAAATTATTTGTTACAAATATTGTTGTCCTCTTTGTGTATGTTTAGGTGACCAGGGGGCGAGGGATGCAGATGGGGGGGGGGCGCCACAGCATTAGCTCGCACAGGGCGCCTGAACACCTAAGGCCGGCCCTGTATGTGCCCAGTAAGCAAGTGGTTAATATTACTTAGTGGAGTTCTTCTTTAATGTTATGGCTACCTTCTCGATTTTAATTTACATTTCAACTCAAGCTTTAAAATTCTGTGGCTGTACAGCATGATAGTGCTTCTGCACATGTAAGGCAAAATAATGTAATGAAAAAAAAAGAATTGCATTCCAAGTCATTCACCAGAATACACAGTAAATAAACACAAATGGGATAAAATGAGAAAAATTGAATTTCCATTTCTCTAAGATACATTTTCAATGAAAGACTGCTGAAATGTATCTCTTTCAGCTCTTGGGAAAATCTACAATGTGAGAACAGAATATGGCCCAGTACCAGAACTAAATACAGTTTATGCTTAATTAGGCATAAACAGGATTCTTTGGTGTTTGATATCAAATGTATTGTGTCATCCAATTTCAGAAGAACTTTTATCTTGTTTTCTGAAAAAGAAACAACAACTATAAATATTTTAAACAGCTTATAATTAAAACTGCATGTGCTTGACATCAAAACAATCACGACAAAGAAAGCATTGTTCCTTTCTTGCCTTTCCAGTTGACAGCCTTTCTAGTTAACAGCTGGTCAATAAGCCATTGGTATGTTTTGTATGTAGTTATCTTGGTATGACCCACTATGTTCACTCCCCACCGTATTAATTATGTATAAATACAGATATTAATGTCAATAATTTTGAGTGGTCTGTGCTGAAAGATCTATAAAATAAACTTCAATGCAGTTGGTATCATGGGATAACTAATGAGTTATCTGACTGCATTGAGTGTATAATTCATTTTTGGGTTATAAGCATTGTATTTGAAGCTAATAAATGCACACAATATAAGAGTTTAGTATGCAAACTAGCAAAACTCATTTGAAAAACAATATGTTATTATAGACAATACATTTTTTTATTTGTATCATCACATAAAAATCGAATTGTCATACATACATTCCAAGACATTCTAAAAACCTCTACCTGAGCCTTTTAAAGTAAAACTCCAGTAATAGCTTTGTTTTTTTTTTCTTATAACTGTGTCCCAATAACAAAAATAAATAAATACAAGTATACATATGTAATATGCATTTCATACAAGATGCACATTGACAACAAGGTTTATAAAGTATTTTTTTTTTGTGAGCACAGTGGCAGCTTCTCCCTTTGAAACTATCGCTCTAAAAATCCATATAAGGTTATAGAGTGTGTGTGTGTGTGTAAGCAGGGATCACTACTTTGACTTATTTGTCATTACATTTAGTATGAGTTCTAAACATTCATCTCTATATCTATATCTTCATCAAAGCTCTAAAGCTTAGCCGGTTAAACATGTAACAAGGAAAGTAGAGCTCCACCTGTTGACCAAGTGTACTTAAAGGGGTTGTAAACCCTCAAGGTTTTTCACCGAAATGCATAGAATGCATTTAGGTGAAAAACCTTCTGTATTGCATCAGCTCCCCAGAGCCACCCTTTTACTTACCTGAATCCGATCTTTCCAGCAATGGGGCTGAGCACAGCAGCTCCATCTGCTGTCTCGGGTCCTCATTGGATAGATTGATAGCAGCAGGAGCCATTGTCTTCCACTGTTGTCAATCAAATTTATTGACAAGGGAGCCTGTGTCGGGGCCGAGTCCTGATGTCTGTGTCAATAGAAGCAGCAGCAGGACTCGGGAGCGTGCCAGCATGAGTGCCCCCATAAAATGGGGCTCTCCGTGGGGGGCACTAAAGAAGAGGAGAAGCCAGGAGCCCCTCAGAAGAGGAAGATCAGGGCCGCTCTGTGCAAAACCCTTGTACAGAGAAGGTATTTAACCCTTGTACACACCATAGGATAGCCAGAGGACAACGGTCTGAAGGACCGTTTTCATCAGTCCAAACCGATCGTGTGTAGGCCCCATAGGTTATTTAACCTTAGGTTAAAAAAATGAGAACTTGCTTTAAAATTTAACTGATGGACTGGTAACCGATAGGTCAAAACCGATCGTTAGTATGCAAAAGCATCGGTTAAAAACCTGCGCATGCTCAGAATCAAGTCGACGCATGCTTGGAAGCATTGAACTTCTTTTTTTTTCAGCACGTCGTTGTGTTTTACGTCACCGCGTTCTGACACGATCATTTTTTCAACTGATAGTGTGTACGCACGACGGACCATCAGTCAGCTTCATAGGTTAACCTAAGACAACGGTCCTTCAGACCGTTGTCCTCTGGCTATCCTATCGTGTGTACAAGGCCTAAATGTCACTGGTTATAGTTTGAGGCTTCCCTTCCAGGGTGAGTTATGAATAGTCATATTTCCCCAGCCATCTCAAGAGGAGGTTCAAGCCATTGGGCATTATGGGGAGGGCATGTGCTTGCCCTCTTGCCTCAAGTTGATTATCATGGCCATAAGCCTGTGAATATCTATAAAGGGAAAACCCATGTGAAAAAAGATCATTGGTACATAAAAGATATAAACATTAGACATGAACATGAATACAATTAGTTTCGCACAAGTTGACAGTTGTACAAATATGAGTTGATCAATCTTACTCCCTTAGGTAAAAGTAATGTGTCAATAATAGTCCATAATAGTCCATAAGTTGTGAAAACAAGGAAAAGAGGAGACAAGAAGAAAAAAGAAAGAAAAACCCCAAAAAACAGGAGGACTCTTATAATCAGTGTATCCGTTTGTCCAACACGTTGGTTAAAATGTAGACATTTGAATATATAAACATCTCAGATAGTGTAGGGATATAGATGTTGCCTATATTAACAGGGGAACAGGAAAGAGGGGAAGGGAGGAAGGAAAATGAAGGGGAAAAAAATGGAGAAAAAGGGACAAGAAGAACCTGTAAAATAGGCAATACTGCATATGTAACCTTCAACCTAGACATCCTAAAAGATGGAATCTACAAGGACACTGTGCAGACAGTCAGGACTAATCATAATAGTGGGAAGCGTCCCATTCGAAATTCAATTTAATTTTCAGAACGAACTCTATAAACATATATATATATATATATATATATATATATATATATATATATATATATATATATATATATATATATATATATATGCACACGGTTTTCATCGGTATTTAAATGCACTTATATATATAGGTCCGGATTCAGAGACAGCGCCATATTTTTTTGCGGGTGTACCCCATCTCATATGTGCTACGCCGACGTAACTCTGAGAGGCAAGAGCAGTATTCACAAAGCACTTGCTCCCTAAGTTACGTTGGCGTAGCGTGAATGAGCCGGCGTAAGCCTGCCTAATTCAAATCAGGAAGGTAGTGGGCGTGTTGTATTAAAATTAGCCGAGACCCCATGTAAATGAATTCCCGAACGAACGGCGCATGCGCGCGCATGCTCAGAATCACGTTGCATATACTCCCTAAGATACGACTTACGCAAACAACGTAAAATCCGACGGCTGTTCCAACGTCCATACCCTAACATGACTTACCCCTGCTTTATGAGGGATAACTGTACGCCGAACGTACGCCTTACGTAAACGGCGTAGCTTACTGCGACGGGCGCAAGTACGTTCGTGAATCAGCGTATCTAGATCATTTACATATTCAACGCGTAAATCAATGGAAGCGCCCCTAGCCGCCAGCGTAAATATGCACCCAAGATACGACGGCGTAGGAGACTTATGTCGGTCGGATGGAGCCAGAATTCAGGCGTATCTGGTTTCAAGAATACGGTGCATAGATACGACGACGCATCCTAGAACTTACGCTTTTCTCTTATATATGTGTTTTTTATATATTTTTTTATATATATGTTTCTTATATATACATTTTTTGTATGTATTTCTAGTTTTCAACTAGTTTCACTAGAATTTCACTAGAATTTTCATATAACATACATTCTTTTACACATATTGGGTACATACACACATTTTAAAGCGGGGGTTCTTTTTTATTTTACCATAAAATCAGGCATTGTAGCGCGAGCTACAGTATGCCTGTCCCGAATTTTTTACCCCCGTACTCACCTTGTTCTCGTAGATTGAAGATACCGGGGAATGGGCGTGCCTATGGAGACGGAGGATGATTGACGGCCGGCTCTGGCGCGTCACGCTTCTCCGGAAATAGCCGAAATAGGCTTGGTCTTCACGACGCGTGCGCATAGCCTGTGCGCAGGCGCCGTGAAGAGCCGAGACCTACTCCGGCTGTCTTCGGGGAGAGTGACGTGCCAGGGCCGGCCGTCAATCATCCTCCCTCTCCATAGGCACGCCCATTCCCCGTGGGAGCCGAAAAATACGATCTACGAGGACAAGGTGAGTCCGGGGTTAAAAAAATCGGGACAGGCATACTGTAGCTCGCGCTACAATGCCTGTCTCGATGGTAAAATGTGTCGGGGGGGGTGAACTACCGCTTTAAGATGTTCCTGTCCACTCGTTCATTGCACAGGATTTTTTAACCATTCACTTTAACAATTATATATGTTAATTACCTACACCCTTCTGTTTTGGTCAAATAGTTTTCCATGAGTGGTATAAAAAAGAAATGATTTGTGTGTTAGATAGCTATGACTAAACACTAGTATAGTGTGAAATGTGTCAGCTTGACCGGTGTGCTGTGACTTGTAGTGTTGTTTTGGATTTTACAATAAGGGCAATTTTATTCAGAGTGTCCAGAAGAAGTCTTTCTTTTGTTTTGAGAAATCCAAAATGTTGGAGTTGAGGAAGAGGTAAGGGGACATTTTACAGTGTTTAGTTGACAGCTGTTTAGGATAGCTGCCCTCACTTTGGTGGGATGTATCTTTATTTCCTGTTGTGTCTCTAGGGAAGGATGTGAAAAAAGCTTCCCAATGAATAGCAGACTGCAAACAATATGCTGACAGAAATGTACTTGATCCTAGATTAAAAAAAAACTATGGGCCAGATCCACAAACGAATTACGCCGGCGTATCTACGAATTACGCCGCGTAATTTTTTTTTTTAAATGCCCCATCGTATCTTTGTTTTGTATCCACAAAACAAGATACGACTGAATCTGGGCTCGATCCGACTGTCGGATCGTAGGTGCATATTTACGCTGGCCGCTAGTTGGCGTTTCCATCGAATTCCGCGTTGAGTATGCAAATTAGCTAGATACAGCGATCCACAAACGTACGTCCGGCCGGCAATTTTTTTTACGTTGTTTCCGTAAGGCTTTTTTCGGCGTATAGTTACCCCTGCTATATGAGGCGTACTCAATGTTAAGTATGGCCGTCGTTCCCGCGTCAAATTTAGAATTTTCTACATCGTTTGCGTAAGTCGTTCGCGAATACGGCTTTGCGTAGAATGACGTTCACGTCGTAAGCATTGGCTTGTTGTGGGTTAATTTTGAGCATGCGCACTGGGATACCCCCACGGACGGCGCATGCGCAGTTAAAAAAAAAACATCATTTACGTTGTGTCAAGACATATTAACATAAAACACGCCCCCATCACATACATTTGAATTGCGCGCCCTTACGCCGCCAAAGTTACAGTACACCACCTTAACTTACGGCGGAAATTCTTTCAGGATACAAAAAAAAGCTGTAAGTTACGGCGGCGTAGTGTATCAGAGAAACACTACGCCGGACGGATAGAAGCGTCACGCTTCGTGGATCTGGCCCTATGACTATAAGTCAATTATTTACAGTTTGTGTTTCTTCAATTTTAACCTTTTCTCAAAAAGGAAGAATTTAAAATATACAATCTTATATTTTGGTTTTGTATACATTTTAAAGTCAATTTGTGTTTCTGTGTGAAAATTAGGGGGCAGATCCACGTAGCGTGGCGCATTCTTCCGTCCGGCGTAGCGTATCTCTGATACACTACGCCGCTGTAACTTACAGCGTATCTTTGGTATCCTGAAAGAGTTTGCGCCATAAGATACGGAGGCGTAGTGTAAATCTCCCGGAGTAAGGGCGCGCAATTCAAATGTATGTGATGGGGGCGTGTTTTATGTTAATAAGTCTTGACCCGACGTAAATTACGTTTTTTTTTAACGGCGCATGCGCCGTCCGTGGGGGTGTCCCAGTGCGCATGCTCGAAATTAACCCGCAACAAGCCAATGCTTACGACGTTGACGTCATTCTACGCAAACCCCCATTCGCGAACGACTTACGCAAACGACGTAACATTTTCAAAATTTGACGCGGGAACAACGGCCATACTTAACATAGGATACGCCTCATAAAGCAGGGGTAACTATACGCCGAAAAATGCCTTACGGAAACAACGTATAAAAAAAATTGCCAGTCGTACGTACGTTCGTGGATCGCCGTATCTAGCTAATTTGCATACTCTACGCAGAATTCGATGGAAACGCCACCTAGCGGCCAGCGTAAATATGCACCTACGATCCGACGGCTTACTAAGACGTACGCCAGTCGGATCGAGCCCAGATTCAGTCGTATCTTGTTTTGTGGATACAAAACAAAGATACGACTGGGAATTTTTCAAATTATGCGGCGTATCCATAGATACGTCGGCGTAATTCGTTTGTGGATCTGGCCCTAGGTGTTTTTATTAACTGTCAAAACAGAAAGTAAAAAAGTGAAAAATAGCAAAAATGGCCCAGTCACCTAAAGGTAAAATGAGATGCTGGGCCTGGCAGTGAAAAGGTAAATTATTATTCAAAACAAAGTTGTCCAGTTGCTAGAATATTAGATTGTAAATTGTAAGTAAAAGATGCTTTTGGGCCATTTATGTAGGCACTTGTAGGCACATAGATTTACACAAATTGTCTTACTTAGCATGAATGTTTGCAACTTAGATGGACTGCTTTAACAGTGAGGCCATAAAAAAAATATATACAGTAGGTAACAGAAAATGTAAAACTATACAACTCAAAGAGACTGAAGAAAAGCGCTGATGTACATACAATATTTCAATGCTTTAAACATACAGAAAATCCACCTCTCTGTGTTGATGTAAATTATTATATTAAAGACAAAAAAAAAACTTTATACAGAGAAACAGTTCAAGTGATCTCTTACTTATTCATGTGTTTTTCTTGGTTATAAATTCACGACAGAATACATAAATGTGTAACAAACCATAATATGGGATATTTATGTTAAACATTGCATGTACAAGTAGCAATAACAGGGTATCATCCTATTTGCATACATAAATATGGTATGTCACAGGTCAAAGGCCAGTGTTTAAATAAACCATTATGACTGTAAGCATGGCAGCATGCAGAAGCTTACAAAATATGCCTATATCTGCAGCAGGTATAATACATTTTTGTATAATGTTGTATCTCCATTTTCCAAAGTACTTTACATTAGTCTATCGTGCATATCCTTTAATGGCAGGTAGGCTTTAAATATGTCTAAAATAAAAAATGAATTTTTTCAATATGGATTTTGTTTATTATGTTATTGTTCAGTGGTTTAAAAGTTGTTATAAAATATGTAGTACAGCATACATATTTAATATTCTTATTAGTGTTATATAAATAGTTTTGCGGATCCTTTTTACTACGAAGAAATCAATGAGAACTTTTTTACTGCTGTGAAAGATGGTAAATTCCCTTTCCACTCCACTCCTTTGAATAAATTGATTGTGTTTTCAAAAGGAGACCTTCTGATAAAAGCATGTCTATCCCAGAAGTGACCAGCAATTATCCAATGGCACTACTTAATGCATATCTTTTTATTTTATTATTTGTAATGATTATTGGTTGGAATAAAAAAAGCTGAAGTAGTAAATTGATAATAAAGTTAGAATTAAAGGGGGAATTAAAGGGGCAGATTCACATAGAAATGCCCAGGCGCAGCGTATCAGAGATACGCTACGCCGCCGTATCTTACCTGGCTCTAGGAATCCAGGAAGATTTTGCGCCGTAAGTTACGGCGGCGTAGTGTATCTCTCAGCGCGTAATTCAAATCAGCGGGTAGGGGGCGTGATTCATTTAAATGAAGCGCGTCCCCGCGCCGATTGAACTGTGCATGCTCCGTATCGAAATTTCCCGCCATGCTTTGCGCGAAATGACATTGCAACAACGTCATTTTTTGAACTTCGATGTGACTTATGTCCATCCCTATTCACGGACGACTTACGCAAAAAAAAAAATTCAAATTTCGACGCGGGAACGACGGCCATACTTTAACATGGCAAGTCTATCTATACGCCACAAAATAGCAGCTTTAACTATACGCCGGAAAAAGCCGACTAGAGACGACGTAAGAGAATGCGACGACCGCGCGTACGTTTGTGGATCGTCTGAAAAAGCTAATTTGCATACCTGACGCTGAAAACGACGCAAACTCCACGAGCGGGCGCCGAAGTATTGCATCTAAGATCCGAAGGCGTATGAAGCAATAGGCCTGTCGAATCTTACCCAAATGCCGTCGTATCTTGGTTTGAGGATTCAAACTAAAGATACGACGCAGGAAATTTGAAAGTACGCCGGCGTTTATCAGTAGATACGCCGGCGTACTTGCTCTGTGAATCTGCCCCAAAGTGTTCATGATTGTGATAGCTGAGGGTAACACACTGTTTTAAAGTGATTGTAAAGGATATTTTTTATTTCAAATAAAAAAAATTATACTTACTTGCTCTGTGCAAAGATACTCTTTAGCTGTCCCTCACCAGTGCTCTCCTCTCCTCCTTCCTCTGGGTGCCCCTCCAGCAAGCTCTGTGCTTAGGGGGCACCCATGCAGACATGCTCCCAAGTTGGGTTGTTTCCATCCATAGACACACAGAGGGCCTGAAAGCAAAGACTTAGGCCTCGTACACACGACCAGTTTCCTCGGCAGAATTCAGCTTCCGACCGAGTTTCTGGCTGAATTCTGCCGAGGAAACTGGTCGTGTGTACACTTTCGGCCGAGGAAGCCGACGAGGAGCTCGGCGAGGAAATAGAGAACATGTTCTCTATTTCCTCGTTGTTCTATGGGAGCTCTCGTCCCGCCGAGCTCCTCGGCGGCTTCAGTGCTGAACTGGCCGAGGAACTCGATGTGTTTGGCACGTCGAGTTCCTCGGCCGTGTGTACGAGGCTTCAGAAAGCATTTACATTATTTGAAAAAAATGACAGCTATGCAACTAGCATTTTCAAAAGAGGTCAGAAATTGTAGTTGATATGTTTCTCGCATGACAGATGTATTTTAAGAACTTTCACAATTCAGTAAAGGCATTTTGGAACCTTTTTACTTTGGCAGCCCATACATTCATCATTTTTTTTTTTCTTTCAACCAGTAGGTTGAATATAAAAACATGATCTGATTCCTCCATCCACACATTTGATGCAGATGGGGAAATCCTCCCATTGTGCTATTGTTTTTTAATGGCGAGGAGTATTCCTCGCCAACGGAATACAATTATTAGTGCGCCCGGCTATAGCTGGTGGCACTGATTGATCTGGAATAATTCGACTGGCTGGTTGTACAGAAGTCATTCAGTAGTTCAACTTACATACAAGCTGGGTTCCCATACATGGATCAAAATTCATCGGGACCCTGCTGAATCCAGCCAATTGTGATCTATGTATGGCTGGCTTTAATTGATATTGGCTAAATGCATCACAAGTGTTTTAAAAAGAAGGTGTTTTAAGATTTTAGGTTTATTTTTTTTAAGAAACCACAACCTGAGTAGAAACCCCTATCTCCTGCCATTTTTCTCAGAGACTGACCCTTTTTTTCTGTGTAGAAGGAGTGGTCTACCCACAGAACTTCCATATGCCCCCTGCTGAGTCAAAGTTTTCAATCAGCAGGGAACATGTGATTTTCTAATTGGAGAGCTAAAGGCCAGGAAGGAGAGTGATCGATCTCTGAGGCTGGGTTCACACCGCAGCATGGAGCGACTCACAGAAGGGGTCCTGTGGGTCCCCGGTCAGCAGTTTAAATCCAAATTCAGCCTGAATATTTGGCTGAATTTGAACCTGAAACTGACCAGAATATGCACAGGACTCATGTAATTTTCACCGGAGCCGCTCTGGAGATGTGTGAACTGGCTCCATGTAGAGCTGGTCACAATCTCCTGACATGCGAATTGGACGCTGGGAAACTTGCATCCAATTCGCAATAGTGTGAACCCAGCCTGAAGAAGACCATTGCTTCTACACAGAGAACAATGTCCTTCTGTACAGCAATCTTGCACAGAATACATTTTGTTCTGCTAAGGCTGTGCCCGTTTTCTAAAGAAAAAAAACTGAAAGTTTTTAGCCGGCCATAAATAATAAGATTTTCCCTTGGTTGCAGGAAAGAAAATCGCTTGATTCACCCATCAAAACAGTAAATGCTGATAAGGGAATTCCTTCCATGGATCTATTGTGTTATTCCGGCGGGGTGGGGTGGGAAACCATCCTGGCTGGGAGAACACAGTAAATATTGCTTGTGGCTATAGCCGCTGGCAACAATTGCATCCTAAAAATCCAACATGCTGGTTGTACCCAAGTGAAATAAATGTATCTGATTCAGCTGAGAGTCCAAATGAGCATACCGATAATGTCACCTGGCTTTGCTCAAACTGAGTCTTATTAGTTTCCAAATAGTTCCATAGGAAGTTGGACAGTAGAAGCCGTCTATCCCACCATCATTCTATTAGACAGAATATAAATCAGTACAGGAGGTAGCAGTATTATGTATGCTGACCAAACATTGGCACTTATGTTTCAGCCTGATGATGACTTTATCTGGACACATTTTTATTTTATATATACTAGCACTCTATTCAGGAACCTTCCTGTTACAAATGGGCCAGTATCAAAAGAAACTTTACAACCACTACTACTTAATGGAATCACAGTAAGAACATTTAAATTAAATTGCTGTTCATCATTCTCAATCACATTCTAACTGAATTCCACAATATAAAGAATACAATACTTGAGTCAGAACACTTTCATCTTCTTAAGAGGTTATTCACTCTTATATTTATTTTATTTTTGATAATAGAAAGCACACTTTCTCTGTCATGAACTTTCATTATTAAACTGTGCCCATGCTTGAAATTCCAGGAAGCGATAGGTCATGTAGTCTAAAAGGTGCAGCATTGCTGTATTGCTGAAGTCATTTAGGTCTTCTCTCCATATTCTGTTTAGACTACAGTTCCTGTGACACCTCTTGCTCTGGCTTATCAGAATCCACATACTCCAAAAATCCTGAAATTTCTGTTATAGAGAAGAAGAATAGGGGTGAATAGTTCTTGCTGTAGTAAAACATTGCAAGCAAAGAATAGCACAACTGTGAGTAATCCAAGAAAAAAAACGATAATGTTAATAAAGGGTTTGTCGGGTAGGTGTGATGCAATTTAAAACTGACAAATATTTGGATGCTCAATGCACAGTAAGCAAGTTAAGCAAAGTGCAGAAAAAACACATAAGAGGATTTACAGATACCTGAGACTCAAGTCAATATGTCACAAATAGAGGAAAGACACAGTTTTCAAATTCCTGTAGGAGCAGTGTTGCTTTGGAAAAACAGAGTCAAGAAACTGTTTTTTTCCCTCAGCTTTTTGGGAGATTTATAGCTTTGCACACAAAATCTGATTCTAGATAATAACTTGTGTGTAGATGTAACCAGATAGTGGAGCAGAGGTTAATAGGATATTAATTGCAATATTGTAACATTTAATTCACTGTTTACTACAGTACCTAGTTTTATTTTTTGTGAAAATAATACACTTATTCTGGCAAGAAAAGCATGTGTGTATGATGAGCACAATTTTGCTAGTAACAAATACATAATATCAAAGTTCTAAAAGGTTTTGGAAAGAGCTTTACATTTTTCAAGGAATACACATGGAATCATGGATATGTTTAAACATTTTAGAAATGTATGCCTAGTACACACAATGAGAAAATCATGCCGCTTTCAGGGCTTTCGTCCCATAATCTCATCATTAGTACACAACTTTTGAGTGCCAATCATGACAGTTCATACGAAAATATCCGATGAGACAAGCATAACATTTTTTATTGTATAATAACAGAGTGAACGACTTTTGTGTAATTAGTATGGTATTTGTACACAAACAATTGTGTGACCAAGACCACACTATGGGGGTTATTTATGAAAGGAAAATCCACTTTGCACTACAAGTGCACAGCAAATGTACTTGTAAGTGCACTAAATATGCACTTGTAAGTGCAGTCACTGTAGATCTGATGGGAAGTCTGAAATGAGGGGAAGCTCTGATGATTTTATCATCCAATCATGTGCAAGCTAAAATTATGTTTTTTATTTTTCTTGCATGTCCTCCTCAGATTTACAGCGAGTGCACTTTTAAGTACACTTGCAGTGCACTTGTAGTGCAAAGTAGATTTTCCTTTTAAATAACCCCTTATATGTAGAGAGTACTACTTCCTGATAAGGGATGAGCTTTGAGTTCAAGTCGAACTCATGTTCGACTTGAACATTCAGTAATAGAAAAAAATATTGCGCTCATTCAAAAAAGTAACCAGCAGCAACTAAACCAAAACCAGATAAATAAGCAAAACAACAGCTGCACTTTAATAAAAAATCAATATAGAGAAGCCTCTATATAAAAAATGAAGTGAATAAATTAATAATAAGATGTGAATTAAACTCTCTAAAGTGAATAAATGATAGAAACCAGTGACAAGTGTATTCATGCAGAGTCCAATTAATGAACAGTCCATAAATTATGACCTACAGTCCATAAAATTGTGTCCCCAAACAGTGGTGTTGAAATCACAAAAAAAGGGTGTTGAGACAATGGTTATCCAGTGCACAAACTACCAGCATCCAGAAAATGTGAAGAAAGGAAACCTCCCCCATAGGTAATAGCTGCCTCTTACCAAATGATATTGATCTCTAGTTAGGAGATCATACTCGCTTCAGAGTATCACGTGATTTGTGGGTCACGTGACGGGTGGCCCCGCCTCACCAATATAAGAAATGTCATAGCTTCAGCAGCGTCATTCGCCGGGCTGTCTCCGGTGGACACAGGCGGCCGGCGATGCTGCGCTCTGGATCCCGGACAATCTTCTCATCGCTGGACCGGAGAGGAGATCACCCGTCGCTGGATACCGACAACGTTGGAGCGGGGAGCCGGGACCGAGAGTGGATTACCACTGCTGGATTTATTTTTATTTTTTTAATAAAGGACTTTTTTCCACGGTGCATGTGTGTTTTTTTACAACTATTTACACTTCCTTTGTGAAATGGTAGGGGTACAATGTACCCCATTACCAATTCACATAGGGGGGGCCAGGATCTGGGCGTCCCCTTTGTTAAAGGGGTCTTCCAGATTCTGATAAGTCCCCCACCCGCAGATCCCCACAACCACCGGGCAAGGGTTGTGGGGATGAGGTCCTTGTCCCCATCAACATGGGGACATCCTCCCCATGTTAAGGGAATGTGGCCCTGTACGGTTCAGGAGGGGGGGACGCTCTCTGTCCACCCCTCTTTTCTGCGAACGGCCAGGTTACGTGCTCGGATAAGGGGTCTGTTGTGGATTTTTGGGGGAACTCCACACCATTTTTTTTTAATTTGGGGTGGAATTCGCCTTAAAATCCACACCAGGCCTAAAGGGTCTGGAATGGATATTTGGGGGGAACCCCACGTCATTTTTTTTTAATTGACGGTGGTGTTCCCCTTAATATCCATACCAGACCTGAAGGGCCTGGTTATTGAATTTGGGGGGACCCCACGCTTTTTTTTTTTTAATGAATGAATTCTCTCTGAATTGCCGGGAGCCGACAATTCCTTATAACCGTAAGTCAGTTTTAAATTACTTTTTTTCTTTCAGAAATTAAACTTTGTGCAGAGACAGCTCTAAGTACGGCAAACATGCGCTATTTCACATGCTTACTTTACACCCCCCCTAGGTACGAAATTTAAAGGAATATTTCACTTTTATTGTTTCACTTTAAGCATTATTAAATTCACTGCTCCCGAAAAAACGGCCGTTTTTAAAACTTTTTTTTGCATTGATACATGTCCCCTGGGACAGGACCCAGGTCCCCAAACACTTTTTAGGACAATAACTTGCATATTAGCCTTTAAAATTAGCACTTTAGATTTCAAACGTTCGAGTCTTTAACAGGGTTCTAAAGTTCACACGAACATTTGGTGTGTTCGCAGGTTCTGGTGCGAACCGAACAGGGGGGTGTTCGGCTCATCCCTATTCCTGATGGTGGCTTTATGATTAGCCGAAATGTCAAGGTAATACCGTGTCCTCACGTTACTTCCGCCCAATTCAACCTTACCCGGGAATCAAACACCAGGACGCCAAACACAGTGGCTATTTCATTCTAGGGTCGATTACCCTTCTTAATCACCTGCTATAAACGCCGGGTGCCAGGACTATCAGGCACTCAGCAATGTAAGTGAAACTTTTTTATATTTGTGGATCAAATAAATATTTTAAACGGTATTGCGCAATGAGGATTCTTTCCTGTTCTTATCATTCCAACCCATCCCTCTGAGGTATATCTCAATTCAAAGATGTCATCCTAAAGGATCTGATATTGGGGTATCCCCTCATCTTTACAAGACCATACTAGCGATAGGGGGCCAACACCCAGGGGTGAGTGCACATCTATGTGGGGCACTCAGTCTGAGCACAACTCCATAGGAGACATCTTTTGAGCATGAGCACCTTATGGGACTGTTTATGATCTATTTCCAATGATGTACATCTGTTCGATGATATTGTTTTGTCTAGTATTTATATTAGACTAATATCTAGCGCAATCTTTTCTTTCATTCTTTATTTCTTTCTCTATTTAGCAACTGCATATATTGTACATTCATTTATGGCAACAATATTACGCTATGGTATATATATCTTTCCCTTTGGGTTTATAAATAATCACCATCTGTGGAGTCAACGCTAACCTGTGCTGAGAAGCTTGTAACTACTATATTGCAGTTTGTGTCTTCTTGCAAAATAAAAGGCCTGGGCTGGGTTAAAGCCATCTGCTCCTTTGTCTTACTATCTGGTAAGCATGTTTTCCACAAGGTGATGGAGCACTTTCTTGTGATTTAGTCACTGGGTGTATACCAAACTTACTTCCATTTGTGCAAACATTAGATCAACTATATATATATATATATATATATATATATATATATATATATATATATATATATATATATATATATATATATATATATTGGACCGCAATTAGCGCAATTTTTTCCCTTTCAAGTTTAAAATTAAAAAAAAATCTGAAACATGCAGAGTCCCAATATGCTTTTTATATATGAACTAGTAAATTAATTATCACATGAGGTCATGGCTAATCAAGATGGTTTATTTAAAGGGGTTGTAAAGGAAAACATATTTTTTTTCCTAAATAGCTTCCTTTACCTTAGTGCAGTCCTCCTTCCCTTACCTCATCCTTTGATTTTGCTTTTAAATGTCCTTATTTCATCTGAGAAATCCTCACTTCCTGTTCTTCTGTCTGTAACTCCACACAGTAATTCAAGGCTTTCTCCCTGGTGTGGAGAAAGCCTCTTGAGGGGGTGAGCAGGAGTGTCAGGACACCCACTAACACACAGCTCCTTTCTATATCTGCAAAGTAGAGTGTCCTGACCCTCCTGCTCGCCCCCTCCCCCTAAAGAGGCTTTCTTCACACCAGGGAGAAAGCCTCACATTACTGCGTGTAGTTGCAGATAGAAGAACAGGAAGTGAGGATTTCTCAGAAGAAATAAGGACATTTAAAAGCAAAATCGAAGGATGAGGTAAGTGAAGGAGGACTGCACTAAGGTAAAATAAGCTATTTAGGGATTTTTTTTCCTTTACAACCCCTTTAAGGTGAATGCTTATGGACAATGGTTGACCTGTACTGCTATTCACATCAATTAGATGCCACATCTGTAAATGCGAATAGATTCCTTTCTATCTACTAAAAAAGCTTTCCAACTGCCTGAAACAGACAGACTGCAAGAGTGAAGAGCAAAGACGCTCCCATTAAGCATAAAGACACTAGTCATAGCTATTAGATTCAAATGTTTTGTAGTTCAGCATCAACTGTACTGTAGAAGAGTGGAACAGAGACTACAACTGTACTGCTCAATGTAATTTCAATGTTAAAACTATAAGTGGCCTTCTGCGTCTGTATTTTAGAATAAGACATTGATTTTAGTAGTCTGACACCTTGTAATGTAGAATTTATAACAGAACTATAGCTGTTTAAAAAAACATTGCAGAAGAGACATACTCTGGGGTTGATATCCTGAAGGCAAGTAGGCTGTTTACTTTGCAATTGAATCTTCTATTTATTTAGGTGTGTTTGAAAAAAAAAACACTTTTGCAAAGAATACACAGTAAAATGCAAGAAAAATAAAAGAAAGTATGTTTTGCTTGCACATGATTGGATGATGGAAGTCAGTAGAGCTTCACCTCTTTCACTAATTAAAGCGTAACTCTACTTTTGTTGAGAAAAAAACATTTCCCCCTGGGTAACTTATGTACAGTACTTTGCAAGGATTTTTACAACCTTTGTTGCAGATTCCTACCTTTTGTTATTCTGAAGAAATCCATGTGTGTTTGTCTGTACCCCTGTCTAATGGGAGTGGTTTCATAATTATCAGTCAGCTGTGGCACTAATGAGGAAAGCTGTTGGGCCTGCATCCCTTTAGATATGTTCCTATTGCAAATATCTCACCAAAAATGACATTTTTGTTGCAGGGTATGCCTTAAATCTGACTTGTTTCTTAGACAGACTTCTGGGAAAATTGGTGAGCCAATCAGATAAGCAGGAAATTATGTTTCTGGGGAGTGGTCAGCAGACATTCTGTGTACAGAACAACTCAATGTAGCCATATTGCTTTGCATTTATAGAAAGTTACAGCGGCTGCAGATTGAAAAGGAAAGGTAATTTTTAATAACATTCAATTTCAATATGACTTGTATCGCAATTGTACATGCCATATTATTTTTTCTTTATTTGCTATTATTTTTCTCCACAAAAGGGTAATTACCCTTTAAGTATAAATTCCCTTGCAGAGTGAATAACTGATTTGTCTTTAGTATATCAACCCTTATGTCTTTTACAAAAAAGGCCTCTAACCTTACTCTTTGCACTCTTCTATTGTTTGTACACTGAGCTATGAACATGCAACTCATTGTACAATCTCAGCATCTGCCGGGTGCCACAATGTATAAACTCCCAAGTGTAAGTGCAAGTGTGCCATTTACCTTATCCTTGGGCAGTCAGTCAAGATGACTGAAGATTTAAAGCACAGAAGAAGCCAGGTGGAGAATGTTGGAACCAGTGAGGGAGTTCATGGACATCACATTTCTGACGTGGTTATGCTTAAAATATATATTGTATTAGTGTCTGCGACTGTTGATCAAAGGTTTTTTTTTTTTTTTTTACTAGGAAGCAAAGTTCACACTCTTGCAGCTCTGAAGAAAATAATGTAAGTATGTATTTGAATAACAAAACTGACCTTGCTTGTAACCTTGAATTCACAAGAATCTGTTTGCAGGGGCTGGTGTGCAGTGAAGGTTTCCCCAAAACACCTTGTTTCCCCAAAACACATTGGCTTCCTCTGATACCTTTGTTTAACAAAAACTTTGATTTGACCTTCTTGTGTCATTAGGAAGAAGTATCACTTCATTTTTTAAATCTTCTTTATTAACCTCCCTGGCGGAAATCCCGAGTCTGGCTCAGGGTGGAATTCCAGTACCATTAGCGGAATCCCCGAGCCAGACATGGGATCGCATCGCAGTATCCAGGCATGGTTACTTACCTTGTCCCCTGGATCCTGCAATGTCTCACCGCTGTGTGATTGAGCTGTGTCCTCGCTCGATTCACACAGTGCCCCGAGTGGCGCCGAGTTCCGTTCCCTGCGACGTTACAACACTCGGGGGCGGAGATCGGCGCCAAATTCAAAAAAGTTAAAACACAATACACATACAGTATACTGTAATCTTACAGATTACAGTACTGTATAAAATAATTACACACACCCTTTGTCCCTAGTGGTCTGTCCAGTGCTCTGCATGCACTTTTACAGTATATAGTAAATACAGTTGTTTCTGCCTGGAAACTGGAGATTGTCCATAGCAACTAAAAAGTGTACCTTTTTGTCACAAGTGGTTTTAGACCTGCTAAAAAACAGCGATAATAAATTAGAATCACTTGCAGAATTGATCGATAGCGATTTGTGGGGAAATTTGTCTTTAACCACTTCAGCCCCGGACCATATTGCTGGTCAATGACCGGGCCACTTTTTACGATTCGGCACTGCGTAGTTTTAACTGAAAATTGCGTGGTCGTGCGACATGGCTCCCAAACAAAATTGGCGTCCTTTTTTCCCCACAAATAGAGCTTTCTTTTGGTGGTATTTGATCACCTCTGCGGTTTATAGTTTTTGCGCTATAAACAAGAATAGAGCGACAAGTTTGTAAAAAATTAATATTTTTTACTTTTTGCTATAATAAATATCCCCAAAAAATATATAAAAAAAAAATCACAATAAGCGTTTATTGATTGGTTTGCGCAAAAGTTATAGCGTTTACAAAATAGGGCATAGTTTTATGGCATTTTTATTATTATATATTTTTTACTAGTAATGGCGGGGATCAGCGATTTTTATCAGTACTGCGACCTTATGGCGGACACTTTGGACACTTTTGACAAATTTTTGGGACCATTGGCATTTTTATAGTGATCAGTGCTATAAAAATGCATTGATTACTATAAAAATGCCACTGGCAGGTAAGGGGTTAACACTAGGGGGCGAGGAAGGGGTTAAGTATGTTCCCCGGTTGTGTTATAACTGAAGGGGGGTGGACTGACTAGGGGAAATGACTGATCGCTGTTCATACATTGTATGGCATTTCTCCCCCTACTGGCTGCTCGGCGAGATGACGTATAGCTACGTGATCTCGCCCAGCAGAGCCGACCTGCTGCCGTATAACTGCGGGAAGCAGTTAAACACTGAAAGTAATGTAAGCGATAATTCTGCAATGGAGCAAATTTCAGTATTTTTGATTTGATTACATTATTGATTAATTTTTATTATTATTATATTATTATTTGTTATAATTATTTATAGTTATTTATTATATTAAAATTTATGATTTTGTGTTTAAAACTTTATCATACCCGGGATGTCTACTAGACTCTTGTTTGGACAGATTTAAGTGAGTTATTCCTAATATAAAACACCAAATGTCCATGCAAACAATTGTACCGCTTTCAGCGTCAAAAATCTGACATAATCATACCGCCAGGGAGGTTAAGAACCAAATTGTTATGGCAGGCTGCATTATGAGAACTTTGCACACGCATTCAATATGAAAGCCCCTGTATAGAAGATATTATTTTAAACCCCTTTTGTGCAAAGTATCTACAGTATATAGATAAACATAGGGATAGGTTAAAAAAGAACTGGGGTGGGTAGAAATGTTTCCCAAATCAATTGGCAGTGACTCACAATCCCAACAAAAGATACATATAAAAAGGGGAAACATATATGGTAGAGGGAAACCCTCTTCCAGATATAGGGATTTTTAATGTGAGATGTCAATTGTAGTAATAAGGTAAGTACACCAAACAAGAATTTATCAAAAAGTTTAATATACATATAAAATGTACATAAAAACAAATAGTTGTATGAATTCGACCACAATAGTTACAATAGTGCTTCGTCAGGGCTTTGCAACTTAATCTTTTTGGATTTAGTGGTCTGTGTATGACATGAAAATATGCCGTTAGCACACAAAAAATTAGTACATGTAATCCATTATACATTATTGCTATCAAATAAGAACATAGTATCTGTGTTAACAACTGAAACATAGGGATAGGTAAATACTTAAGTATGTAGATTTAAGTAATTTTACCCTCCAGTCCCAATTCTTACACCTTTATTCTCTAGTCCCTGCTCTCATACTGCATGTTTATTCGGTTAATTGCAGTATTTAAAACAAAAAAAGAGAGAGTAAAAATAAAAGAATCCTTTACAGATACCTGTAAAGACATATAGAGGGAAATAGGACATTTGTTTCCCTATAGCTGTAATATTAGGCAGTATTTGATCCATTTATTCTGCTACTATGCCTTTTGATGTTAAAGTTAAACTTTACTCCTATAAATTTGAAAGTGCCATGCTGTTTTTAAAAAAAATTAAGTGTTATATTACAAATTTGTTTTTCTTTTATACTTGATAGAATACTAATCTGGAATTCAAAAGACATAAAACAATAAAAAACACTACACTACACGAGAGAAGCTAAGCCAAGTAAAAGTTAAAAAGGTAAGCGGCTTTTGCTGCAATACTGATCTTATATCTGAAGCTGCCCCCCACACTATATTATGTTTTTAATTTTTTATTTCAATAGAATTTTATTGATATTTCAGTATATTAACAATAGTAATTTAATGAACATAACAGTTGCACAGTGATGTTAGCAAGATGCGTTAATAGGTGGTATGCCAAACAGTACAGGGTAACATTGCAACAAAACATACATGCTAGATTTGGAGGTTGGTGATTTTCAAATATAGAGCTGATTGAAAAAAAAGTGATCCTGTCCCTCTCCCACTGCCCCACTCCCTCTCCCACTGCCCCACTCCCTCTCCCACTGCCCCACTCCCTCTCCCACTCCCTCCCTCCCTCTCCCACTACCTCCCCTCCCTCTCCCACTGTGACCTCCCTCTCCCACTCCCTCCATTCATCTCCCATTCCCTCCATATAGCACACAGGAACAGAGCTGAGGCTGTCAATCACATATCGGGTGCTGGAGCTCCCTCACCATCATATTTTTCCTCTTGGTTTCAAGAATACTGGTCAGAAGAGACTCATGCAGATATCAGAGGAATGAGGCATCAGAAATAAATAACACTTAGTGCTCTGGACCAGTGTTTCTCAACTCCAGTCCTCAAGGTGCCCCAACAGGTCATGTTTTCAGGCTTTCCATTATTTTGCACAGGTGATTCGATCAGTTTCACTGCCTTAGTAATTACCACAGCTGTTTCAATTGAGGGAAATCCTGAAAACATGACCTGTTGGTGCACACTGCTCTGGACTGAGAACACACTATAGTTGAATATACTTTGCTCCTGTTTCATGTCTAAGGTTTACAACCATTTTAATGTTTCAAAATCTATAAAATGTAACAAATTCAAATAAGAGTATCTGCTATGGTAAAAGGGTACACCATTAAACTAGAACTCAAAAATAACAAGATTAAAATGAATAGCCCTTTAAAAGTTAGAATACCCTACAGTGCTTTTTTATTGCCACTAAATGTCCCCAGTCTTATGGTCCGCATCATTCAACCCACTTCCTCTGATCCCAGGTTGTTCTGGACCTACCCCAGCCTGTGAAAGGAGTAGCAGCACAGTTATTATGTCATCTCTCTGTCCCTCTGTTTCCTTGTTGTGTGCTTTTTATCAGCACACGACAAGGACATGTCAGCTTCTCTTCTTCCTCTCGCACTCCAGCTCTGCTGCACAGGGTCTGCAGGAGGCTGATATAAGGTTAAATTAAGGCTCTTACACTGCTTGCATTTGTGTATTAATAATTACAAAGTTGAAAAAAATGTGTTTTTTATATTTATCTCTGGCTCGGGTTTAAGCACAACTTTGCTATAGTTAGCAGTTGAAATACTAAAGCTAAAATTAATTTACAGTTTCCAGTATAATAGGCATGAACACCCAACCCCACAGTAATGTTAAAAATGTATAGCTGATACAGTATATATATATAGAACGTACTCTGTGTCCCAGTTTTTTTGTTATTTCAGATCCTTGCCAAGTAACAATGCAATACGTACATTTGTCTGACTGTACTTCAAGACCTCAACTTGAGTACTTTCATTATATTTCACAGCAGAATGATTTTTCTGCAAGCTTTCTGCAAAGGTCAGAATTTTCTCATTTTCTTCTAAAACAGAATGGATAGTGCATATACTGGGGATTCCAGAGTTGTCTTAATATTGGAGCAAAAAAAAAAAAAAAGTACTCACTAACCTTAACATGTCCTGTATCCTGCATCTATTGACATGTCTGGCGTACCTAGAGGCACAAGGACAGTTTTTCTCCCAGCAGGTGAGTACTTTACAATTGCTGATCACTTTGGCAGTTTTGTATTCAGTGTCTGACAGTGTTTTAATATGTTTTTATTCAAGGGCATATACTCTCGAATGAAAGACTTTTTAAAAGCTTTTGCTTTCAAGTTCTGACTTTGGAAACGCATTTAAAATAAAAATGTACTATTTGGAAAAATGACAATGCTTCCAGCCTGAATGTGACATGATGTTTATATATATATATATATATATATATATATATATATATATATATATATATATATATATATATATATATATATATATATATATATATATAAAGAGAGAGAGAGAGAGACACAGATATTCACAACGCTGATTTCCACATGTATTTAATTTGCATATTTAAAACAACTACACTTTAGTGAAGCTTTTTAAACAGAATGCCAAATACACCAATAAAAACAATTAAGGCTTAATGTACATGGGACGTTGTTCAACTTCTCCTGAATGATTTAACTCGACAGCTAGAAACTGGCATCTAAAAACGTCCATTTAGCCACGTTCACATGCTGCATTTAGCCGCGTTTGCATCTAGAAGCATTTTTTTGTTAAAATGAAAAACGTCTGTAAATGAAACACTGCTAAATTACCATATTTAGCAACGTTTAGCCACGTTTGGTGCTTGAAATGCCTCTAAACACAGCTTCTGAATGAAATTTTTTTGGGTTCCAGAAAAAGCCTCTAAACTCAACTGCCTAGAAGCGACTATAAGTGACCCTTTATTCATGTACTGATACGATAACATAGAGGAGAATTCAGGAGCAGTTGAAAAAAATTCCCAACTGCTCCTAAACGTCCATTTACCAGCAGCAGTGTACATGAGGCTAAAGCATCACAACCTAATACTACTGGTATCACTGCCGGTGATAAAAACCCAATACTGTTTTTTTGTTACCATGAGTGCAGTTAACTTATTCAGTAGAGTTAAGGAATCTACTTTATAGCTGCACACCTACAAAACATTGAGGTTGAGGGTTCACACTTATGAAAATTGGATGCGGCCAGGTGAGTGTGATCGGTTTTCAATGGCAACGGAGTCCACAGTAGAAGGGTCCTGTGCATCTTTGGCTCAGTTTCAGGCCCGAATTCAGGCAAAAATTCTGACCTGAAATAGTGAATGGGGATGCACCGGACCCCCTGCTGTGCCCCCATCTGCACATAGTGCCTAACGAAAAGGTTCTAGTATTTACTAATACTAGAAAGTGCAAAATCTGGTGCAGATGTGCATGCTAGACAATCTGTTTCTAAATTCAGCTTGTTTAATTAAGCTTTGCCAATAAAACCTGAAAGCCAATTGATTTCTATTTTTTACTGCCATTTTTGGAAAATCAACCCAAAAGTGCCTGTAATTCTTTGGTCTGATATAGCCATACCCTGTATGTTCATCTATTTGCTGGAATAAATTATTTTTCTTGTTCATATTAAATTTGTCATTCTGTCTGATTTCCAGGCCGAAATTTCAGTGGGATAGTGTAAGATATCGGGGTGATTTAGCTCAAGTGGGATATGTGATTTGATACATGATTTAAAGAAACACGTGTCATCCCACTTTTATTTAAAGGAAGCAAAAAGTTCAAATCAAACAGAAATTACCCTTGCTTAGGGTTCCACCATTATTGTATCATGGTTATTCAGCCTCCTGACTTACCTACTGACAACACAGCTGCTTCAGGTCTCACACCTAAGCTAAAGGTCTGTTCCTCAGACCTGTATGTTTGGGTCAAAGTCTCTCCTAGCTTACCAAGGGTTCAAACTGCCACCTGCAGTCTCTCTAAAGAACATGGGTGTCTTCCCAACACTCACACACAGACTCGTGTTTGTGGGATGGAGTCCTCCTGACTCCTCATCGAGACTTTCTGTCTCCTTGGTTGGAGCTGTCTCCAAGTGGGTGCCCTGAGCTCTATCCCTGGGATGTTTATGAATCCAGCCCACAGGTGTGCAATGAGCATGCCTTTGTTTACAAAAACCAGGGTGAAAGTGCTAATCCACACCGTGGGGTCGTCTCTTCCAGAATAAGGTTTATTTTCTGTTTGTGCTTGTTCTCCAGGCTTGAGCTCGCTTTTTTTGTGGTGATGCCCCAACTGTTCAAAAACCATTTGTTGAAGAATTTCTATTATTTTCAATCACTGCCTGGTAATTCATGGTAGACCTCCTCAATTGGTAGACCACAATTCTTTGTTGTGTTTCTGTCACGATTAAAAAATATTAATATTTTTTTCTTTGTCATCAGCCTTAACCACTTCAGCCCTGGAAGGTCAATTTAACTGGTAATTGCATAGTCATGCAATACTGTACCCAAAGAAAATTTGAGTCCTTGTTTTCCCACAAATAGAGCTTTATTTTGGTGCTATTTGATCACCTCTGTGTTTGTTTGTTTTTTTAAATATCGCCAATTTAAAACAAAACTATATTTTTTACTTTTTCTATAATAAATATCCCCAAATGTTTTAAAAAAAAATTCTTCATCAGTTTAGGCCAATATATATTCTCCTACATATTTTTGTTAAAAAAAATGCAGTAAGCGTATATTGCTTGGTTTGCGCAAAAGTTATAGGCCCAGATTCTCCTGATACACCGTCGTAAGTCCAAATGTGAGGCGTCGCATCTATGCGCCTGATTCATAGAATCAGATACGCCTCACTGTTGCCAAGATATGACTGACGTAAGTCTCTTACGCCGTCGTATCTTGGGGTGCATATTTACGCTGGCCGCTAGGGCCGCTTCCGTATATTTCCGTGTTGAATATGCAAATGAGGTAGATACGCCGATTTACGAACGTACTTGCGCCCTATACGCCATTTACGTTAGGCTTACGTCCGGCGTAAAGTTACCCCTGCTATATGAGGCGCAGCCAATGCAAAGTATGGACGTCCGAACAGCGTCATATTTTACGTCGTTTACGTAAGTCGTACGTGAATGGGGATGGGCATAGGTTACGTTACATAGTTACATAGTTACATAGTTACATAGTTACAACGTTCATGTTGACTAAGCATTGAGCCGGTGTAATTTACGGAGAAAATTCAACGTGATACTGAGCATGCGCGCGCATGCGCCGTTCGTTAGGCGCGTCATTTACGTGGGGTCACGATTCATTTCCATACAACACGTCCCCTACCAGCCTACTTTGAATTACGCAGGCTTACGCCGGCCCATTTAGGCTACGCCGCCGCAACTTATGGAGCAAGTGCTTTGTGAATACTGCACTTGCCTGTCTAAGTTGCAGTGGGGTGGAACAAATAGGATATGCTACACCCGCATAAAGATACGCCCAGATACGTGAATCTGGCCCTATATCTTCAATTGCTTCCATCCACAATATAGAATACTTCAACTGTAGCTCTTCCTGATATATAGGCTCACAGAGCGCTTACCTCAATAAATGAGTGAGACAGCTTTAAATGGTTATACAGCGGCTTCTTGAGCAGATGATAAAATCCATAAGTGTCTTCCTGATACTGACAGGTGGCTATGGTGGTCTTCAGGAAAATGGAGGCTCACAGTGGGGACAAATATTCATCAGGCAGGTAAAACCAAAAAGAAAGAAGCTCCCATGGTGAAGTAAGCAAGACTAAGGCCCGGGTTCAGAAAGGACTTATGACGACGTATCTCCAGATATGCCGTCGTAAGTCCAAATGTGCGCCGTCGTATCTATACGCTTATTCAGGAAAGCAGATACGCCTGAATTTTGGCAAGATACGACCGACGTAAGTCTCCTACGCCGTCGTATCTTGGGTGCATATTTACGCTGGATGCTAGGGGCGCTTCAGTTGATTTACGCGTTGAATATGTAAATGAGCTAGATACGCCGATTCATGAACGTACTTGCGCCCGTCGCAGTAAGCTACACCGTTTACGTAAGGCGTACGTCCGGCATAAGTTTACCCCTCATAAAGCAGGCGTAAGTCATGTTAAGGTATGGGCGCGGGAACAGCGTTGTATTTTATGTAAGTCGTACGTTTACGTAAGTCGTACGTGAATGGGGCTGGGCGTGGGTTACGTTCACGTCGCATGAATGGAGCCGGCGTATCTTAGGGAGTAAACGCATGGCCGTTCGTTCAGGCCATGCATTTACATGGGGTCACGCTTCATTATAATACAACACGCCCACTGCCTTGCTACTTTGAATTACGCGGGCTTACGCCGGCCAATTTATGTTACACCGGCGTAAATATAGGAGCAAGTGCTTTGTGAATGCCTCTCAATGTTACGTAGGCGTAACGCATATGAGATGTGCTACGCCTATCTAAAGATGCGCCAATCTCTCTGAATCCGGGCCTAAGTGTTTAATAGAATAAAAATAAATGCTTACACTGCATTGATATAACCAAACAGGGATAAAAACGGCATTCAAATGGACGGACGGACTCCATGTCACTTCCGGTCACGTGTATAGTTCCTAACGCGTGTCGTCACTTCACGTGACTTCATCAGAGAATTCAATATGGCAACCCCCAGATATGTAATTTCCTGCTTGTGTGTTTGGCTTACTAATTTTCCCAGAAATCTGCACTAAGATACAAGTCACATTTTGGGCATTCTCTGCAACAAAAAAAAATCACTTTTTGGTGAGATACTCCCAAAAGGGAAATCACGTCTAAAGAGATGCAGACCCTGCCCCTTTCCTCATTAGAACCCTGTAAGTACTGATTGAGAATGATAAAATCATTCAATTCACTTTCCACATGGACACAGAGAAGGAAACAACTATTTCTTCAGAAAAACAAAAGGTAGGAATCTGAATGCAACCAAGTTTGTTAAAATCCTTGCAATGTAAATGATTCACCCAGAGGAAAGTTCTTTGTGAATCTGGGCCATATTATTCATCTATGCACCAGTTTGGACTATTCACAGCTTTGAAGTTTTGCTTTGTATATAGCTATTTGTTTTTTTGCTAGCACGTCATTTAACACACAGCATCACCTGTTTTTGGAGTTGTTTGTTTTTTTGGTTATAGCTCTTGGCATTAGCACTTTATTATTGTTAAAGACACGCTGTTTGTTTTGTTTGTTTTAGCTCTTTGCACCAGCACTTTAATATTGTCGAAGACACGCCAATAGGTACATACACTGCTATGTTTAGCAGTGATTTATATGCGTAATAGGTGTGTTTGAAACTGCGCTCATCATTATTTTTTTATTATTTGCCATATTGCATTGCATTTTGCAGAAAATTACAATGCCGCAGATTGAAAATGAAAAGTAATTTTTAATAAAATTTAATTACATATGACTTGTGTAGCAATTTTATATGCTTATATAATTTTTTTTGGTATTTGCTATTTTTTTTTCTACAATCTACAATTGTTTAACAATTAAAACATTTTCCAAACTATTACATATTTAGAAAATTATTGAATAGATATGATGGAGCTGTTAGCAGTCCAGCAAAATTATTATGTGAAGCTGTTAATCTTTAGACTAAGATTTGGCAATGAAGATTTGTTCAATATTTTAATAATTTATTGCAGAACAATTTTGTCTGATCTTGAGTGTTTGGCATGATTTCAAGGTTGCTGTTGTCATTGACATAGCACATACAATTTCCGAATCACTATTTTTTATCCATTACAAGCTGAGAATTGGCTGGGTGGCCATCTCCAAAGAAAAAAAAAGGTATTTGTATTTTATTAAAATTGTTTTTATTTCCCTATGACAAAATAAGATGAAATGTAGACCTTGCAGACCAATAATATGCAAACAACCTTATGGGTAATTTATACAAAATTAAACCGTGATGTATATGACATTGCTGTAGAACTTGAAAGTGTTTACTTGGAATGCTGCCTTTTCATTTTCTTTTCCTTTGCATTTTTTTTTCTTACTTACAACAAGAAAAACCTCACAGGTTCAGGATAGCAGATGTTCATTCAAGTATACAGGTTGTTAGTTATACTTCAGTGGACTCTGCTTCATTTTGTAGTTATATACTGAGGATACTGGGGATTAATGTATGTTTCAATGATATCTGTGCACTGTGCATGTGTAACTTCACCTTCAAACAGCAAGTACAGTTGTGTTATAATACCTCTGTGGCTGCAGATGGTTTTCTGTTCTCGACTGCTTTTGCATTGACAATTTTCCACAAAGACTGAATGATGGTAAAGTAGGAGACAGGCAAGCACTTTATTCTCTACACTGTTCTGTGAGAATGAACACAGTGGGGAATTGTATTAAAAACTGAAGGATAGCAAAGGTGGGACCCTTTTTCCAACATAATCAACTGAAACTAATTTCCAAGCCTCCAGAGACATATGTTTTTTACTGAACTGTAAAGCTCAACTGCATACAGCTATAACAGGAACAAATTAGTGAAGCACTGCAATCATAAATACATCATTCATCGATCGTGTCATCCCTTTTATAGGGGGACACAATCGATGGCATCACACCTACAGCCACACCCCTCTACAGTTGTAAACACACTTCAGGTCACACATAACCCCATCAGCGCCCCCTGTGGTTAACTCCCAAACTGCAACTGTCATTTTCACAATAAACAATGCATTTTAAATGCATTTTTTGCTGTGAAAATGACAATGGTCCCAAAAATGTGTCAACATTGTCCGAAGTGTCCGCCATAATGTCACAGTCACAAAAAAAAAACACTGATCGCCACCATTAGTAGTAAAAAAAATAAAAATAATAAAAATGCAATAAAACTATCCCCTATTTTGTAAACGCTATAAATTTTGCGCAAACCAACCGATAAACGCTCATTGCGATTTTTTTACCAAAAATAGGTAGAAGAATACATATCGGCCTAAACTGAGGGAAAAAAAAATGTATATATTTTTTGGGGGATATTTATTATAGCAAAAAGTAAAAAATATTGCATTTTTTTCTAAATTGTCGCTCTATTTTTGTTTATAGAGCAAAAAATAAAAACCGCAGAGGTGATCAAATACCACAAAAAGAAAGCTTTATTTGTCAGAAAAAAAGGATGTCAATTTTGTTTGGGAGCCATGTCGCATGACCGCACAATTGTCAGTTAAATCGACGCAGTGCCGAATCACAAAAAGGGGCAAGGTCCTTTAGCTGCATTTTGGTCTGGGTATTAAGTGGTTAAGGCCATCTGTCCACCAGCTGAAGCTAAACAGAAGATGGGTGTTGCAACAGGACAATGACCCAAAGCATAGAAGTAAATCAACAACAGAATGGCTTAAACAGAAGAAAATACGCCTTCTGGAGTGGCCCAGTCAGAGTCCTGACCTCAACCCGATTGAGATGCTGTGGCATGACTTCAAGAAAGCAAAAGTTCTGTAAAGAGGAATGGTCAAGAATTACTCCTGACCGTTGTGCACGTCTGATCTGCAACTACAGAAAACATTTGGTTGAAGTTATTGCTGCCAAAGAAGGTTCAACCAGTTATTAAATCCAAGGGTTCACATACCTTTTCCACCTGCACTGTGCATGTTTACATGGTGTGTTTAATAAAAACATGGTAACATTTAATTCTTTGTGTGTTATTAATTTAAGCAGACTGTGATTGTCTATTGTTGTGACTTAGATGAAGATCAAATCACATTTTATGACCAATTTTTGCAGAAATCCATAGCATTCCAAAAGGGTTCACATACTTTTTATTGCAACTGTATATGACCTGAATACCTCTATGTCTATTATATGAGCATCCCTAAAGAAGACTGTAAACCCTCACTTTAGAAACCCGTCAGATGACTAATTTCACCACTTTATTTTGGTTGAGGTTTTTAATTCATGTTTTTTGGAGTTTCTTTTGTCTGACATGTCCATACTGGTCCCTACTCTATTTGAGGATATTCTTTGATGCTTTGTTTGGGATAATGGCATTCTCACAGCTTTCCACTCTTTACACTTGTCCCTACGATATAGGGAATACCCCTGATTGGTTGCCAGCCAATCATGTGAGCTGTCAAACCAAGTTTCTGAAATTCCCACAAAATCAAAATCCACCTCATAAATTAGCAGCTCCAGTTCTCCCATTTTATTAGCTAGATTTTTTTATCATTGGTGTACATGCCTCGTAATTTTGTCCAGTTGCATACATTTTCTTGTTGTTATGAGGCTGCAATTAGGATTTGCCTACTTACTTATCTTGTGTTTTGGTATTCTAGTCACTCTACCACTAATGCCCCCAATATAACCCGCTGTGGCTAGCACTACATCTGGTCCCCCAACCAATTCCTAGTTTAACCACTTAAGGACCGTCAAACGACTATATATGTACTTATTTTGAAGAGGGATATCTAGGTAATGGCAGCAGCTGCTGCCACAACCAAGGTATCCATCTCTTCAGGCGGTGGTCCTGTAAACGATAATGGTAGTCTCTGTGGTGGATTCACCGCGAGATCACCATTATCGGTGGTGGGAGAGGGCCCCCCCTGCCGCACTCCCGCGCCCTCCGCAGCTTACTGGAGCCGTCGACAGCGGTGGAGGCAATCGGGTCCTCTCTTGTGCTAGGCATGGGTACGAGTGAGGGAAAGATGGCCCTCACCTGTATCCATACCATAGCAGGGCAGAAGCAACGTCAAAATGCCACTTCCACCCATACGTCTTAAAGAGACATTTTATTTTTGTCATTTTTTCAAATGACAATTTTTTTTTATTACATTTTAGTCTAAATATGAGATCTGAGGTCTTGTTTACCCCAGATCCCATATTTAAGAGGACCTGTTGCTCTTTTTTCTATTACAAGGGATGTTTACATTTTTTTTTTTACTTCCTCTCTGGGGTTCCATAAAACTGGGGTGCACTTATTCAGACTTTTTACAAGCAGAGGTCATAACACTCTTCTTGTGTTAATCTAGAACAGTGAGGGGTTTTCCCAAGTTTAATTGCTCTACTCACAAGGTTGGTAATAATAGCTCATAGTTTTTAGTCACTACGGGTTAGTGATCGGAAACAGATTGTGCCTTTTCAAGTTTAATTTTCTTGTTCTAATACTTGGAATGTGTCTGTGACAGACTCACCTGGGACAAAGGCTGGAGGGAACTTAATGCTAGCCTCTTGCCTTGCGATCATGGGCACTGGCATTTGGGGAACGGTGCTCTTTGTGAGCTGTAAGCCTGGGCATCCTTGAGGTGGTGTTACTTTGTATTCAGGTCCATGTTCCCCCAAGACACACAGACTCTGGGTACCCTGTATAAATCATATTAGAAAGAGTGAGTTTGTACACACAATTGGAATTTCTGATGAAAAAAGTCTGATGGAATTTTTTCATCCGAAGTTCCTATCGTGCGTGGGCCCCATAGGATTTTTTTCCATTGGAGTTTGGAAATAGAACATGTTTTATTTTTTTCTGATGGAAAAAAATCCTATGGGAAATTCCGATAGTCTGTGTGGAACTCCGACAGAGAAAAAAACATGCATGCTCAGAATCAAGTCGACTCATGCTTGGAAGCATTGAACTTAATTTTTCTCGGCTCATCGCAGTGGTTTACGTCACTGCATTTTGGACGGTCGGAATTTAGTCTGACATTGTGTATGCAAGACTGATGGAAGACAGCTTGAACAGAATTCTGACAGAAAATTCCATCAGATTTTACCCCATCGGAAATTCCTATCGTGTGTACAGGGCATTAGATGCTAATGTGATCAACTCCAGCCACTTGTCTGTCTGTCTGTCTGCTATAATGTAAATGAGTTTAGGATAACTTCTAAGGATCTCTCACCCATTGTTGCTTGTGCTAATTTACCCTGCAATTGTATGAAGGAGTTCTGTGTTGACATGTATGATAATGTGTAGAGTCACAACGGCTGCTTTATGGGATTAGTTAATTAGCTCATGTTAATTTATGTTTATGTGTATTGCTAGAGTAATATGAGCAGGATGTAGGAACCTCCTCTTTTACTGCATATAAGACTTGTATTGTGGTTCTAATAAAGTGTCCATGTTCAGCAGACAAGTATTGTCTCGTTTTGTGCGTGTGAGCAGTTGGAATATCTGATATCTATATCCAGACTGGAAGGAAGTGGTATATGACAAAAGCACTCAAGCGGAGTGTGGGACGTTTCGTTACAGTTTCTTTTACCTGTTATTTCTGTAAGCCTGGGTCCGGACTTTGGTACACCTCTCATGAAATAATTTTGTAGATGGGCAGTGTTGTACTCTCTCAGAATGTTAAGATCCTAACTGTGATGTTTATTTTATGTATACTAATAATAATTACCTTCTGGCAGGTAAATAATATATATACATATCATATTTTTTCACATAATATAAATAATACACACATATATATTGTATATATATATATATATATATATATATATATATATATATATATATATATATATATATATATATATATATATATATATATTTATTTATTTCTATGTGATCATTCACTAAACTTGCACACACGATTTAAAAAGTTTATGTATGTATTTCATAGCTTTTTATAACCAGATTTATACAGAGATGTTTTTACACATAAACCCTTCATACCACATACATTTTCAATTGTTTTAATTATTTCAATTATTTCAATCATCTGCAATGGTGTGTTCTCCTTTTTGATTATGCACACATGTGATCTCAATCACTAATTTCCTAATTGGATACATGTCACCATTTGCCTTTGAACACGTGATCACTAGGTTAAAGTATTTATTTGGAGTGCATTTTTATGAGTGTTGGCTATGACTAAGCACTAAGTACTAGTGTGAAACCCGTCAGGGGTGTGCTCTTTCCTTGCTGTGGCTTGTAGTGTTTTTATCCCATTTTACTAATAAAGGAAACAAAATACGTTTTTCTTGGAGTGCGGCTGTCCAAACATTTTTTCATTCCCTGTGATGTTTTTGCTTTGCCTTCAATGCTTTCTGAGTCTCTGACTTGAAACAAACAACAAAGATTAAGGATTCTGATGGTTTTCTGAAACTCATTTACAGCAACCATGTTAAGGATCTGTCATTCAAGAAGCATTAAAACCAGAGACAGTTAGGCAAAACGTATTTTCTGAAGAAATATACTAATGACAGCTCCGGTACTTTTTTAAAGGTCTACTCAGTGCCGATCCTGACCTCCCTGGGGCCCTAAGCAAAATTCTGCTAAGGTGCCCTCTAACTAACCCGTGAATAATGGGTGTGATTTAAGCATACTATTGGGCGTGGCTTAAAGGGGCATGACTCAAAGGGGTGTGGTTAGAGTCTGAGATGAATGAGGGATGGAGGGAGAAACAAAGGAAGAGAGAGAGAGGCCGCGTACACACGACCGGTCCATCCGATGAGAATGGTCCGACGGACCGTTTTCATCGGTTCCCCGCTGAAGTGGCCTGATGGTCTGATGTGCGTACACACCATCATTCCAAAAACCGATCGGGTCAGAGCGCAGTGACGTAAAACACACAACGTGCTGAAAAAAATTAAGTTCAATGCTTCCAAGCATGCGTCGACTTGATTCTGAGCATGCACAGGTTTTGAACCGATGCTTTTGTGTACTAACCATCGGTTTGGACCGATGGTCAGCCATCCATCGGTTCGATTTTAAAGCAATTTCTCAAATTTTTGTCCGAAGGACAACAGACCGATGGGCCGTACACACGGTTGGTTTGGACCGATGAAACTGGACTTCAGGCCGTTTTCATCGGTTTGGACTGACCGTGTGTACGTGGCCAGAGGGGAAGTAAAAAAAGAGGGATGGAGGGTCAGCAGGCCCAGATCCTACACCGCAATAGAAATATGTGTATTGCAGAAAGTTTAACAATCAGCAGATAAAGATACTCCAAACACCTGGTGTTGGCGCCTCAATCATCACGGCACCGTGGTTGTTATGGTGTCAGGATGATTAAAGCACATTATTTCTATTATTACATTGTAATATAAAATGAAATAATTCAACTCACCATAATGCAGAGTCAGTGGGAGCCGTGATGTCACTGTCCCCAGCCAGCGGAGTGCTTCCTTACATCTCAGGTGACCCCAGCCAGCAGAGTGCTTCCTCACATCTCAGGTGTCTCCAGCAGAGTGCTTCCTTACATCTCAGGAGTCACTATCCCCAGCCAGCGGAGTGCTTCCTTACATCTCATGTGTCCCCAACAGAGTGCCTCCTTACATCTCAGGTGTCCCCAGTGGAGTGCTTCCTTACATCTCAGGTGTCCCCAGCGGAGTGCTTCCTTACATCTCAGGTGTCCCCAGCGGAGTGCTTCCTTACATTTCAGGTGTCCCCAGCAGAGTGCTTCCTTACATTTCAGGTGTCCCCAGCGGAGTGCTTCCTTACATCTCAGGTGTCCCCAGCGGAGTGCTTCCTTACATTTCAGGTGTCCCCAGCAGAGTGCTTCCTTACATTTCAGGTGTCCCCAGCGGAGTGCTTCCTTACATCTCAGGTGTCCCCAGCGGAGTGCTTCCTTAAATCTCAGGTGTCCCCAGCGGATAGCTTCCTTACATTTCAGGTGTCCCCAATGTTGTGCTTCATTACATCTCAGGTGTCCACAGCGGAGTGCTTACATACATTTCAGGTGTCCCCAGTGGAGTGCTTCCTTACATCTCAGGTGTCCCCAGCGGAGTGCCTCCTTGAATCTCAGGTGTTCCCAGTGGAGTGCCTCCTTACATTTCAGGTGTCCCCAGTGGAGTGCCTCCTTATATCTCAGGTTTCCCCAGCGAAGTGCTTCCTTACATTTCAGGTGTCCCCAGTGGAGTGCCTCCTTACATCTCAGGTGTCCCCAGCGGAGTGCTTCCTTACATCTCAAGTGTCCCCAGTGGAGTGCTTCCTTACATCTCAGGTGTCCCCAGCGGAGTGCTTCCTTACATCTCAGGTGTCCCCAGCAGAGTGCTTCCTTACATCTCAGGTACCCCCCCAGAGCCCTTCTATAGCTCAGCAGCAGTGTCTCCGCCACCATAACTAAAAGCAGAGGCGAGAGGCAAATCGGAACAAATTATAGGTGGAGCTGGCCAGCTACAATATAGAAATTGAGCTGCGGCAGCGCCCACCCACCACCCCTTTTCACAAAAGGTCACAGATGACAGACAGACCGGGGGCGGGGGTGGGCGGCGCCGCAGATCTATTTCTATTTTGGCAGGGCTCCCTTCTCGTTCTGGTCTTCAGGAAAATGGCGGTGGTGGCGAGGCTGGCCCTACGCAGTTTGCGTAGTCCGCGTATAGGGCAGATCGACCCTGGGTGTACTTTAATGTGAAAGTTCAGCTAGAGTGACATTTTACATTGAAATAAAAGGCTAAATGAGTAATTAGCTTCCTATGTCTCTCAAGTACTGCAGTTGTAGTTAACTTTCACATTATTTCCTCTTGTCACAGAGTCTCACTCTTCTTACTAACCCTGCTGAAATAAATCTAAAAGTAAGTGACTCATTATTTAAAACAGCAGCAGCTCTGTGGACCTGAAACCTGAAATGTAAATATCTCACTATTGGGTTTATGGAATTAATCTATCATTTAAGCAAATTTAGAATCATAATACTTCACCTTTTCTTAAAACATTGATATTCACAAACTTAATTATATTGTCTTTTTCTATATTTTAAATGCACATCAAATTGTATAATAGAAAAGAATATGACTTGAAGGTGTTCTAAATCAATTACAGTTAGGCAGAGAATCTTCCTGGCCTTATCTTTCCTCTTACATTCGAGTAACTAACTGAGCTTCAGCAAAGTGTGTGGCTTCTTACATATTTCCCCCGAATCCCATAACACATCCCTTTCCTTTAGAGGGAAAAAATAATCATTCCTCTTTTGTATGATATCACATGTGAAACATCTGCTTGACAATCATCGAATTCCACTATCCTTATTATGAGAAAATGGTTTTCTAGAAATCATCGTAATTCTTTCTATGGTGGGTTAGAACAGATTAGACAGCTGCTAAGACATTGCTATTATTCTCAACAATATATTTAATGTCTTTTCTGAGTTACGAGTTATTGAAGAAATAATAGCACCGCCTTTTCATTCTAAAGGTATGTAGGCTTCATTTTCGTGATGAGAGAGATTTACTTGCAAATTATCAGAGCAAATATTATTCATATTTTATTTTATATGTGTTTGTTCTCTGTCGCTGCATGATGAACTGAATGTAGCTGCTCTGAAAAAAAATGAAATGACTAAATACAATGGGCCAGATTCACAGTCAGCTTACGCCGACGTATCTGTTGATACGCTACGTAAGTTCTGTGATGCGCCGTCGTATCTATGCGCCGTATTCAGGGAACAAGATTCGCCTGAATTTTTCCAAGATACGACCAACTTAAGTCTGCTACGCCGTTGTATCTTGGGTGCATATTTACGCTGGCCGTAGGGGCGCTTCCGTTGATTTACGCGTCGAATATGTAAATGAGCTAGATACACCGATTCATGAACGTACTTGCGCCCCTCGCATTAAGCTACGCCGTTTACGTAAGGCGTACGTCCGGCGTAAAGTTAACCCTGCTATATGAGGCACAGCCAATGCTAAGGTATGGATGACGGAACAGCCGTCGGATTTTACGTTGTTTACGTAAGTCGTACGTGAATGGGGCTGGGCGTAGGTTACGTTCACGTCGTTGCCATTGAGCCGTCGTATCTTAGGGCGTAAATTCTACGTGATTCTGAGCATGCGTGCGCATGCGCCGTTCGTACGGCACTTCATTTACATGGGGTCACGATTCATTTCAACACAACACGCCTACTACCAGCCTACTTTGAATTAGGCGGGCTTACGCCGGCCCATTTATGCTACGCCGCTGTAACTTAGGGAGCAAGTGCTTTGTGAATACTGTACTTGCCTCTCTATGTTACGTCGGCGTAGCGCATATGAGATGTGCTACGCCCGCACAGAGATACGCTGATCTCTGTGAATCTGGCCCATATTTTCCAATATAGGGTCACTTAAGATGCTATGTTATTATCAATCTTTCCCTAAAGGACTTTCATAACTAAAACATGGCAACTTTATATAATAGATGTTCCAATAATAGGCAGAGCATTACAAAGTACAAAATACATACATAATTTGCATTATGTATGATATCATGATGTAACATGTTGCAATCTTAAATTAGACTTTATGCTTTTTAAAGTAATAGGGATGTTTTGGAGTACCCTATGAATGCCCCTAGGAGTATGCAACTTGACCTGTTTAGGCAACATCCAATTTGTTTTTGTTTTTTTTACATTCTTTATTTAAAGAAAGGAGTACACCTCATACATACAGTACACACAGAAAAGCAGTGTGCAAATCAAATTAGTCAAGGAGAACAGAGAAAGAAGCGGGACCGAACCCGAACCCAGACTTTGACCCGGACCCGAACCCCATTGAAGTCAATGGGGACCCGGACTTTTGACTACAAAAATGTCTCTAAAAAACTAAGGGAAAGGGCTGAAGGGCTGCAAATGGCAGCAAAATGTCGGGAAGAGCATGGCAAGTACTCTGGAAAGTACTCTAGGGAAATAACTCAAAATAACATAAAAAAAATATTTTGCAAAATGTCGGCAACAGCATGGCAAGTACTCTTAAAATAAATGTGGATAGGGAAATAACTCAAAATAACATAAAATGAAACATAAAAAAAAATAAAAATAAAAAATAAAATCATTTTGACCTAGGAGGACGAGGTCCATATGTATTAGGAGGTTGAGGTGGATGTGGCGGTGTAGGTGGAAGCGGCGGTGGAGGAGGAGGAGGAGGAGGTAGCCAACACAGCAGGTTTTGGTTTTTAATATATGTATTTTTTAAATTAGGGTAAACCCCAAAAGAGTGAGAAAGATCTAGGGTTGCTACCTCATCCCTTTAAACCAGAACACAGAGTAATTACACAGGTTCTGGGGCTAATTTACTGTCGATTAGGCACCAAGTGAGTTCAATTAGCAGCAACTTAATCAGCCAGAGAACCTGTGTAATTAATATGTTTTTGCATTTAAAGGGATGAGATGGCAACCCTAGAAAGATCAGAAAAAAAACAATGGCTGGGTAAGGCCGGCCCAGTGTCTATTCTGCACAAGGTACGGACAAGTCCTGTGGGATCCATGCCTGGTTCATTTTAATGAACGTGAGCTTGTCCACATTGGCTCTGGACAGGCAGCTGCGCTTGTCTGTGATAGCGCCCCCTGCCGTGCTAAATACACCTTCAGACAATACACTGGCCGCAGGGCAGGCCAGCACCTCCAAGGCGTAAAGGGCAAGCTCAGGCCATGTGCCCAATTTGGAGACCCAGAAGTTTAAGGGGGCATAGCCGTCATTCAGTACGTGTAGGCGTGTGCACACATACTGCTCCACCATGTTGCTGAAATGCTGCCTCCTGCTAAAACGTTCCATATCAGCTGGTGGCGCTGTTTGTTGTGGCGTGCTGACAAAGCTTTTCCACATTTCGGCCATGCTGACCCTGCCTTCTGAGGTGCTGGCGGTGCCCCTGCTGCGTTGGTGACCTCTTCCTCCTCCTCTGCCTTCGCCTTCTGCTTCCACTGTGCCCCCGCTGCCAGGTGGGAATTGCACCAGCAGCACGTCTACCAGCGTGCGCTTGTACTCGCGCATCTTGTGTTCACGCTCCAGTGAGGGGATTAAGGACGGTACATTGTCCTTGTAACAGGGATCCAGCAGCGTGGCCACCCAGTAATCGCCACCTGTTATAATGTGCGAAACACGCCGGTCGTTGCGGAGACACTGCAGCATGAAATTGCTCATGTGTGCCAGGCTGCCCAGAGGCAATGAACAGCTGTCCTCTGTGGGAGGTGTATCATCTGTGTCCTCTGGATCCCCCCAGCCACGCACCAGTAATGGCCATGAGCTGGTCTGGATGCCATCCTGCTGTGAACATGGTTCCTCCTCCTCCTCCATGTCTTCCTCCTCCTCATCCTCCTCCTCATCCTCCACCGCGTCATCCTCCAGAACTGTGCCCTTGCTGGACAATTGTGTACCTGGCCTTTGTTGGTGCACGAACCCACCCTCGGAGCCACTTGTGAATGACTGCCCTGAAAGCCTTGCAAATGATCCCGATTCCTCCTCCTCCTCCTGTGCCACATCCTCTTCCATCATCGCCCGTAGCATTTTTTCAAGGAGGCATAGAACTGGGATAGTCACGCTGAGAGCGGCGTCATTGGCACTGGCCATGTCGGTGGAGTACTCAAAACAGCGCAACAAGGCACACAGGTCTCGCATGGAGGCCCAGTTATTGGTGGTAAAGTGGTTCTGTTCTGCAGAGTGACTCACGGGTGCATGCTGCAGCTGGAACTCCACTATCGCCTGCTGCTGCTCGCACAGTCTGGCCAGCATGTGCAAGGTGGAGTTCTACCTTGTGGGCACATCACATATGAGGCGGTGAGCGGGAAGGCCGAAGTTACGCTGCAGCGCTGCCAGGCGAGCAGCAGCAGGGTGAGAACGCCGAAAGTGCGCACAGACCGCCCGCACTTTTTGCAGCAGCTGTGGCATATGGGGGTAAGTTCTCAGAAAACTCTGCACCACCAAATTCAGCACATGCGCCAGGCAAGGGATGTGCGTCAAACCGGCTAGGCCCAGAGCTGCTACGAGATTTCGCCCGTTATCGCACACCACCAGGCCCGGCTTGAGGCTCACTGACGCCAACCACTCATCGGTCTGTTGTTCCATGTCCCTCCACAACTCCTGCGCGGTGTGTGGTTTTTCCCCCAAACAGGAACGTTTTAAAACTGCCTGCTGGCGTTTACCCATGGCTGTGCTGAAGTTGGTGGTGAATTTGTTATGCTGACTGGATGAGGAGGCGGTAGAGGATGAGGAAGCGGAGTAGAAGGAGTTAGGAACAGGAGGCAAACTGAAGCACCCTGCAATCCCTTGGTGGTGGAAGGACATGCGCCAAACTGCTATCCGCCTCAGGTCCAACCGCCACTGCATTTACCCAGTGCGCTGTTAGGGAGATATAACGTCCCTGACCATGCTTACTGGTCCACGTATCCGTAGTTAGGTGGGCCTTGGCACAGATGGCATTGCGCAGTGCACACCTGATTTTTTTCTCCACTTGGTTGTGCAGGGAAGGGATGGCTCGCCTGGAAAAGTAGTGGCGGCTGGGCACGATGTACTGTGGGACAGCCAATGCCATCAGGCTTTTAAAACTCTGCGTCTCCACCAGACGGAATGACAGCATTTCAAAGGCCAGTAATTTTGAAATGCTGGCATTCAGGGCCAGGGATCACGGGTGGGTAGAGGGGTACTTCCTCTTACGCTCCAGTGTTTGGGAGATGGAGAGCTGAATGCTTCCATGGGACATTGTGGAGATGTTTGGTGACCCAGGTGGTAGTGTTGATTGCTGGTCCTCTAATTGAGGGGTGGCAGGTGGCACTGTCACTACGGAGGTGGATGAAGAGGCAGATAGGCCCGAGACTGATGCAGAAGAGGAAGCAGGAGGAGCCAGAGACCTTTCTTGGTTTTTGAGGTGTCTACTCCACTGCAGCTCGTGCTTTGCACTTAGATGCCTGGTCATGCAGGTTGTGCTCAGGTTGAGAACGTTTATGCCTCGCTTCAGGCTCTGATTGCACAATGTGCAAACCACGCGTGTCTTGTCATCAGCACATTGTGTGAAGAACTGCCACGCTAGGGAACTCCTTGGACCTGGCTTTGGTGTGCTCGGTCCCTTGCTGCGTTGGGCAGTAGCAGGCGTACTGTCTAGGGGACGGACGCTCTGCTTTGGCACCCTGCTCCCTCTTCTGCTGTGCTGGTGGCTCTGTGTGACCACCGCCTCTTCCTCCGAACTACATGGGTCACCTGCATGAGGTTGATTCCATGTCGGGTCGAGGACCTCATCGTCCTGCACATCATCTTCCACCCAGTCTTCACCACTGCCCTCCTTGTCGGTCTGCACAATTGCAAAAGCAAGACATGCTGTGATGGTCCCCCCATGAACTCATCCTGAAATATAAGTGGTTGGGCATCGGTGCACTCAATCTCTTCCCCTTCTGGGGCTGGGCTAGGTGGATGGCCCTGGGAACACATGCTAACCGACTCATCAAAAAGAAGAAGAGACTGCTGCATGCTTTGGGGCCCAGACTGCTTGGCTGATTTGCAAGGGGGTGAGGTGAAAGACTGATGGTGGACATCGGCTGCAGGTGCCAACTCTGAACTTTCAGCACACGACTGGTTGGAAAACAATGTGAAGGAACTGGAGGCACTGTCAGCAACCCAATCTACTACCGCCTGTTCTGCTCCTGGCCTCAACATTCGTAGAGCTGGATTAGGCCCAACCAAATACCGCTGCAGGCTCTGTCGGCTACTCGCACCTGAGAAAGGTGTTTCACTTGTGCTCGTAGCTGGCACAGATCGACCACGTCCTCTCCCTGTAACAGGAGCTCCACCAGCAGCACCACGACCGCGGCCACATCCCTTATTTGACGTTTTCCTCATATTTCTTAAATTTAGGGTCTTGCCCTAATTTTGAGAAATTTTAAATACAAAAATAGTGTAATATGGTGAAATAGGCAGAGATCCACCTATATATTTCTCTACCTATAGCAAGAAGCAGGAACCCAGCCCTAAACAATGTACTGGCGGAGTGCTGGTGAAATGGGCAGAGATTCACCTATATATTTCTCAAATTTAGGGTCTTGCCCTAATTTTGACAAATTTTAAATACAAAAATAGTGTAAGCTGGTGAAATAGGCAGAGATTCACCTATATATTTCTCTACCTATAGCAATAAGCAGGAAGCCAGCCCTAAACAATGTACTGCACAGACAGTATATCACAGGGGACAGGCGGAGTGCTGGTGAAATGGGCAGAGATTCACCTATATATTTCTCAAATTTAGGGTCTTGCCCTAATTTTGACAAATTTTAAATACAAAAATAGTGTAAGCTGGTGAAATAGGCAGAGATTCACCTATATATTTCTCTACCTATAGCAATAAGCAGGAAGCCAGCCCTAAACAATGTACTGCACAGACAGTATATCACAGGGGACAGGCGGAGTGCTGGTGAAATGGGCAGAGATTCACCTATATATTTCTCAAATTTAGGGTCTTGCCCTAATTTTGAGAAATGTTAAATACAAAAATAGTGTAAGCTGGTGAAATAGGCAGAGATTCACCTATATATTTCTCTACCTATAGCAATAAGCAGGAAGCCAGCCCTAAACAATGTACTGCACAGACAGTATATCACAGGGGACAGGTGCAGTGCTGGTGAAATGGGCAGAGATTCACCTATATATTTCTCCACCTATAGCAAGAAGCAGGAACCCAGCCCTAAACAATTTACTGCACAGACAGTATATCACAGGGGACAGGTGCAGTGCTGTTGAAATATTCAGAGTCATCTATAGATTGCTGACTGCCCCTATAGGAAAATTTCAGGAACCTGTCCCCGAACTATGTACTTGATAGAAAAACACAGTATATCACAGGGGGACAGGTGGTGGCAGGTGCAGTGCTGTTGAAATATTCAGAGTCACGTATAGATTGCTGACTGCCCCTATAGGAAAATTTCTGGAACCTGTCACTGAACAGAAAAACACAGTATATCACAGGTGGACAGGTGGTGGCAGGTGCAGTGCTGTTGAAATATCCAGAGTCACCTATAGATTGCTGACTGCCCCTATAGGAACATTTCTGGAACCTGTCCCTGAACTATGTACTTGACAGAAAAACACAGTATATCACAGGTGCACAGGTGGTGGCAGGTGCAGTGCTGTTGAAATATTCAGAGTCACCTATAGATTGCTGACTGCCCCTATAGGAACATTTCTGGAACCTGTCCCTGAACTATGTACTTGACAGAAAAACACAGTATATCACAGGTGCACAGGTGCAGTGCTGTTGAAATATTCAGAGTCACCTATAGATTGCTGACTGCCCCTATAGCTGAACAAAATTCCTAAACTATATGAAGCACAGCAGATGTCACAGGAATAAAGAGTGCTTGTTGAGATTTGTGGAGCAGGATACACCTAACACTGTCCCTAAGCAGCAACAGCAGCCTTTCCCTATCATAAGTGAAGCACAGTGACAACGAGCCAGATACCATAAGATGATGCAGATATCAAAGAAATAAAGTGTGCTTCTTGAGATTTGTGGAGCAGGATACACCTAACACTGTCCCTAAGCAGCAGATTCAGCAGCCTTTCCCTATCATAAGTGAAGCACAGTGACAACGAGCCAGATACCATAAGATGATGCAGATATCAAAGAAATTAAGTGTGCTTCTTGAGATTTGTGGAGCAGGATACACCTAACACTGTCCCTAAGCAGCAGATTCAGCAGCCTTTCCCTATCATTAGTGAAGCACAGTGACAATGAGGCAGATACCATAAGATGATGCAGATATCAAAGAAATAAAGTGTGCTTCTTGAGATATCTGGAGCAGGATACACCTAACACTGTCCCTAAGCAGCAGATTCAGCAGCCTTTCCCTATCATTAGTGAAGCAGAGTGACGATCTGTGCTGTGTGCCTCTATCTAATATAGAGGCTGGTCACATGATGGGTCACATGCTGCACTGGCCAATCACAGCCATGCCATAAGTAGGCATGGCTGTGATCAGTTCCCAGTCACAGTAGTAAAACGAATGGCGATTGGCTGCCGTGCAGCGTGCCAAAACATACCCAAACTCCGAACCCGAACCCAGACTTTTTCCAATTATTCGGGTTTGGGAAAAACCCAAAGTCCGTACCGAACCCAAACTTTACAGTTCGGGTTGGCTCAACCCTAATCCTGACCAATAAGGATTCAAGAAGGGGCACCATACCTCAGACACCATGCAGGTAAATCCCAAGTGCCTTCTCTACTCCTCTCACTGGATGCAGAGAAGGCATTTGACAGAGTGCACTGGTCCCTTTTACAGATGACCTTGCAAAAATCCAGGGGTGCATACTGTCTGCCGTTATGGCTCTCTACTCTAGACCAACAGCTCAAGTATATTGCTCAAATATGTAGTCTAAAAACCATTCCAGATCACCAATGGCACCATTTTCAAATTATCAATGGAATCGCTGGTGGAAAAGGTGCAAACTAACCCATAAATATCTGGCTTCCACATTGGCTCCACCATGGACGAAGTAAGATTCAGTGTACTCCCCAGGAATATATCTTCCTGGGGGGTACATTGAATCTTACTTAGTCCATGCCTGTCCTAAAATACTCCTGGACCTCATGGCTGCTACCCATATTAATAAGACTTATATCTGTCTAAATGGGTGAATTTCTAAATCTCTGACATTGCGGACCAAACACAGTTTTAAAGGCTTTGGATATACCACCCCCCCTTCCCTTCCCTGTTTCCAATCGTCTTGATGCTGACCATGCATTTTTGATGCTTGATACTGTGCAATAAATAAAAAAATACCTGTGCTCCTTTGCTACATAATACTTGGCCATTAGCATTGGTAGAATATTCTTTCTTCTTCCTTCTCCATATGATGAGCATTGAGTTTCATCCTGGAGTCTCCTAAATGGGGGTATAATTTTGCTGATAAGATAGTGAGACCTGTGCCTTTCAACAACCCCCAGTGTGCCCTGAAGAAGCAAAATCGTGAAACACATTGACGTACAGGGGCTCACTGCTGTCTATTCGCCGTATAAAACTACCCCTCTTCCAACACACACCAAATAAAAATTTAAAAACATCAGATTTGATTTCAATATTTTAAATTCAAATGCTTACTGTATTCACTGCATGTATCTGCTCACCAGATAGACTGCCTTTCCTCAGAATCGCCAATCGCCAATCCCAGTATACAACCAGCCAATCATGCATGGCTCTGGCTCTCTGCTCTGATGATTTCCTGTAATCTGCCGCTCTGATATCATGATGTCAGTCACAGACAGTGTCACAACAACAAGTGATGTTCGTGAGCAGTCCTTGCAGGCATGGCGGCGAGGAGAGGGGGCACCAGATTGCGAGCTGCACTATGCTCAGAACACTCAGGAGAAGCTCTTCAGAATCTTATCTTGCCCAGCTGTCACACTACCCCATGTTCTAAATTCGTATACAGCCCACACACTGAACTGAGTGCATCCTTCTTTGTAGCTGCAGCCATACCAGACAGAGAGCAGGGAGAGGGGGCGGCTCCAGAAGCAGCTGGCGAGGATATAGAGCACGGTGGCTCAGCTAGAGAGTAGCTGTCCCTAAAGTTTCAGCACGCCGTATATCGGCTTGTAAGATGACACCTGGCGTACAGAATGGAGCAGGGAGAGGGGGTGGCTGGACAGGATGCAGAGCATGATGGCTCAGCTAGAGGGTGGCTGTCCCTGAAGTTTCAGCACGCTGCATACCGGCTTATAAGACAACACCCGACGTATAAGACGACCCTCAACTTTTGAGAAGATTTTCATGGGTTAAAAAGTCGTCTTATACGCCGGAAAATATGGTAGTTGTTAATAAAATAAAAATATTTTTTTATTATACTCTCGTCCATCTTGCCTACAAAGTCTGATTTAGAGCCTTTTGACTCTTCATTTTCTCTACAAATTCAGTCCCATACAGATGTGGCCTTAGGAGTGTTGTTTCATTTTTTTGCAGTTGATTATAACACATAACTGTCTATTACAGACCACTCCTGCAAACAATTATTCCCATAGTGCACACTAGCATTACATTTGAACAAATGTTCAACAATTAAACCAGGAGTACCAGTCTGAGTCTGCTTGTCGCGGATTGCCAAGGTTCGAGGTAGAGTACTGCTTACAAACCTGTTCTATAACTGTTAATATAAGCACACTGTTATTACTACCAACTGCAGTACATAGTTGGAAATGAAAGTCTATCTTGCGACTTATATTTGATCTTAAAAGGGTTGCATCCCTCCTGTTTTTTCACCATAATGCATCCTATGCATTAAGGTGGACAAACTTTTGTCAGTTACCGGTACCCCCAGCCCACCATTTTACTTACCTGAGCCCTGGAATGTCCCACGCCGAGGACGTGCAGTCTCTGTGCCTGGGGTTCTCGGCTCTTGGCAAAGTGCTTCCCAGCGGGGGTTATCTGCGGGAAGGAGCCGAGAGAGCTGCCGGGGAACCCCAGAAGATGGTGTTCAGGGCCACTCTGTGCAAATGAACTGCACACTGGAGGTAAGTATGACATGTTTGTTATTTTTTTATTTTTTATTTTTTATGTGAAACTTTAGTATCACTTTAACCCAGGAAATGTATCTGCCTTGGAATATCCCTGTTACCTTAAATGCTCCTCCAACCAAGTAAGAGTAAATATGAGAGAGCTTTTAAGTATGATTCTTTCTAAGGTATGATGTACATTCCTCCTTCTGGAACTCAGCACTTACTGATAAGTGATATGCGATGAATTGTATTGCTGTATGTAAATGCATTATCTTACTATAATTTTCCTTTTCTATGTTGAACATGTAATAAAAAGCATTGAAAGAAAAAAAAGTTACCTGATTCTAGTTGAGTTATTAAATGACATTGTGAGGATCTGCTCAAAAGTAAAAATTGGACAGGCAACCTGTTGGAGTTGTGCTGCTAAAAAATACATAGTATTTGGGACAGCTGGACCCCCCTTGTCTTTGGGGAGTTGTAATGTATTCAGCTTAATTCTAGCATTTTGCCCTTTCCTTAACAATGTTCGAAACAGGGAATTACATTTTTCAAACCATTTAAGTGGTATGCAAATTGGTGAATTGTGTAAAACATAAAGTAACTGTGGGGTCCAAAAAATGTTTATTAAATTTGCACACCCTACCACCGATAAAGTTAATTTGGTCCATACTTTACTCTTCCTTTTAAACGTATCCAATATAGGTACCAAATTATAATTTATATATTCTCTAATATTTGAAGAGATCTGTATACCTAGGTATTTAAAGGATGTGACAACCTGTATTTTATTATCTGTCTGTGGTAAAGCCAGTGTTAAATCATCAGCCGGGAGTAATACTGATTTTTCCCAGTTCATAACAAACCCCGAAAATCTTCAGACGGTCTCAATCAGCTTTATCACAGATGTTAGGGATCGGTCTGTATGTATGTATGTATTTTACTGTTGTATGTAGTGTGTGTTTAGAATTTAATATGTTACTGTTGTATGTATTCTGGATTTTTTTTCCATATATATATATATATGTGTGTGTGTGTGTGTGTGTGTGTGTGTGTGTTTCACAATGTGATTGTAATTAAGAAAACAATAATAAATAGAGATTTAAAAAAAGCATTTTTAAGAACTGTTACTTTCCATTCATGGGACTATTGTTTGCTGGAAAAGCCAATCAATTAGTACAAGGCTTGTTGGACTGGACTGGTAGTAGAGTAGTTTTATCTATCATACTTAAAAAATGTGAACTGCCTAAACTGTGTTGTAACTGTTCTACATGTGTGCCATTGCTGCTATTCCTGTGAACAGGTGTTCTGTAGCACTACACATTCTCTTGGCCGACATTATTAGGCTATTCCATTCTGTGAAATGAAGCATCAGTTACAGATACTGAGATTTGTAGTAGATGTATACAACGTTTTCTTAGCTGCCTAAGAACCCCATCATTACAACCCTCTTCTCCAGCAATTGCCAGTTTTAGGAAGAAATTATGCAAAGAATTCTGCTTGCAATCTTGTCAGACAAGAGAATACACAATGCCACATGTCTAGTAGGCTCATAGCACCATTAACTTCTACAGTGGGATGATACAGCAGCTCAGTTAAGAAACTGCAAGCTATAATTTTTATTTTAAAATATTACTGATATAAAAAGTACTTGCTTGAATCTCCCTCCAGAATAACAATTCAACATTACATTTAATATTGGCTAACAGTATTTATGTTATGTTTGAGACTAAAACTTATGCCTATTTTTTATTTTTGCAGACGCCTTATTTTTAATAATTATGAGTAGAGTTGAGCGGACACCTGGATGTTCGGGTTCGGGTCCGAACCCGAACTTTAAAAAAAAGTTTGGGTTCGGGAACCCGAACTCCGAACCCCATTGTAGTCAATAGGACACAGACTTTTAAAAAAAAATGCGCGGAGGTCCCCGCAAATTCAATAACCAGACCCTTTAGGTCTGGTATGGATATTAAGGGGAACCCCGCCGTCAATTTAAAAAAAAATGACGTGCGGTTCCCCCTAAATATCCATAACCAGACCCGTTATCCGAGCACGTTGACCTGGCCGGCCGCAGAAAAGAGGGGGGGACAGAGTGCGCCCCCCCTCTCCTGAACCGCACCAGGCAACATGCCCTCAACATTGGGAGGGTGCTTTGGGGTGCCCCCCAAAGCACCTTGTCCCCATGTTGATGGGGACAAGGGTCTCATCCCCACAACCCTTGCCCGGTGGTTGTGGGTGTATGCGGGCGGGAGGCTTATCAGTATCTGGAAGACCCCTTTAACAAAGGGGACCCCCAGATCCTGACCCCCCCTGTGTGAAATGGTAATGGGGTACACTGTACCCCTACCATTTCCCGAAGGAAGTGTAAATTCTTGTAAAAAAAAAACACACACCGTAGAATAAAGTCCTTTATTAATTAAAAAAAAGAAAAAAACTCCAGCGGTGATAATCCACTCGTTCCCGGCTTCCTGCTCCAACGTTGTCCTGATCCAGCGACGGGTGCGGGTGATCTCCAGCGATGAGAAGATCCATCCATCCAGAGGGCAGCATCGCCAACCTCCCTCTTCCTGGGCTTCCCCAGTGACGTAGCAGAGGGTACGTCAGAGGGTGCAGGGTCATGTGACGGGTGGCCCTGCCTCCCCTATATAAATAAAGTCACAGCTTCAGCCGCTCATTCGCTGGGCTGTGTCCAGCGGTGAGAGGAGGTCGGCGATGCTGCTCTCTGGATGGATGGATCTTCTCATCGCTGGAGATCACCCGCACCCGTCGCTGGATCAGGACAACGTTGAAGCAGGAAGCCGGGAACGAGTGGATTATCACCGCTGGAGTTTTTTTCTTTTCTTTTTTATTAATAAAGGACTTTATTCTACGGTGTGTGTGTTTTTTTTTACAAGAATTTACACTCCCTTCGTGAAATGGTAGGGGTACAGTGTACCCCATTATCATTTCACACAGGGGGGGTCAGGATCTGGGGGTCCCTTTTGTTAAAGGGGTCTTCCAGATTCTGATAAGCCTCCCGCCCGCATACCCCCACAACCACCGGGCAAGGGTTGTGGGGATGAGGCCCTTGTCCCTATCAACATGGGGACAAGGTGCTTTGGGGGGCACCCCAAAGCACCCTCCCAATGTTGAGGGCATATGGCCTGGTGCGGTTCAGGAGAGGGGGGGCCGCACTCTGTCCCCCCTCAAATAAGGTCAACTTTTGCTTCTTCAGGACCTATTTCCATTGACAGCAGGCAAAGGGATTCTACATGAGAAAGAAAAGAGTATCAAAACTTAATCAAAAGGATGACAGATGCAGACAAATAAGAAGGCCAGTATGGTGGCCTGAGTTTATGGGAGGAGCCCGGAGGATATTTAAGCAGCCCACTCACATATGCTCTTTGTCAGTTCAGTGTGCGTTACTAAACGTCATTGGGCCGACTCTTGCCAGCTCACCTCATGTTCGTGAGTCTGTGCATTCAATCGCATTCGACATCGCAAGCGCATTGCTGCTTCTCCGTTCATGGTCTTCCCGCTTACTGTCGCAGGTAGTATTTAAACCTTTTCGTATCATGTGCAATCTTGCAATTCGTTATGCTTCCTATCCTGCATCCCTTTTGTAAAAAATCTGCCTCTGAGTTATTGTTGCTCATGTTCCAACATCATTTGGCACAGGCTTGGTACATTTGTATCTTCCTCCTCCCAAACATACGATTCATTTGTAAATCCAAGCCTCCGAGCCACTGTCGGTCGTTGTCTGATATCACTCGCCATAGGCTTCACTGGTTATAAAATTCACTGTCCATGGTTGCCGTCTCATCCATTTGGAGATTAGCATGTATTGTTTGTATGGGTTCTTTGGCAGATTGAGGTGGTAATTAGACCCACCTGGTGCCTTGTCTCCACTTGATTAGCCTGGGGGGATGGGTGGTTGGTAGGTGTTAGCATACACTCTACAACCAATTCATATCAGATTTGTTCAATACTCCTTACTACCAATTCGTATCGGATTCATTTCATGCATTTTACAACCGTTTTGTATCAGTCATTTCTCTTTATAACCGATTTGTATCAGATACATTGCATACTTTCTACCGATGCCATTCGTTGTTTCCCCCATATCGTGTGTTTTAGTTCCCGCAGCGGAACTTATGAGTTGTTTGTACACGGTTCTTCTCTCTCATTTATTTACCAAAGTTATTGCCTGTGCTTCATGCATGGCGCCACACCACACTCTTTGGATGTGTTCCACACCCACTCCAGTCCAAAGCAAACCCAGTCGCACATTCACTGTCCCAGGTAGGATTCGTTAGCTTGTTTGTTATGTCAAATTCGTGGCCACTCGTGGTGTCACCCGTACCATATGTTCGGTTCCCGCAGTGGAGCTTACAAATTATTCATACGCACTTCTCGCGTTCTATTTTCTACACCAAACCTCGTTGTTTTTCCCCATGCACGGCATCACGCTACACCTTCCCGATATGTTTCACTCCAGCCACAGTCCGCCTCAAATCCACTCGCATGGCCCACTGTCGCGAGTAAGATTTTTTATTACATTATTTAATGTCTTATCAATTTGCTACCATTTGTTGTCTCTCATATCATTCGTTAGTGGCCCCTACGGAACCTACGAGTCAAAGGGAGGTTGTCCTTCTACCTTACACTGCTCGCTTAACCACTTAAGGACCGCCTCCTGCATATATACGTCAGCAGAATGGCACGGCTGGGCACATGTACGTACAGGTACGTCCTGTACTGGTACCCAGCCGTGGGTCGCGGGCGCGCGCCCGTAACCTGGTCCGAAGCTCCGGACCGTGGGACCAGTGGACCCGATCGCCACTGGAGACCCGCGATCGGTCCCCGGAGCTGAAGAATGAGGAGAGCCGTGTGTAAACACGACTTCCCCGTGCTTCACTGTGGCGGCTGCATCGATCGTGTCGTCCCTTTTATAGGGGGACACAATCAATGACGTCACACCTACAGCCACACCCACCAAATACAGTTTTAAACACACTTCAGGGAACACATAACCCCATCAGCGCCCCCTTGTGGTTAACTCCCAAACTGCAACTGTCATTTTCACAATAAACAATGCATTTTAAATGCATTTTTTGCTGTGAAAATGACAATGGTCCCAAAAATGTGTCAAAATTGTCCGAAGTGTCCGCCATAATGTCGCAGTCACGAAAAAAATTGCTGATCACCGCCATTAGTAGTAAAAATAAAAATAATTAATAAAAATGCAATAAAACTATCCCCTATTTTGTAAACGCTATAAATTTTGCGCAAACCAACCGATAAACGCTTATTGCGATTTTTTTACCAAAAATAGGTAGAAGAATACGTACCGGCCTAAACTGAGTAAAACATTTTTTTAAATATATTTTGGGGGATATTTATTATAGCAAAAAGTAAAAAATATAGATTTTTTTTCAAAATTGTCGCTCTATTTTTGTTTATAGCGCAAAAAATAAATACCGCAGAGGTGATCAAATACCACCAAAAGAAAGCTCTATTTGTGGGAAAAAAGGACGCCAATTTTGTTTGGAAAACAACGTCGCATGACTGCGCAATTGTCAGTTAAAGCGACGCAGTGCCGAATCGCAAAAAGGGGCAAGGTCCTTTAGCTGCATTTTGGTCCGGGTCTTAAGTGGTTAAAGGTACAAACAAACCAGGTGTTTCTATCCTTTCTCAGTAACCCAATTCTTATTGATTGAGACCTTGCAACCATGCAAATCATCTCAGCAGCCTGACACCCTTGTTAAGACCCTTTCAACACATGACCCTTACAAAACGCAAAACGCAAAAAAAGATATATATATATATATATATATTAAAACTAAAAAAAAAAAGCCCCACACTCCTCAAGACCCTTGCAACCACGCAAAATCGCCTCAGCAGCCTGACACCCTTGTTGAGACCCTTGCAAACGCAATACCATCTCAGCAGCCCCACACTCATCGAGACCCTTGCAACCACGCAATACCATCTCGAGCAACCTCCCACTAGTCAAAGACCTTTGTGACCACGCACTCTCGCCCCAGCAACCTGGCATTCATTGAGACCCTTGCAGCCAGACAAATCATATTAGGCCTCATGTACACTGCTGTTGGTAAACGGACGTTTAGGAACAGTTGGGTGTTTTTTAGCCACCCCTGATCTCTCCTCTATGTTATCTTATCAGTCCATGTACACAGGATAATTTATAGTCGTTTTTAGGCAGTTGCGTTTAGAAACCTTCCCGGGAAAAAAAATGGTTCAGACGGATGTTCAGAGGCATTCGAAACGCCAATACCTGTAACAGCTTGTAAACACTGCAAGATGTGGTAACTCATGTTTACCAGCGTTTCATTCACAGTCGTTTTCATAAAAAAAAAAGTCAGGGAATATTGTCTCAGCAACTTGACACTCATTTGAGACCCTTGCAAAATGTAATATCATCTCAGCTACCTCACACTCGTCTAGACCTTTGCAACCACACAATCTCATCTCAGCAACCTGACACCCGTTCAGACCTTTGCAGCCATACAAAGTCGTCTTAGCAACCTGACACCTATTTGAGACCATTGCAAATGCAATATAATCTCAGCAACATGACACCCCTTCAGACCCTTGCAGCCATACAAAGTCGTCTCAGCAGCCCGACACTCATTTGCGACCATTGCAAAACGCAATACCGTCTCAGCAACCTGACACCCGTTCAGACCCTTGCAGCCATACAAAGTCGTCTCAGCAGCCCGACACTCATTTGAGACCATTGCAAGACACAATATCGTCTCAGCAACCTGACACCCGTTCAGACCCTTGCAGCCATACAAAGTCGTCTCAGCAGCCTGACACTCATTTGAGACCATTGCAAAATGCAACATCGTCTCAGCAACCCCTCACTTGTTGAGACCCTTGCAACCACACAATCCCATCTCAAAACAAACCTCATAATCATCGAGACCTTTACAACCACGCAATATCGTCTCAGCAAACCAGACTGAAACCCTTGCAACCACGCAATACCATCTCAGCAAACCAGACTGAAACCCTTGCAACCACGCAATACCGTCTCAGCAAACCAGACTGAGACCCTTGCAACCACGCAATGCTGTCTCAAAACATACCTTCATACTCATCGAGGCCCCTGCAACCACACAATATAATTACAGCAACCTCACACTCACTGACACCCTGACACCCTTGCAACCACACAATATTGTCTGCAGTAGTATAAAACACTTTGCGGCACGCACCTACGTGCAAACCCGAATACAAACTAAACTTGCAAACACACAGTGGCACCCAGTTGGCCATTCATCTTCAGTGGCACGTGGGCCACTTATCTTTTCTCTGTCTTTTTCCCTAAAGGTTAGTTCAGGTTTCCATCCAGCACCAGCAAGTGCACGTTGGTCAGCGAGTGCACATTGGTCAACGAGTGCACGTTGGTCAGCGAGGGCACGTTGGTCAGCGAGGGTACGTTGGTCAGAGAGCGCACGTTGGTCAGCGAGCGCACGTTGGTCTGTGAGCGCACGTTGGTCTGCGAGTGCATGTATATCATCTTGTTGAGCACCTGTGTATTGTCTTGATTTTCTCACACCAATGCAAGATCCAGTTCAAGATGTCAAACTAGACCAAGCATCAGTAGCAGACTTAGCTATGTGGGACAACTTCCCCACCTGATAGAACAGCATTTCAATCTTCATCCCGGCAGTGTCAGCCGAGCCACCACAGGCTTTTACGGCCATTTTTCGTCCACCACTGGTTCTCCAAACCTTGGCCCCCAGAAATTCTCTTAAATTTCTGCTTCACCCAGTCTTCATAACGTCTCGTGCTGTACCCCATCGTGGCAGCTGCCCAGGTATGGGGCCACACTTGAACAGGACAGATAGTGTTCTTCACCACAGACAATCAGGCCACAGCTGACATCATCATCAATTAAGGTAGATCTAAGTCACTCCCCATCACGTCCTTCCTGCGCAGGCTCGCGCAGCTGTCACTCCGTCACTAGTTAATATCTTATGCAGACATATTCCAGGCAAATGCAAAATCTCAGCTGATGCGCTGCAAATTTTTGGCCCCTTGCCCCGGAGCAGCAATAGGCAACATTAGACACGTTCTAGCCTTCATGAAACTTTCTCGCAATACTATCATGCCATATCTAGATGGCGTCCAGCATTTCCTGTCCTTGCAGGACCCCAGTAAACCATCAGTATTCTCGAGCCCATGCAGTCAAGACCCTCCTACAGGGCATACAGAAGCACCAACCTGTAGTCAGTGGCAAGCGCCTAACTTTCAAGAGTGCCCTCTTTATGGACATGTCTGAAATCCTTACTCGTTCCCTGTTTAGGGCTTTGCCCAGCCTAGTCACCCAAACAGCCATCTACCAGGCCTTCTACGGTTCCCTAAGACCTAGTGAATTTACAGTCAGCGGCTCCGGCAGTCAGACACTGCTCCAACGCCACCCGACTCAATTTCAAACCACTACACTCTCACAGTCTGCAAACGCAACAAACCAGCCCCGGGGGTTGACATCAACCTGTTTCAGACTAACAACGCCTGACGCCCAGTGACGGTGCTCGACTGACTACTGCTCCATCTACCCAGCCAATCTGATGGTAGCTCATTGCTACCCTTTCTAAACCAGCTCCCTGAGTGGCAACCAGTCTGTCAAGCATGTCAGAATCCTCCTAAGTAACTTGGACATTCTTTCCGAATTAGAGCAGGGAGGACCAGACCACATAATCAAGATACCAGGCTGATGGAAGTCTCCTTGTTTTGCCACATACATCCTAAATCCTCAGGAAGAAATGGCACAAGCCTTTACCAAGCTGGCTCAATAAATGCAAGAAATCAATAAAAGCAATTTTCCTATCTGAGTCTTTTGCCCCCTTTTCTTGGCATACCGACCAGACCACCAAGGCACACTTCAGGTCTATTTATGTTGTAAGTCTTGTCGCGTGTTTATGTGATCCACATATCTCTCGGTCAGAGGGTAACGACCATAAATAAGAAGGCCAGTATGGTGGCCTGAGTTTATGGGAGGAGCCCAGAGGGTATTTAAGTAGCCCACTCACACATACTCTTTGTTGGTTCAGTGTGCGGTACTACACGTCACTGGGCCGACTCTTCCCAGCTCACCTCATGTCCGTGAGTCTGCGCATTCAATCGCATTCGACACCCTCCGACCCTTCCCATTTTCAGGGCACTTCTCAGCATATCCTTCTTCAATTAACTACCCATTACTTACCTTTATGCTGTAAGTCTTGTCGCGTGTTTATGTGATCCACATCTCTCTCGGTCAGAGGGTAACAACCATAAATCATATATAGTAATATAAGCCCCATAGATGGTATGGGGACAGTGTATATGAGGTGCCACTCAAATAGCAGAGAGAACCCTCTAATGATACGCCACCCAGGCACAATCAGATGAGCGTGACACTCCCTAAATCAAGACGATCAAAAAATACCTGATTACCCAATCTAAGAAGAGTCACTACATCAGGGTGACCATTTTTTCACAACATAAATGGAGCTGCCCTCCTAGTGGTTCATATTATATAATATAGATATACAGACCACAAATAAATATTTGCGCCAAAATATCATATACTATGGCAATATAGACAAAAACATACAATAGTTCAAATACCTAAATCAAATGATTCAGGACGAGGGTCAGTGATTGATTGGACTATATAGAAAGGAGGATCAACTTGGACCTATATGAACGAGATAATACAGCAGTCACCATTAATTAGTATTCAACTCATAACGAATTGGACCAAAAGCAAACCACATTGCAGTAAAACTTACCAAAAAAATTGCATAAAATAACATCAAATGATTTGCATTAGTAGGCAATTAATATCGTCTTTGCTGCTAATCATGACTGCAGGTATAGATCTGAGGAGCAAAGTAACTTCAATTACTCCCCAGCATACTAAATCATTAAAGGGGAGTTCCAGACTTTTTTATGTTTATTAAAAGTCAGCAGCTACAAAAAGTGTAGCTGCTGGCTTTTAATAAACAGACACTCACCTGCTCCACGTTCCAGCAATGCGCCGCCCAGAGCTCCGCTCCTCTACCCCCTCTCCGGCCGGCGCCTTCATTCCTAGTGTGGGCACCCGGCCGCTACAGCTTTTGGCTTCACGGCCGGGCACTCAATGCAAATGCACTAGTGGCGCTGCACTCTATGAGTGGTTAGGCGATCGCCTGGGACCTGTCACGTGTCCTAGGCGATCGCCTACAGGGAGGGGCCGCCGTAGGCGATATGACGTATCGCCTAAGCGATCCCTGGGTGGAAAGAAGAAGTGGGACAGGAAGTCCCACTCCTACTGAAGCCCCCACTCCCCCCCAAAAAACATTACATGCCAAATGTGGCATGTAAGGGGGCAAGGAGTGGTTTAAGCGGAAGTTCCACTTTTGGGTGGAACTCCGCTTTAAGGTATATTATGGGGCTTACATTACTATATATGATTTGTCTGCATCTGTCATACGTTTGATAACGTTCTGATACTTATTTCTTTCCCATGCAGAATCCCTTTGCCTGCTGTCATTGGAAATGGGTCCTGAAGAAGGGACAGCGAAATGTTGACCTTATTTGGCTCAGCAGTATTAGGGAATATATACGGTACATACCTTATATATATATACCACATATATATATGTGGTTATACTGTACAAATGAGAGCTCAATTTTCTTTTGTTTTATTCTATATATTTTTAATCATTTTGTAACATTAAATCAATTTTTTTTTTGTAAAACTATATAGTGTTCCCAGTATCGGTAAAGTCTGCTCAAATGTCAAAAAAATATTTTTTAACAGTTTTTGTTGGATGTGGTACCCCCTTAGCTATCTTGCTTTAAGGCAAATTTCTGATCTAAACTTGAGAGCTGGAAATAGTAAAGACTATACATTTCTAGTAAAGGTGTTGTCTATACCACTCAGACACCCCATCTGGGATCCAGCTGTGTCAGAAAGTAGAAGACAACATAGCTTATCTATTCCTGCAGTCTCATTACTAAAGATAAAAAATAAGCATACATTAAAATTATGATCAAAAGTTAACAGTGTCACAATCAAACTTGGTGAATAACTCAAAAGGAAATCAACAGGCTCACTAACAAAATACTAAATGTTAGAATTTACAATTCAGTAAACCCTAATCCTAAGGTGCAGGTTGTAAGACTAATGTATAGCTGATATGTTTTTTTTTCAAGGGGCCAGATCCTCAAAAGAGATACGCAGACTTAACTGCTGTTCAGTCTGTGTCTAACTTTGGAAACGATCCTCAAAAGGCTTTTTCCAAAGTTAGGCAGAAGATCCGGCATGTGTAATTGAATTACACTGCCGAATCTTAGGATGCAGTACCGCATCCGCCGCTGGGGGCATTTCGAGTCGAAATGCCGTTTCTAGTATGCAAATTAGCACTTAAGGCGATCCACAAAGCTTTCCAGCTTCGTTTTTTCGCCGTAAGTTTTATTTTGCAAGTGTAAAACTAGGGCTGATGTTACAAAGTGTAAACTAGTCACACCATGTAAAAGCCCATTCCAGCGACGGCATTTGGTATGCATTCCCAAGGGAGAACTCCACGGCAATTTGTAAAAACAAAACCGGCATGGGTTCCCCCCCAGGAGCATACCAGGCCCTTAGGTCTGGTATGGGTTGTAAGGAGACCCCCCTACGCCGAAAAATCGACGTAGGGGGTCCCCCTACAATCCATACCAGACCCGTATCCAAAGCACGCTACCCGGCCGGTCAGGAAGGGAGTGGGGACGAGCGAGCGCCCCCCCCCCCCCCCCCTCCTGAGCCGTGCCAGGCCGCATGCCCTCAACATGGGGGGGTTGGGTGCTCTGGGGCAGGGGGGCGCACTGTGGGCCCCCCCACCCCAGAGCACCCTGTCCCCATGTTGATGAGGACAGGACCTCTTCCCGACAACCCTTGCCATTGGTTGTCGGGGTCTGCGGGCGGGGGCTTATCGGAATCTGGGAGTCCCCTCAAATAAGGGGGCCCCCAGATACCGGCCCCCCACCCTAAGTGAATGGATATGGGGTACATCGTATGGGGCAAGGAGTGGTTTAAGCGGAAGTTCCACTTTTGGGTGGAACTCCGCTTTAAGGTATATTATGGGGCTTACATTACTATATATGATTTGTCTGCATCTGTCATACGTTTGATAACGTTCTGATACTTATTTCTTTCCCATGCAGAATCCCTTTGCCTGCTGTCATTGGAAATGGGTCCTGAAGAAGGGACAGCGAAATGTTGACCTTATTTGGCTCAGCAGTATTAGGGAATATATACGGTACATACCTTATATATATATACCACATATATATATGTGGTTATACTGTACAAATGAGAGCTCAATTTTCTTTTGTTTTATTCTATATATTTTTAATCATTTTGTAACATTAAATCAATTTTTTTTTTGTAAAACTATATAGTGTTCCCAGTATCGGTAAAGTCTGCTCAAATGTCAAAAAAATATTTTTTAACAGTTTTTGTTGGATGTGGTACCCCCTTAGCTATCTTGCTTTAAAGCGGATCTCCACCCTAAAGTGGAGTCCCGCTGATCGGAACCCTCCCCCCCTCCGGTGTCACATTTGACACCTTTCAGGGGGGAGGGGGGTGCAGATACCTGTCTAAAGACAGGTATTTGCACCCACTTCCGGCCACACGTCACGGGCAAAAGACGGGTTTTTCTCTGGCATCCCGTCCGTCCCCCGTTGTATGCTGGGAACACTCGGCTCCCAGCACACAGCGGGAGCCAATCGGTGGGCGCAGCGCGACTCGCGCATGCGCCGTAGGGAACCGGGCAGTGAAGCCGGAGCTCTTCACTTCCTGGTTCCCTCACCGTGGATGGAGGGGGGAGCAGCAGAGTGACGAGCGATCGCTCGTCCTCTGCTACGGACGCCGCTGGACTCCAGGACAGGTAAGTGTCCTAATATTAAAAGTCAGCAGCTGCAGTATTTGTAGCTGCTGGCTTTTAATAATTTTTTTTAGTGGCACATCCGCTTTAAGGCAAATTTCTGATCTAAACTTGAGAGCTGGAAATAGTAAAGACTATACATTTCTAGTAAAGGTGTTGTCTATACCACTCAGACACCCCATCTGGGATCCAGCTGTGTCAGAAAGTAGAAGACAACATAGCTTATCTATTCCTGCAGTCTCATTACTAAAGATAAAAAATAAGCATACATTAAAATTATGATCAAAAGTTAACAGTGTCACAATCAAACTTGGTGAATAACTCAAAAGGAAATCAACAGGCTCACTAACAAAATACTAAATGTTAGAATTTACAATTCAGTAAACCCTAATCCTAAGGTGCAGGTTGTAAGACTAATGTATAGCTGATATGTTTTTTTTTCAAGGGGCCAGATCCTCAAAAGAGATAAGCAGACTTAACTGCTGTTCAGTCTGTGTCTAACTTTGGAAACGATCCTCAAAAGGCTTTTTCCAAAGTTAGGCAGAAGATCCGGCATGTGTAATTGAATTACACTGCCGAATCTTAGGATGCAGTACCGCATCCGCCGCTGGGGGCATTTCGAGTCGAAATGCCGTTTCTAGTATGCAAATTAGCACTTAAGGCGATCCACAAAGCTTTCCAGCTTCGATTTTTCGCCGTAAGTTTTATTTTGCAAGTGTAAAACTAGGGCTGATGTTACAAAGTGTAAACTAGTCACACCATGTAAAAGCCCATTCCAGCGACGGCATTTGGTATGCATTCCCGAGGGAGAACTCCACGGCAATTTGTAAAAACAAAACCGGCATGGGTTCCCCCCCAGGAGCATACCAGGCCCTTAGGTCTGGTATGGGTTGTAAGGAGACCCCCCTACGCCGAAAAATCGACGTAGGGGGTCCCCCTACAATCCATACCAGACCCGTATCCAAAGCACGCTACCCGGCCGGTCAGGAAGGGAGTGGGGACGAGCGAGCGCCCCCCCCCCCCCTCCTGAGCCGTGCCAGGCCGCATGCCCTCAACATGGGGGGGTTGGGTGCTCTGGGGCAGGGGGGCGCACTGTGGGCCCCCCCACCCCAGAGCACCCTGTCCCCATGTTGATGAGGACAGGACCTCTTCCCGACAACCCTTGCCATTGGTTGTCGGGGTCTGCGGGCGGGGGCTTATCGGAATCTGGGAGTCCCCTCAAATAAGGGGGCCCCCAGATACCGGCCCCCCACCCTAAGTGAATGGATATGGGGTACATCGTACCCCTATCCATTCACCTGTAGGCAAAAAGTTAAAGTTAGTAAACACACAACACAAGGGTTTTTAAAATAATTTATTATTCTGCTCCGGATGCCCCCCCTGTCTTCTTTATTAGCTCTATTAGCAGGAGGGGCTTCTTCTTCCGCTCTCCGGGGGTCTTCTTCCACTCTCCGGGGGGGGTTTCTTCTTCCGCTCTCCGGGGGGGGGGCTTCTCCGGACTCCGGGGGTCTTCTTCCATCTTCTCCCCTCTTCCGCTGTTGACTCGGCGAACCCCGGTTCTTCTGCAGATGTCCGGTGCCTTCTTCTTCAGCGCTGGCTGCCTGCTATCTTTGTGTGTTAGCTCAATTTCTAGCAGGCAGCCGGCGCGGTCTTCTGTGACGTCAGGTTCTTCTTCTTCCCTCTTCCGATGTTGCCTCGTCGCCTGTTGTCGCTGTAATGATGGAAGCGCGCCTTGCATCCCATTTATATAGGCATCACCGTCCCATCATGCTCCGGCAGGTACCCACGTGGTGGGTGCCTACCCACGTGCACCCACCACGTGGGTACCTGCCGGAGCATGATGGGACGGTGATGCCTATATAAATGGGATGCAAGGCACGCTTCCATCATTACAGCGACAACAGGCGACGAGGCAACATCGGAAGAGGGAAGAAGAAGAACCTGACGTCACAGAAGACCGCGCCGGCTGCCTGCTAGAAATTGAGCTAACACACAAAGATAGCAGGCAGCCAGCGCTGAAGAAGAAGGCACCGGACATCTGCAGAAGAACCGGGGTTCGCCGAGTCAACAGCGGAAGAGGGGAGAAGATGGAAGAAGACCCCCGGAGTCCGGAGAAGCCCCCCCCCCGGAGAGCGGAAGAAGAAACCCCCCCAGAGAGTGGAAGAAGACCCCCGGAGAGCGGAAGAAGAAGCCCCCCCTGCTAATAGAGCTAATAAAGAAGACAGGGGGGGGCATCCGGAGCAGAATAATAAATTATTTTAAAAACCCTTGTGTTGTGTGTTTACTAACTTTAACTTTTTGCCTACAGGTGAATGGATAGGGGTACGATGTACCCCATATCCATTCACTTAGGGTGGGGGGCCGGTATCTGGGGGCCCCCTTATTTGAGGGGACTCCCAGATTCCGATAAGCCCCCGCCCGCAGACCCCGACAACCAATGGCAAGGGTTGTCGGGAAGAGGTCCTGTCCTCATCAACATGGGGACAGGGTGCTCTGGGGTGGGGGGGCCCGCAGTGCGCCCCCCTGCCCCAGAGCACCCAACCCCCCCATGTTGAGGGCATGCGGCCTGGCACGGCTCAGGAGGGGGGGGCGCTCGCTCGTCCCCACTCCCTTCCTGGCCGGCCGGGTAGCGTGCTTTGGATACGGGTCTGGTATGGATTGTAGGGGGACCCCCTACGTCGATTTTTCGGCGTGGGGGGGTCTCCTTACAACCCATACCAGACCTAAGGGCTTGGTATGCTCCTGGGGGGTGAACCCATGCCGGTTTTTTCTTTGAAAATTGGCATGGAGTTCTCCCTCAGGAATGCATGCCGAGCGACGCTGTCATTTATTTATTTATTTTCCCGACGCAACTTTTTTAAGCCGTCGCGATCCTCAAAACTCGGCGTAACGTAACTTCGCGCATGCGCAGTACGGCCGGCGCGGGAGCGCGCCTCATTTAAATGGGACTCGCCCCATTTGAATAGGAACGCCTTGCACCGGCGGAATTTTAGTTACACAGCCTGAAATTTCTAGATAAGTGCTTTGTGGATCGGGCACTTAGGTAGAAATTTTAAGGCAGTGTAACTTAAATGGGATTTTTTAAGTTACGCCAGGTTTTTGTGGATCTGGCCCAAGGTTTTTTATCTAGGGCAGGGTGATATACCAACCTCCAGAGAGGTATATCAGACCGCCAATCTCCTTTACTTATAAAAAAAAACAAGTTGGGTACATGTTTTGGATTGTCAGAGATATAGATCAAAGAGGCTTACATGGAGAGGAGGAAATTCATGAAAAGACTAGTGGTGAAAAATGATTATAAATGGTGAAACAAAAGAAAGAAAAGGGGATTAATCGCTTCAGGGCATTATCACCCCTTTCCTGCCCAGACCAATTATTAGTTTTCAGCGCTGTCGCACTTTAAATGACAATTGCGTTGTCATGCAACACTATACCCAAATTAAATATTTATGTTTTTTTCCCCACAAATAGAGCTTTCGTTTGGTGGTAATTGATCATCACTACATTTTTTTGCGCTATAAACAAAAGAAGAGTGTCAATTTTGCAAAAAACACAATATTTTTTACTTTTTGATTTAATAAATACCACATTTAAAAAAAAAATCAATTTTTTTCCTCAGTTTAGGCCGATACGTATTCTTCTACATATTTTTGGTAAAAAATCACAATAAACGTTTGTTGATTGGTTTGCGCAAAAGGTATAGCGTCTACAAAATTAGGGATAGATTTATGGCATTTTTATTTATTTTAATTTCTTTACTAGTAATGTGTGATGTTTATTGTGACCGTGACATTGCGATGGACACATCGGACACTTTTGACATGTTTTTGGGATCATTCACATTTGCATAGCGATTAGTGCTATAAAACTGTTCATCCTATCCCCCATAGGGCAGAGCGGAGATCTGACAGGGTGATCCCTGCACAGTGTGCGGGGATTGCCCTATCATCCGCCGGCTCAGCGGGGATCAACAGAGCGATCCCAGCTGAGCAAGCGGAGGTTCACGGGGCGGATCATCACGGATCCGTCCCGTGTGAAAGGGCCCTTAGCAGCACAATTAGCCTACTTTAACAAATTTTTCCAACAGTGCTATTGCTAGTTTACTGGTCTAATCAATTTTACCCAAATCTGCTAACACCAAATTTGTAGCAAGCTTTATTATATCCTTTCTCACTCACTCACTGTCAGGACAAGACTGAAAAAATGCTAGTCAATGAGTATAAACCATATTCTTCATATATATATATATATATATATATATATATATATATATATATATATATATATATATATATATATATATATATATATATATATATATATATATATATATATATATATATATATATATATATTATTTTTTAATTAAGGAAACACATGCAAGTTATCAAATACATCATAGGTATCATGGTATAGGAACACAAGAATTCAGTGCATATATGTTTTCATTGTGTTTTTCTTGCACTGTAAATTTTATGCACAGCATAGTATCAGCATATAAAAACTTCAATATGATCATTCAATCACCCTTCCAGGATATTTGCTTCACTGGAGAACATCTCAGAGAAATAGATAAATGTGATCTTTGTACATCCAGTGAATCATTCTTTAGAGCTGGAGTTGCAAACTATAAATGTTCTAGTTTTATATCTCAATGAATCTACCAAAGGCTCAAGAATGTTACTAAAATAAAATATTGCTAAGACCTTTCAAAATGAGAGCAAAAAGTACATTATTACAATACTCTTACAGAATACATGATCTACAGCACAGATTGGATGAACATCCTTAGGCACTTGAGCTGCCACTGAGCTACATCTCTTTGTAGGAAGAGGTTCACTGCCACTTTAATGAACGGGCCATATGAATACCGTATTTGCCAATGCAGGTTCCTTCTACTTTTCATTTCTAGCTCGACATCAGCAGGAATGAATAAAACAATTTTTTTCCTTTCAGAACATTGACTTAACCTACGGTATATGTCGGACATTAATAAGGAATTCCTGTGATGTGGTATACGATGAATAAAGTCTTCTTCTGCTTCCCTAACTTTTTATCATTATTATTATTATTTGCAGATAATGTACTTTGTGACCTCTATATTCATTCATTATCAATATTGCTGGAAGAAATCAAACAGTTTTATAACTATGAGCTGCTTTTGCCTTGTGTGGTCTCAACTTTATTAAATGAAAGTGGCTGACAGAGTAGTGTTCTTATGACAACGTGCAAGAAAGTGACATGGCTTCTTTTGCAAGTAACAGATTCTTATTATCAGTGTTCAGTCTGTTTCACTTTCCATCGTATCCTCTTTTTACACACGTTTTGATTTAATTATTTAAGAAAAAGTAAAAAATAAATTAAAATAATACAAGGCCTGGTAAATAGTTACAATCACTATTACAATACTAATAAATATAACTGTATAGACAGGGTAAGAACTTATGTAGTAACAGAGGAGATAGATAAGGAACATAGGATATGTGATAGTGGGTCAAGAGTTCACATGGGATGTTGCCAGCATGTAGTACCTGTATTATACATACTGGCAACTGAAGAGGATAGTGGTTAGAAGAGTGACAAGAGAGAATCAGGGAACATTTTGAGAAAAAAGGACACAAATATAGCCAGGGTATATGAATGGAAAAGGGGGAGAAGGGAAGTGTGGTCATCTAATACACTGATGCAACTATCGGCCTTCAAGCTGAGTACCTTGTAACTCACTTCCTAGAGCACCAGAGTTAGACATACTTGTATGGTCAAATTCATGCAGAAAACTGTAAGTGGGTGAGGGAATGTTAAGAGGTGTGGGAAGGCTCTTAATACACTGAGCAAAATAAAAATGTAACACTTTTTTGTTTGCCCCTATTTATCATGAGCTGAACACAAAGATCTATGGCCCAGATTCACAGAGCGTGGGCGCACATTACGCCGCCGTAGCGCAAATGCTGTACGCCACGCTGACGCAGCACGGAGAGGCAAGCACCGCATTCAGCAAGCTCTTGCTCCCAACGCTGCGTCAGCGTGGCGTAGGTTTTAAAGGCGCAGGCCAGCGTAGGTGGAAGTGGGTGTGACCCCAAGCAAATGATGGTCCGAGCGTGGTGCAGTGTTTTACGCCCGGCGTATCATGAACGGCACATGCGCCATGACGTGGACGCAGGCACAGCACCCCTATGCGCATGCTCACAACCACGCCGGCGCAACCGCCTAAGATACGCTGGCCCACTGGCGTACGCCGAGAACATAAGTATGCCCAGCCATACGCCCGTCTAGCACAAAAGTATGCCCGCTTGTTCCCTGGTGCAGACATACTTTTGTGATCTGTGCCAAGATGTCACATACTGAGTTTGACAGGGAGAAGAGGAAGAAAAATGTCTCTGCTGATGAGAGGGCGATCCTGACCTCTGCCATCTCCAAATATGATTCCTTCCTCCATGGCGCACAGAGCAGGAGTACCAGCAAAGCCAGGAAGGTAGAGATCCTGCAGAAGGTGACCCTGGAGATCAATACCCTTGGCCATGAAACCAGGACATGGAAGGAGGTCCAAAAAAAGATTAATGATATGCGTCGGCGGATCAGGGAGAAGCTGGCCAAGGTGAGAAGGCACCTCAGGGGCACGGAAGGCAGACCAGCTACTACTGTCAAGCTGACAGCTGAGGAGGAGGTGATCACCAGCTGCCTGGAGCAGGAGCAGGTGAAGGGCCTGGAGGGTTTTGACTCCAGCGAACAGGACTTGAGGAGAGGTAAGTGTGTTTCATCCCCCATCCGGTGTGGAGCATGTGAGGGGGTGCAAGGGAACATGTGACAAGTGTGTGGGTCCACCAACATGTGAATGCTTTGTGTCATCCACAGATGTGCTGGAGGGAGCTGGGCCATCCTCTGCTGCTGGATGACCCACTCCATCCAGGGAACATCATCTTCCTGAGTCTGACCCCCTGGGATACCACGTATCATCTGGTCTTGAGGTCGTTAAGGAGGAGCAGGTGGACATCCATCAGGAGAAGTGCCTTTACCTTGAAGAGGATACCATTTTTGCCGGTCCCTCCAAGACGGTGGACCCCCTGAAGGGCTACCCCATCCAGGGGAACCCCCTGAAGGGCTACCCCATCCAGGGGAACCCCCTCATGTCGGACAATGGCATGATCCCTATTTTTTTTTTTTGTCACAGCGCCATCAGACTGCACACGGTCAGGAGTGCAGAAGTGGTGACTGTACGCCAGTTTGGAAGGGCAGGGTTTGCCCAGTGATACTACGGTGTGACTGGTGTGTAAGTGTGTGTATGTGTGTGTGGCCAATGTGTGACATTCCTGCCAGCAAGGCGTGTCACCTTGGATCGTCGGGGAGAGGTTATCCCCACGACCCTGTACACGTTCTGTTCAAATTCTGTTGGGATGGTGCTTTGACGATATATGTAGCTGTCGTGGCTGGCCCCGGGGTGTTTGGCACGGATGTGCCATATGAGGCATTGGGCATCGGCTATCACCTGTACGTTGATGGAATGCCACTGCTTACGATTGCGATATATGTGCTCTGTGGCACGGGGGGGCCATAGTGCCGCATGTGTGCAATCAATGGCCCCGACGGTGCGTGGGAATCCGGCAATTCTGTAGAAATCCTGCATTGCCTTCTGCCGCAGATGCTCATGGGTCGGTTTGATCATGTGGTGGGACATGCATGTGAGGATTGTGGGGACAACCTGGTGCACACATCTGCTCATGGTGGATTGTGACATCCCAGACACGACTCCACTTGAACGTTGGAAAGATCCACTGGCGAGGAAATGCAGTGTTGCCAGTACCTTGACCAGTGGCTGCACTGCATGTGAGCGTTCTGTCTGGCTGGTGATTTCATCATGCAGGGCTGTGGCTAATTCCAGGATGGCATCAGGGCTGAATCTGAAGATGCGATACACCTCCGATTCCCCCATGCCAAATACGTTCATGGGCGTTCGGTATATCATCTCCTGTGCCCTCCTCCGTGCCTGTGGACGCAGTAGTGCTATGACCATGGCTGCCCCTGGCATGTTGGCATACAGATGTGTTGTCCTGCAAGTGTGGTTGCTCAGCTCGTCCGTAACGGTGCTGCTGCAGCTGCTCTCCAGCTGACCTGTGCACGTCTGTGGCCGGGTTGCACCTCCTTTATGGGGAATAACTTTGCGCCGGATGTACAACTTATGCGCGCCCCGCGTAGCATGCGTCGGGCGCACGCACGTTCGTGAATCGCCGTATTTCCCTCATTTGCATATTTGAATGCCTAATCAATGGGAGAAGCAGCATGCGTCCAGCCCATATTTGCGCCCACACTACGCCGGCATGTGCAAGATACGTCGACGTAGGGTGGCCAGTTTTTAGGCGTATATTGGTTTGTGACTCTGGCGCACACATACGCCAGCGCACATTTGCACTTACGTCGGCGTAACGTGATTTACGTCAGCGTAAGTGCTTTGTGAATCTGGGCCTATGACTTTTTATATGTATACAAAATTACTATTTATCTCAAATATTGTTCAAAAATCTGTCTAAGTCCTGGTTCACATTGATGCGACTTTGAAATCATGCTACTTCACTTGAAGTAGCGTGATTTCAAAGTAGCAAAGTCAGCACGATTTCAAGTGCTACTTGATAGACATCTGTGTGGCTTCATGCACAGATGTCTATTAAAGTCGCACCTGAAATTGGCAAAAGTAGTGCAGGAACTACTTTTGCAAATCAGTGCGGCACTGCAAAATCGATGTCGCACCGATCGAAACAGTGCCATTGCTTCCAATAGACTGCGGCTTGTCATGCATTTTGATCTCTCAAATCGTATGACAAATCGCTCCAATATGAACCTAGGCTTAATCTGTGTTAGTGAGCATTTCTCCTTTGCCTATATAATACATCAACCTCACAGGTGTGGCATATCCAGATACTGATTAGACAGCATGATTATTGCACAGGTGTGCCTTAGGCTGGCCACAATAATAAGCCACTCTAAAATGTGCAGTTTTATCACACAGCACAATGCCACAGATGTCGCAAGTTTTGAGGGAGCGTGCAATTGGCATGCTGACTGCAGGAATGTCCACCAGAGCTGTTGCCCTTGAAGTGAATGTTCATTTCTCTACCACAAGCTGTCTCCAAAGGCGTTTCAGAGAATTTGGCAGCGAATCCAACCAGTCTCACAACCGCAGACCGTGTGTAACCACACCAGCCCAGGGCCACCACATTCAGCATCTTCACCTCCAAGATCATATGAGATCAGCCACCCGACAGCTGCTGCAACAATCGGTTTGCATAATCAAAGAATTTCTGCACAAACTGTCAGAAACCATTGCAGGGAAGCTCATCTGCATGCTTGTTGTCCTCATCGGTCTGACTGCAGTTCATCGTCGTAACCGACTTGAGTGGGGAAATGCTTACATTTTACAACATCTGGCACTTTGGAGAGGTGTTCTCTTTACGGATGAATTCCGTTTTTTACTGTACAGGGCAGATGGCAGACAGTGTGTTTGGCGTCGTGTGGGTGAGCGGTTTGCTGATGTCAACATTGTTGATCGAGTGACCCACCCATGGTGGCGGTGGGGTTATGGTATGGGCCGGCGTATGCTATGGACAACAAACACAGGTGCATTTTATTGATGGCATTTTGAATGCACAGAGATACTGTGAAGAGATCCTAAGGGCCCATTGGATGGATTATCTTGGCAAAGAAGAAGTGCTCACTAACAAAGATTTAGACAGATTTGTGAAAAATATTTGAGAGAAATAAGCCTTTTGTGTACATAAAAAAAGTTGTAGATCTTTGTGCTCAGCTCGTGATAAATAGGGGAAAACACAAAAGTGTTGTGTTTATAATTTTGCTCAGTTTAGTTCACGAAACATGTAATCATCTTTCATTTCCCTTGTCTATACGGTTAAAAAATGTATCCTTATATAAAGCAGACTCCATGCTTCTTCCAATAGTACATTCTACCTGTTATTTTTATTTTTTTCTAAAATAATCACAAAAGACAAAAGAGAAGCTTGTATGAAAGGGCAATGTCATTCAGGTATGTTTGGGTAGTATTATGTCTAAATACAGTACTGTTGAAAAGTTTATACACTACTAGTCAAACTTAGATAGAAGAGTAAGAAATATTTAGAATAGTAAGTTTATAGTAGTCTATTTCCTTCATCCTTCATTGTTCTTAATTTTCTCAGTATTAGTAGGTATTTTGTGTATTACTACTAATGCTATGGGAGATGCCATTGTCCATTGTTTTTCTGTTAAATAACATTATTGTAGTACCTCTATATATGATAGCATCTATGTTGTACTGTTAAATAACTTTATTTGTGACATTGGGGGTGATTTACTAAAACTGATGCACTCAGAATCTTAGGCAGCTGTGCATGATAATCAATCAGTTTCTAACACAAGCTTGTTCAGTTAAGCTTTGTCAATAAAACCTGGAAGCTGATTGGTTCCTATGCAGATCTGCACCAGATTTTGCACCATGAAGTTTTAGTAAATAACCCCCTTTGCCTAATGAGCAAAAGAAGCAGTAATACATTATCTTCTCATTCTTATGGAGTTCACTTTGTACATTAGTATAACCATGTCTTCCCAGGTATAAAAAGCTCTCAAGAAAATTAAGTAATATAGTGTAACCATATTCACTGCTGTATCTTGGCGTGGCTTTGGAGAAGACTATAAAATGTGGTAACCAAAGTGTTGCTCTAGCAAATTGCTGTGTGTTGAATTTTCAATTTTTAATGGGGTAGGTTTAAATAGTGTTAGACATGTTCAGTCTCTAATTAGCTGGTCAGCAATTGTCTTTCTGGCCACTTCCATCTATGGCAGCCGTGGTATGGGTTTTTTCTGCCCTTTCCTCACACAATGTTGAGATGGTGATTGAAGGACTATATATAGCATGTCTGAGTGAGGCCTTATGGATTCCTTCCAGTGGTTTGGGGCAGGGCCGGCACCAGCATAGGCTGCCTGAGTGTGCCAGGAGAGGGGGGCACCAAAGTCAGGGGTTCCCCACGAGGTGCTTATCCTTGCTCTGGCAGCCGGCCCTGCTCGCACCTGTACCACGTTCAGCATACTGGCAGGCGACTCAGCACACCTGGGCTGTTAACTTTACCCACTTTCCTCTCCTGACTCGAGTCTCGACACTGCTACTGCACTCATCTGCCTCTGCTAGATGGAGGGCAGAGAGAGAGACACGCTCGGCTGGAAGACACCGCCCCCTTCAATCCTCGAGGCGAAGATCACCGCATCAGTTGCAGTAGCAGAAAGAGGGTCAGAAATGCCTCCAGTTTAGCAACACACATAGACCATCACCACTGAACTGGAGGGCATGTGAGATGAAAGGGAGCCCAGAAAGGAGCCTGGAGTGGAGTGAGATGCAGGAAGGAGCCTGGAGCTGAGTAATATGAGGGGGAGCATCCTGGAGCCAAATAAGATGAGGGGAAGGAGCCTTAACCTGAATGAGGGCAGGAGGAGGGGCCAAGGCCAGCAGAGGTCCCAGGAGGAGTGCGAGTGGTAGAGGTACTACAACAAATTAATATCTCACCATACCATCTCTGTGAAAGGTAGGGCAAGTAATCTGCTTCTAGCCTTATGAGTACGAAAGGCTGCCCTTTTTTAGATCCCCATGGCCAAACGGCACTAGGCAGGGCTGCCCTCTCTTGCTGCTTCTGTTTTTTTTTAAACAGCGTTTGCGGATTATATTTTCATTTTCCTATCTGAACCACTGACTTCCATTCCTGCATTACTGACAGATTTTGCACATTACAAAAACCTCTCTAAAATGCAGATAAACTTTGCTAAATCCTTCGCTTTCAACATTACGCTAACAGCACATGAGGTGAAAACATGAAAAAACATGCAAAACCAATCGATAACATACCTTGGGATACAACTCCCAACATATACAACCTACCATATAGAGCAAGAGGATCATTCAATGGTGGTCAGTGGGAGTAAGAATTCTCCAGTGTCAGTTGATGGTGCTAAATAAAATGTCCCAGCTTCAGGGAAAGAATATGCCATCATTAGTGTCAGTGGGAGGTAGAATATCCCAATGTTGGTGTTGGTAGGTTTGGGAATGACCAGCATTGTTTTTTGCAGTGGTCACTTACCACTAAGTACACTTCCATGCCCCCTGCTACTTCTTAGATGATTTCACTTTCATAACTATACAGGGGCTATCAGGCAAGGGAATACTCTGCCTCACAGTGTTGACATACTATTATTGCCGGGTGTTGGAATGCACCCACTCTGTAAGCAAGGTTCAAGCTTGCAATGTGAAGGCCCCAAGGCATGTCCTTCTTGATGCAGGACTTAGGATTACCACCTTGGGCATCATGCCTTTAATATGGTCTGCATTTGAATGACCTTGGTGTGCTATGTGAGTCTTGAGAAATTAACCATTTCAGATGGTTTATCTCAAATAACTATGTTCCATCGCTATGTGTCCCTTGAGATCTGGGTTAAAACATTATGTTTTAAAATGGAAAAAACAAACTGACTTCTACCAATATATGAAATTCATGAGCCATTTTCATAGATTGGTTTGAGAACAACATGCAAATCATTACTTAAATTATCACTTGTCAATAAGCAAAAACTATGTAATGATATTGCAACAAAGATACACAGAGCAAGTATGTAAAAACCCCATAGACAACTCTGTGAGCTTTGTTTTTATTTCAGAAATAGGATGGTATTGGGTTTAGAAGTTCTTTTTTTTTTAGTTAATATATCTGCTTTTGTCAGTAAAGAGCTGTGTGGATGTTAAAGTAAACAAGATGGTTGAGTGCCTGATTCAGTACTTTAGCTCAAAATATAATTTTTCATGGAGAAAAGGACAAGTTGTATATCTATTTAAAATTAGCTGACAGTATAATACATTTTTCACATGATTTTTTTTTCTTCATAAGACATATTTTAATCTTCCTGGAAGACTGAGTGGACACACATTCCACAGTAGCAATATGTTTTGGAACCTGTCCATATAGAGTTGAAGCTGGTGTAATATATCTTTATCACTTTTATTTTTGAACAGTATACTGGGATAAACAATATTTGAATAAAGTTAGTGAAACAGAATGGAAGTTAAAAGAATATTACTATATAAAAATCATATCTAAGTTTTTTTTGTCCAAAATCAAAATGCAGTCAAATCATACATATAAACAAATATTTAGAATTGGGCAAACCGTTTGAGCCAAGCAAAAGTTTGGCCTGAACATCGCCTGTTCGCCCATTCGGCGAACACCCAAATTTGTGGGGTGCTCTGAGGGATGTTCATAGTGTGAGTATAGTGTAGTGTGTCAGTAGAGTGCGAGCATAGTGTGTCAGTATAGTGTGAGTATAGTGTAGTGTCAATGTAGTGTTAGTGTAGTGCAACATTTGTTTTTCTTTGGTTGCTGCGTTTTTTTTGCTCTGTGCCTGCCAATTTTTTTTTTAATTGTTAGCCACAGTTTTTCTGACTGCATTGCTGTTGTTCCCCCCCTTTTTTTTATAGTTTTTACATTTCTGTCAGCGGTAGTCTCCAATTTAAAATGCACCAAATGGTGGTTTTCATTTAATAAAGTGCATCCAATACACATTTCCCTGTATCTATTACATTTTAATAATAAGCCCCCCCATTATGTCTGGGAGGCCAACAAGGTGAGGCAGATGTTCCCATGCAACTATGAGGGGGGCAGCAGCGTTAGTGTCCACAGGCAGGGGTGGATGTGATCTGTTCTCAGGCAGGGCACGTTTTTCTCTGTTTAATGATGTTGCCCATGCTATCCATCCACAGCACACAGAGGTGGTGGACTGGCTTACTAAACCATCCTCCTCATCCTCTATCAGCTAAGCTGAGACTAGTGCTTAGTCCACCGCAGCTGCCAGAGCGGCTTATATTCCCTCCTTGTCCACAGATACTCCTGCCATAGCCCCAGCATTATGCATGGGGGAGTCAGCTGAATTATTTGAACACAGCATCAGTCACTTGCTTCTTGATGATACACAGGAATTACTTGATTATGTCGGTTTTGAGGTTGAGGGAGGGAGTAACATGAGCATACAGGGAGGGGAGAACACTGATAAACAAAAAATTGGCAGTCATGTTCCCCCAGCCGCAGTGTATTGCCAACTTGGCTCCAGTGAAAGTGGACCTTGGACACTCTTATGCCACGTACACACAATCGGAAATTCCGACAACAAAAGCGTGGATTTTTTTCCAATGGAATGTTGTCTCAAACTTATGTTGCATACACAGAGTCATTCAAATGTTGTCGGAAATTCCGAACGTCAAGAACGTGGTCACGTACAACACTACGATTAGAGGAGAAAAATGAAGTTCCCTGATTCCGAGCATGCCTCGAATTGATTCTGAGCATGCGTAGGATTTTTGTGCGTCAGAAAATTCCGACAAGAACTTTTGCCGTCTGAAAATTTGAGAACCAGCTCTTAAATTTTTGCTGTCAGAAATTCCAACAGAAAATGTCCGATAGGGCCTACACACGGTTGGAATTTTTGACCAAAAGCTCACATCAAACTTTTCTTGTCAGAAATTCCAATTGTGTGTACGTGGCATTAGATATTATTTAAGGTGCAGTTTGACCTGATAACTGATTATGTTCCCCCTTAAATTGATGGCTCAAAAAAAGGAGATGAATAGATGGGTGAATTAGTGGCTCTACAAGATTATTCCTTTAACGAAAAACAGGCCAGGTGTTAAGATTGGAAATGTAGAACTGTAGATGACTGTAGATGCGGGGGGGGAAGGGTCTGCTAGACTCCACTTACATACTTTTAGTGATCTCTGATACTTGGACCAGTTTGGGTTTTACTCCTTCCCCTTGTGGCAATTTATATTCAACTGGAACATGCAGTCAGTGCTCAGTTCCTGGGCAACAGATAGTTTGGGTCTGTTTGAGCTGCAAGGTCAGTAAAAAGCGAACAAGCTGTGTATGTGGAGGCTGACAAGCATTACACTTGGAAAGCCTGATAGTCAGGGTTGTGTATTGTGTAGTAAGTGCTGGGACAAAGCTAGGATTTTTTTTGTAAGGTATCTGTGCCTGAAAGTGTGCTCACCCCAGGGAGCTTTTGTACCTGCTACCAATCACCAACTCACAGTAGGGATGGCCCAACAACTAAAGGGTTATATACATTCTATGGGAAAGTGGAAACATTTATGATATATAGAACAGCATGTACAGTATTTATGTCTAAATATACAGTAGGTATTTTATTGCCTTAAAGTGATCGTAAAGGCTTTTTTTTTTTTAAATAACAAACATGGTATACTTACCTCCTTTGTGCATTTGGTTTTGCACAGAGCAGCACAAATCCTCCTCTTCGCAGAGGCTGTTTGAACAGCTAGCCACTGAGCAAAAGTGGATAGGAAAACCTTGACTGAGGTTATGGAGACACTAGCACAGTGGTCACCTGCTAAAGTTGATGATGTTGGAGACAAGCCCTCAGACATCCATGTAGGTCGCTTTCTTTCTAAGAAGACTGCAGATGATGATCCAGAGGCCTTTCTGCTAACGGACAGCTGAGAGGGTTGGCCTAAAATCCAGTGGGCAGGACTGGTCGCTTCCTTGCTTTCTGGAGAATCGCAGAAGGTCTACTATGATTTAGAGTCAGCAGAAGCAGGAAACTATGAAAAGGTCAAGCAGGAAATCCTTGCGCGACTTGATGTCACCTTGGCAGTTCGAGCACAGCAGGTCCACAGCTGGTTCTTCCAAAATGAGAGGCCCCCAAGATAGCAGATGTTTAACCTAATTCACCTGGTGAGGAAATGGCCCTGTCTGGGCCACACATAGTGGAGTGTGTGGTCATGGACCGCTTCCTGAGGTCACTACCATTTCCCCTGCAGAAGTGGGTGAGTCAAGGAGATCCCAACTTGATGGAACTCGTTGAAAGGTACTTTGCTGCAGAGAGCCTGGTCACCACCCCTACAGCTGCACGGACTTCCCACCCAAAGCCACGGTCTTCCCAGGCAACCAGTAAGACTGTTCCTGGGGAAGTGGGTGGTAAGCATGGCAAGGAAATAGGGGGGAGGATTTTTGGTGCCAGGACTGAAGTTTGGTGTCCCAAACAAGGGAAGCCACTGCCTTTCAGCAAACCAAACTGGGGAAACATCAGGTGTTTTTGTTGCCAAGAACTGGGACATGTGGCAGCAAACTGTCCATTGACAGATGAACCAATGCAATGTGATCTATCTATAAGGCCTCGTGCACACGGACGGACTGTCCGCTGAAATCGGTCCGCCGGACCGTTTTCAGCGGACATATCCGCCCGGGGATTTCTGTATGATGGTTGTACACACCATCAGACAGAAATCTGCGCGTACACGATACGCGGCGACGTGGCCTCGCCGTCGCAGCGACGATTACGCGGCGACGTGCGCGGCCCTGGAAGGTCAATGCTTCCACGCATGCGTCGAATCACTTTGACGCATGCGAGGGATGGCAGCCGAGCGGACATGTACGGTGAGTCTGTACAGGCGACCGAACATGTCCGACGGACAGGCTTCCAGCGGACATGTTTCTTAGCATGCTAAGAAACATTTGTCCGCTGGAAAACGGTCGGCTGGACAAATGTCCGCTGGAAACCTGTCCGGTCGGCCGTACACACGACCGAACATGTCTGCTGAAACAGACATGTTCAGTCGTGTGTACGGGGCCTTAGAAGGCAGTCTATGTTTGCTGCTGTTTCATGCACTGCAGCGCCAAATGTGGGAAAACACATGTACCAAATGACTGTTAATAATAAGCCTATTACAGCCTTGCTGGACTCTAGTCTAGTGACTTTGGTTACAGCTGAGATGGTTGAAACTGTGAATTTTCATGCTAAAAAAAGTTACTGTGATCTGTGTACATGGGGATACCCAGGAGTATCCTATAGCCACTGTTCATTTTAAAACTGGCTTAGGTACAGTGACCCATCCGGTTGGACTCGTGCCCCACTTGGTGCACAAGGCCATTGTTGGTAGGGACTTCCCCAAGTTTTGGGAACTGTTGGATCATCCCAACCTGGTCCCAGTACCTGACTCAGTGGCAGATACAGAACTCCTGGCCATTACTGACAATGTGGGTTCAGGGGACTCCTCTCAGGGCTCCACGGGTTTTTCTTTCTCAGTTATGGCAGGGGAGCTGAAGGAGCTTGAAGAAGTCCCCACAACCAGTAGAGCTGGACAGCCGTCTGCTGAATCTGAGCCTATGTTGGAGTTTGCTGATCTTAATGTGCATAAGGAAAACTTTGGTACTGAGCAAAGGCTGTCTTCTCAGGTGACCAGAAATGGACCATGGATCAGAGATCCCTGAATGTATATGGGAGGAGCCTGGTAGATGTTTAAACCCTGAACAGGACTTTTCCCAGCTCCCGCTGGGACGCTCTGCTATATATATATATATATATATATATATATATATATATATATATTAGACTGTATATATACTGTATATCAAATTCACTGCCTGCGTGCCACTAACTAAGCTGCCTAATCACTCTTCATTCATTACACTATACGGCTGCCGTGTAAGCAGCAGCCTTATATAGTGTGCTGTGTGGACTGTGTGGCCTCTGAGCCATGACTGGTAAAAGAATGCAAGTCAGGTGCATGATTTGGCCAATCATCATACAGCAATGCACTGCGATCTGGCAGTGCATTATAGGGTGTTCCATGATGCTCGAATGCCCCATATGTTCGGTTTGTTTTTAGAACAAACAAACACCCGATGTTTGAGTCGAACGTTACCGTGGGCTCATCCCTAACTAGTAGAAGTTAGACACATTCTACTAGCTAGTAGTAGTTAGACTCATTATATAATGTTTAAAACATTTTGTAGCTTCTCCAAGCTACTCATTCAGCTCCTAAATACAGTTGAATGTAACTAATACTAGCTACATTTATAGTAATTTTACAGTCTGAATGGGCCTTTTAGCGATTTAGTATACATGTTTTGCCTCAAACAGACAGACAGTAATTAGGAAATGTTAAACCTTTCTGCTGCTTCTTGCAAATCTGTCATTTTAGAAATGGTACTTTGACAAAATCTTGTTTATAAAAAATGGACATTGTTACATGACATACAGGAAATGAGAGATTGCTCTTTGACAAGAAAGAAAAAAAAATGTACACTGCAACAGGGGCCTTGAAATTCAATTTGCTTTTTATGCATTTAAGCATTCAGTCTGGGGCGCAAAGTCCTTCTTCTGTACATTATTTTCTTAAGAGATGCATGAATCAGTTGCTATGATGCAGATAATGTATTGCAGCTTTAGAACAAAACAGTGACGTAAAGGAGATACATTAGTATAACGTAACATGCAATACAAGTGTATGTAAATTGTCATTAATTTATTTTTGTTTGAGCACCTGGCAACATTTGAACACTGTATAGGTTTTAGTAAAAGAAGACATTGAGAAAACAAAAAAAATTACAGATGCATTGCCAAAATTACTAAATTACTTTGTATTCTAGTATACAGCAGAATAATCATTATATTTTTCTTTTCAATAAATTTTATTGAATTTATCAAATATAAGGTGAACATACATAGACATGTTATATAGTTTCCAAGGAAGCTATCTATTTAAATATGAAAAAAGAAAAAACAAGACACAAATGTACAGTGTCACCATGAGATAGACCAGTTAACCATTTGAAACAATGATTATATGAATGGTGCAGTACATTCCATATCAAGAAAGGGTTTTTCTTTGAAAACTGTATCTCTAACTATCATTTCAAAAGCTTGTACCCAAATTGCAAAATATTGGAAATCCCCCTACACCCCGAGTATTTCAGAGGTTACAAATCAAATTGATGTCATATATAGCTTTGAACAGACAATGGTGTACATTAAAGGCTCCCAAGATCAATTTCACCATAGATGGTTATTATGGCAAAAATATAGAGCAGGGTCTTAGACATTCCATACCCCCTAATAGCAATATCCATGCACTCAACCCTTTATCCCCTTCATATTTAATTTTCCTGGTGGGCTTTTCCACTGGAATCAATTTAGTTGGTTTTACTATATTACTATATTTTGTTATTTACTTTTCAATTCAATATAATATGCTATCTCCCAGGAGGACTATAAGTTGTTGACATTTGAATATAGCTATATATCACTGAGTCTGTGTATTCATGCTTAATCACAATATACATAAATATGCGGGAGCAAAAATCTACCCAACTTGGGGTTTCTTCTTATTGTAAACGTTAAATTTCAATAAAAAAACGATAAATATTTTGAAAAGAAAGGGTTATCTTGAGCTGCTAATACATCAGCCTAGGGGTAAGTAAGTAGGGAGAGAAACAAGCATTTTAGTGACTATTGGGCATTGTAGTTTTATCACATGAACCAAGGGGACCAGTCATTCTCAGTTTTCATAGAGATTCCTTCAGCAGAGGAGAGCATGCATTCATAACTAACATGGGTGTGGGTTAGTGCTATTACTTCTTTGAGGGAAGGGATTTCTATTTTCTGGTTAAGGCAAGTCTAGCCGCAAGTTAAACATGAATAACTGACTTACCTAGGTGGTGTGGAAAGTTCTCTATACCCAGATTCAGGCGTGCCAAGTGAGGGGTTAGGGAGCGGGGCATATGTAGAATTGTGTTGAGCATGTGGGAGACAGCAGACCAATAGTAAGTTAATTTAGGCCATCCATGTGAAAAAGGGAGGTAAAAGAAGGTGAAGTATAAGTTTCATTGTTTTTTTTATACACCATGCTAAACCCTGCATCTCTTCTTCCTGTTTGTGAGGAGGAAGAAACAATACTAACATCTCTAAATACAACCAAGTTTGTGACCTAGTAGGACAACATGTTAAGGATTACCACGACTGTGTTTATTGGATGGAACGTGAGTCAACATCCATCAGTCCAGTGAAGGAGACTCCCATCTCAGACACTTTTTGTTAATGGTTCCAGGTACTACACCCCAGGTGGTAAGCCACACATAGGTTATGCAGTGACTGCAGTCGGTAAAATGGTGGAAAAGGTTTCATTGAGTTCCCACAGGGTTGTACTCACCTTTACATTCCCAGCCGATGGGGTAGGTGCCAGTGTTGCCAACCGTCCGGATTTTTACGGACAGTTAGTAAAAACTGGCACTTTTTTCCCCCGTTCGTAAATGTCTGTGGTTGCAGGAATGTGCCAGTAAAAATAGCCGAGATCGGTTCGGCTTGGAACTGCGCATGGAGATTGGAGGCAGGGGGTGATTGGAGGCAGGGGGTGATGGTGGCTGCGGTGGCACCGCAGAGGGGTATGGAGGCAGGGGGCAATGGAGGCAGGGGGAGATTGGAGGCAGGGGGTGTTAGTGGCAGGGGGTGTTGGAGGTGTTGGTGGCACCGCAGGGGGGGTGGCACCACAGAGGGTGGGGAATTGAGACAGGGGTTGTTGGTGGCACTGCAGAGGGGGTTGGAGGCAGGGGACGATGGAGGCAAGGGGTGATTGGAGGCAGGGGACGATGGAGGCAGGGGGTGATTGGAGGCAGGGGGACTGGAGAAGATTGGAGGGATATTGGAGGCAGAGGGAGATTGGAGGCAGGGGGAGATTGTGGCACCGTAGAGGAGGATGGCGGCAGGGGGAGATGTGACTAAATAATTTGCCCTTATTATATTGAAAATAACTAAAATATGTTTTTTTACCTTAATACCTATCTTAAATCACATTTGCCTAGCGTACTTGTTTGTAGCCTAAATACTGAAACTTGCACCTAAAAATGTAATTTAGTAACTTGTGAAATGAAAGTAAAAACGTGGCTGCGCCAGTAAATTTCAAGTGTTGTGCCAGTAAATTTAAATCGAATAGGTTGGCAACGCTGGTACAGTAGGTGCAGGCCCTGCAATGTGAACTTCAAAAGGTCAGCCACAGGGTTCATGAGTTCCTCCCGGACCCTGACACGATAACAAGTTTACATTCTATCCAACCAGGTGAATCGGTCATTGTAAATAAACTCGAGGAACGGTACAACTGGATCCACACCAGCCACTAAAGAAGCTGCTAAACTACACCAAAGAATGAGGAGTATCTTGTTGTATATATATTTTTAGTTTAGTGTCGTTTATCAAGGGTGACAATGAAAAGCATCCCAACTTATTGTTTAATCACTTGTCAACCACCGGCCGTCAAAAGACGGTGGGGAGAAGACCCTGTTGTACTGGGCAGACGTCATATGACGTTGCGCCTTTAAAATCCACTAGGGGGTGCGATGCCGCCGGGCACCCGTGATTGCCCAGTAACTGAACAGGACAGTGGATCTGTGTGTTTAAACACACAGATCCACGTCCTGTCAGGGAGAGTCCCTTGTACATAGGGTCAACCATCGGTCACCTCCCCCAGTCACTCCCCTCCCCCCACAGTAAGAATCACTCCCTAGTGAATACATTAACCCCTTAATCGCCCCATAGTGTTAACGCCTTCCCTGCCAGTCACATTTATACAGTAATTAATGCATTTTTATAGCAGGGATCGCTGTATAAATGTGAATGGTCCCAAAAATGTGTCAAAGAGTGTCCAATGTGCCCGCCGCAATATTGAAGTCATGATAAAAATCGCTGATCGCAGCCATTACTAGTAAAAAAAAAATAATAATACAAATGCTATAAATATAGTCCCTATTTTGTAGACCCTATAACTTTTATGCAAACCAATCAACATACGCTTATTGCGTATTTTTTTTACCAAAAATATGTAGAAGAATATGTATCGGCCTAAACTGAGGGAAAAAACTGTTTAAAAAAAATGATATTTTAATATAGCAAAAAGTAAAAAATATTGTGTTTTTTTTTTTCAAACTTGTCCCTATTCTTTTGTTTATAACACAAGAAATAAAAACTGCAGAGGTGATCAAATACCACCAAAATAAAGCTATATTTGTGGGGGGAAAATTATCAAAAATTTCATTTGAGTACAGTGTTGCATGACCGCTCAATTGTGATTCAAAGTGTGACAGCGCTGAAAGCTTAAAATTGGTCTGGGCAGGAAGGGGGTTAAAGTGCCCTGTTTGCAAGTGGTTAAAGTGCACCTCCAACTAGCTAAGAAAGCGAACAGGACCAAATACTGGGTCTGCTTTAAATCCCCACCAAGCCTTAGTACCCCAGCAATGGTAGCGGTACATGCTATATATGATGTTTTTATTGGCACGAGGAAGATTCCAGACACTTGTCAATAGAACTTAACAATACATTTCTAGAGGGTAACATTTGTTATAGTTTTAACAATAGCTCTGGTTCAGGTCCCTCCCTCACAAAACAAGTATGGGTATCAGGACAACTAGGTAGTCCACAAGTGTGCAACTTTAGTTTTGGTAAAGGGGATAATTTTGTGGGAACCACCACCTGTAAAGCCCTGTACACACGGTCGGTCCAAACCGATGAAAACGGACTGAAGGACCTTTTCATCAGTCCAAACCGATCGTGTGTGGACCCCATCGGTCAGTTATCATTCGGTCAAAAATTTTAGAACTTGCTTTAAAATTGAACCGATGGAAACCTAACCGATAGGTCAAAACCGATGGTTAGTATGCAAAAGCATCGGTTAAAAACCCGCGCATGCTCTGAATCAAGTCGACGAATGCTTGGAAGCTTTGAACTTTATTTTTCTCTGCACGTCGTTGTGTTTTACATCACCGCGTTGGACTCGATTGTTTTTTTAACTGATGGTGTGTAGGCACATCAGACCATCAGTCAGCTTTATCGGACCGTTGTCATCGTGTGTACGCGGCTTAAGGAAGGGTGTGAGAAATCCCCCAGTTTATTCTGTTACTACCTAGAGCCCGTAACCGTCAGAGAAATTCCTCGTGTGTGGCTCTAACAGGCCCCTACTACTTCTTATGAAACTCCCATCATTATACCAAAAGTGGAAAAACAAAACAATTATATTGCAAAACAGAACTTACCTAACACAGCGGACAGAGAAAACAAAGTCCTGGCCTCCCTACAAAAATACATTGGCTGCTGCAGTGGGTTCAGACAACATCAACAGGAATGCCCCTGTTCACTCCATCAGGCAGAATGACTTCTAACAGATCTGTTCTTTCTAATTTCTTTAGCAGTTCTCTTGAGCGCTTTCCACCCAAAACTGGAAGCACTCTCGTGGGGGGACCACGTGACCATTTTCCATACAATTAACCAGCACTGTAGTAACCAGTTTCCATTTTGACCAACATTGCTTAGTACCGCCTTTATGCTCTGGCTCTACTGATTGGTACTCTGCAGTACCTGCTTGTCTGTCTGTGGTGGATAGGTGGACAGTGATTGTGTTTTCATCAATTCCAACATTTGCAGTAAGATATCTGTAATTTCTATGCACCCCAGGTCTAAAAACAAGACTTTTTTAGAAACTCTTTCCTTACCAATGACGAGGAGGGGCTCGTTCGCTAAGGCTTCAAAGGCAGAGACATTTAAAGCGACATCCTCCGCTCTGTAGCTAACTGACATCACAGCATGGTGCTCCCCCAAAGCACTGCCAGATGCATGTCTCATACTCATCCCATCTCTTTCAGAAACAGTGAGTCATCCGTCATTATCAATTACACTGTCCTACTGAGACTCAACATTATTCATCTGTTGGGCTGGGGACAAGGCCTCTTTCAAGCTTGCACTCTTATCTGGCCCTTCTGACTGGAGGGGATTATTCTGTAGCAGCCACCTGCCCTTGACTACCGGTAGCTCTGCAGACCCTCCATTTGGCACAGCAGTGGTCATATACACCCCACTGTTACACAAAGAAGTTTCCTCCAAACATGCTATTAACTTTATGGACAAACTATCCCGGTCAATCCTGTCTGTGCTCCAGTCATCATACAGCATTGTTCCATCTGTCCAAAGAGACATGGGCAGGCAGACTGGCTTGGTACTAGTCACTTTTACCCTCATCAGACTGTATTAATATGTGCTATACCATTTGAGCTGATTCAGCATGCTGTTCCATCAGAGCAGTATCTGAGCTGTCCTGGACAACTGTCGGCTCCAACACAGAGAGCTCTTGTGAGATTTCAAGGGACAACTCTGCAGAACTTCCTCTGGTTGCCAAGGGAATATCCCAACTTCATCATCAACATTAATGGTAATACTTTTTTTTTAAGGACACTTACCAGTCCAGCGTGTCCGCGATGTTGGCACCCGAAGCCAGTGTACCGCAAGGCTCTCAGACGCTGCCGCTTTGTGTGGACCACCGCTTTAAGGCTGGGTTCACACCTATGTGAATTGGACATGGTTTACATCGCATCCAATTTGCAGGATATTTTAAAATCTGTTAATTTGAATGAGGCTGGTTGACAAATGTGTGTTGCATTCACACTGCATTGCCCAAAAAAGTGTGTGTTTTCTGGGCATTGCAGTGCGAATGGCAGGCACATCATCTTTTATGGGAATGCATCTGTTTCGCAGATGCGTTTTGTTGTGAACAAGAATTCTCTCCTACTCCTCACTACATCTCCCCCGTCTCCCTGCTCAGCTGATCCGCAGATACAACGGAGAGGAATCTCTGAAAAGCTGCTTTTTCTCTTAGCAGAAAAAAACGGAGCTGGAATTTGCACCGCACATGTGTGAATCCAGCCTAAGATAAACACAGGAACACTCTCGCCCATCAGGACGGCTACACAGGAGTTTTCCTGGGAAACCTTAAAAGAGAAGTATGTTTTTATTTTTTATTCATACTTACCTATGTGTATGCAGCATCAGACCGATGCTCCATCTGTCCCCTGCCATCTCTGCACTGAGAACTGAGCCACGAACATCGCCGCTGGTTCAGTTTCCAGTCATTGTCTCTCCTCTTTGCTTCTTTACGTTCACTGGAGCACTGAACTGTGGAGGAGTGGCTGTCTCAGTGTCTCAGCAGCTAGCTGAGACTGCCATCAATCAAGGCAGCTGGCGGATCCAGACATGGAATGTCGGGATGCCGCGCTGCCTCGACTGATGGCAGTGACGTCAGTGGAAAGCAGACTTTAGACCGCTCTCCACTGAAAACGGGTCACAGAAGTGAATAACAAATTGCACTCCTGTGACCCAGAGAAGAAGCCCAGCCTAAAAAGATCAGGCTGGACTTCTCCTTTAAGCTCAGAGACCATGCATGAGCTCCTGGGAGGTCCCCTAGGGGCAAAGTCAGACATACCTCACCCCTGCTGCCTCAAGTACTCTGCTGACACTGTTCCATCTCATGCACAGAACACATTTTACACCAACACATGGGAATACATATCAGTTTTTTCAAACTTATTAGTAAGCAACACACCATCATAATTTGTTTTAGCATTTTGCCTCCCTGCTACATCAGGCACTGCATGGAGACAAATCCTTAACAATCCTTAATCTTGCTGCAAGTTCAGCTTTAGGGCTGGTTCACACCACAAAAACACACTCCAGATCAATTTCAAATGCATTTTGCATGCACATTTAATGTATTTTTGGCACGTTCCAGTGCGTTTTTGATGAGCTTCCGGATGCTTTCCAGATGTTTTTTTCCTTCTTTATTTCCTGTTTTTTTTCCGCTGTACTGGGGTCCAGTGCGTTTTTAATGTGGTTTTGATGCGTTCCAATGCATTCCAGTGCATTTTTTGATGTATTTTACTGTGTTATTTTTTTCTGGAACTGTAAAGTCCTGGTGTAAACTATGCCATTGGAAACCATATAACCTACTTTCCATGCATTTTTGATGCAGAAAATATGCACTGGACTGCAAGTGATGTGAACTGGCCCTAAAACTGTGCTTTGCTACTATACAGAGTATCAAAATGTAGTAAGCCTCTGTGTTTGCTAGAAGCTGATTTCCTCACTGTACTTTATCCCACTTTACCGGGAATAGTCTCATAACCAGCCTCTCTCACATTTGTAACAGCAGCAGTGTTACCATCCCGCTTGGCAGGTTTTGCAAACTTCAGTTGAGAGCTATGTCTCTTCTCAGATGTGGTCTCACAATCTAAGTTCCCTACATGGCCACAGGGTCAAATTGCAGTCTTTTTGGACTCTCCAACAACCTCTGCCAGCCAAACAGGTTTCCTGTTGCCATGGGCAACAGCAGACCGCAAAACATGGTCATACCCCTTGCAGGATGCTTCATACTGTGCCCTCTTTTCTGGGCTGACCACTTCACATAAGCAGCCATTAAACCACTGTTTTCTTGTGTTATCTGCCATCCTCTGCAAGCTGAACAAAAATGTTGTTGCTGGGGCAAAAACAGATGCTTTCGCACCAACATCAGGGCGGGTATTCCTAGACTTATGCTCCTCTGAATCATCAGGTGCAGTATCCTAAGCCCAGGAACACTTAGCAACAGCATGCCTTCATTTACGGCACCACAAACACTGCGCTTGACACCATTCCTTCTCAGAGCTCTCCATGTGAAACTTTCCTTCACCTGAGACTTGCTGACATTTTCATTCCTGCTTGATCTTATCCCTATGCAGAATCTGTGCCTAGTCATAGTCATCCTGACCTCGGCCCCAGGGGTGTATCTAGGGTATGGCAGCCATGGCAAGCACCATGGGTGCCATATGAAGGGGGCGCTGGTGAGTGGCTGGGCAGCAAAGCACTTACCAGGGTCTGATGGTCTCTTCTTCCCTCCAGGCTCCCGAGCATAGGTTGGATCTCCTTTTCAGCACCTTTGCTAATGGACAATGGCAGCGCTGCAAGTGGGACTATTTCTAATTTCTTACTCCTGTGAGTGCAGTCACTGGTCACCGAGTAAGCAGGCAGCTGCATTTCCCAATGCTACCTCTATAGTTCTGGCTACAGCAGCCCTGACAGCTGAATATCACTCATCCGCCTGCTGTCAGCAATGCTATAGCCAGGACTATAGCGGTGGTATTGGGCTGGTGTATTTCTCAACAGGACACCTGGACTGTGGAATCAGTCAGGAGGTGTCTCCTCACAGGCCGTCTGCCCAGCAGGAGGGACGGCTGTACTTCCAGTGCTGAAACTGATCCTCTTGATTAAGACGCAGACACATTTTTCATGCTTTCCCCTCTCCCTGCAGGCCATGGCTCCTTTGTAGTCTAAATCATATTTTTTGGGGCCCCATGAGATCAAACACAGGGGCCTAGGAGGCTGTAAAATGGATGGATAATTTTTTCTAATTCGGCTTGCTGGAATATCAACTCCTCCCCACTTGTATGTAGTTAAAGGCAATAAAGGCTCTCCCATTCCATCTGGTCGGATTGGCAGCGCACAAAGGAGGAGGAACATCAGTTTCTCCCTCTCCTCTGTGACAACTGAGGCCATAAGTTATGAAGATTTCCTCACTTTCAGTATCGTTTCTGCATTTACCTGGCTGGTACCAGCTAAGAAAGCAGCCAATAAGCCTTGGAAGGCAGAGGAGGGATCAATGGGTCTAATAAACCCCAGATTTCTCCATAAAGAGGATATGTCACTACCCAAGGTATCACAAGGGATGATAAATATCACTTGAAGACAGCTGAATAATTTTTTGAGGTAAGGGCAAGGCTAGGGGTGGGGTCATGGGCACCATCAGGTAGGCTGTAGGGGGCCCCATGATATCTAACAGAGGCCCTGGTCTCTGGTAAGGGGGTAGTGGTGGCAAAGACTCTGGCAGTGGCTGGGTTTGTGCAGCACTGCAGCAGGCAGGGAGAGAGGGTGTCCTCTTGTATATCAGTGCAGTCATCATTCTCAGTCACTCTGTGTGTGGGGGGACTGGAGAGCAGCAGAGAAATAAGAGCACAGCCTACTATGCCGTAGTCCCATGGAGGTGGGAAAATGCTCACACATACTGTGGAGGGAGGGCTGGTCATATAAAGTAAAAGGCTCTGTGCTGTTACAGGGCTGCCATTACTTACCTGACCCATGTCTAGAAATACTTATTGTCTGGCACACTGATTTAAGGCTGAACTCTGCAGAATCTGAGGTAAAGGGGAACGCTGATGTAAGTGGGATCTCTGGATGATGCCAGAGTCCACAGCATTCTTTAGATCAGATTTCCCAGTGTGAAGGGGAACTCTGTGGATTCCGATGTAAGGAGGGCTCTCTGGGAACTCTAAGGGGGGAACTGTGATATAAGATGTAACGCTACTGACTCTGGAGTAAGGTGGTAATTAAAGCGCTTGACTTGTAGTTTTGTAAGCTGTTTTTTTTTTATTAAGGTTATCTGAAAGATGTGTTTCAAATGTTTTGACAGGGGCGCAGTTTCAGTGCTTGCCATAGGTGCCATGTTCACTAGATACTCCTCTGCTTGGCCCATCAAACTGTAAGTCACTCGGAACTCCATCAGCATCACAGACGGTAACAGCTCTGACCAAGAGTCACTAGGCCAGGCCTATCATGTAGCAACTCTCTCAAACTTAGCAAGAACATTCTCAATGTCATTGGAAGGCAACATGGGCTGTATGAAGTCAGCTACTCCAATCTCAGCATTGTTTCTATAGGTAACAGCAGTCATCTCCTGCTTTGGCTTTTCTGTTTAGGCATGTATGAGGCTTGTCCTGGTTAACATCCCCTCCAGCCACAGAGTTCTGTCTCTTGTCTTTTTAAAGTACTCTTTTTTTTCTTAGAAGGCCCCGTCTTCACAGTCAATTTACTGCACAGCAGCAGCACTCTTGCACAGTTAAACCTGGAATACTGTCTCTTTAAGGGTGGATAAACACACGTGATGCTTTCCTTGCACCTGCTGCATACACTGCAGAACAAAACAGTTTTTGAAAAACTCACTGTTCTGGCTTGCAAGGATCCAGAACTCCACTGTTTTGCCTGCTTTCGAGCACCAATTGTGGTATTGGGGAGATTATACTCACGTGGCAGGTGCTTTTCCAATGAGTTACACCAGTCAAAACTCTATTTAAGGGCACTTCTATTAAATAGAAAGTTCACATAGACATCAGTTCTTCCACATTAATAAGGTCAAAGGTTTTGACTTAACATGTGTGAATAAAGCTAAGAACTGAATAGGCACTAGGAATTTCGATCGAGCACCCGGGAGCCTTGCTTTATATGTGATGTATGCAGGGCCGTCTTTAATATGGTTTGGGCCCTGGGCAAACATTTTTTTGGGCCCCCCTCCAGCTTATTTTGGACCTCATTTGTGCAGGCACAGCGGCCCATTGATTTGAATGGGCTGCCATGCCTTTGTTTTATGCAGAAAAAAGGTGCATTCAGCATTCACCATTTTAAAAATACAGTTGCCTTGAAATCCATTCTGCTTTTGCACCATGCTACTTACCTGCAGTTCTTGCACACACAAATGCACTGTGTTTTTAAAAGTGTGACCTAAACGTCTAAAAATGCAGCAAGTTTGACAGTGCGGGAACTGCAGATAAGTCACAGCAGACAGCAGAATGGACAGACAGTGCTGTATTTCAGTGCTTGATGGGCATAGGTGTGCCGGTTGAGCAGTCTATTACATGAGGCATGTGCTTTCCTTTGCAGGAAACACAGGCATGGCAGCCCATTCAAATGAATGGGCTGCTGTGCCTGCGCAAATGTGGGCCGCCAAAACACATACATGTGAACCAACCAGGCCCAAAATAAGCCCATCAAGCAGTTAAATACAGACAGTAATGCCATGTGCTCTAAGGCCTTACTCAGCCTGGACTGCAGGTCTGGTCTGTGATTTAAAGAGTTCCTCTATTTTACAGACGGTGCTGTGACCCCCATGCCATGCCATGTGTAAAATAGAGGAACTTTTTAAAACACTGACCAGACCTGCAGTGAATCATCAAATATTATAAAGACTTTGGGCACACTCTACAGAAAACTTCTATTTACAATATAGATTAGCAAACAGTGACATACCTTGAGGTGCAGGACATGAAGAAGTCAGCCTCGGTAAGAGCAAACTGGGGATGTTATAAAATCACATTCTTATTCACTTTTATATACAAGCAGCACCCAGTGGCAGGAAGGGAGAAGTGCACGTCTAAAGGGAAGCCAGGGGTGCTGTACATTTTAAAACACTGGGAAGGGAAGCAGTAGTGTGCCACTGATGATTTTCAGCGCTGATTTGTGGGCAGCACAGGGGCTTAACAGGCGGCTCTGCTTTGGGCCCCCAACAGTGACAGGGCCTTGGGCAGCTGCCCTATGGTAAAGACGGCCCTGGATGTATGGGTAGCAGCACTGACTATTTTGTTTACTGTATATACTAGGAATTTCATGACAGTGTCATTTCTGTCTCAACATTTTTGTTCAGAAAATACTTTGTGGCCCTAAACAAAGATGGGAATAGCTTTCAGAGGCAAAGGTAGATTAAGTTATTGTTGTGGGGAAGTAGTGAGAGCTTGTTTGGAGGTAATACATATCTTCAAGTTTTACACTTTTACTTTACTTAGCATGCATTTACTTGACATAAAACATGTATGTGATGTTAGGTCCACTTTAAAGTGGTTTCAAAGTTTAATTTTTTTTTACTGTAATGCATTATCTGCCATAAGGTAAAAAAAAAAAACTTCTAATGTAAAAGCTCCCCCCAGCCCTCCAAACACTTACAGGAGCCCGATCTCGATCCATCACTGAGCCTGAGAGCAAGATCACTGCTCTCTCTCCTCATTGGACAAGGAGGCAGCATCAGCAGCAGGAGCCATTGGCTGCTGTCAATCAAATCCAGTGATGAGGAGAGGGAGAGGGGCAAAGCTGCACTCTGTGTGTCAAGGGACAAACAGAGCATGGCTTGAGGTCGAGCCAACATGTGGGCCACCATAGGAAGCGTCTTCCTATATGGGCACACAGAGAGATGGTGGAGCCCAGAGCATTGGTAGGGGACCCATGAAGAGGAGGATCGGGGCTGCTTTGTGCAAAACCATTGAACAGAGCAGTAATAATGCTTGGATTGATTTATCTTCATAAGTCTATTGTAATAGAATTTTCACCTACATTTGTAGTACAGATACAACCTAAAATATTACTGGTTCCTTTATTAAAGAGCATCAAAAACATTAGGAACTTATTGCTACATAAAAATGTTCCAACATTTAGCTTGATGTGAAAAATTATTTTACAAGCTTTTACATTAACAGTGTATAAAAAAGGCTTTTGATTTATCATGCTAACCTGTATAATGTAAACATTGTGTATATTGGTATTTTTCTTACAAACAAAGATAAACTAACTACAAGGGAAATGTAAAGCTTTCACACTACAAAGTGGTGAACAACATTTTTACTTTTCTATCTTTTTTTGTAGGTCTTAAAGAAAGTTGAGACTGAGTACATGACTGCATTAAACTGTAGCAAAAACATGTCCCTTGATAACTTTAATGTAGGATATTGCGCAGAATATAAAACAAAGCAAATAAAGGTATCTTGAATCTGACATCCTGCGCTCATTACAGCCAAACGATTTAGAACTTGCAAGGATCAACTTGTGTGGTGCTGTTCCTATTATGCTTGTTTCTTATAATTTATTACAGAGCATGTTGAGACCTAGGGGAATAACAATCTGTTGCAAATAAGGGAATTCACATAAATGCTGCTGCATAGCATTACATAGTACATGGTGCAAAAGCAACCACCACTAACCTAAAGAACATTTGGTTAGCTAGAAGGTAATTGTGTTTGAACTGGCTTAACGTTGCAGGTTTTCTTTATAGATTAGTATTACAAATATTGGTTCATGGCATATCTAGTATTTATATCACCTCAATTATTTTAGTTTGCAATAAAAACAATAAAAGAAAATAATGATTACAAAATGTGAGAAAAATACAATTGCTACAGTGATATAGTATGTATCACAAACTTTAAACAGTCAAGCTAGTAATCTGTCGTAGGCCAGTAAAAGAGTCATTCTGAGTTTTTATAAGTTATCTCCAGTTGCTGACTGGAGGTGTTTTTAGTATAATTTTTTTTTTTAAGTCCTAAATATCCTTATATCACAAATATATAAAAGAGAGGAGAGACACCCGATGGTCCCAGCTGCTGTAAGAGTCACTCGGCACAATGAGGGTAATAAAACAAAAGTACCAAATTAACAGCTCTGAGTGATACATTCATTGGAGTTCCACAAGGAGTCAATTGTAAGATGCCACTGACAGTGATACAAAGTAATTTATTAAATCATGTTAAACATAAAAGTCATGAATGTATTAAAGGATAACATGTTTGACCTGGCTGCCTTGATGATGTGTTTCACGCGCATGTGCTTTATCAAGTCAAGGGACCAAAGGCAACGATAATATACTAAACTGAGGGAAAATAAAACATAAAAACAAAAAGGAGGCGCATGCACAGAGCCGACCGAGATGGCCGTTTGATCTGGGAGCTTCGTCCCGCTCTGCTCGCTTGACGCTTCCTGCACGGAGCAACATAACCCAGGAGCAGTTCAAATGGCACCAGAATACAGGGGAAACCTGCGGGCACACTGCCATGTCAGTGGGGATGGTGTAAAGTTGCCTGAAAGCACAATTTAGAGCCGCCTCGAGCCGCCTCAGCAGCTTCTAAGATGGCGGTGGAATGGCCGCTACATGGCCGCTCATCTCAGGGGCCTCTCCATCCTCTTCATGATGGGATGCTCTTCAGGAGGAGGTATGTGGCAGAGCACCAACCATCACTTCCACTGAGGGACCCTTATCTCCAGCCACCACAGTGTCCCTGTTAAATCAAACTCTGGACAAGATACTGATGTCCCTCTCAGCTGCAGCATCCCCTGGGCAGTCTGTGACATACCAGGCCAATGAGCCTTACACCTCCCACCACCAGGACATCACCCTCATGTTTTCCAGATTTGCTGAAATGTTGGATAGGGGGTTAGCACAGACTGCAGCCAGAATCACTACTGACATTAAAATGGATCTCTAGATGCTGGGCTCTTGCATTGAAACCATTGAGAACAAAGTGGATTCCACAATCAACAGGGTAAATCAAAATATCAATTGTCCAAAATGGAAAAAATGACCTAGGGGCAAGTCATGGACTTTGAGGGCACTGTAAACTGGTAAAGATAGTAGTCACCACAAACAGGGGGAAATGTTTGCTAAAAAAATATATTTATTACACAAGGTATTATTAAACACTTTAAGAAAATCTCCATATGATTGAATTTGCTCAAAAACAAAATTACACAGCGTTACAGTATTCAGTGAGAACCATCAGGAATTGGTAATTAAACATAATTACATAAAAAAGAATTTCAACTGGTTATTGAGATATACTGTTGATAAAGACAAACAAAGAACCTCCAACCACTTATAGATTGTAAAAGTTCCTGAGGAAGGACCGAAGACTGCATAGACTGAAGGTCTAAACGATGACAAAGGAATCGCTGTGGCCTGACATGTTTCGCGCTGAGATATGGCGCTTCTTCAAAGGACTTTTTGTTATAAATGTGCTACAATAATGGAGAAAAAACATCAGTATATAAATACATTTCACATGCATATATCATATAGTGAACCGAGATAAAAATAGAGATAGAGTAGCTGTGGATGCTGGCAGGCAGGCTAAATGCATGCAGGAAAAAAGACAGGGGAGGGAAAGCCCAAGGGTAAAAACCCGTGGGGGAGGGGGGGAATTTTTTTTTTGGAGAAAGATGAACTCTCAGGCCCAGAAAACACCAAACCGCAGCCGCAGAGTGTCCCTAATCCTACATAGCGGGGACAAGGTAACATGGTAATAGAGGTCATACAGGGTATGGTAAAGGTAAAGATAATAATATAGTAGATCTAGTACTGACCAAACTGGCTTACCTAGAGGAGCATCAGTTGAGATTAGGGGTAACAGTAACCCGGAGTCTGAACTGGTGAGGGGTTAATGGTTAAAAGAATAAACTTGTACTGGCATCCAGTGAAAAAGTTCCATCTGCACCATAGTAGTATATAGCCAATGCAGATTGCAGCTAAAAATCTATGGATAAATATATAGCAATAAGATGCTAAGTTCTAAAATGACATGCATAACCATTTAAATAAAATAGCAAAACGAGGCTTACCCAGTGAAGGTAGATAGAGCTAATCAGGCTGTAACCATGGTGAGTTGAAATTAACACAGGAGTGTAAGCTGATCATATAGCAATACAGTGAATTTAAACACAATATTCACAATGGATGCACCCCAGAAAGGTAACAAGGGGCCAAGTATAGACAAGCCCTGTCAGGTCTCTGAAATAGACAAATAGAGGGCTTAGAATGGTACTGCCATAAGGAGTCAACCAGATTGAACTAGCTTGTAAAGGAGGTAGAAAAACATACCTGATAGTAAAACTGCAGGCATATAAATAGTGTCCGTATGCCTCCCAAGATTTACATGACCAATTAGGCACTGCCATGGCCAAAACTAATGACCTTGAAAATAGGTCCAGAAGGTTTAATGTCAGGATCAGAGGCCTGCCTGAGACCATTACAGATATACCAGAAGCAGTGCACTTCCTCATTAAATCCCTCATTCCTGGCATTAGAGCTCACAAAATGGAGATTGATCGGGGCTCATAGAGCTCTAGGACCCCCTCGTCCTGATGGTCTACCACGAGATATTGTGGTCAAACTGCATTACTATAATATCAAAGAAGAAGTTATGCGGAAAGCTTATGCAACCCCACAAATCCAAATTCTGGGTCACCCAGTTCAAATTTACGCAGACATTTTTCCATACACGATTCAGAAACGGCGGGCACTTAAACCTCTAATGACAGTACTAACGCAGAAAAACATCAAGTACTGGTGGCTGTTACCCTTCAGTTTGAAGTTTGAGTACCATAACAAGCCCCAGAATTTCTTCGTTCCATGAAGGTGAACATTTGCTACAGACAACGGGGCTTTTTTCCACGGATCCACCCTCTCCAATGCAATCCTCATCCTCAAGTCTATCCAAGCGCCCACCCCCATCTAGTCCACTCACGTCCCTATGGTCAAAGCCTAAATGCAAGAAGGCCAAAGAAGGAATACCTCCATGATCTAGTAGTTTGCACCTTCTTTTTTCTACATTCCCTTCACAGGAACTGGGTCCACTTGGCCCTTTTGGCATTAATGCCCACCTGGACTTACAGATCGATTGACCTCAGGGGGTCCCTACCCCTACTCCACTGTTGGAATCTACAGATCCCTTGCTTCTTTAAGCCCCACACATGTACTTCGGGATTGTAAACTTAAAACAAGGGGGGATAGGGTTGGGACTTGAAATGAGGCATATGATAGAAAATACCACAGGCCTCCATCCCTGTAAATGGATAAAAAGGGGGGAAGGGTTTGGGACTTTAAATGAGATGCGTTTTTAGCAGTATACGATTAAATATATATATGGAATATAAAAAAATGTTTCCATAATAGCCAGGCTCAAAGTTACCAACCAAAAAAGCACTAAACCAAATTAATCTGTCTAGCTGTATGCATTAAAAAGAGAGGTTTAGTTGCATGTATTTGCAAATACCTGTGTAAGCTGCAGGCCAACGTCAAGACACTCCATGTGCTGCAGTCCTAACTATGAATTTTATGGTCTCCTAAAAAGGAGCACAGGCGTGCCAATCAATAGATAGGGGGCAGGTGATCACCTAAACCCGCTCCTACCTATAGTTGGTCTGGCAAAAAAGAGCACTGGAAAAACAAAAGAAATGCAGGAGTGGAACCAAACATGCCTACCAAACCAAAATACCACCAAACTAAAGGCGGACCACATCAAACTGGGTCGGCTAGTCAAAAATGACAATGCGTAATTAACGCATCTCCATCCCTGGATAGTGTTAAAAAAGGGGGGGATAGGGTTGTGACTTTAGATGAGGCATATGATAGAAACTACCACAGGCCTCCATCCCTGTAAATGGATAAAAAGGGGGGGGTTGTGACTTTAAATGAGATGCATTTTTAGCAGTATGCGAATTAAATATATATATATGGAATATAAAAAATGTTTCCATAATAGCCAGGCTCAAAGTTACCAACCAAAAAAGCACTAATCCAAATTAATCTGTCTAGCTCTATGCATTAAAAACAGAGGTTTAGTTGCATGTATTTGCAAATACCTGTGTAAGCTGCAGGCCAACGTCAAAGCACTCCGCGTGCTGCAGTCCTAACTATTTTATGGTCTCCTAAAAAGGAGCACAGGTGTGCCAATCAATAGATAGGGGGCAGGTGATCACCTAAACCCGCCCCTACCTATAGTTGGTCTGACAAAAAAGAGCACTGGAAAAAACAAAAGAAATGCAGGAGTGGAACCAAACATCCCTACCAAACCAAAATACCACCAAACTAAAGGCGGACCACATCTATGTGTTTCAGGAGTGGAATAGAGTGCCGCCACAGATCTACCACCGAGAGTTAATTATGCATTGTCATTTTTGACTAGCTGACCCAGTTTGATGTGGTCCGCCTTTAGTTTGGTGGTATTTTGGTTTGGTAGGCATATTTGGTTCCACTCCTGCATTTCTTTTGTTTTTCCAGTGCTCTTTTTTGCCAGACCAACTATAGGTAGGGGCGGGTTTAGGTGATCACCTGCCCCCTATCTATTGATTGGCGCGCCTGTGCTCCTTTTTAGGAGACCATAAAATTCATAGTTAGGACTGCAGCACATGGAGTGCCTTGACGTTGGCCTGTAGCTTACACAGGTATTTGCAAATACATGCAACTAAACCTCTCTTTTTAATGCATACAGCTAGACAGATTAATTTGGTTTAGTGCTTTTTTGGTTGGTAACTTTGAGCCTGGAATTTTTTTTTATATTCCATATATATATATCATTGCATACTGCTAAAAACGCATCTCATTTAAAGTCCCAAACCCTCCCCCCCTTTTTATTGGGATTGTAAACTACCCTCCTACAGGCACCCTACTATCTGGGTTATGGACACGTTCAAGATTTCACTGGATTTGCTGGACTTCCTGGACTCTACCTTAACCTACTCGCCATGGCTTTACCCCACCACCCTCCCTCTAGGTCACCCCTGGAGTTATCTGCAATCCAAGCGGACTTCTTGAGGACTATCGCAACCCCCTTCCTCCCCAGATAGGAACTGTCCCCTGATTGATACCTGGACTGCCTCTATCATCACCCTCTTTTTAGCAGGGATGCAGATAACATTTAAAATGACAAAAAAACTAAAGAGAAAGGGGAATTATCGGTCTTTTGTCTCTCAAAGTGCCACATCCAAAGAAAATATCAGAAGAAAGTTGGATCCCCTGACTGGACTTTTAAGGCACAAAATTATAATTGCACAAAGTGAACAAGATTTATAGTAGAGAGGGTATCTTATGTAATATTTATTTAGAAATATAGAAACAGATTTGATAAAATCTGTTTCTATATTTCTAAATAAATATTACATAAGATACCCTCTCTACTATAAATATTGTTCACTTCGTGCAATTATAATTTTGTGCCTTAAAAGTCCAGTCAGGGGATCCAACTTTCTTCCGAAAACACTAAAGAGGGACACAGACTTCATTGGAAACCTGGAAGAGGTTCTTACTCTTTCCCAATGTAGCCAAAATTAAAATACAAGGTTGGCTAGAGTTTAGCTTTAAATGCCTCCAGAAATCTACAATAATAACATCATATACTGTAACTATGAGAATTTAAGATTTTAAAATGCATGTATCTGTAAACATAATAGAATGACAACACAAAACATAAATATAAATGGCATACCTGATTGTGCTATACAAGTCTTACCGTCGGGAGGGGTGTAGCATATGACAAACTGTATGATGTTATAAAAAGGAAAAAGACTTGCCATAAAAGACTTTCAACACTAGAAAACAAAATCATATCTTTTATAAGAACATTTTTTTTTCTTTTCTCATCTACAGTATTTAAGCCACCAGCATATCATTCATTTACTATTTAAGCTTTACTTACCTTTTCAAACGAAAGTGGCTATAGTCAGCAGTCTTCTGCCACATTTGTTCTTTATTTAACAATAGTTATAAGCATTCCAAAGGAAAATATATTGGCAAGAAACAAATGACACACAAACATTGTATTTTATTCTGATTGATTGGTTTTGTAGTACTCTTGTCTAAAATAGAAATCTAAGGAACAAACATAGGACATATTTGTTATAGCACAAATTTCATAAAAGGTAATCCAAAAAAGAAAAAAAAAGAGAACATTTTGCTATGTAACTGTTATATTTTTCAAAATAACATGCAAATTTAATAGTAAAATAATTCAGTTGGAAATGTTTATGGCATATTTTTAAGGCAATTTTAATTTAGATTTTTTGTGATTAAAGCTAGCAGGTTACAGCTTTCTCAATGACCAAAATAGGAGAAGGAAGCATATATATTTGCCAACATAAAACAATCAAAATCTCAAGTATATTGAGCAAGTAGTCATTTATTCAAAGCAAGACAGTATAATGCACATAATAAAATACACATTCATTCCCAAATACAGCCAATGTATTCAAATCAATGTTTGCACTGCAAAACAACAGGCATTTTTCTTTTTCATATTTCTCATTTTTCAGATATAAAAAAAAAGCGAGCTGTAAAACACAAGAAGATCTAGGTATAAAGCATATAGGGTGATGTTTGGGAAAAATATGATTATATTCTACATGTTTTTTACTTTCAGCATTTGTGAACTTGGTGGTATATTTATAACAAACATTGAAATCTAGGCACAAGCACACATTTGCACCCCATCCACAAACATTCAATAGAATTACTGAGTGTAGAGGGTGAATGTTAAATATTTCTGACTAAAATCTTCATGTGCAGTGCATTAAATATTCAGTGAATGTGGATAGATACACTGCAGCAGAATTAAGTGCTATGCATTTCAATTAATGGAAAAATTCACTGATTTACCACTGGAAAACTACAACAATTTATGCATCATCAGTTCAAGAAAATGCCATGTTCATAATGTGGTTTATAACTAGTGTTGGGCAAACTGTTCGGCCCGAGCATGAGTTCTGGCCAAACATTAGCTGTTCACTCATTCAACAAACACTAAAATTATCAGGGCGTTCCACACTTTGTTGAGCCTGTAGAATGACCACAATGTACTGCGCTGCTGCACAGTGCATTGAAAGCCCACATTGGCTGAAGCAATGAAAGCGTTGCCCAATTAAGGCACATCGAACTGTTAGAGCCTTGATTGGACACTGGCATGATGACTCTATCCAAACATGACTCATTGCTCTTAGTCCCACCCCACAATATAAAACTATTCTTCCCATAGCTGACATTTGCAGTGTGCTATAGATGTGGAGAGAGAAAGAACAAGGCTCTGTTCAATAGTGAGTTAGTGTGCTATGGTGGGCTATTGTGATTCTATTGTGTGTATAAAGTATCAGTTTAGTGTAAATCTAGTGATAATGCAGTGCAATATTTCAGTGTGTTATTGCAGGCTTACCAAAATATATTGCAGTGCATTAGTGAAAGTTTAACACAGTATATTTCAGTGTGTTGGTGCACGTTCACGACAGTATATTGCAGTCGTTACTGCTCATTTAACACAGTATTTTTCAGTGTGTTATTGCATGTTTACCACAGTATATTGCAGTGCGTTAGTGAACATTTAACACAATATATTTCAGTGCGCTATTGCAGGTTTACCACAGTATATTCCAGTGTGTTAGTGCACGTTTAACACAGTATATTTTAGTGCCTTGGTGCATGTTTACTGCAGTATAGGGATGTGCCGAACCCCCCCCCCCCGGTTCAGTTTGCACCAGAACTTGCATACAGGCCAAAAATTTGGTGCGAGGGAAACCCTTTTTTTCTTAAATTGACGTGGGGGTCCCCCCAAAATCCATACCAGACCCCTATCCCGAGCACGCAACCTGGCAGGCCACAGGAAAATAGGGGGGGGGGGTGAGAGAGTGCCTCCCTCCTGAACCATCCCAGACCACATGCCCTCAACAGACCCCCAAAACCACTGGCCAAGGGTTGTGGGGAAGAGGCCCTTTTTGTTTGTTTTTAATAACATCTCACACCACCCCTTTCTTATCTATGTATAAAATAACATGTAATAATAAACTTTGGCACTGAACAGACATTTTATACACAGTGATTGCGTCCTGTGAATCTGTTCCTGCATTTGCAATAATAACTTCTGAGTCCCAAATTAGAAATAGTTGCCAAAACAATTACATACATTTTACAGAACCATAGGGTATTAATTTTTAAAATAAGAATTCAAGATGGGTGAATAGCAGTATAGTCAGACAAATATTGAGTAATGTACATGTAGTGAATAGAAATCAGAAAACTTCAGAAAAGTTTGATTATTTGCAGTTTAAATTTTTAGAATAATAAAAAAAAAAATCTGAACTGGAAGTCTTATTAAAGTTCAATGAGAGTTAAGATGCATAATTGTGCATAATGACTTAGAAAGATCCCTGCCTGTAAGGGTGACACCAAAAAGTAGTTTCAGTAATTTCCATAAACAATTCTACCAGGGATAACATGATACAAGTGTAAGGCATGGTGGCAATGGTAGCTAAGCTAAAGATGGGCAGGCTGCAAGGAAATAAGGGACATAACAATCCTTTTGCTCCATTCTCCCAGAAGCTTTTGGAAATCTGAACCAGTAAAAATAACACTGAAACTAAGATTTGGCAATCTGAATCAGTTAAATTTGGTTTTAATTCATTCTCACCTCAAATTCAGGTTCAGTTTTCATAGTATTACACTTTTTTTAATGCAGCAAAGCTTTTTTCAGTGGGAGAGTGATTGAGTCACTGGGGTTGATTTAATAAAGGCAAATAGATTGTGCATGTTGCAAGTGCAGTTGCTCCAAAGCTTAGTAAATAAGCATAAGCTATGCCAGGGCTTAATAAATTTGCTTGGAATCTAAGAGATAGCTATGAAAGCGGTGTTCAAACCACACATATGAGGTATTGCCACGATTGGTAGAGTGAGAGCAATAATTCTAGCCCTATACCTCCTCTGTAACTCAAAACATGCAACCTGTAGAATTTTCTAAATGTCGCCTATGGAGATTTTAAAGGGTAAAAGTTTGTCGCCATTCCACAAGCGGACACAATTTTGAAATGTGACATGTTGGGTATCAATTTACTTGGCGTAACATTATCTTTCACAGTATAAAAAAATTGGTCTAACTTTACTGTTGTCTTATTTTTTCTTTCTCAAAAAAGTGCGCTTGTAAGACCGCTGCTCAAATACGGTGTGACAGAAAGTATTACAATGACCGCCATTTGATTCTCTAGGGTGTTAGAATAAAAAAAATATATAATGTTTGAGGGTTCTAAGTAAATGGAAGGAGATGGGCAGGCAGTGAAAACAGGCAGGGGAAGCTCCATTAGCATTGCTGGTTGTCTTGTAATACCAATGGCCACCACAAGAGGGCGCCAGATTTTAGTAGTAAGCATAGGACTGCAGAAGGCCGCAAAGCCGCGGCCTCAATTACCGTCCAGTGCGACCCAACCCGATCACGCCGGGGGGTGCTACACCTAGTCGCAAATGCAGCCTGGCGCCCAGGGTTTGTCAAACCCTGAGCTATGCTGTCTTCCATCATCCAGTCACATGCAAGCAGGGCCGGTGCTACCACTAGGAAAACTAGGCAACTTCTGCCTAGGGGTGCCCAGGCCACTGGTCTTCCTACTCAGCAACAGCATAAGCAGCAGCAGCATAAGGAAAGGGGGGGGTGCACTGTGATGTAAGGGATAGTGGGGGACACAACTTCTGATGGTGGGGTGGCTCTTGACATCTAATATATGGGGAGGATGCACTGGACATCTAATCTTACAGATACAACTTGCCCTTTTGAGGACAATCATAATGCTGATGCGGCCCACAATGAAATTGAGTTTGAAACCCCTGATCTAGAGTGCACAGCCTATTTGCCTTTAGTAAATTAACCCCACTAAATATGCTTCTTTGTCACTTTTCAATAAGGTAAACAAGGATTTTAATTTATTCTATCATTTTTAGCAGTGAAATGTAGAACCAAGTTATGTAAAAAAAAAAAGTAAAAATGTATCTCCATTTAAATAGTTTAAAAGAAATTGACTTAAATAGCTAAATACAGTATATACTGTAGTTGACATGCATACAGTAAAGTTTAGCTATTCTTGTAATGCACTCTCAAACTAAATTTTTCCAAAGTGGGGGGTAATTCCCTTTTAGACAGCAACCACTGAAATAGGCATCCCCATTTTAAGTTGTACCATCACCTTGTCTTCTAGTGACAAGTGAAAATATTGTTTTTTTCCTACCTTTCTCTTTCCTGGAGCTGAGGGTGAACAGGACTAAAGCCTCGTACACACTATAAGAAAGTTGGGTAAACATTTTTATCCAAGGGACGATTGTACAATTTTCTGATAGTGTGTACACAACTTTCAACAGCCAATTCTGACCTTCTGAACTAAAACTTACGTAGGAACAAACTCCAAAAAAATATTTGTATGGGAGCAGAATGAACGATTTTTGATTAATGTGTACCGTTTTCAGACAATATTCATACGAGAAAAAACAGATATGGAAGACTGTGCATGATCAGAAACCATAAACAACAACAAAAAAAAGCCTTTGTCATACGAGAATTTGCGTACATTATTTCCTTCCTTGGTTCTGACTTGCTTTGAAGCAACGAGAACAATTGGATGATCATTCATCTGATTTTCTTAAAGCATGTACCCCACTTAATAGTAAAGGTGAATGTCCCTAATGGGGATAGCAATAAAAATCCTTATGCCGCATGCACACAATCGAAATTTCTGACAACAACACTGTAGATGTTTGCTTAAACTTGTGTTGCTTACAATCAGGAAGTGAGGATTTCTCAGAAGAAATAAGGACATTTAAAAGCAAAATCGAAGGATGAGGTAAGTGAAGGAGGACTGCACTAAGGTAAAGAAAGCTATTTAGGGGGGAAAAAAAACTTTACAATCCCTTTAATTACAACTGTAGAATAAAAACAATCATGAAAAAATATACAAAAAAACTCCATAAAATAAAAGTTACCTAATGGATGGTAACTATGAATACATAAATTAAATACTAAAGTGTTTTTTGTAAATGAACTGCACTGCATTTCCAAGGTATTGTAATAGGAACACAGATAGTGATATAAATCTGAGATAAGCTCTAACGTTTATTGATCTATTCAAAACAAAATGTAAAACAATTTGGCTGAAGCTGCACTTTGTTTGCATGCAAAATAGTAAAAAAGTAAATAAATAAAATAACAAAAAAGGCATACCTATCTCTCTGCAGACACACAAATACAACTACAAGCATGCATGTATGACATTGCATTAACACATATTCTGTATCACTGCACATGCTGGAGTAAGAAAAATAATTATTGGTGTCTCTTTTATAGTTTATTTTAAACTGATGAGCTCAAAGGGAATGCAAAACAATGCAAATCCACTTTGCACAAATAGAAAGTGCACTTAAAATTGCACTGAAATTGCACTGGAAGTGCAGTCGCTGTAAATCTGAGGGGTAGATATGAAATGAGGGGAAGCTCTGATGATTTTATCATCCAATCATGTGCAAGCTAAAATGCTGGTTTTTATTATCCTTGCATGTCCCCCTGGGATCTACAGTGACTGCACTTCCAAGTGCACTTTCAGTGAAATTTCAAGTGCACTTTGCACTTGTAGTTTGCGCTTGTAGTGCAAAGTGGATTTGCCTTTCGTAAATAACCCCCAATGTCTATTGATAAGCCTGGGCACATTCATTTTTCACTGCTTTTGCTTGCACATGACCTAATCTATGTTGCCCAAAGAAATAAGCGGTTAAATTGTGGGTGTGCACTAAAATTTATTTTAGTATATTTTTCCTAAAAATAAAGACTTGATAAACCATTACGCAAATATCATGAAACAAAACGTTGCAAATGCATCTTTTTTTCCACGTTTGAACAACAGCAATGAGTCTTTTTAAACTGTTGGTCACACTACCAGACAACACCTGTATACATTAACACACTAGACCCACCCACTTAAAAAGAACAACCTGAATTGTGACAGGCTTCACCTATAACAAATCGCAACATACTCCCTTCACTTTCTAACCCTCTTTCTGATACCCCCTTCCCCTCTCGAGATAGCCGCTTTACAACACACACCTACTCTCTTAATTGGATCGTTTCAAACGTAAACAACCACGAGAAGTCAGAGACGTCTCCCCCTTCTCTCCCCCCAAACATCCCCTCTCCTCCCACCCCTCCCCCCCATCATTCCTTCATCCCCATACTCTTCCCTTTCTAGATCTCCCGCTTACATACCCACACACTAACATTACCTCTCCATTTCATGCAATGTCAACCCACTTATTACAGTTACAAGGTCCTGGACCAAGACATAACTTTATATACCTTATTTCTGACCACCCCACCACTCATTTGGAAGTATGCTACATTAAAACCTCATGTCCAACTAGCCTTCTCCCCATAACACAGTTCTAAGTAACTATGCCCCTACCGCACTACCTCTAGCTCTTTCTCTAAGTTACCGTTCTCTGCTACACTTCAATATGTTTAGACTAACAGGTTGGGCCCTAACCCCTCACTACACATGTTCCAACTTTGTAGTATATTATGGTAGTCTTTGGCCTTGTAAATCTCCATTGTATATCTGTTGTTCAAGATATCTGTAAATGCTTCCTATTTTTCACCATTGACAGGGTTTTCACCTTCACCCATTCTTCCTTATGGGTTTACAGCAACATTACTCCCATGCATACGCACGGGAGTCATGGCCATGATACGGAGCTCTGAAGGGACGGCATGAGTATGCATGCACAAGGTTTAAAAGATATTCCTTGTACCTATAGGTAAGCCTTTTTAAAGGCTTACCTGTAGGTACAATTCAACAAATAGTATTTACTGACACTTATAATCACATAATGTATGTCAATGTCTTATAATGACATTTAAAAGCATAAAATGCATCAAACAGAGCATTTTTACATTTTATTTGTTTTGAGTGTCTAATAGTCAAATTGCTTCTCATAGCCCTCCAGAGGCATGTGAGTAGTGGTGTTTGTCATATTCTCTCACTTTGTGCCAACAACTGATGTTTTGATGCTGTTGTGTTCAGTGTTCAGCTGATTTAGTGTTAGTAAAAGTTTGGTGAGAGACGATTCGTGCTTTTCAGTCTGTTACAGCGTGACAAATGTGCTGTCGCCAATACAAACGCTAGTTTTACCAGAACGGGTGCTCCCATCTCATAACTTGCTTCTCAGCCTACACATGACCTTTTTTCATGACGTGAAAAATGACAACGTGAAAAACAATTAAAAAAATAGAGCATGTTCTAAATTTGTAATGTCCATTTTTCACGCAGAGAAAAATGCTCTGGAGCCTACACACGATCGTTTTTTATGACCAATTAAAAAACAACATCATGAAAAACGGTCGTGTGTAAGCGGCATAAGCGTTGGGATCTTACCTAAAAAACTGTTATTTCTATGCAGATACTGAGGAGTTCTTTACTCCTGATGGTGCTGACATAGATCTTAAGCTAGTGACTTGGCACAACCCAGATCCTCGGGAATCCTGAAGAACCTGGCACAGTTTTGGGAGATGGGTGTGATTGTGATATTGTGCTTACACTTCTTTTTATGTTTTGTCCTCTTAATCTGTCCTTCGTTTAATCGCCTGGGTCTGGTTATACTGTCATGTATTCACCTTTTGGCCCAGTTCGACAAACTATCTTCTTTTAACTCTAGAATGAATCTCAAACAGCATGAATTTTATATTATTTTAGCTGTCACTTACCACCAGTTATGCCGCGTACACACGACCGTTTTTAATGGTCTAGAAAAATGTTGTTTTTTTTTTACGTGATTCTTGTTAAGCCTGCCTTGCCTACACATGATCGTGACCAAAAAAAAATGCTTGAGCAAAGCGCAGTGACGCACAACGGCACTATAAAGGGGAAGTACCATTCGGATGGCACCACCCTTGGGGCTGCTTTTGCTGATTTAGTGTTAGAAAAAGTTTGGTGAGAGACAATTCACACTTTTCAGTCTTCATGCTTTTCAGTCTGTTACAGCGTGACAAATGTGCTATCTCCATTACCAACGCTAGTTTTACCAGAACGAGCGCTCCCATCTCATAACTTGCTTCTGAGCATGCATGTTTTTTTCACGTCGTTAAAGCCTACACACGACCGTTTTTCACAACGTTAAAAACGACGCGAAAATTTAGAGCGTGTTCTAAATTTTGAATGCCCATTCTTCACGTCATGAAAAATTCTCTGGAGCCTACACACGATCGTTTTTAACTGCTTGCCGACCAGCCGCCGCAGTTCTATGGCGGCAGGTCAGCTCCCCTGCGTGAGAGCCCGTAGCTCTACGTTGGCTCTCTAAGCGGCCACTAGGGGGCGCGCACCCCCTGCTCGCCCCTGGCTCACGTGCGATCGCCGCCGGGCACACGTGATCGCTCGTTACAGAGCAAGGCCTGGGTGCTGTGTGTGTAAACACACAGCTCCCAGTCCTGTCAGGGAGAGAAATGCTGATCTTCTGTTCATACAATGTATGAACAGAAGATCAGTAATTTCCCCATGTCAGTCCACCCCCCTACAGTTAGAACACACCCAGGGAACATACTTAACCCCTTCCCCGCCCCCTAGTGTTAACCCCTTCCCATGCATTTTTATAGCAATGATCGCTATAAAAATGCCAATGGTCCCAAAAATGTGTCAAAAGTGTCCGAAGTGTCCGCCATAATGTCGCAGTACTGAAAAAAATCTCTGATCACCGCCATTACTAGTAAAGAAAAATATTAATAAAAATGCAATAAAAATACCCCCTATTTTGTAAACGCTATAACTTTTGCGCAAACCAATCAATAAATGCTTATTGCGATTTTTTTTTACGAAAAATATGTAGAAGAATACGTATCGGCCTAAACTGAGGAAAAAAAGTGTTTTTTTATATATTTTTTGGGGATATTTATTATAGCAAAAAGTAAAAAATATTACTTTTTTTCAAAATTGTCGCTCTATTTTTGTTTATAGCGCAAAAACTAAAAACCGCAGAGGTGATCAAATACCACCAAAATAAATCTATATTTGTGGGGAAAAAAGGACACCAATTTTTTCTTTCAATCTTTCTTATAATGCGTGCCCCCCTAAAATTGTCATTTACAGGTACAATGTTTCCATTGAATTTTGTGTGTTCTCATAATAAGGTAGGTATCGGGCAGTATGTCCCTAGAATTGTCCCTCTTACATGGCACATGTGGTCGAATAATGATGTCCTGCCTTTTGTAATAAGCCATCCATGATAAAGACCAACTCTTTTAATTTTAATGGCACCCAGTACTGCCCCTAATGAGTTCCACAATGAAATGTACAACTACTGTATTAGCACTTAGTCTGTATTTACACAGGAACAGACAGCTTCCAGAGCTCTTTACCCTTCTGACATCTGTCCATTCCTGACTGCAGTAGAGGGCAGTGTGGTGTGCAATACAGCTCACTTATTTTGTATTTGTATGAACTTTATTTGATGTGCACATACAGTGGCAAGAAATTTTGTATTGCGCGCTGCAATAAAATGCAGCATGGGTGCATTTTATCACGGGATGTTGCAGCACAGTGCTGGGCTGCCTTGAAGTGTTAATGGAACATATAAGAAACAATTGTTTTCTGTGTCCTTGCTGTGACAGGTGTTTTACAATGCAGTAAAATGCCTGTCATGGCACTACGTATAAATTAGTCCTTATTTACTTTCTGTCTTGTATGTCGAAAACTGTATATATATATATATATATATATATATATATATATATATATATATACGTACAAATGTGCACAGATATGTACATACACACATGTATTATGCACGAGTAACATTTTTAAATAGGTTTCAATATTATTATTTTTTATGGGCATAAGGAAGAGTAATCCTAATCTTTGTAGACTGAGACTTTCAAAATACAGTGTAACATTTCTTGGCATGTTCTTTTAAAATATAAATGAAAGGCAAAACATTTGCATATAGATATAAAAAAATATATACAGTATAATAATATGTTTTCCCTTTTTTTATTAGTGATCACATATTTTCTGTTCTCAGCTGCATAAAAGCTAGGGGACAATAAACTGCAGTACACTGAACTTCCCAGTGAAAGGATATGTGTCAGGGCAAGTTTGATCATTGGAGGAGAACAAGCTGAGCTTCCAACACAGTTACAGAACAGACCACAATGTGTTCTTCTGCTTAGTGTGGTAATTTTTTTTTATTTTTATTTTTTTTACAAACGTTTTTATTGAAAGGTATCAATCAATACAAACAGAAAAGAAAAGAGAAATGATCTATGTTATCCAAATATCAGCTTGAATATGAACAGAAAAAATATTTCTCTGCTAACAATATAATACTCAAGAAAAAACAAATAAAATAAATCAAAATTACAATAGATTAGCCAAAATGCTGGCTAATGGAAGCAAACTTCTACATTAACTTTTAATAGACTGTAGAGAAGTAGGAACACACTAAAACATATCAATAAGCAAATAAGCAGACCAGTATTCCCTTTTTGCAGTCAAAGATATGCATAGTGTCCATAATAGTGTGGTGTACCAATTAAGAACAATAGTCCACTGAATGGTACTAAATAAGTGTATGTGCCAGTTGTTGGTGAGGTGGAGGAACCTTAGGGAGATCAGCATGAAGAAGACCAATATTGTATGTCAAAGTTATTTGCTCACCCATTATTTGGCAAATCTTATAGTGGCATATTGTGATAGCGACCAAAGAGCTCTGCAGCTTCAGAAGGTATGAAGGAGAGTACCTCTATCTGGACAACCCCAGAAGCAAGATACAGGCAGTAGTGGGTAACATTTAAGTAGCTTGACTAAGGTATTTTACCCGCTTGTATGGAGCTTAACCACAGTCCCCTCGATAGCTATGGAATGTGTAAATGTATGCATATTTGAAACCATATCAAAACATTCTTCCACCGTGAATTCCTGGCTTATCTCTTCCTCCCAACTCAATATAGTAGGGTAGCATACTCATTAAGATATCAATATAGAATAGAGATGGTTCCAGAGACAGAGGGACTATCTCTGCATAAACCCTCTAATGGAGAGTCCCCCTCTCCCTCTTCCAAAAATGGGATGGATGGATGAATATAAATGTCTGATTTGTAGATATTTATAAACTTTAAATCTAGGGAGAGCATAATTTTATTGGAGATAGGAAAAGGAACAGAAGGAGGATTCCTTGGTAAGGGATTCCAGGGCCACCAAGCCCTTTTCAATCCACCTTAAGAATTCACAGTTTGCAGTATATGCCAGTGGAAAAGTAAGTTCCCCCAGATACAAGGCTAATCGAGGATATCTTGGAAGCAGATTATATTTCTCTTCATACTGCGACCATATATGTAAGGATTGACCCACTACTCAGTTAAGCAGAGTTACATCTCTCGGTGTAAAGAACGTGACCAGAGGAGGTCAGGAAGATAGTAGGGAGCCACTGAAATGCACTCAAAGTGGAGCCACGGGACATGAGTTGGTGAAGTATGCCATTGTGCCAATTGAATCAACCGTGCTGCCAGAAAGTATGTATATATATATATATATATATATATATATATATATATATATATATATATATATATATATATATATATATCACATACACACATACCATAGTTTGTACAGGGAGTGCAGAATTATTAGGCAAGTTGTATTTTTGAGGATTAATTTTATTATTGAACAACAACCATGTTCTCAATGAACCCAAAAAACTCATTAATATCAAAGCTGAATATTTTTGGAAGTAGTTTTTAGTTTGTTTTTAGTTTTAGCTATTTTAGGGGGATATCTGTGTGTGCAGGTGACTATTACTGTGCATAATTATTAGGCAACATAACAAAAACAAAATATATACCTATTTCAATTATTTATTTTTACCAGTGAAACCAATATAACATCTCAACATTCACAAATATACATTTCTGACATTCAAAAACAAAACAAAAACAAATCAGTGACCAATATAGCCACCTTTCTTTGCAAGGACACTCAAAAGCCTGCCATCCATGGATTCTGTCAGTGTTTTGATCTGTTCACCATCAACATTGCGTGCAGCAGCAACCACAGCCTCCCAGACACTGTTCAGAGAGGTGTACTGTTTTCCCTCCTTGTAAATCTCACATTTGATGATGGACCACAGGTTCTCAATGGGGTTCAGATCAGGTGAACAAGGAGGCCATGTCATTAGTTTTTCTTCTTTTATACCCTTTCTTGCCAGCCACGCTGTGGAGTACTTGGACGCGTGTGATGGAGCATTGTCCTGCATGAAAATCATGTTTTTCTTGAAGGATGCAGACTTCTTCCTGTACCACTGCTTGAAGAAGGTGTCTTCCAGAAACTGGCAGTAGGACTGGGAGTTGAGCTTGACTCCATCCTCAACCCGAAAAGGCCCCACGAGCTCATCTTTGATGATACCAGCCCAAACCAGTACTCCACCTCCACCTTGCTGGTGTCTGAGTCGGACTGGAGCTCTCTGCCCTTTACCAATCCAGCCACGGGCCCATCCATCTGGCCCATCAAGACTCACTCTCATTTAATCAGTCCATAAAACCTTAGAAAAATCAGTCTTGAGATATTTCTTGGCCCAGTCTTGACGTTTTAGCTTGTGTGTCTTGTTCAGTGGTGGTCGTCTTTCAGCCTTTCTTACCTTGGCCATGTCTCTGAGTATTGCACACCTTGTGCTTTTGGGCACTCCAGTGATGTTGCAGCTCTGAAATATGGCCAAACTGGTGGCAAGTGGCATCTTGGCAGCTGCACGCTTGACTTTTCTCAGTTCATGGGCAGTTATTTTGCGCCTTGGTTTTTCCACACGCTTCTTGCAACCCTGTTGACTATTTTGAATGAAACGATTGATTGTTCGACGATCACGCTTCAGAAGCTTTGCAATTTTAAGAGTGCTGCATCCCTCTGCAAGATATCTCACTATTTTTGACTTTTCTGAGCCTGTCAAGTCCTTCTTTTGACCCATTTTGCCAAAGGAAAGGAAGTTGACTAATAATTATGCACACCTGATATAGGGTGTTGATGTCATTAGACCACACACCTTCTCATTACAGAGATGCACATCACCTAATATGCTTAATTGGTAGTAGGCTTTCGAGCCTATACAGCTTGGAGTAAGACAACATGCATAAAGAGGATGATGTGGTCAAAATACTCATTTGCCTAATAATTCTGCACTCCCTGTAGACTTTACCTTTCACACACATGAAGTAATATACACGTCTTTATTTATTTTTAGCAATGAAATGTAGAAAAATATGGTCTGGCCTAAATGAATAAAGAAAGAATATTTATGTAAAATGTTTTAGTACAGAAAGTAACGGAAACGTTTTTGTTTTCAATCTTTTTATTTTATATAATACACATAAAAATCCAGTGGTTATTAAATACCACCATATGCTCTATCTGTCGTTAAAATTTGTAAACGGTTTTCTAATTAAGGGGGTGAAACATGCTGATACTGATTTTAAAAAAAATTGTTCTGTTAATGCTGTGCTCCAAAGCTAACTAGGAATTTGAAATTGATCACTCAGAATTTTTTTTCCAGGGACAAATCTTCAAAACCTGATACTCCTGTACATTGCTTCACTAATTCCTAGCACTTTGCTGCCTGTTTCCATCTTGCTCAAGTTGCAGACTTGTGTTCTTTAGAGAGTGGTTACAGAAATCTTTGAAGACAGAGCTATTGCATTATTAAAGTGAAATGTAAAGTACTGTATCTATATTCACCATATCTGCATCAAAAGAAGATTAATCACCTGGGAGCTGGAAGAATAAAAAAAAAACTTTTCTTGATAACTTGCTGCTGATGCTTACTGACTGGGAACGCTGGAGAAAAATAGAGTAAACACTGTAATACATTTGCCAAGATATGTCAATATTATCGATTTCATCTGCCCTGATATAGATTAAAACATATAAATAATAAGTTTGAAGAAAGTGTCTGAAATTTAAGAAAACTGTCTTCATATCCAGGTGAGTAAAAAGTTTGACAGTTCTTGTGTTAAACACATCAGCATTGCCGTTTCCTTGTTAAATTTCCTTTGCTTTCTCAAACTGTTAAGAAATGAGTTTCCTTCTGTCCTCAGCTCCATTAGCTGCTCAGCATTTTTCTGCAGCAGGTGTTGGTAAAATATGTAGGGGTCTATTTTTCACCCAAGAGTCTCCCAACTTTCACCCAAGATTTGTGGACACTTTGATGAAAGTTGTATGAATCTTAGGCCCCGTACACACGACCGAGTTTCTCGGCAGAATTCAGCAAGAAACTCGATGGGAGCCGTATTCTGCCGAGAAACCTGGTCGTGTGTACACTTTTCGCCGAGGAACCCGACGAGGATCTCGTTGAGCCAAATAGAGAACATGTTCTCTATTTCCTCGTTAGTCAATGGGGAACTTTGGCTCGCCGAGATCCTCGGCGGCTTCACAAGGAACTCGACGAGCAAAACGATGTGTTTTGCCCATCGAGTTTCTCGGACGTGTGTACGGGGCCTCAGGTAAAGACCTTCTAAACTAGACATGTGCACACTGAAATATTTTGTTTTGGAATTTCGTTTTCGTACGAAAAATACATTTATTTAGTTACTCCCGAAATTTGTTTTTATTTATTTTGTTTTTCATAAAAAAATGCATTTGTCCGAAAATCCTAATTAATTAAGGTCGAATCTGTCATTGTAGGCTTATGATGTCTGTCGAATGTTCTAAGAAGATTATACGAGGACCTTAAAAAAAAAAGAAAAGAAGATTAGACAGAATCTTTATATAAAAAAAAGAAGAAGATTCGACGGAGCAGCGAAACTGTACGACGCCGCAATCGTACATTTCCAGTCGAATGTTCCGTCTAAAAAGCTATAGTAGAATTCTAATGTTGTATGACTAGTAATAATTATATTTATCAATTATTATTACTTGTCAACCAACATTAGGATTCTTCTATAGCCTATGGGCAGAGCATTTCACCATAAATGTCCGCTCGCTGCGATCGTATGTTTTTAGCTGCTTTGTCGAAGTTTCATGTCTCTATAATGTCGAATCTTTTCTCTCTATGTCAAATCTTTTCTCTCTATGTCAAATCTTTTCTCTTTATGTAGAATAATATTGGACTAACAGAGTTAAGGTTAGGCACATTCGACCTCAACGAAAACGAAAATAAAGCATTTGTTTATGTCGGATCTTTCGGTTTTTGTTTTCTGCGCTTTTGTTATCGTTTGTTAAAACAATAAAAAAAATACCTGAAATTCGGACGAAAATGCATTCGGACGAAAACGAATGCACATGTCTATTCTACACTGAACTACCCAACTCTGAGCACTTCTGGGTTCTGAGCTGTCACACCTTGGTCTCTTGGCTGAGAAAGAAGCTGACTTTGCACAGTCTGAGATTAATCAGTTTCAACATAGAAAAGGGGTGACAGTAGGATCCAATAGACATCTGACATCTGCACTATGCTTCTCACCACCCTTGTCATAGCAATAAAATTAAGTAAAAACAAAGCTAACCAATTAAAGTTTAATATAATATTTAAAAAAGCCTCCCAAAAATCTTCCCTTCCCCGCATACATGCACATACATGTACTTCTGCATTAGGTACTAGGTCTTGCAAAAAGAAGACATTATTGTGCAACAGATATTAGGTATTGCTGAATATACCAGAATTAGATCAATACTTCTAGGGTCACTATTCGCTGTATACTGTATGCTGATGAGCTGTAAAGGTGCCACCTATGGGCAAACATAGATACTGTTGTTTTTTGCTGTTTCTTGGCTGCATGCAATTTTGAGGCTCAGCATATTTTGTATTTATTTACTTGAAAGAAACTAACCTTTTATACTTTACCAGAAAATTAGATATGATATTTTCTGTGCACTAAAACTTATTTGAGTCTATTTTACTGAATGCGAAGCAAAAAATGTGTCTGGCAACTCCAACATCTGTATACATGTCTTTATTTCTTGTACAGGAGTAATAAAAACGCTAACATGTTTAGGTGAGTAGCCTTGTTCACAGCATTATATTTTACTGAAAGTATAGATCTGATAAACTGTACTGCAATTACAGCATTACACAAAAAAATTGTAACTGCCATAATGTTCTTCTACAGGGTATGTGCTTTTAGGATATATATATATATATATATATATATATATATATATATATATATATATATATATATATATATATATATATATATATATATATATATATATATTTTTTTTTTGTGCACATGCCCAAACGTTCAAAAACTAGCTGTCATGCACAATGGTGCTTGAGAGAGAGGCTACAATGATACATTAAAGTCCATATACTGATTTTTTTCTTATGAAAGCATAGCATAAGGGTGGATGCTTCTTATCTTGAAACATAAACATTTTATTTCTTAGAAATCAATTTTATTTGTATTATTATAGTAATTTTTATTTATTTATTTACATTTTCAATAAAATGTTAACATGTTCACTGAATTTGCACATTAACAGAAAGGAAAAGTAGTAGTATTTGGATGTTTAGCATACATTTCTGAAACCACATGCAAAATCAGTGAATGATTATATGGGTATGCTTAGAGCCAGTTCACACTACCGCGACCTGGGGGGCGACTTGTGTCACCCCAAGTCGCGCGACATGACAAATTACATGGAAATGAATGAGAGCCATCTTAATGCACAATACTGAAGTCGCTCTGACTTCAGAAAAGGTTCTTGTACTACTTCAAGGCGACTTCTAGGCGACTTGTACCCATTGATTTCAATGGAAGTCGCCACCAAGTTAGATCCCCTGTCTTAACTGAAGCAACTTTCCAGGAAGTGAAAATAGTTTTCTAAGGCAAACCCCTCCCTCCCATAGAGCAGATTATTATGTAATTGGCCACTGGCAAAAGTTGCCTGTCCTGGAGTCGACTTGAAGTTGCGTTGTAAGTCGCTCCAAGTAGCGCTGAAGTCACGCTCATGTCGTCTCCAAGTTGCCTTGTAAAGTCACGCTGGAAGTCCTGTTGCCCCAGTGTGAACCGGCATTTAGGGATTTAGTTTCCTATGGGCACATTTAACTGGCATTCATGTTATCTCACAAGTCAAGCATGACAGTGGTTTATCCCTACTTGCTTCATTTTCCTTTTTGCAAATCTTGCCCAGTGAGTCAAAGGTGGTTTCTTACAATTCCTAGAGAATCTTACAGTACAAACTCTTCACCTGAGTTTATAGCATCAGTTTAATGCCATGACCTTAACAGGGATGTCAAATGTTCCCTGTCTGCTTAATTATTTATTTATTTTATATTATAAAGAATCCAACAGGAGAAATATGTGAGGTTCAATTTCTACAGGCAATTAGACTATGAACTTTGCAAATTCAGTTGCACTAATTTCCCCAGGGCTTAGAGAATGTGGTGCAACCACACTTTGTAAAAAAATAACCAATCAGGTGCAAGATTTTTTTTTTTAAACAAAATGTTTCCTTGCATATGATTGATTGATGGAAATCAGCAGAGCTTCACCACATTCACTACACTCTGGGGAAAATGAGTGTTACTGGATTTGCAAATTGCACAATCTATATAACTTTAGCAAGTCAACCCCAATGTCTCTCATAAGGATTTCTTATTGCTAAAGTATGTGTGAAACATAACACACAGTAATGGAATAAACTAACCAGTATATACCTATGTCTAAAATTTCATTAGAGATGGACAGGATCTTTAGGACAGTTAAAAAATATTTTGCATTACTGAGGCTTGCTTTCTGCAGTCTATCCACATATATGCTTTGATCATATTCCTGTAGCTAATGGAAAGTAACTTATATAAAATATTTAGTATGAAATCAAACTATGGTGGATAAAACTTCTAATCATTCTTTGTTTAGTTATGCTACCTACTAATAATCCCTTTGGATTGTATTTAAAACAAAACAGCCATAGTATGTATTCTACATTAAAATATACATTGCAAACTTTAGAGTGAAAAATTCTGTTACAATTCATTTCGGATTTTTTTTTTTTTTAACTTCGTGCAAATGCTAAATAAAGAGTAATTTATATTTATGTACTAAACTAAATATATTTGGTTTCTTACATATATTCACGCAGGTAGAATGAATTCTTTACACATATGTTATTTTCTATGCTTTGTGTTATTTTGTATTCATTAAAGCATTACTGTACAGATCAACTGAATTGTGCACATGTTATTTTATTGATTTTTGCTGTATTTCAGGTGCAAAAATCAATTCACAAATATTTTTGCACAAGTTCTCACGCCTTACAATAGTACTTGCTTTAGGCAAACAATAACTGTGATTTTTACTGAGGTGTTTTATGAAAAGGACAGAAAAAGGAACCTTTTGGTGTCGCAATAAAAAAAAGGCTCTGTGAGATAAATATATACACAGAAAGAAATTGTGCAAAAACCCAAAACTCATCAATACATAATCGTGCAAACACAATATAAATTGTATCAAGTGAATAAGATAATAAAAAAATTAATAAGTATCGTGTTAAATTATAGTGCAAAAACAGTAAGCTATATAACAAGTGAATGAGATAATCAAAAATAGATTAATTATTAATTGTTTGTGTTAAAATAGTCCCAAACGGGGCGTGGCCTGGACATGGCTGAGTGAGGACGCAGGAACTTGGAGCTCCCGGCCCTGTCCCCTCTTTAACCGGCCAAACTCAGAGAATTTAGGCATGCAATCTGCCAAAAAGTCCAAAAGACGATCTGCAGCCCGCACCACCCGCTCCACCACGAAATCGGGAGATTTACACCGTTTTTTTGGCTCCTCTACGGCGATTCCTCCGGGCGCGAGGGTGGCGGCGCCAAGAGCAAGCCCACGTGGCGGACCAGCGGAGGAGCTAGAACAAGACCTCTGGACCTTTCGACCGGAGGAAGCAGCAGTACACCCCGCTACTCCGGGCACACCCGAGGACCGATACCTAACTATGGCGGCCCTCTCCCCTCCGGCCGGAGGCTCCTCAGCGGAACAGGAGATAAGGGCGCTGCTGCAGGCCCTCCCCACAAGGCAAGACATAGAGTCTCTCATCCTCAAGCTGGAGGAGACTCATAGGAGAGACGTCCAGGAGGTACGAGCGGAGATATCCACGCTGTCAGATAGAGTGACCACCGGGGAGGGATCGCTGTCGACCCTGGAGCGGAGAGTGGCGGATCTGGAGCGGGACCGTGACCACCATAGAGAAGCGGCTACTACGCTCCAACTGCACCTGGAAGAGGTCGAAGACAGGAGCCGCCGCAACAATCTTCGGTTGCGGGGGATCCCTGAGACGGTAGAACCCGAGGCCCTGGATGATGTTCTGCTGGGCCTGTTCCGCGACTTGCTAGACAACCCGGCGGAGATCGTGGAGGTGGACCGTGCACACCGCGCCCTGGGCCCAAGGTCGGCCGATCCAGACAGACCGCGGGATGTAGTGTGTCGGCTGCTGCGTTATACACAGAAGGAGCGCATCATCCGCGGCGCGTGGGACAGAGGGGAGATCCTCCTGGAGGGGGCAGTGGTGAAGGTGCTCCCGGACCTTTCAAGAGCGACACTGCGCAGAAGGGCGATGCTGAAGCCCGTCCTGGACCTAGCTAGACAGCGGGAGTTTACCTACCGTTGGGGCTACCCGCTGGCGGTGACCTTCAGGAAGGATGGAGCAGCTTTCACGGTCCAGTCACCAGCGGACCTACCGGCCCTCTTCCGTTTTCTGGATGCGGACCAGATACCGATCCCCGACTGGCTGCAGATACTACCCCGCGCGGCAGGAAGATCAGGTCCCTCACACTACAGACCGGGAATGGAGAACCGACAGAGGGGACGTGGACGGAGGAGACAGCGAGCCCCCTCAGGAGAGGAACGCCGTGAGTAGGCCTTGGGCCACGATTCCCTGACCCCCCCCAGACTCCCACCTAATCCGTTCTCCCGGTCCCTTCCGGTACCCTTCAGTAGATGTCCCGGTAACTCTCCCACGATGGTGTGATGCGAGCTCCAGAACACTGGACACCGCTCTTTGCGGCTCCCCCGGGACTAGGCAACCACTAGCCACTCAGATCCCTGTTGAGGCCCCCCCGGCCCGTACCCTGCCCCGAGCACTCTAAACTATGTCACCTACACTACTGGGGACCCATGGTTTATATCCGGGCCTTGGGGGTATACTGCAATAATGGGGCTCCCGCGCTGTTAGAGCGCGCCCCGATCTACCCTATAGATGCATAAGTGCCCCCCACGAGAGAGAGAACCCCCCTGCACCAATGAAGACTTTGCCATGCCAAGGATATTCACACGGGACAAACGGGGCTCGTCTACCCTCCTTTGACTGTGTTCTTAAATCACCTGATCTGTTTTTCACTTTTTATTTGCTTTGCTCTGCCCGGGCATGATCTTTTTGTTCCCCCTTTTTTTTTATTATGCCTACCCAACCGTTGGCAAGGCGGACCACTGGGGGAAACGTTGAAATCGGGGGAGGGAGACTGCCCCACTGGCCAATGCTCATGTTGAGAACGAGAGACCATTGCTGGGATATGAGCATGTGTGTTGTGATGAGATGCAGGAGGGGAGGTGATGCGGCTTCCCCGGGGGGAGGCGGGTAGGGGGGAGAGGAGACTGGCCCTTTACCATCCTGAGGAGAGATATGAAGTTGGGAGACGCCATGAGTTATTGGGGCGTTATGAGGGAGAGGACGGGAGGAGGGATCTGACATTACGCGGGAGGGGTGCCAGGGGAGATGGGTCATATATATCCCTTACTGAGCCCACTGATCGGTCCCCCTACCGGTTGTGCCCCCTCGATGTTGAGTGGGGTCCCCCGGAAGGGTGCCTTACGGGATACGGGCTCCTTATGTTATATGTCACTGTTTGCCACTTAAATGCTGTTATATGTATATATGGTTTAAGATTGATTGCATTGCCATACTTATGTTATCTTATTTACGTTGGCCGGGGGGGGGGGGGTTGGATAGAGTCGGGAGCTCGCAGTGCTGGCTCTGTCCAACCACCGACCCACATAGGCCTGCGCTCGAACTCCGGACTAGCTCTGGTGAGCGCTCTAGCTAGTTAAGCTAATTTAGATTTCTCTACCAGCCGCACTCTCTGGTGTCGGCCTTTCTTACTACACTCTATATCTTCTCTATTCTCTTCTTTTTCTGTACCCTATAACTTTTCCATCCCTGGACTCCTCCGGGACACCTCCCACTACCTTCCCTTGACCCTCCCTGACTGCCCTAACCCCCCCCCCCCCACTTAACACCCTCCCCCCCCCCGCCCGCCCACGAGCATGGAGGCACTGACAATTGTTTCGTTGAACACTAAGGGCCTAAACACCCCCGAGAAACGCAGGATGCTGCTACAGGAGATGCGCAGCCTGAGAGCAGACGTGGTAATGCTACAGGAGACGCACTTCAGGGAAGACAGGCTTCCAATCTTAAAAAATAGATATTATCCGACGGTTTACCACTCCTCCTTCTCCGAGGCAAAATCCCGAGGTGTCTCTATTCTGATTGCGGCCGGTGTACCTTGGACACTAGACGACATACAGAGAGACACCGGGGGACGCTTCTTGTTTCTAAAAGGACGGATAGGGTCGACAGGCGTTACCCTGGCGAGCTTCTACGTTCCTAATGACAACCAAGACACCTTCCTGACGAAACACCTAGACCGACTGACGAGATTTGCCACCGGGCAGGTGATAGTAGGGGGCGATTTTAATGTTCCACTATCTCCCTTGGAGGACACATCCTCGGGGACATCCTCCACCTCGGGGAAAATGCGCGGACGCATACAAGCAGCACTTCATGCATGCCAACTGGTGGACACATGGCGTCTATTGCACCCGGGGGAGAAAGATTTTACCTTTTTCTCTAGACCCCACCAGGTATACTCCCGGATAGACTATTTTTTGGTCCATCATAGGAACCTGATGGCGGTCAAAGAGGCTAAGATAGGCTCGATAACATGGTCAGACCACGCCCCGGTAATATTAGTATATGCCCTGACAGATAGAGAGACGGAGAGAAGACACCCATGGCGGCTAAACGAATCCCTTTTGCAGGACCCCGAAACACTAGCAGACGTGGTTAAAGAATTGGGACACTATTTTTCCGCCAACACAGTCCCAGACAGTAGTCCGGAGGTGGTCTGGGAGGCCCACAAGGCGGTCGTCCGCGGTATTTTTATTAAGCACGGGGCCAGACGGAAAAGACTTAGGACAGAACAACTAACAACATTAATGGCTAAACTAACATCCTTAGAGACGCAACACAAAAAATCACCGACGAAACAACTGGGCTTGGACCTGGACACAGTACGACGACAGGTGACGGACGTCCTTACGTACAAGGCCAAGGCGACCATCCAGATCTGTAGACGCAAGGTTTATGAGTCAGGGGACAAATGTGGGAAGATGTTAGCCCGCTCACTGAGGACACAAACTAGTGCAGCATATATACCCCACATTGCTACAGCCGGCGGGCAGAGGGTGTCGATGCCACAAGAGATCGCCAGAGAATTCAGGGACTTCTATGACACGTTATATAATATACCCTCAGCGACTCGGAACCCCGACGGAGACCCTTCCCGAGACTATTTGACCACTTCAACCATGCCAACACTCCCAGTCGAAGCCAGAGAGGTATTAGAGGAACCCATTACCCTGCAGGAGCTTCAAGCCGCCCTTGGTAACACCAAACCAGGCAAGGCTCCGGGCCCTGACGGCCTGACAGTGGCGTACTACAAAGCATTGCTCCCTACCCTGGGCACGCATCTGGTTGAGTTATTTAACGGTCTAGGCCTAGGGGGGAGGCTACATGTATCCACCCTACAGGCGCAGATAGCTATCATCCCTAAAGAAGGGAAAGACCCCAGTCAGTGCGGTAGCTACCGCCCTATCTCGCTCCTTAATGTGGACCTTAAACTCCTTACCAAAATCGTGGCGACTAGAATCCAACAACACCTGACGAGCCTTATCCACCTGGACCAAGTGGGATTTGTTCCTACTAGGGAAGCTAGGGACAACACTGTCAAAGTCCTCAATCTATTGCACGCGGTGAACACCTCAAAGACGCCATGCGTCTTGGTGAGTACGGACGCCGAAAAGGCGTTCGATCGTGTTAACTGGCGATTCATGTTTGACACTCTAAGACACATCGGCCTGGGACATAGGATGATGAACTGGATTTCGGCGATGTACACAGAACCGACGGCGCGGGTCAGGGCCAACGGGGTGGTGTCAGAGTCCTTCCAGATTAGGAACGGAACGAGACAGGGATGTCCCCTGTCGCCACTATTATTTGCGTTGACCCTCGAGCCATTCCTGAGACATGTGAGACTGAACACGGACATATCAGGGGTCAAGGTGGGAGAGGGAGAATATAAAGTGTCTGCCTATGCAGACGACCTAATGTTCACACTGACTGACCCTGAGGTATCCCTACCGAGCCTGATGAAAGAGTTCGAGACTTATGGGAGACTGTCCAATATGAAAATCAATATAGGAAAGTCGGTAGCAATGGGAGTGGGAATCTCGAGCCCCCGCCTAGATCGACTGCGCCACGGCTTCAGTCTACAGTGGACGGATACAGCCATAAGCTACCTGGGAACCCGTATCCCTCCGTCACTGCCTCAACTTTTTAAGCTCAACTTCCCGCCACTATTGAAAACCACTCAGAAGCTGCTAGACCAATGGACAACCGGGCTGCACTCCTGGTTCGGGAGGTGCGGTATACTTAAGATGTCCATTCTACCTAAATTCACCTACCTCCTTCAAGCCCTGCCTATACGCATACCGACGGAATACTTCAAACAGGTGCAATCCATGTTTAAAAACTTCCTGTGGGCTGGGAAACATCCCAGGATCCACAAAACAGTGTTGTCCCTACCCAAGGCATATGGTGGATTGGCTATGCCCAATATCCGCACGTACTACCACGCGGCACACTTAAACAGACTAGTGGACTGGTGTAGACACGGGAACACTAAACTATGGCCCCACATAGAGCAAGCTCAAAGCGACATCCCCTTGCGGAGAGCCCCGTGGTGTGTTACGGGGCTGCCCAAACCTCTACGATCTCACCCGCTGATAGGTGCCACGACCAGTATCTGCGAGAAGCTGCTTACTCAACTGGGGTCACCGCCGGCGAATTCGTCCCTAAGACCAGTGCTAGGTAACCCGAATTTTGAACCAGGGCTACGAGACGGTAGGTTCCGAGCGCTAAGAGAGTCGGGTGTGTGTCAGGTCTCCCACTTTAGCATAGCAGGACGCTGGAGGACACCAGCAGAACTAACGGATCAGGGAGGGGGATTCCAACTAGACTTTATGAGGGCAAACCAGCTGAGCCACTTCCTACATACCATGAGACCCCCACAGACAGGGACCCTACCTCTCACACCAATAGAGGAGATATGCTCGGAGACGGGCACATTACCCCACGCGCTATCCATCTTACACAACATACTAGTAACACCGCAAGAGGGATATCAACTCCCCTGTATCACGAAATGGGAACAGGAACTCCAATGCACGTTTTCGACCAAGGTGAGACAGCAGATTCTGACTTTCACACACAAATCCTCTATCTGTACCAAAATACAGGAAACAAACTACAAAATCCTGACTAGGTGGTACCGCACCCCGGCTTTGCTTCACAAACTCTTCAGGTCTACCTCAGAGACATGCTGGCGCTGCCAGGGGGACGTAGGTACACTGACCCACATTTTCTGGTCATGCCCACTGCTGAAGCCCTTCTGGGCGGAGGTCAGGAGAATATCACAGAAATTTACTGAACGCCAGATCCCTGATGACCCAGCATACCTCTTGCTACACGCTAACACATATCCTACACGCGTATACAAGAAATCGGTTATCCGACACCTTCTAGACGCAGCCAAGGCATGCATTCCAGCCTGTTGGAAATCTCCACACCCACCGACGGTGACGATGTGGCTCCGGAGGGTAGATGATATCAATAGAATGGAGGATCTTATCCTCACAGATCAGGATAGACAGGAGTCATATAAAAAGACTTGGCAGCTATGGAATGTGTTCACCTACTCAGATGAAGGACAAGCACTTAGGGGACAGACCTAGATTCCTTGACACGGCTCCCCCCCTCTTCAGGGGGGAGTTGGCTTGGATACTCGGCGGAACGTTGACAGGCCGGATGGCTGACATGCTCCATGCCCGTGGGCAAATCCCTTCACTTCCCCCCCCCCTCTCTCTTTTCTCTTTCTCTTCCCTTCCTTCCATGATGCTGTCGGGAACCCGGCTCCCGAGGCGACAACTTTTCTCTAATCTTTGGATGGGTGGCGGGAGGGGTTACTCCCTGCCGCTCCATTCTCTCCCTGTTTTCTGCTCTCCCGATAATGGAAAAGAGAGGGCGTGTCCGCGGATCCTTGACTTCACACCGCACTCCGTTGCTGGAAGCTCCCTAGGAGCAGGGTTATCACGAGGAAAGATGGTGAGCCCGATGCCACGAGTACGGAACAGACGGACCACGGACTAGGTCATACTCACTACCCTGCCACACTGTACTGGTATACTCTTAAACGTCTGAAAATGTTACTGTTTATATGCTGTTAATGTGATCTACGTGGACATGCTCTTTGGTGTGAGTAAATAAAGAATTTTGAAAAAAATAGTCCCAAACAACATAAAAAAAGGGGATAAATAACCATTCATGAGATGATACGCCTTGCGATGGTTAAAAGACCATTTTCTACAAAAGTTAATTCCACGTTGTTGCAATATTTATGTTTGTGAATTGAACAGTTTCAGGAAAAATATGATTATTAAATGATATAGTCTACAGAGATAGAATAACTTTAGTTAATTAATTCAAAACACTGTAGAAAGATGGTGGTGATTGCTATGTTATGTCACATAAAATGACTAGTTCTCAAGTATTTAAATTGCATTCATTAATATTAATTATGTTGTCATTTATAATTGTTGACCTAACAAAGGTTGAACTTTGAGCCCAAAATGTTTGCTGTTTGGTTATCACAGCATGTTTCTGGAGCCTTCAATTACTTTGAAATGTTGCTGCTATCTTGTTTCTTAGGCTGGCTACGCTGCCTGGTCATGTGCACCCCTTACGTCCCATCCTGTGATCTGGCTTAAGCTTCGGACTGATGGAACGTACGCCACCGCGGAAGTGGAGGAACAAACAGTGTTATTCCTACGAGTCTACAGCGGCCATTTGGCCCCCGTTTTTCTTGTCATGTTTTAATCTTTATATTAAATGGTTTGCACTATGGAAGTTTGGGTGTTTTGTTCCATGTTCCATCTCTGAAACGGAGGCTTTGAGTCATTAACCCACATCTCCTGTCTATGGCAAAGTGTGCAGGCACGCTCCTGCTAAGCGCTTGTGATCTTTTACTAATCAAAAAGATCCATTGAATCGGGTAAGCACATTCCCCTTCTGTGCACTTTTGGGTGTCGTATCCTAGCGTGTGGTGAAGGAACAAGTTTGCACTTCCTGGCTAATTGGTTGTATTACAGAAAAAATCCACATTTTGTTGGTGAATGGACTTTGGAATTTAGGGCCAGATCCACAGCCAGCCGCCGTAACTTAAATATTCCCATTTAAGTTACACTGCCGGAAAATTTCTACCTAAGTGCCCGATCCACAAAGCACTTACCTAGAAATTTTCGGCTGTGTAACTTAAATCCGGCCGGCGCAAGGCGTTCCTATTCAAATGGGGCGAGTCCCATTTAAATTAGGCGCGCTCCCGCGCCGGCCGTACTGCGCATGCTCACGACGTCATTTTCCCGACGTGCTTTGCGCGGTTTTACGCTGCGCCGGGTTTTGAGAATCGCGACGGGCGTAAAAAAAAAATACGATTTGCGGCGGAAAAAACAAAATTGAAAAAAAAAAGACGGCGACGCGGGATAGAAGGGTCTACTTTTACAAGGCCTAAACAGTTTAGGCCTTTAAAAGCAGCCCTAATTTTACGATTGCAAACTAATACTTACGGAGTAAAAACGAAGCGTAAAAGCTTTGTGGATCTCCGTAAGTGCTAATTTGCATACCCGAAGCGGCATTTCGACTCGAAATGCCCCCAGCGGCGGATGCGGTACTGCATCCTAAGATCCGACAGTGTAAGTCCCTTACACATGTTGGATCTTCGGCCTATCTATTGGAAACTGATTCTGTGGATCAGTTCCAAAGATAGAAGCAGGGATACGACGGCGTATCAGTAGATACGCCGTCGTATCCCTTTTGTGGATCTGGCCCTTAATCACTTCATTTGGGATCTCTTCTACTTTATATATATGTTTTTTTGATTATTGGACATTTATTATATAAATGTATTTCTATTGATCTATTTTATAGATCTAATATCACTAATTGTGTAACACTACACCTGATTCACTTGAGGTGGAATCTGTGATTTGTTTATATATATATATATATATATATATATATATTTTTTTTTTTTTAAATAATCATGAGTTCTTATATTTAACCACTGTACAGCGCCCTCTTTATCACTAACCACTAGGAGAGAGTATAGCATGCACTGCATTTTATGGCAGACAGAAAAAAATGTAAGGTGGCCCTCTTAGTGGTTGAGGTATAAAACCTAGCATGTCAACATAAAGCTGACCAGCACGACACATTGGATATTACAATATTTCAACAGGTGGGGCATATGGCAATTCTCAATAGAACATATACATACATATATGTGCAAGTATCATCTTTAACAGCTAGGTTCACCTTTAGGAAAAAATAATAATTGTGAAAATTTGTACAGAAAACATGTGAGTCTAAAAAGTATTGTTTGTGGGTACAGTGTGAGCCTCCTGTGCACTCTTCATCCAGCTTTCTGCCAGTACCTCTATACAGGCTTTCAAGTGTTACTAAATCTAAATTAGTAAAAATTTGTGTGTATATGCAGTAAGACATGCTTGTTATATTCACTGTGGAACCTAGGAGGTTAATCCTCTGTATTGTGTAAAAATTATGTTTAATCCTGTCTCTGTATAGTACAAAGGCTAGGGGACAAGCTGCACATGCTCAGTTTGGTGTGTACTTATGGAGATTTATATATCCAGGGAGAGTGCATGTGATTATCACAGGGCCAATCAGCGCTGTCCAGACAGAGGGCCAGGGGTCCTGGATCCTCGTAGAACAACCATGGGAGAATGAAAACTCCTCCTACAAGCTTTAACCACATATTTCTAGAAAGTTAAGACTGCTCAAACTGCTGATGAGAAAAGGTATTTAGTCATTTATATTTACTAAAACAATTTCATTTCCATGTTCTGTGTACTGTGGGAGAGCAGATATAGTAAATACAGGGTCCTGGATTTAGTAACACTTTTAGTTAGAAAGCTGGACAAAAAGTGAATGGACTACAAGTGCTGATCAGTACACTCATAGTCCATTGAGAAATACAAAGACATCTGCTGTGGTCAGGGCCGGTACAAGGCAGGGGCGGATGGGGAGAGTGCCCTGGGCACTACCATTTTGCATAGGAGGGGGGCGTAGTTCTGACACACAGACCAGTACACTTGTTGTGTGTGTCATAGTAGGGTTGCCACCTGTCCGCTTTTGACACATGTGCCCGGGTTTTCACCCGCCTGAGACCTGGGCACATACCGGCAGTCCAACTTTGCTGTGACCAGTGGTATAGCGTGGGGCAGACAGATCTCTGGCATCCCGCGCCCACCATCACTCACTGTCACACACTACTGGAAAACTGTTGCGCTCTGAGCCCAGCGATGGGCAGCGGGCGCCCTGTGATTGGCCGAACGGACCGGTCATGGGCGGGCGGCGAACATGAGGGTCTGTGATTGGCCCGGCGGCGCTGGACTGTGGGTGATTGAGGCTTCCGCTTGATCCCGGAGTCCCGTCTCGCTACCTGGCGTGCGCTGTGTGTCTCCTGTCCTGAGGTATCTCTCTGTGTCAGCACCCCCTCTCTCTGTGTCAGCACCCCCTCTCTCTGTGTCAGCATCCCCCTCTCTCTGTGTCAGCATCCCCCTCTCTCTGTGTCAGCACCCCCTCTCTCTGTGTTAGCATCCCCCTCTCTCTGTGTCAGCACCCCCCTCTCTCTGTGTCAGCACCCCTGTATCTCGGTGTCAGCATCCCCCTCTCTCTGTGTGACAGCACCCCCTCCCTCTGTGTCAGCACCCCCTCTCTCTGTGTCAGCACCCCCTCCCTCTGTGTCAGCATCCCCCTCCCTCTGTGTCAGCATCCCCCTCTCTCTGTGTCAGCACCCCCCTCTCTCTGTGTCAGCACCCCCCTCTCTCTGTGTCAGCCCCACCCCCCCTGTCAGCAGAACTCAGATTGACATGAAGAGTGAGTGGATTGTTTTTAAACATTTATTTTATTAAAAACTTCCGCACCAGCAGCTGCCTGACGCCCCTATCTCTCCCTTATGTTTTGACTCCCCTGTATTTGTCCCCTCCCTCCTCTGTAATTGCCCCCCGTCACGCCGCTTCGATCCCACTTGCATTCCATGCCCCCCTGTGTGCTGGGGCCCAGTGGTACCCCCTGTTGGCTGCCATGGGGGTATTGGAGGGAGGAGGATTTGTGCTGGTAGGGGAAGAAGATTTGTAATAAGAGGGGTTGGGGATAATGGCACCCCAATCGCGAAGTGATTCTTTCTTAAAAACAGGAGGCGCAGTTTTCCATCATCGCCCTGGGCACCAAATGGCCTTGTCCAAGCACTGGCTGTGGTGTAACATGAAGCCTGTAGTTTACTCATTCACAGATTACTGTGAATAAATGATGTGGCTGTGCCAGTAGACCCGCATCATTCATTCACACTCTGCCCACTGACACAGGGGAAGAGGCTCAGGGGGAGGGGGGGGGCAGGAGCTTGAGCATGTTACACCCTGAATATGGGCGTAACATGTTCCATATGATAAGCTTATCCATTAATCTGTGTAGCATATGAGACAATGCCTCAGCCTGGTCCTTAGTATGCTAAGCTTGACCTTCATTATGGTACTGTATTTGGCTGTATTTAGACTATGGGACAATATATTCTGAATTGCTTAACCACTTCCATACCAGGCACTTATGCCCCTTCCTGCCCAAGCCAATTTTCAACTTTCTGCGCTGTCGCTGTTTAAATGACAATTGCGCGGTCATGCTACACTGTACCCAAACAGAATTTTTATAATTTTGTTCCCACAAATAGAGCTTTATTTTGGAGATCAGTGTAGCGATGTGTCAGACTGACACACCGCATCACCGATCGCCGCGATGCAAGCCCCCCCGGGCGCACGGCGGCTGTTATCCTGCAGGACGTAAATGGACGGGAAGTGGTTAATCTTGATGAATCACAGTGGGAAACAGCTGGGGGCTAGGAAGTGATAAGCATTTATCTTAACATAGAGAGAGGGTGCTTTTTTAGGTTAGAAACAGACTAATACAATGGAAGATATCACACTTGCCTGAAGTGATGATGGTTTTGTGGCCTGGTACTAATTTTAGTAGGATGATGTGGTCCAATTAACCATGCTTTATTACAACAATAGATTTATTTAAACCTGAACCAAACTGTAGTATATTACTTTTTGGCTCAGGGAGCCTGGTGCAGTAATTTCTGACACAGAGTGCTGAAAACAAATGTGAATTACAATTTTTGCACCTGTGTCTTGAAAGAGCCCATGGACCAAAAGGAAAGTGACTCTTGGCTGTAGGGAAGCATGGCGATGGAGTAAAATGTTAAATCCATCTAAGGAATTAGTAAGTGTTGAGAGTACCTCTTATGCTTTGTAAAGTAATGGACAAGGTGAAGTTTATTTAAAAGGAGATGGGCTGGAGCATGGCCTCTAAGGACATTGACCCCACCACAGCAAGACTCCCTCTATCCTTCTGTCTACCATCACAGCTTCTTTCAATGGAATTTTCACCTTGCCAATGCCATCTAACAAAGCTATTTGCCTAATCCATGCTGTGGGTTTTGTGCCTGCTTGAACTAATGGTTAGGGCAGTCCTGAATGTGATTAGGGATGAGCCGAACACCCCCCGGTTTGGTTCGCAGTAGAACATGCGAACAGGCAAAAAATGTGTTCGAACACGCAAACACTGTTAAAGCGGAGGTCCACCTTTTTTTTAAATAAAAAGCCAGCAGCTACAAATACTGCAGCTGCTGACTTTTAAAAAACTGGACACTTACCTGTCCAGCGTGCCCGCGATGTTGGCAGCCGAGGCCGAGCAATCGCTCTTCTCTCGGCTTCCCCCGCCGCCATCCTCGGTGAGGGAATCAGGAAGTGAAGAGTTGCGGCTTCACTGCCGAGTTCCCTACTGTGCACGCGCGAGTAGCACGGCGTGCCCTTACTGGTTCCAGCTTTCTCCTGGGACCAGTGTGTTTTTCAGGAGACAGCGGGGGGGAAGTGGCACGACTCCCACGGGAGTCTATGCCCAGAAGTGGGCGCAAATACCTTTCTTAGACGGGTATCTGCACACCCCTCCCCCCTGAAAGGTGCCCAACGTGACACCGGAGTGGGGAAGGGGGTTTCGAAAAGCGAAAGTTAAATTTTTGGGTGGAACTCTGCTTTAAAGTCTATGGGACACGAACATGAAAAATAAAAAGTGCTAACTTTAAAGGTTAATATGCAAATTATTGCCATAAAAATTGTTTGGGGACCCGAGTCCTGCTGCAGGGGACATGTATCAATGCAAAAAAGTTTTAAAAACTGCTTTATTTCAGGAGCAGTGATTCTAATAATGCTCTAATAATTTGTTCAGCCAACAGGCTGCATAAAAAAAAGATTACACTATATGCCCAACAAGGACCAGCAACGTACTGGTATGTTGCTGGATTTTGAGTGGTTATACCAGAATGATGCCTGTGGGTTTAGGCATCATCTTGGTATCATTCTTTTCAGCCATTGGTCAGCTTTCATGTAAAAGCAATCCTAGCAGCTAATTAGCCTCTAGGCTACTTTTACAAGCAGTGGAAGGGAATGCCCCCCCCCCACCGTTTTCCATGGTTTTCTTTGGCTCTCCTGTCCCAACAGGGAACCTGAGAATGCAGCTGGTGGTTCCGCCAGCTGACCATAGAGCTGATCAGAGACCAGAATGGCTCCAATCATCTCTATGACCTAAGAAACCGGAAGCTACGAGCATTTGACTTAGATTTCGCCGGATATAAACAGCGCCAGTGGGAATTTGGGAAAGCATTTTATCACACCGATCTTGGTGTGGTCAGATGCTTTGAGGGCAGAGGAGAGATCTAGGGTCTAATAGACCCCATATAAAAAAAAGAGTACCTGTCATTACCTATCGCTATCATAGGGAATATTTTCATTCCCTGAGATAACAATGAAAATTATAAAAAAAAAAATGGAAGAAACAGTTTAAAAATAAAATAAAAAAGCAAATTAAATAATTATTTAAAAAAACACCCCTGTCCCCCTCTGCTCTCATGCAAAGGCAAACGCAAGCATCTGTCTAGCCTCATATGTAAACAGAAATTGCACCATGCATGTGAGGTATCACCACAAAGGTCAGATCGAGGGCAGTCATTTTAGCAGTAGACCTACTCTGTAAATCTAAAGTGGTAACCTGTAAAGACTTGTATGTAGTTTGTCTCCACTGCACATTTGTGCACAATTTTGTGTGTAATTTTTGTGTTTGGTATCCTATCCATGTACTCTGCCTAAGATCATCTTTTTTATTTCATCAAACATTTGGGTAATATAGTGTGTTTTAGTTTATTAAAATAAAAAAAAAATAAAAAAATGCAACACCCACCATTTTAATCTTTAGGTCCTTTGCTTTAAAAAATATATAATGTTTGGGGGTTCAACGTCATTTTCTTGTATTTTTTTTTTTTTTTTCATGTAAACAAAAAGTGTCAGAAAGGGCTTTGTCTTCAAGTGGTTAGAAGAGTGGGATGTGTGACATAAGCTTCTAAATGTTGTGCATAAAATCCAAGGACAGTGCCACGTGTGAGCAATATCAACAATTTCCTTGGGGTGTCTACTTTCCAAAATGGGGTCATTTTTTTTTTTTGGGGGGGGGGGGTTGTACTGCCCTGCCATGTTAGCACCTCAAGAAATGAGATGGCAGTCATAAACGAAAGCTGTGTAAATTCCAGAAAATGTACCCTAGTTTTGAAGACGCTATAACTTTTGTGCAAACCAATAAATATACGCTTATTGATAAACATGTGCACAGAATTTTTTTTCGTTTTTTTTTTGTTCCGTTTCGTATCGTTCCGTAGGTTCGTTTCTGTTCGTTTTTCTAAAGATGTCCGTTTTCCTGTTCGTTCCCATTCATTTTTCGTACGACGAGATTTTTTCGTATTCCGATCGTTTCGTATTTTCGTTACCGTTTTATTTTCGTACATGCGGGATGGTTCGTTATTCTGTTTAATTCATGTTCGTTACTTGTTAGACAATAATTTTCTTGAATTTTCGTCAATTTGCATTCCTTTTTCTGTTCGTGTTTTCAGTCGTGTGTTCATGTGACATCTGTGACAATTTGTTGTGGATGTCGTGTGGACATGCGGCTGAGGGTGCGAACAGAGAAAGGATTTTCGTAATTTTGTACTTTCGTAAATATTTCGCGGGATTCGCGGCACTTTCAACACGCGGCTCATCCATATTAACTATTGTTAAGCCCCATACACTTGGTCAGACTTTTTTAACAACAAACATAAAAACGATCGTTTTCCGTTCGTTCTCAGAAAATTTGTTCATTTTTAAACTCCATTTTTGGGTTCAAAAGTCTGGCCAACTGATCTCCCTTCAGATGAAAATCCACAGAAATTTTTATTTGGCTTTACTGTACTACTCAGCACAAAAGAGAAGCTGCTTCACTAACTACACTCACTGCCCATTCAAAAAAACGAAAATGACATCTATGGCAAGGGATTTGCATTCTGTGTTTTGGGTCATTTTTCTTTTGGTGTTTTCGGTCGTGTGTTCGTGTGGCATCTGTGGCAAAAGATTTGCATTCCGTTGAATCCAAAATACGAACAGAGAAGAGGAATTCAAAATGCAGAGTGCGGGTCTTTTGTTATAGATGACATGTGAACATACGACTGAGGATACGAACAGAAAAAGGATTCAAACAAGATACAGAGTGCAGGTCTTTTGTTGTGGATGTCGGGTGAGCATGCGACTGAGGGTGCAAACAGAGAAGGGATTCAAACAAAATACAGAATGCAAATCTTTTGTTATACAGTAGATGTCATTTTCGTTCTTTTGCCGTTTTCGTTTTGTCATATTTTCGTTGGATCGTTCGTTCGTATTTGCGGTTGTTCGTTATGCGGCTTATTCGTAATCCTGTCGTTTTCGTATTTTGGTGCTTTAATTTTTTCGTATGTACACATTATTCTACGGGTACGAAAATGAACTTTTCCGTACGAAAATAACATTCGTACGAACGGGAATGCACATATCTACTTATTGACTTGTGGCTGTGTGACTGAATACATTTTGGCCTAAATGTATGACTAGAATTTAGTTTATTGGGTTTTTCTTATAACAAAAAGTCGAAAATATAATAATTTTTTTTTTTTTTCCATTTATATCGCAAAAATTAAAAAATCGCAGAGGCAATCAAATACCATCAAAATAAAGCTCTATTTGTGGGGAAAAAAAAGAACGCAAATTTTGTTTGGGTACAACATTGCATGACATTTACAAGTTAAAGCAGCGCAGGGGCCGAATCGCAAAAAAATCCTCTGGTCTTTAGGCAGCCTAATGGTCCGGGGGTGAAGTGGTTAAGCTTGCAAACACTGAAAATATTTTCTGATGCAGTAGACATGACAGTAAGTGAGGGGATTTTTTTTACAAGGTAAGGGAGATCCCCTCTTGGACAGTTGTCACCAGAAAACAAGTGTCCATTGTAAACAAGGCATTTCCTCGTTCTGACAGGTGACATGACAGGGATCTACTGTTCCCAGTGGTCCGGAACTGTATTCTCTGTCATGTCCCAGTAAGCCCATCCCCCTCACAGTTAAAACACTCATAAGAAACACAGTTAACCCCTTGAGCGCCCCCTAGTGTTAACCCCTTCCATGCCAGCGACACAGTAATCAGTGGCTATTTTTAGCTCTGATCGCTGTATAAATGTCACCGGTCCCAAAAAGTGTCAAAAGTGTCCGATCTGTCCACCAAAAATCGCAGATCACTGCCATTACAAGTAAAACAAATAATAAAAATGCCATAAATCTATACCCTATTTTGTAGGCACTAAGGGCCAGATTCACAGCAGAAATATGCCGGCGTATTTTCAAATTTGCTGCGTCGTATCTTGATTTGGAATCCTCAAACCAAGATACGACGGCTTTTGGCATAGATCCGACAGGCGTACGGCTTTGTACGCCTTCAGATCGTAGGTGTAATTCTCTGGCGGCCGCTGGGTGGAGTTTGCATCGTTTTCCAGCGTCGGGTATGCAAATTAGCTGTTTACTGCGATCCACGAAGGTACGCACGTTAGTCGCATTCTCTTGCGTCGGTTTTTCCCGTCGTAAAGTTAAGTGTGCTATTTAGATGGTGTAAAATTACACCATCCATGTTAAAGTATGGCCGTCGTTCCTGCGTCAAATTAATTTTTTTTTTTTTTGTGTAAGACGTCCGGGAATACGAAAGTACGTTACGCACGTCGCCGTTCAAAAAACACGTTGGGGCGCCGTAATTTCGCGCAAAGCACGGCGGGAAATTTCCAAACGGAGCATGCGCGGAACGTTCGGTGCGGGAACGCGCCTAATTTAAATGGTACACGCCCCATTTGAATTAGGCGGGCTTGCGCCGGACGGCTTTACGCTACGCCAACGAAAGTTTACACGCAAGTGCTTTGTGAATCAAGCACTTACGCTGGAAACTTGCGGTGGCGTAACGTAAACGGGATACGATACGCCGCCACAAATCTACATGAATCTGGCCACATATCAGCCTAAACTGATGAAGAAATGTGTTTAAAAAAAAAAAAAAACGTGGGATATTTATTATAGCAAAAATTAAAAAATATAGTTTTCTTTTTCCAAATTGTCGCTCTTTTTTGTTTATAGCGCAAAAAAAACGCAGAGCTGATAAAATATCACAAAAAAAAAGCTCTATTTGTGGGAAAAATGTTGTTTTGTTTGGGTATAGCATTGCATGACCGCGCAATTGTCAGTTAAAGCGAGGCAGTGCCGAATCACAAAAAAATGCTCTGATCATTAAAGGGGTAAAACCTTCCGCGGTTGAAGTGACTAAAAGCAGGACTGAATAATGAAAAATGTTAATAAATGAGAAAAAAAAATCTACACAGTCATCCCATAATATAACATGTCCATCACTGATTTTTTGTAAATGTAAACCCAAAGGGCCCGTTCACACTAGCTGCATGATGAAGTGGTTTATTTTAGTTCGTGGAGTGAGTCCATTTTGCCAAGCTGTAAGGGGGAAGATGTGATGTACTGTTTTAGTGCATTACACAATTTCCTGTTATTCTTACTAACCTAATTGAGAGTGTAACTCCCTTCAAGTCTCCACACTGCAGCAAACTGCGGTGTGAACAAGGCACATACAGTAGAAAGCAACTGCATTTCTCAGGTTAAGAAATACTCTAGTCACTACACATAGGGTAAATAGGCCCTAATTGAATGATACTTGCTAAAGTACTGTGTATCATAAAAAAAAAAAAAAAATGTTGCATCTCAGTTATGCTAATCTCCCACAGACTCTTGGCAGACACTTTATCGACATTGTGACTGCATTGCATTTCTCAGATTTTCTGATGGTGACAACAGAGGACCATGCATTTATTATATGTGTGAAAACAGCCACATGTAGCCTCCACTGGCTTGTGTACAGAAGCAAAAATCACCAGGTATTTTATTTTTTTCATGAAAACTACATATTTTTTATTTTAGAAGAATTTTGAAATTACCTTAAAGGGGAAGCTCCGATTGTCTGCCTCCCCCTCTGCTGCCACATTTGGCATCTTTGGGGGGGGGGGGGGACCGTGTACCTGGTTTTGAAGTCTTTTAGACCCTGCATGTCTCAATAAAAAGAACCTGTCAGCAAAAAAAAATCACATAGGGGACTAAACAAGTTAAGTAAAAAAACATTATTTTCTTTTTTTTGAAAAAAAAATTTTTACACTAACGACAAATATTACCCCCCCCCAGAATTTTTTTAAAGCCCCCACACATATACACACGCACGAACATAAACTCATATGTTGGGGCGCCTACATGTGAAAACGTTGATTGCGATACACATGTTACATACCACTGTGCACGGCGGAGTGAGAGCAATAATTCTAACACAAGAACTTCTCCGTAACGCTAAACTGATACCTATAGAGGGCATCTGAAGCATCGCCTATAGAAAATATAGAGTACTGAAGTTTAACGCCATTTCACGGGTGCACAAACAATTTAAGGTATGGCATGTTGAGTATCTAGTTACTCGGCACAAGCTCATGTTTTATATTTTATTAAAAATGTGGGTAATTTATTGGGTTTGTTTGCCCTAAAATTCATGTTAGTATGTTTTTTACAGAAATATTGTGTTTCCTAGATCCTTACGGTAATATCATGTGACATAAAAAATTACAGCTATTTTATTCTCTAGGGTGTCTGCTTTCAGAAAATATATGTTTGGGGTTTTGTGTAATCTACAGGCCTAATTTTTTTTTAAACTTGTGTAAAAAGTGCAAAAATCATCTCTGGCAGCAAAAGGGTTAAAGCCAACCTTTTCTACTGTCTCATATATGCATTACACGATTGGCACAAGGTTAACTTAATGTTAAAGTTCATATGAGATGTTCATGTTTGCTTTAGTTACATAATGGAAGAAAAGAAGCTCTGCAAAGAGTTAATGTGTTTGTGTCTGCATAAGACCAGATTATTGAAAGTCTGGGTGGTAAGACCCAACCATTTTATCTTAGGTTGGCTGCCCAAAGTAAAATAATAAATATCAAACAAAATTTGCCATTTTTTAAATGACTTGGTAAAATTAAAAGTGGTATTAACCACTTAAGCCCCGGACCAATATGCAGCCTAAAGACCCAAGGTGTTTTTACAGTTCGGGACTGCGTCGCTTTAACAGACAATTGCGCGGTCGTGCGACGTGGCTCCCAAACAAAATTGGCGTCCTTTTTTCCCCACAAATAGAGCTTTCTTTTGGTGGTATTTGATCGCATCTGCGGTTTTTAGTTTTTGCGCTATAAACAAAAATAGAGCGACAATTTTGAAAAAAAAAGCAATATTTTTTACTTTTTGCTGTAATAAATATCCCCCAAAAACATATATAAAAACATTTTTTTTCCTCAGTTTAGGCCGATATGTATTCTTCTACCTATTTTTAGTAAAAAAAATCGCAATAAGCGTTTATCGATTGGTTTGCGCAAAATTTATAGTGTTTACAAAATAGGGGATAGTTTTATTGCATTTTTATTTTTTTATTTTTTTTTACTACTAATGGCGGCGATCAGCAATTTTTTTCGTGACTGCGACATTATGGCGGACACTTCGGACAATTTTGACACATTTTTGGGACCATTGTCATTTTCACAGCAAAAAATGCATTTAAATTGCATTCTTTATTGTGAAAATGACAGTTGCAGTTTGGGAGTTAACCACAGGTGGCGCTGTAGGAGTTAGGGTGCACCTAGTATGTGTTTACAACTGTTTGGGGGTGTGGCTGTAGGAATGACGTCATCGATCGTGTCTTCCCTATAAAGGGAATGACGCGATCGATGCGCCGCCATAGTGAAGGACGGGGAAGCCGTGTTTACACACGGCTCTCCCCGTTCTTCAGCTCCGGGGAGCGATCGCGACGGAGCGGCTATAAACAAATAGCCGCGCCGTGGTCCCGGATCGCTCCCCGAGCGGACCCGACCTCCGCATGTAGCGGGGGGGGGGTCCCGATCGGACCCCCCACCCGCTAATAGGCGAGGACGTACGTGTACGCCCATGTGCCTGTACGTGCCATATTGTGGACGTATATGTACATGCGGGGGTCGGGAACTGGTTAAAACCCAAACCAACAATTTAATATATTACAGCTTACCGATCCTTAAAGCGGGGGTTCACCCTTAGAGGGCACTTTTTCCCCTTAGCTTCCTGCTCGTTTTTACTAGGGGAATCGGCTATTTATTTTAAAATATGTGCAGTACTTACCCGTTTACGAGATGCATCCTCTCCGTCGCTTCCGGGTATGGGCTTCGGGAATGGGCGTTCCTTCTTGATTGACAGTCTTCCGAGAGGCTTCCGACGGTCGCATCCATCGCGTCACGATTTTCCGAAAGAAGCCGAACGTCGGTGCGCAGGCGCAGTATAGAGCCGCACCGACGTTCGGCTTCTTTCGGCTACGAGTGACGCGATGGATGCGACCGTCGGAAGCCTCTCGGAAGGCTGTCACTCAAGAAGGAACGCCCGCTCCCGAAGACCCATACCCGGAAGCGACGGAAGAAGATGCAGCTCGAAAACGGGTAAGTACTGCTCATATTTTACTACAAATAGCCGATTCCCCTAGACCGAACGAGCAGGAAGCTAAGGGGATAAAAACATTTTTTTTAAAAATGGGTGAACTCCCGCTTTAACAACTTGCCGACCAGTTTTACTGCGGCAGCATGCACGGCTGGGCGAAACAACGTTATGAGTGAGTGAATTACTTATATAGCGCTACAAATGCGAACTTGATCGCCTCAAGGCGCTTGGCATCCATTTTCCTTCAGTTTGACCCTCAGAACAGATGGGTCTTTAGTTTTTTTCTGAAGGCCAGGTGATCAATTTCCATTCGGATATTAGTTGGTAAAGCGTTCCCATAGTCGAGGTCCTTGAACGGAGGTTGTGTTACGTTGTTTCGCCCTGTGGCCACTAGGGGCGTGCGCACCCTCTGCTTTATGCCCCCAGAGCCAAAGAGAGTGCCCGGCGGGCACGATGCCCCCAGGGCACCTGCAATCGCTTGTGACACAGCGAGAACCGGAATCTGTGTGTGTAAACACACAGATCCCAGTTCTTTCAGGGGATAAATGACTGATCGTGTGTTTAAACAATGTACGAACAGCGATCTCTCATCTCCTCTCGTAAGTCCCATCCCCAAACAGTTAGAACACAGAGAGGGAACACGGTTAACCCCCTGATAGCCCCCTAGTGTTAACCACTTCCCTGCCAGTAACAGTAATCAGTGCATTTTTTTGCTGTAAAATTGTCAGTGGTCCCAAAAATGTGTCAAAAGTGTCCGATCTGTCAGCCATAAGAAAATTACATAATTCTATCCCCTATAGACACTATAACTTGTGCGCATACCAATCAATATACACTTATTGCGATTTTTTTAACAAAACATTTTTTTTTTAATTGGCATATTTTTTATAGCAAAAAGTAAGATATTGTGTTTTTTCACAATTGTCGCTGTTCTTTTGTTTATAGCGCAAAAAATAAAAACCTCAGTGGTGATCAAATATCACCAAACGAAAGCTCTATTTGTGGGGAAAAAATACGCAAATTTTGTTTGGGTACAGTGTCGCATGACTGCGCAATTGTCAGTTAAAGCAACGCAGTGACAAATTGTAAAAAGTGCTCTGGTCTGGAAGGGGGTAACATCTTCTAGGGCTGAAGCAGTTAAAGGGGTTGAAACCCTCACGGTTTTTCACCGTAACTCATTCTATGCATTACTGTGAAAAATCTTTTGTACTGCAGCAGCCCCCCTTTTTCTTACCTTAACCCAATCGTTCCAGCGACGTGGACGACCACAGCAACTCCAGTCGCTGTCTCAGGTCCTCATTGGATAGACTGATAGCAGCAGGAGCCATTGAGTCCCGCTGCTGTCAATCCAATCCAGTGACACAGGAGTCGGGAGGCGGGGCCGAGTCCTGCTGTCTGTGTCAATGAACACAGCAGCAGGACTCATGAGTGTGCCCGCATGAGTGCCCCCATGGAAAGCCGCTCTCTGGGGGCACTCGAGAAGAGGAGGAGCCAGAAGTGCCATGGGGCACCCCAGAAAAGGAGGATCAGGGCCACTCTGTGCAAAACCCTTGCACAGAGGAGGTAAGTATATAAAACAAACAAAAAAAATAAAAACCTTTACAAATCACTTTAACTGCTGTGGCTGCATTCATCTAGGGTTTTGGCCAGTAACACACATCCAGTATTAGTGCCCCCAATCTGGATGGATGAAAGAGCACAGAGGCACCTGGACAGCGTTACACTAACAACTTAAAGCCAAACTTCAGCTCACATTGCAGTTACACAAGCAGGTACAGCAACAGGTTTTTCTGGGGGTGGGGGAGATAAAGGTTTTACTTGAATAAAAAAAGGTGATCATTGTAAAGAACCATGTCATTGGTAAATGGTTTGTCTTAACACCATATAATATGAGGTCAAACCTAAACACTTTCAATTTGTATGCAATCAGGCAGGTCTTACATGGTTTTGGTAAATCTAAAGGAGAATTGTATAAAAAAATTGTAATCATGTATGGCCAGCCTTACCTTCAACTGTGTAGCGCAAGGGTCTGCATAATTCAATACAATTGAAAGTGTTGTTCAAGTGTGACCCCATATTATATGTTTTTTGGTAAATCTAAAAGAAAATTGTACAAGAAAGTTGAACATGTATGGCCAGTCTAAGGCCTCGTACACACGACCAAGAATCTCATCGTAAAAGAAAGGTTTTCCTCGACAAGGTTCTTGTCAGGCTTAACGAGAATCTTGTTAAGCTTTCCTTGCATACACACTGTCAAGACAAAATCTCGTTGTTCTCAAATGCGTTGACGTACACCACGTACGACGGCACTATAAAGGGGAAGTTCGATTCCACTGGCGCCACCCTTGGGCCTGCTTTTGCTAATCTCCTGTTACCGCGTGTTAGTAAAAGTTTGATGAGAGACGATTCACGCTTTTCAGTCTGTTACAGCGTGACGAATGTGCTATCTCCATTACGAACGCTACTTTTACCAAAGGTGCGCTCCCGTCTCATACTTTATTCTGAGCATGTGCGGGTTTCTAATCATACACACAAACGTGTTTCTCGTCGCAAACCAGTCCGACAAGAAACACGACGAGGAAATTGAGACTACCGACGAGAAAAAAGAGAGCATGTTCTCTTTTTTCTCGCCAAGATCCACGACAGTTTTGTCGACGAAAAACATACACACAATGGTTTTTCTCGGCAAAAATGCTCTGCCAGCATTTTTCTTGATGGATTTTGCAGAGGAAAACGGTCGTGTGTACAAGGCCTAAGGCTATACATTATACAATTTTCTTCTTCAACTTTCCTTTAGATTTACTGACACCATATAATATATGGTTACACCTAAACACTTTAAAATTTGTATGCAATCAGGCACGCCCTTCTACTACACAGTTGAAGGCAAATCTAATGGAAATTAAATAAGAAATTTGCATAATTAGGGCTGTGGAAATTAAAGATTAATTCCTCGATTAATCGTAAATTTTTTTGAAAATTGTTTTGATCGGTACTAGTGGTGCAACGGATCGTAAATGATCCGTGATCTGAACGGGTCACCATATGTGGATCGGCACACAACGTGATCCGCTGAGCTGCGCTGCTGCCTCATCCATAGGAAAGGTCGTGGCTTTGGCCTAGCTCCCAGGGCGGTGGCTATCTTGGTCCACCCGGCGGCGGCCTAGGTGAGCCTAGAGCGGCGTACTGACGTCATCACCTGGCCTCAACTGCTCGTATTCGGCCGGCTTCTCTGGTAAGACTAAGCAAGCACTAATCTTCCTATACAGTGGGGGAGATGTGGACCATAGTACAGTGGGGAGATGTCTGTGGATTACAGTGGGTGAGATGTCTGTGGATTTTACAGTGGGGAGATGTCTGTGGATATTACAGTGGGGGAAATGTCTGTGGATATTACAGTGAGGGAGATTGTGGGTATCACAGTGGGGTGAGATGTCTGTGGCTATTACAGTGGGGGAGATGTCTGTGGATATTAGAGTGGGGGAGATGTCTGTGGATATTACAGTGGGGAGATGTCTGTGGATATTGCAGTGGGGGAGATGTCTGTGGATATTACAGTGGGGAGATGTCTGTGGCTATTACAGTGGGGAGATGTCTGTGGATATTAGAGTGGGGAGATGTCTGTGGATATTAGAGTGGGGGAGATTGTGGATATTACAGTGGGGAGATGCCTGTGGATATTACAGTGGGGGAGATGTCTGTGGATATTACAGTGAGGGAGATGTCTGTGGATATTACAGTGGGGGATATGTCTGTGGATATTACAGTGGGGGAGATGTTTGTGGATATTACAGTGGGGAGATGTCTGTGGATATTACAGTGGGGAGATGTCTGTGCATATTACAGTGGGGGAGATGTCTGTGGATATTACAGTGGGGAGATGTCTGTGGATATTACAGTGAGGGAGATGTCTGTGGATATTACAGTGGGGAGATGTCTGTGGATATTACAGTGGGGGAGATGTCTGTGGATATTACAGTGGGGGAGATGTTTGTGGATTTTACAGTGGGGAGATGTCTGTGGATATTACAGTGGAGAGATGTCTGTGGATATTACAGTGGGGAGATGTCTGTGGATATTACAGTGGGGAGATGTCTGTGGATATTACAGTGGGGAGATGTCTGTGGATATTACAGTGGGGGAGATGTCTGTGGATATTACAGTGGGGGAGATGTCTGTGGATATTACAGTGGGGAGATGTCTGTGGATATTACAGTGGGGAGATGTCTGTGGATATTACAGTGGGGGAGATGTCTGTGGATATTACAGTGGGGAGATGTCTGTGGATATTACAGTGGGGGAGATGTCTGTGGATATTACAGTGGGGGAGATGTCTGTGGATATTACAGTGGGGACTACATATGGTGGTGATCCGAAAAATGTATGTGTGGTATAATTAATCAAAATTAGTCGATTAATCGATTAAAAAAAAAATGATTAATTGAACATGAAAATTTTAAACAGTAACAGCCCTGTGCTCAATGTATGGCTAGCCTAAATCTAAACAAAAATGCACAGAAAATTGTAAGAAAATTGTATAATGTATGGCCAGTCTTCCTAGCTTCACCCCAGATGAAAATAAAGCAAAGAAAGCCCATAAAAGAAAATTAACAAGACCATCACATCTAAGAATAGTAAGCTGTTTCAAAATAAATGCTTGCTTTTGGGTCTAAAACCGCTTGAAATTAGGTTGCTATGGGTTACGGCAATTTGTACCCCCCCCCCCTTTTTATCTAGTACAGTTTATACATTTAATATAGTTGTGCAGAATACACTAAACAGTGGTCATACTAAATAAATGTTTGTTTTCAAAACGATAACCTTAATTGTCAAGGGGATTCTCATATAATCACATAAAAAGGTACATTTCAACAATGCAGGCTGCAGAGGGAGCCAGTATAAAACAAAATGTGCTTTCAGGGATAAAAAGAAAGAGACGTGACAACAATTAGCATGAACTAAGAACGACTGGGTCATCTCTATGTATAGCAGTCTGAAGGAGGGAGTCTTTGCAGTTACATGTACTCTGCATGTTGATTAGAACATAGCAGTGGCTGGCTGCTTCGGAGGAGATGTGCCTTCTCACATAGGCATCCCTCAGTATTTTGCACACAGACAAGATCACAATACATCTGCAGTGAAGTTAACCCTTCCCCACTTTACAATAGACTGGGTCACCCTGCTCCCTGCTCTGCAGAAATGTATGACAGCAAAAGACAGAACTGTATTTTATCCTCTGCTAAATCCTCACTCGTTCACATTTCTCTCCTTCCTCATTCCTTTGCTTGATGGTCTTAACACTTCAACCTTCCTAAGCCTTTTTAACCTATTATCTCTGCAGCACTCTTTTTAATTAAGCCCTTGATTTCTGCAGGTTAAATCCTTTTTCCTCTTTAACTATTTTTTCTTTTAACCATCTAAAAACATCTCCCAAAAATAGACTCCTTTCTGGTGTCCTCTCATTTAAATGACCCCCCCCCCCCCCATAATTCACCTTTATCGCCACTTAACCCGTTCACCACCTGCCGTCCTGACTATTGGCCTTTACGTCTTCTGCTCCCCCTGCACTCACTTCATCGGCCAGAAAATGAGCTTCATTTTCTCTGTCTGAAATCAAGGTTATTTCACTGAAAATCACAGTATAAACTGCAAAAAATGCATAGCAACCAATCATCAATTGTCTTTCATTCTTCTGATTGCTGCAAAGTACAAAAACATTTGAAATCTGACTGGGTGATAGTATAAGTTGCTTACCTTGTTTTAGCGCCTATTAAATAAGCTTGTCTATTTGTGATTGAGAATAAATGCAAACCTACCAGGCAGTACATTCAAGACTAAAATCATGCCAGCACTCTTTTAAAATAAGCAAAATTTCTGCAAAGCTTATTATTTTATTCTTTACAGCAAAAGAGTAAGGATGATCTATCATGAATCAAAAGTGAATAAAAACCCACAATTAAAAGATTTGAAATAATACTTACTGATCTGATTAAAGACATAGCACATTCATAAGCTTAATTATTAAAGCTGTGCTAGGAGCAACAATGATCTGCACTGCCTAGTAACCCATAGCAACCAGAGTTCAACATCAGTTTTGAGTCACGAAAACAGTGAAATATAATTGCCCATTGGTTGCTATAGGTTACAGTACTTCACACATTGTAGCATTACGTATGTCCTTGCTGATGAAAGAGGTATTGATCAGAAAACAGTAAATATTTTTTTCGCAGTAAATAAAAAACGAATTTAGCTACAAAATAATTAAAAATAGACGTTGCTATGTTACGAAATCACAGAATATTGATCCCCTACATACGTAAAAAAATATATTAAACTGCACTGAAAAAAACAAGCAAATTATGCTGCACAGGAAGCAAATTTTCAATAAGATGTATTTTCCTAATCATCTTCCCACTTGAAGGAAAGGATGTAGCATAGAAGTAATTGGTTTATCCTTAAAAAAAATAAAGATGTGTGCACCAATTTCGTGGTGCCTGTACTCACACAGTGGTGGCACAGTTTTAGCATGCAGAGTGAAAGAAGCTTGTTGCAGAGCTGGCAGACCACCATCTAAATATTGCATCAATTCCTTTACATTAACAGCCATACCATAAGCACAAGTGCTAAGGTGCCATTTCTTTGGTCTTTGCTTGGATCAGATCACATATTATAAAGCATGTGCCATAGTGGATGGTACAAAATAGCAGTCATCATTATATATCTTTGGTGTTAGAGCTAAGCACCCACACATCACAGCGAAAAAAAGAAAAGATACCCAAAGTACATCTACCCCCCCTTCTTTACCCTTAGTTTACTAGAGCTAATCTGATTCCCCCAGCACCTCTTTGGCCGAGCACAGTATGGGTAGTCCTAGTCAAGCTCTAATTTTTGATCCCAATAAACTCAACAGCAGCACAACATCAATAATGATTGATCAGAGCACTCTATCTTGATCTAGTGCTAGTAGATCTGTGTGGATGGGAATTGCAGTTCTCCTTTGGCAATACGAATCCTGCTCTTAAAACTCACCCTTCCACTGGAATTCCAAAATTAACTGCAGTTGCTGCATGTGTGCCTGTGCTTATTTATTGAAAGACATCGACTAATACATGTTGAGGTTTTGTTGCTGTGTGTATGTGTATGTGTGTGTGTGTGTATACTGTGTGTGAGGGAGAAAGGGAGAGAGAGAAAAGAGAGGGGGGGGAGGGAGAAGGAAAGGATGGGGGGGTGATAGAGAAGCAGAGAGAGCGTGAGGAACAGAACGAAGTCCAGATCTCTTGGAGACAATCAGAAAATGCAGAACATTTCCATTTCCTTACATGCATCCAATTTTTAAAGGTAAGCCATCAGACCAAAAAAAAAAAAAGAAAAAAGGAGGGCACCTATTATTTACTTGCTATGCTGATTTAATAGAATGACAAAGCTTGACATCTTACAGTTATACCCCATCATCATTAAAGCTTGAGACATCCATCGATGCAAGTCAGATTTTCCCAGCCAGGCAAAATCCTGCATTTTCATGTGGTTTTGTCATGCATGCATGCTAATTAATGATTTCATTATCTGCCTTTGCTGAATTGATGCAGATAAAAAAAAAATGATCATACATTGTTAGGAAAATAAAACTGAAAGGTGCTTTGGAAAACCTAATAGCATTAAAATGACTTTGCTCTTGTTTAGGCTAGCAGCATGTTAGACAAATGTCAAAATAGTTAGGTGATGTTTTTTTATATATATTTATGTATTCTGTGCTCAGTTGTGTGTGATTGCTGTGTTTCTAGGTCCATGGCTTGAAAATGGCATTGGTAGTCTGTATCTAGAAGCTGAAGGGTTACTTCATGGATTCTCTTTGTGACTGATCGGTGGAAAAGGGATCTGTCCTCCATCGGCAGCAAATGATCTCCCACTCCCTCCCCCCTCCTGTAACCACCAGACACATCCAGCAGCTATCTGACTAAAAAGACCCTCTTCCTAAGCCTGACATTCGCCACCAGCAAACATTATTCCATGGAAACACAGCTGACTAGGAGGCGAGAGGTTTATTCATACTGGGAGTCTGTTTGATGCAGCTCATACGACCCTCTCCAGTAATTCCCTGCCCTCCGATCACACTGTGGACTCCCTCTTACAGCCCAGACACAAGAGCGACACAGCAAGTTGGACCTGCCCCAGAGCCTCGCTTTCTCTAGCATCATCTGGCTCTGTGGGTACCACTTCATTTATTCACTGCTACCTGTTCCTAATTAAGGATCTGCAGAGGCTAAGAGGGAATAGATTCCTTTTTTTTCTGGCTTGTATTACACTGGCAGAGGAAGAGCCTCTAGCATGAATGATCTGTGCCAAGGGATCCCTACTTCTTAGCCCAGGTTCATCTTCTGGAGGAGATATCTGATTAAGGACAAGAACACCCAGCAGGAGCAGAAACCATGCTGCGGCAAAGCATTGCAGTACTAATCAGTACTATCACAAACCTCAGGCATTTGCCACTGATATCATAGGTACTGCTGTCTAACACTGACCTATGTTGTGCTAATCATCCTCTCTTTCTTTCTTTCTCTCTTTCTCTCTTTCTTTCTGTCTCTGCATGCAATCTCTTTCCACCTCTCTTATCTGTACTGCCGTGTGGGGACAGCATGGGGATATATGTGACAGTGTGACAGAGTGCTGGTTTGCTGGATGGAGAAGTGACATTTAGCAGGTTGCTGTGTTGTAAAGTGCTAGGCAGCTGAAATGCACATATGTAGATTTTTGTGGGGGATTATGCTTAAAGTTTAGCTAGGTAATGCAGGTGAAAAATATGCATGAGATGCACCAATAGACCATTTACTTTTATGAACAGTGAAAGCAAATATATATATATATATATATATATATATATATATATATATATATATATATATATAATTTTCATGGTATTTTGCTAATTTCTGTATATCATGTAAATACACTGTTGTGTGCACATCAGTATGCACACAGACCCATTCAACATATGATGCTTTGCATAATGTATTTCATATCATGTGGATTTTGTACTTCAAGTCGTATATGTATTGTATTAAAACACATGTTTTAGGTTGCATGTATGTATGTGTAATTAAGCATATTTGGTTAATACACATACATAAATGATCTCATTCACAATACACTCAAGAATGTATGATGTTTTGCAGAACATGGTTGCTATAAAGATAATGTTGCACTGATCATAAGATTTTTCATACCTGGATGCAGATTACTGTTACACTCTCATAAACATACATCTGTCCCTAGTGCAAGTTACATGGCCAGGTGGAATATGAGACGGTGCTTAAAAAATTATTCATGGTTAATTTTTTCTAATGTTGTATGAGATTAAAACACAGCGTATAGCCTCATGTCTTAAAAGGAAGTTTGTGTATGTGATAGTGTAATAAGTAGACAGCTAGTATTTATTTGCATAGACAGTCACACACACGCTCAGATGCAAACATGAATACAGGCAATGAGTCCCATATTCGTGCTGTGCATGCTATATGACATGTAATAAGTCAGTGATATTAAGACCATTTCTTTCTGTTTGCTCAGATGATGTACATCAGCAGCCTGAGATCTTTTTTTCACTGCCTGAAGATGTTTGTGTGGCTTTTCCTGTTCCTCTCCACCCCAATCTCCTCCACCAACCCGGACTCAGAACTCACCCTGGAGATCTGCAGTGTCTGCTCGTGCCTGTCAGTAGAAAATGTGCTATATGTCAACTGTGAAAAGGTGGCAGTGTACCGACCAAACCAGCTGAAACCCCCTCAGTCTAATTTTTACCACCTGAACTTTCAGAACAATCTTTTGATTATTTTGTACCCCAACACGTTCCTTAATTTCACCCATGCCGTGTCGCTGCAGCTGGGCAACAACAAGCTGCAGAATATAGAGGGAGGAGCTTTCCAGGGGCTTAGTGCATTAAAACAGTTGCATTTGAACAACAATGAATTAAAAGTCCTGAGGGCTGACACTTTCCTGGGCATAGAGAACTTGGAGTATCTCCAGGCTGACTACAATTTAATCAAGTATATTGAGCGGGGAGCCTTCAATAAACTACACAAGTTGAAAGTTCTAATTTTAAATGACAATCTGATTTCTGCTTTACCTGACAATATATTTAGGTTTGCTTCATTGACTCATTTGGACATTAGAGGAAACAGAATACAGAAGATTCCCTATATAGGTGTTCTGGAGCATATTGGGAGGGTGGTGGAGCTGCAGTTGGAAGATAATCCTTGGAATTGTACGTGTGATTTGCTGCCATTGAAAGCTTGGTTGGAGAACATGCCATATAATATCTACATTGGAGAGGCTATTTGTGAAACACCAAGTGACTTGTATGGAAGGTTATTAAAAGAGACAAATAAACAAGAATTATGCTCAATGGGAACTGGAAGTGATTTTGATGTAAGGATATTGCCTCCATCCATGGAGACAACATTTACCACACCTGGGGGGCACACTGGTCAAACCTCACAGAACCGATTAGCCACTAAGCCCCCTAAAACTACCAATCCTTCTAAAAATTCTGGTATAGTGTCTGGAAAATCTGTTTCTAATCACAATCTCAGCCAGATAGTGTCATTTCAAACAAGGGTACCTCCTCTCACTCCTTGCCCATCGCCTTGTGTTTGTAAAACACATCCTTCTGATTTAGGATTGAGTGTTAATTGCCAGGAAAGAAATTTAGAGTCAATGGCTGAACTAGTACCTAAGCCTATTAATGCCAAGAAACTGCACGTGAATGGGAATTATATCAAACAGGTGGAACAGGCAGACTTTGCTGAGTTTGAAGGTCTAGATCTGCTTCATTTAGGAAGCAACCAACTGACTACAATTCAAGGAAATGTATTGTGCAACCTTACAAACCTAAGGAGGCTTTATCTTAATGGGAACCAAATTGAACGTTTGAGTCCTGAAATATTTAATGGTTTGCACAACCTCCAGTACCTTTATCTGGAATACAATGTTATAAGGGAAATATTGGGGGGAACCTTTGAATCAATGCCAAACCTTCAGCTGCTTTATTTAAATAACAATCTCTTGAGAAGTTTGCCAGCTTATATATTTTCAGGAGTGCCCCTGGCTAGACTCAATATCAGGAATAACCATTTCATGTACCTGCCTGTAAGTGGCGTTCTTGACCAGCTGAAATCTCTAACACAGATTGATCTGGAAGGAAACCCATGGGACTGTACGTGTGATTTGGTAGCTTTGAAGCTCTGGCTGGAGAAGCTAAGCGAAGGCATTGTTATGAAAGAGGTCAAATGTGAGACACCTGTGCAGTTTGCAAACATTGAGCTACGATCTCTGAAAAATGAGGTTTTGTGCCCCAAGCTGGTAAACAAGCCACCTACACAGTATACCAGTCCCATGCCTGCTATCATATTCACAACCCCTGTAGGTCCTATAAAAAGTCCACCAGGTGGACCCGTACCTTTGTCAATTTTAATACTTAGTATTTTAGTAGTGCTCATATTAACTGTTTTTGTTGCATTCTGCCTTCTTGTTTTTGTTCTGAGACGTAACAAAAAACCTACAGTAAAGCATGAAGGCATCGGGAACCAGGAGTGCAGTTCTATGCAGCTCCAGCTAAGGAAGCATGACCAGAAAGCCCTTAGAATGGATGGTATCTCTGCAGAAACATTTTTTCCACAAACCATAGAACAAATGAGTCACACGTGTGGCATAAAAGACTCAGAAATGGGATTTCCATTTACTGATCACCAAGGACAAAAGGTGGTCCTCAGGAGTTTGACTGACAAAGATTTATCACATGGGGATTCTAGAAAAAGACTTAGCACAATTGATGAACTGGATGAGTTTTTTCCAGGAAGAGACTCCAATTTATTTATCCAGAATTTTTTAGAAAGTAAAAAAGAATATAATAGCATAGGAGTCAGTGGTTTTGAAATACATTATCCAGAAAAGCTACAAGATAAGAAATGCAAGAAGTCTTTAATAGGTGGGAACCACAGTAAAATTGTAGTAGAACAGAGAAAGAGTGAATACTTTGAACTTAAAGCCAAACTTCAAGGCACACCTGATTATTTACAAGTCCTTGAAGAACAAACAGCACTGAGCAAAATGTAGGTCTTGCAGTGTAAACTTTAGTAAAGACAGTAATTCAATGATGAAAAGTGCCTTGGTAGACTTTAAACTTCCAAATATTATCTATATAGGCATAGCTGCAGGTGATTTCAGGAGTGTCCAGTTGATTATGGTTGAAAGAATTTCTTTGTAGGTTATAATTTTTCAGATCATCTACTATCTGGACCTCTAGGATTACACCAGACACTATCGCCAAAGGGATACGTTATGTTATCACAAACAAAATTAACCTCATCTACAGAGGCATCTACTGTATATTTTGTACCCAAATACAAAACGTCTGTCTCCCCGTGATTGGTTATTGCACCGATAAAGAAAAAAAAACTGTTACCAGAGAAGGCTATCTCCATCTTTCAAATGGATAAAGCTGATGAAAATGTTCTGTTACTATCCAAGTCTAAACAGTGTTTTAAGAATAATCTTAGACAAGTCAAAAGCATGCAAAGGAAGGTTAGTTTCTTAAAAACAGGAATACCTTTAACCAGAAAAAAGAGGAATATCACGGTAAAATGTGCAAGTGCATAAATCCATGCTTTACAATTCTACGAAAATAAATTCAGTCACTTGAACCATTCTTGTCTACACCTTAAAAATGGATATATATATATATATCACATTTATTTAACAAGATATTTTTTTTCTGCAAAATGTGAATAGATTTAAGATTATCTATAAAAAAGAAGAAACAATATTGTTATTTGCAATCAGATGGGTTGCATTGATTTTCTCGATATGCTTGCTATGTGAGCGGGGGTTAAATATTTTTTTAAAATAGAAAAAAAATTCATATCCATGAAATAATTTGTATACTAAATAGAAAATATATGTACTCCTTAATATGTATTTAAATGCCTGACTTGTTTCTGTGATCACAATGCATTAATCTATAAAAAAAACAAAAAAACAAAACAAAAACTAAACATTGAGATACCAAACTGCTACAGGAAATGATTGATGTGTAATCTTGATATAATGTGATCAGGTACAAAATAAAGGTTGTCCACATACACGATTGTGCCTTCTAGAGTTATATTATGTCCTGGCTTATATATTTTTGTTTGACAAATTTTTAGTTATCTTGCCATAGCACTATGTATACTAGAGATTATACAAAATAGTTTATTTTTGTTGATGGCCAACTGACAGATTGTGGTATGACCTTTTAAAACATACATTGTTAGTTTGTATGTCATACGGTGGGCTATTTGCATAGTATTGATTGCTATGATGGATAAGAAGGATCGTTTGATGCCTAGTATATTATACAACATTGTCTGTTCAGCTCTGGATTGCTATAAATGAAGGTTTTTATTGTTAGCATTGCATGATATAAGTGGCATACGATATGGTGTAACCAGTGTTAGAAAGGACGAGCCTCAACCTGTTCTTGGATCTCACCAATAGTATATGTTTTGCAGGCATTCTTACATATGCAAGTAATGAATGCCTCAGTTATGTGATTTAAAACTGGACTCCAGGCAGATATGCAAAATGCAGTTTAATCCAGTAAGGTGTTTATTTCAAAATCACTGTGATACAGTTTATATAGGTATCTGAAATGTTGTATGATGTCTATTTGTTACAATGCTTAGCCAAGCAGTACCCCTACTTAAAGGGTGTGGATTGGCATTATCAGCCAGTGTTTTGAGAACACATATTACCTCATTAATATTCTGCTGCTTTTTCACTGGACAAACAGGAGGCTGCAGGGTGCTAGGTTACACCATCATATTCCTCATCTGTAAAAGAGAAAAGGTTCCATCCTTCTTCATAGCTGTGCAGTGTGACAGGGTTATGTGAATCACTAAAGTGACGGAACACAGTCAAGATTATTTTTCATAGTAAACAATGATAATATTGTATATGTTTTTCTTCTATTGTACTTGGCTGTATGGCTGGGTTTCAACTATAAAGCAAACATTTATCCACAACAAAATACCACCCCTCCCCCATCCTCCACTGTATTATGTGCCCTTGGGATCATTAAAGTGGTTGTGGAGGCTCAAAGTATTTTACCTTTATGCTTTCTATGCATGATGGTAAAAAACCTTCTGTGTGCAGCAGCTTCCCAGCCCCCTAATACTTACCAGAGCCCCATTGCGAGCAAGTGATGTGCCTGAGAGATTTGGATCTCCGGGGACTCTCCTTTCTCATTGGCTAAGACTGAAGTGGGAGGCATTGGATCCTGCTGCTGTCAATCACAACCAGACAGCCAATGAGGAGAGAGAGGGGCGGGGGCAAAGACACACAGAGCAGTGGCTTAAGAGCGAGCCTGCTCAGGTTCCCGTACAGCAAGCTGCTTGCTGTGCAGGCACTCAGCAGAAGGGAGGGCCCCGAAGTGCTGGTAGGGTACCCGTGAAAAGGAGAGTCGGTGCTGTTCTGTGCAAAACTACTGCACAGAGCAGGTAAGTATGACATGTTAATATTGTTTTTTTTTATATTTTTTTTATATCTTTATCTTAACTTGCTAGTAGTACCACCCAGTTCCTTACTTCTACCCCCCCAAAAAAAACACTTTTAAATAAAATTGATTCCTGAGCAATGCTAGGCATATGCTCCTCGTGTGACAGTCCTTAGGTATAGTCATTGGCTGTCTAGTCACAAGGCACTGCATTTTGTAGGGAACATTGGTGTGCCAGGTGTCCCATCATACCCATATGTTTTAGGATTAAATCCAAAGGCAGCAGGGCATGGATGGTAAACAAAGGCACTACTAGTAATTCAAGACACTGGATCATTCCAGGTGTACAGTTGAGATACGTTTTTGGTTGGTGGTAGGTTTGCTTTAACTTCCTTTTGTAGCCACTAGGGATGAGCCCAGTTTGACTTGAACATCGGGTGTTTGCCTGTTCGCCGAATAGCGAACAATTAGGGGTGTTTGCAGCAAATTCGAAAGCTGCGGAACACCCTTTAAAAGTCTATGGGAGAAATCAAAGTGCTAATTTTAAAGGTTAATATGCAAGTTATTGTCATAAAAAGTGTTTGGGGACCTGGGTACTGCCCCAGGGGACATGTATCAATGCAAAAAAAGTTTTAAAAATGGCAGTTTTTTTCGGGAATAGTGATGCTTAAAGTGAAACAATAAAAGTGAAATATTCCTTTAAATTCCATACCTGGGGGGCAGGGATGGACTGGCCATTGGGACTACAGGGAGTTTCCCAGTGGGCTGATGGCTCAGCGGGCCGGCTTCAGTGACAGCGGACTGCCGTCCCCCTCCGCTCCTCTGTCTCTCCCTCCCCGCAGCACTTACCTGGGGGAAACAAAGGACCAGAGGAGCAGGGGGGCGACAGAGGAGCGGACAGACAGCTGACTCAACAGCTATGGCCTGGGAGTTTCTCACTTCTGCCTAATCATGTTCCTTAACCACTTTAGCCCCGGGCCTGTTTTTCAGAGTCGGTGTTTACGAGACAAAACCATTTTTTTTTGCTAGAAAATTACTTAAAACCCCCAAACATTATATATATTTTTTTTCTAACACCCTAGAGAATAAAATGGAAGTCATTGCAATACTTTTTGTCACACCGTATTTGCGCAGCGGTCTTACAAGCGCACTTTTTTTGGAAAAAATTCACTTTTTTAAATGAAAAAATAAGACAACAATAAATTTGGCCCAATTTTTTTATATATTGTGAAAGATAATGTTAAGCCGAGTAAAATGATACCCAACATGTCACGCTTAAAAATTTCGCCCGCTCGTGGCATGGCGTCAAACTTTTACCCTTAAAAATCTTGATAGGCGACGTTTAAAAAATTCTACAGGTTGCATTTTTTGAGTTACAGAGTAGGCCTAGGGCTAAAATTAATGCTCTCGCTCTAACGATCGCGGCGATACCTCACTTGTGTGGTTTGAATACCGTTTTCATATGTCGGCGCTACTCGCGTATACGTTCGCTTCTACGCGCGAGCTCGTCGGGACGGGGCGCTTTAAAAAAAATTTTTTTTGCTTTTCGCATTTATTTTTATTTATTTTACAATTTTTAACACTGAAAAAAAAAAAAAAAAAATTATCACTTTTATTCCTATTACAAGGAATGTAAACATCCCTTGTAATAGAAAAAAGCATGACAGGTCCTCTTAAATATGGGATCTGGGGTCAAAAAGACCTCAGATCTCATATTTAGGCTTAAATGCAAAAAAAAAAAAATTGGAAATGTCATTTTTTCAAATGACAAAAAAAAAAATGTTTCTTTAAGACGCTGGGCAGGACTGACGTTTTGACGTCACTTCCGCCCAGCGGAGCTATGGGGACGGGCGAAGGAGATTTTTCCTTCAGTCTCGTCCCCGCTCAGCTGCCGGATGGTCGCGATCTCCTCCGCCGCTACCGACGGCTCCGGTAAGCGGCGGAGGGCGCGGAACAGCGGCGGGAGGGGGGGGGCCCCTCTCCCGCCACCGATAACGGCGATCTCGCGGCGGATTCGCCATTATCGTTAACACGGCCGCCCACAGAAGAGATGAATATCTCGATTGTGGCAGCAGCTGCTACCGTTACCGAGATATTCATCTCTAAAGTGATGACGTATAACGGCGGTGGGCGGTCGGCAAGTAGTTAAGGAGGGGCACCGAACTGATTCTTTGCCCCGGGTGAAATAATGTCTAGCTTCCCCACTAGTACTGCCTATAAGAGTACCAGTACCAGCCGTTCTACTCTAATAAAGTAGAAAGGCTAGTGGCTAGTGAAGAGGGAGAGGGGGCTTGGGTGGCCCGGGGGGGCGGGGGGGTTGCGGGAGTTGTCCGGCCGCCATGGGAGAGACCTGTCAAGGTGGGCCAGTCTGGATGAATTCCAGGGCCAAATTTCTGTCCCAGTCCAGCCCTGCTGGGGGGTGTCTATAGTATGCCTGTAAAGTGTCACAATTTTCCAATTTTTATAACAGTCCCTGCAGAAAATGACATTTCTAAAGGAAAAAAAAAAAGTAATTTAAAACCACTCGCGGCTATAATGAATTGTTGGGTCCCGGCAATACAGATAAAAGTCATTCAAAAAATCGGCATGGGTCCCTCCCCCAGTCCATTACCATTACCATTATTCATACCATTATCTGGTATGAATATTAAGGGGAACCCAAAATGTAAAAAAAAAATACGTGAGGGTACCCCAAATTCCATACCAGGCCCTTCAGGTCTGGTATGGATATTAAGGGGAACCCTGCACTATTTTTTTTTTAAATGGTGTAGGGGTCCCCCTCAAAATCCATACCGAACACTGGACAAACAGGAGGCTGTAGGGTCCTAGGTGACACCATCATATTCCTCATCTGTAAAAGAGAAAAGGTTCCGTCCTCCTTCATAGCTGTGCAGTGTGAATCAATAAAGTGACTGAACACAGTCAAGATTATTTTTCATAGTAAACAATGATCATATTTTATATGTATATGCTGTGACAGCTCTTAACCTCCCTGGTGGTATGATTCTTTCTGGTTTTAGGTGCTGAAAGAGGTACCATTATTTTGCATGGAAATTTGGCGTTTTACATTGTAGGCCTGTATTTCCTAGGAATAACTCACTTAAATCTGTCCAAACAAGAGTCTAGTAGACATCCCGGGTATAATAAAATTTGAAAAACAAAATCATAAATTATAATATAATAAATAACTATAAATAATTATTACAAATAATAATATAATTCTAATAAAAATTATTCAATAATGTAATCAAATCAAAAACACTGAAATTTGCTCAGTTGCAGAATTGTCGCTGTCATTACTTTTATTTTTTGATGACAAATTTCCCCACAAATAGCTATCGCTCAATTCTGCAAGTGATTATAATTTATTATCGCTGTTTTCTAGCTGGTCTAAAACCATTTTTGACATAAAGGGACACTTTTTGGTTGCTATGGACAATCTCCAGTTTCCAGGCAGAAAGAACAGTTTTTATTATATAAAAGTACATGCAGGACACTGGGCAGACCACTAGGGACAAAGGGTGTGTGTATTTTTTACACACAGTACTGTAATCTATAAGATTACAGTATACTGCATCACAGGGAACGGAGCTCGGCGGCAGACAGGCACTGTGTGAATCGAGGGAGGACACCGATCCATCACACAGCGGAGAGGCATCGCAGGATCCAGGGACAAGGTAAGTAAACCATGCCTGTGGATGCTGCGAGGTGATCCCGAGTCTGGCTCGGGGTTACCGCATATGGTTCTGAAATTCCACCCCGAGCCAGACTCGGGAATACCGCCAGGGGGTTAAATAGCTGAGGGCGGGGCCACCCATGACGTACGTGGGTCACACCGCCCCCTCTGACGCAATGAGGAAACACTGCAGGGTTACCCAGTGACATGTACGGGTGACCCTGCCCCCCTCTGACGCAACAGGAAATCCCTGTTGCATCTCGATCATTGTTTACGAGTCTCGCATCATTTGGCAGGCACCTCCCATCGAGTTGGATCGTGATGACGTGTTTTTCCGGTACGTTGGGTCGTGAAAGGATTACATCACTGGATTTTTTTTTTCTTTTTAAATAATGAACTTGTCCCAAGCAGTGTCTGTGTGTTTTTTTACAATTTTTTACACTTTTTTTGTGCAATGGTAGGGATACAATGTACCCGTTACCAATTCACATAGGGGGGCCGGGATCTTGGGGTCCCCTTTGATAAAGCGGGCTTCAAGATTCCGATAAGCCCCCCGACCGCAAACCCCCACAACCACCGTGCCAGGGTTGTGGGGATGAGGCCCTTGTCCCCATCAAAATGGGTCATCCTCCCCATGTTGAGGGAATGTGGCTTGGTCTGGTTCAGGAGGGGGGGCGCTCTCTCATCCCCCTCTTTTACTGTGGCCTGCCAGGTTGGGTGCTCGGATAAGGGTCTGGTATAGATTTTGAGGGTGACCCCTACACTATTTTTTTTTAAATTGGTGCAGGGCTCCCCCTAATATCCATACCAGACCTGAAGGGCATGGTATGGAATTTGGGGGGACCCCACACAATTTTTTTTTAAATTATGGTTCGGGGTTCCCCTTAATATTCATACCAGACCCGAAGGGCCTGGTAATTTACTGGGGGGGACCCATTATCTGTGTTGCCGAGACCCGACAATTCATTATAGCTGTGAGTAGTTTTAAATTACTTTTTTTCCGTTTAGAAAAATGTGCCACTTTACAGGCATACTATAGACACCCCCCAGGTTTGAAATTTAAAGCATTATTAAAATCACTGTTCTCGAAAAAATGGCCGCATTTAAAACTTTTTTTGCATCACATGTCCCCTGGGGCAGGACCCAGGTCCCCAAACACTTTTTATGACAATAACTTGCATATCAACCTTTAAAATTTGCACGTTTGATTTTTCACATTCGTGTCCCATAGACTTTAACGGTGTTTGCATGTTCAAACACATTTTTGCCTGTTTGCATGTTCTGCTGCAAAGCGAACCGGGGGGTGTTCGGCTCATTCCTAGTAGCCACCCACAAAACAAGAACTCCTGGTGTAAGCTGAAGGAAGATTTCATAAACACTGGACTAGATATAAGTTGTTATTGTCAGATTATAGTATATCCAGAAATACCAAGCTAATCAATTGATATTTAGGGATTTAATGTTGCAATCTGATTCCATTGAGAGTTTTATTTTTATTATGTTTGTTTGTTACAAGTTTGTTGCCTATTGGAACTGAAGGGGTAAAGGTCAGATATTCAAGGTATGTTTCTTGTCTCTCTTGTCCATGTTTTTACATTAATTGGAATATTCATTGAATAGATTTTTAATATTCTGTTTAAAGCAGCTGCAGCATTATATACAATCTGTTTAAATACTTTAGTATTACTGTATTCATGTGTATACCAGACTACATCATACAAAATAATGAATGCATCTTGCAATTCATGTCATTTATAGAGAAATGCCACCCTTTACTACTGGCAAGTGGTAGAGATACTCTGACCACACATTGAGGTTTGTTTACCAAAGGTAAATAGACTTTTCACTTTGCATGGGAATTATCCTGAGAACTTGATCATCCATTCCTGATTTTGCCAGGTTAAATATCACTACATTCACTGAGCTTTGGGAAAAATGTCCTTGCAATGTACAACTTCTCTTGCAAAGTGAACAGCCTATTTGGCGTTAGTAAATCAACCTCATTGTTTCTAAGTAAAAAAAAAAAAAAAAAAAAAGACAGAGTTTCTTTCATGTCAATGTATTACTTAAACCTATGATGTTTTCAAAATTAAAAATCTCAACTAAGCCTTTTATTTAAGGCTGGATCTCAAGTGTCAGATATGAGCACAGACTATTTTGCCTATTGGAATTGAAAGAGTAGAGACCAGATATTCAGGGTATTTTTCTTGACTACCAAGTTTTTACATTATTTGGCTTATTAATTGTATATATTTTTATCATTATGTCTAAAGCATGTGCAGAATTATATACAGTCTGTCCTGTTTAAATACTGTTGTATTACTAAATCTATTAATTATTAATATACTACAGTGTTACTACAGAGTTACTATAGTATTTATAGTATTACTAAACAAACCTCTCTATAGTCACAATAAAACCGTTTAAAGTGGAACTTTACCCATAACTACTTGATAAAAAATAATGTTCTTTAGCAAGGAACATACATTCTACATTAATACAGTAATTATGCTACCATAATTAGTCTGTGCTGTAAATTTCCTCCAGCATTGTTCCTGTTTCTTCTTGCCGGAGGCTGCCATTTTGCAGAAGCCCAGAACCCCTTGAACAGCAGTAAATCATTGTTTAACGGTTTCAAAAAACACTGGAATGCTAGGATTGCTAACTGTCACATTTGCTTGTGTCCTCAACTAACCTGTCAAACCATCAAATGTCTGGTGTCATAACTGATCACATATGCAGCACCAGGGCAGTTGCAGAAAAAAGAGAAGCAGCTTCCTTGGTTGTAAAGGATATAAGGGTTTAATTCCATTTTAAGCCTGTCAGCAGATCAGCCTCTATTTATTCAGCTGTGCCTAAAAATGGAGAGCAATTTAGCATTTACAGAGCATGGTGAGACAGTGTATTAATGGATTTTAAACAGTATAGACACTTATTTTTAACCACTTCAATACAAAGTACTTACACTTCCTGCCCAGGACAATTTTCAGCTTTAAGCGCTGTTGCACTTTGAATGACAAATGCTACCCTGTACTAAAACAATTTTTTTTATCATTTTCTTCCCACAAATAGAGCTTTCTTTTGGTGGTATTTGTTCACTGCTGGGGTTTTTATTTTTTGGGCAACAAATAAAAAAAAAGTTTTTCTTTTTTTCTGTTATACAATTTTGTAAATAAGTAAATGTTATCCTTCACTGATGGGCACTGATGAGGCTGCACTGATGGGCACTGATAAGGTGGCATTAAAGGGCACCCATGAGGTGGCAACAATGAGGCGGTACTGATGGGCACTAATGATGGGCACTAAAAGCCTGGGCACTGATAGATGGCACTGGTATGCAACACTTTATAATACAAATTTGGCCATGTGAGACATGGCTGATGACAGTACACGTCCACACTTTTAGTGTACAAAAATGCATACAATGTAATCAGTGGAGTTTCACACAAAATTGTGTGTAAAACTGACAGGCAGACTCCCGCCTGCCAGGTGAAAGGATTTGGGTGGCTGTGCTGTCGCCTGATTGCTCTCACACACCCCTGGTACCAAGGCCCTCTCCGTGCACACCCTCCATGTTTTCCTGGCTCCGCTTGCCCATCTGCAGGCCTAGGATCAACACGGTGAGTGCTGGCAGCTGGGAGGAAAAGGAGAAGAGCAGACACACATCCTCTTCTCCTTGCTGTGACCCAGAAAGTGACCTTTTGTTGTCCCAGGCTAGCATGTTCGGAAAGCAACATTTCGCAATACAATCTGTATTGCAAAACATTCAGTGTCCCCCACTAAAGAAACCTGTCACTAATACATACATACAAACGTAAACACATGCATTGGGGACGCCTACTCGTGAAAATGCTGATTGTGATACACGTTACATATCGCAGCGCATCCCAGTGTGAGAGCAATATTTATAGCACCAGACCTCCTCCGTAACACTAAACTGACTACCTTTTTTAAGCATTACCTATAGATAATATAGGGTACTAAAGTTTGTTTTTTGTTCACAGATTTAAGGTTTGACATTTTGGGTATATATTTACTTAGTATAACCTAATCTTTTATATTTTACCAAAAAGTATGTTGTTTATTGCCTTTGCTTCCCGTAAAATTCTATTTAGTGTGTTTTTTTTTACTGAAATTTTGTATTTCCCGGACCTTTGTGATAATATTGTGTGACTTAAATTTCAGCTACTGCTATTTTTATCTATAGGGTGTCTGCTTTCAGAAAATCCATCATGTTTGGGGGTTTTACATAATCTTCAGAGCTAAAATGATTTTTTAAACATGTGTGCAAAAAACACAAAAACGGCTCTGGCAGCAAAAAGGTTAAATGTTCACTGTTAAATATGAAGGCCCCAAGACTGTCATGGAACAAATGTTAGATTTTTTTTGTGCCAGAGCAGATAAGTATGCTTGTTATCTAAAAATGTTAATAAATGAACCAAACACACAAAAAATATATTATCTCTTGTGCTATAACAAGAAAAATAGAAGTGGTATTTAACCCTTTCGCCGCCAGGTCTGTATGTCATATGGACCCAACGGTGGGGGGGGGGTATCACACACAATCCAGTGGCTGCAGCCACCAGGATTGTGTTTGAAACTGACAGGCAGACTGACAGGTGAGAGAATTCTGATTGCTCTCACCACCCCGCCGCTGTGCCTCGCCCTGCCATGCTTACCGGGCTCTGCTTGCCCATCGGCCTGGAATCTCCATGGTGGGTGCCAGAGGGTAGAGGGGAAGGAGAAAAGCAGACACACATCCGCTGTCTCTTCTCCTTCTTCTTGTGACCCTAGAAAGTGACGTCTCTGACGTCACTTCCGGGTCAAGCTCTTGGTGTCCCCGGCTTGCTTTGTTGAAAAAGGATGTTTTGCAATGCGATCTGCATTTCAAAACATTCAGTGGAGTTATTTGTACATATTGTATCCCTTTGACTGCAGAATTTTAAAATGATGAGGGGGTGAACTGTGCTATAATTACCATCTTTTCAAATGATGCAAGCAGGTAGGGAACTGTAGCTAGGAGACTGTGCTCGTATAAACAAACATGGATCTTGTATGAGTTATACTTTTTTTCTTAAATGTCTGAGATAATTAGGATGTAGCCAAGTGTGTCTCATTTTGGCTGTTGCGCATTGTAGGTTGCATATTGTAGGTGTTAATGTTTTAGTCTAGCATAGGGTTAAACATTTGCGTGGAAGCAACTGTTGACATTTAAACCAAACATTTCTACTGTCCTTTGTATTTAATAGTGGCTTAGGAGTTGATTTACTAAAAGCAAACAGGCTGTTCACTTACCAAGCAAATTTTGCCTTAGTTTAGTGAATGAGGTGAAGCTCTGTAACTTCCATCATCATCCATATATATATATATATATATATTTTTTTTTTTCTTGCACATGATTGTGTATTTTTTTTATTTATTTTTTGCAATCTGAATTTTCACCACCTTCACTAAGCTAAGATTTTTTTTTTTCTTGCAAAGTGAAAACTCCCCTGTAAATTGAACGGTCTATTTGCCTTTAGTAAATCCACATAGGTTAGACTTGATGGACTGTGTATTTTTTCAACCTCATCTGCTATGTAACTATGTAACCCCTTTGACTGAAAAGCATGCCATGACATTATCTTTAAGGTTTTATATGGCAAGAGCAATTTGGGGCTGTTTAAGCATTCATGGTCTGCAAATCCTCTGCCAACTGTATAGCAAGTGTTCTTCTCACTAACGATGTATGCATACAACTGAATCCGACAGCTAATTATGGATCTTACAATGATAGAACCTATACAGATGATAGTTGGAGAAAAAGAGTCAGATTTATGACTGAGAACAGCTTGTGTCTTATGATGACTGCCCTGTTGAGTTTAACTAAAGAGCAGAACTGGCTACTTGCTGCTTTAGAGTAATGGGGGATTCTTAGAGTTCCTGGTGACTTGAGTTGTCTGCAAGACTGCATTGAAACCTCCCAAAACATTCTCCATGCTAATAGGCAGATGTTAACCTAATCTTCTACACCACCCCCATCTCCACCTATTCTTCACAATTACTCCATCAGTATGATGGGAGACTTAACTCACCAATTGTGAGGTACAAGAGAATAGGCTAGCTGGAGTTGTTTTATTGTTCAAGACAATAGAAGGGTTACATGATGTAGGCCGGGCCGGGCCGGATTAACACAGGGGCTATTGGAGCTGCAGCTCCAGGCCCCTTCCTCAAGATAGGCCCATTTGCCCAAATAGAAAAAAAAAAAGATCGACTTTGAGGATTGTAGCTCGGCAACCAGGGGTCACAGAAACCCTATATTTGGGGGTTATGTATCTGAAGACCCATCCCACCACTGGTCCCACCAATATGGGGCTCCTATCATTTATGGTTCCGGAGATACGGGGCTGCTTGCACAGCCTGTCAGAAGCTACATACAGAATGGCCAGTATAAATACAAGCTGACACACTCTGCAGCAGACTGAGAGGATGAGCTCACAGTGTTTATAATAATTATTTGTATATTACTTATGGCAATTAACCCCTTGTCACCCAGGCCAATTCTGACACTTCTCTCCTACATGGAAAAATCATCATTTGTTTTTTGCTAGAAAATTACTCAGAACCCTCGAACATTTTATATATAAAAAAAAACACTAAAGTTAGCACGATTTTTTTTGTATACTAAGCCAGTGGTCATCAACCCTGTCCTGAAGGCCCACTACATGTTACACGTTTAGAGTTACAGAGGAGGTCTAGTGCTAGAATTATTGCTCTCGCTCTAATGATTGTGGAGTATGTAACCTGTGTGTATCTGGCTCTGATACTAGCCAGGGCCTTCCCAGGGACTAGCTAGTATCTCTCCCCAGCCTGCCCCACACACACTCTCACCTGCTGAACTGTGGATGGGGGAATCACTCCTTCAGTGTTATTGTGTTCTGCCTGTGAATACAATGATCAGTGTTGCTAACTATAGCTGGCAGCACTGATTGTTTTGGGAAAAATCTGACAGGCTGGTTGTACTCAAGTCAGATAATAGATTGACTTGTGTAAAACCAGCTAGCCCATACATAGATCGACTATGGCTGGTCTCTGCTTAATTGGCGTAATTTCAATCCATGTATGTACCGCTTAGCTTAACCACTACGCATTTCCTAAACATCCTTCCAAAAACCTTTACATTTTTCCTTTCCAGATTCCTTCATTCTCCTCACCTGTACATACTGCTCACTGTTTTACCCTCCACACTCTTCTCCTGTACATACTGCTCACTGTTATACCCTGCACACTCCTCTCCTGTACATACTGTAACCCAACCTTAGCCTCCAGACTCCTCTCCTGTACATACTGCCAACTATCTTTCTATCCACATTCCTCTCCTGTACATATCACCCCACATCATACCCTCCACACTCCTCTCCTGTACATACAGTAATGCCCACTGTCATACTTTCCACACTCCTCTCCTGTACATAATGCCCCCTTTCATACCCTCCACACTCCTCTCCGGTACATACCACCCTCTGTCATACCCCCCACACTCCTCTCCTGTACATACTACCCACTTTCATACCTTCCACACTCTTCTCTGGTACATACCACCCTCTTTCATACCCCCCACACTCCACTCCTGTACATACTGCCCAGCTCTAGAATGGACACACTTTTGTTAGTTCAACTAAAGAAAATCTTCTCAGTCCTCATATTTGTTCTGCCCCATTATTAGTACTTATTTAATTTTGTGATTACTACTGTGATGTATAGAGGAACATAGGGGATCTCAGCTACTCTAAATATAGCACTTGTAAAAAAAAGTGTCCCTTAATCACTTAAGACCCGGACCAATATGCAGGTTAAGGACCTTGACCCTTTTTGCGATTCGGCACTGCGTTGCTATAACTGACAGCCGTGCGACGTGGCTCCCAAAAAAAAATTGGCGTCCTTTTTTCCCCACAAATAGATACATTCTTTTGGTGGTATTTGATCACCTCTGCGGTTTTAATTTGTTGCGCTATAAACAAAAATAGAGTGACAATTTTGAAAAAAATTCAATATTTTTTACTTTTTGCTATAATAAATATCCCCAAAAAAGATATACAAAAACATTTTTTTTCCTCAGTTTAGGCCGATACGTATTATTCCACCTATTTTTGGTAAAACATGTATAGCGTTTACAAAATAGGGGATCGTTTTATGGCATTTTTATTAATAATTATTTTTTACTTCAAATGGTGGTGATCAGCGATTTTTTTCATGACTGCGACATTATGGCAGACACATTGGACAATTTTGACAAATTTTTGGGACCATTGTCATTTTCACAGCAAAAAGTGCTATAAAAATGCATTGATTACTGTGAAAATTACAATTGCAGTTTAAGATTTAACCACTAGGGGGCACTGTAGGGGTTAAGTGTGACCTCATTAGTGTTTCTAACTGTAGGGGGGCGGGGCTGGAAGTGTGACGTCATTGATCGCCTTTCCCTATATCAGGGAACAGATGATCAATGACACTGCCACTGTGAAGAACGGGGAAGGTGTGTTTACACACACCTCTCCCCATTCTTTAGCTCCTGTGACCGATCGCGGGACACTGGCAGTGATCGGGTCCTCGGGTCCCGCGGTCACAGAGCTTTGGACCGGGTCACGTGCGCCCCACGACTGGGCTCTTAAAGGCAACGTACATGTACGTACATGTGCCCAGCCATGCCATTCTGCCGACGTATATTGGCGTTAGGCGGTCCTTAAGTGGTTAAAAATATTTTTGAAATGTTGGCAACTATGCACTTAGACAGCGCCCAAGGGCCACCGGGTCAGTAGGGGGCCCCATGAGAGGCTCCTGGAATCCTGTGATAATAAAGCGGTAGTAAACTTTGCTAACATTACTACTTTTTAGAGGCCCTGAGGTAGGTTATGCCACAATGTACAAGTATGCACAGCATTATAGCACATAAGGGTATACTTAAATTGTCAGACTGAGCCCTCCAGTGCTGTGCTGTGATCAGTCCGGCGGGTCCTGGGCGCTTTCATCTTCGCCCAGGCCTCCTTCTGGGCTCTGTGCCTTCGGTCACTTGCCTTAGGCTGGGCTGCGTTCATGTCATTCCCATGCATGCTCATGCGCATCCTCTCTCTCTCACCCCTCCTTTCTCTCTAATCCTCCCTCCCTTACCCCTCACCCCTCTCTCATCCTCTCTCTCTCTCTCTTTCTCATCCTCCCTCTCTCTCTTTAATTTAATTTGTTATAACAAAAAATTGTTTGTATATTTATTTATTATTTATAAAAGGCCCACCAAAATCCTCAGCACCAGGCCCATGATGTTCTTAATCTGGCCCTGGCCATAGGAACAAAGAACAGTCTGGGTATAATGTCAGGCCAAAGGAGAAAATTAAAAACATCCCTAATTCATCCAAAGATACAGGCATGGTTAAACTGAGCACATAAATAAGATCACCACAAACATTTAGATAGCCACTGTAGTGGTTTTATTCATAATAGAGTGCTTCTGGTATGGGAGACTCCTGGAGTGCCCTAAACGATAACAAATGCAGTGTACACACGATCGGAAATTCCGACAAGAAAACCGTGTATTTTTTCTGACGGAATGTTGGCTCAACTTGTGTTGCATACACACGGTCACACAAATCTTGTCAGAAATTCTGACTGTTAAGAACGCCGTGACGTACAAGACATACGACGAGCCGAGATAAATGAAGTTCAATAGGCAGCTTGGCTCTTCTGCTTGATTCTGAGCATGCATGTTTTTTTGCGCGTCGGAATTGCATACAGATGAGCAGATTTTCCGATAGGAACTTTTTCCATCAGAAAAATAGAGAACCTGCTCTCAATCTTTGTAGGCAAAAATTCCGACAGCAAAAGTCAGAGGGAGCATACACATGGTCAGAATTTCTGACCAAAAGCTCACATCGGACTTTTCTTATCCGAATTTCTGATCGTGTGTATAGGCATACCCCACTTTTAAGTACACAATGGGGTTTATTTACTAAAGATGGAAAGCACAAAATCAGGCTCATTTCTGCATAGAAACCAATGAGCTTACAACCCCAACTTGTTCAATTAAAGGGGTTGTAAAGGTAAAAAAAAATTCACCTTAATGCATTCTATGCATTAACCACTAGCCGACCGCGCACCGCCATTCTACGTCGGCAGGTCGGCTCGGCTGGGCGAGAGCACGTAGTATAACGTCCTCTCTCTCAGCCGCCACTAGTGGTGCGCGCGCGCGCCCCCCACTCGCCCCCGACTCCCGTGCGTGTGCCCGGTTGGCGTGATCGCCGCCGGGCACACGCGATCGCTCGGTACAGAGCGGGGACCGGGAGCTGTGTGTGTAAACACACAGCTCTCGGTCCTGTCAGCAGGGGAAATGCTGATCTTCTGTTCATACAATGTATGAACAGAAGATCAGTGTTTCCCCTAGTGAGGCCACCCCCCCCCCACAGTAAGAACACACCCAGGCATACTTAACCCCTTCCCCGCCCCCTAGTGTTAACCCCTTCACTGCCAGTGGCATTTTTATAGTAATCCAATGCATTTTTATAGCACTGATCGCTATAAAAATGCCAATGGTCCCAAAAATGTGTCAAAAGTGTCCGAAGTGTCCGCCATAATGTAGCAATACCGAAAAAATCGCTGATCGCCGCCATTACTAGTAAAAAATATATATTAATAAAAATGACATAAAAATACCCCCTATTTTGTAAACGCTATAACTTTTGCGCAAACCAATCAATAAACGCTTATTGTGATTTTTTTTTACGAAAAATATGTAGAAGAATACGTATCGGCCTAAACTGAGGAAAAAAAATGTTTTTTTATATATTTTTGGGGGATATTTATTACAGCAAAAAGTAAAAAATATTCATTTTTTTCAAAATTGTCGCTCTATTTTTGTTTATAGCGCAAAAAATAAAAAACGCAGAGGTGATCAAATACCACCAAAAGAAAGCTCTATTTGTGGGAAAAAAAGGACGCCAATTTTGTTTGGGAGCCACGTCGCACGACCGCGCAATTGTCTGTTAAAGCGACGCAGTCCCGAATCGCAAAAAGTACTCTGGTCTTTGGGCAGCAATATGGTCCGGGGGGTAAGTGGTTAAAGGGGAGGTTCACCCTAAAAACGACTTTCTAGTATTACATTGGCCCCTCACATTACAATACAATTATGCCTATTATGTTTTTTTTTGTGCTGTACATACCTTGGTACAGCTAATTCACCCGTGGCTTCCGGGTTGCGAGTCCCGCGGGAGTGGGCCTTCCTAACATGCTGTTGATTGACGTGATGACAAAAAACGAGCTCCCCCCGTCGCGTAAGCTGCGTCACGATTGGCGAAAGGAGCCGAACGGCGAGTCGGCGCTATACTGCGCCTGCGCACCGCCGTTCGGCTCCTTTCGGCAATCGTGACGCAGCTTACGCGATGGGGGGGAGCTCGTTTTTGGTCACCACGTCAATCAACAGCATGTTAGGAACGCCCACTCCCGCGGGACTCGCAACCCGGAAGCCACGGGTGAATTAGCTGTACCAAGGTATGTACAGCACAAAAAAAAACATAATAGGCATATTTGTATTGTAATGTGGGGGGCCAATGTAATAATAGAAAGTCGTTTTTAGGGTGAACCTCCCCTTTAAGGTGAAAAAACTTCTGACAATACCGGACTCCCCAGCCCCCCCATTTACTTACCTGAAGCAGCGCAGCCATTGGTTCATGCTGCTGTCAATCACAATCAATTAGACGTGCATCAGGGGGCGGGGCCGAGTGATACAGTCGGCGGCTACGGCTGTCGACTGTATCACGGGAGCACGCCCGCAAGGACTCCACACCATGCCAGCTCGAGACAGCCGCCGAGGGGCCCCAGAAAACGTGGATCGGGGCCACACTGTGCAAAACGAGCTGCACATTAGAAGTAAGTATAACATGTTTGTTATTTTGAAAAACAATATAAAAATCCTTTACAACCCCTTTAAGCTTTGGTAATAAAACCTGGAAGCTCATTGGTTTATATGCAGAAGTGAGCCTGATTTTGCCCTTTCCAGCTTTAGTAAATAAACCCCATTGTGTACTTAAAAGTGGGGTATGCCTGTACGCGGCATAAGACTATGCATATGCACCTGGAGCCACCAACTATACCAATCCATTGGTAATTGATTATGTTTAAACTGACATCTTGCCCTGAAAAAGTTGGTTGCTTGACTGTCTCTAGAATCAGTACTTTGAAAGCCAAAGAAAACAATTTCAGCTAGAAAAGTAAGAGGAAAGTCAGAACAGCTGACCTACATATTTGTTCTGAGTAAGTGAATCAGCACTAAAGCCACTGCACTATTACAACAGCCAGAAATGTCACATTTTCAGAAAGGAATCAGCAATAGCAGCCTAATGCCCTGTACACACGATGGGTTCATCCGATGAAAACGGATAGATGGATTTTTTTCATCAGATATCCGTTGAAGCTGACTTTCATCAGTCTTGCCTACACACCATCAGTTAAAAATCCGATCGTGTCCACTGCGGTGACGTAAAACACAACGACGTGCAGAGAAAAATTAAGTTCGATGCTTCCGAGCATGCGTCGACTTGATTCTGAGCATGCATGGATTTTTGACTGATGGATTTCCCCACAGACGATCGTTTTTTTTCTATCGGTTTTTAACCATCAGAACATTTTAAAACAGGTTCTCTTTTTTTTTTCACCGATGGGACAAAAAACGATGGGGCCCACACACGATCGGTTTGTCCGATGAAAACGGTCCATCGAATAAAGAATGAATAAGTTGAAAGAGTTTTTTTTTCCAGATTAATACTTACCTAGGTGGATGCAGCATCGGTACAATGCTGCATTTGTTGCCTGGAGCCTCTACACTGAGAACCGAGTGATTGAACACCGCCGATTGCTCTGTTTTCACAGCTCCATGAGCAGAAAGCTGCTAACTGTCAGTCATAGCTTTCTGCTCTTCTCCCTCCTTTAAGTACATATAGCATTTTCTTCACTTTAGGTGAATCAGAGATTTTTTTACCACATCAGTTGATTTATTCCATCTCTGTTTATCACCAGGCAATTACCCATATCACTGGTCATTGGGGATGCTTTACTAAATGCAGATATTCTATTCACTTTTCAAAATAAATTTCTTGGTGAAAGTTGTGAAATTTCAATTTGCAAAGAATAACCAATCACATTCAAGGAAAATAGGAAACAATAAAACATTCCTTGCACATGTTTGGAAGATGGAAGACAGCAAAGCTCCACTTTATTCACTAAGCTCTGGGGGGAAATGCCCTTGCAAAGAGCAACTTCCCATGCAAAATAAACAGTCTAATTTCCTTTAGTAAATCAAGCCCTTTGAGTTCTTGTTAAATGCCAACTTATGCTCTGCTCTGGGATGGAATAGAATAGAATACTGTTATTAAAGGTCAGTTTATTACTAAAATAACAGTGTATATATGGATATATCTGTTCTGCAGTGGTTACTGGGCTGATTTCAAACTTATCCACAGGTGCAGAGCAGTTAACCTGCAGGCTACCTGCACTGAGCCATAGAATTCTGGTATTACCTGTGAGTTTGGTGAGCTTTCTGAAAGTGCACCAAACCAGCAGAATATAATAGATGTCTATTGCAAAGTGCAGAAAAGCCAAGGTACACTGTGTTGCGCCTGCGGTGCGGGTAAACCGCATCGCATCAGTGTGAAAGCAGCCTTGGGGCCCCTTTCACATGGTTAGTCCGACAGTGCGAACAATTGGACCCTCCATTCACCTCTAAGTAGTGGCAGACATAACCCGACTTGTGTCCTACCTCTAATCCGATCCGCTAAAAAGTATAGTGGGCTGTATCCTTGTCCGCTCTGCATATGCAGAGCAGACACGGACATGCTATCCACCCGCTCATTGCGGCACGTGACCGGTTACCAAATCGCTTAAGTGGACCTTGCTCTTCAAAAGGTTGGGCACCCCTGCTCTAGTGTATTCACCATAGTAACATGTAAATAATACTGATTTCTTTCAGCTGGTGCAGGAATGAGCTGAACATACCTGAGTTTGGTTCGTGGGAGGTTTGCCAAACTGTGCTCAAGTTCTGAACTTTATTCTGAGCCCCATTATGCTGGGTCAGTGACATCACAAGAGGGCAGTACCACCAGGTGATGTTGCTATATGGCTCTGTCCCTTACCCATATAAGAACTGTCAAACAGCAGAGACTACAGTAGGTGGTCAGCCTACATTGACGGCGGGTCCAACGGTGGTGGCAGGCGTCGGATCCACATTGTTTTTTTATTTTTTATTTTTAAATAAAGGAATTGTCAAAAACCTGTCTACTGTTTTTATTTATTTTTGGTACTTTTTTTGGTGAACAGGTAAGGGTACAATGTACCCATACTGATTCACATGGGGGGTTTGCAGATTCCAGTAAGCTGCCTGCCCGCAGACCCCCACAACCACAGCCCAGGGTTATTGGGAGTAGGCCCCAGCCCCAAAGCACCCCCCATGTTGAGGGAATGTGGCCTGGTATGGTTCAGGAGGGGGGCACTTACTTGTTCCCCCTATTTTCTGGCCTGCCAGGGTGTGTGCTCGGATAAGGGTCTGATATTGGTTTTGGGGGGACCCCATGCCATTTTTTTTTAAAGTTTGGTGTGGGGTTCCCCTTAAAATCTATGCCAGACCCAAAAGGACCCGGTGAGGACTGGGGGGGGGGGGCACGTCTTTTTTTTTCTATTGCAGGAAATTTTCTTTCTCTCCGATGTCAGTGTTATTATTATTATTATTATTATTATTATTATTATTATTATTATACAGGATTTATATAGTGCCAACAGTTTGTGCATCGCTTTACAATGCAGAGAAAACTACACCAACAGTACAATTCAAAACAAAAGGGTTAGAGAAGCCCTGCTCCTGCAAGCTTACAATCTAAAAGGGAGGGGCTGGTGAAACAAAAGGTAGGGACTGTGAGGGATGAAATGATGAGGGGAGTAGAAGATTTAGTTGTTAGCTGGAAGCAGGAAAGGCCACCTTGAAGAGATGAGTTTTCAGAGATCGCCTAAAAGTGGACAGAGTAGGAGATAGCCGAGTGTTGGAAGCCCGCTGACAGCTGATGACTCGTTGTTAAGGACATGGCGATAGGCAACATATTGACTGTGCCCTTAGCGAGTAAACATCCTGTTGAACGCTCAGAAAATTTGAGTGTTTGGCAAACATCCGAACAGACGATGTTCTGGCTGAGCTTTTACTCAACCTGAACCATTTGCCCAACCCTACTCCTGTGTAACTCTAAACTGGTAACCAATAAAGGCTTACGAAGACCCTCCTATGGAGATTTTTAAATACTGAAGTTTGGAGCCATTGCACAATAGTGCACAATTTTAAAGTGTGACATGTTTGGTATCTATTTACCCTGTGCAACACCATATTTTATAGTTTACCAAAAATTTGGGTATCATATTGTCTTTGTGTGCATTGAAATTTATTAAAGTGTATTTATGCGTTAGTGTGTAAAATTGCATTTGAAAAACCGCTGCGCAAACAGTGCGTGACATAAAAATGTGCAAAACTCACCATTTTATTCTGATTACAAGAAACACTGCCTTGCTACATCAGCCATGTGCTTGAAGTAAAAAGAAATCAACACGTTTCGATAATCTGCTTCTTTGGGACACACAGTAGGGAATTCTTGTCTGGGGAGATTGCTATGCATGCATGTTCGCAATTCAGGCAAGTGAAAACGATCCATTGCTAATTCCCTACTGTGTGTCCTAAAGAAGCAAATTAGGGAAACGCATTGACGCATAAGGGTTCACTTACCTCAAATTTGCATGTGTAGTCCAATTTGCTTATAAAGTCCGACCTAGTAGATTTTTTTTTTCCGACACAATTTTATTCTCTGGGGCCTCTGCTACAAAAATAGATCATTTTGGGGGGTTCTACATAATTGTCTAGCAAAAATACAGATTTTTACTTGTTGTAAACAAAAAGTTTCAGAAGAAGGCCTGGTCTTAAAGTGGATAATGTCTGAAGGTACTCCTTGGATGTTGTGTCTCTCTATGTGGTCACACATGTGGTATTGCCATACTCAGGAGCAGTAGTAGAATGTGTTTTGGGGTGTAGTTACAAGTATGCCTATGCATATACAATAACTTGTTAATATGACATTTTTGGGGAAAAAATGTATGTAATTTATTTATTTTCCAAAGAATGGGAACCCCCAAAGTATCCTCCCCATGTTGAGGGCATGTGGCCTGGTACGTTTCAGGAGGGGGGGTGCTCTCTCATCCCCCGCTTTTCCTGTTGCCTGCCAGGTTGCGTGCTCGGATAAGAGTATGGTATAGATTTTTGGGGAGAATCCCACGCCATTTTTTTTTTATTTTGGCATGGGGTTCCCCTTAAAATCCATACCAGACCTGGAGGGTCTTGTAAGGATTTTGAGGGGGACCCCTACGCCATTTTTAAAACATTGGCACAGGGTTCCCCTTAATATCCATACCAAACCTGTAGGTCCATTTTTTTTAATTCTGGTTCGGGGCTTGGTAATGGCCTGGGGGGGGAACCCATGCCATTTTTTTCAATGACTTTTTTTCAATGACTTTTATCGCCGGGACCCGATAATTCATTATAGCCGAGAGTAGGGATGAGCCGAACACCCCCCGGTTCGATTCGCAGCAGAACATGCGAACAGGCAAAAAATTTGTTCGAACACACGAACACCGTTAAAGTCTATGTGACATGAACATGAAAAATCAAAAGTGCTAATTTTAAAGGTTAATATGCAAGTTATTGTCATAAAACGTGTTTGGGGACCTGGGTCCTGCCCCAGGGGACATGTATCAATGGACAAAAAAAAGTTGTAAAAACGTCTGTTTTATTCGGGAGCAGTGATTTTAATATTGCTTAAAAAGAAACAATAAAAGTGAAATATTCCTTTAAATTTCGTACCTGGGGGGTTTCTATAGTATGCCTGTAAAGTGGCACATTTGTTTCCATGTCTAGAACAGTCCCTGCACAAAATTAAATTTCTAAGGGTAAAAAAGTCAGGAGGTGGAATTGAATCGTGGCAGCATGGTTTTCCTTAATCCCGGGTCAAGAATGGATTACATCGCTGGAATTTCTTTTTTATTTTTGAATAAAGGACTTGTCTCAAGCTGTGTCTTGTGTTTTTTTCCGTTTTTGACACTTTTTTTGTGAAATGGTAGAGGTACAATGTACCCCCTTACCAATTCACATGGGGGGGGCAGGATCTGGAAGTCCCCTTTGTAAAAGGGGTTTCCAGATTCCGATAAGCCCTCTGTCAAGAGACCCCCACAACTAAGGGTTGTGGGGATGAGGCCCTTGTCCCCATCAACATGGGGACATCCTCTCCATTTTGAGGGCATGTGGCCTGGTACGGTTCAGGAGGGGGGCGCTCTCTTGTCCCCCCTATTTTCCTGTGGCCTGCCAGGCTTGCTCAGATAAGGGTCTGGTATTGCTTTTTGGGGGGAACCCCACACCATTTTTTTTATTTTGGTGCAGGGTTCCCCTCAAAATCCATACCAGACCTGAAGGGTCTGGTATGGATGTTGAGGAGGACCCCTACGCCATTTAAAAAAAATGGCGCAGGGTTCCCCTTAATATTCATACTAGACCCAAAGGGCCTGGTAATGGACTAAGGGGGGAACCCATGACATTTTTTTTTCAATTACTTTTATCTGTATTGCAGAGACCCGACAATTCATTATAGCCACAAGAAGTTTTAAATTATTTTTTTCCCCTTTAGAAATGTCATTTTGTGCAGAGACTGTTGTAAACACGGAAAACATGCGCTACTTTACAGGCATACCATAGACACCCCCCAGGTATGAACTGTAAAGGAATATTTCACTTTTATTGTTTCACTTTAAGCATTATTAAAATCACAGCTCCCGAAAAAAATGCAGTTTTTAAAACTTTTTTTGCATTGATACATGTCCCCTGGGGCAAGTCCCAGGTCCCCAACACTTTTTATGACAATAACTTTTACATTAAACTTTAAAATAACTTAACATTTAGATTTTTCACATTTGTGAAACAGTGCTTGCACGTTCGAACAAACCTTTTGCCTATTCGCATGTTCTACTGCGAACCGAACCAGGGGGTGTTCAGCTCATCCATACTTACCAAGATCCAATATCCACAGGCTCTATTATTTGTTTACATTTAGTATTGAAAGGTTCCCTCTCCTGGTCTCAGCTACACTTTACTGCCCCAAAAACTTCTGTGGAGCTTGTCTAACTCTGTCTGACAGCCAGCCAGGGAATGGCCCTCTAGAAGCTTTTGGGGCTGTTCTGTGCAGCCATGGGCAGGAGAAGAAGCCTTTCACCACTGAATGTAATCAAACAATGAAGGCTATATGCATGAGCTCAAGGTAGGTATGCATCTGTGGAGGGGTAGGGTGAGATCATTTAGGTCAGGGCAAAGAGGTAAAAAAGCATAAGTGCACTTTGTCTGAAAGTGCATTTATTCTTTAAATATCCCAATATTACTAGGAATGACTGAGTAAAAATTAACGTCTTCTTTATTTTCTGCACTAGCTATAACTTAATGATGAATTGCAATAAAGTGCAGAGTTCTGTATTGTTCATTTTCCTTTATGTGTTGAACAATAGAGTAGCGGGGCATGAAAAGCCCCTTATTTATAATTGATTATCTGGATTCAATGGCATTTTTTTTTCTTTTCAACTTAATTACTAGAGCTGCTGGGTCATGTTTACTAAAATGTGTGCTGCTACAATATACCTGCTGCTGGCAGTCATCCTATATGGCTGCCCATTGATGTTATTGAAATGTAAGTTGTATGTCTAATGGAAGGAGTCATTACTAGGCACATACTAACCTACAGAATAATATGGTAGAGAAAAGATTGTACTTTAATTGAACATTTTGTTGTGGAAGTGGGTAAATCTATGACAGAAAACAATCAAAGCTGTTAAACAATGTGTGAACATACTGTTTATTGCTTCAGAATGAATGTTTAAAGAAAGCAATTAGCCTCTTTCTGGTTCAAGAAACCATTTGGGTTTCAGTATGGATGGGATACTCTTGTCTGGAAAAAAAATAAAAACTCAACTTTGCAACAATGCTCAGAGTATTACCATAAGGACTCCTTCACACATGCCTCAATACTCTGTATTTATGCAACATTTATTTAGCATTTTGAAAGTCTCAAGACTGCTCTTCAATGCCTGCCATGGATATTACAATGGCACCACACAGTGTTGTTCAAACAGGAGTGGTAGTGTTGTGTTATGTTAAAAATGAAGCAGCATGTCCCTTTCATGGGACATCATTGCTTGTCAGCCACCTCCATTGATTTCAATGGTGATGCTCTATAACCGCACCTTATCAGTACCTAGAGCATATATGATGTGGTAGTAAAGCATTTATAATGTGTTAACTGGGCATTGGGGGAGAAACGGTGGAGGGTCCTGTGTCCCAGAATGTGAGGCTACGGCAGTATGCTGAGCCTGCATGGGATAGAGCAGAGGGAGAAGTGGGCTGCCGCGCTCTGGGGTAGTAACAGCCTCTGATTGGTCAGCTGCGGCAGCCCCCTTCTCTGATAGGTCCGTTCGCGTGAGGTAAAACCCGCACTGGACGAGCCTATATAAGGGAGAGGCTGAGGCGATTTGCTCAGTCACATCTCCTGACAAGCAGCATCGCCCGCCTCTCCCTCTCTCTCAGGATGAAGCGCGCTGTGCAGGACAGCCGTGAGGAGCTCTTATGTAGACTCCTAGAGAAGGCGGAGAGCAGGGGAGGTGAAGAGTGGCTGAAGCGTTGCCTGTCTGAGGAGAGTGGCTCTGTTTTATCTGTCAGCCCAGCTGCAGTACCAGAGATGAGCGTGGGCGCCCCCAGGAAACAGCCTGGAAGAAAAAAGAAATGTAAGACCAATAATTTAGCTCCTCAAGCTGAGGGAGCTGCAACAAGAGGTGCTTCTTGCCAGCAAGGGAGCAGCGCTGCCTCTTCCCCCCCTCCTGGGGACTTGGGTGAGCATGTTTTACCTGAAGTTGTTTTCAGTAATGTTAACCAGTTATCTGCATTTTCTAGTCTAATTGAATCTTTGTCTGTCATTGTGCAGCAGTTCAAAGGTATACATGATGCGGATTTTACCTCACAAAATGTAAATATGTATGTGCAACCAGGTGAGAGTCTGAGTACTCAGGCATGCACAGTAAGTCAGAGTGCACAGGAGACTGGTGCTGGAAATAGCGATAATGCTATTGATATGGAGGAGGTTGGTGTGGTGTGGCATGAGGCTGGTCATCCCTCTCTGCTAAATAAGGATGTTACTGTCAGATCGAGTGTGAGGTGTCCTGCTGTTAATAATACTTTACCCCTCAGATCCTCGGCTGCTATGGTCAGCGAGTCTTCCTTTAAGGAACCCCTCCCTTGCAGTTTATCCCCGCTGGGTTTTCATCTGTCTAAGTCAGTCAAAGAAAAAATTTGGAGGGGTGAATATCTCGATATATTATCACTTCTCCCTGCTTCTAAGGAGTTTTTGGCTAAATCTGACAGGCAGTCCAGCGAAAGAACAGAGGAAGATAGGAGGAGAGCGGTTCCTAAGACATTTCAAAACTGGCTGCAAGCGTTCTGTATCTATTCAGCAGTTATGGGAGAACGCTTCCCGGGGAAGTGCTCAGGTTTATTCCAACACCTGGATATTATTGCGGAGGCCTTTCGCCACTTTGGCGGCTCCGCATGGTTCTCATATGACGAGAATTTCCGTCAAAAACTAGCTGTGCACCCATCGCTGCATTGGGGGGCTAAGGACGTTGGTTTATGGTTAAACCTTATGCTGCCACCTAGGCCCCAGTTCACCCCTCGCCCCGCTTCAAATGGTCAGAGTCCAGTCAGGAAGGGTGTATGCTTTGCATTCAATGAGGGTCAATGTAAATTCTTATTGAATTGTAGATACAAACATGAGTGTTCTTATTGTGGCGGTACTCACGCGGCGAGCAGATGTTTTCGTAAAGCTGCCGCTAGTTCCTCTCATTCAGGACCCAAGGACACACATGGGAAAGGCCCCGACTCCGGTGAGCCTGGCAAGAATGCGCCCATGGCTCGAGCGCTATCCAGACCACAGGATGGCGGCTCTGCTAACTGAAGGTTTTGCCAATGGTTTCTTAGTGCCATCCTTTACTGGTTCAGGGTGTACACCAGTTAAAAATTTACTATCGGTATCCATGCACTCTAACTTAGTGCTTGAGAAAATTTGCAAAGAATTGTCTGAGGGTAGGGTGGCTGGCCCCTTTAATGACCCGCCATTCTCTAATTTCCGGTTGTCCCCTTTGGGCATCGTACCCAAGAAAGAGCTGGGTGCGTTCAGACTGATCCACCACCTATCTTACCCACCGCATTCGTCACTCAATGACGAAGTTGCCTCTGTGGAGGCTCCAGTCTGCTACGCCTCATTTGATGAGGCTTTGTGTCTTTTGAGGCAAGCAGGGCAAGGGGCTGTGCTAGCAAAGGCTGATATTAAGTCGGCTTTCCGCCTTCTTCCCGTGCATCCACAAGGCTTCAATTCTTTGGGTTTTCAATTTTTGAATAAATATTATTTTGATAAATGCATGCCAATGGGGTTTTCTATGTCATGCTTTTATTTCGAGGCTTTTTCCTCCTTCTTACATTGGGTCGTGTCAGTCGTTATCCCTCAAGGCCTTATCCTACATTATCTAGATGACTTCTTGTTTTTAGGTCCCCGGGGGTCATCAGTGTGTATGGAAGCTTTACAGGTTTTCTTTGACGTTTGTCATGACTTTGGCGTGCCTCTGGCCCAGGAGAAAACAGTTTTTCCCACGACAGTTATTGAATTTTTGGGGATCACGGTTGACTCCGAACGAATGGAATTCAGATTGCCACAACAGAAGATACATAAAATGAAGTCTATGATTGCAACCTTTCTTGTCAGTAAGAAGGTGTGCTTAAAGGAGGCACAATCTTTGCTGGGTCTTTTTGCTTTTGCAGCCAGAGTCATCCCTATGGCGAGGGTATTTTCGCGCAGGTTCTCGTTAGCCATAAAAAGTATGGTGAACCCTTACGCTCATTTCCGAATTTCAAAAAGCATCAAGGATGATCTAAGAATTTGGGATGCTTTTTTAAATGAGTTTAATGGTTCCTCGGCCTGGCAAATGGACTTTATTAATAGTTCTCAGTTGGAATTCTTCACCGATGCAGCTGGCTCTGCTGGGTTCGGGGCTTTCTTGGATGGGCGCTGGTGCGCCCAGTCCTGGCACCCTGATTGGCTCCAGAAGGAGATACTTCAAAATCTAGTTCTGTTGGAGCTCTTTCCAGTGATTGTGTCGGTGGTTGTGTGGGAAGACATCTTTAGGAATCGTAGAATCTTAGTTCATACGGATAATAAAGGTGTCTTTTTTGCCATCAATACTCTGTCCTCTAAGTCTGATCCCGTTCTGAGGTTATTGCGTTTCCTTGTACTTCATTGTATGAACTGTAATATATGGTTGAGAGCTGAGCATATTGCAGGTAAAGAAAATAACATAGCAGATTCTTTATCTCGTTCACAGTTCAAGAGATTCCGAGAGTTGGCGCCATCAGCGGATCAACATGGCACCCCTTGCCCAGACTTCCTCTGGGGCTTAATTTGGGAATAATATTCCGGAATCTCAAGGCTTCAGTAGCGGAAAACACCTGGAGGGATTATAGGCTTTCATGGCACAAATGGTGCTCTTTCTGTCAACCATTGGGTTTGGATCCACTAGATGTGTCTTCTTACGTGGCTTTGTCTTTTTTGTCCTTTCTCATTCAGTCTAATCTGTCCCCGGCTTCCATAGGTAAAATATTGGCTGGAGTTTCTTTTTTCCTTAAGTTTGCAGGCCTTCCTGCTCTTACCTCTTTCTTTCAGGTCACCCAGGTTTTGAAGGGCCTCAAAAAGTCTAGGCCCTCTTTAGATAATAGGCGTCCCATATCTATCCCCATTTTGATCGATCTTCTTCAGATCCTTCAAGATGTCTGCTCATCCAATTTCGAATCTTTGCTTTTTAAGGCTGCTTTCTCTATAGCATTCTTTGGAGCCCTTCGGTTAGGTGAGTTTACTGCAGCAAATAGAAACGCTTTTTCATTTCTCCGTTTTTCTCATGTTCAGTTTGACGTCGGTTCTGTCCGTCTGTTTTTGTCCAGATCAAAGTCCTCTCAGGTTGGCCAGTGGTTTTCTTTATCCAGTTCTCCTAATGAGGCTATTTGTCCCGTGTTTCATGTTCGTAATTATCTTTTGGTCAGACCATTGAGTAACGATTCCTTTTTTATTCATGAAGACTTGTCCTCTCTAACTAGGTACCAGTTCTCAGCTGTTTTGGCCTCCTGTTTGAAGCGCTTGAATTTATCTGGGTACCAATTTTCTTCCCATTCTTTCCGAATTGGCGCTGCCACCACAGCTGATTCTATAGGTTTTTCAGAGAGTAAGGTTAAAAAAGTGGGCAGGTGGGGCAGCAATAGATATAAGTTATATGTTCGTCCCAGTCTTCTAACTTTATGATTCTCTTTCAGATTTATCCAGGAATATCGCTTGGGTCATAGGTCACTCCTACGTGTTCTGGGCTTACAAGCACTCCGGATCCAGATCATACTCTGCTATGGTCAGGTGTTAGAGGTATGCGGTGGCGCAATTTAAAAGACCACCTAGCTTATTTGTCTTCTGTCTGGCCTCAACCCCAAGTGAGAGTTATCCACGTGGGGGCTAATGACTTGGGTAAATTCAACACATGGGACTTGTTATGTGAAATGAAAAGGGATCTCTATTCCATAACTCAAATGTTCCCAGGTTCAGTGTTAGTATATTCTGAGATGGTTCCCAGGCTGTTATGGTCGCCGCACGGCACCCTTTTCTACGTGGATAGAATCCGCAGACGGCTAAATAGGACGATTCATAGTTTTATGCCTTCAATTGGTGGCTCTTCCTTTCGTCATTCCGAGTTAGAGGGTTTTTTGCCTGGGTTGTTTCGGGTTGACCAAATTCATCTGTCAGGCATTGGCCTGGACATTTTTAATATGGGTATCCAGTCCATGATCGAATCAGCCACGGTGGTGGGGGGGCCTCGGCCAACAGCTTCGCGGTTGGCCCCGGCCGGTGGGGAGTAGTCGTCCAGCTTTTGCTGGATGGACAGAAATTAATTTGATTTTAAAGTTTTAAGTTTAGCCAATTTGGCCTTTTGTAATTTAATTTATTTATTGAGAAAATTTTTGTAACCCCGCCCCCACATTTTATGGATGACACCGTGGCCAATTTTACCAAAGTTAAATAAAAATGTTGTATCAAATTGTTGTTTGGTCTCCTTATTCAATACCTCTGTACTAGCCCATGTGAGGCTACGGCAGTATGCTGAGCCTGCATGGGATAGAGCAGAGGGAGAAGTGGGCTGCCGCGCTCTGGGGTAGTAACAGCCTCTGATTGGTCAGCTGCGGCAGCCCCCTTCTCTGATAGGTCCGTTCGCGTGAGGTAAAACCCGCACTGGACGAGCCTATATAAGGGAGAGGCTGAGGCGATTTGCTCAGTCACATCTCCTGACAAGCAGCATCGCCCGCCCGCCCACCCTTACCTGTCAGTTTGTCATAATAAGTCATGGGGTCGTCTGTATGGGGGGAGTAGTCGTCCAGCTTTTGCTGGATGGACAGAAATTAATTTGATTTTAAAGTTTTAAGTTTAGCCAATTTGGCCTTTTGTAATTTAATTTATTTATTGAGAAAATTTTTGTAACCCCGCCCCCACATTTTATGGATGACACCGTGGCCAATTTTACCAAAGTTAAATAAAAATGTTGTATCAAATTGTTGTTTGGTCTCCTTATTCAATACCTCTGTACTAGCCCATGCACTGTGAAATAATAGAGAACTAGGACAGAACAGCTCCAGACACTTCCTGTTTACACAGAGAAGCTATGTGGTAGCACCATTTGCCCCGGTGTGCAGGCAAAAGCATCAAGCTAGTCAGCAATACTGCCTGGTAGGAGCAGAGGCACTGAGCATTATTGCCAGTGGCAAAGATTTTTGTTTCAGAAAGTTGAGCTGGACCAACCCAAGTGTCATGATTAAAGTATACAAATCCATCTTGCAGAGAATTCACAAAAATGTCTGCTATCACACCTAAACCACACCTCAAAGTAGAGAATTTTCTCTACATCACTTCCCTTTTACGAACTTCACACTAGACAAGCAAGACATCCATGGGCATTTCTCAAGCTTTTTTGAAGTGATTTCAATGCTTTATAAATTGTAAAATGGGGGGTGTAATGGCGCTTACCAATAAATTAAACGATAAAATGTATTCCACATAAATGCACAGCAATGTGTGAAGTATGACCAATGTATCCAATTAAACGTGTTCCACTCCTATTTCCTTATATCCCACCATACATCAACAACTACTGTATGATGTGCGGAGTGGAGATTGTGAATATAATGAAATCAAAAAAATATATATAAAATGACTAAAAAAGATTTTCCAGTCAATGACAAAATATTAAATGTGAAAAAAAGTATTTGCAATAAATGACGTGATAAAATCTAGTGCAAACGATAAATAATTAAAAAATTTGTGAAAATACCATCAATAGGATGAATAAAAATACACCTTAAAAAATATTAATAATATAAAAATTGTTAATAAGTGCACTAAAGTGTGTTCAAAAAAAGAAAGAATAGTGTTCAGACAATTAGTGTTCACAAAAATAATTGTGCTTCAATAAATCTCCAAAGTGCACGGTGCTCCATAAAAGTCCAAAATTTCAAAGTGCTTGATTGAATATTTCCCCAAAAGTGCAATAGTGCTTGTACAAAGATGATACTGCAATCACCGCACGATCATTCAGTGTAGTTGTGCAGATCTTAATAAAGGAAATTCTAGCCTCTCACCTTAGGACAGGCTAGATAAAGCCTATATTGATGTCAGTATGGCCCAGCAGGTTCAGCTGTGGATGTCTAACTCCAGGCCAGCTCACTCCAGTCATCCTGGATGACTGGAGTGAGCTGGCCTGGAGTTAGACATCCACAGCTGAACCTGCTGGGCCATACTGACATCAATATAGGCTTTATCTAGCCTGTCCTAAGGTGAGAGGCTAGAATTTCCTTTATTAAGATCTGCACAACTACACTGAATGACGACTGTCAGTTAAAGAGACACAGTGCCATATCGCAATAAATGGCCTGGTCATTGAGCAGCCAAATCTTCCGGGGCTGAAGTGGTTAAGGTGTGTTTTTCAATTATGATGGAAGTGTACCTTTAGCAATCGGGAGAGGATTATGTTTATACACCCAATATAGGTGGTGAATCACTGAAGAGAATAATTATATTCTCGTTAAAGTGTTGCCAACATCCCAAATATTTGTTAGGAAAATAACCTTAAAAAAGGCACAATTACCCCCCGGTACAATGGGACTTTATTCTCTTTCCAAAACTTGTTTTTGTTGGCCTGGTGAATTTCCCATATTTTTTTTTGGGTGGAGGATCCTTTACAGTGTACAAAATGCCAGTTAAAATAGAAGCTCATCTAGAAAGGTAGACTTTGGCTATTACACCTGAGAAGGGCATTTGGAGAGGAATCACTGCTAAAGCCTGCCTAGTACACACTATTAGTTTTTTTTTCCATTCAACCCAGCTGAATGGAAAAAAAAATGAACAGCTTGGGAGGAGCAGCTGCACTAAATATGCAATGTTAGTACATACATTTTCCCTGCTGAGCCATTGTGTTATGATAGGGGGGGCTGACAACCCCCCCCCCCCCCACACACACACACACACCCACACACACGCGAGAACACACCAATGCCATTCAGAAGACCATTTTCAGTCATACCCCTTTGGCAGAAGCCATCCAAACTGTCGGCTTCTGTCTGACCGGGTGCCATACACATGGGCCGAATGTCGGCCAGTTTCTATTGAACCAACCAATGCCCATGTGTATGGCCCTTAAGGTTGCAGACAGAGGTAAAGACCAAGTTTGCTGTCCATCTCTTTGTAAAACAAGTACATTGTGAATGTAAAATGTACTTGTTTTTCTTCTTCCTACCTGTGTGACCTATAATAACCTACCTTTCCTTGTCCCAGATGTATGCATCATTCTCTTATTTCACAGCCTGCTACAATCCTGAGATCACACACATTTACGTCCAAGAGGTTCATAATAAATTGTAATCCTCTGTGTCATCTCTATGCAATTTAGGCCAGATTTGTAGTTGTGTGGTGCAAGCATTTCACACATTAAAACATCACTTTTTTCAAAAATATCTGAGTTTTTCATTGGCATCACTCTGTGCATGTTTATGTCATGTTTGCTGTTGGTTTCCCAGAGTATTGTTATGTCCAGGGAGAGAACCAAAAAGTTGTCAGTGGCATAGTAAATTCAGAACATAGATTAATTTATATTCTTAGTTCTATCAAAAAGGGTGTCATCTCTCCCTATTGATGATCCTTATTATGTAACAGAGTGAAAAAAAAGAGCAATAATGCACAAAACCCAGCAAACAACCATTACCCTTGTTCCAACTTCTCTAATAATCAAAGATAAAAAGATCCCCACAATTGGTTATCCTTGCACTGCATTTTTGAAATCTTTAATGTACAATGTGCAGCTTCATATTTATACCTTTTCCAAAGCGCTTGTTTAGCTCAGGGTAAATATAATTAGACTGATTGTGCCTTTATCATTCATCAATTCTACACTCCAGTCTGATTTTAATTACATGAGAGGCTATCCGTTGCAAACATATTTCCTCTGTTTTGAATGATTCTTTGAAAATAGCCGCCTGTAATTGAGTAACCAGTTTTCTTCAGCGGTTGCTTTAATTTGTATTAAATGATTAATTCTATATCTAATGCCAGATTATGTATCCCTTCTGAAATTAAAATGCATATATAATTTCAGCATTCTCTCTTGTGGTCTGGAGAATGTGTTCACAATTTGAAGAATGTGCTCCATTTATATTAATAAGCAAAGTTAAAAAAGTCACCTTGTACTCATGTGACCTATATCAAAAAATCCACAAACATTTCATTTAGAAAAAATGGAGCTAATTGACAGCTCCCAAGCTTTGTTTTTTTTTAGGAAAATGAATGGGCCCCCCTCAAAATCTATACCAGACTTTTGGTCACGGGAAAGGGTTCTGGTATAAATTTTGAGGGGAACAGCATGCTAGTTTTTTTTTTTTAAACATTGTTTACAACTGTCATCATAGGGAAAGTCCCTTTTAAAATCCCCTTACCTTGATTTATTTATCCTTGGTATAGATTATGAGTGGCACCACAGGCAAAAACAGAGAAAGAAAACATGTTGTAAGGTCCCCCCAAAATGCATATAAGGCTTGTATCTAGGAATGCAGAATGAGGGGGCAGTGACCATGCACCTCCTTCTGATCTATACCAGGCCACATGTGTCAACATTATGAAGATACCATGTAGGAGGATAAACAAAGCCACCAGCAAGGTACCCTGTCCTTATGTTGAAACTTGAATGTAATAAAGATTTCATCAATGTATCCCTTACCCAGCGCATATAGGGGCCTGCAGGGTAGATTTACCAGAATCTGGAATCCCCTGTTAAAACAAGAAGGTCTCTGACATGTGACCTTTCCTTCTACATGCATGTGTGTTACTATTTACTATTAAATGTTAAATAGTAAATTTAAACACCTGAACCATGAAACATCCTTAAATAAACAATATCCCCTCATATAAACCCAATATAATCATGTCAATCAGCTATATAGATCCAACATCAATCACAATAAACAATGCCACAATGACCCACCAATACTACAAATGTTTGTTAAGATCTTCTTCCATGGAAACTCAAATAGTAAAACCTGGGTAACATCCCTGAGCAAATATTGTCATGACCAAATTTGGTCAATAATATCAGCTTCCCTTTACAATGTAAAACCTGCTAGTGGAAATTTGTCATTTAGTGGTGGTAATGATAATGAAAGAGGCGTGTCTGCAGTAGCCAGGGGTTTGGGCAGGCAGGTGAACAGCCCAAATCTGGAAACAAGCTGACTTTAGGTTAAACTCATGGTTGATCCAAACCCAAAGATTATCCCGAATCACGTGTCCTCTGGTGGATTTTCCATATAAAAAAAAAAAACCTTTATTTAGGCTAATGCCGTGTACATACGATCGGAATTTCCGATGAAAAATGTCAGATGGACTTTTTTCATCGGAAATTACGATCATGTGTGGCCCCCTGCAGACTTTTTTTCCATCAGTGTTTAGAAATAGAACATGTTTTATTTTTTTCTGATGGAAAAAAAAAAACTATAGGAAATTCCAATTGTCTGTGTGCAACTCAATTGGAGCAAAAACCCACGCATACTCAGAATCTGACACATGCTCAGAAGCATTGAATTTCATTTTTCTCGGCTCGTTGTAGTGTTTTACGTCACCACGTTTTGGACGGTCGGAATTTGGTCTGACAGTGTTTATGCAAGACAGCTTGAACAGAATTCCGACAAAAAATTCCATCGGATTTTAGGCCATCGGAAATTCCGATCGTGTGTACAGGGCATAAGGGTTGATCAACAGCCAAAAGCTCAACATCTCTCATGAAGTGGAGAATGTCACCAACCGTAGACCGAGACACTAGTCACAACCCTGCAGAAGAAATCCTGATTCAAGCCACTAAAACTTAATAAGTAAACTTTATGTGAGGTTATTCTTTCAATGCAGTTGATTTACTAATGAATTTGAAAATGTGCACTTTGCAAAGTAAATGCTCATTTAGCTTAATGAATGGCTGAATACCCAATCATTTGTAAAGGAATTTAAAAAACTACTTGTACTTGATTGGATTATAAAAGGGGACAAAACTTTACCTTATTCACTAAGCTAAATAAGCATTTTCTTTACTAGGTTAGTGTTCAGTAATCTTTTAGTAAATCAACTATATTTACTCTCCTTATCATTTTTCAGTTGCTGCATGTTTTGTGTAATAGTTTGTCAACAATTATTTTGCAACAGTTGGAATAAAATGTCTCATGTTACACATATACAAAAAAATATGCACGGCATAATTCATTTATGTAACTTGCTGTTGTGTTTGACAGCTCTGTTTTAATATGGTTGTTGAATGTGCTATATACAAGGATAATTAGATTGATCTATGCTGATTAGGTCACACATTTTAATTTTACTTTAAAACCCACAATCATCCTAGGATTTATGTTTATTGACAAATGCATAATGTTACCAGTATTTAGCAATTTATTTTATTTTTTTACCTACAAGTATTGAATTTCTGTAATGTTAATTGACCACTTTACATTTTGAGGATGGTACACCATTGTGATACACTAGAGACAGAGGCTTGTGTGTAAGTCTGCATTAGGAGGGGATGGGAAAGGGGGGCTGTGTATATTGTTACATCTATAGTGGCTTTCTGACCTTAAAGTAATTGATGTTATCCACATTTAGTTGACCTTTGAATATTTTAGAACTACAGCATTTTGTGAATACACAGTTTAACTAGCTTTTTTTTTTACTGTCTGTGAGAAAGATATTGGTCTTTTCACAAATTTATAGTCCCAAAAATGTAATATATATATTGTATGTGTTTTCTAGATGTGATATTTATTTCTCTACTCATGAAAAAAAGAAAACAAGCATTTCTTTTTCTTTTTTTTCAGGCCCTTAGATATGTTCTTTTGTTTTTAACTTATTTTACATTGGCAAACAAAAGAAACATATATTTTTATAATTTATGAATGAGTTTTAATGTTATTTGAAAATTGTGGTTTGTTTACAGATCTATTACTATTTATATATATTTTTTTAACATGGTTTTCAAAAACATTCATTCAGGATTCACATATTTTTTCACACACAGTAACAAAAAATATGGAAATCTTGTGTAAAAGTTGTATGAATCTTGTGTGAAGACATTTAAAAATACACCACATAGTCTATGGAAGATTGGAAAGGAAAGTGGGGTTCTGGGCACATAATCAATAAACAGCTATAGAGTATTGACCTACATCTTAACAGTCCATCCTGTCAGGGCTGGGACATTTTAAATTGCAGTGACCCATAACTATGTTCTTCTGGTGGTTAATCTCTACTAGCCAGGTTAATTTTTACTTTCTGACAATACAGTTTTGTTTAAAGTGATTGAAAAGTATTTTTTTAAATAACAAACATGTCAAACATACATGCTCAGTGCAATGGTTTGCAGAAAGTAGCCCTGATCCTCTTCTGGGGTCCCACACTGGTGTTCTGGGCTCCTCCTCTTCTCAGTGTACCACCATATGAAGCCACTTCCTATGGTGGCACACATGCAGTCTCAATTCCAAGCCAGGTTGTGTGTGTCTATTGACACACACACACACACACACACACACACACACACACACAGTGTGACTCCTCCCCATCCCCTGCCCCCTCATCACTGGATTTTGTTGACAGCAGCAGGAGATGCTTGTATAGCTCTACAAACATGAACTAAATCGCCTCAAGACACTTGTGACGGACTCACCAGGGACATCACCGGACCCTCTTATGTCTAAAATCATCCTATGTCCACTAGGGGCAAAGGATGACTGAGGAATGATATCTTGGACTACCTGAGGTGGGATTATTATGTAATTATCATCCACAATGTATTCCAGGATATCTGTAAAGAACTATTTACTGTTTGTTAATTCTGAACTCAACGGGTTAATTGTAAGAGTGACTTATTCATACTGTCGGGACACATACTGTTAGATGCTAATGCCATCACCTCCAGCCATTTGTCTGTTCTCTGTGCTAATTGACCCTGCTATTGTGTGAAGATGTCCTGAGTTTACACTTATGATAATGTGTATTGTATAGCAGGTGAGCGAGGAGATGTGACGTCTACCTATGATTCGCCTAGTCTGGGTAAATGATTAGTTAATTTGCTCATGTTAATTTATGTTCTGGTTACCTCCTCTTTGAACTGTATATAAGGTTTCATTATTGGTTCTATTAAACACGCCATGTTTAGCACACAAACAAGTCTTGTCTCGTTGTGTGTTGAGAGCAGCTGGAATATCCAATATCTATATCCAAACTGATAGGAAGCGGTATATGACGGAAACACTAAAGCGGAGTGTGGGACGTTCTGTTACAGCACTTTTGCAACCAGAGTCCACCTGTGTCTTCAGAAGAGATGGGTCTTAAGCTTCTTCCTGAAGGCCAGATGTTTTTTTTTTCCGAGCGGATGTCCACGGATAGAGCGTTCCATAGCCGGGTCCCTGGACTTTGAATCTTCGTTCGTCTTTTGATTTGTAGCAGGTCTTGGGGATGTGGAGGAGGTTCTGGTTAGTTGGACGGAGGGGGCAACTTGGGGTGTAGTGTTTTATTTTATTACAGAGGTATTGCGGGTCTTTTCCTTGTGTACATTTGTGAGTGAGGCAGAGGGTCTTAAATGTAACCCGATCCTTCACGGCTAACCAATGGAGGGTCCTCAGGGACAGGGTGATTGTTTCTCAGGTTTTTTTTTCCATTTACCAGTCTGGCTGCTGTGTTCTGGACAATTTGTAGACGTGAAATTTGGTATATTCGTGTATATTTATATAGACTATGCTGTTTAAGATGATTAGAAACACCATTATAAATATTCAAGCACTTCAGGACCAGCTTGTTACACCACCTTCCTGTCCAGGTGATTTTTCAGTTTTCGGTGCCATGATAGTTCGGCTGACAATTATTTCATCATGAAACACTGTACCCAAATAAGTTTTATATAACTTTTTCAGACATATAGCACTTTCTTTGGTGGTGCTTAACCACTAGTCGACCATTAGCAGTACACCGCTAGAACGTCACAGTAAACATGCTCATTGGCATGCCCCCTGGGGTGCAGCTGCACAATCTGTGACCAGCTGTGTCTGTTGTAAGCAGCCTGGACACCACATGATCACTGTGTGATAACATGACCCCTAGTAAACAATAGTCTTGAATGGAATCCATGAGATCATTGTTTACTACTTAATCCAGTGCAAGAGTTTTAAAATGGCGAACCCCATTGAAGTCTAAGGAAGTCGATCAGGAAGAATCAAAAGTGCCCATTTTGAAGGTTTACAGTATATGCAAGTAATTGCCATTAAAAGGGATGTGGAGGTCTGGGTACTGTCCTGGGGGTCATGTATCAATGCAAACTTTGTTTTAATATAATAGTTTTTACAGGAGCACTCATTTTTTATTATGCTTAAAGTGCAAGAATAAAATTGAAAAATGCCTTTAAGACACCTTTCACACTGAGGCAGTTTTCAGGCGTTTTACCGCTAGAAATAGTGCCTGTAAAGCACCTATAAACTGCCTCCCATTCTCTGCAATGGGTGCTTTTACACCCGGGTGGTGCACTTGTGGGAGGTTCGGAAAAGTCCCGCAAGCAGCATCTTTGGGGCTGCTTGGCCCATTGCAATGAATGGGCAGCGCTTCCACAACACAGGAGTTTTTAACATTTTTTTGGGGGTTAAAAGCAACCTTCTAGTGCAAAAGCACTGCTTAAAGCGGGAGTTCACCCATTTATTAACATTTTTTTTTTCCCTTAGATTCCTGCTCGTTTGGTCTACGGGAATCGGCTATTTGTTTTAAAACATGAGCAGTACTTACCCGTTTACGAGATGCATCTTCTTCCGTCGCTTCCGGGTATGGTCTTCGGGAGCGGGCGTTCCTTCTTGATTGACAGTCTTCCGAGAGGCTTCCGACGGTCGCATCCAACGCGTCACTCGTAGCCGAAAGAAGCCGAACGTCGGTGCGGCTCTATACTGCGCCTGACGTTCGGCTTCTTTCGGAAAATCGTGACGCGATGGATGCGACCGTCGGAAGCCTCTCGGAAGACTGTCAATCAAGAAGGAACGCCCATTCCCGCAGCCCATACCCGGAAGCGACCGAGAGGATGCATCTCGTAAACGGGTAAGTACTGCTCATGTTTTAAAACAAATAGCCGATTCCCCTAGACAAAACGAGCAGGAATCTAAGGCTAAAAAGTACTCTCTAAGGGTGAACCTCCGCTTTAAACAGCGCTAAAGAGCCCCTAAAATTAGCAACCCTTTAGCATGAATGGGTGGCGCTTTCAGTGTAAAATCAGCCTAAATATAGTGCATGGGGGGCCCCTTTAGTCTGCCTGTAAAGTGGTGCATCTGTAGCATATATATAACATGGTGCAGCAAAAATGACATTTCCAAAGAGAAAAAAAAAACTGTAAAATCCCATAAAAAATTATTCATGTTTACAATTTCAGGCAACCGGCTATTGAAAAAAAAAGAAGAACATAACATCATAAAAAGTAAGCACCACTCCGTGACATTACAAAGGGGGCAGGGCCACCAAGTAATGTTGCCAGGTGGCCCCGCCCTTAGCTATATAGGAACTGTCAAAGGACAGAGGAGGAATTTGGTAGTCAACATCCCAGAAGGGATCTTGATCAATGCCCATCCGCAGCCTCACCATTGCCCATCAATGCAGCTTAATCAATGTCCATCTGTAGCCTCACAATTACCCAATAATGCAGCTTAATTAATGCCCATCTGTAGCCTCCCCATTGCCATGAATGCAGCCTGATCAATTCCCATCTCAGAGAGGGGCGCGGTATGAGCACCATCAGATTACATACAACAAGAATCTCCTGTTCCTGTACTCAGCAGCCTCTTTAATACAAAGTCCCACCTCCTGGAATGCCTTCTATGACAGAACATTGGTCCAATGCTGGCCCAGGAGACAGGACTTCCTATTACAGAGGCTGCTGAGTAAACAGGGGATTTTCGCTGTATGTAATCTGACGGCGCTCATCCCGCCCCCTCCCCGTTCTCTCCGAGGCAGAACAAATGTAATTTTTGAAGGAAAAACATGTTTTTTTTTTCAATTAATTTTCTCTGTATTGCTGGGACCGACAATTCATGAATAGCCGGGAGTAGTTTTAAAAAACGTTTTTTTCTTCAGAAATTACACTTTGTGCAGGGACAATTCTGAACACTGGAAACATGCGCTACTTTACATGCATACTATAGACACCCCTCAGGTACAAAATTTTAAGGAATATTTCACTTTTATTGTATCACTTTAAGCATTATTAAAATCACTGCTCCCCAAAAAAATGGCAGTTTTTAAAATGTGTTTTTGCATTGATACATGTCCCATGGGGCAGGACCCAGGTCACCAAACACTTTTTATGACAATAACTTGCATATTAACCCTTAAAATAAACATATTTGATTTCTCCCTTAGACCTTTAAAGGGTGTTGACAGAAGCCGGCTATTTGGCCAGCTTCTATCAGACAGAGCGACATACACACAGACAGGATGTCGGCTGGTATTTTTTATACCGGAAAATGTCTTGAGACATTTTGGCCATGTGTATGAGGCTTAAGTCTTTTTAACTTGCTGCACATTTTCAAGTCTGCAAGTCACAGCGACCCCTTTGGTGGGATGACTATTGCAAATCATAACTGAACCAGAACTTGCAGCAGACTTGCAGAATGTTTGCAAAGAAATTTGATCTGGAGTCATGCAATGCAGACTTGCTGCAATTGTGCAACAAACTTGTGAAGCTTGGCAAGTCTATCAATAGCTTAGCAATTAATTTTCAAACTTCCATCTTAGTTGCTTGCTATCTAGGTGAGAAACAGAAGCAACATTTGTAGCATTGCAGGTATTGTTAAGAATAGATACATTATAATAACAAATGAGAACAAATACAACATCAACGGCAATATAATAGGTAAATGACAGTCTTGCAGCTTATGGAAACCCTCAGCCTGAGAGTACATCCATCAAAGGCTGAGAGCACGGACATGGCTTGTGAGATATGGTTCCTTTAGCTTTGGGGGTAGGTCATTTGGACTTACATTGCAGGGTGATGTTGTATGGTCAGAGGGTTACTCGCCACGGAGTGTGAGGAGATGCCAGAGACTGGTTGTCCAGGGGCATTAGATGGAGATTGGCCAAGAGCAGTTGCAAGTCCTCCAGGGATGAGCTGGAATATTGTTTGTAATTATGGGAGAAGTGGATAGTGAAGAAAAATCACCTGCAATAGAGGATCTGGTGGTGGTTTAAAATTGTAATCTGTGCATTTAAAGGTTGGTTACCACTCTATGTCCTAGATGGTGCAAGAGGGGGTGTCTCGCTTGCCGATATGCCTACCTGCATGTTAATATGTAAAATATGGGAAACAGTTACAAAAATAATGGGTGTCTCTTATCCTACTAGATACACTCCCATATGGGAAAATGATAGACTTCCTCAAATTTTGGCCATTAGAGGCTTTCAGAGATGGGAAAATTAGGAATAACAACTCTAACTCAGTTATACGAAAATTGTATACCTAAATCCTTTGAAGATCTAAGGGGGGAGATCTCTTTACAATCTAACCGGTTCTATCAATTCCTCCAACTAAGACATACTTTACATGCCCAATTCTCTTCTGCTAGGATATTTTTTCCCCCTATTCTTGTTCTTGATAAGATAGTACAGGCAAGGTCAACAAAAGGTCTTGCCTCTGCTACATATAGGGTATTGCTAGATAGGTTTTTACTGAACTTTCCCATTTGCTCTAGGGTTGGCTGGTAAAAAGATATTGGTTCTATCCCCAAAGAGGTCTGAGATGATATTCTTTGGTCATCACCCCGGGTGTTTAATGTGATTTTGTTTGTATAATTTGTCTGTATTGTCTTAATGTTGTTTGCATATAAAAATAAAAAACAGGATCTGATTTATTGAAAAAAAACTGGTAATCATTACCTTGGAATATCAGGGATTCCATGGTTCTCTTCGCTGCCAGGAGCAGTTCTTTAGTATGATAGAAATTGAACTTTACTATACTATTCCTAGGAGGACCATCTAGCAGCCAATCGGTTAGTGCTCAATGTACTCTGTCCATTTCCAAATTCTCTCTAGGAAGTGGCGAGAGCAGCTCCTGAAATAATGCAGCAATTATTTCAGGGATCCCCTAATGCATAGATTAGAGTGAAAAGACCGATTGTCAGTATCTTTTAAACTGGACATGAGTACCCTGTTCCCCTCTCTGTGAGCCTCCAGGCCTTGAGTGTGCTCATGGATACCCAGTTCCATATTGTCCATGTGGGTTTCCAGATCTGTCTTTGCTGTTTCCTGATTTCACAGCAATGACAGTCAGTGATGTGTTCTGAAGCAAAGCCTTGTGTAAAATAAATGCAATCTGTTTAAAAAGTCATATTGAGTGAGGCCAGACAGTGGGAGCTCTGGGGTGCTGCTAACTTGTGAGGCAGTTTCTTCATCATCAGCTATATTCTGTGTATCCTGTTGTTTGTCCCCAAGAAGGAGAGAGCAAGGGAGAGGATGCAACCCTCATCTTGGATGAAGCCCAAGTAAGATTTCTTTGTGGTTTGTTTTAGGTTTGGCCTTCATACGGGAGCCAGTTGATATCATGGCATGTGCCCAGCAGAGTAGCAAGTGAGTAGTGTCAGGAGAGGTTTTTAGCCAGTCGAGCCACTGCTGTGCCTCTTAAATCCCTTAAGGAGTGTGGCGCCATAGTGGGACATGTCTGCCTGAATAAGATGCGTCCCCTGCTATTGCTGAAATCTTTCGGCAAAAAAAGTTTTCCGGCTATTCATTTTTTACATTTTCAATTCACTAACATAGAACAGGTATGCAGATCAGGACAGGATCTCTTATTTAGTTCTTGCACATTTTTACTTGTGTACAGGATCTCTGGGGACCTGCTTGGCCTTTGGTCAAAGGTATAGAAGTCAGAGAAGACAACCACTATATTCAGAAGGAGAACAGCAATGGAAGCCTACCTATTTCCTCATGTTTTTTCTTTGAATTTGTTTAGCATTGCTGTGTGAAAGCATTGCACTTGAACATTCTGAATGTTTTTGTCTGTGTGTGTAATGAAATGAAAGGCAAAGCTATATACAGTTTCAGAGTACTTTGAATGCTGGAATTTTTTATGACAAATCCTATACCTGTATTGTAAAGTATCTGTTCCTTCCAATGTAAGCCTTGCATTATTATTTGTGCATTCTTTGACTTATGCTTTATTTAGGCTAATCCCATTATACTCCATGCTGTATTTTAATACTTTGACAGAGGATAACAAGGCATCAAATATGCAGCATGCTGGGTTCTAAATAGTGCAGAACAGTGCTAGTGTATTTCAGCGGAAGGAGAAGAACTGGACCATTGAAATTCATCTGCTTTAAATTCAGTGTGCTTTTCAGGTGTTTTAAAATGCATCTATAGCTCACAGATGTGAACCTGCCCTGCGGCTACAATTTACTCCCAATCTACTGAATTGATAGGATGCTTCACGGAGGTTGTTTGTTTTCTATTTAGAGAATGGGTGTGGGCAGTGGGATGCCGGCTTTATGTAGCTGTAGCCTAAATCAGGAATTAGATGCTACAAAATATATCGGTGTATTAAAAATGAGGGATTATTATGATGGTAATGATTATTATTTATTTTGAAACATCTTACACAGAAACAAATGATTTCATCTGGACAGAGAATAGGTTTGGTCAGGAGAATACCATTTTTTATAGCTCTAGCCTAAAATTGAATGATGAGATTTATGAAATATATGTGTATAAAGGGCAGATTTGGTGCTGTGAATAACGTATATATTATTTTCGAAGAGTTGTTTAACAATACCAAAATATCTTACAAAATAATATGATATATAATTATCAGGAATATGCAATAATGTCTATGATATACTGTACACTACAAAGAGAGAGAAAAAAATAACAAGTTGCATGGTTGATTTATAGTCAGTAATAAAGTGAAAGTACTGTAGTAGTAAGGTAGTTTAATTTAAGACCACTTTATAAAATTAAAATAATGGCTAGGTCTTTGCTGCATCAGCCAATGAGACAGTATATTATAGCAGTGTTTCTCAACTCCAGTCCTCAAGGCGCCCCAACAGGTCATGTTTTCAGGCTCTCCATTATTTTGCACAGGTGATTTGATCAGTTTCACTGCCTTAGTAATTTGCACAGCTGTTTCATCAGAGGGAAATCCTGAAAACATGACCTGTTGGGGCGCCTTGAGGACTGGAGTTGAGAAACACTGTATTATAGTGATGAGACAATGGAAATGAGTGCAGGTCAAGAGTTAGTGACCGTACCCATACTTGCCCTTGTCAACTTCATACTGCAGCATCGGCAGGGAGAAGCTACCTTAAAAGCTCCCCCAGGTCTTTTGGGTTCTTAAAAATGTCCCCGAGAGAAACAATTATCTAGTTGCTAAATTGTGAATTGCCCGCATGTTGCAGATGCAAATGTTTAAATGACCACTGTTTATACTTAGAGTAGTTATCAAATAAGGGTACATTCATGCAATTTTAGTTTAAGCTTGGTTACTTTGTGTAAGTAATATGTGCATATAGAGTCCGTGTTAAAGATTAATGGGTTTGTAAAGGTAAAAAATGTTTCCCCTAAATAGCTTCCTTTACCTTAGTGCAGTCCTCCTTCACTTACCTCATCCTTTTAAATGTCCTTATTTCTTCTGAGAAACCCTCACTTCCTGTTCTTCTATCTGTAACTCCACACAGTAAGGCAAGGCTTTCTCCCTGGTGTGGAGTGCTGTGCTCTCCCCCTCCCTTGAGGGGGCGAGCAGGAGAGTCAGGCTGCTCTCTACGTTGCATATAGAGAAAGGAGCTGTGTGTTAGTGGGCGTCCTGACTCTCCTGCTTGCCCCCTTAAGGGATGGGGCGAGCATGACACTCCACACCAGGGAGAAAGCTTTGCATTACTGTGTGTAGTTACAGACAGAAGAACAGGAAGTGAGGATTTCTCAGAAGAAATAAGGACATTTAAAAGCAAAATCGAAGGATGAGGTAAGTGAAGGAGGACTGCACTAAGGTAAAGGAAGCTATTTAGGGAAACAATTTTTACCTTTACAACCCCTTTAACTCCAGGTAAATAGCAAAATAAACATTTGCAATACATATGTACAGTAGGCTGACTGTTTTACCACCTTGTGATCTACAGACTTTTTCAAAATGCAAAACCAGATAGGGAATATACATTAAGTTATTGGTTGAGCAATTTAGCTTCCCTGTATTGGACAGCATATCCATATCATCACTGATGTCCACAAATTCTTTTTAGCAGGTACAGCATTAAGTATAGACTATATGGGTTTTAAAGTATGTGTGAACACTCACTTGCATAAGCACTTGGTAATAAACTTAACACACTCTTATCACCATGCTTGCAATCACTTTTTTTATGATAATCTTTTTTATCAGTTTTGCAGGTCTTATTGTAAGGTCAGATGATCACACAGCATTCTATACTGTTTTTTTCCATCCATCTTCCTATCAACTTCGACCAGCTTCCTGCTGAAGAAAAGCACCCCCACAACATGATGCTGCCACCACCATGTTTCACAGTGGGGATTGCGTGTTCATGATGATGTGCAGTGTTAGTTTTCCACCACACATAGCATTTTGCTTTTAGACCAAAAAGTAAAATGTTGGTCTCATCTGACCAGAGCACCTTCTTCCACATGTTTGCAATGTCCACCACATGGCATCTGGTAAACTGCAAAAGGGACTTCTTATGGCTTTCTTTCAACAATGGCTTTCTCCTTGCCACTCTTCCATAAAGGCCAGATTTGTGGAGTACACAACTAATAGGTGTCCTGTGGATAGATTCTCCCACCTGAGTTGTGGATATCTGCAGCTCCTCCAGAGTTATCACGGACCTCTTGGCTGCTTCTCTGATTAATGTTCTTCTTGCCCAGCCTGTCAGTTTAGGTGGACTGCCATGTCTTGGTAGGTTTGCAGTTGTGCCATACTTTTTCCATTTCAGATAAGGGATCGAACATTGATTTGTGAGATGTTCAATGTTTGGGATTTTTGAATAACCTTACCCTGCTTTAAACTTATTCGCAACTTTTTCCCTGACCTGTCTGGTGTGGTACTTAGCCTTCATGATGCTGTTTGTTCAGTAAGGTTCTCTAACAAATCTCTGAGGGCTTCACAGAAGAGCTGCATTTATACTGAGATTAAATTATACACAGGCAGACTTTATTTACTAATCCGGTAACTTCTGAAGGCAATTGGTTTCACTAGATTTTAGTTAGGGGTATCATAGTAAAGGGGGCTGAATACAAATGCACACCACACTTTTCATATCTTTATTTGTAAAAACCTTTGCAAACCATTTTTAATTTTCCTTACAACAGGGGGGACTGGCAAGAACAACCAGGTATTTCTCATGTATGAACTAAATCAAACACTAGTAAGCTAGAGTAATACGATTTACATAGGCAAGCACATACACATAAGATGAAACATATGGGGGTAAAATACACTATGTATTTAGCTGCTTGCCTGGTTCATTTTTTTAATAATGAAAATATGTTCTTGGTCTTGATTCCTTTACTGGATTGAAGAGTTTCTTATGCTTCTTGTCCAAGGATAGATAGTAACGTGATAGATATCTGTCATATTTTAAAATGGGCCTACCAAGTCAGATTGAAAACCTCTATTATAAGTATAACAATCTCAGTAAATCTGAGCTGCAGAAAATAGCTGTTTTCACCTATAACTCTAGCAACAAAAGTACACTGTAAAATGTTCTTCTTTTTACCTTGAGAATGCAGTGTCATTGTGTGACTTGTATTCTTTATTGCCCAAAGACTGGGAGCATCTAGGAAAGGATCCAATATACACACTATATCTGTCTGCATGCTTTGTGTTAATAAAGGGTCTGCTTGCATACATAATATTGAATATTAATATCTGCTCACAACTTCAGGAAGGCACGTGTAAAGGTCAGTCATGGAGAAACAATGGTGTATAGCTGAAAAAAAAAAAATATATATATATATATATATATATATATATATATATATATATATATATATATATATATATATATATATATATATATATATATATATATATATATAAGAAACAGCCATTCAGTAGTGTTCCTTTATTTTTAGATGAGAATTTGGTGTGATAATTTTTGTAGATGATTTTCTTTAACTACTTGACAACCGGGCCTAATCAAAAAGATTTTTGCTAGAAATTTAATCAGAACCCCCAAACATTATATATATATATTTTTTTTAGCAGACACCTTAGGGAAAAAAATGGCAGTCATTGCAATTTTTTTTCTCGCACAGTATTTGCGAAATAATTTTTCAAACGCCTTTTTTTGGGAAACAAATACGGCTTCATGAATTAAAAAATAACAAAACAGTAAAGTTATCCCAATTTTTTTGTATAATGTGAAATAGGATGTTACGCCGAGTAAATATATACCTAACAAGTCATGCTTTAAAATTGCGCACACTCATGGAATGGCGCCAAACTTCGGTACTCAAAAATCTCCATAGGCGACGCTTTACATTTTTTACAGGTTAGTATTTGTGAGTTACAGAGGAAGTCTAGTGCTAGAATTGTTGCACACGCTCTAACGCACGCGATGATACCTCACATGTGGGGTTTGAACAGCGTTTACATATGTGGGCGGGACTTGCATGCATGTTCGCTTCTGCGCGCGAGATAACGGGGACAGGGGCGTTTAAAAAATATATATATATATTTTTTATTTTTATTTTACTTAATTTTTTTTATTTTTACATATTTTTTTTGATAATTTTTATTCCTATTACAAGGAATGTAAACATCCCTTGTAATAGGAATCAGTGTGACAGGCAGTGGTGTATTTAGGTTTTCTGCTGCCCTAGGCCTGACTAAACTTATGCACCCCCTAATTTAATTCGTGTTTAAGACTAACCCTATCATCTGTAAACCACCTCCTTCTCCTGTCAGTCACTGTGCCCATCAAATGCAGCCACTGTGCCCATCAAATACCGCCACTGTGTACATCAAATAATGCCGCCACTGTGCCCCATCAAATAATGCCATTATGCCCCATCAAATAATGCCACTGTGCCCATCAAATAATACCACTGTGCCCATCAAATAATGCTGCCAATGTGCCCCATCAAATAATGCCACTGTGCCCATCAAATAATGTCACTGTGCCCATCAAATAATGCCACTGTGCCCCATCAAATAATGCAGCCACTGAGCTCCATCAAAAAATGCCACTGTGCCCCATCAAATAATTCCGCCACTGAGCCCCATCAAATAATGCCACTGTGCCCCATCAAATAATCTTGCCACTGAGCCCCATCAAATAATGCCACTGTGCCCATCAAATAATGCCACTGTGCCCCATCAAATAATGCCACTGTGCCCCATCAAATAATGCCACTGTGCCCATCAAATAATTCCAATGTGCCCCATCAAATAATGCCGCCACTGAGCCCCATCAAATAATGCCACTGTGCCCCATCAAATATTGCCACTGTGCCCCATCAAATAATGCCGCCACTGATCCCCATCAAATAATGTCACTGTGCTGCCCTAGGCCTGACTAAACTTATGCACCCCCTAATTTAATTCGTGTTTAAGACTAACCCTATCATCTGTAAACCACCTCCTTCTCCTGTCAGTCACTGTGCCCATCAAATGCAGCCACTGTGCCCATCAAATACCGCCACTGTGTACATCAAATAATGCCGCCACATCAAATAATGCCATTATGCCCCATCAAATAATGCCACTGTGCCCATCAAATAATACCACTGTGCCCATCAAATAATGCTGCCAATGTGCCCCATCAAATAATGCCACTGTGCCCATCAAATAATGTCACTGTGCCCATCAAATAATTCCACTGTGCCCCATCAAATAATGCAGCCACTGAGCCCCATCAAAATATGCCACTGTGCCCCATCAAATAATTCCGCCACTGAGCCCCATCAAATAATGCCACTGTGCCCCATCAAATAATCTTGCCACTGAGCCCCATCAAATAATGCCACTGTGCCCATCAAATAATGCCACTGTGCCCCATCAAATAATGCCACTGTGCCCCATCAAATAATGCCACTGTGCCCATCAAATAATTCCAATGTGCCCCATCAAATAATGCCGCCACTGAGCCCCATCAAATAATGCCACTGTGCCCCATCAAATATTGCCACTGTGCCCCATCAAATAATGCCGCCACTGATCCCCATCAAATAATGTCACTGTACCCCATCAAATAATGCCACTGTGCCCCATTAAATAATGCCGCCACTGAGCCCCATCAAATAATGCCGCCACTGTGCCCCATCAAACAATGCCAAAGTGAGAGTGCCAAGTGTCTAAGTCCCAATCAATGTCAAGGTCACGCTCCCAGCTCAACATGTAGGACACTTTTCCCAACAGTTCAGCTAGGGCTGAGTATATCAGGGAAATTCCCTCCTTCATATCCATGGCAGTAGAGCACCATTGTTCATATGGAGTTACAGAAGAGGGTGGGTATGTTGGGTTATGATAGAATGTAGAAAGTAAGATAGTTGGAAAAATCTAAATTTCTCTGAGGGAGCATATCTAGTTTTGTAGTGCAGTAATTCAGTTTGAGAGGTCAAAATTAGTTAAAGAATTCCTCTATGAGATAGAGGCATTTGTCCAGTCACCACTGAAAGGCCTTAATGTCCCTGGGGGGAACTGGGGGTTGTGGAAGATGTGAGCCAGGGGTTGCCACTTGGAAGTTATTAAATTCCTTTTGTGACAAGAATCACATAATGCTGCAAATTGGATAATGTAGATGAAAGAATAAGAGGTCTACTTCTGGGAGGTCGCCAGAGTAAGAAGTCTATAGTGAGGTTAGGGGTCGCCTGTCTCTCCATCCCTATCCATTCGGGCTTTGGGCCCCTGGTCTAAATGGTTGAAATTTGGCTAAGTCGCGCCACCTGGTAATACCACCAGAGGTTTGGAAGCCCTAATTCCCCTTTCTTCCTGGGTCTAAAAAGGACTTTTTTCACAAGATGGTGGTCAGATTTTCCCCAGATAAATCAGATTATGGCTGACTGAAGGTTATTTAAATGGAGTTTTGTGTTAGGAATGGGGAGAGAGTGAAAAAGGTAGAGGATTTTTGGTAAGAGGGTCATTTTGACCGCATTAACTCTGCCCAGCCAGGACAACCTATATACAACCTATATAATGATCATTGTTCTAGATCTTCTTTAAGCTTTTTGGGTGGGTAATCATGTTTGTAAAACGTATTTATATTGTTCACCAGATGGATGTCTAGGGATGGAATGGAGGTATAATTCCAAGAGAAGGGGAAGTGCTTTTTCAGTCTATCTATTAGTGGTTGGGGGGTGGAAATGTTGAGGGTGACGGGTTTGGACATGTTGAGTTCTAGGCCTGAAACCTGACAACATTTGTTCAGAAGCTGGAGAATGTTAGGGGTGGAAATGAGTGGGGAAGTGATAAGTCATCAGTAAAAAAAAATTGTGGGATATCTGGCTGCATTTGACTTCATGAATGTCCGGGTGTCTCCTAATCACTATAGCTAGCGTTTCTTTCACAATAGCGAACAGGAGAGGGGACAGGGGGCATCCTTGTCGAGTCCCTTTTGTGATAGGGAATAGGTCCGAGAGGTGACTTTGGAGTATAACTTGTGCCCTGGGGTGGGAGTAGAAGGCTCCTAAAATATTGAGGAAGCTATTTCCGAATCCCCATTTTTCTAGTGTGGCAAAGAGGTAGGCCAGGTAATGGTGTCAAAGGCCTTTTGAAGGTCTATGGATGAAAGGAAGCCCTTCTGTGGAGTTCCTCCATCCCAGCTTAAATTGAGTAGGAAAACCACGTTTACTGCCCTCCTTATCTGATCCGGCCCCTGTTTACCTGGGACAAACCTGACCTGGTCTTTGTGGACATATGACCCTATGTAGGATGTTAGTCTATTGAATAGAACTTTAGTCATTATCTTTGCCCGGTTTAGGGATGACCGAGATGTACGCTAGGTTCGCTGCAGGTTTGAGGGGAGAGCCTTTGCTAAGGGAATTGAAGAGCCGGACCAGATAAGGAAAGAGGACATCTACGAAAGTTTTATAATATAGTGTAGAAAACCCATCAGGGCACATTTTAAGTGCTTTAATGACCTCTCGGACTTCAGTTATGGGGGAGTCCATAACGGACCAGTGTGAGTCAAAAAATTTGGGGAGGGGAATGTCTTCTATAAAGGCATTCGGTTTTTGAGGGTAACTAGGGTTGGTCACAGAATAAAGTTTAGAGTAGAACGAGTGGAAGATTTCTAGAATCCGATTGGGGCTCTGGGTCAAGGAGCCAGACCATGGTCTGATTTTAGGTAAGTAAACTCTATGTTTAGGGGATAGTTTTGAGGCAAGTAGTGGCCTGCTTTGTCTGAGTGGAGGTAAAAACACCCCTTCGTCCATCTTAGGTCCTTTTCAGTACTGGGTGTTAAGTCCAGATTTAGGTCTATTCTGGCGGCTTCCAGTTTAGCTAAAGATTCAGGGGTAGGTTTGTGTTTGTGTGATTTGCTGAGGGACTGGAATGTTTTCTCTAGGTTTGCTACATCCATCTGCCATTCCTTTTTCAAGCACAAAGCTAGCTGAATAAGTTTGCCCCCCATAACAAGCTTGAGGAAATATCACCTATGTCATTGATGTGGAAAAATTCCTGAAGATCCTTCTCTATCAGAGTGCAATGTACTGGACTGGAGAGGAGAATGTATAAAACATTAAGGTGCCACTAACAAGGGTCCATGTCCTATGTGTTGTCTGTAAGAGAATGTATGAAACAATTGTTACTATATTTTAAAATTCCCCCTCCCTCCTGGCAGACTAAGTATATATGAATCTGTGTATGTGTGAGTTTCACTATAGCAAAACGTAGAACTAAGATTCTGGCAGTTAATTTTGTGGTGAGCCATTTCCCCCCGAAATAAGCTTCCTCTTTTATGTTTTTCATAGGTTAGTTCTGCTTACATGCTAACAGTCTAAAGCTTGTTAAAAGGAAATACTATGCAAGGCTAAAATATGTGTGCTTTGTATTCAGCCCCTCCTCTTTTGTTGGCTATGCATGTACATAAAAACTATTTACTTCCTCATTAAAGCCGGAGAACTCATGATCACACAAGCCTGTTTCACGTGTCATTTGCTCTCCCCTGAATTTGGTGTGTTGCAGCGGTGGCCTATTTAACCAGTGTGAATTCGTCATAGTATATAACACAGAAATTTTGAGGGTAACTAAAGAATGGTCAGACTATGTAATTGCCGATATAGAGGCACTGGGAGCCGAGTGAATTTCAGAGGAGTGCAGGAATATGGGATCAATTCTGGCGTATGTCTTTTGGGGGGGCAGAGAAGTGGGTGTAGTCTTTAGCTAAGGGGTTCAATTCCCTCAACGTATCTATCATGCCAATTGAGTGGAGGAGCCGGACTATATGGAGACTTTGTTTGGGGGGTCTCTTGAGATGGGGGATACCTTGTGCAAATTTGTCCAGGAGACGATCAAATGTGATATTTGGGTCACCCCCCATGATCACTTTGCCCTTAAAATATGGGGACAAAGAGGTGAGCATAGAGGAGAAGAATGAAGTCTGGCATTGGTTTGGATCATAATAGGAAATTAGGGTATACAATGCACCATTAATATGCCCTTTAACCAGGATATACCAGTCGTCAGTGTCTCTAATGGTTTGGAAGTGAATAAATGGGGTATGTTTGGAGATGAGTATAGCTAACCCTCTTTTCTTAACGTCTGCAGTATAAAAGAAAAAATGTGGGGTAGTTGTGGTGTAGGAAGGAGGGGTATAGCTTTTAGGGAAGTGTGTTTCCTGGAGATGGAGTATTTCAATGCAACTAGAGTGGAAAATGTGGAAAGCCTTAAGTTTTTTGATCAGTTAGTTGAGGCCTTGTGTGTTATGGGAGGCTACCTTGAGGAGATCCAGTAGGGGGTTGGAGTCAGCCATGGATACGAAAGGGGGAGAGCGAATACATCAGTCTGGTACATACCTGGTCCAATGTTGGTAATGGGTCTAGTAGAATGAGCTTGTATAAGCCAGGAACCCTGTCCGAGAAGTTTGGAGGAGCTCTCTGTGTAGGCACCTGGGAGGGAAACAAGAGAAAGAAGAAGAAGACTTGTGAAGATAGGGTAGACATGAAGCATGGCATGGGAAGGAGAAAGAGGGAAGGTAGTAGGTCCAGAATGGAGAATAGCCTGGACTACAGCGATGCATGATTAGCCAGCCGAGTCCTGCTCCGACTCCCTATGAGGTGTAGGGGTCAGTGGCAACCTTGGAGAAGGTTGCAAACCTGGTGTATCTAGTGGAGAACCTCTCCTCTAGGTACAGCAGAAGGAATGGCAAGCGGTCCTGCTCTGATCACCTGACCCCCAGTAAATAACTGGTCAGGAGGGGCCCTGTGACAAGTAACGGAGAAGGTTGCAAAAAAAGCATAAGACATAAACAATTCTGAAAGTCTGGTGTAAACATGGGTACAAATTTGCAAGCAGCATTATTGGGGTAGGTATCATATCCTGATGGGAGGGAAGGAGGGGGAGAAGGAAGGGAGGAAAGGGAGGAGGGGGAATGAGGAAGGGGGTAGGGATATAGGAATGAGGAGGGATTTGTGTTCAGGTGTTCAACCAAGACATGTGCCTGATCCCAGCCTCCTGCTTAATACAGGTCAGTGGCAGGTACCCGGCCACAACAGGAACAATTATGCTATACAGTGACTAAAAAAAAAACTAAAAAGTGTATGAGGGTAAAGACAGGGGTAACAGATAGTCCAAAATGTCAGACTAAGGTGTATAATATACCACTACACTATTTTTCAAAGTGCCAGGGAGTTATACAGAGCCCAAAAAAATTGTCTTTATGAGTCAGTAAAGTGAAGCTAAACTCTGGTTAAAAAAATTATATTCAATTACAATATGTATGCTTAAATTCAAAAAGTACCTTCCATTGCTCTTAGCCTCCTCCAGATCTTCAAATTATTTTGTTTTTATTTACTGCTGTAATTTGAATTCCTGTTAGAGGGTGGTTATGTTTGTTCTCCATGGTCCCACTGCATGATTCCACCCTATCTTGCTCACTATTAAAATAGGCTAAAGGGATATGTTTGCTGGTTGCATAGAGCAGTGCACATGACTGCAACTAACATGTACTGCTTATTCAAAATGAAAGGAAGTGAGGTGGTAATCAGTTGTTACTCATGTTCTTTGAGATATACTCTTAATAAACATTTTTTTTTCTTAGGTAATTTTCTATTTATAATCTCAAGACATTGCCCATAATAAGTGCCTCTAAGAAATTTGGTTGATGCCATTATTTCAACTCATACCTCATATCCCTCAAATTGTCAGAGTTTTATTTTATAGCATACTAGCTCAAGTGCTCTTGTTGCCCAGTTTGATTATTTACATTATTTACATATAGTTTATTTTCAAATATCATTTTGGTATAGTGCAAGTATGTAGCTCTCTCTGCTCCCTGGTGCAGTCCTTTGCCTGGCCTCCTGCAAGTCTCAAGCAGGAATAAATGCCCCTCCAATGTGTGGTTGTGGTGCCCAAGGAAATACCTGGTTTTGCACTGGTTTATGTCTATCTTCCCAGATATTTAACATACAGTGTTTAGGGCTTGACCCACATCACACTTGTCATTTTATTCCATGTATTCCCTTGCTGTCCATAGATTAATGTTAATGATATTATTCTTTATATGTCTTTTTTAGAAGCAATGGATTAGTTTATATGACAAGTGTTGTTGGTAGTAATTATAACAACTTTAGTATATTAATTTATACAAATTTTAGCAACATATTATATTATGTTTTTGTTTATAAATAATTTCTCTTCATGCATACTCATCATGCTTGTCTGGGATCATGGGCATGACTATATTATACAAACATTGAACATATTTGTCTGCACATAAATAAATAAATATTTAACCACTTAAAGACCTTAGATGTTTTTCAGATTTGGTGTTTGCAAGACTAAAACAGTTTTTTCTGCTAGAAAATTACTTAAAACCCCCAAACATTATATATATATATTTTTTTTTCGAACACCCTAGAGAATAAAATAGTGGTTATTTCAATACTTTTTGTCACACCGTATTTGCGCAGCGGTCTTACAAGCGCACTTTTTTGGGTGAAAAATTCACTTTGTTTAATTAAAAAATAAGACAATAATAAATTTGGCCCAATTTTTTAATATATTGTGAAAGATAATGTTACGCCGAGTAAAATGATACCCAACATGTCACGCTTAAAAATTGCGCCCGCTCGTGGCATGGCGTCAAACTTTTACCCTTAAAAATCTCGATAGGCGACGTTTAAAAAATTCTATAGGTTGCATTTTTTGAGCTACAGAGTAGCTCTAGGGCTATAATTATTGCTCTTGCTCTAACAATCGTGGCGATACCTCACTTGTGTGATTTGAACACCGTTTTCATATGCGGGCGCTACTCGCGTATGCGTTCGCTTCTGCGCGCGAGCTCGTCGGGACGGGGCGCTTTAAAAAAATGTTTTTTTGTTTTCTTATTTCTTTTTATTTATTTTATTACTTTTTACACTGAAATAAAAAAAAATTGATAACTTTTATTCCTATTATAAGGAATGTAAACATCCCTTGTAATAGAAAAAAGCATGACAGGTCCTCTTAAATATGAGATCTGGGGTCAAAAAGACCTCAGATCTCATATTTAGACTTCAATGCAAGAAAAAAAAATTGAAACTGTCATTTTTTCAAATGACAAAAAAAAAATGTCTCTTTAAGACGCTGGGCGGGACTGACGTTTTGACGTCACTTCCGCCCAGCAAAGCTATGAGGATGGGTGGGGGCCATCTTGCCCTCACTCAAGTCCTCACCGCTCAGGCTGCAGCATCCGATCTCCTCCGCTGCTACCGACGGCTACGGTAAGCGGCGGGAGGGGTGGGGGGGGCCCTCTCCCGCCACCGATAACGGCGATCTTGCGCCGTTATCGTTTACACGGCCGCCCGCTAAAAAGATGGATATCTCAGTTGTGGCAGCAGTTGCTGCCGTTACTGAGATATCCATCTTTAAAAAGAGGACGTACATTTACAATACGCGGGTCGGCAAGTGGTTAATTTAATTTATTGCACTACATGGGTCTGATCTTAATTTTAAATTAAATTTAATTTGATTTGATCTAATTCCATTTAATTTATTTCACTTAATGATGGACCATGTTTTCATAATTATATATACAGTATATATATATATATATATATATATATATATATATATATATACACACACACGTTTTTGCGCACTTGCATATCAACAATTCATTGTTGTTATGTTTTATTTCCAACACAGATCAGCACCATATTTATGAACAACTCCACATTCACATATTTTCTCCACATTTTCATTTATATTTATTTAATAGCACTTTATTTTTGCAGTATATTTATATATATATTTATTCATTTATTGCATTTATTTGTATGTTTTTCCATACACTTATAAAGTCTATATTATAAAATGTGTTTTAGGTTAGAATGTCACATACACATGTGTGTTTTTGTTTTTGATTGTTTTTGATTGTGCAGATGCTGTTCTGACCATGGGTTGTGTCAGTTAAAATCAGGTATCTAATTTTCTAATGCTGTGCAGACCAGCTCTAACTGGTTTGGATGCATTCAACGTTTTCTATTTAAATCCTTTTAGATCCTCACACAACCCAGCTATGACTAAGCATCTATCCATGATGTGAAACATGTTAGCTTTTTTGTCCCCTATGTCCACTTTTTACCATTGATTGCAGTGTTGCATGAATTTCGGATGTTATACAGCTTTGGATTTTATCCTTTGTTCATTTTGTTTCAATAAATCACCTATCAGAGTGCGGCAGTCCAGGAACATTTATTTTTTCCACGGATCAGCGCAGAATCTGCACCTGTCAGTACTACAGGGTGGGAGCACAGCATAGGTCGCACGGCTTGGAGCGGTACTCTTTTCCACTATCTTCCCAGAGTTGTAAGGAAATAAACAAGTACATATATTTAATGACGTTGAAATATTATGTCATTGATAAAAATATTATGTAATGTTCTAATATTATGTGTTCTCTGATTCAAATATCCATGATCTCCCTAATGAATATTGTGATTGTTGCATATCAAAACATGTGGGGCTTTTGTTTTAAGGTAGAAGTATAATGTGGAAATTCTTTGTATAGCATTTCTGCCGCCAAAAGGGTTATCTTTATATTTCAAATGGGGATATAATACATCAGAGCTTATATTTTTGGTATTTTTCTTTTTTTACTTTGTATAAATAAAGATACCTTTTATTATACATCTCATATTTTTGTATGTTTTTTACTTATTTTTGCTGTCTAAAAGTCCAAGGGGGAAAACGCAGTTGTCTTTGAATGGTCTATAGAGGACGAAGAGCATATTTCTCACTGTGTGATTTATTTATTTATTTATTTATTTATTTTATCATAGGTACATCTCATTCCCCACCCATTCAATAATGTAGCGCTTAGAGTTTTATTTAGATACAGGAACTAAGACCGTGCTTAAAAGCAATATTCAATTACACTTCTTGCATGCTTATGGACCATATTACCTACAAGTATGTTCAAAGTAAATCTATAACCAAAATGTTTTGCATTTGTTTTGGATAGAATAGTTAAGGGGTGGGCCCTGTAGTGATTTTTGAAATCAGCTAAAACATTCCAGGTTCTTCAAAATCAAAGAATCAAAGATGATCAATGGCTCACATTTCAGTCTCTTTCTAAAGCAGCCACAGCCTGAATAGAAAATGTGCAGTTTTGCTGTACTACTGTACCAGCAGTTGTAGAGTAGGACCCTTGTTTTCTGTGAGGAAGCAGTGTTCACATTGCACCACCACGCTTCTCCTGAATAAGACCTATTACTCTGCAATCAGAAAAGCACATGCTCCCCACTGGTTAAAGAGCTATGGCTCTGAATCAATATGGGGCCGGTTAGACCTTTGCAAAGAGATCACTGCTTGCCTTAGACATTCTGCAGAATGCTGGGAGGACACAGGTTTTTCTACACTGTAAATAAAACACACTGTGAAGCCGCATACACACAACCGGGAATCCCGGCCGTGTGTATGCTCCCTAGCAGTTTTCCCGTCTGAAAAACAGCCGAGAATCCCAACGGAAAAATAGAGAACCCTGCTCTCTATTTTCCCGTCGGGATTCCCGGGAAGAGGGTTTCCTGCCCTGTATGCACGGCTTTGCAAGACAAGCTTGCCAGAAATCCCCTCAGGAAAACCAACGTTTTTTTCCTGACGGGATTCCCGCCCGTGTGTACCGTGCCTAAGACTTTCGCCCACAATTTGTTTTGATGCTCCTAGAATGTATTTAGCTAATCGAAAATGAACGTTAATTTGAACTTGAAGGTTAGACAAACAGGCCAATTTTTATAATTTAAAGAGGAATTCCAGGTATGGATGTATTATGCATAGTTACACTGGTGTAGCTTGGACCTATGTAAATATGTATGTATCATACCATGCCATAGACATCACTACTCAAGTGATATTCACTTTCTTAAAGGTTCTGTGCTTTTTTGGCTGGCCAGCTGTATTGTGAACACAGAAAGTTAGCCACTCAGCATGGGTGCCATTCAGAGAATGCTTTGCATTTTCTAAATTGAAGCCAAGCATTTTCTGATTGAATAAAGTGGAAAGGTGAGTTGGTGACATCACACCTATCAGCCAACCTCCTGTGTTCACAATGCAGCAGGCCAGAAACTCAGTATGGGACCCATAACCAAGTGGAGCTCACTGGAGTGGCAGTGTCTACTTTAGTGAGTTCCAGCTTTAAGAGAAATTGACCAAGTATGACATATACATAGTTACATTGATCCAAGTTAGACCAATGTAACTATGTATAAAATATCCATACCTGGAATTAATCTTTAATCACATTACTATTATCGAATAGCAAATGTGTAGCAATAAATCACCTAACAGATAAAACAAATGGTGACCTATGGTGTAAGCTACACAAGGAGCTTGTAGTAGCAAAAAAATCACATGCAAATAGGAAACTGTGTGATCATGCCAGATAACAATACATGCTGTAATATGCAAAAAAGAAAGACACTTATTCCATGTTTTGGCAAAATATTGATACCTCTAGTGACTAATTGCTAGTGATTTTAGTAGTGTACAGTAACTGAGATACTAAAAGCTTCCAATGGAGGCCTGTGGGCTTCCCATGTAGGTCTCATACACCTTACAGGAGTTGTAAAATCATTTGTTTTCTGGTGACTATGAGTACTGGTACTTTTGGTCAAGTACTCACCGATACCAAGTACCGATACCTTTGTGGTGCGATTTGAGCCCATACAAAATAAATTAGATCAAATTGCACTGCCAATAAATGCATGCAATTTGAACAGGAATGTGGCCTGCCTTCTTTCCAAATTACATGCAGTTTCCCACGCTGTTCCTGTGTGAACCCGGCCGGAATCGTACTGCTTTCCTGTTCAAATCGCATGCAATTCTTTGCAGTGCAATTTGAGACCATTAATTTTGTATGTGCTCAAAAAGCACCACAAAGGTATTGATTTTAGGTATCAGATCATTTGCATGAGTACTTGTGCAAATGCTCAGTATCAACACTGATACTAATATTGGTATTGGTGCAATCCTAACGTATATACACAAGGGGTCAATATTAGGAGCCAATTACAAACTTCTGTTATCAAGTTTGAGGGTATTGGTGATGTATTTAAGGTAATACATTTTTAAGAATAGTAATATAATATATATATATATATATATATATATATATATATATATATATATATATATATATATATATATATATATATATATATATATATATATATATATATATATATATTTAAGAATCAGGCAGTCATTTCATGCAAATGACCATCTATATACAGTGTGGGGAACAGGGAATCATTCCACTCACCTAAGGCTGTGCATATTTGCAAATGTAATTATGCAAATGCTTATGATGAAGTAGTTCCCTTTTAGAAACACTAATTTTAAATGTTGAGCTGGCATTTATGCAAGGAAAATAAACCCATGTTATTATTCATAGGAATTAATTATACAAAGAAAAAATATGTACGCAGAATGCTTGTACAAGTGGTAAATGAAAGTGGAATATATTGTAAGTGTTTTAAGTGCAAATCTGGGAGTAAAGCCTTGTACACACGATCGGATATCTGGTGGAATCTAGTCCGATAGATTTTTTCATCGGATATCCGATGAAGCTGACTTTCATCAGTCTTGCCTACACACCATCAGTCAAAAATCCAACTGTGCCAAAACGCGGTGACGTAAAACACTATGACGTGCAAAAAAAATGAAGTTCAATGCTTCCGAGCATGCGTCGACTTGATTCTGAGAATGCGTCGATTTTTGACCGATGGACTTCCACACAGACGATCGTTTTTTCCTATTGTTTTTTATTAATAGGAAACATTTAAAACATGTTCTATTTTTTTTCACCGATGGAAAACAAACCGATGGGGCCCACACACGATCGGTTTGTCCAATGAAAACAGTCCATCGGTCTGTGTGTACAGGGCTTAAGCCCATCTTGCTGTACTCATATCCTTTGTTATAATGTATCTGTTACTTTTTTTTTTTGGAACTATGTGAAAAGGGTATTTTCCTTAAAGATACCTTAGAAATATTGTGATGCTCAACATAACATTAATTCACTGGAATTGGTGAGGGGAGGTTAAAGCAAACATTGGCTTTGTCTATGCACAGCATGCAGAAAAATTGCTATAATATATGTGTATATAGCGCTGTCAATACTTTATTTCATGTGTGAAACCAATATATGTGCACCTGATCAATATGTGACAATAAAATAAATAAATATCAAAAACATATAAACATTATACTCTAAATTCATATGATTGCACCTTATGATAAAAACAAATTAAGCTTCAAAATATCTAAATAAACGAATTAAACTGTCCAGTGCATACAAAAATGTGTAATAAAAAAAAAAAGAAATGCTTCAAAAAGTGCAAAACCTTCATCTGTAGAAATCAATTGTGTTTTAAAGTGCTCACACCCTTGTGAACTGACCACCTTTCATTCTAATAAATCACAAGAGGTAATGGATATAATCTTATTCCAGGTTCTCATTAAATATTATAATCAGGTAGTAGAATCATGTATTAAATTGTTTCTTACTATGTTTTTATGCCTTATGTAAGGTCCTCTATGAGCTCCCAAACTACTAATTTTCCCTTAATGTTTGTTTGGAATGAGCAGGGCAAGTTAGCAGGGTCATGCAAATTGTTCTATACAAATCCCAAAGTCCACAGTCCATACTCTCTAGTTCATTCTGAGTGTGGTGTGGACAGGAACTGATGTGAGTGCAGATGTGCAGCCCTGCTCCTGCTTTGACATCCTAAGTAGCTGTGCACTGCCTGAGCAATGTGAGACTGCTAACTAAAATACGGTATGGCTGGCTGAGGCTGAACTGAGGAGTGTGAAATCTAGGGTAATAATCTGGGAACCAGAGCAGCTTGGTGACTGGATTGTTGGGCAGGCAGGCTGGTAAACACTCTGGAGGCCCTTGTGGTGCAGTGTCACTGGCTGGAGGAGTGTGACAGGTGTGTAACCATCATACAGATTGTATACACTGCCCATCTTTCTACAAGCATGACAAGAAAGAAAGGAGAGGAGATAGCATCTCAAGATGGTGCCAGCACACATTCTCAGCTGTCTGTAAAAAGACAAAAGGTGGGAGGCAGCAGCTAAGCTTGAGCATTTTGCCCATACACCATCAAAGGGGCAGCAGCCTCCAGTACAGCAAGCTAAGAGGTGGGACCCTCTCTAGCAAAGAAAAGCTCAGAACAACATACAGAGCCCTGAGGAACAAATAATGCAGGGGCTGTGGCAGCAATGGTGAACTTCTCAGAAGTGCAGAAGTGTATAAGATTACAGAGAAAGAACCTTCCTTGGGAGAAGTCATTCAACAGTCAATAGTCCACCTTGCTTGAGAGGTTTGACTAGCTAAAGAATATAAAAGAAGATGTACAATATTCATCCTTTGGCATGATTTGCAGAAGGTGTGGTAACGCACAACAACGTTGGAGGACATAATTAACATGGTGGAAGATGACATTAACTTGACGAAACAGGTGATGAAAGCAATTAGAGGTAAATATATATATATGCATCTAAAGAGGGAGACTTGGAAAACAGGTTTGCGCATGAACAATATACACATTTTGCGCTTTCCTGAACAAAGTGAGTGAATGACTCCAAGATTATTATATTTTTAGAAAAATAGTTGGTGGATACTTTTGGGAGAGCCTCCTTTACAAGTTTTTTTCACCATCACCAGGGGGTCCTCCTAGCTACTTTTTTTAAATGCTGCTCTATAAGGACAAGGTGACTATATTGCAAAAAGCCAGGGAAATACTATATAATGGCGCCAGAAATTACTGTACCCTGATTTTTCCCCTGAGTTTCAGAAAAAAGGGCCAGGTTTGTGGAGGTTAAAAGCAGGCTGCAGCAGTTGAAAATTGTCATTTGCTATGGTATATCCGTCAAGGTCACGGGTTGCAGAATGTGGGGAAACCCACTTTTTTGGCCCTCCAGCAAAAGCTGGCATGGTTGGAGAAGAATGAGAAAAGGATTCGGACATAAAAAGACTAAATTTGTATCTTAAGGGGGAGTGGCCAGCAGTGGAGATGTGGAGATGTGAGCAGCGTGGCACCTGAGCTCCGTCTGCACCAATAGATCCTGCTTGTTATCCGCCCAATATCCTGCCTCTTCTTCCTCACAGCCAGTTTGGGTATACATCCAAATTGGCCCCATGGGACCAAAATCATCTAGGGAGCACAAAGCAGACTGCAGAGACATCCAGAGATAGTGCTGGATCTCCTGCCTCATGTATTCTGCCACCCAGAGACAGACTGAGCCAGCCTGCATTGGGTGAGTCCCGCATACCCTCTCCTAAACAGCAGTCTACTTCTGCTAAACACAGGACACCCACCACCATAAAAGACCATTTTGCTCACTCCCCATTGGCTTCACGTTTGTCTGCCTCTGCTCTTTCCCTATACAGATGGAACTTGGATCGCCTATACCACCTCTGAGACTATCTTCCTATGATTTAAATTTTAAATGAAGGAGTCTGAGGCTGAATATATGTGTGCACCCAGTTTGTTACAGGTTTTTCTCTGTCATATCCCCTATTACTGTTACTGTTTTTGTATCAATACTTGTTGTGGTTTGGGGCAATGAGCCAGGAAGGGGGATTGGGGAGCTTTTGTTTTACTTTCTTTAGGCTGCTTTCACACTGGGGAGGGCGGCGTTGACAGTAAAATGCTGCTAGTTTTAGTACTTTACCGTCATTTTAATGGTGCTATTCAGCCGCTAGCTGGGCACTGTTAACCGCACTAGCGGCCAATAAAGGGGTTAAATGTGCCCTTGTAGTGCGACTGCCGAAGCACTTTGCAGGCGATTCGGCAGCGGTGCCCATTCATTTCAATGGGCAGGAGTGGTGGAGGAGCAGTGTTTACACTGTTCCTTCACCGCTCCAAGGATGCTGCTTGCTGGACTTTTTTTAATGTCTTGTCAGCGCGTTGTCTCAGTGTGAAAGCACTCAAGCTTTCACACTGAGACTGCAGGGGGGGGGGGGCGTTTTTTAAGGTGCTTTACAGGCACCATTTTTAGCCCAAAAGAAAAATGCCCCAGTGTGAAAGGGGTCTTATTTTGGTTCTGTACACCTACATTATGGATTTGAAATGGATGTCTGTTTTCATTCTTATAGGTATTTCTTGCGGCCACTGGTCCTCCTTATTGAGTGCAATTGTATTACTCAGGCACTAACCCACACTTTTATTTGGATTGTTATCCTTTTGGAGTCATTACCCTTTTCTCTTACATCATGAGTCTTGGATTACTTACATGGAATGGAGGCCTAAACTCTAAGGTAAAAAGGTCTCTGGTCTTTGACATCAGAACGCACAAAAGCTCAATTTGTATTGCTCATTTGATAGGATCTAGGGTATTGGCATAAAAAGGCCACAGATTTCTCATGCCCTCCACGCTATATACTTTACATTCTAGAGAAGTGTCTATATTGATTCTTATATCTCTTAAGATACAAGTTGTGGAAGTCAAGACTGATCCAAAAGGATGTTATGTTGCTCTATAGTGGAAATATATGGAAGCATTATATACACTGTACCATATTGAATGTTTAAATTCCCCCACCATTTGATAAGCAGAGGTTGTCTGACTGTGTGACTAAAATCATTCCCATGATACAGGGTACTCTTATCATAGGAGAAGATTTTAATGCAGTTATGGATTCAGAGATACATAGTAGAGATGGTCCAAACTCTTGAAAATCGCAAAAGCTCTAAATCAAATCGTGAACCTTATTAATGGGACCTGAACTTGAAAAATCAATAGTGCCCTTTTTAAAGGCTTAGAATAAGTTATTGGCCATAAAAAGGGCGTGGGGGCCTAGGTATTGCCCTGGGGGACATTTACCAATGCAATTAAAAAAAAAAAATATATATATATATATATATAATTTTTAAAGGAACAGTGATTTTAATGATGCTTAACCACTTACCGACCAGCCGAGTGACAGCTACAGTGCAGTCGGCAAGTTCTGTGAGGGCATAGTATAACATCCTCCCGATCTCACCCTCCCCTGGGGCACACACCTGGAAGTGTCCATGAAATGATGGGTCCAGAGGTAAACGGATCAGGGTAAAGGGCTGATGACACATGATCACTCCGCCCAATGACAGAGTGATCACTTGTCAACAAACCTGCGCATGTCCAGTTCAGCTCTCTCCACTCCTCACATGCAATCAGTACAGCGAGTGAGAAGAGGAGGGAGCTGGTGCAATAGCACAAGTGGGCTGGATCTGAAGTGCCCACAGTGCTGACCTGTGCCCATTTATGCCGATCCATGCCTTATACATGCTCACCCATGCCTCATACATGCCCCTACATGCCTCATACATGCCCACCCATGCCTCATCCTTGCCTCACCCATGCCCAGCCATGCCTTATCCATGCCCATCCCTGCCCATCTGTGCCCATCCATGCCTAATCCGTAACCATCTGCGCCTCATCCATGCCCAGCTGTGCCTTATCCATGCCCATCCCTGCCCATGCATGCCTAGTCAATGCCCATCCGTGCCCATCCATGCCTCATCAATGCCTTATCTGTGCCTATCCATGCATCCTCCCTGCTCATCCATACCTCATCTGTGCTCCATCCATGCCACATCAGTGCTCATACATGCTCATCCATCCTACAACCATACCCAACCATGCCTCATCTGTGCTAATCCATATCGCATCTGTGCCTCATCCATGCCACATCCGTGCCTCATCCATGCCACATCCGTGCCTCATCCATGCCACATCTGTGCTCATCTATGCTATTCATGCCTATCCATGGCACATAAGTGCTAGTCCGTGCCATATCAGTGCTCATCTGTGCCCATCCATGCCTCATCCATGCCACATCAGTGCTCTATATGTGACCAGGCTGTAGAAAAGTCTCACACATGTCATATCACCATACTCAGGAGGAGTAGCATAATGTATTTCAGGGTGTAATTTTTGCTATGTACATGCTATGTGTTAGAAATATCTTATAAGTAGACAGCTTTGTGCATTTTTTTTTCTTTCCACATTTTCTAAAAACCTGTGTAAAATGTTCAAAAGTCTCATTATGCCTTCTAGATTATGTGCTTTCCAAAATGGGATCAATTTATGGGCATTTCCATTATTCTTGAGCTCCAGGACCTTCAAAAGTGTAATAGGTAGTCAAGAAATTAAATGTGTAATGTATGTCCCTAGAACACCTGACAATGCTCCCTGCATGTGCAGAATGTGTTTTGAGGTGTTGTTGCAAGTATGCATATGTCATGCAAGAGAAATAACCTGTTAATATAACAATTTTGTAAAAAAAAAAAAAAAAAAAAGAAAAGAATCTTCATTTTACAAAGAATTGTGGGGACAAAAATTGCAACTTCAAAAAACTCACCATGCCTTGAAATGTCTACTTTCCAAAAATGGGTCATTTGGGGGGTATTCATGCTTTCTTGGCTTGTTAGTGTCTCAAGAAATGAGATAGGTGAGATAGGTGAGATACCACACCTGAGTGTATCAGGTGTGGTAAATTTTCAGTGATTTTCAGTGATTGGCACCATAGCTTGTAGACTGTAAGTCTGTAAGTCCGAATCTGCGCCATCGTATCTTTAGGCGTATGCTCAAATTGAGATACGCTTCTCTGTTGCTAAGATATGAACGCGCTAGTGTAAACAAAGAAATTAAACTAAAAAATTAATAAGAGGCTGCAGCTGGCGTGCGATACACAAAATGACATAAAAAATAGAAGCAAAGCCGCGCCATAAACATTAAACAATATTGATAGTGATTGTCAAAGGTGTGTATGTATCAAGTACCATACATAGGGGGTAACCAGCACAGGACACCCTTGAATCAGAACCAGTCCATATGATGAGGTTGATAAACCAGTTGTTGACACAGGTCTCAATTGGAAATTTCAGCAAACAAAATCTTAAGCGAAATTCACACCACCAAAGTGACTGGATAATAAACTTAGTGAACCCTTCACCAGTAATGAGAGGCCGCTTACCAGAGGGCAAGCACAAATGAGCAGATGGCTATAGCCCAGCCACGGCCTTTAATATTCACAGGATCCCACAGGAACAGATACCAGGAACCGCTCAATGGTGTCACCGTCTAATGCATCCAGTGAGAAAGTAGAGAAAAGATGCACCACAGCGTAACTCCGTATCAATAGGCATTTATTAAAACAGTAGATATACTTACAAGCATAGAAGTAAAAACAGCATTTAAAATCAAACTAAGCCGGCCGGCATACAAGGAGCCCTCCTCCTTTGCGTGGTGACGTCACTGCGCCTCCTCCCAGATGTGTTTCGTCATCAATAGGACGTTTTCAATGGGGTAGGGCATAGCAGTGATTCACCAAATATAAAGGGCTACGCCTCATTGTGAAAGCAGGGCAATAGCAGCAAAAACGCCATCTTAACTGTGGTCAAGTTGCCAATAGTAGGCGGTGCGGCGCTACACCCCTAGGCACTAAGACTCTATTATGAACTAATAATAGTAGCCTCCCTCGTTAGAGTAACGGGATCTAAAATTGTATCTATCAAATAGAAATTGGCCACGCTGTAAAGCACGGAGTACTGGCGGCCAAAAACGCCATCTTAAGTAGGGTAAAATTGCCCATACTAAAGAATACAGCACCAAACACTGGGCAGTAGGACTATGTGTAACCTTATAATAATAGCCATCCTAGTTGACAAAGGCATGGTATTAAGATTACATTTACATGGTCAGGCGGAAATATTAAACAAGAAGGCCTGGCACAAGCCACTTGTCGTTTACACACACCTCTCCCCGTTCTTTAGCTCCGGGGACTGATCGCGGGACTCAGACGGCGATCGGGTCCACGGGTCCCGCGGCCGCGGTCACGGAGCTTTGGCGTCTAAGGCGCGCGCCCGCGACCCACGGCTGGGCATTTAACAATCACGTACAGGTACGTGATTGTGCCCAGCCGTGCCATTCTGCCGACGTATATCGGCGTTAGGCGGTCCTTAACTACTTGCCGACCGCGCACCGCCATTCTACGTCGGCAAGTTGGCTCTGCTGGGCGAGAGCACGTAGTATAACGTCCTCTCTTCCAGTCCCCCGCTCGCCCCCGACTCCCAGCTCTTGGTCCTGTCAGCGGGGGAAACGCTGATCTTCTGTTCATACAATGTATGAACAGAGGATCAGTGTTTCCCCATGTGAGGCCACCCCCCCCCACAGTAAGAACACACAAGGGACATACTTAACCCCTTCCCCGCCCCCTAGTGTTAACCCCTTCACTGCCAGTGGCATTTTTATAGTAATCCAATGCATTTTTATAGCACTGATCGCTATAAAAATGCCAATGGTCCCAAAAATGTGTCAAAAGTGTCCGAAGTGTCCGCCATAATGTCGCAATACCGAAAAAAAATCGCTGATCACCGCCATTACTAGTAAAAAAAATATATTAATAAAAATGCCATAAAAATACCCCCTATTTTGTAAACGCTATAACTTTTGCGCAAACCAATCAATAAACGCTTATTACGATTTTTTTACGAAAAATAGGTAGAAGAATACGTATCGGCCTAAACTGAGGAAAAAAAAAATGTTTTTTTATATATTTTTGGGGGATATTTATTATGGCAAAAAGTAAAAAATATTCATTTTTTTTCAAAATTGTCGCTCTATTTTTGTTTATAGCGCAAAAAATAAAAACCGCAGAGGTGATCAAATACCACCAAAAGAAAGCTCTATTTGTGGGAAAAAAAGGAAGCCAATTTTGTTTGGGAGCCACGTCGCACGACCGTGCAATTGTCTGTTAAAGCGACGCAGTCCCGAATCGCAAAAAGTACTCTGGTCTTTGGGCAGCAATATGGTCCGGGGGTTAAGTGGTTAAGTGGTTAAAACAATGATTTATTTGTACCTGGTGGAAGATAATGATCTATCCATGGTTTTCATACAGATTCAAATTTGGGGATTTTGTCTAAATAAATTGCTTCAGTCTTTGCGTGTACCATGGCTTGTGTCACTCTTTGTTTGACTGTTTTTATACAAAGGTAGTTAGTTTTCCATGCTTTCACTATGGATTGTTTAGCCGTTGTTGTAACAAACAGTAGTCTAAATTGGCGGAGGGTCAGAAGTTGGGGTTTATAGTTTAATAGTGCTACAGCTGGGTCAGGCAGTAAAGATATTTTAAATATTGTTGAAATATTTACCAACCCATGGGTACACCCTGTCCAAAGAGTGTCCAAACTGTTTTTTGGGCACTCGAGGAAGTATTGGAGACGCAGTGACTATCTCCGGGACTACGATGGCCTTCATAGAAAATTATTTGAAAAAATATTTGATAACCAAGTCTCATATAGTTAATAGTTTGAGGTTCTTAGAAATAATTTATGCTAGAACAGTAACTTTGTTTATCAAGATATAACAGTGTTATATTTAATCCAAATTTGGAACAGAATCGATATTCCAGAAGTGGTAAATAAAAATCATATATGAAGCTTATAACATAGAAAATAGAATAGGAGTATATAACTCCATTCACTTATGAAGATAATGTGTTACCTTATAAAAATTAAAGTGCAACAAATTAACTGAATTACTAAAATAACCATGTTCCATCTAGGTGAAAGGGGCCTAGATTTCTTAATTCATACCTGGAATATTAGAAACAAAGACATTTAATTTCAAGAGATATTTGATTTCAAATAATAAAATGATAGGTAGATTTGGGCATATCCAAACTTTGTAGATAGACTGAGTAGAAATATATAGAGATTCCATTCAGGTCTACTAGCCTAAGAAAAGTGCTTTCCAGGATAGTATTATTTATATTCATACTATAAAGAGAGCATGTCACCCAGAATAGTATATATACTTATAAATATAAATATATATATTATTATTCATTGGTTAAGTGTTTGGAATAGGTAAAGCAAAATGAAATCACTTATGAGTTCAAGAAGCAAGTTTACTAATGTCAAATCAATGTTAGAACGGTAACTTTGTTTATAAATATGTAATAGAGCTACAGTATATTTAGTCTTAGTTTGGACAAAAATCAATAGCCCTATTATGATAAATAATAATTTAGGTATTAAGCTCATACCATAGGAAATATAATGGGAATAAACCACTCTAAATATAAATTGGTTAATGTGTAGAGAAAACTTAATTATTATAATAATCATATTCCATCTAAATAGACAAGGATCTAAATTATGTGGTTCATAGATGAAATTATTTGAAACAGAAATATATAATCACAAGAAATATTTTATCTCAAATAATAAAATGATAAGTAGTTTTGTACATTACCAAATTTTGTAGGCACACTGAGTAAGATCACATATGGATTTTATCTGAGTCTTCTTGCCTAGGGGGTGTGTTTTCTAGACTAGTATTGTTTATATTCATACTTTAAAGAGAAAACTTTACCCAGTATAGTATACTGTATATGCTTATGAATACAAACATATATATTTAAGTCATTTGTTCAGTGTCTGGAGTAGGTAAAGCAAAATGACTTCTCTTATGAGTGTTAGAAGAAGCAGGTTGTTCTGAGGCATCCTGTCGGTGTTGTGGGGAACCAGAGTTTGCCCGCCTTTTGGACCCTTCTGCAGTTGTCTCTGGTGTTGACAGGCAAAGATCCAAAATTGTAGAAAGCAAGTCACCTGCAGTTTTACAGGTATAGGTAGTTCCTTTGTATGTAAAACGAATTGCAAAGGGGGAAGTCCATAAGTGATATGATGATATTGGAGGACCTGTAGGTGAGGTTTTATTTATTTTCTCTTCATAAGTGTCTGTTGGGAAAGATCTTGATAGATTTGGTAGCGATGGCCCTGAAATATTAAGGAATCTTTGTTGCGGGCTGCATCCAGTAACTGTTCTTTTGTGCGGATATAAAGGAATTTAATAATTATATCCCTGGGAGGACCATGTTCCTTTCTTGATGTTAGTGACCTGTGTATTCTGTCCATTTCAAGTCTTTCTATTGGAATAGAAGGTGCCAATTCCTGGAATAGTGCTGTGGCTGTAGAATGGAGATCTTCAATGCTTTCTGGGATTCCTTTAATACATAGGTTAGATCTACTATTTCTATTCTCAAAATCCTCAAGGCAAGTTTGGAGGGAAGAATATTCTCCCTTGAGGCATTCCAGTCAGCTTTTCTGTGATAGTGTCAGATGTATTCTGAAGTGCTTTATGTAGGACCCTCTCAAATTGGTTAATCAGTTCAAAATGAGATGATGCCTGTTGTAGGGAATTAGATATAATCCCTATATCTTATTCAGAGCGCTGTATGGAAGCAGGAGACCACAGCAGTTTCTGTGAGTGTGTTTGAGAGGGGAGCGGTACCGCCATTTTAGATCGGAGGGGAGCGCTCAGGCAGACATGTCTACCTCCAAAATACATTTATTTTACAACATTTTCAGGCTTTTTTTTATTTATAGCACAAAAAATTAAAAACCCAGTGATGATTAAATACCACCAAAAGAAAGCTCTATTTGTGTGAAAAAAAGGGGTACAGTGTTGCATGAATGAGTAATTGCCGTTCAGGATTATGACTACACCAGCAGATTATAAGGTTGTTACTGAACTCATTTTAGGTGATATGATTTTAGGTTACAGTCATACTATCATAAACTCTTATGTATAAGGAACAAGTGAGGTCCCTATTGGTATACTTTCATCAATACTCGAATAAACAGAATGTTAACAGAAAATAACAGAATGGAACATAGAGATCAAATGAGGTATTCATTTGTATAGTGGGTGGGGGTTAGGGTCTAAGCCAGGTATTTTTTTTCTTTCATATTGATGACCACAGAGATCAGCATTTCCAGAAGTGATGGTTTCTGAAGAGACTTCAGGAAAAACCTTCCTGCATTAGAGCCACATTCAGTGGTGCAGGACAATGGGAAAGATAAGTATTTTGTTCTACTTTTACTTTCTGCTTCAGTTTAGTCTTAAATTTACTTGAATTATTTATGACAATTAGTATTATAGCAATGATCCAGGTGGTTTTTCAGGTTGCAGTAACTTTAGGGCCCATTTACACACGCGGACCATATGTCTGTATTTCATCCATCTGTTTTCGGATGAAATATGGACATACATGTATCACTATGGGATAGCGGGTGTCAGCGGATGAACATCCACTGACACCCGATTTCATCGGTCCCGACTATGCTCCATTTCTCCAGATGGAGGAAAATACTATTTTTCCATCTGTCTGCGGATCGGTTCGGGTGAACATGAACAGACGGTCTGTATTCATCTGATCCCCTCATAGAGGAGAGCGGAGATCTGACAAGGCAGTCCCTGCACAATGTGCAGGGACCACCCTGTCATCTGCCAGCTCAGCGGGGATCAACGGAGCGATCCCCGCTGAGCAAGCGGATATTAAAGGAATGGATCCTGTAAGTGTGAAATGGCCCTTACCTCAAAAAACAAAACAAAAAAACATTCACCTTTAAGCAGCACCAAAACATGTATTTTGCCTTTTTGTGTATATCAACCCAATCATCCTGATAATGATATTCTCCTATAAATAGACTTACAGTATGTGTTAGCCTTTGATATACTGTACGGTTACAGAATACTTTTCATATACTGTTTTATAGGTTGAAAACTGTTGTGTCCTGAATTGGTTTCCATGGATTGCATGGATTACTGACGTTTTTATTTTGCACTTTGCCTCGCTGCAAAGCCTTTGTATGTTCATCTCATTATGTTTTCAGCACAGGCATGCATAAAAAAGAGAAAGAAAGATGTGAACTGTGCCCCAATATATATAGTAATTCCTTTTGGCTAAATGTGTGCTTCAGCATTGATCTATATCATGTTGTGACAAAGTAAACCATTGCTTTCATATCACAGATTTTAAAATTGCTGTGGCAGAGGAGTTTGTACTAAGGTTAGCAAAACATTTCTTTGTTCTGCTCTAAATTACTAGAGTGGTTTGCTGAGCACACTAAAATCAGAGTACACCTAAGTACTGGATGTTCAATACCATTAAATCCCTCAAGGAATTGTGTTTAAGATATTTCCTATCACAAAGACAACCTATACGACTATGAAAATAAGACATTATGTTAAGAATGCAAAGGTTGTGTATCTTTGCCTTTTTCTAGAATTGGTTCTATTTTTTTTTTTTTTTTTAAGGGGTACATTTTATTGTACATAACAACAGCATCATATAATGACATATTATAGTACATATTTTCATACATTATAACTAGGTCACATTTGTAGACAAACTTAGAACCATATAGTTACTGCATGTACCATATGTCAGGTAGAAATGTACAGATTCAAACAACAATAAACAAAAACAGTGACATAACTTCCTTAGATCATACACGTGTCCTCCATTGAGTAGCATCTCTTACTATCCCACCATCTGACGTATCAGCAGACTTCCACATCCATCCCCATTCATACTGCACCTAACGCATCCATTATACTGCCACTTCTCCCGAAAATTTCTCAATCCATGCCGCCCACACTTTCTCAAATTTTTTAGGGCATCCTCTAGCTATATAGGTCAATTTGTACATTGGTAGGGCATTGTTCACTAATTTCATCCATCCTTGCAGAGTTGGAGGTGACGGGTTCCGCTATTTGAGAGCCAGTGCTTTCTTAGCATAACAAAACAGTATTCTAATCAGGGTTTTCTGCGGGGTGGATATTTCTTCTTCCTCCAGATCTCCCATAAGACTTCTGGCCGGAGAATAAATATTTGGGAGTTCCAGGGCATCCTCTAAAAATGATAGAATTTCCCTATAAAAGCTCTTCACCCGGGGACCCTGCCATATCATATGAAAGAAGTTTCCCTCAGCTGCATGACAGCAAGGGCATTCCGGGGAGGCCCCCCTACCCATTCTATGTAGTCTCAGGGGGGTGTAGTATATTCTATGAAGAAAATTAAACTGAGTCAACCTATCCCTGGTCGAAATCATCGAGAGCACCAAAATGTCCAAGGCCTCTGACCAGGTCTCCTCCGATAGGGACGGTATGTCTTCCCGCCATTGTGTCACCACCCTCTCCATTCTAGGGGAGGTAGATGTTAGTATCATAAAATAATATCTAGAAATCAGCTTCGAGTGATCCCCATCAGTGAGTACCATCTCCATACTGGAAGGGGAGAGCACCACCTCCCCCCCACCGTATTGGGCCCTCACCGAATGACGTAGCTAAAGATAGCGGAAAAAGAACGTGTTGGGAATTCCATATTTATTCCGTAAGTCCAAGAAGGTCCTAAAAACACCATTCCTGAACAGCTGATGGGCGTATTTAACCCCATAAGCCGCCCAGCATGATCCCTCCGGAACCTTAACAATCTCGCACAGCTGAGGGTTGTGCCACAAAGCAGCATTAGGGGAAGCCGTTAGACTAGTTCCACCCACCCTGGCATTACAGATATGAAATATTTTGTAGGACAACTTCAATAGACCGGCTCCGTGTTCCGGGTAAGGTCTGACTTCAGGTATGCAGGATCTTCCAGAATGGGGAGAGTTATTCAGGACAAAGCATATTTAAGCAAGCATGAGCATGCAGTTCAAAAAAGACAGTCTGGTCACACATGCCTGGGGGATCCCTCCCAGGCCCTCCAGGGGATATATCCACCAAAAAGGGGTGCATAAGAGTCTTACCCATGTCCCGTCGATTCCAGCCAGCAATTCGCCTCCCTGGGTGACAGGAAGAACTGTGTCTGCCCCTTGTGTACAACCCAGAGCTTAGCTGGGTAAAGCATGCTGTATGGAAGGCTGCGTTCTCTCAGGCACTGCTTTACACTTTGAAAAGCTGCTCTCTGCTTCTGCGTGGCCGCCGAGAAATCCGGGAAGATGGAGATGCGGTTGTTGTTATAGATCAATTCAGGCATGTTGCGGGCCTTGCGCAGGATGGTTTCTTTATCTCTAAAGTAGAGAAATCGGGCCAGCATGGGTCTGGGAAATCTACCCAGTGGGGGTGCTCTCAAGGGGACCCTGTGTGCCCTTTCTATGGCAAACAAATGGGAAAAACTATCCTCACCAAAGGTTTGTTTGAGCCATGTCAGTAGAAATTCCTCAGGGTTATTCCCCTCCGACCCCCCAGGGAACCCCAGGAACCTGAGGTTGTTCCTTCGAAGCCTGTCTTCAATATCCCCCAGCTTAGCCACCTGGGACTTGTGGTCCGCCACCATATCTCTCACCTGCACCATCAGGGGGTTAAGATCATCCTCCACCATGCTAATAAGTTGCTCAGTCTGCGTTACTCTTTGCCTCACCTTCTGTACATTATCCTTGAGGATGGCAAAGTCCACTCTGATGGATTCAATATGTGTGGTTAAGGCCACATGACAGCTTTTGATGGTGTCCATTATCTGCATCAGCGTCGGTTTCTTCGTGTGTGCGCCGGAGCCTCCCTCCCCTCCGGCAGACTGGGGAGAGGGCAGGGGAGATGCCAGAGGATCGGGTAGATCTGGCCATTCATCATCCCCCTCAGCGCATCTGCGATCCGGAGGAACGGAGGAGGCCCGCCGAGCGGGCGCTATCTTGGGAAGCCTCATGGGCAAACTTAGCCAGCTTCTCCGTGGGCGTGGGCTCCACGCTGGGACCATATTTCACCATCGTTAGGCTCCCAATGCGTTCCGCAGTCTGTTCCGGTCAGTGGTTGGGCAAAAGCACAAGCCCAGGGCCCTTCAGGATAAAGTAGGATGTGGATGCGGTCGAGCTCTAGAGAGAAGCGTCCTCACATACCGGAAGTTGGTCACGCCCCAAATTGGTTCTATTTTACTGAAATTGATGACTGTAACATCTTCGGTTTCTTGAACTGTTTCAGCTATTCATTTAAAAAGAAAAATAAGGCTGCTACAATATCTTCTAAAGAATTATTCGATTAACCACTTTTTGCTATACGGCACTGCGTCGCTTTAACTGAAAATTGCGTGGTCATGCGATGTTGCACCCAAACAAAAATGGCGTCCTTTTTTTCCCACAAATTGAGCTTTCTTTTGGTGGTATTTAATCATCTCTGTGTTTTTTATTTTTTGCGATATAAACAAAAAAAAAGTGATTTTTTTTTTTTAAAAAGCAATATTTTTTACTTTTTGCTTTAATAAATATCCCCAAATAATATATATATATATATATATATATATATATATATATATATATATATATACACTATTTTTTCCCTCCGTTTAGGCTAATATGTATTCTTCTACATTTTTTTGGTAAAAAAATTGCAATAAGTGTATATTGATGTGTTTGCGCAAAAGGTATAGCGTCTACAAAATAGGGCATAGTTTTATGGCATTTTTATTGTTTTTTTTTTTTTTTTACTAGTAATGTCGGCACAATATGCAATTGTTAGCGTGACTGCGATTTTGCAGCAGACACATCAGACACTTTTAATGCTATTTAGGGACCATTGTCATTTATACAGTGATAAGCGCTATAAAAATCCACTGATTGCTGTGTAAATGACTCTGGCAGGGAAGGGGTTAACCACTAGAGGGCGAGGAAGGGGTTAAGTGTGTCCTAGGGAGTGATTCTAACTGTGTGGGGGCTGGACTACCAGTGATACGACACTGATCACTGCTCTCGATCACAGGGAGCAGTAGATCAGTGTCCTGTCACTAGGCAGAACAGGGAATGCCTTGTTTACAAAGGTATCTCCCTGTTTTGCCTCTCTGTGACACGATCACTGGTCCCACAGTCATGGTCACGGAATACGCGGTGTGTTCACACGCACCAACAATACTGCGATTTAAAGGGGACATACCTGTACGCCCCGATTGCGCAGCCATGTCATTGTGCCGACGTATATCGTTGTGCGCTGGACGGCAAGCGGTTAAAGCATCAACCAATGAATGGAGACCACATTTCCTAGAATGGAACTTTACAATTAAATTTTCTTTTTTAAACATTTTTAAAGTAGCATGGTGGTCATCCACACCCACAATCAGAGAAGTGAAACAGAAAATAAATTGATTTCTCCTCAAGGAGAAAGACTCCAACTGTAAATTCAAATGGATCTGGGTGTCCCTGGATAAATTATTATGTCTTACTCAATTTGGATTGTATACTCTTGGATCTTTGTAGAAGTAATAATAATAATAATTTGATATAGCGGATTTTAAAGGTGGCTGCTTAAAGCGCTTTACAAGGAAAACATGATTTGAATGAGTTTAGAGAAGACAACTCTCTGATGTTCTTAGGAAGTCAATTTCAGAGTTTTGGAGCATAGCAGGAGAAGGTTCTGTCCACCATTGAGTGTAAATGAGTAGTTCAGTTAAACAGAATTTGAGGAGCGGAGGTTACAAGGGAGGAAGTAAGTTGAAAAAACTTCAGCGAGATAATATGGTGCCAAGTAATGTAGGTGAACAAGAGGGTCTTAAAATCTATGTGATAGCCAGTTCAAGGACTCCAGGATAGGGGTAATATGATCACCTGTACCAGACCTAGTCATGAATATAGCTGCAGAAGTTTGAACATATTGCAGTCGATTTATAGTAGTCATATTATTTATATAACTGCAGGCATCCAACACTGAACCTAACCCTCACCCCCCTTAACCCATCTTCAAAACTTTTTCCTAGAACCATATATAACTTCATTCCCCCTTCTGCTCTAGAACCATATATAACTTCATTCCCCCTTCTGCTCTTCTATTGCCTTTCTACACTTTCAGCTTTTGACAATCAGATAATGATGTAAACAACAAGGCAAACCTTTCCTCCTCCATTTTTTGTCTCTCTTATGCCACGTACACACGACCGGTTCATCCGATGAAAACGGACCGATGGATTTTTTCATCAGATATCTGATAAAGCTGAATTTCATTAGTCTTACCTACACACCATCAGTTAAAAATCCGTTTGTGTCAGAACGCAGTGACGTAAAACACTACGATGTGCTGAGAAAAATGAAGTTCAATGCTTCCGAGCATGCGTCGACTTGATTCTGAGCATGCGCGGATTTTTAACCGATGGACTTGCCCACAGACGATAATTTTTTTCTATCGGTTTTTTAACCAATGAGATAATTTTAAAACAGGTTCTACGTTTTTTCACTGATGGGAAAAAAAACGATGGGGCCCAAACACGATCTGTTTGTCTGATGAAAACGGTCCATCGGTCCGATCGTGTGTACAGGGCATTAGAGGCCATTGAAATTTTAACAAATGATATTTGAGACTCAGAAAATGCTTCCACAATAAATACACGTTTCATGTTTGAAGAAATGGGATTTTTTTTAACATTTCTGTTTTTTTCTGTGATTTTTTAATAAGAAGCCTTGAATTTTGCATCATTGTTCTGTACCACTCTGCCTCATTATTTGTTAAATATTCAGTAAAAATGGTTTGAAACATAGCATGAAACTGATGCTGGAGTGAGTTTTGGAGGGACCACATGTAGACCTGAAATGACTGAAAGAAGATGGAGGAGATCAGCAACACTGAGATGCAAATCAGGATAAAAAAAAGTGAAAAGTATTTATGAAAAAAGGCATGCCATTTTGTTTATGATAAATTTGTTTATGAGAAACTTTATCATTCCAGCTGACTTCCATACTTGGCAGTGCTGGCAGCTGACTCATACCTATCAGAGACCTGTGCTGAGCTCAGAGTGTCCAAACTGGACAGTCCTGGACACTCCCTGCCTGGCCACTACACTCATCATGCAGGCAGGCACATGGTTGAGGAGTTTTTTTTTAGTAAGGTGGCTCACCATCATGGCCACCTTCCTGTTGACTAATACTGCATGAGAGTAGGCAGATCAATATATATTATTAAGTCCAATTGTGGCTTTAAAATCCATCTACTGCCATCTGCTCTTAATAAAAAAACAAGGCAGATCTGATGGTGAAGGGCACCTCCCTAGCACAGATTTGTCCTACTCCAAACCCTAGTGTACCTTGGTTTTCCAGATCAAAGTATGTTTAATCACAGTTTCTTAACTACCTGATTCCCAGCACCTTTAACTTATGTAAACCCCCATGAGTCCCAGGGTTTTTTCCTAGTTTTGGAAATGTGATAGATTGTCTTATGATAGTTGTTTTGTTTTGCAGTCAACCCAGCCAATCTTGATATTGTTTTTTGGAGACAGATAGTACTTTCTCTTGATGTCATACTTTGATGATATACTTCATAAATTATTTAATGAGAGAAAAAGTGGTGAAAATTATGAAAAGGTGACATTTTTGTTGATTACATACATAGTGTTTATGTCATGGTGTTTTTTTGTTTTTCTGAAATAAATTTGTTAACTTTTCTGGAATCAAACAATGCCACATTTTCCCATTTTCCTAAGTTATTAGGTACATATATGGGTATAGTGTATACAAAAAATGTTTTAACATTTTTGTATACACTATGGCATGACAACATGACAACTATCTTTGAAATTATATTGAACCCCAGCCCCCCCCCCAATTTTTTTTACCATTTTGAACTTATCTAACACAATGTAGATAAGATGGCTCCAGCCCCTGCTCAAGCGGAGCGATCCATTCTCAACACGGCCACCGCAATGCAGTGAGTCATGCCACTGATTACCAGGCGGGGATGGTGGAGGTCTCACCCCCTTCTACCCCCACTATGTGCAGTCCTGCTAAAATCAGGCAGTGCAAGGAGGATGAGGGGCTCTCCCCTGGGCTTCATCATGTCATTTCACAAGCCTTTGATTGATGTGTTCCCAGCCACAGATCAAGCCACATCAGAAAGCACTATGAAGAGCATGCTTTCGTCCCTCAGAAGAACCATATTTAATGACTTTTCAGACATGTTTGCTTCTTTAAATGATACAATTCACACACACTAACCAAATCCAGCACCTAGAATCCAAAATGAGGGATCTTTACACAGCTCACAACGACCTCATTGATGCATATACTGATCAGGAATCAGAGACGCAGCACCTCCAAAATAAAATAGCAGATCTGGAAGACCGCTCGAGGCAGAATAACATTAAGTTCAGAGGAATACCTGAATCTATTCCACCAAATTAACTTACCAATTTTGTTCAATGCCTTATGAAAGCCCTCATACCGTTATATTGAATTATGCATTAAAAGGGCCCACCGCATAACCAAACCAAAATTTCTATCAGAAACGGCACCCAGAGATATTCTGATGCGCATTCACTACTATCATGTGAAAGAACGAGTAATGGCGGCGGCCAAATAAAGCCCAATAGTTCCAGATGAATTTACTGGTATATCCTTAAACACGGATATATCACAACAGACCACAATGAACAGAAAGAAGCTCACTCCACTCACAAAGATTCTGCGCAACAACAGTGTTGTATATTACTGGGGATTCCCTATGAAACTACTTGTCACGTGGAACAGAAAAAACATTCCCCATATACAGTGTGGAAAAGGGTATTTAACAAACAATGGCAATTTCTCCCTCCAGATGCACGGCCTCCTGCTCAACCCTGCCTGGAACATTCGGAAATGGAGTTGACCTAATCCATTCCCCCTACCCATACTGTAAGTATGCCTTTGTCACTTGGTGGGAACATGGGAGGGTATAGAAGGAAATTTGCTCACCCCAATGGATTTTCCTCAAAATATAATCCAAAAAAGTCTGCTAATTAAAAAAGTATTACATTAGTGCAGATTTTATGTGACGTAGCAGAATGGTAACGTGAGCGTAAATCACCTTGAGTCCCACAGTATTTTTCCATTTTGGTGATGTCTCTAATTTGTGCTGAGATGGGGGCATGGTCTGAGATACCAATCGCATGGATAAGGGTGTCAGATGTGTATGGTAAGATGGCCGCATTTACGAGTAGGTAGTTGATTCACGATAAAGTGTGATGTGGGGGTGAGTAGAAAGTGAAATCTTTGCCCTCAGGGTGCACTAACTGCCATGGGTCGATGAGTTGTAGGGCAGTAGCAAAAGAGGATATCACTGTGGGGGAATGGTGTTTGGAAGGACGGGAGAGGGGTCTTGCTATGGACTTGTCTTAATGTGGCTCTATAACCTTTAGTCAATGCCGATACAAAAACGTTCCCCACCCAAAGTTTTAACATGTGCTGGAAGTCTCCTGTAACAGGGCAATGTCCGATTTTAGTCTTTTTAAATGCCGGAGCACTGCCATCCCTTTATGGGGGGAAACATAATCCCTTAACCTTCCAATGAAGTGATTCTAATGGTTAAAGTAGAGAAGGAACTAAAGTTGCACAATGTAGCCTGTTCTGCAGTGATATGGATTTAGATTATGAGATCAGGCTGTTGGTGTCTGGAGGGGGGAGGAAAATGGAGGGGTCCCTTGTAGGGGTAGATAGAAGGGCAGAGGTGAAAAAGAACCTTGGTATAAAGTATAAAGTAAATCAGAAAACAAAGAGAAGCGTGGACGTCAATTTCTTCCACACGTATCTCACCAATCCAGTGGGGACTGTGTCAATGTGCTGGAGCAAGTCTGCCAGGTATTTGAAGCTGAAGCATGGTTAGGACTATAGGGGGATCGGTAGGTATCATAAAAATTGATCATGTTGCATGTCTCCCAAAGACTGTAACAAGAATAAGAACAAAAGGCGTAAACCAGCAGGTAACAGTATAGAGAAATATAATAAATATATTAAATAACTCAAACGTGAAAAAAAATAATCACATAAACAACAGCTAGCACAATATTGATGAAATGACAGTAAAGAGTTATATGGACGAGGTGCAGCACATGTACAGTATAAAAAGTCCACAAGAAATAAATCCAGGAGAAAGTGTTCAACACAGTTCACAAGATGGTTGAGTAAAAGGAAAGTGCTCTGCGTCCTGGACAAGTCCTGTCTGTTGGAACTAAAGCTTTTGCCCTACCTTCTGCCATTTGTTGTGATGGGTGACCTCATTGACAAATAGAGAGGCTCAAGATACAAATTCCAGGACTCGCCTTGTATGTAAAAGAGCTTTCCTTACCATCACTCAATCATCACTCACTGAACCCAAATTCTATACATTTGCTGCCACAAATACATATACATAATCCCAGAGAAGAGAATGGAGATTCCAGAGAAGGCAATGCAATCTACTTTTACAAATGGAATAATTTGTGGTAACCACCATTGGAGAGTTTGAAAAAGGAAAGCTGTTACTGGGGGCTGGTACATCTATATTCCAGGTTGCTGTCCCAGGATATATGGAGATTGTTGGGGTTCTTGTATCATATAAATGTTTATATGGCCTTTGTAATGAAGGTCCACTAAGGAGGGTTCCGGAGATGGTTTCCTCTATTTTTCATCTTCTGCTAACCATCTTGTGAACAGTATACATGACGATAGTCAGGCAGCAGTGAAATTTAACACAAAGTATGCTATGTGACTGAGCAGAAATGCAGAGGTGGCTGAGCTCAAGGGCCCTGGTAATGATCCAAATCAGCAGTGTTTGATCAACCCATGGTTGTCAGAATAGCCAAGCCTTTCGGGTCGGTGTTTGCAGGGTCTACGTTGATCCCTAGGACCTCTGGACAGCGGTTGATTTAGCTCTTGAGAGATATGTAAGTGCAATTTGAGGTAGGAGGCAGCTTCCTCTGGGTGAGAGAAGGACTTGGTTTTCAGTGGCTGGTCAGTTACCTGAAGAATAGCTGGGCCAGTGCAAAATTAACACATTTGTGCTGGAATTCTTACTCCTAAATTCACTAATCTCTCTAACTATATCCTCCAAAGCAATAAACTTCCTGACAAGATGCTTTATGCCAACATGGCACTTATCCCGAAAAACCTAATAAAGACCCTACTCTCCCTCAAAATTATAGACCAATATCAGTTCTCAATAATAACATAAAAAATTAGGCTGGTTGTTAGCAGATAGCCTCACCCCTATTTTATCTTCACTTCAATTGCCCCAGAACAAAGAGGCTTTATCCCTTCCAGATAGATTACAGATAACATTCTCCTGGCTGCAAATATCATACAGGACGCATACCTCTTCTCTCGCAGAGTCTAATATTAGGCCTTGACATCTACAAGGCATTTGACAGTGTATTGTGGTCATTCATGGACACTGTCCTAGCCAAGTTTGAGATCTGCAGCAACTTTATACAAGGGTTCAAGGCCCTCTACCATAATTGCTATCAAGATGTCCATATTGCCAAAGCTTCTGTACTGCAGTAGAGCCCTGCCTGCTTATGTCTTCGATTGGACCATTGATCAAATCCAAAGAGAAGTTAACAAATTTATTTGGAGAGGTAAGAAACCTAGATATGGTAGATCAGTAACACATAGGCCCCTCTCCCAAGGTGGTCTAGGCCTACCTAATATATGGCCCTATTACCTGGTGACCAGACTTGCACAAAAAGCCCAATGGCACACTTCTTCCAAACAGAGCACTTGGCTCCAATTTGAAAATATATTGATTGTCCATTCTACTGTAGCTGCCAGGTCTATTATGGCACATTGTGATTAGACCTAGAGAAATTGGCCCTTTAAACAGCATAGTGGCCCAAACACTACACTTATGGTCTTTATACCACCAAAAGTTTAAATTATGCTCCCCTAGGCCTCCCATATCCTCATTTCTAGAGCATAAAAGATTTTCCACAGCTTTCCTATAATCTAGAGACTTTATTTGGTGGAAGACGAACACTCTCACCACCCTCAACTCCTTAACACATGGCATGTGATTCTGCTCCTTTTCCCACCTCCAATAGAATATTACATTAGTGCATGTATACTGCAGTATATTGAGGTGCGTTAGTGCATCGTTACTGGAGTATATTGATGCGTGATAGTCCACCTTTACTGCAGTATATTAAATTGCATTAGTGCATGTTTACTGCAGTATATTGAACTGCGTTAGTGTACATTTGCTGCATTATATTGAGGTGCGTTAGTGCACATGTACTGCAGTATATTGAGTTGCATTACTTCACATTTACTGCAGTATATTGAACTGAGTTAGTGTACGTTTACTGCAGTAAGTTGAGGGTCGTTAGTGCACATTTACTGCAGTATATTGAACTGCGTTAGTGCACTTTTACGGCAGTAAATTGAAGTGCCTTAATGCACTTTTACAGTAGTATATTGAAGTGCCTTAGTGCAGTTTTATTGCAGTATATTGTAGTGTGTCAGTGGGGTGTGTCTATGTTGGGAGTATTTAAGTGCACAAACACTACTTTCCATTGTTTAAAGTACACATTTCCCCTTCTCTATTATATTTTGATAAAAAATCAACCCCATCATGTCTGGGAGGCCAACAAGTGGAGGCAGATTCTCCCATTGCACTGTGAGGGGGCCAGCGGTGTCTGTGTCCACAGGGAAAGGGGGACACATTTTAGCCTCAGGCATGGCACCATTTTTTCTGTTTAGTGGTGTTGCCCATGCTTTCCAGCCAGATCAAGCAGCGGAGGAGGTGGTGGGCTTAGTAAACCATACTTCTCCTCTGTCACCCAAGCAGAGACTAGTGTGCAGTCCACTGCGACTTATTCTGCCTCCTTGTCCACAGCTACTCCTGCCATAGCCCCAGCATCATGCATGGAGGAGTCAGCTGAGTTATTTGAACACAGCGTTAGCCATGTACTCGACGATGCACAGACATTACTTGATTCTGATGTTGGTTGAGGAAGGTAGTAACATGAGCCTATAAAGAGGCCTATATGACTGCCAACAAATTGGCAGTCATGTTCCCCCAGCTGCAGCATATTGGAGGAAAGTGAGGGTGAGGCACAACCCCAACAAGGCAGCCATCATCTTTCCCTTTACATTTTTTTTAACAATTTTATTCCAATAAGCCTATATTGATTGGTTTGCGCAAAAGTTATATAGCCAGATTCACGTAGACTTACGCTGGCGTATCAGTAGATACGCCGTCGTAAGTCCGAATGCGCGCCGTCGTATCTTTAGGCGTATCCTGGAAACCAGATACGCCTGAATTTGGCCAAGATACGACCGGCGTAAGTCTCCTACGCCGTCGTATCTTGGCTGCCTATTTACGCTGACCGCTAGAGGCGTGTATGTTGATTTACGCGTCGAATATGTAAATGAGCAAGATACGCCGATTCACGAACGTACGTACGCCCGTCGCAGTAAGCTACGCCGTTTACGTAAGACATATGCTGGCGTAAAGATAAAACATCTCTCTAGGTGGCACAGCCCATGCAAGGTATGGACGACAGAACAGCCATCGTATTTTACGTCGTTTGCGTAAGCGTACGTGAATGGGGCTGGGCGTAGGTTACGTTCACGTTGAAAGCATTGAGTATTTGCAACGTGATTCTGAGCATGTGTGCGCATGCGCCGTACCAACAGCCCTCATTTACATGGGGTCATGGTTACTTTACATGTAGCATGCCCACTACCTGCCTAATTTGAATTAGGCGGGGTTACGCCGGGCCATTTTCGCTATGCCGACGTAACTTAGGGAGCAAGTGCTTTGTGAATACTGGCCTTGCCTCTCTATTTTACGTCGGCATAGCTCAAATGAGCTGCGCTACGCCCGCTTAAACATATGCCGATGTATGTGAATCTGGCTAATAGTGTCTACAAACTATGGGATATTTGTATAGATTGTTTATTCTAGTAAAGGCGGCAATCGGTGACTTATAGCGGGACTGCGATGGACAAATCGGACACTAAGTGACACTTATGACACTTTTTTGGGGACCAGTGTACAGTGATATGCACTGTCATTGTACTAATAACACTTGCAGGGAAGGGGTTAAAATCAGGGGTGATCAAAGGGTGTGTCACATGACAGTGGGAGCTGGTCGCCGGTGGTGCCCATGTGCGCCCTAGACCCGGAAAATAAGATCACATACAGGTTTGTGATTTTGGGCTGAAAGGCAGCCCTGCCGCTGTTTATGTAATGTCTTTACAGACTCTGCTAGGTTATCATCTCATGGAAAGTCTAGTTTTGAGGTTTCTGGTGGTCAAGAGGAGTGGTTGAGAAGGGACAGTAATGCATTTAAAAAATTTTTTTAGCCCTTGGCAACCAGGGCTGTCAGCTTCCACATCCCATCAGCAGCATCTGCATTATATGGTTGACAATTATCTAGAGGAAAAAACAGACATGGAGAGATTTTCAGTTGATGATTCACTGGGTTACTGGGTCATGAGAATAGACCACTGCAAGAACTTACCCAGAATGCAATTGAGCTGCTGAGCTGCCCTGCATCCAGTGTGCTGGAAGTTTTGTGACAGATAGAAGAGCACGTCTGTCCACTGAATCCGTTTACCGGCTGACATTTATCAAAATTAATCATTCCTGGATTAGCAGCAGCTACAGTGCCTTGCAAAAGTATTCATCCCCCTTAGCAATTTTCGTGTTGTGTTACCTCACAACCTGTAATTAACATGGAGTGTTTAAAGATTTGCATCATTTAATTTACAGAACATGCCCACAACTTTTAATTTTTTTTTTGTTTTTTGTTTTTTTATTGTGAAGCAAACAACAAATAGGAAACAAAATAACAGAAAAAGTCAATGTGCATAACTATTCAACCCCTAAAAGTCAATACTTTGTAGAGCCACCTTTTGCGGCTATCACAGCTCCAAGTCGCTTTGGATAAGTCTCTATGAGCTTGCCACATCTTAACACTGGGATTTTTGCCCATTCCTACTTGCAAAACTGCTCCAGCTCCTTCAAGTTGAATGGTCTGTGCTTATGAACAGCAATCTTTAAGTCTGATCACAGATTTTCAATTGGATTGAGGTCTGGGCTTTGAATAGGCCATTCCAACACATTTACATGTTTCCCCTTAAACCACTCAAGTGTTGCTTTAGCAGTGTGTTTGGGGTCATTGTCCTGCTGGAAGGTGAACCTCTGTTCCAGTCTCAAATCACACACAGAGTGGTTCAAGAATATCCTTGTATTTAGCACCATCCATCTTTCCCTCAACTCTGACCAGTTTCCCAGCCTCGAATGCTAAAACAATATCTCCACAGCATGAGGCTGCCACCACCATGTTTCACTGTGGGTATGGTGTTCTTTGGGTGATGTGTTGGGTTTGCACCAGACAAAGTGTTTTCTTTGATGGCCAAAAAGTAAAATTTTAGTCTCATCAGACCAGAGCACCTACCTTCATACATTTTGGGAGTATGGAGCAAACAGCTTTGAAATCATCCTACCTTAAGTGAATTCATTTGAAACTTGATTACTGCTTTTCATACTACATTATTAAATATGCTTAATAGAGTTAACTCATAACATTTTACAATATGTTATTTTCATTTGCAGTGTAAGCACAAATTTGAGGAAATATCTGTCTAGATATCCAGTCTATAACAATAATAATCTGAGATGCACAAATTGGCTTATGTAGCACATCAGTATTTGACCGCTGTATGCCTATCAAGCACTGACCCACAAACCTTTTATATTCATTTAGATGCCAGGTAAACATTTGAATACTTGCTTGGTTTCTGCTAAATATTTCTTGACCTTTTCTAATGAACAAGCCAAATTCAATCTTCACTCTCAGCCAAAAAGGTGAAGTGAGTTCTTTCAACTTTATTCACAGCTCATACAGTTTATTTTTTAATGATCAAAAACAAACACGTTAACTGTTTATTAGGCATGATACAAAATATGGTAATATGAGAGCTCATACAGTCTTTGATTTGTGGAAATTTTTTTTCTTTCTTTCTACTGTCTGGATATCCCCAGCGGTTAAACTAAATAGAATTGAACTAGAGAACAGAGCTTTTGTTTTAATTTGAGCAGACCCAAGAGACACTGATATATGAAATCCTGTTTTCCTTCAGAATTTTATATAGATAGGAGCAGGGCTTTTTTTCAGGGGGAACTTGGGGGAACTCAGTCCCACCACCTCTGGCTCAGACCCTTGGGGGGGCCTGCTTACCACAATCACTTGTAAACAAAGAAGTCCAGTTTTTGTGTTTACAAGTGACAGCTCTGCACTCTGTGTGTAACCCCCTGAACTCTGCACTCTGTATGTAATGCAATCCTGGTATTTATTGCCCCATTAAGACCCTTCTACGGTTTGTGAAATTTGAACAGGGTCGTGGTTGAGTTCCTGCACCTATTTTCGGAGAATTTTTTTTAAGGTTTAATAAATATTGTATTTTTTTGTGTGTAAACTATATATTGTTATGTAAGGCCTGTTTTTGAGAACCATTTCAGCAGCCATGACTGTTTTTGCCAAATATTGTAACATGTTACAAGTAACCTTCATTAGCCCTTAGTTAAAGGGGTTGTAAAGCTTTATTTATTTATTTTAAATAAAAAACATGTCATACTTACCTCCACTGTGCAGTTAGTTTTGCACAGAGTGGCCCCGGTCATCCTCTTCTGGGGTCCCACGGCGGCTCTCGTGGCTCCTCTCTGCAATAGCTAACCTCCTCAGGAAGCTCTCTCCTGATGTAGTTAGCTTGCAGGGCCGCTCCCATCTCATACACTCTGCGTCCATAGACACAGAGTGTATGTCTCGGTCACACCCCTGGAGGCTGCGTTATTGGATTTGATTGGAAATGTGAATGCAGCGCTAGTGATTCTAGAAAAAAAACTCACTGAGTGAGTGTGACAACTGAGTTTACACAGTGAAAACATAAACAATAAAATAATGTGAATAAATATAATAATAAGTCCACATAGAGGAAAAAATGTGATAAACATGACATATGAAGTGACGGTGAAGATGAACGGGTAACCATAAGGATCATCAAATGGAGCTTTCTTTCAAAAGGGTAAGAAGAGATGGAATACGCTTACCGGAACCAATAGATCTAACTGTCAACGACAGCAGATCATTTAGGCATAGGAAATCCCAACAGTGAATAGTCTCAACTTGCTTGGAGACTCTGGGTAGCAGGAACCATGAACACAACCACTAGACCACACAATCCACGGCTTGATGAATGGTGTCCAGGACTTGTAGAAAAATGCTCAGAGCTCACCGTGTATCCACCCTGTTTTCAATGGACGTTGAGACAGCTTTGGATGTGAAAGGAACACTTATGGGGTTAAATGAAGGGCACGATGGAACAGCTAAAAAAAACGTAATCCACCAAACCATGAAAGGGAAAAAGAAAAAGTGCTCCAATTCTGCAGGTCAAAAAATATTAGAAAGGTTTTATTGTAATAAAACCGACAAATGCATTAAAAGTGATCACAAGTAACAAGATAAAAGACAATATGGGGAGTGGTGTACCAAGCCCTATGCGTTACTTGTGATCACTTTTAATGTATTTGTCAGTTTTATTACAATAAAACCTTTCTAATATTTTTTGACCTGCACCATTGGAACACTTTTTCTTTTTCCTTTTCATGGTTTGGCAGATTACGTATTTTTGAGCTGTTCCATCGTGCCCTTCATTTGGGGTGATGGTGTCTGTCTCTATGTCAGAAGTGATCTCGAGTGTGAAAGAGGACCTAGTTGATGGACAGTGTGAGGAGTCTGAAGCATTATTACTGGAACTGTACATGGGTGTGCATACTACAAAGGTTATCATTGGCGTTTGTTATAGACCTCCCAATGTTAAAGGGGAGGTGGAGACTGAGCTCCTTGTACAGATGGAAAGGGCTGCAAGGGTTGGGACAGTGATGATAATGGGGGATTTTAACTACCTGGAAATTGACTGGAGTAATGGCAATGCTGGGACAGTTAAAGGGCAAAAAGTAGAAACCTATTACAAGAGAATTTTATGGTCCAGTTTATTGAGGTCCAGACTAGGAATGACGCTCTGCTTTACCTGGTAATCTCAAACCAAGCAGAGCTTATTACCAATATCCATATAAAAGAACATCTTGGTAGCAGTGACCATAACATGATTTCATTTAATGTTAGCTGTAAGCAACAAATGCATACGGGAAATATAAAAACACTTAACTTTACGAGAGCAAGTTTTCCAAGGAAAACACAGGTCAGTCACCTCACGGAACATATTAGGGGCTTCTCTCCAGGACTTAGACTGGGAGGAAACATTACCATCAATGAACACAGAATAGAAATGGGAATTCTTAAGAAATACTGTATGCAAACTCACTGCAAAGTATATTCCCATGGGCAATATGTTTAAAAGGCTAAAAAAAAATCCTACAGTATCTGGCTCACAGCCAAAGTAATATATATATATATATATATTTATATATATATATATATATATATATATATATATATATATATATATATAATAAGAAAAGAGCTTTTAAAAAAATATAAATGTAGCGCTACCCCCGAAGGAGCCGCTGGTTGATTTGGGATCTACTCTCCTTCGGTTTAACTCACCCCTATTTAAATAGCTCGAGCCCTCCCTTGACACATCAGAAGTCTGGAAAATTAGATATTGTGACCCCTGCCAGGCTGGGGTCACAATAGCAAACAGACAATATACAGTGGCAATATAGAAATGAAATTACCTGCAGCACTATACTCCACACAATGAATATATTTGAATGTAAATTAAAGATAGGTTTACTGTATGGAACTTAAAAAGGCAAGCATACATTCAGGCATAAACACAACTATCCAATAAAGGCTTGATATGATCCACAAGGGCCCTTGCAAGGATCTGCAATCTATGTAAACAAGGAGGAACAAGAAATGGTACTATTCATCTAATCTAATGGCAGGCAGTCTATGCTCGCGAGCACCCTCTAACGGGCAGTCCTTCAGAACAGTCAATACCCCGGTTGCGGCCGGTCGGTGCACGTTAACAATTGTAATCCACAGGTGGCAATCAGGGAAAAGGGCCTAAGCAACAAGATGTCTAGGGTAGTTGAAAGTTGGTGGATTGACCGCTCGTCAGCATCAACCACTTCTGTGCAGCACTAGAACAGTTAAATGTGGCCCTAAGTTTCGGCTAGAGGCCGAACAAGTGTCTGTGGCCTGTGAAATGGCACTAGGTGTTGGTGTTAAACCAAGAGTCTGCCTCAGCGAAACTAGTGGCCGCCGGAATTCTCTCAGATGATTTCCGCCTCCATAAGGGGACGACGCAGGGATGCCCCCTCTCCCCTCTCCTGTTCAACATAGCCCTAGAACCTTTGTCCAGGCACCTCTCCCAAATAGCCCCCCTCCACGGCATACAATCGGGCTCCCACGACCTGCGTTCGTCTCTATTCGCCGACGATGTCCTCATTTTTTCGGCAGACCCATCCTCAGATATGCTCACCATTAAAACGGTTTTCGATACGTTTCGTCTCTGTTCTGGCCTCCGAATAAACTATTCCAAAAGCGAGATCCTACCCCTGGGCACTCGCCCCGACCCCCCCCCCTGGACGCGCCACTCCATCTTCACGGTAGCTACCTCCCACATTACGTATCTTGGCATAAAAATCGGCAAACTCCCCTCTTCTCTGTACCATCTGAATTACCCCCCTTTGTTCCAAAAATTGTATCAGGAACTGTTGAACTGGTCGGATCTGCCACTCTCGCTCCTGGGAAGATGTCACTTGGTCAAAATGGTCAGCTTTGCCAGATTGCTATACCCTATGCAAACCATACCCCTACTCCTGCGCCACAAAGATATTAAACTTATTGAATCGGCTATCTCCAAATTTATATGGCATGGCAAGAGACCCCGCATAGCTCTGAAAAAACTTTTTCTTCCCAGACGCGAAGGCGGTGTTAGTCTTCCTAATGTTAGATTGTATAACTTAGCATGTCTACTAAGAACGGGTCTAGATTGGATCTCGCACTCGTCGAGGTACTCAAACTATTCCCTAGAATCCGCTATGGTATACCCCTTCTCCCTAGTGGCCCTCCTCCACTGCAAATGGAAATCGATTACTCCCACACTACAGCATAATCTGCTACTCAGGGACACAGTCATCGCCTGGAGGGAAACCCGGAAGCTCCTTGGTCTGTCCCCTTTCATGTCTCGCCACCTTCCCATCCAGGGCAACCCCAGCTTTCCAGCGGGACTGGACCACAAACCCTTCCAAGTATGGCAGGAAAAGGGGTTGACGCTTTTCTCCTCACTGTGCGACAAGTCGACAGGCCTCCCCCTGTCCTTCACGGAAACTGCTGAAACGTTTGATATACCCAAGTCGCATATCTTCCATTACTGGCAATGTCTCAATTACATTCGTTTCTCCTCTACTAATTCTGCGAAGCGCTTCTCCCCCCACCTTCACGGACCGACTGCTCCAGGAATGCTCCTATAAAATCTCGGACATTTACAAGCCTCTGCTACTTAAAGCCATACCCTCCCTGTCGTCCTCATCCGCTGCTAACTGGGGCAAGGACTTTCCTGACGAGAACCTGATACCCAAACTACTACATGGCTTTAACAAAGTCCAACAGTTAACCCCGAACGAAATTTGGAAGGAAACCCAGTTAAAGATAATTCACCGGGCTCACATCCCTTTTCTACGCTCATCTCAGGACACGAATGTCGCATCCTGCCCCATGTGCCAACACCCGAAACCGTCTCTGACGCACCGGTTCTGGTCATGTTCATTTATCTCAACTTTCTGGGACCAAGTCCTGGCTTACGTCTTTCAAATCACCCTACTGAAGTTACCCAAGGACCCTTTCCTCCTCATATTTGGCTACTGGGACCCCCTGCTGCTCCAAAGATCTCAAGAGGCTGCCCCCCCTTCCACTGCTCTCCCGCCCCCCTCACAGGTACCCAAGAACTGGCCTCTACTATGCTTCTTGGTCGCACGAAGGGCTATCCTGAGAAACTGGATCTCTCCTCAACCCCCATCTATCACCATGATTACGCGAGACCTCCTTCACCTCCTCTACAAGGAACGAGCCACAACGGATTTCCAACGTACTACGACAAAGTCCCGCTTCCTCGCAACTTGGCAACCTTTTATGTCCGCATCACTCTCTCCAGAGGACTACAGCGCCTTTGGACACTACTCTTTCTCTTACTTTACCTCTCCTCCACCTGTGGCCTCAGGCAAGGATACCCCATCTTTGTCACTTTCCACCGCTCCCAGCTGATTGGGACTGTACAGATGACTTTGGCCTTGGCTGTCACCTCTCTCTCCCCCCCCCTCCCTTATGGTCAACTGGACACTGCTCCTATCTCGGTGCCTCCTCCCCCCTCCCCCACCTTACCCCCCCCACCCCCCCCCCTCCTACCTTAGCTCCAATTGTTATGTTTTGACGATGCACAGTTACTTTAGCTGTTTTGTAATGCTAGGATCGTCCTCCAGGTCCACACGGGCCACGTATCTATCTTTGTTACATAGATCCCACCAGTTCATACCACTGTGGGGGCGGTATCCTCCTTCACACCCCCCACCTGTTTTTAGGGGGCGGTGGACGAGGATCTCGCCTCTACTATAACTATTTACTGTAACCATTACATGCTTATTGATCTTCTTCAAGTGCCGTATTCTCTGATCCGCTCAGTGACATGTCTTTGTTTACGTATGAGTATTGTCACACCAGGGCTGCGTCCCTTTTGTTACCTGTAACACCTTGCATCGTCTCTCCTGCTTTGACACTCCTGTTTTGTATTTCTTGAAAATTCAATAAATACTTTTTGAAAAAAAAAAAAAAAAAAACAAGAGTCTGAAACCGAGCAGGTGCTCTCTCACCCGACAGGCCGATCTGCCTGAGTTCTCCTCAGAAAAAGGGCGAGCTGACAGGCACTGCTCCACGGCACACAGGATCCCGGACGGAGGTACTCCACTGTTTCAGTGTCAGCTGGGCAGTCTCCTCAATCTTCAGGAACACGGGCCGGATGCTGGAGTCTTGCTTCCGTCTGGATAGCTGGTCTCTCAGTGGATAGGCCCAGGCTTCTGGCCTAACACCATGGCTGTGCTCTGTTAGCAACTCCACAGAGGAGAGAAGCGCAGGTCCCGAGAGAGCGAAAAACATCCACCCCTTTCCTTAAGTAACCTCCCCCATAAGTCTGTGCGGAGGTGTCACATGTTCCAATAGCACAGAGCATTGTGGGAAGTGTAGTCTGTTTCTCTACGAGTCAATGGAGTCCATGGCCCGGATTCAGATAGGAGATATGACAGCGTATCTCCTGATACACCGTCGTATCTCTGAGTGCGGGCCGTCGTATCTATGCGCCTGATTCAGAGAATCAGTTAAGCATAGATTTCCCTTAGATCCGACAGGTGTAAGTGTCTTACACCGTCGTATCTTAGGCTGCATTTTCAGGCTGGCCGCTAGGTGGCGCTTCCGTATGTTTAGGCGAGGAATATGCTAATTAGGTAGATACGGCGATTCAGAAACGTACGTTCGGCCGGCGTAATTTTTTACGTCGTTTACGTTAGGCTTTTTTTCGGGGTATAGTTACCCCTGCTATATGAGGCGTAGCTAATGTTAAGTATGGCCGTCGTTCCCGCGCCGAGTTTTGAAAATTTACGTTGTTTGCGTAAGTTGTTCGCGAATAGGGCTGGACGTCATTTATGTTCACGTTGAATCCAATACGTCCTTGCGGCGTACTTTGGCGCAATGCACCCTGGGATATTTTAAAAACGTCAAAAACGCGGGGGTCAAGTAAAATTTAAATACAACACGTCCCCAACATCCCCATTTGAATTAGGCGGCCTTACGCCGCAAAACATACGTTACACCGCCGTAAGGGCACAAGTTCTTTCTGAATACAGAACTTGCTCCCAAAGTCACAGCGGCGTAACGTATCGGAGATACATTACGCCGGAAGAAAGATGCGCTCATCTTTCTGAATCCGACCCCATATCTCCTGCTACTTGCATTCCCACAATGCATAATTTCCTTAAAGGTATCCTAAGTATTTACAAAAAAAATGGATAAAGTTCCAGCGGGGATGACCTGTCATAAGACTTTGACAGGATAACCCCGCTACATAAACATGAAGCATTACTATCATTGTTTATTTGTTAGGATGTGTTAGAGGACTCTAAGGTTGTGTCAATTACCTCATTAAAATCTCTGCACAAGACTAGAGATCTATGCCTATAGAGCTTAATTTTAGCAAAGAGGGCAATGAAAAAGGATTTTTGGGCCAAATCCTCAAAAGAGATACGCAGGCGGATCTGCTGTTCCGCCTGCGTATTCCTGTGCCTATCTTTGGAACTGATCCACAGAAGCAGTTTTCCAAAAATAGGCAGAAGATCCGACATCTGTAAGAGACTTACACTGTCGGATCTTAGGATGCAGCACCGCATCCGCCGCTGGGGGCATTTCGTGTCGAAATGCCGCCTAGCGTATGCAAATTAGGACTTACGGCAATCCACAAAGCTTTTCAGCTTCGTTTTTTCGCCGTAAGTTTTAGTTTGCATGTGTAAAATTAGGGCTGCTTTTACAAAGTGTAAACTGTTTACACCTTGTAAAAGTAGACCCTTCTTCCTCGCGACGCGTTTTTTTTTTTCGCCGTATCTTTTTTTTTCCCGACGCAACTTTTTTACCCTGCGCGATCCTCAAAACTCGGCGTATCGTAAAAACACGCGATGCACGTCGGGAAAAATTATGTCACGGGCATGCGCAGTACGTCCGGCGCGAGAGCGCACCTAATTTAAATGGGAATCACCCATTTGTATTAGGAACGCCTTGCGCCGGACGGAGTTAAGTTGCACTGCCGAAAATTTCCAGGTAAGTGCTTTGAGGATCGGCACCTAACTTGGGAGATTTGCGGCAGTGTAACTTAACTCGGAAAAGTTAAGTTAAGCCTGTTTTTTGAGGATTTGGCCCTTTGTGCCTTGTTTGGGGCGTACACATTTACTGATGTTGTTAGGTCCCATCAATTTTGCCTACTAACATGATATATCTGCCAGCAGGGTCAGATTATACTGAGTATATGTGCAGTGCTGTGGTATCCTTAGCGGCAATCATTACACCATTATGATTGTTTTCAGAATTTGCAAACAATGTGAAAAGTTTTGGTGTTTACACATAGGGGGGTTGGTTTTGATAAAGTATGTCTCGTGTTCACATAGGATATCACACCATAGTTTTAAGGCTTCTCTCCATAGGGATGACCATTTATGTGGGGTGTGGAGCCCTTTAACGTTGAAGGATGATAAAATAACTATTGTGGTGCCTGAAAATGTCTTCAGATCATTATGGTAGAGTAAAGCTCCTTTCCAATCCATAAAGGTAAGTACTCTCAAGAGTGTATCCATTAGCATGTAATAAGACCTCTTATCAGTAAAGGAAACAAAACTTAAGCATAACAGCAGCACGTGAAAACAATAAACAGAAAGCATCATACAAAAAAATTAAGTGTGCATAGCAACTAATGCATCAGAGGGGTGTATAATACAAATACAGGATCGCTGCTAACCCCGGTAATGAGAATTATAGGCAGTAAAAATAAACAGGGTCAGCTAACCCAAGTGGTAGGGATTGTAATCCAATCTGGTGTTATTCTTGTGGTTTTTGGATTAAGACTAATTTGCCTTGGTATGTAACAAGTAATTTTGTGGAATAGTCCCATTTTATCTGTTGGTATGTAAGATCTGTAAGATCTTGTAAGATCTGTAAGAACACGTTTAAATTCCTTGGCCCGGATTCATATAGAGATACGACGGCGTATCTCCTGATACGCCGTCGTATCTCTGAGTTCCGTCAGTTTGATCTATGCGGCTGATTCATAGAATCAGGTTCCGCATAGATCTCCCTAAGATCCGACAGGTGTAAGTGACTTACACCGTCGGATCTTAGGCTGCAATTCCAGGCCGGCCGCTAGGTGGCGTTTCGTTTTTTACACTCGACGAATATGCAAATGAGGATTTCCGCCGATTCAGAAACGAACGCCTGCCTGTCGCTTTTTTTTTACGTCGCTTGCGTTCGGCTTTTTCCGGCGTATAGTTGCCCCTGCTATGTGAGGGTTATCCTATATTAAGTATGGCCGTCGTTCCCGCGCCAAGTTTTGAATTTTTACGTTGTTTGCGTACGTCGATTCAGAAAAGAGCTGGACGCAAGTTACGCTCACGCCAAAACCAATGACGTCCTAGCGACGTCATTTGGAGCAATGCACGCTGGGAAATTTAGCCAGCGGCGCATGCGCAGTTCGATAGGCGCGGGGACGCGCCTGATTTAAATAGTAAACTCCCCCTAGCCGCGGAATTTGAATTCTGCCGGGGGATTTACGATCCGCCGGCGCAACTTTAGAGGCAAGTGCTTTCTGAATACAGCACTTGCCTCAAAAACTTGCGCCGGCGGATAGTAAATCAGATAGATTACGCGGATCTAAAGATCTGCTAATCTATCTGAATCTACCCCCTTGTGTTTTTGCACAGTGTAGGCAGAAAAATCAGAAAAAATACCAAATTTTTACTACTGAGCTGAAAGTGTTTTTAGGTTTTCTAGCAGCCATCATAAGTGCTTCCTTTGGATGGTCAAAATCTGTTCTGACAATCAGGGCCGGCGCTAGTGCAAGGCAACAATGGCACTTGCCTTACGGCGCCAGCGTAGCCAAGGGATCAGGGCAGAAAACTGCAGGGTCAATCCGAGACGGCTGCGCATGGTGCAATTCACCCAGGCGCCTCAGAGGTGAGGGCGTTCAAGCGACAGAGTGCTCACTGCTCTCCTCCTCTTCCTCTCCTTGTCGGCATCTCTCTGGACGCCAGGATCCTGCAGGGGGGAAAAGAAGTGTCCGGTTGACAAAGAGCATCCATCCCAAACCTGGAGGACTTTACTGAGAATTCAGCTTATGCTGAGGAAGAAGCAGCTGTAGAAGAGGGATTCTGGCAGTGAACTCTGTCCAGCCCCCTCACTCTTCAGAGCCTGGCCTGCAACCTGTCAGATCACTCTGCACACTGTTGAGGTCATGAGGTGTCAGTGAATTATGGGACATCGGCACTGGATCAGAGATGAAAGCTCCATGATCAGCCGATGAGCATGCTGTTTATGTACAGACAGCTGATCATAAACAGATCTTCCAAGAAACCAACAGCAAAGTCAGCCACCGCAAGAGAACAACATCCTCACGACAAGTAGGAGGAGGAGGAGGAGGAGGAGGAGGGGGTGGGTGAGGGGGGATTTTTGGAGCATTATTTGTGATTACTGTGTGTTGTTTGTGGTGTCAGCATAAGACACAGTGCCCTGCACATGAAAGTGAATAGTGTGTCCACTCCATGTGTCCTCCTGTCACACTGTCTGTCCTTATGTTACTATGCCCCCTCCAATCACACTGCCCAGGTACCCCCACCACCCCTGTCACACTTCCAAGGTACCCCCCTCCTGTCACAAATCTAGGCCCCCCTCTCCAATTAAAATGCCAAGGTGACATCTGTGTCATAGGAAAGAGTCACCGAAATTCCTGTGCCCCATCCTTGGTGTAAGCTGTGTGTTCAGATCATACTGCACAATCAAGTAATCAGCACACTGAGTCACTGCACACTGGGATAGAGATCACCTTGCTGATCCTTCTGGCACCCAAAGAGGGAAGAGCAAATGCACAATGTACATACAATATAGCAAGTCTGTTCTGTGTGGCTTTCAAAAAAGTGGACCTATTTATATGCTGAGATGTACTGTAAAAAAAAAATGTATATATATATATATATATAAATACAGAAATGCAATTTTTGTGAGACAACTTGGTGATCTGTTATGTGCACCTGCTGTTTATTCGTGGTTCAGCAAAAGGCATGACATTTTGTTTGAGCTGCCCTTCACCATTGACATGATGCAGGAATATGTAGGGGCTCTTTCACGTGCATTTGAGAGGAGGTGTATCTCCTCCACACTGTGCGCTTTAACCCCTTGAACACCACACTGCACGCAGTTTTGGAGAGCTTGCAAAAGCGCTGCCATTCATTTGAGTTTGTAAACACCTGCCAAAAGCAACAGGCAATGTAATTGCTGTTGTAATTTTTATGTAGCGCCAATCCATAATTTGTTATTTGAAAGATTAAAGAGCTTGACTTGTATTTTTGTTTTTTCAATTTTTTTGTTGTTAAGGTTATCTGAAAGATGGATATTCAATGTTTTGACAGGGGCGCAGTTTCAGTGCTTGCCATAGGCAGCATTTTCACTAGATACTTAGCTGTGTGTGTGTGCGCGCGTGCGCGCCGGGGGGGCAGAAAAATGCACCTTCACCTTAGTTGGCAAAAATCCTTGCACCGGCCCTGCTGACAATGAGGCCTCTTGGAACGGTATCTGGTAGGTGTTTAGGTTTTCTTAAAGAGGAAGTAAACCCTGATGGTTTTTACTTCCTCTTTGTTTCCCTGCAAAGGAAAAGCATAATGGGCTACTATGCATAGTAAAGAACTATGTGAGCTTCCACAGTCCTGTTGTGCTTCCTCTCCCCTTTGACATGTCAGGTGTGAAGCAAGTGCGATCACAGTGAGTGACAGAGCTTTCTTTTGGTGTTATTTTTTGCTAAACAAATAAAAACATTTTGAAGGAAAAAATACTTTTTCTATGTTTCTATTTTTTTCAAATAAATTATCTTTCTTCTTCACTAATGCCCGCTGGTGAGACTGCACTGTTATGCCTTGTACACACGATCGGTTTTCTTGGCGGTAAAAAGTTTGCTGGGAAAACCAAGGAGAAAACCGAGAACCAGCTTGGTAGCTTTTTCCCCTACACATGGCCGGTTTTCCCAACAGGAAAACTGCCATGAGAGCTTTGGTCGGGAAACCCAGCCATGTGTATGCTCCACTGCATATTTTCCCCATAGGGAAACTGCAGGCTTAAAAACCGCCGGGAAAAAAGAGAACATGTTGTCTTTTTTCCTGCCAGGATTCCTGGTGGTTTTCCTGTCACAAAAACTGCGATGGAGCATACACATGGCCGGGATTCCCAGCCAAAAGCTCTCATGGCAGTTTTCCTGTCGTGTGTACAAGGCAATAGGCTGCATTGATACACACTGATGAGCTGCACTGATAGGCACTGATGATGCTGCACTGATGGGGACTGACAAGGCTGCACTGATGGGCACTGATGGGGCTGCACTGATGGCCATGATGAGGCCATGATGAGTAGGGATGAGCCGAACACCCCCCGGTTCAGTTTGCGGCAGAACATGTGAACGGACTGAAAGTGCACGCAAACTTTCAAACACTGTTAAAGTCTATGGGTCTTGAATGTCAAAAATCAAAAGTGCGAATTTTAAAGGCTAATATGCAAGTTATTGTCCTAAAAAGTGTTTGGGGAACCGGGTCCTGCCCCAGGGAGCTGTAAAGCCTCACAGATACTTTTGTTGAGCGCAGGAATGGACCCTGCTGAGAAATATTAGATAAAAAAAAAAAATTACGCACCCTGTTAAACAGGGGCAGAAAAATTGGGCCTTAGGCAGTGGTGGTGGTGCCACAACACTGCAACTCCTCACAGATACTTTAGTTGTGCTCAGGAACGAGTCCTGCTGTGAAATATTACAGAAAAAATTGCAATTACATCCCCAAGTTAAACAGGGGCAGAAAAATTGGGTCTTAGCCACTAGTGGTGGTGCCAGAAACAAAAATGTTCTTAGAAGCTATCAACATGAACATTGAGGAGAAATAAGATAGTCACTCAGCATAACAGGATAGTCACTCAGCATAAGCATAGGCAGTCTTCAAGGGATCTCACATTCATAGTAAAATTATTTGGTTACATCAGCATCAGGTGCTTGGTAGCTGGTGATCCAAGACTGATTCATTTTTATGAAGGTGAGCCGATCAAATGAGTCTGTGGACAGGCGTACTCTGTGATTGGTTACAAAGCCTCCAGCAGCACTGAATGTGCGTTTTCGAAAGAACGCTGGATGCAGGACAAGCTAGTAGCTCAATTGCATACTGTGCAAGCTCTGGGTAGTGATCCATCCTCAAGACCCAGTACCCAGTGAATTTTCGGTTGGAAAGGTCTCCAAGTCTGATTTTGCCCTTAGGTATTCCTGCACTGTAAATCAGACGCTGGCAATGGTTGCTGGAACCGATCAGACCTTGGGGCTACGGACTAAAAAATAGCACAAACCTTTCTGCAAGGCCTCCCGAAGATTTTTCATCCTCTGCTTCCTCTGTGAAGGCTGGAAAAGTTCTGCAACCTTACCCTTGTGTCGTGGATCAAGAAGGGTTGCCAGCCAGTAGTGATCTCTCTCCTTGATACCACAAATCCGAGGGTCCTTTCGCAGGTTTTGCAGGATCAGCGAGGCCATGCAGCGTAGATTTGCTGAGGCATTCAGTCCGGAGTCCTCTGGGTCACTAAGGATGACATGATCCACAGCCACATCCTCCAAGCCACATACAAGTCCATGGGTTTCTGGGGACTGAAAATGATCCCTTGAAGACTGCTGCTGATGCTGAGTGCTAGGCTCCACCTCCATGCTGACACAATCCTTCTCCTCCTCCCTGTGTGATCGGTGGGCCCGCAGGAATACTGTCTGGATAAAGGGGGCCTTGAGAGGTAAGGAAGTCCTCCTCTTCCTCCCTCTGTTCTGCCTCAAGTTCCCTGTCCATTATTTCATGCAGCGTGTGCTCCAACAGGAAGACAAGAGGGACAGTATCACTGATGCATGCACTGTCACTGCTCACCATCCTCATGGCCTCCTCAAATGGTGACAGAACAGTGCATGCATCCTTGATTAGTAGACACTGGCGTGGCAAAAAAAGCCAAGCTCTCCTAAACCCTGTCCTAGTGCCATACTCGCACAGGTACACATTGATGGCCCTCTACTGCATGTGCAGCCGCTGCAGCATTGTCAATGTTGAGTTCCACCTGGTGGGCATGTCACAGATGAGACGGTCCTTTTGAAGGTCAGCCAGCCGAGCACTGGCATTATATGACTGGCGGAAATGCCCACAGACTTTCCTGGCCTGCATCAGGAGATCCTGTAAGCCTGGGTACCTGCACAATAACCACTGCACCACCAAATTAAGTACGTGAGCCAAACAAGGAACATGGGTCAAGTGTCCCTGTCGGAGAGCGTAAAGGAGGTTGTGCCATTGCCGCAAACCACCATTCCTGGCTGAAGCTGGCATGGCATCAACCACCTCTAAACCTGCCCCTGCAGAGCTGACAGAATCTCTGCTCCTGTGTGGCTCCTGTCCCCTAAGCAGACCAACTCAAGCACCACTGCACATGCTGCCTGTAACATTGTTTAGCATGATCGATTCGGTCGTGGGTCAGTGATGGTCTGGGGAGGCATATCCATGGAGGGACACACAAACCTCTACAGGCTACACAATGGCACCCTGACTGCCATTAGGTATCGGGATGAAATTTGTGGACCCATTGTCAGACCCTATGCTGGTGCAGTGGGTCCTGGATTCATCCTGGTGCACGACAATGCCCGGCCTCATGTGGCGAGAGCATGCAGCCAGTTCCTGGAGGATAAAGACATTTATACCACTGAATGGTCCCCACGCTCACCTGACCTCAATCCAAAAGAACACCTCTGGGACATTATGTTTCAGTCCATCCTGTGCTGCCAGGTTGCACCTCTGTTCAAGAGCTCAGTGATGCTCTGGTCAAGATCTGGGAGGAAATACCCCAGGACACCATTTGTTATCTCATTAGGAGCATGCCCTGATGTTGTCAGGCTTGCATACCAGCACTTGGGGGCCATACAAACTACTAAGGACCATTTTGAGTTGTTGCAATGAAATTTCAGCAAAATGGACTAGTTTGCTGCATATATTTTTCAATTTGCTTTTCGGGTGAAGGGAGTAAGCTTTTTTTCTCAGAAAATAGGTGCAGGAACTCAACCACGACCCCGTTCAGTTTTCACAAACAGTAGAAGGGTCTTAAAGGGGCATTAAATAACAGGATTGTGTTAGATACAGAGTGCAGAGTTCAGGGGGTTACACACCTGTAGAGCTGTCACTTGTAAACACAAATACCAGACTTCTGTGTTTACAAGTGATTGTGGTGAGCAGGCACCTGGTCTGAGCCAGAGGTGGTGGAACTCAGTTCCCCCAAGTTACCCCAGAAAAAAAGCCCTGGGTGTAATAGATGAACCTCCTCACTGGATCCAAAACTACGGGTGCTGGCAATGCAAATGATAATGCAGAAATACGAAAGAAGGTTTGAACAGCTGCACTCCAGAAAATGTTCCTTTTATTGTAAAATCAGATGCCACATCTTCTCCACTTTTTTTACCCACTCATTTACTCCACCCAGGTGGAAGTAATCTGTAGAGGCAGCAGTTCTTTTGATTCCTTACATTTGCATTATGCCTCTCTTCTGGTACTTTCCTTTTTGCGCGGAATCACACACACCCATTTTACAAGAAGGAGATCCTTTGAAATGCATACCACACCCACTATTCTGCCAGCATGTGATGTCATCCAAGAGTTTTCCTGCAACACGCCTGTGTACAGGACTCTGGTCTATCCTTCAGCTGCAGCTATTCCTCCATCCTACAGTGATGGTGTCTAGGACTATATGTGTGAATACAGAGACACCCATGCTGGGGAGTGTTAAGTACATTCCTTTTCTATTTGTATTTCAATTTTGTGAGTGACCAAATTTGCAATTGATGTTACAGTAATATTAAAGCTTTTAGCTCTGCTGCACTTAGGCTGACTGCAAATGGATTGAAATTCGACCTGTTCAGCAGGAACTGACCACAATTTGATCCATCTAAGGGCAGGCAGGCATGATATAGGGGTTGACTTCAGTTCATCCAGCCTGTCAGTTTTTTTTGTACAACAAGGCTATAGGAGAAACCTCTTGCTGTCAGAATACAAATAGTGCATCTGGAGGGATTCCCCCATCAACACTGAAAGTATCAGTGGGGGAATCAAGCAATTTCCTTTCCTTCAAACCGCTGTGTGGTTTTAGAGAAAGACTGAGGTCTTCTTTCCTTGTGTTTTTCATAGATTCAGCAGCCCATTGAAATTAATAGTTTGCTGTAGATATGTAAATGCACATGCACAGGTGTGAACCTAACCTGAAACAATATTGATTTTATTTTACAGGTGAAGTTCAATCTGCTTATATTTTGCCTCATGAATTGCAGCCACTGTGTCCATCAAACGCAATTACTGTGGCCATCAAACGCAGACACTGTGCCATCAAACACAGTCACTGTGCCCATCAAACGCAGCCACTGTGCCATCAAATGCAGCCACTGTACCCATAAATTGCCACCACTGTGCCCATTAAACTCTGCCACCGTGCCATCAAGCGCAGCCACTGTGCCCATCAAACGCAGCCACTGTACCCATAAATTGCCACCACTGTGCCATCAATTGCAGCTACTGTAACCATCAATTGCTGCCAGTGTGCCCCATCAAATACCGCCAGTTTGCCCCATCTATTGCCGCCAGTTTGCTCCATCAATTGCCGCCAGTGTGCCCCGTCAATTGCCGCCAGTTTGCTCCATTAATTGCCGCCAGTGTGCCCATCATTTGCCGCCATTTTTCCCCATCAATTGCCGCCAGTTTGCCCCATCAATTGTCACCAGTTTGTCCCATCAATTGCCATCAGTGTGCCCCTGCCCAGTACTTACCTCTCTTGGGTCACAGCTCGGTCCTCCATGCTCCCTCCGAGTCCTCAATGTCTTCTCCCGTCCTCTTCTGCTGTGATTGCGCACTCTATGGACGCACCGCCACTGCCCTAATGTATGCTGAAAAAGAGGCTGTTAAAATCAAAGTAAGCAATTGTAGGATAGGAGAGAAGAATGTGCAACTGTACACGCTTATAGTTCAGCTTTAAATAGTATTTGATTATGTTTTCAATTGCAACACTAAAGGTGCTTGTTGAACCTTGCCCCAATATGGAAAATGAATTTCTTTCTAATTAGTACATTGATTTATACATAATCATGGCCCAGATTCAGGTACCTTGGGCGTATCTCTGTGGCGGCGTAACGTATCCGATTTACGTTACGCCGCCTCAAGTTTTTCAGGCAAGTGCTTTATTCACAAAGCACTTGCCTGTAAAGTTGCGGCGGCGTAGCCTAAATCACCCGGCGGAATTCAAATTTGGCGGGTAGGGGGCGTGTATCATTTAAATGAAGTGCGTCCCCGCGCCGAACGTCCCTAAAATATCCCAGTGTGCATTGCTCCAAATGACATCGCAAGGACGTCATTGGTTTCGACGTGAACTGACGTCTAGCCCCATTCACGGACGACTTACGCAAATGACGTAACTTTTTAAAATTTTGCCACGGGAACAACGGCCATACTTAACATTGGCTGCGCCTCATATAGCAGGGGCAACTATACGCTGGGAAAAGCCTAACGTAAACGGCATAACTTTACTGCGTTGGCCGCGCGTACGTTCGGGAATTTGCGTATCTAGCTAATTTGCATACTCGACTCGGAAATCGACGAAAGCGCCACCTAGCGGGGAAAAAAAATTGCAGTTTAGATCCGACGGTGTATGAGACTTACGCCTGTCGGATCTAATAGATATCTATGCGTAAGTGATTCTTAGGCCCCGTACACACGAGAGGATCCATCCGCTGGAATTGATCCGCGGACCGGCTCCAGCGGATAGATCCCCTGGTGTGTACAATCCAGCGGATCCGTTTCTGTGGATTTTTATCCCCTGGGATAGATTTCCAGCGGATAAAAATTTGAAGACATGCTTTAAAATCAATCCGCTGGAATCCATCCCAACGGATTGATCCGCTGGTCTGTACAGACTCACCGGATCAATCCATCCAAATGAATCCCCCGCATGCGTTGTAATGATTCGCATGCGTGGAATTCCTTATATGACAGCGTCGCGCACGTCGCCGCGTCATCATCGCGGCGATGGCGCGACACGTCATCACGATGGGATTTCGGTGCGGATTTCGATCCGATGGTGAGTACACTCCATCGGATCAAAATCCGCGGAAATCCTCGAGAGGATTTATCCGCGGATAAGGTCTGGCGGACCGTATCCGCGGATCAATCCTCTTGTGTGTACTAGGCCTAAGAATCAGTCGCATAGATACGACGGGCCAGATTAGGACTTACGACGGCGTACATGGCGCTGCGCCGTCGTAAGTCCTTTGTGAATCTGGCCCTATGTATACATGTATGGGAAGAGAGTGTTGGGTAAAGGAAGGATTTGGATTCGAGTGCTAAAGAGGCAGCTTTTGGAGGGTCTTCTGTGTAAAATGAACTGTTTTGTTTTCTAGGGTAATGGGGGACGTGGAAATGCAAATGTTTTTAATCACAATCACGTTGTTTGCAAATTAAAATACATTGCTTTTTTTTTTACATATCTTTTTTTGTAAATTATTTTTATTAAAGGTTTTTCACATGGAAAAATAGAATACAATAGCAAACATAGCAAACATTCAGCACTACAATTTCAAGAACCAGTGTACAATGCAGCTCCCAGACCAAATACTGTAAGGCCCCGTACACACGACCGAGGAACTCGACGGGCGAAACACATCGTTTTGCCCGTCGAGTTCCTTGTGAAGCCGCCGAGGATCTCGGCGAGCCGAAATTTCCCATTGAACAACGAGGAAATAGAGAACATGTTCTCTATTTCCTCGCCGAGGTCCTCGTCGGCTTCCTCGGCCGAAAGTGTACACGCGGCCGGGTTTCTCGGCAGATTTCAGCTCCGACCGAGTTTCTGGCTGAATTCTGCCGAGAAACTCGGTCGTGTGTACGGGGCCTGAGAGTAAACCTTCTGCTGTATTAAAGGAAATGATAAGTTCCCATCCAGGCTTATACAAGCCTCGCTACTACTAGAATTTTAAACAAAATCTGCATGAATCTCTTTTGAAAGCAGAAAGGAAAGTTTGTAAGTTGGAAATTCTTATATATTTTTACAGCTGGAGGGGAAAAGCATTTTTATTAGAACCAGAATTCAAATACAAAAGGTGCTGATGGCAAATGGGTAATACTAATGCAAGACATGTCATACCTTTCAGGTGATTGATGGCTGAAAAAAAAAGCTAGCAAATTGTACATTGATGCATAAAATTCAATGGCAGGTTATAACAAAGAGATATAAAAGTGGATGATGAATCATACTAAATACAGTTACAGTATTAAAGGTGACAACATGAGATCATATTACTGCAATACTAAAATGAATACAGAATGGGTCATCATTGTACAAAACATAAAATGAAAACTATTGTATAAAAGTTGTCAGTAAAATTATAATAGAAGCGTAAGAGAGGATCTGTAGAAACCACCTGTTGTTGCTTTGGTGAAGGCAGTCCATGGAGCATAGGCGTGTGCAGCCTATTGCATTAGGGTGTGCACCTCAAACCAAAGCTCAAACACACGTGTGTCTGTGTGTGTATGTATGTATGTATGTATATATGTGTATATATATATATATATATATATATATATATATATATATATATATATATATTACAATTGATCAGGATGCTGGTATGGGTTATGATGATGATCATGGTGTGGGTATGGTGATGATCAGGACGCTGGTATCGGGTATGGCAGTAATCAGGATGCTGATATGGCATTGATCATGGCACTGGTGTGGGGTATAAATATGGGGTATGGTGGTGATCAGGATGTTGGTATGGGGCATACAAAGCACTAGTTTCAGTGCAAAACGCGTCAGAGGTCAGGTTTTATTTTAGGTTGCTGTGACTTGTAGTGCTGTCCTTCTTTTAATAAAAGGCTACAATTTGTTCAGAGTGTGGCTGTCCAGAGACAATCTTTGTTCCTGCTTTGAAGCCATTCGCCTGCCGCTATCCAGGCTAGTCTGCTGATTCTAAGGTGGATAAAGGCCAGAGTGGGGGGGCGGAGTGCAGTTGCTGATCACTCTGCCAGCGACTGCGGGACCTGCACCTGGAACTATAGAAGCTGCATCGCCGAATGCGGTTCCCGGGTGGGTTACTCTGTGGCGGTCCTAGTTCCCTACCTGCTCAATCCTCCCACTCGCAGCAGCAGCACACAGCTGTTTTGCCGGCCGGACCCTACCCCAGGCACTGGCAGTGTTGGTGAATGAGTTATAGGGACATGTTGCAGGCAGTCTGAGTCAGTACAAATCTCTCATCTGTGTCTTTATGGAAGAAGGGAGTTACCGCTCAGGTGTGATTGATGAACCTCTTCACTGGATCCAAAGCCACGGGTGCTGGCAATGCATATGATAATGCAAGGATAAGAAAAAAGGTGGACAGCCGCACTCCAAAAAATAGTTCCTTTTATTGTATAATCAAATCACAAAAATACATGCCACAGCAAAAACCAGATGCAAGCTGACGTGTTTCAAACTGCAACTCAGTGCTTAATTATAGCTGTGTCTTTATGGTCATTTTGGAACATGAAGGGACCGTTCTCCAACTGTTTCCACAAAGTTGGGAGCATGAAATTGTCCAAAATGTCTTAGTATGCTGATGCCTTAAAAGTTACCTTCACTGGATCCAATCCCAACAGCTGGGTTCAGCACAATTAAGGCATTAACATATAAAAAAAACTTAAAGGTATAGGAAAGTCAAAATAACATCATAACTCCTGATCTATATACATGTCAATGACTCAGATAGTATTGAAACCCATGGATCAGCAGAATGACTGCCAATAGCATTGTATTTTCTGAAAGAGATAAGCAATGGCAATTATAGGTTTCCTTTACATCGGTTTATAGAGCCTAAGCTAGTAATAGTTAAATAAACAATGTTGCTGCAGAAGCAAATCATAAGTTAGTTTCCATTTTGTAAATTGCCTGAGAACAAAAAATTGATTCTGACTGGCTGCCAGCAATAAGTTATTGTGTTTTTTTGTAGAGCGTTTGCCAATCATAGGAACAACTTTCCATTGCTTTCTATGCTTATGTAGACTTATTTGGTACAGCAGTGCCAAGTAAAAGGGTAATTTAATGTGCAATGATTCATAAAAACTAGTATTTTTCCATTACATGTAATTGGTTGCTATAAGTCATTGCAGTTTACAATACATATTTAATAAGCATTTTTGTGTTCTAAATGGCATTAGTCCTTAACTGATGCAGCAGTAAAGTAGTAAGGGATGACTACATGCAAAGTATGGCATGCAGTTGGATTTAAGTTTACTAAAGTCCCATAATAGAATGATTAATTCTGACTGGTTGCTATGGGGTAATGCCTTTAGTAAATCATTATTATTTTTTACATTGCCTTTCTGAGTAACCCTGCAACTGTCATTGCAGTTTGATATAAAAGATTTGTTTAATATAGTATACAGTATTTTATGTGGACACATTATCATCCATTTTAACGTAGGTTCCTCAATCTGTCATGTGTTTGACTTACACTTTTTATCATAGTGTTAAAAATAGCACCTGCAATCCGCCCTAAAAGTGCTGCTCTATTGTCTCCAGTGTGAAAGCCCCACACTCATAGGGGTAGATTCACGTAGAATGGCGCAACTTTGTGCGGGCGTAACGTATCCTATTTAGGTTACGCCTCCGCAACTTTTACAGGCAAGTGCCGTATTCTCAAAAAAAAGCGTAGCGTAAATAGGCCGGCGTAAGCCCGCCTAATTCAAATTGTGAAGAGGTGGGCGTGTGTTATGTAAATCAGGCTTGACCCGACGTGATTGACGTTTTTCCTGAACGGCGCATGCGCTGTCCGTGGAATTTCCCAGTGTGCATTGCTCCAAAGTACGCCGCAAGGACGTCATTGGTTTCGACGTGAACGTAAATGACGTCCAGCCCCATTCACGGACGACTTACGCAAAGACGTAACTATTTCAAATTTCGACGCAGGGACGACGGCCATACTTAACATTGGTACGCCGCACTAACGCCACCGAATAGCAGGGATAACTATACGCCGGGAAAAGCCTAGCGTAAACGGCGTAACTGTACTGTGTCGGCCGGGCATACGTTCGTGAATTTGCGTATCTAGCTGATTTACATATTTCGACACGTAAATCCGCCTACACGCCCCTAGCGGCCAACGTAAATATGCAGTTACGATCCGACGGCGTAAGAGACTTACGCCTGTCGGATCTAATAGATATCTATGCGTAACTGATTCTAAGAATCAGGCGCATAGATACGACCGGCCGGACTCAGAGATACGACAGCGTATCTGGAGATACGCCATCGTATCTCCACTGAGAATCTGGCCCATAATGTGAAGAATCTATGCCAATTGTGTTATCAGCTCTGGCCCTCAGCGTCCACTTTCCTAACCAGTTTTACCTCCAGATACAGTATATTACAATACTTCTGCTATTAACACTCTAGGGTTCACATTAATTCCCAATCAGAAGAAATTAATGAATGCTCACTCCTGTGAAGTGAAGTAATGTCCATGTGGTCACAGGTTAATTAGATATGCAATGTTGGGATACAACATTCTAAATTTCAGTTTTCCTCAATAGAGTTTTCCCCGAAGGTCACTTTAAATGAAGCAAAAACTAATTGGACATACTGTATCTTTGCTAATACAAAACATACAATACATACAATAATGGGTTAGAAGAGCTCATCAATTAGTAATTAAAAATATAAATGTAAAGATACTGTAAATAAGATTGACTTTTGTATTTACACATAAAGTGACTTCAAAGGCATCTGGAGCTATCATACCATTTGACCATCCGTCCAGTTTTGTTCAGTATGTTCACATTTTGTTCAACAGTGCCAGACTGTTATTAAGGGGACCCCTATAAGCCCCCCCCGAAAAAGTATTGGATTTTTGTGACATAAGAATATAAACAAAATTAAATGTGAACTTTATACAGTCTGTCTGGAACTTTCCTTGCACACCCAGGGCCAGATTCACAAAGGAGATTCGACGGAGTATCTCAGATACTCCGTCGTATCTCTCAGAGTATCTATGCGACTGATTCATAGAATCAGTTACGCATAGATAGCCCTAAGATCCGACAGGTGTAATTGTTTTACACTGTCGGATCTTAGGATGCAGTACCGCGGCTGCCGTTGGGGGGAGTTCGCGTCGTAAACCAGCATCGGGTATGCAAATTAGGAGTTACGGTGATACACAACGTTTTTTCGCTACGTCGCTGCTAGTCTAGTTTCCCGTCGCAAAGTTAGTCGTCGTTTTTGGTGCCCTAACTTTACACAGCACACGTATGTGCTGTATAAAGTATGGCCGTCGTTTCCGCGTTGAAATTTTAAAATGTTTCCTTCTTGCGTAAGACGTCCGGGAATACGGAAGTACGCTACGCACGTCGCCGTTCAAAAAAATGATGTCACTTCGCGCAAAGCACGGCGGGAATTTCAAAACGGAGCATGCGCAGTAGGCCCGGCGCGGGAGCGCACCTAATTTAAATAGCACACGCCTATTTAAATTACGCAGGCTTACGCCGGAGGCCGCCAGCGTAGGTTTTCATTGCAAGTGCTTTGTGAATCAGGCACTTGCGATGAAAACTTGCGGCGGTGTAATGTATCTACGATACGTTACGCCGCCGCACTTCTACGTGAATCTGGCCCCCAGTTCCTACTTAAGTAAAAAGTTGATTTTCAGCCACTCTTGGGGGAACTGCCTATGGAGAATCATTTCCTCTAGACTGCTTAAGACCCGGGCGACAACACCTACTTCTTTCAAAAAAATCAGCACCTCACACATTTCTTCTACTTTAACAATATAAATGGGCATTACACAATTGCCTTTTATCATAAGGGAACACTTCTGCACTGGCTATCAACATAAAGAGACACTCCATCAGTACTGTACTTGGTGCATACTTCTGATTGCTTGCTGCACTCTGTAAGACTCCTTTCACACTGTGGCGTTTTTTGGGCGCTTTAGCGTTAAAAAAAGCCTGTAAAGTGCCCTAAAGAAGCTGCATTTGCAATCCCAATGTGAAAGCCTGAGTGCTTTCACACTGAGGCTCTGCGCTGGCAGGGCGTCAAAAGAAGTCCTGCAAGCAGCTTCTTTGCAGCGCTTTAGGAGCATTGAATACACAGCTCCTAATGTCCCCTTCCCATTGAGGGAGCTTTTTTAACGCCAAAGCACCTGAAAAATGCCCCAGTGTGAAAGGGGTCTTAGCGGCGCTTTACCAGCATTTTTTGGGTGCTGGCAGTGTGAAAAGGCTCTGAAAGCACTCGGGCTGGCACATTGGGATTGCAGATGAGGCTTCTTTCAGGCGCTTTACAGGCTTTCTTTTTACGCCAAAGCATCTAAAAAACGCATGAAAAACACCCAGTGTGAAAGGGGTTTAAGCTGTGTGTTATATACTCCTTAAGACCCCTTTCCCACTGGGGCATTTTTCAGGCTCTTTGGCATTAAAAAAAGCCTGTAAAGCGCCTGAAAGAAGCGTCATCGGCAATCCCAATGTGACAGCGCCCGAAAAACGCTGGTAAAGCGCCGTTAAGACCCCTTCCACACTGGGCGTTTTTCAGGTGCTTTGGCGTTAAAAAAAGCTCCCTCAATGGGAAGGGGACTTTAGGAGCAGTGTATTCAACAAAGAAGCTGCTTGCAAGACTTTTTTTGACGCCCTGCCAGCGCAGCGCCTCAGTGTGAAAGCACTCAGGCTTTCACATTGGGATTGCAGATGCAGCTTCTTTCAGGTGCTTTACAGACACATTTTTTAACGCTAAAGCACCTGAAAAATGCCCCAGTGTGAAAGGGGTCTAACAACACAATATTTAGGTTATGCTATATGTTATACAGTCCTAACTGCTCCCCTTTGTGATTTTTGCCATACATTATATTTACCTGAACAAAGTTTTCATTGTCTCAACAGCTGCTAGTTGCTTAATAGTCCTCCAGTATTTTAATAAAGGCTTCCATCAGCTAGGCATAAACAAAATGTTAGCTCTACGGTATGTCTACATTCTGTGTACAGAAATACATATGTTATTGAAGAGTGGCTTTTTTCATGATCCTGTTTCATGAGGTTTGTGCAAATGAGACTGTCACTTGTGGCACAGTAATCATGGTGTATTTTGTTAGTATGAGGACAGTGGCATATCTGTGATACAAATCAGTACAGAAGATATGAGTGACACTTATCAGAAAAGTAATCACTAAGGAAAAATACCCAGCTAGTTAAATATAAATTGTACTATAAGTTAGTGTTATGTTCAATTATACTGTGCAGTATGTAATCAAACGTGTTATACTGACACATCATCTAGCATGTATGGGTATTTTAGACCATCCATTTTCCTTGCAGAGATGAGACAAACCATAAAATAGAAATAAAGGCTTGCATTCGTCATCACCTCACCTGAAACATGTAAAGCTTTTCTTTCCTGCAACCTTGGGGAAAGATCCATTGCTAGCCTTTTTTAAAGACACTCACAAAGGGAATTGTGGCAGTACATTTTCTAATTAAATCCTTGTACTCAATAAATCGGGATTCCAATCTTTTTCCATCAGTATTTTCAATTGCCGAAAAACCTTTACAGATCAAGACAACCAATTAACTGTAGTGTGCTGCAAATTCACATGTTTGAAAAATAAAGCTTTTCTATAACATGAAGAAAAACTGATAGAGAAACTGCATAATAGATAAGTCTAGGTCTATAAAAGCTCCTTTGCATGTCCAGGGCAGTTCCAACACATAGACAATTATATTTTCACACAAGAGCACGCTATATGTTTCTTCAGCATGGCACATTGCGACATAATACACTGCAGCGCAACCTGCTGTGGTGAATAAAGATGTAGTAAACAGGTCTGTTAAAAGTATGTTTGAAGCATGTGAAGAAAACAATGAAAAAGATCCCTGGGAAGAAAGGATGTTGAATTCCTATTCTTTTCTTAAAGCGGTGGTTAACCCTAAATAACAACTTTCTACCATGCCATTCCGCATACTAGCGCGACCTACGGTATGCCTTTATTTTATTTGTTTGTGCCGTACTCACAGTTTAATCACGTAGTGAAGTTTCAGACTCCCCGCGGGGAATGGGCGTTCCTATGCAGAGGGAACATGATTGACGGCTGGCTATGGCGCTTCACGCCTCCCGAAATTAGCCGGAGTAGGACTCGGCTCTTCACGGCGCTATACGGCGCCTGCGCACAGACTAGGAGCTGACTGCGCAGGCGCCGTGAAGAGCCAAGTCCTATTTCGGCTATTTCCGGGAAGCGTGGCGAGCCATAGCCGGCCGAACACTCATGTTCCCCTCTGCATAGGAACGCCCATTCCCCTCGGGGAGTCTGAAACTTCACTACGTGATTAAACTGTGAGTACGGCGCAGAAAATAAAATAAAGGCATACCGTAGATCGCGCTAGTATGCGGAATGGCATGGTAGAATTTTTTTTTAGGGTGAACCCCCGCTTTAACAATGTTTAGAGTGAAGTAAAAGTGACTGTGCTTTGCTCTGTGATTAAAATACTCTCCTTTTAGCTTATAAATGAGTTAGGCCATGTGCACATTCCTTTTCAGTGATCTAGCTTGGTTTATACATTTTAAGGATTAGTAGCCCCCCTCACGCCTGTACGCTCTTAGCCCACTCACATGTGTATATAGGGCACACACGCATTTGCACAGACACACACATATGTACACAGACACACACATTTGCACAGACACACACATATGTACACAGACACACACATATGTACACAGACACACATGTACACAGGCACACACGTATGTACACAGACACACACATATGTACATAGGCACACACACACATGTACATAGCCACACACATATGTACACAGACACACCACCCCGCTCTTCACTTGTACAACAGATCTTACTTCTTAGGTGGTGTTCCTGGTCCCAGCTCTTGTGTAGCACACACGATGGGTGCACACGCTGGAATTTACCAGAGGTGGCAGCAAAGAGCCCGATGTCAGCTAAATGAAACAGCAGCAGCTGCTGACTCGCCCACACATTCTGAAAGCCAGCACAGCCAAGGAGCTCTCATTTACCCGCCCTGCTTTCTCCCATATCTGCCAGACAGTCGGGCCCTTCTAGACGCTCAGGCCCCTTACAAGTGTGTGGGCTGTACCCCACTGATGACGGCTCTGAGGACATGGTTCCAGTAATCCATGTCCTTAGTCTGCTTGTCTTCAGAAAACTGTTTTTAAAAGAATGCGACGGCCGCTCGTACATTCGTGTATCGTCGGAAATAGCTAATTTGCATACTCGACGTGGAAAACAACGGGAACGCCACCCAGCGGATGCCGAAGAATTGCATCTAAGATCCAAAGGCGTACGAAGACGTACGCCTGTCGGATCTAACCCAGATGCCGTCGTATCTTGTTTTGAGGATTCAAAACAAAGATACGACGCATGAAATTTGAAAATACGCCGGCGTATCAGTAGATACGCCGGCGTACTCTCTTTGTGGATCTGCCCCACAGGGTAGAGGTCAAAAAAAGGTCACAGAAGGGACAAATCACAATAGTCAATCAAAACATTTTAAATAAATGATAATATAGCCTAGCATAAATAAAACTATATGGAAATGGCTTCTGCATAAAAATTGCAAATGCAGAAAAAAGCTAATCTTATTTTTATCATTTACAAGATGGTCACCAATGCATGTGGTAATCACCAGGCAGGAACTGACCACCCATAATTTATAACATAACATAGTAATACAGTAACAACTATGTTAGGACAACATTATATATATATATATATATATATATATATATATATATATATATATATATACAGGGCTTTTTTTCAGGGGGAACTTGGGGGAACTCAATTCCACCACCTCTGGCTCAGACCCTTTGGTGCCTGCTCACAACAATCACTTGTAAACACAGAAGTGCAGTTTTTGTGTTTACAAGTGATAGCTCTGCACTCTGTGTGTAGCCACCTGAACTCTACACTCTGTATGTAATGCAATCCTGATATTTAATGCCCCTTTAAGACCCTTCTACTGTTTGTGAAATCTGAACGGGGTCGTGGTTGAGTTCCTGCACCTATTTTCTGAGAAAAAAAGCTCTGTATATATATATATATATATGTTTGAGAGTGTGGATAGTGCCTTCTATTTTGTTGTATACCCCTATACTCGCTCCAGGCAAGATGTTACAGTGATTATACCCTAAAATAGCCTTTACTGCACTTCTGAAGAAACAGGTAATTCCAAGAAATGCATTAAGAAAAATCCCTCTCCCTCCACCATTGCATTGCCGAATGAAATAAGATGGACCAAGTTGTAAAAATACTAGGGCGGATGTATTATTGTTAAGACAGTTAATGGATGTTGGATGGGTATATGTACTAGAAAGAGGGCTCATTAAACCATGATATTATCGCTGAAAATATTTTAAATATATTGTTGTAAGTGTTCATAATAAAATATATTTTACTTTATATGTTGTGATGTGGTTATCTGGGTGGCTACTATATACTGTAGAACTTGTATTTATTTTAATAAAGTGGTTCTAAAGGCTAAATTATTATTATTTTTTTACCTTCATGCATTCTATGCACAAAGGTAAAAAAAAAAAAAAACATATCCAGCTCCCCCCAAAACCCTCCATTATACTTACCTGAGCCCCATCATGGTCCAGTGCTGTGCATGAGAACAGCGTCTCTCTGCTCTGTCTCTCCTTACAGGGCAGATCCATAACGGTGGGAGCCTCTGTAACCAGGTAGTAGGAACAGGTCTGTGTCCCATTGTCTGTGTCTATGGACGCAGGCAGCAGGGCTTGGGAGCAAGCCTGCGGGAGTGCCCCCATAGGAAGCACTTTCTATTGAGGAACTGGATGAAGAGGAGGAGCCAAGAGCATTGGTGGGGGACCCTAGAAGAGGAGGATCTGGGCTGCTCTGTTCAAAACCATTGCACCGAGCAGGTAGTATGGCATGATTTCTATTTTTGTAAAAAAAAAAATTACCTTTAGAAACACTGTGAAATACTGGATGTCATACTCTCTTATGTTAACCCATACTTTAGGTTTTGATACAAATGAAAAATTACAAAATAAACACAAAAACACCTGACACAACCAAACACCTCACATGTTCAAATAAACAAGTGTTATGCCATGTACACATGATTGGTTTATCCGATGAAAAAAGTCCAGTGTGCCAAACCGATTGTGTGTGGGCCCCATCGGTCTTTTTTCCATCGGTGTAAAAAAATAGAACATGCTTTAAATTTTTCCGATAGATAAAAAAATGATAGTAAATTCCGATCGTCCGTGTGGAACTCCATCGGAGAAAAATCCACGCATGCTTGACACATCCAATCAAGTTGACGCATGCTCGGAAGCATTGAACTTTTTTGGCTCATCGTAGTGTTTTACGTCACCGCGTTTTGGCACAGTCGGAATGTAGTCTGATAGTGTGTATGCAAGACTGATGAAAGTCAGCTTCTTCGGATTTCCGATGGAAAAAATCCATTGGATTCTATCCCATCAGAAATCTGATAGTGTGTACACGGCATTAGAGTGTGAATAGCAGTCTGACAGAACATGTACAATAGATCCATGGAAAACATTTACAGTGCACAAAATTAGGAATACTCCACAACCAGATAGAAGAAACCAAAGAACTCAGATATATGAACAGTTGCAGAGAAGGAAATTTAGACATGTTATTTTCGTTTTTTGTTTTTTTTCGTAAATTCGTAAATTCAGGAAATTCGAAAAAAAAAATACGTTTTTGTTTCATTAGTTTTTTTTATTTTTTCGTAAATTCGTAAATTCGGGATTTCCGAAAAAGCAAAAAGCAGAGAAAAACGAATGGAACGAAAAAAACGAATGAAACGGAAAAAAAAAAAGAATTTTCGGAAATTCGGAAATTTACGAATTTTCGAATTACGAATTTTTGACATTTCGAATTTTTCAATTTTCGAAATTTCGAATTTCGAATTTTTCTAAATTTCGAATTTCGAATTTCGAATTTTCCATTTTCGAATTTCGAAATTTACGAATTTTCGAAATTTCGAAATTTTGTATTTTAAAAATTTCGAAATTTCGTATTTTCGTAATTTCGTATTTCAAATTTTTCAGTTTTTGAATTTTTTAATTTGAAATTCGAAATTTGAAACATTTTTCAATTTTCGAAAATTCGAAATTTGAAAAATTTCGAAAATCCGAATTTCCGAAATTCGTAAAAAAACGGAAATACGAAAATTCGTAAATTCGAATTTTCGGAAATACGAAAATTCGTAAATTCAAAATTTTCGGAGGTCCGAAAATTCGTAAATAAAAAAATTGTAAATACGAAAATTCTTAATTAACGAATTTCCCAATTTTTGTAAAAAAACGAATTAGAAACAAAACAAATTGCACATGTCTAGAAGGAATGTATGTGTATGTATTGGGGAAAACATTGCAGGTAGTCATTGGGTTGTGACTTAGTAGATTCCTTTCTTATTCTTATGTATAACTCAAATTAGAAATTTCGAAATACGAAAATTCAGAAATATGAAAATATTCGGAAATACGAAAATTCGGAAATACGAAATTTAAAAATTTCGAAAATTGAAAAATTCCAAAATTGAAAAATTCCAAATTTCGAAATTTCTGAAAAATTCTAAAATTCGAATTTTTCCATTTTCGAATTATTCAATTTTCGACATTTCGATTTTCGAATTTTTCGAATTTCGATTTTCGAAATTTCGATTTTCGAATTTTCGATTTTCCATTTTCGAATTTTTAAATTTTCAAAATTTCAATTTTCGAATTTTTCGAAAATTCGAAATTTCGGAAATTGAAAAATTCGAAATTCGAAAATTGAAAAAATCGAAGTTCGAAAATTGAAAAATTTTTCGAATTTCGAATTTTTCGGAAATACGAAAATTCGAAATTTGGAAATTGAAAAATTCGAAATTTGAAACATTTTTAAATTTTAGAAATTTCGAATTTGAAAAATTCGAAATTTGAAAAATTCCAAATCTGAAAAATTCCAAATTGGAAAAGTAAAAAAAATCGAAATTTGAAAAATTCGAAAATTCGAAACTTGAAAAATTCGAAAATTGAAAAATTCGAAAATTGAAAAATTCGAAAATGGAAAAATTCAAAAATGGAAAAATGCGAAAATTTAAAAATTCGAAAATTCGGAATTTCGAATTTTCGGAAATACGAAAATTCGTAAATTCAGAATTTTCGTAAATAAATGAATTAGAAACAAAACGAATTGCACATGTCTAGAAGGAATGTATGTGTATGTATTGGGCAAAATTATGCAGGTAGTCATTGGGTTGTGACTTAGTAGATTCCTTTCTCATTCTTATGTATAACTCATAATATTTGCTTGGATTTTTTACTTTATTGTTGGATTTCTGTTGAAATGAGGTCTAGCTTTGCTTGTATATTCTTCCTATGGACAAATATTACATTTTCAATTAATAACACCAAGCTATGAATAATATGGATCCAAATGAAATTGTAGGAAGGCAGTCATCAAGTGGAATTTTAAGGTCTACTCAAAGTGTGTAGGTCCCCTCACCTTACCAACTGTCAAAATATGCAACCTGTAAAGAAATGTTAGATTTATTCTTACTGTCCGCATCATTGGGCTTAATGTCACAGAGATTTCTGGGGAGCAAGAAAAATTTCAGCTGCTCTGTATTTTATGGGATCTAGCTAGGCGGAGTGTGACATCATCCTTGTCTAAGCAATGTAGGCAGAAAACAGGAATGATGTAAGTATAAACCCTGACATTTTTTTCTTTACATGTTCATTTTACACCATAGAGGGATCTGGACAGTGTTTTGCCCCGCACACACGATCGGAATTTCCGATGGTCTAAAATCTGATGGCATTTTTCGTCGGAATAATGTCCAAGCTGTCTTGCATACACACTGTCAGACCAAATTCCGACAGTAAAACACTACGACGAGCCGAGAAAAATTAAGTTCAATGCTTCCAAGCAGATTCTGAGCATGATGGAAACAAAAAAACTGCGCTGATCAAAAACTAAACAAACAAAGGCTTTGACAGACGTGTGATACACAATATAGCAAGGAAAAACAAATAAAGCTGCGCCAAAATAATCCCAGTTAGAAGGAATAACCCTTATAATACAATAGTGTAATCAAATAAATCAGTCCATAGTGAGTATTAAACAGCATGGAAGTAGTTAAAGTGGATCCTCTAATAAGCACACTCATGCAGATGTTCCTTAACCACTTGCCGACCGTGCACCGCCGAAATACGTCCACAAGGTGGCTCTCCTAGGCGAGAGCACGTAATATGACGTCCTGTCTATCTGCCGCCACTAGGGCGCGATCGCCGCCGGGCACACGCGATCGCTCGGTACAGAGCGGGGAACGAGAGCTGTGTGTGTAAACACACAGCTCTCGTTCCTGTCAGCAGGGGAAATGCTGATCTTCGGTTCATACAATGTATGAACCGAGGATCAGTGTTTCCCCTAGTGAGTCCCCCCCCCCCCCCCCACAGTAAGAACACACCCAGGCATACTTAACCCCTTCCCCGCCCCCTAGTGTTAACCCCTTCACTGCCAGTGGCATTTTTATAGTAATCCAATGCATTTTTATAGCACTGATCGCTATAAAAATGTCAATGGTCCCAAAAATGTGTCAAAAATTTCCGAAGTGTCCGCCATAATGTCGCAATACCGAAAAAAAAAACGCTGATCGCCGCCATTACTAGTAAAAAACAATATTAATAAAAATGCCATAAAAATGCCCCCTATTTTGTAAACGCTATAACTTTTGCGCAAACCAATCAATAAACGCTTATTGCGATTTTTTTTTTACGAAAAATATGTAGAAGAATCGGCCTAAACTGAGGGAATTTTTTTTTTTTATCTATTTTTGGGGGATATTTATTATAGCAAAAAGTAAAAAATATTCATTTTTTTCAAAATTGTCGTTCTATTTTTGTTTATAGCGCAAAAAATAAAAAACGCAGAGGTGATCAAATACCACCAAAAGAAAGCTCTATTTGTGGGGAAAAAAAGGACGCCAATTTTGTTTGGGAGCCACGTCGCACGACCGCGCAATTGTCTGTTAAAGCGACGCAGTCCCGAATCGCAAAAAGTACTCTGGTCTTTGGGCAGCAATATGGTCCGGGGGGTAAGTGGTTAACAGACCACACCACTATAGTGACAAAAGAGACTTGACTGAAGTGATCCCTTCACCAGTAAAAGGGGCTGCTTACCAGAGGGTAAGCCAATTGTGCGTTTGGCTATAACCCAGCCACGGCTTTTCATCCACAAGGTCCCAGGGGAAAAGCAGCTCTCAGGAACCCGCTAGATAGCACTCCCCATATGTATGGTTAGGAAACAAGAGAAGGATGCACCATAGCGTAATTCAGTTTATAAAAAGGTTTTAATAAAGTACGGTAAAGGTACTTACAAACATTGCGGTAAAAACAGCATTTGTTTAAAATCGAAAATAAGCCGGCCGGCAAAATATACGGAGCCCTTTCTCCTCAACGTGGTGTCGCTACTGCCTGTCCTTCCCAGACGTGTTTCGTCATCATCTGACGTTCTCAATGGGGGTTGAAGCATGCGTGGGTTTTTTCTCCATCGGAGTTGAACACAGACGATAGGAATTTCCTATTTTATTTTCCATCAGAAAAAATAAATAAAACATATTTATATTTCTAAACACCGACGCAAAAAAGTCTGATGGTGCCCACACACGATCGGAATTCTTTTTTTTTTTTTTTTTTTTCCACTTCAGACTATACCTCATAGAGTGCTTCTTTAATGCTCATGATCTGCGTACCAGCCCATTGCATCTCTAATTTGGTTTTGCATCATCAGTGTCGCTTTTCTACATGTGTTTTCTTTTTTTTTTTTCTCTTTCCTTTTTTTTTTTTTTTTTTTTTTTTTTATATATATATAAGTGTAAATATATCGTGTATGTTTCCACTATCTGCTTAAGCATAACAGAATAATGAAGACCTCACAAAGTATATCCTTCTCAATTTTTACCCCCCCTTCCCCTCCCTCCCCCCCCCCCCCCCCCCCCCCGTCTCACCCTAGACGTGCTCGAAGACCTCTAATTCTTTCTGATTTCTTCTAGAGATTCTTTTAGGCTTCTTCCCTTAACTTTTCTGCATAACTCCATGATCTCTTAAAGGTCCTCCAGTTATCCCATTTTATACTTTGTAGTATGTTATTTCCCTCTAAGCTTTCTTTCAGTTCTTCCATTTTGTATGTTTCTTCGACCGCATCGATCCATTCCCAGGTTTGGGGGCACTCTGTATCCTGCCATCTCCTTGGGATTAATCTCTTGGCGGCGTTTAAGAGATGCGGTGTAAGTGTTTCCCTATACCTTTTTATGCCTTCTTCTCCCCCATGGAATAGGACCACCCATGGGTCTCTCTTTATCTTTTCCATTGTAATCTCTTCCACACAGCCCAGTATGTTTTCCCAATACTTTTTTATCTTTGGGCATTCCCACCAAAGGTGAGCCATATTTCCTAGTGATCCACAACCCCTCCAGCATTCCCCTGTCTGCTCTTCATCAAATTTTTTTAATTTGTCTGGTGTCATGTACCACCCCGCGATACATTTAAAACTCATTTCAGCCGTGCGGCTATCTACCGCGGAGGAGTGTGTCAGAGTCAACATTCTCTCTATTGTAGCCTTATCTCTCTGTGAGCCTAATTCCCTTTCCCACTTTTCAATGAAAGGAGGTATACTTCGCTCTCCAATTTTCAGTAGGATCTTGTATAGTGTAGAAATGGTTCCTTTAGTTCTTTCTGTCGTACAGATTTTTTCCAAATCCGACAACTGATCCTCTGATCTCAATGGATGTGGGAGATCTTGAATGAAATGGTTTAGCTGCTGATACCTCCATTCATTAATTTCCATTAAATTTTTATTGAATTTTAACTCCTGCAGTGTTTTAATGTGATCCCCATTCATTATATCCCTTAATTGTGCCGTGTCTTTTTTAATCCAGTACCCCCCTATTTGTGTCTTACCCGGTGCGAAGTAATCGTTATCTTTCAGTGCTAAAAGGGGTGAATTATATTCCTTCACCGTTTTTTTATAGACTATATCCCATATTTTGAGTGCATTTTTTGTTATCTCATGTGCATTAATATCTAGTGTCCTAAATTGGGGAGGGTTCCATATAATCTTATCCAACCTTACCTGTGTTATTTCGTTTTCTAAGCTTACCCACCTCTTTTCTGTGTTGACTCTGGCCCACTCCACCACTCTTGTTAACATAACCGCCTCGTAGTATCTCCTAACATCCGGAGCAGCAAGCCCTCCCTTTTTTTTTGGTTGTCTTAATGTCTGAAGTGATATCCTATGTTTCCTATTTTTCCATATATAATTCATAATTAATTTATTGAGGGCTGACAGCAGCGTTCTTGGTAGAGCTATAGGGATCATCTGAAATTTGTATAAGATCTTGGGCATGATAACCATTTTACAGTAATTAATTCGTCCTATCCACGATATTGCTCTGTTTTCCACCCTTTTTGTTTCTTTCCTAACTTCATTTAACAATGGGATAAAGTTTATCGCATAAGTTTTTTTAATTGATTTAGCTAGTAGAATCCCCAGATACTTCAGTTCCCTTACCCAAGCAAAGCGATAATTCTCTTTCAAGAGTTTTTCTTCTGTCTTTCTTATGTTTATACTCATGATCTCTGTTTTAGTGATATTTAATTTAAAATTTGAGAATTCCCCGTATTCATTACATAAATTCAATAGGTTAGGGATTGATGTTTTGGGTTCAGTAAGAAAGAAGAGGACATCGTCCGCGAATGCTGCGAGCTTATGTTCCTCCGCTCCTATTTTAGTCCCTTTTATTGTTTGGCAATTCTTGAAGGAAAAAGTCCATCTGACCTTTTTCATTGAAAATTCCGATCGTATGTACGCGGCATTAGTGGGCATTTTACTGTAAAGTCAGCTTGTATTGACCAATACAAAATGCACAGAAAATAAATAAGTTTTTATAGTTAAATAGTATGCCTATTTAGGATATAACTATGTGAGGAAAACACAGCTGTGAAAAGGTTAAAGACTAAAAGGGATGAAGTCAGATGCAAATAAAATGAATAGATTGCAAAGCAACAATGCATCAGTGAATTTGTTTAAGGCTGAATGGGATAAAGATAAATGCATACGTGACTAGTAGATAGTAAACCAATAGTAAAGTCAGCACTTAAAGGGTCAAAAGCTGCATAGGATGAAGTCATATGCATGCACTTATAGGGTAAATCACTTATCAGCACATTTTTTACTTACTGCAGAATAACAAAAACTACAAATAGCAGATTAACGGCACATATTATTTAGTTTTTGGCTGTTGGTAATGCATTATACTTAATGTCTTAATCTGGAATTCTTCTTTAGCAGTAAAACAACTCATATACGAATAACAAGAATATGACATGTATATTAGTCATCTCTCTTATAAACCCTAAACATTACACATACTGTATATTAATACAAATTAAGTGGAAGTTGGAGGTAGCTCTTTTCACATTTCATTTGTGATCCAGTAAATGTTTATCACACTTAAATAGTATGGCTTCTGATGTCATTCTGGCAAATGAGGTTTTAGGAAAAGGTTTCATAAATTATGTGTAATAAAAATGTGAAAAGGCTGAACATTCATTTTTAACCTTTTTCTACGCAGGAAAATGACTAATAGAGAGTTATGTTTTTTCACTCGGCTTTATCAAAATGTTAAAAAACCATTAGAGAGTTTCAGTACTAAATGTCTTAATCTGTATTTAAACACTGGTGCTGTATGATGTTCCTGAAATAGTTCTGTATATGGTGTACGTTTATCAAACAGAGAAGAGCTGAGATCCTGGTGATTATGGCTGATCTCTCAGGTGTGCCAGTTTATGAAGCTGAGATGAGGAGTGGACAGGGGCGGACTGACCATTGAGTCACTCGGGCAGTGGCATGGGGCCCCATCAGGGTTGCCAGGCTCAGTAAAACCAGGGACAGTATGTAAAAATCTATGTTTTTTTACATCTGTCCCTGATATGTGCAAAACCGACTTGCTTTTGATGTGAAAATCCCGAGATTTTAGCTGCCCCGCCTCTGCACTGCCTCCTGGCGTGGTGGCCATCTGTAAGCCCAGGGGCCCCATAATCTTCTATTGCCCGGGGCCCCATGAGTTGTCAGTCCGCCCCTGGGAGTGGAGAACATGTTTTTTACTTCTCATCACAGGACACACCCTTCTGTCATTCACTTTTACACAGATGACCAGTTTATGAAGGTGAGATCTGAGGATCTCACTGGCTATCTCTGTAAAATATCTCTGTCCCAAATTCTCCAGCTCAGAGGTTGAGAATATGGGTGAGAAGCTGCTGTGATGTGAAGAAGGAGGTTTCTTTCCTCCTAATATTAGCAAAAGCAAGCTTAAAGATTGATATAAATAACTATATATGTTTATGTATGTATATAGGTGATTATATATATATATATATATATATATATATATATATATACACACATGTATATTTACACATATATATATATATATATATTGTAAGGGTTTAGCTCGGTAGCGGGGTGTGTGACCCCTTGGATGGGTTCACTACACACTGAATTTATACAAACAGGCAGTCGAAGACAGTTGAAAACAAAGATTTTGGTTTATTCTTCCATCTTCCTGGAAACAATGGGCAAGCATCCAAACAGCATAAACAAAATCAAACATAAAATAAACCCTGGCCACTTGGGGCATCTATCTTCACCACACAGGAAGCTATCTATGGAGTCTAGCAAAGCCTACTACTGGGTAGACAGTGCTGGTCATACAGCAGAAAAACAATAGTCTTTTGATTTTTATCACACAGAAAAATCAATCCTCTCCTCACCTCCTCAGAAGACTTTCAGTACTGCTCTCTTTCACTCAGAAATCCTCAGCATGCAGCAAATCAGTGGTAATCCTCTGGACTACTTATAGAGGCCTTAATTGCCTCATTCTGAACAGCTGAAGTCTTCCAACGCCCTTAGACCATTTCTGGCTACATTTGCCTAATACCAATTGGTGTATTGTCTAAACAAGGCAGAAATGTATGCCCCGTCTGTGACAACACCCACAGATTTACCTCACTTCCTGTCACAATATATAATGTGTATTACACCCACATACACAGTATAGTTATAATGTATTTTCTTTTAGGACACATTCACATCTGAGCAATGCAGAATTGTTGGCAGCATTGTGTAATTCTTTCCACGATTCCAAATTGCTCTAAAATTCTGTCAAAATATGCAATGCGTTTTTGGGTGCCATTCATTGTTAATGGCACCCCAAATGCAGTTAGCAAACATGCATTTTGCCACACATTTTTTCATTTGACAAATACTCTAGCAACTTGCCAAAATGCATAATGCTCCATGCCCAAAAAAAAAATATTTGACTTTTTGGGCATTTTTTATGTGCATGTTGGTACTGTTTTTGATACACTTTTTGCTTTTTTAGCATTTTAGCACGATATGCTTGCTGTGTCATTAATTGTTAATGGCATCCCAAAAGTGACTAGCAAATGTGCGGTTTGCCAAAATACGCATAAAAAGCAAATCAAAATGCAAGTTAAAAAGGTGTCAAACGATATACTAAAAGAAGCGCCAAAGTGTGCATTACAAACCACACCAAAATGCATCTTAAAATAACCTGTGCTAAAATGTGTGCCAAAGGGCCAAAATGTGTGTTTAAAAAAAGCGCCAAAATGCACAATAAAAAAACCTACGGCCAGATGTGTCTTAAAAAAATATGGCATGTTAAAAAAAATGCCAAAACATGCATAAATAATGCCAAAATTAGCAATTAAAAAGGGCCATTTAACCACTTCCATACAGGGCTTTTATACCACATCCATACCAGGCCTATTCTGGCACTTCTCTCCTACATGTACAAATCATGATTTTTTGCTAGAAAATTATGCAGAACCCCCAAACATTATATATGTTTTTTTAGCAGACACCCTAGGGAATAAAACAATGGTCATTGAAACGTTTTATCTTGCAAGGTATCTGCGCAATAATTTTTCAAACGCCTTTTTTTGGGAAAAAAAATGTTTCATGAATTAAAAAAATAACAAAACAGTAAAGTTAGCCCAATTGTTTTGTAAAATATGAAAGATGATGTTACACCCAGTAAAAAGATACCTAACATGTCACGCTTTAAAATTGCGCACACTTATGGAATGGTGCCAAACGTCGGTACTTAAAAATCTCCATAGGCAACCCTTTGAAAATTTTTACAGGTTACCAGTTTAGATTTACAGAGGAGATCTAGTGCTAGAATTGTTGCTGGCACTCTAACGCACGCAGCGAAACCTCACATATGTGGTTTAAACGGCGTTTACATATGTCAGCGGGACTTGCGTGTGCGTTCGCTTCTGTGCGCGAGTTACTGGGGACAGGGGCGTTAAAAATATTTTTTTTTTTTTTTACATATTTATTTATTTTTTTACACTTTTTTTTTTTTTATTTATTTTTTTATTATCACTTTTATTCCTATTACAAGGAATGTAAACATCCCTTGTAATAGGAATGTGTGTGACAGGTACTCTTTATGGAGAGATGCGGGGTCAATATGACCCCACATCTCTCCTCCAGGCCTGAAAGCATGAAATCGGTGAAAAAAAATTCACCGATCTCATGATTACCGTTGCTTAGCAGCCGCAATCGCAGCTTTGTTTGCTTACGGGGACCCGGGCGTGACGTCATCACATCGCGCCCGGGTCCTCCGACGGTCATAGAGATGACTGGTGACCATCTGGTCACCAGTCATCTCTATGCTTCCTACCAGCGCCGGATGATTCGTTCTCCGGGCCCCCGATGGCACGGGAGAGCCCGGATGTCCCCTCCCGCCACCTATAAGAACGATCAAGTGGCGGAACCGCCGCTATGATCGTTCTTATGTTGCACAGAATCGCCGGCAGAAGAGAAGGATATCTGAATGATGCCTCTAGCTGCAGGCATCATTTAGATATCCCCCCACAAAGCCCAGAACGTCATATGACGTCCACCCGGAACGGTAGATGTCCTTTGTGGACGTCATATGACAATGGGCTGGTAGTGAAGTGGTTAAAGAATGTGCCAAAATGTGTGTAAAAAACTGAGCTAAAAAAGCGCTCATTATTTTCATGTAATAACACAGCCTTTTTAACTTTGGTTTCACTTTTAAAACTCAGCTGCTCTGTAATCACACAGGTGTATGAGGAGATCACAGGCAGCCCCTTCTCTTCTACTCAGATCTCAGGTGTTCTCAGAGGAAAAACTTCTCCTCTTCTCCTCTATTCTCCTCCTGAGAACAAATGTTCTCCGCTTCATAAACAGGGTGCCAGAGGAGAAGATTTTTTTCTGAGAACTGAAATGAGATAAATTATCAATGTTTGATAAACGTACACCTATATACCTGTAGCAGTGGTTCTCAACTCCTGTCCCCAGGACCCACTAAGGTTTGCAAAATAACTAAAATACATCACAGGAGATATAATTTATTGCTCAGTGATTGCAGCATTCTAGTTTGCATCTCCCCAAGGTAATACTTAATAGCTGGCCTGTTAGTGGTTCGTGAGGTGAGGAGTTAAGAACCACTGTTATATAGCAATTTAATACATTTATCATTCGGTCATTCTCAAACTTCCAAAATAGTTATTTATTTTGAATAGAATGGGGAATACAAATTCCTATTGTGTTTTTATTTTTGTCTATGGGAAATGTCCCCTCGCTTCTTATCAATGTGACACAAGAAATGCTAGTGAAATGGTTTCCAGTAGGGGAACAGATAGCTGTAAAAATATTCAGGAGAATTCATAAAGGGTGTCTATGAAAGTGTAGGTGCTCGTGCCCAATGTATAATTCTTCTCTGGGACAAGTTAAAGGGGTTGTAAAGGCAGAAGGTTTATTATCTTAATGCATACTATACATTAACCGATTGACGACCGGCTCACACCGATATACAGTACGTCAGCAGAATGGCTGGGCAGATCAACGTATATATACGTTACCTTTAAGACGCAGCATTGTGGTCGCGTACGTGCCGCCGGCGGCATGCGCACGCCACAAGCTCCGTGACTCCCACAGACTCAATGTCCACAGGGATACCCGCGATCGCCTCATGGAGAGGAAGAACAGGGAAACGCTAACGTAAACAAGCATTTCCCCATTCTTCCTAGTGACAGGACACTGATCACTGCTCCCTGTAATCAAGAGTGCTGGTGATCAGTGTCATGTCACACATAGCCCATCCCCCCTACAGATAGAAGCACTCCCTAGGACACACTTAAGCCCTTCAGCGCCCCCTACTGGTGTATATTTATTATAGCAAAAAGTTAAAAGTGCAGAGGTGATCAAATATCATCAAAATAAATCTCTATTTGTGGGGAAAAAAAAAAATTTGTTTAGGAGTCACCACGCACGACCGCGCAATTGTCAGTTAAAGCAATGCAGTGCCGAATTGCAAAAAGTGCTCTGGTCTTTGGCCAGCCAAATGGTCCGGGGCTTAAGTGGTTAAGATAAAAAGCCTTATGTGTGTGTAGCAGCCCTCTTAACCCCCTAATACTTATCTGAGCCCCCTTCTCTTTCCAGCGATGTACACAAGTGCCTTGGCCATCCAGGACCCTCCCTCCTGATTGGCTGAGACACATTGGCTCCCGCCACTGTCAACAAAAGTTAGCCAATCAGGGGATAGAGGGGGCAGGGGCTCAGTGTCTGAATGGATACACGGAGCTGCAGCTTGGCTCGGGTGTCCCCAGAGCAAGCTGCTTGCTCTGGGGGCACTCGACAGGAGGGAGGGGCCAGGAGTACCAGAGACCCAAAAAAGAGAAGGATCTGGGCTTCTCTGTGCAAAACCACTGCCCAGAGAAGGTAAATATGACATATTTGTTATTTTTAAAGAAAAAAATTTTACTTTACAATCACTTTAATAGATTTGTCCATGTTTGCAGTGGTGAAGAATTTCCACACTGCACACTTTTTCCCCCAGTGCATTCACTCCTACCCTCCCTGGCATCTGTGCTCTTCACACTGACAGGCATATGACCAAGGATTTTTATAATGGGGGGGCAGAGCTTAATGAGGAACTGAGAGACTAGTTCCCCTGAGAGACTAGTTCCTTCATGTCTGCTCCATTTTTGAGTGATAGCACATGGCAGTGGATGAATGCATAGTCACTATTAATTCTAATAGTCACATTTAAACCTGGCCACTGCTGTACACTGTCACTCAAGTGTGAAGTGGACCTAATGGGCAAGTAGTCTTGCATTTCCCCACCAGGCTCCACCCTCCCATTGACAATTTATTTCACAAATCTGGGCTTTGTCTATATTTAGATAACAACTTCAAGTGTATCCTCCTCCCTTTTGTTTACATTTAGATTTTGGCTGGGGAATATCCCAGCTGACAGATAAATGAGGCACAGGATACAGCCCTTTGTGGGAAACTGTCACATACATGACAACTTGCCCCGCATAGGTATGGCACATTCTGAATACTGGCATACTTTTGTATGCCAGTTCAGAGTTTGTCTTAATTACCACCAAATAAATGGACGAGAACTGGACAGCCGCACTCCAAAATCACTTAAAAAAGTTGTCTTTTTATTTTTCAACTGCACAAACAGTCACTGTAAACCAACAAGATACAGTATGGCCGACGCGTTTCGCACTTACAGTCAATGGCCCAGATTCAAGAAGCACTTGCGCCCGCGCAACCATAGTTGCGCGGCGCAAGTGCTTACTTGCTCCGGTGTAACGAGTGCTCCTGATTCAGGAACCTCGTTACACCGAATGCAGCCTAGGATGTGATAAACATAAGCCTCCTTATGCCTTCACATCCCAGGCTGCATTCTTGCGTTGGCCGCTAGGGGGCGCGGCCTTTGTGATCGGCGTGTAGTATGCAAATTGCATACTACCACCGATTCACAAAAGTTGCGCGGGCCGTGCCTACGCAAGGTACGGAGTTTCCGTACGGCGCCTTTAGCATAAGGTTGCTCCTGCTAATAGCAGGCGCAGCCAATGCTAAAGTATAGCTGCGCCTCCCGCTCGCGACGTTCAAATTTAACGTCGTTTACGTAAGTGAACCGTGAATGGCGCTGGACGCCATTCACGTTCACTTACAAGCAAATGACGTCCTTGCGACATCATTTGCCGCAATGCACGTCGGGAAAGTTTCCCGACGGAGCATGCGCTGTTCGCTCGGCGCGGGAGCGCGCCTAATTTAAATGATTCCCGCCCCCGGCGGGATCATTTACATTAGGCAGCCTTGCGCCCGGCTGCTTAGCATATTGCCCGCGCAATTTACGGAGCAACTGCTCCGTGAATCGCGGGCAAAGCGCAATATTTGCGTGGGTGCAGAGAAAAAAATTTGCTCTTTGCCCACGCAAATATTGCGCGATTCTACTTGAATCTGGGCCAGTGCTTAGTCATGGCTAAGCACTGACTGTAAGTGCGAAACGCGTCGGCCATACTGTATCTTGGTTTGCAGTGACTGTTTGTGCAGTTGAAAAATAAAAAGACAACTTTTTTAAGTGATTTTGGAGTGCGGCTGTCCAGTTCTTGTCCATTTATTTGCCATCATTAGCATTGCCAGCACCTTGGTGGTTCAACAACCCTTGATTGCTCACGGGGCTCACCTGGAGCGGTAGGATATCTGTCTGTTTGTCTTAATTACCACCAGTTTCCTAAAAGGAGAACTGAGGGTTATTCTTTAAGAATTTGTCTCTTATAGCGATAGATTCCTAAAGTCAGTGTAGTAAGAACGATCTGATTTTGTCAATGTGTAATGTCTGTAATGTTACCGACACTGGCACAAATTAGTCTCATGTTAAGGGAACTACTGCCATAGAAGTGGCATTAGAGCCATTTTGAACTCCCAACATATTGTGCTTAGTTTCAACCTTTCTCCACTCTAAATAAAATGTGTTTTTGGTTATGATGTACCTCTGTTGGAGGGGTTTACTGCCTGTCCTGTGGGAATACTTCTCTAGTAGGGACACAGGCAACAATTGAAACCGGTCCCCCAGGGTTCTGTGCTGGGACCAATCCTGATTAATTTGTTCATAAACGACCTGGAGGATGGAGTAAACAGCTCAATCTCTATATTTGCGGATTACACTAAGCTAAGCAGACAGAATATTGGCATGCATTAAAAAGGGGATTAACTCCAGGGATAAAACGATAATTCTTCCACTCTACAAGACTCTGGTTCAACCGCACTTGGAGCATGCCATCCAGTCAGGGGCGTTACTAGAACCTTAAGGGCCGAGATGCAAGATACCATATAGAGCCCCCCTGACCCCGGACAGGGCTCTTTTCTCCGAGCCCAGTTGTGGAACAACAGGGCCCAGTCGCAAGTGGGTGGCTGCATATAAAGTAACCAATTTCTCAATTTCCCCACTCTCCCTCACGCAGGCATTCATCGGCTGCAGGAGGAAAATTGAGAGATTGGTTCCTCTAACTCTTGGTTCCTCTACAACACTCTGCCAGTGTTTCTCAATATTTTTGAAACAGGCCACCCTTGAAGTATACCCCTAGGGAATGGGGTTACATGGCAACCACCCTGCTACTGTGTGCATTGCATGCAGTTGCAGTATAGTGATGATGCATTTAAGGGGTTAAAATGGTCTGGTGGTCAGGGGGCAACATATTACCTCTTTACCGGTTGTCAAATGCCTCTGAAAAGCGATCCATACATAAAAATTGGTCCTGATTGTACACATCTACAGTGGGCCAGGAAGCTGACCACCACATCCTTAACAACCGATCACTCATAAGCTGTCAGTATACTTCCCCGCTCACAGCTGATTGTAAAAAAAAAAACACACTAACAATTAAAAAGTAGCTCAGCTCTGAGGAATGGGGTGTGCCCCTGAAACGCATCAGTACTTACCCCTTTTTGTGTCCACACCATTCATCATTGTGTGGTTGTAAGGCTCATTGAGAGTTAACATCTTGTGAGTACCCACTTTTTATTGATTTTAGCATTTAATAAATGTTTTTGCTAAGGCATTAGCTCTGCGCGCCTTACATTTTGTTTTGTTTTGTGCCCCCCCCCCCCAGTTCATAACAGGCCCTTCAAGTCTGATATGGATTTTAAGGGGAACCCCATGCCAAAATAAAAAAGAAACAGTGGGGTCTCCCTTAAAATCCATACCAGACCTTTATCTGGGCATGCAACCTTCGAGATCAGGAAAGGGGAGGATCAGCGAGAGACCCCCTGTCAGGCTGGGCTCAGCCCTTCCTTCTCAGAGCTCTGTGCTCAGCTGTCGGTTAATTCATTCCACAGTGACTCACCTGGTCTTCACTTCCTGCTCATCAGCTAGCCTTGCTGGCTATTTAAACTGCCTGGATCAGATCTCCTGTGCCATGCCGTTTTTTTTCAATGACTTTTATCTGTATTGATGGGACACGACAATTCATTATAGTCGCGAATTGCAAGTACTTTTTTTCCTTTAGAAATTTCATTTTGTGCAGGGACTGTTCTAAACATGGGAAAATGTGCTACTTTACAGGCATGCTATAGACACCCCCCAGGTATGAAATTTAAGGAATATTTCACTTTTATTGTTTCACTTTAAGCATTATTAAAATCATTGCTCCCGAAAAAACTGCAGTTTTTAAAACTTTTTTTTTCATTGATACATGTCCCCTGGGGCAGGACTCGGGTCCCCAAACACTTTTTATGACATTAACTTGCATATTAACCTTTGAAATTAGCACTTTTGATTTCTTCCATAGACTTTTAAAGGGTGTTCCGCGACTTTCGAATTTGCCGTGAACACCCCAAATTGTTCGCTATTCAGCGAACAGACGAACACCTGATCGAGTCAAACTAGCGTGGAGCCTGGCGAGTGTCGGGCGTTACTTACAGGTATACCCCCTGGGAGTCTTGTTCACACTCTGGCTTTCTCCTCACACATGCACACCCTGTGTCAGAGTACATCTCTGTGCAATGTCACCTAGTAACTATCCCTGTAATTTCCACTTTATAGCCATTATTGCACACCTTTTTGTTTTTCCTCACCCTTCCCCTCTTTGGGAAACTGCATGATCTTCCACTTTTTTATTATATTTTGTCTTTTGTGGTATATGTTTTCTTTCACTTTGTATCCACTACACTTTTCACTTTTCCAGGCAACAATGGGTGTTGGCTTCTTATCCATGATTATGTATGGGAGGAGCCCAGGGAGTGTCAGGTGTTACTTACAACCCCACTGGGATTCTTGTTCACACTCTAGCTTTTGTCCTCACACGTGCACATCATGTTGCAGAGCATGTCTCAGTGCAATGTCACCAGGTAACTATCCCTGTGATTTCCTCTCTATCACCTAGACTGCACACCTCTTTGTTTTTCTTTACCCTTCAGCCTTTGAGGTATTGCATGATTTTCATGCGATTTTTCACTTTTTATTTTATTTTCTCTTTATGTGATATTTGTTTCCTTTCACATTGTATCTACTACACTTTTCACCTTTTCAGGCAATAATGGGTGTTGGTTTATAGTTAATGAATACTGCATGTATATACTGATACTATTCACACATATTGGTCCAATATAATTTACTCCACAGACATATTTGAATTTTTTTACCCTTGCCTATTACATTTTAAGGGTGCTCTTGGGATGTATTGGTACGTTCGCTTATTCCTTGGGTCATTCCCTTAGATCTCAGGATAGACTTGCAACACTGCTTATTTAGAACAATGTATATGTAAGAATTCTAGGGTGATACACATCTTGTTTCCCCTTGCCCCTACCTTCTTTCTTACTATGTGGGCAAAACATTCGATTCTGTTTGGTACCTTTTTTAAAAAAAAATCAGATATGCTATGCGTTTGCTCCTGATGAGTGCCAACTGGTCACAAAATGCGTCAAGCTTATTAATGTCATCATGTTCCCAACACATAGCTTGACCTCAACTGTGATTCATTTATATCCTATAACCCATTTGCATCCATTATTCAAAAAGCATGTGGCTTTTTATACTAGTCACCTCCAGGGGGTACTATGCAATTTAAAATGTGTGCATGTGTGTGTGTATGTATGTGTGTATATATGTAATATATATGAATTCCTCTTTTTTGTATGCCATTGCCTTGTATATAGATAAACATACTCATGTTCAACTATGTATCACATATTCATGAGGTATGCTTTGTTTTTATGCCAATTAAAACTATTTCTCCTACCATGTGTCTTGTACCTCACTCAAAGTCCCAAAAGCGCCTTTCTTCTGAAATTTCTTATATAGGTAAGAGGTGGGCCACCTGGCTACATCACCTGGTGGCCTCTCCGTTTTGTGACATGCTGGGTTGGTGATGTCACAAGGGGGTGGGAAACCAGGTGACATAGCAAGGTGGCCCCACCCCTACCTATATAAGAAATGTCAGATTATCTCTGTGCTGCTCTGTCCAGTCAAAGCTGGGGCAGGTCTGGGACATTTTAAGCTCTGGGGAAGTGGGTTAAATGATGATGGCTATAAGACTGGAGCCATCTTGTGGTGACATAAAAATACTGCAGGGGGAGAGCTCCAGATTGTAAATGTGAATATTGCAACAAATGCAGTTTTTTTTTGGTGTTAAGATAATTCCCAGATAGGGTATTATTTTACATTTGAATGTGCTGTACAGTAATAATTTATGTAAAATAATATCTATTATAGACAGAAGGATACACTTTAGATGTTTGCCAGGTCTGTTCTGCAGATATACATTTATGAAAATGAAAAAATATGATTTTTTCTTACATTGACTTTTTGAGTCAGACAGGTAATTTTCTCTTTATCATACTCTTTTTACTTTTTGCCTTGTCCATTTACAGTTCATACAGCAAATTCATCTCTACATGAACTGAATGCTCTCACTATGCTCGGGGGTTCATGTTATTACTGGTAGGATATCAAGGCCAGCTCATTATGTTGTAATGTCATGGAGTAGTTTTGTTTAAACTATCAATATGAAAAAGAAAAGAAGAAGAATAAAAGGAGCACAGCACGACACAGCAAAGTTCAACCTAACAATTAATGTATTCACAAGTTTTAAAATTATTGTAAAGTCCCCTTTATTTTTTTCTATACAAATAATAAACATGTTATACTTACCTGTTCTGTGTAGTGGTTTTGCTCAGAGCAGCCGAGATCCTCCTCTTCTCTGGTCCCCCGCCAGCACTCCTTGCCCCTCTATCCTGTTGACTGCCCCCACAGCAAGCAGTTTGCTATTGGGTCACCCAAGGTGAGCCACAGTTCTGGATAGCCATTCAGACACGGATCCACAGTCTCCCCTGCTTTCCTCATTAGCTAACTGACTTTGATTAACAGCAGAGGGGGCCACAAGCCAATCAGCCAATTAGGAGTGAGAGTCCTGTATGGCTGAAGCACTCGTGGACATCGCTGGATCTAGATGGGGCTCAGGTAAGAATTGAAGGGGCTGAGGGGGGCTGCTCCCCACATAAGGCTTTTTATCTTAATGCATAGAATGCATTAAGATTAAAAAAAAAACTGCTTTTACAACCAATTTAAGGTACAGTATTGTCAAAGTAAAGGTGTTTGAAAAGAAGGTAAATTGTGAATTTATTTTTAAACTATCATTGATATTTTCATTTAGAATTTGCGATATGGCACTACGTCAGTTTAATTGACAATTGCACGGTCGTGCGACACTGTACCCACTATAAACAAAAAATAATAATTTGGTACTATACACAAAAAAATGACAATTAAAAAAAAATGTTTTACTTATTGCTATAATAAATATCCCCAAAAATAAAAATAAACACATTTTCTTCATCATTTTAGGCCAATATGTATTCTTCTACATATTTTTGGTAAAAAAATATTGCAATAAGTGTATATTAATTTGCGCAAAAATTATTGCGTCTAAAAATAGGGGCTGGATTTGTACAGTAGCATTTTTTTTTTTACTACTAATGGAAGTGATCACTTATTTTAAGTGGGACTGTGACTTTGCGGCAGACACATCTGACACTGTTGACACTTTTTTTTGGGACCAGTGACATTTATACAGTGAGCAGTGCTATAAAAATGAACTGTTGCTGTATAAATGACACTGGCAGGGAAGCGGTTAACACTGGTGGTGATCAAGGGGTTAAATGTTTCTAACTTTGGGGGGAGTGGACTGACTGGGAGTACAGAGAGATCGCTGTTCCTAATCACTAGGAACAGACAATAAGTGGTATGGTGTGTAAGTCTGACACACCGCAGCCTATGATGTAGGCTCTCTACCACGTGACCAGCTGTGACCAATCACAGCTGATCACAGCGTGTAATGGCTTTCCTTGATTTGCGGTGACAGGAGAGCCACGGCTCTTCTGTCAGAGGGGGGTCTGCACTGATAATCAGCGCATTGATTATCAGCTTAGCCCTCAGAGGTGCCCACCGCATATGCCAATTACTGCCCATCGGCTGCCAGTCAGTAACCACCAAAGTGCCAATCAGTTTACATACTTCTGAATATTTGGCCTAGCTACAGACACACAAGGTGACAAACAAACACAGATTCGAATGGCAATTAAACGTTAATTTACCAATTGTAATTAGTGTTTGTGTATAAATAGTCAATTGCTTTGTCAGCTCTCATGTGCATGCACTAAGCAGGCTGTACACTGAGCCATGGGGAGTAGAAAATAACTGTCAAAAGACCTGTGTAACAAGGTAATGGAACCTTTATAAAGATGAAAAAGGATATCAAAAGATATCAAAAGCCTTGAATATGCCAGTCATTACTGTTCAATCACTTATTAAGAAGTGGAAAATGTGGGCATCTTTTGATACCAACCCAGGGTCAGGGGGACCAAAAAAGATTGTAGCTAAAACTTCCAGAAGAATTGTTCGGGGTAAAAAAAAAAAAAACACAGGAAACCTCAGGAGAAATACAGGCTGCTCTGAAAAAAGATGGTGTGGTTGTTTCAAGGAGCAAAATGCGACGATACTTAATAAAAAATGAGATTCATGGTTGAGTTGACAAAAAGAAGCCTTTAGTGCACCACAAAAAAAGCCTGGTTTGCACGACAACACATTGACACTGTCAGGAATTCCCAGCAACCAAAGAGACGTGCAAGCGCAATCCACCATGTGCAGACATACTGGCCAGGGGTGTGCACATGTGCACATGAGTGTGCATTAATTGTTCTTGGCGCCATTTGACACATAAGGATGGCAGCTGCACTAGGGTAGCCCTGTCTGATCTGCACATTTCCTTGTATCCTGTCCCTGTGCCAATCTGTGATCTCATTTGTACACAGATTCCTGACCATTCTGATTCTCTCCAATACTGACCTTGGCTTGCCTTTTGACCTTGATTTACCTGCATCTACATGATTTTCTGTTGCCAGATCTCTGCTTGAACTTTGACCAACCTGTGCTTGCTGTCTCTGATGTTTCTGATCTTCAGCGTACCTGCATTCCGCAGTACACCTGCATTCACAATGTGCCTGCAACTGCAGCAGCTCGGTACCCTCTAGCGTTGCTGCCATCCACTTCTCTTACCTTCTGACAAATTAATAAGATTGCAGGCACTCCTACTGTGCTGTGCTCTTGTGGCTGCTGTTGCAAACTCAGTGGTCCTTGAACTGGGGCTGTACGAGAGGCCTTTCTCTGCTCGTCAGGTACATGACAGACATACTTTACAGCTTCTGGCACACTGTAATCTGGAGTAACGAGACCAAAATAGTTTTATGGTCACAACCATAAGTTCTATATTCAGAGAGGGGTCAACAAGGCCTACAATGACAATAATACCATCACCACTTTGTGAAAATTTATAGTAAGATGAATGCAGCATGTTATCAGCAAATACTGGCAGGCAATTTGCAAGCTAGCTCAATAATGACCCTAAGCACAAAAGCCAAGTTAACAGCAGAAAAGATTGAAGGTTCTTTAGTGGCCATCACCTTAATATCATCGAGCCACTCTGGGAAGATTTCAAACCTGCGGTTCATGCAAGACAACCAAAGACTTTGCATGACCTGGGGGCATTTTGCCAAAGCAAATGATCAGCTATACCACCAGCAAGAATTCAGTGCCTCATGGACAACTATTGCAAAAGTCCTCATGCTGTGATTGAAGCTAAAGGGGGCAATGAACAGTATTAAGAACTAAGTGGATGCAGACTTTTGAACAGGGGTTATTTCATTTGTTTATATATTCCCATGTTTTGATTTATGATAGTGCTATTCTGGTATGACCTACAACGAATATGAATCACATAACTTGTTTGCACCCTCCCCCCTTCCACTGCCACATTTGGCACTTTTTGGGGGAGAGAGTGTACCTGGATTTGCCATGGCGATCTGAGCCACATGCTAAAAAAACATGAAAAATATGCTGCGAGCGACTACAGCAAGTAAAGGTATAAATAAACATACAATTAAGCAATCAATCAATTACAAACAAAAACTACACCTGCATGGTGCAGCATTGGCTCAAGCCAGTGGAGATTTTAAAATCTATATGGACACAATAGCATCTTTATGCTGTTATGCCCATATAGCTGCTTTTGTGCCCATATAGGTGCTGGCGTGCCTCTATATGGGTGCAACAGCATCTATATTAGGCACAATAGCAGTTATATGGGCACAATGGCATAAAGATGATATTCTGTCCATAAAACTAGTGTGTCCATACAAATTCTACTGTCTCCTATTGTGCCCAGTGACACTGACCTTGCAGTGCTGCCAGTGTCGGGACAAGGTTATCTGGTGACCAGGGTGAAGATGCCAAACTGTGCAAAATTTTGTGTGTCTTCAGTTAGCCTAAAATACAGATTTCTTGTAAAAAATTAACAGCTACATACAGAATGTCCAAAATGATTTATACTGAGCAAGGGAGAGATTTTTAGACATTTGTAACTGACCTTATATAATATGTAACTGACCACATGCTTGGTCAGAAATGAATTTTTGCAGATGATCACCTCCTTTGCAATCAAAACATGTAGCCTTAAAAATGGCCATTACAGATTTGTAATGAGCCTGGGAAGTAGTATAGTTGTCCTGGTCTGGGGTCTTATCAGAGTTGCTGGATACTGATAATTAAACAGTAATCTGCAAACACTGAATACAGACAGACCATGGCACAGAAACAAGCTGACACTAACCTAACTTGTTCTACAAATATAAGTTGACATTTCCCCTGGAGCTTCCATGGCTTGATTCAGGAACTTCTCAGCTGGCCTGGGTTGAGCTCTGGTGACTGCTGGGCTGGACAGTGGCTGCTGAGTGAACGTTATCTTCCTGCTCCGCCCATCCTCACTGCTGCTCTGAATGTGATCTGACTTGAACAGCAGCCACACCTGGAGGATCGTCCTTCTCCTGTCTGGTACGGCTGCAGCTACAGAGAAGGAGGCACTCAGTTCAGTGTGCGGGCTGTATAAGAGTTCAGAACATGGGGTAGTTTGACAGCTGGGCAAGATAAGATGCTGAAGAGCTTCTCCTGAGTGTTCTGAGCATAGTGCAGCTTGCAATCTGGTGCCCCCTCTCCTCCCCGCCGTGCCTGCAAGGACTGCTCACGAACATCACTGTCTGTGTGCAGACACCTTGCCGATTCCAGGGGGGCACTTGACCCCCCTTGCCCATACCAGCAGACGCCCAATGGCACACAAAACTTTTTAGCATTCACTCAGTAGTTAGACTTTCATCCAGCAGCAGGCTCTCACAAAGCAGAGAGAGTAAGACAGATTGAGCCTTAGGCCCCGTACACACGGTCGGACAAAACCGATGAGAATGGTCCGACGGACCGTTTTCATCGGTTCACCTCTGAAGTGGCCGTGCGGCCTGATGTGTGTACACACCATCAGTTCAAAATCCGATTGGGTCAGAATGGGGTGACGTAAAACACACGACGTGCTGAATAAAATGAAGTTCAATGCTTCCAAGCATGCGTCGACTTGATTCTGAGCATTCGCTGGTTTTGAACCAATGCTTTTCTGTACTAACCATCGGTTTGGTCCGATGGGGCAGTGGTCCATCGGTTCGGTTTTGAAGCATGTTTTAAAATTTTGGACCGAAGGAAAACAGACCGATAGCCTATACACACGGTCGGTTTGGTCCGATGAAAATGAACTTCGGTTCATTCTCATCGGACTAAACCGACCGTGTGTACGGGGCCTTAGTCAGCCCACATGTATAAAGGACTGTGTATCACTGACTAACTAGTAAAGGTCTTATTAACTGGCAAAACATAGACCTCTGATTGAAGGATTTATCCATCCACAAGCTCACAATACCTCCAGGCTCCAGAACCCACACTAGAACTTATTAACACCTAAGAAAAGAAAAGGTTTGTTTTTTCCATAACAGATACAAATTCTGGAGTCCCTCATCGTGTGTAGGTGAGAAACCTAGATAGCAAAATTAAAGCATTTACAACCCTGCCAGCCAGAGCCCCACAATGACTGGCAGATATTGGATCACAAAAAAATATCAGGTAAATCACTAGCACAGTAGATTTTTGAGGCTCTGTGCACACTGGCTTAAAACATTTTGCTTCTACAGGAGTTTTGTGTTCTGCCTGTAGAAGCAGCTTAATGTTATCCTATGTGTACATGTACATTATGACGTTAAGAAGCATATTTTGAGTTTAACGTTTAGAAGCAGAAAAAAAAAACCTTCTCATTCGTGTTTCTGATTGGAGCTTGGAGGCAGAAAAAACGTAAAACTCTCCTAGACTCGTCTAAACTTTGTACAAAAAATGCTCTATATGGAAGTTTTTTACTCCTGAGAGAACAGACTTTTTTTAAGCCCAGTGTGCATGGAGCCTTATTGTTTTTTTATTTCAAGGTATTGTTAAACCTACAGATCCTTTGGGAAGAGCAGTGTCAGTCAGGGAGATCTCTGGACAATACCTAAAATAACACTGACAGAATTCACGAAATACACACTAATGCCCCGTACACACGATCGGAATTTCCATCAGGATAAACTCCGATGGATTTTTCTGAGGGAATTCCATTCAAGCTGTCTTGCATACACACTGTCACACCAAATTCCGACCGTCCAACACGGAGATGTACAACACTATGACAAGCTGAGAAAAATTAAGTTCAATGCTTTCGAGCATGCGTCGACTTGATTCTGTGCATGCATGTTTTTTTTCTCCGTCCATACAGACGAACAGAATTTTCGAAAAAAAAAATTTAATTGGAAAAAAGTTTGTCGGAATTTCCGATGGAAAAACTCAGATGGGGCACACACAGTCGGAATATCTGATGAAAAAAATTACGTCTGACTTTTTTCATCGGAAATTCTGATCGTGTGTACAAGGCATCACTTGTGCAGGAAGCTAGATACTGAGCTTCATTTTTCATATACTGCATTGGTTCATTTTAGAAAAGTCATTTTCCTATAAAAAACACTTTATTTAATACACCGCAGAGAAGGGAATAAACTCTCAACATATCACCATTTGCTCCTCTTTGCTATAGTCATCCTTTAGGTCTACTAAACAGTAAATTACAGTTTTATAATGAAAATTCTAAATTAACTGCGTCATCAGGAATCTGTTGCCAAGTGAGCAAATTGTGCTATGCGCTCTAGCCATGTTATTATTTATAACATACTCCACAGCACTGTGTAACAAGCAGCTAAACATGCTTTGATTTTTTCATGGAGCTGAAAACATATATGACTTAAAGCTAACTTCTGAGCATTTTCCTTTTCATAGCTTTTTTAGACCTTAATATAATTTCACATTATCTTTGTTGTTATGAAAACTTTTCTCTGCAAAGTTGTTAAAACCCCTCCTTTTAGTGTCCCATGATAGTACAGCTCCTGCTGCATTTCCTACCAATACCAAAATCAGTGAGATACCCTATATAAACAGAGCTGCCTCTCATAATCAATCAATGTGAAAAAGATGAACCGATCGTGTGTGAGCCCCATCGGTTTTTTATCCATCGGTGAAAAAACTAGGAACTTGTTTTAAAATTATCTGATGGTTAGAAAACCGATAGAAAAAAACGATCGTCTGTGGGCACATCCATCGGTCAAAAATCCACGCATGCTCAGAATAAAGTTGACGCATGCTCGGAAGCATTGAACTTCATTTTTTTCAGCACGTCGTTGTGTTTTACGTCACCGCGTTCTGACACAATCGTTTTTCTAACTGATGGTGTGTAGGCAAGACTGATGAAAGTCAGCTTCATCGGATATCTGATGAAAAAATCCATCAGACCGTTTTCATCGGATGAACTGATCGTGTGTACAGGGCACAACACTTGTTCAACCAGACCAAATGGGATTAACATCTGGTAGGCAGTCTTTGACTAGGCATACACTAGGAAGGTTTTACAAAACCAATTCCCCTACTCTTGAGCGGCAGACAAAATACCGTATCTGGGAATTATCTTAACACCAAAAGTATCCTTTCTAGCACACGCTAACTATAAACCCCTTGGGCCAGATTCAGAAAACACTTACACTGGCGTATCTACAGGTACGCAGCATAAGTGTAGAGATGTGCCGTCGTATCTATGCGCCTTATTCACAATACTAGATACGCCTGAAATCTGGCTTCTTCCGACCAACGTAAGTCTTATTACGCCGTTGTATCTTGTGTGCATATTTACGCTGGCCGCAAGGGGCGCTTCCGTCGATTTACGCGTCCAATATGCAAATGACCTAGGTACGCCGATTCACGAACGTACTTGCGCCCGTCGTATTAAGCTACGCCGTTTACGTAAGGTTTGCGTCCGGCACAAGTTTACCCCTCATAAAGCAGGGGTAAGTCATGTTAAGGTATGGACATCGGAACAGCCGTCGATTTTTACGTTGTTTACGTAAGTCGTACGTGAATGGGGCTGGGCGTAGGTTACGTTCACGTCGTTGCCATTGAGCCGTCGTATCTTAGGGCGTAAATTCGACGTGATTCTGAGCATGCGTTCATGCGCCGTTCGTACGGCGCTTCATTTACATGGGGTCACGATTCATTATAATACAACACGCCCACTACCAGCCTACTTTGAATTATGCGGGCTTACGACGGTCCATTCACGTTACGCCGCCATAACTTAGGGAGCAAATTCTTTGTAAATACTGTACTTGCCTCTCTATGTTACGTTGGGCGTAGCGCATATGAGATGCGCTACGCCCGCACAGAGATACGCCGATCTCTGTGAATCTGGCCCCTTATTTGTAAACTGGCTAAATGATGTCAACAGTTTTTTTTTAAAGTCAACCTATCGTGGTCTGGTCATCTAGCCTCCTACAAAATAGTAAGATGGTGCTGTATGTTCTTTGATCCCTCCCCATCTCACTCTCCTTAAAATACTTAGGCCCAGATTCACGTAGGAGAGCGCATCTTTGTGCGGGTGTAACGTATCCTATTTACGTTATTCCTCCGCAACTTTGACAGGCAAGTGCAGTATTCTCGAAGCAAAGTTGCGGCGGCGTAGTGTAAATAGGCCGGCGTAAGCCTGCCTAATTCTAATGTGGAAGATGTTGGCGTGTATTATGTAAATGTATTGTGACCCCACGTAAATGACACTTTCTCCGAACGGCGCATGTGCCATCCGTGAAAGTATCCCAGTGCACATGCTCCAAATTAACCCGCAAAAAGCCAATGTTTTCGACGTGAACGTAAATGACGCCCAGCCCTATTCGCGAACGACTTACGCAAACAACGTAAAACGTGAAAAATGTAACGCTGTTCCGACGTCCATACCTAACATTGGTACGCCTCATCTAGGCCTCATAGAGCAGGGGTAACTTTACGCCGGAAAAAGCCTAATGTAAACGGCGTATCTGTACTATGTCGGCCAGACGTACGTTCGTGAATAGGCGTATCTAGCTGATTTACATATTTCTAGGCGTAAATCAGAGTACACGCCCCCTAGCGACCAGCGTAAATATGCAGTTAAGATACGACAGCGTAGAAGACTTACGCTGGTCGTATCTTACAGAAATGTTGGCATATCTGATTCTTCGAATCAGGCGCCAAGATACGACGCCTCAGACTCAGAGATCCGACGGCGTATCTGGAGATACACCGTCGTATCTCCTACGTGAATTCGGGCCTTAAAGTCTTTAAAGGATCACTAAAGGAAATATTTTTTTAGCTAAATAGCTTCCTTTACCTTACTGCAGTACTGGTTTCATGTCCTCATTGTTCGTTTTTGCTTTGAAGTTGCTGTAATTCTGCTGTGATCTCCACACTTCCTGCTTGTCTGGCTCCTTATGAAAAATCTCATGGCAGCTTTTCACTGTGGTCCAAGCTGTGTGTCTAAAACTCCTCAGAACCAATCAGATTCATTTTAAAAACAAAACACTGCCCTGGATGTGTTTGTTTTTGTTCTGTGGGTCTCTTTACTTCACAGAAACATGAAACCAGTTTAAAAACTAAAGTAAAACTAGAGGCACATTATATGATTGAATTTAATCTATTTTTAATCATTTTTAAAAGGAATCAGTTAACTTTTATGTCTCTATACCCTGTAAACAGTCATTTCAGCAAAAACATTTTTTTCCTTTAGTGACCCTTTAATTTCTATGCTCCTCCATTATTTATAAAAAAACTTGTTGCGCTGTCTAAAATAAAGATGTGAATCAAACATACAACATATTATATTGTAAGAAACATATATAAAAAACACCAAGGTCCATAAAGTGATATTGTGCAAAGTCCTTTCGGTTCAACACCCAGTGCTTAGACAGGTCAGACAAAAATGTCTTCTTACCATATCCAAAGACCTATCAAGGTCTATATTCGTATCCGTGAGCTTTATTTATCCTCACATTAGGTGCAGATCATCTTGATTGAACCAGACTTTTTGTGGGGGACCATTGGTTAAAACAAGCCAAAGATCAAACCACAGGATATCTACAGAAGCCGATACAACCATTGACCATACAAGAAAAGGAAAACTCATTGAGCAGCGTCCAGATTAAAAATAGGAAATTTGTTAAAAAAATACTTACAACAAAACTTTAATCGCAGGCATTGGAAATAAAACAGTCCTAGCACTCTCACGACTGTGATGTGCATCACAGCTATTTCCTGCCCTACGTTTCATCCTATATAAGGGTTTGCACATCGCTGTCCCCTAATGCCTCACAGAAAACGTCTATTCAGACGAAACGTAGGGCGGAAGGGCAGGAAATAACGGTGACATTATCAGGCTCATGAGAGTGCTAGGATGGTTTTATTTCCAATGCTTGTGATTACAATTTTGTTGTAAGTAGGTTGATAGGTTTAGGGTCTTTGGATCTGGTAAGCAGACAATTTAGCTTGACCTGTCTATTGTGGACTTTGCACAATATTACGTTATGGACTTTGGTGTTTCTTATATATGTTTCTTACAAATATAATAAATTGTATGTTTAATTCACATCTTTATTTTAGACAGTTCAACACGTTTATAATTATTTGGATGTTGCTGTTCAATATTGTAAGTGCTGCTGTCATTTAATCATATATTTAAACATTTTTAATTCATTCACATATACACTAAGCGCAATATTTTCTCTTTATCCGCCATTATATTTACAGTAGCAAGGAAAGCAGTCTAGATGTATATGTATCTGACTACTTAAACACAGAACAGCTGGAAGCATGGGATTAGTGCAGTGGTCCCCAACCTTTTTGGCACCGGATACCTGCATTGTGGATGAAAATTGTGCCAATGCCCGGGGGGGGGGGGGGGGGGGGGGGGGGGGGTCTGGGTGACGATGCATTTTTTCACGGCCAATTTGCCAGGAAATGGCTGGTGTTAGCACTTTAATCATCACAACACCATGGTTAATATGGTGTCAGGATGATTGAAGCACATATATTGTTATATAAAATTAAATAGTTAAACTCATCATAATGCAGAATCTGCCACCAGATGCAGCTTGCCACAGTGCCTGTCGCCAGATTGCCACATGCCACCAGATGCAGATTGCCACATGCCTCCAGATGCAGATTGCCACATGCCACAGTCACATGCCACCAGATGCAGATTGCCACATGCCACCGGATGCAGATTGCCACAGTCACTTGCCACATGCCACCAGATGCAGATTGCCACAGTTACTTGCCACATGTCACCAGATGCAGATTGCACATGCCACTGTCACCTGCCTCCTATATGCAAATTGTCACTAAGCTCAGTGAGTTCCACGTGAGAGAAAACAGTGGTGATGTGGGGTGGGCAGTGGGAGATGATTTCATCTCTCTGCTTGCCTGCTTCACCCCCAACAGTATACCCAATAACTCTTTGTCATTACTGTGTACCCCCTCTCCACAACTGCACCTCTGGACCCCTTTACATCACAAAGCCGCTTTCAGCTCTGGACCCTTTTACACTACACAACACCGGGTCTGGAACCCTGCACATTACACAGCCCCACCCCAGCTCTGGATCCCTGCACATTACACATTGCTCCCCCAGCCTTGGACCCCTGCACATTACACATTGCCCCCCAGTTTGGGGCCCCTGCACATCTTACATTGCCCCCCCAGCTCGGGACCCCTGCACATTCCAACTGCCCCCCCATTCCTGCGGATTTCCCCCGCCAGCCTGGGACCCCTGCACATTCCCCCCCACCACCAGCTCTGGTTTTCTGCACATTGCCCCCCACCACCAGCTCTGGTATCCTGCACATTGCCCCCCCCAACCCAGCTCTGGACTTGCTCCTCCCCCAGCTCTTGACCCCTGCACATTGCCCCCCAGTTCTGGACCCCTGTACATTGACCCCACCCCCAGTTCTGGACCCCTGCACATTGCCCCCCAGCTCTGGACCCCTGCACATTGACCCCATCCAGCTCTGGACCCCTGCACATTGACCCCACCCAGCTCTGGACCCCTGCAAACTGCCCCTTCCTACCTTACTGGGGCATGCATGATGCATGCAGAGGGGGAGACAAATCAGCACAGAACAGGGGACCGGAACTTCTGGAGTTAACATTTCGTATTAACAAAGCTAATGATTGGTTGCTAGGACCACCTAGCAACCAATCACCTGCTGGTTAACTTGAAACTGTAAGTCCAGCAGTTGCCGTCCTCTCTCCAGCTCCTCACACTGTCTCTCTCCCCTGCTGTGCGGTGTAATGTGTTAGCGACGGCTGGCGATGAGTGTCAGTCAGCCGGGTATGGTCTGCACATACTGGTACCCTGCCACAGCTCACCTCTTGCTCTCCCTGCCCTGGATGTCACAGCGCCGAGTGCTGCCACTGCTGCCTGTCGCCCGGCTCCACTCGCAGAGGGCGGGGGGCCCCGGGTTGACACCCCCCCTAATGTGTGGCACCCAGGGCAGAACGCACCCTCGCCCCCCTTGGTACGCTGGCCAGGCTGTGTGAGCAGAACAGAGGTGATGCAGGCGGGCAGTGGGAGATGATGTCATCTCTCTACTCACCTGCTTCACCCCTAACAGTGTAGCGGCAGGGCTGTGTGGGAGGAAGTGCGGCTTCTGTGTGTCTCACAATTTTTAAGTCGTTATCCCCCTCCTAAAATAAAATTACACTCCAAAGTATGGTCACACTTTACTGATCCGAACTCTGCACGTAGAGGCATATCACTTTTCTATACACTGCTACAAGTCAAATTGACCTTTGTTAAATCTGCCGCTATAACATAGCAGGAACGAGATCTCAGCCAGCAGTTCACACTCAATGGCTTAAGACCTTTGGCTCCCTATACGCTGAAACACAAAATGCTAAGCACTGAGAGCTAGCCAAAAAATTGCACACATATGGTACTACACTCCAGTACATTTATCCAATTTTTCCTCCGGTGGCTCCCCTATGTGCTGGTGGGAATGCGGACAGATTGGATCTCGGTACCATATACTTTGGGACTGGAAATGTTTAACCAGTTTTTGGTGTAATATATTCAGCATTATATCTGACATCATTGGAATCCTACTACCTCTAACCCCAGCCCTAGCACTACGTAATTTAGGAGTAGATCAATGGCCAAGGGAATATTGCACCATTATTAAGTCCATCCAGTTCAAACACAAAAAAAATAAAAATAAAAAAAACAAAATAAATAAACAAACAAAATAAAAAACACAATGCAATACCATACACCCAACTCCATACCCACAGTTGATTCAGAGGAAGGCAAAAAAAACCAGCAGAGCATGATCCAATTTGCTGCAGCAGGGAAAAAAAATCCTTCCTGATCCCCCGAGAGGCAATCGGATTTACCCTGGATCAACTATACCTATAAATCTTAGTACTCAGTTATATTCTGTACATTTAGGAAAGAATCCAGGCCTTTCTTAAAGCAGTCTACTGAGCTGGCCAGAACCACGTCTGGAGGGAGTCTGTTCCACATTTTCACAGCTCTTACTGTGAAGAAACCTTTCCGTAAGAAATTGGAAATACCAACTATTCCCTAACCACACAGAAGCACTCTCCTTGGTCAAAATTAACGTCTCCTACTGTATGAAAAAGCCCTTGCTATAAGTAATAATTCATTGGTTAGAGTGGAGTTCTGGTCATAACAACTGAATCATGGTCTCAATGCCTTTATATTATGATCCACATAAGTTGTGCAATACTATACTAATTTGACCTCTTGCAATAACTTTACTTTTCTGTAATACCTAAGATTCACTGGCATATATACCTGTCTTATTTCCTAGCAGTGCTAAAGCAGCTTGAAACAGGTTGATGCGGTTTAGAAGAAGGTCAAACACAGCCCAAAAACAAATAAACTGCAGGGAAATACAATGAATACATTCTGAATAATAGAGCTATTTTAGATTTGGGTAGAGTAAGGAAGATTTCGATTATCTATCAAGTTTTTATTGTAGTCTGTCCCAGCTGGAGAAGGACAACTTGTTTCCTGTTTATCATTTTCAGTTATACAGAAAGTGAGGGGAAATGCACATTTTTAGGGTTGCTACTAGAGCAACACCTAAGCGCAAACCATGCATTTAGGGAAAGGAAGGATTTTGTGTCAAGGATGGGAATTACAATCACTTTGGTCAGATTTCCTCACATTTCCTGTTGCATCTCTAAAACAGGAGGCGGAACAAATTCTCCTTGTGGGGACAGAGGCAATAAAAAATAACTTAATTGACATTTGAACCATTCACAAATTTATCCCAAAAAAATGGCTATACTTATAATTCAATTACATTTAAAACAACCTTTGTTAATTTTCAGCAAACATGTAGTGATCAAATAATTTTGATTTCCATTTGCCCAAGCCTTTATGTGATTGTATTTACCATACTTTTTGTTTTGCAGGTAAAATGTAGATCTCTCTTGTGGCTACATCATTCTTTATTACCTAACTTTCATAAACAATATCATATGTGATCTTATTAAAAGGTTCTATTAATTCCCTTTTTTATACATCATTATTGGAAATGGTGCTTTTTTCCTGTAATACAATTTATCCAAGGCCAGGGAAATGACTGCATAAATGAAAGAATTCTTATGGCTCCAGCACAACATGAAGTGTTCATAAGAACTAGGCCATGTGTGGGTTACTGTTTTCAATAGATATGGAAAACAGACTATGCAGGCCTGAATGAGTCAGCTTTGAACTGGAAATATAAGCATACATTAACCCTCTAATAGCCAACATTACTGTATACCTTTTATGAGCAGATTTGTATTTGTATTTATTTTTAGGAGGCAATATCTATGTTATTCCCTTATCTGCACCATATGCCTGCACTAAAATAGATGTTTTATTCTGATGTGCACACTGAATGCTTGCATTTATATTTTTGGAAACAAAGATCAAATATATCCCTTGCAGTAAAATACAAGTCTTGTTAAAGGGGTTGTAAAGGCAAATGTTTTTTCACTTTAATGCATTGTATGCATTAAGGTGAAAAAACATCAGAGGATTAGCGGTCCCCCTGCCCCCCGTTTACTTACCTGACCCCCTCGAAAGTCCCGCACCGTGAACGCGCTCATTTCTTGGCCGGGCTTCTCTGCTCATTTATTAGTTGATTGAAAGCAGCGCAGCCATTGGCTCACGCTGCTGTCAATATCATCCAATGACGCGGCGCGCCGGGGGGGGGCGGGCCGAGTGATACAGTCAGCGGCTATGGCTGCCAGGTGTATCACAGAAGCGAGCCCACAAGAACTAACCCCCATGGGAGAGAGCCCGCATGAAGGGGGTTAGTTCTTGTGGGGAGAAGCCGAGACAGTGGGACCCCAGAAGACCAGGTTCGGTGCCACTCTGTACAAAACAAGCTGCACAGTGGAGATAAGTATAACATTTTAAAAAAAAAATACCTTTACAACCCCTTTAAATTTTTGCTGTTTTGGGACCAGGCGAACGCATTATTGCCCTGGACATATAGCAACATACCTTGCAAATTTCCCTAATGGGTGGGTTTATTTACATATGTATATCTATCTATATCTATATATATATATATATATATATATATATATATATATATATATATATATATATATATATATATATGTGTGTATATAAACTTACCTTCTAGATCATTTTCATGCCTCCTGGCCTGCTTTGCTACTACCGGATGTGGATACTGTTTCAGGATTTCCTATGTCCTCTGGGGGGGGGGGGGGGCAATACACCCTGGTCGTGTAAATATTAGTGAAAGCTCCTGCGCTGTGTAGGATAAGGGGAAAGGGAAGTGAGAAAAAAAGGGGGGGGGAGGGAGGTGGGCTAAGGGATGAGTGCAGTAATGGTAAACACTGCAGCAAACAAATGGGGAGTCTGTCCTTTAAAGACAAAAAAGGTGTATGTAACAAGTGATAATTGTCTGCGCTGTGGTATGGCTTGGCCGGATGAGTGAAATGAGGGAATGGTGAGTGAACGGGCTAATAGGGCCTGGGGAGTGACAGGTAATGCAGACACAAATTAACCTTAACGGTTTTGAATAGGTACAGTCCTAATTGGGCTGTAAAATAGTACAGTGGAGTCTTACAAAGAAAGGTGTATGTGAAAATCAAAACAAAAACTTAAACGTGAACATAAAATCCTAGGTGAGTGCAAACCAAAAGAAAAGGACCGCAGTTCAACACTGGAACTGGTGCAGCAGTGAGGAAATGGTTAAAATGGAAAAAGTTCCAAATTCTGCAAGGGGTATTCAGTCCAGACAAATCCAAACAAACGCATGCAGCCCACACCTCGGTGACTAGTGCAGCTTACCTTCCAGCTGACATAAAGGGTCAAACACATAGGGTCAAAAACGTTACCAGTTTTCTGTTGGGTGGATATCTTGCTGCCAGTTCTCAATAGTTGGTCACACATAAAGAAACAAGAATAATAAAAAAGTTGTAGCCTTGTCCTCCTAACACTCATACAGCTGTAGGGAAAGGGATGTGATTAGCAAGGTGGCAGATTAAGTATCCACTTACACAAATTACACAGTGTGTAGGGAAAAAATGCACATCTCCACGAGTGCCGAACTCGTCTCCTAGTACTTCTCACTGTCAACTACTTTTGGCTCTTTAGCTTGTATGAGGCCGTCCGCTCGTGTCAAGGTGGAGAAGGCAGGGGACGGAGGAAGGAGAAAATGCACATAGCATAAAACTGTACAGCAATTTTAATAACTAAAAACCATAAATAAAAACTCACATGGAGCAGTGAGGTGGCGATCATGTATCCACGAGCACCGCGCTCGTCTGCCGTCCGTTCGGTACTGCTCCCGGTTAATGCTCTGAGTCCCGACGCGTGTTCGTCACACCACGTGACTTCATCAGGGGAGGTGAAGTCACGTGGTGTGACGAACATGCGTCGGGAGTTTTTATTTATGGTTTTTAGTTATTAAAATTGCTGTACAGTTTTATGCTATGTGCATTTTCTCCTTCCTCCGTCTCCTGCCTTCTCCACCTTGACACGAGCGGACGGCCTCATACAAGCTAAAGAGCCAAAAGTAGTTGACAGTGAGAAGTACTAGGAGACGAGTTCGGCACTTGTGGAGATGTGCATTTTTTCCCTACACACTGTGTAATTTGTGTAAGTGGATACTTAATCTGCCACCTTGCTAATCACATCCCTTTCCCTACAGCTGTATGAGTGTTAGGAGGACAAGGCTACAACTTTTTTATTATTCTTGTTTCTTTATGTTTGACCAACTATTGAGAACTGGCAGCAAGATATCCACCCAACAGAAAACTGGTAACGTTTTTGACCCTATGTGTTTGACCCTTTATGTCAGCTGGAAGGTAAGCTGCACTAGTCACCGAGGTGTGGGCTGCATGCGTTTGTTTGGATTTGTCTGGACTGAATACCCCTTGCAGAATTTGGAACTTTTTCCATTTTAACCATTTCCTCACTGCTGCACCAGTTCCAGTGTTGAACTGCGGTCCTTTTCTTTTGGTTTGCACTCACCTAGGATTTTATGTTCACGTTTAAGTTTTTGTTTTGATTTTCACATACACCTTTCTTTGTAAGACTCCACTGTACTATTTTACAGCCCAATTAGGACTGTACCTATTCAAAACCGTTAAGGTTAATTTGTGTCTGCATTACCTGTCACTCCCCAGGCCCTATTAGCCCGTTCACTCACCATTCCCTCATTTCACTCATCCGGCCAAGCCATACCACAGCGCAGACAATTATCACTTGTTAAATACACCCTGGTCACTGCTTCCCATGTTTAGACTTTTATGGGTGGTATTTTTCCTAGGGGGATCTTGTGGGATGAACACCTCTCCTATCTTATCTGATATTGTATGATTTGTATTCACACTGTAATATTGGGGGTCGCAGACGGGGTGCCTTCCCAGGGCATACCCCTCCGTTCACCCAGCCCCTCTCTCTCCCGAGATATACATGTCTCGACCCCCCCCCCCCACAGGAGGGGAAGGCAAAACAATATAGAGGGGAGAGGTGGAGAGGGGGAGAGAGAGGAAAAAAGGAGAGAAAAAAAATGTGGGAACACACAACACCCCCCTATTACCCTTTCACCTCCCCTCCCCCATTCCCTAATACCCTCCCACCCTTCCTATATATCCCACATTGTTTTTATTTGTGTGACTCTAACTGTCTCAATGGGGGAAACCCCCATATATATAAATCCTCCTGTGCTCAAAATATCTATGTGTCTCTAAGAGGGGGGAAAATCACCCCCCAAACTCTTTTTATAGGTCATTAGCTCTTGTGTGTCTTGACAAAACATACTTACACGCAATTCTGTATCCTTAATGTATAAAGTGAGGAAAAAAAACACTCCACCCCATTCCCCTCCTAAACTCCTTCCACCTTGCATACTTCTCTCATCTTTGTATTAAATGTTCCTGTGCTCAAAGTATACATGAGTCTCTAGCCTCCACCCAAATTACCCTCCTCTCCTGAGTATCTTAGCAAAACATGCTTGCGTTTAATTCTATATCCTTAATATATAGGTAAGGAAGAGAAAAAAAAGGGGGAGTGGGGGGGGAAGAGCCAGAGACCCCACAGACCTCCCCCCTCTCCCCCCTCCTAGGGGGAAATTTTATCCAACTCCCTTAACCACTCTTTTACTGATGGGATTTTTTTTATTTCCATTGTCTCTGTATTAGGGCTTTCACTTCATTCAATAGATATGGGGCCATTATTGTTCTATATTTTTTCCTTAATTCCCCTGTGGTGTGAAACAAACAGCATCAGGGATCCTGTTTAACCTCTACTCCACTGATATTTTCTATCATGTTCAATATCTCTTTTCAGAATTATTGTATCAAGGGCCAGTGCCACCATATATGGGAATGTGTTCCCTCCATCCCGAATTCTCTGCAGCACAATGGTGATATCTCTTGATTTATCCTATGGTTGGAACATAGTACCATTTAATTAAAAGCTTGTAATTTGTAATTTTTACTTTCGTGTCTATTGATGTGGAATGTACATAATCTAAGATTTTCCTTTTCATTTGTTCTGGTATCGATTGATTTAACTCTGTTTCCCAACTCTCTGAGGGTAACTTAGACCCTAGTGGAGATGACAATATCCTGTAAATATTTGATATCCCATGCCCACTTTTTCCTCCCTGATCAATACATTTTTCCATGGATTCAGCTCTCTCATAGAGCGCAGGGGTTTCGGAAGGGTGCTTACAAAATGTTGAAGTTGCCTGTATCTCCATACATCCCATGGAATAACCCTGTATTTCTCTCGTAATTCAAGAGATTGAGCACAAGACATTCCCTTTTAGTACATCTTTCAATTTTAAGCTATCTAAAAATGTCCACCTCAGGTACAGCTCATTCTCCCTTCCAGGCAGGAAGGGAGACCCATATTTGAAGGGTTTCTTTTGTAATTGGCGGTGTATCCTCGGTAAGGCCCCTATATTGCTTTGGTACCCAGATTGTTTGTCCCAGGCCCACTTTGCTTAGGCTTTCTTTCACTGCCACCCATTTTTTCTGAGAGACACCATGAGTCCAATCAATTGTACTCTGTAATACTGTCACCTCATGGTATCTCTTAAAGTTTGGCAAGTAAAGGCCTCCCCTAATTCTAGGCCTAGTGAAAATTTCAGCCGAGACAGGGGGTTTCTTGTCTTTCCATATAAATCTCTTAACCGCCATTCCCAGCATTTTAAAATCAGTTTCTGGGATGTTTATCGGGAGAGATGGGAAGATGTATAGGGCTTTTGGCAGGATCATAATTTTTATGATGTTTATTCTGCAAAACCAGGAGAGCTTTTCGGCCGGGTAACCCCTCAGCTCCTGTTTCATCTTATTTAATAAGGGCATGTAGTTATCCTTATATATATCACTTTCTAGATTAGCCAGAAATATCCCCAGATACTTCAGCCCACTATACTCCCAGGTAAACGGGTTTAGGGCCCCAAGGTCTCTGCATTCTTTCCGGGATATGGAGATATTCAATATCTCCATCTTGCCTTTATTGATCTTTAAGTTTGAAATCTCCCCATATTTTTTGAATTCTGCTAAGATCTTTGGAAGTGTCTGCCTTGGGTTAGAGACATAAAGCATTGTATCATCATCGAATGTAGAGATCTTGTGTGTCCCCCCCCCCCCCCCTGTCTTCCTCTACCCACTTTATGTCCTGGTTTGCCCGTATGGTTGCTAATAGTGGCTCCAAGGAGAGGAAAAAGAGTAGGGGTGAAAGCGGACACCCCTGTCAGGTCCTGTTAAAAAGCATGCAGCATGTGAAGTAACTGTAAGGGAGAGAAAGGGAGAGAGGACTAAATCAGTTAAAATGTGCATATTGGCCATACTTCTGATACATCTGACCAGGATCTACACACCCTGGACCAAAGTAACAGTAAAACTGTATTTTGTATGAAACTGTGACATATTGTTTTAAAGAATCCCACCCAAGGATGGAAATGAAATATTTTCTATATTGTTTTAAAATTGTGATAGAACTTTTTTTTCCCACCAAGGCACAATTATAGTCCCACCCCACTTTGTACTTAAATTTTCATATTCTGAAGGGACGATGTCTCCGTGGAGTTATAATCTTCTCATGCATACCCCTACCCCTACATACAATAAAGCCCTGTACACACGATCGGTCTACCTGATGAGAACGGTCTGATGGATTTTTCCATCGGTTAACCGATGAAGCTGACTGATGGTCAGTCGCGCCTACACACCATGGGTTAAAAAAAACGATTGTGTCAGAATGCGGACATGTAAACCACGTACGACAGCACTATAAAGGGCAAGGTCAAATCCAATGGCGCCACCCTTGGGGCTGCTTTTGCTCATTCCGTGTTACTGCGTGTTAGTAAAAGTTTGGTTAGAGCCGATTTGCGCTTTTCAGTCTCCGTGCTTTGCAGATCGTTTTCTCGGGGTTCAGTTTGTTCTTGTGGGTTCGTATCTGTCTTTCAGTGCTTGCAGTCAGGTTGTATCTGTTTTGCAGTGCATTCCTGTCCGCTCGTTTTCTGTTTTTCAGTGCGTTCTTTGTAGGCCTTGCTGTACTTGGATGCTTTCTGTTTTAAGTGCGTTCTGACCAGCCAACCGGTTTGAAGCCATGTTTGAGGCGCATTCTCATGCTCGAGTTCGTGCTGCGTATAGGCTGTCTTTTGCAGTTCATAATGTTTCCAGATCTCTGGCCGTGAACAGGGTAAGGAGGAGTTCATAGGCCAAGAATTGGTTGCGCCAGCGTGACCAATTCTCTCATATGCCTCTGCTTAGGGAAATCCAGGAGAATAACCCTGATGATTTCAGGAACTTTCTCCGTATGACAGACCCCGTTTTCCACCGTCTTTTGGATATTCTGTCCCCCTATATAATGAGGCAGGACACTGTGATGCGCCAAGCCATCACGGCCGAGCAGAGGCTCATTGCCACATTGAGGTACCTGCCGACTGGGAGGAGCCTGTAGGATCTCAAGTTCTCAACAGGCATCTCCCCCCAGGCGCTTGGGATCATCATACTGGAGACATGTTCTGTCATCATACAAGTGATGCAGAAGGACTATATTAAGGTAAGTTTTCTCCTTTCACATCACAATCTATGTCTTTAATGTATGCTAATGTCTTGTATTTCTTGCATCATTCCCTAATTACCATGATTGTAATATGTTGTGAATGTCCCCTTTGTCCCCATGCATGTTGTAAGCTTTGAATGATCCTTTTTTGGCCTACATGCATATTTCCCTTCACTAACCTGTCCAGCATTCTATCCTAGGCCCAAACACACCTAGCCTAGTCTGTTTCCAACTTGTTTTTTTTCTGTTCCATTGTAGTTCTGCCCCCCCCCCCTTAAAATGTGTCCCAATGTATTTTTTCTCATTCCATTTTGGCAGAGTGCTAGAGGGTTTTTTGTTCTGGGCCCAAACTCAGCTAGAACCCCCCCCCCTTAAAATGTTTAATGGCCCATCAGAGGGGTGAGGAGTCTGATAAGTGGGCCTATTTTATTTTTGGCATGAAATACTCACTCAAATAATATAAATGTTATCCTGATGTTGGACAAGGATGTATTTTGTATTGTGATTGCAATATTTATGTGCCAAAGTACTAATATTTTTTTTGTTTGACTCCACAGTTTCCTTCCACGCCACAGGAATGGCAGACTGTGGCTTCCCAATTTGCCCAGTGGTGGACCTTTCCGAACTGCGGAGGGGCAATAGACGGGAAACACATCCGCATAGGGCCGCCACCCCGTTCGGGGTCATACTATTATAACTACAAAGGTTTTTTATAGTATTGTGTTGATGGCGGTGGTGTCGGCACAGAATGAATTTCTATATGTGGACATTATTATTATTATACAGGATTTATATAGCAGTTTACGCAGCGCTTTACAAAATAAAAGGGAGACAATACAGTTACAATACAATAAAATACAAGAGGATTAAGAGGGCCCTGCTCAGAAGAGCTTACAATCTAAGAGGGTGGGGCAGGTGGTACAAAAGGTTGTAACTGTGGGGAATGAGCTGATGGAAGTGGTAAAAGATTAGTTGGAGACGTTATAGGCTTCCCTGAAGAGGTGAGTTTTTAGGGATCGCCTGAAGGTAGCAAGAGTAGGGGATAGCCGGACAGGTTGAGGTAGTGAGTTCCAGACGATGGGAGAGGCTCTGGAGAAATCCTGGAGACAAGCATGGGAGGAAGAGAAAAGAGAGCTTGACAGTAGAAGGTCTTGAGAAGAGCGGAGAGGACAGTTTGGGATATGTTTAGAGACAAGATTGGTGATGTAGCTTGGGGCAGAGTTATGGATGGCTTTGTAGGTTGTGGTTAGTATTTTGAATTTAATTCGCTGGGTGATAGGAAGCCAGTGTAGGGATTGGAGGAGAGGTTTGGCAGATACTGAGTGGTTGGTAAAGTGTATATGTCTGGCAGCAGCATTCATAATAGACTGAAGAGGGGATAGCCTATAGAGAGGCAGGCCAATAAGAAGGGAGTTGCAATAGTCAAGGCGAGAGATAACAAAGGAGTGAATGAGGAGTTTGGTGGTTTCATTTGTTAGAAAGGGGCGAATTTTAGAGATGTTACAGAGGTGAATTCTACAAACTTTTGACAACGATTGGACTTGAGGCTGAAATGACAAGTCAGAGTCTAGGATTACACCGAGTACCCTGGCCTGAGGGGAGGGACTGATGGTTGCATTGTTGATTTTGATGGAAAAGTCATGGAGGGGGGCACGGGCAGGGGGGAATATTAGTAACTCAGTTTTAGAGAGATTTAGTTTAAGGAAGTGGTGCAACATCCATGCTGAGATGTCAGTTAGTAAGTTAGTAATGCGAGAGGAGAGGAGGTGAGGAGTAGACAGATAGAGTTGAGTGTCATTGGCGTATAGGTGGTATTGAAAGCCGTGGGCGGTTATCAAGTGACCAAGGGAGGAGGTGTAGATAGAGAAGAGAAGTGGTCCAAGAACAGAGCCTTGAGGGACCTCCACAGAAAGGGGCAATGGAGAGGAGGAGACAGAGTTGTAGGTAACACTGAATGAGCACTGTGATAGATAGGCAGAGAACCAGGATAGAGCAGAATCTTGGAGGCCAAGGGAATGGAGTTTATTGAGAAGGAGCGGGTGGTCAATGGTATCAAAGGCCGCAGAGAGGTCAAGTAGAAGGAGTATTGAGTACTGGCTGTAGCATTTAGCAGTTAGTAAATCGTTAGTGATTTTAAGTAAGGCAGTTTCCGTGGAGTGCTGCGAGCGAAAGCCAGACTGTAAGGGGTCAAGAAGGTTATTTTCACTGAGGTAGGAGCCAAGGCGGTTGTAGACTAGGCGTTCTGGAAGATTAGAGGTGAATGGGAGCAATGAGATGGGCCTTAAGTTGTTCAGGTTGGTGGGGTCCAGTGAGGGCTTTTTAAGTATTGGAGTGATCTGTGCATGTTTTAGAGGGGAGGGGAAGGTACCACTAGAGAGGGAGAGATTGAAGATGTGAGTGAGAAGACATAGGATAGAAGAAGAGGGTGACCGCAGTATTTGTGAGGAAACAGGGTCCAATGGGCAATTGGTTAGGTGGGCATCTGAGAAAAGTTTTGTAACCTCTTTAATAGTAGCCAATTCAAAAGAGGAGAGTGTTTAAAGTGCCGTTAGGCAAGTTATATTGGGTGGTGAATGCCTTTGGGATAATGGTCAGCCGGTTCCGCCTGTTCCAGACAGCCACGCATATGGCGCATAATAAAATGATTAACCTAACCTTATTGGCCTGGACACTGGCCGTATTGGCTTGGCCCCCCGAACTGCTCGAGATGCGCATGACAGATATGTTGCTTACTTCACGGAAAGGGGGGCCATTGCTATGCCAGAGCATATTTATTTTTAATAAAAAAAATAATAAAAACAAAATTTGATCTTTGAAATTACAGTTTTGTCATTCTTGCTTGTGTTTATTTTATCTGTCTCCCTGGTTCTCCTACTAGTGCACTTGTCGTGCCAAATGTATTTCTCTGTTTTAGTAAATAACCACAATTGTCACAGTAATCACTCACTTTTTTAAATGTACAAATTGGGTTGGAGCATAGAAAGAAGAAGCCACACAAATGTTTTTTTGGTTTGGGGTTTTACTCTGTGCACAACTTTTTTTTATTTTCAGGTAAAAACATTTTTATTTTATTTTTGCTTTTTTTATTCTGTGCACAACTTGTGCATTTATTTAAAAACGCACAAGTTGTGCACAGAATAAAAAAGCAAAAAAAAAAATTCAGGTAAAAAAACACATTTTTTATGGCCTAAAACCAGGCTTTTTTCAAACAAGCAAATGTCTACAAACAATGGAACTTACAAAGTTCAACCTTATTAGAAACACATGTGATGGGGTGATGTCACTCCGGAACAAGCCAAAATTTGAAGATGCACACATTTTGAGCGGCAAAATGGGAATTTATATCTTGATCCCATGCCAAATGTCAACATGTGCTGTCTGACATCATGGGGATCAATATATGTGTTTTAGGGGTGCAAACCCTTCCTTTCACCTATTTGAGTAGCGAGGAAGGGGTTACACCCACAAAGCACAGACATAGATATACTGTGATGGCAGATAGCACATGTTGACACACTGTGTGCATCTTCAAATTTTGGCTTGTGGATTATCCAGTGCAAATTTGGGCGCAAAACACAACATAGAAAAATGTTTGGGAGGGGGGGATCAGTCTACTATACGGCCCATCATGTCAATGATGTTTTTATATTTTTGTTCAACGACATTCATCCTATTCCTCATAATGTCCATTGCACTACTGCATTCCATTATTTCTTGTATCACAATTTTTGCACTAGCACTGGAGAAAGGTGCACTAGTAGATGCTGAGACACCACCATGTTCATCCCCTAAAAAAAAAAAAGGGTTTATTAGAAATATGCAGGCCTACATCTCTTTACCTGAAGCAGTGGTGTATTTTGGGTTCGTGCTGCCCTAGGCCTGACTAAACTTGTGCACCCCCTAATTTAAATATGAGCCATCCCTTCCTGTCAAGGCCACGTCCCTTTCTGTTTAAGACCCGTCCTGAAATTTTTGAGTGGGGACACTAGTTCTTAGGGTCTTGGGGGGGGGGGATGGATTCCCTTAATTTGCATAGATTTCCTCTCACTTCTTGCTTGGCTATGGGGCAGGAAATGAAGGGAAATCTCTGCAATGGGACGGATATGGTGGAGGAGGAGAAAGGGGTTAGTGGCAGACAGGAGGAGGCTGGGCCGAGTGGCAGTCAGCAAGTGCCCAGGCCCAGTGGCAGCACTGAATCACAGGTGCCTCCCCTCCAGATGCGCCAAAAAAGACCTAATAAGTGCATGTCCCAACTGGAGGAGGAGTCTCTTCTGGTCATTAGGGAGGCAGCTGAAATCATGAGGGTCCCCCTTAACCCTGTTGAGGGCTACAGCTCCTACCTTGCACACCAGCTGCAACAAAAAGAGGAGGGACAACGGGCCCTGGCAGAGAATATATTTGCATCTGTGATTCAGAGGGGAAGAAGGGGCCTGCTGACTGAGACCACACAACTCAGTGACCCGGCCCAGTCTCCACCTCCTCCTCCTGCTGCCACATTCTCACCACCTGCAAGGGGCCGTGGAGGGAGCCGTGGAAGAAACATTGCATGGAGCCGTGGAAGGAAGGCTGCAAGGAAGACCAGAAAGTGATTCCCTGGCTTCAAGCTGATCTGCCAGAAAACTGAGGTTGTTGTAGTACCATAGCTTGGGGTCATGTATGACATCTGCTCCTGCTTCTGATTTCTGGGATTTGGGGACCAGATTTTGATCCCAATTATAGAGGAACTCCTCATGTTATTGATTTTGTTGTTTATCATGGTGGAATGTGCCTTTAGGCTCCAAAGTCTGCATATATTTGGCTATATTGGCTATATTTGGTCATTTGTTGCCCTTCATGTTTTTTTTTGGTTCCAGAATAAATGGAGATTTAATTTAAGTTAAATACGTGTCTATTGTGTTTTTCTGGTGAATAGCTATAAAACATTTAAAAAAAATTGTTGTGATAACTTGATTAAAAAAAAAATGAAATTTAAATTTAAAAAAAATGTGGAGTACAAAAAATTATTTTGTAGATCTGGCTTTAAAAAAAAAAAAAAAAAGGATTATTCATGAGATCACAAGCCAAAAATAAAATAAGTCAGTATGTGAGAACTCAGTCTAATGACCATCAGCAAAACAACGTCTTTATTCTAACAATGGAACAAAGAAAAAAATGCGCTGCAATAAACGAGGCACTAATTTTATAAATGTAGAATGTGCCATCTCCATAACGAATGCTAGTTTTACCAGAACGAGCGCTCCCATCCCCTAATTTAGTCTGAGCATGCGTGGATTTTTAACCGATGGTTGTGCCTACTAACAATCGTTTTTTTTTCTATTGGTTAGGAATCCATCGGTTAAATTAAAAAAAAAATAAAAAATTTAACCAATGGATAAATAACCGATGGCGCCCACACACGATCGGTTTGGACAGATGAAAACGGTCCATCAGACCGTTCTCATCGGTTTAACCGATCGTGTGTAGGCGGCCTTCAGTCTTGTTAAATATCCATTCTCCTATTTCACAAATGTATTTTTACATATACTGGTGGATTTAATAACTTATTGTTACCCTGTATCCCTCATTTCTATCATAAGCAAACAGAAGGGCTAAGAATCCGAATGTTATAATAGTTTTATGGTAAGGGTCATGCAGATTCAGGACCTCCATTGGGGTTTTTAAAATCTTCCTTGATAGATGTAAAGGAATAAATGGTGAGTCAGAATACCCAGATCTTTCTATAACTTTAATATTAATTTTGAATGAAATTTTTCTTTAATGCAAAATAATTAGATTAGCATTTTAGATCCTTGTGTGATTAGTAAAAGTGGAACTAAACCCATAAATTTAATTGTTTACCAAAACAATTATTATAGTTACTAATGTGCATATGTTACCTCCCAATAGAACTGCCAAGTGCCAACACATTAAATGGTTGGTGTTGTTAGATTGCTGGATCAACTAGACCCGGGTTTTAAGGACAATCTGGATGTATGGAAAGTCCCCAATGCATTGGTAGTCAGAAACATCCACACACACATATGGTATTTTCAAAACTAGCTTTATTTTCTAATGCATACTTGTTCATAATCAAATCATACAAGAAGGGATCACCCTTGTCCCAGCCAATCATATCTAAGTTATTAGGTTATACAAGTAATATTCGCCACAATTATACCTTTTATATATATTAAATATAACAGTCTGTATTGCGGGCGCCTCACTGATCTTGGTTCCTACTGCAGCTTATCTAATGTTTATCATTCTTTTCCTAGTACACAATGGCAATGTTCCTATATTTCCTAGAAGCTCAAGGATACATAATTATACAAGCATTAATCACTAAGGGGGAACTCTAACCGCCTTATAATGCACTATTAGTACAGGGGAACTATAGCCTATCAATGCATTGATATCTATGGGGGAACTCTAACCGCCTTAGGTTTCAATTGCTGATCACATGTGCAGCACTATGGAAACTGCAGATCAATACACTAAGATAGAAGCTTCCTCAGCTGTAAAGCATTGGATTTAGTTCAGCTTTAATTGGCTATAAAATTACCAATCTGACATTTGACATTTTGAATTTCAGCCTACACCTGTAATTTACTTTGATATGCAAGACTGAGATCACAGTGATATATTTTAATTGTTTACTCAGATGGTTTAGTGTACAGATAATAGCAGTTCACAGGGCAAATGTTGGCTAATTTACCAGAAAAAATCTTGCACACCATTAAAGCCTAATGTATGTATTCAAATCCAACACTAAATAAGCAGAGGCAAAGCCGATGTGGAATCTAGAGTTATATCCAATGCGGAACTAAAAAAAAAGCTCCAAAGGCTAACTGTTTTAATTAGTTAATTAATGATTGAATGTGTGGAACAATCAAACAGTGCACTTATCTTCAAAAATGGGCTGTTGTGATTTTTTTATAAACACTTATTTAGCATACTTACTAAATAAAAATGTTTTTATTGTGATGCAGCATTTCTATATACTGTATATCTAAAAGTATTCAATGGCTGTGCAATAATCTGGAATCAACAAATGAGCACAAAGAGTCAGTTCAACTAGAATTTGAATAAGAATTCCCACTCTATAAAAGACAACTTTCCTGCCAAAGAGAGATGATTTTGCCAAGTACCTTTGCCAATCATATGTACAAGCATAAATAAATAAATAATGCTGTGCCTGAGCACCAACAAAAGGATATCCCAAAGCACATAATTCCAGAATGTTGTATTAATTAGGGTCATCTTTTGCAAACAGCCCCAGGGTGACAAGATCAACAAGGCAAGACTGGCAAAAAACGAAAACACACAAAGACTTTCACAAAATAAAATATAGATAAACTAAATGGTTTTTAGATTTGAGTGAAAACATGTTTGTAGAAGTGTTTTGTTTTGTTTGGCTGGTTATTTCCAGTAAAACCTCAAAAACAGTACAGTTTTTATGTATCAAATGGTAAATACTGTATACATTTAAAGACTTAGGTGTCTGTTTATCAAGTTCTCCGGCATTCTCAGAGGAGATCTTTCTCCTCTGAGTGCCTGTTTATGAAGCAGTGTAGATCACTTCTCCTTTTGTGAAGTGAAGCAATCTACAAATGCTTTCAACTGTGGAGTATGTCCCGTTACTGTAATCTCATGAGACATAGTGGGCCAAATCCTCAAAAATCCTGCCTAACTTATCTTTTCCCATTTAAGTTACACTGACTTAAAATTTCTACCTAAGTGCCCGATCCACAAAGCACTTACCTAGAAATTTCAGGCCGTGTAACTTAAATGTCTCCGGCGCAAGGCGGTCCTCTTCTGCAGGGGGCGATGACAATTTAAATGAGGCGCACTCCCGCGCCGGCCGTACTGCGCATGCTCGTGACGTCATTTTCCCGACGGGCAGCGCGCGAAATTACGTTACGTCGGGCTTTGTGGATTGCAACGGGACAATAAAGTTGCGTCGGGTAAAAAAAAAGTTACGCTCCGGGAAAAAAAATTCAAAATTTAAAAAAAAGATCTGCATTTACAAGGTGTTACTAGTTTACACTTTGTAACAGCAGAACTAATTTTACGTATGCAAACGTAAACTTACGCAGAAAACACAAAGCTGAAAAGCTTTGTGGATCTCCGTAAGTCCTCATTTGCATACGCAAAGCGGCATTTCAATGAGAAATGCCCCCAGCGGCGGATGCGGTACTGCATCCTAAGATCTGACAGTGTAAAGCCCCGTACACACGGTCGGATTTTCGGCCAACCAACTTCAAAATCCGGCACTTTTCAAATTTCTCCGACCGTGTGTACGTTCCATCGGACCAACTTTTTTGGCTTCAATCGGACAAAAAGTTGGGTCTGTGAACGGACCAACTTTCTGTTCCGAAAAGTCCGATTGTGCAAAGTGCGACCGTGTGTACAGAAAACCATCGGACTTTACAAAAAAATCTAAATGCGCATGCCCCGAAATAAAGAGCACCCGGAAGCCATCTGTCTAGTAAAACTAGCGTTCGTATTCGAAAATGCTCATTCGTCACGCGGCAAGTTTCGAAATCTCAAATAGCAGCGCATATTCTTTTTTTCTTTAGAATGTCCTAATATGTACATCTGCTCAACTGGTGATACGGACGGATTAAAAACAAATGTATTTACTTTGGATTAGTGTATTTTCTGGATATGAATCCAGCCTTTTTTTTGTTATTTCTTTGAAATTCCAAACCAAAAAAATATCCCCAATTCTTTATGCTGGGCAAAGTAATAACTACTCTATTTGTGTCCCTTCAATTTTAGCAAAGGGCCTGCCTACTCACAAACTGACATTTGACTTTCCACACATAATCCACGAGTTTTTAGCATCATCCTTTTATTTTGCAAAAAATGGGAAAAAGAATAACAGATCCAAATACAAAACAACAGGAAGGCAGCAATTGAAGAACTGGTTGACTTGGCAAAGCCTCTGTACCCCAGGGCATACATAAATTAGGTTAGAATCTCCAAACTTGGGGACCTGAGCATTAACTAAAATATAAGGAGCCCAAGAAGATTGTGGTCTCCAAAAGATGGGGAGCAGCAGCAGCAGACATATATGTGCCCAGGCTGTGGTACTTCAACAGGCTGATATTTATGCATACCAAACTGGCCAACACTCTCCACACTTCACACCTCATCAGCTGAGGCGTTATATTTTTTTACACTCCCACCACAATACAAAAACAATAATAGATTAAAACTAAAGATTTTATGCCATAATTTGAGCATTTTTTGTTAAGCCAAACCAAAAAATACATACTCAACTACAAATAATAGCAAAAATATGTTCAAAATAATATATATTTCAATATAAATTAGTATCCCCTAAAATCGGGGCTCTGAGTTGGCCACTGACCCCCATGCTGCTGTGGTGGGTTGGCTTGCTGGGGTGGGTTGGCTTGCTGGGGTGGGTGGGCTTGCTGGGGTGGGTGGGCTTGCTGGGGTGGGTAGGTTGGCTGGGGTGGGTAGGTTGGCTGGTGTGGGTCGGCTTGCTGGGGTGGGTGGGCTTGCTGGGGTGGGTAGGTTGGCTGGGGTGGGTAGGTTGGCTGGTGTGGGTCGGCTTGCTGGGGTGGGTAGGTTGGCTGGGGTGGGTAGGTTGGCTGGTGTGGGTCGGCTTGCTGGGGTGGGTAGGTTGGCTGGGGTGGGTAGGTTGGCTGGTGTGGGTCGGCTTGCTGGGGTGGGTAGGTTGGCTGGGGTGGGTAGGTTGGCTGGTGTGGGTAGGCTGGCTGGTGTGGGTAGGTTGGCTGGTGTGGGTAGGCTGGGTGTGCTTGGAAGCTTGTCTGGGGTTGGTAGGCTGTCTGTTGTTGGTAGGCCTGTTGTACATTGGCTGGAGGTGTGTGTTCGAAATCACAGACATGTGAAATAGGGGTTAGCTCCCGTTTCCTGGCCTTGCTAAGGAGCTGGACCATGATCCCCTCACATAGCTCCCTTTGATCGGCATCAATTTCCCGTAGTTTGTTTGCTATAAAACAGCCAAACCCTTCTGCACTATCGGGTGCTGTGGTGATGACCGATGTGGCCCTACTTAGAAATTCAGCCGTGGCATCATCCAGATGTTGCCTCTTCTTGGCCCTTTTCCTAGGAGGGTTCAGTGTAGGGATTCTACATTGTGTGGACTGTCTGCTGGGCCCAGCCTCTTCTTGGCTGGCAACGTCCTGTGTCTGAAAAAGGAGCATCATTTTTTTTTCTTGCCATCATAACAACACATTAACATCATAGTCAGGGGCGTACCTAGAGCATTTGGCACCCGGGGCGGATCCAATATCTGGCACCCCCCCCCACACGTTAAAATGTAAAAACACCCCACTGTGCCCCCTGCATACCTCTGCATCCTTCAATATCATTTTGTTACTACTGTGTACCCCTCTCCACAACTGCACGTCTGGACCCCTTTACATTACACAGCACCCTGCATCACTGCACCCTTTTACATTACACAGCCACCTGCACGTCTGGACCCCTTTACATTACACAGCACCCTGCATCACTGCACCCTTTTACATTACACAGCCACCTGCACGTCTGGACCCCTTTACATTACACAGCACCCTGCATCACTGCACCCCTTTTACATTACACAGCCACCTGCACCTCTGGTCATGTCACCCCCCTAGCAACGCCACTGATCATAGTATATCCGAATGCACATATTTTCAGGAATACTATACCTGTGTCAAGCTGAGCTCCTCCTCCTCCTCCTCCTCCTCCTCCTCCTCCTCCTCCTCCTCATCCTGAGTTGGTTCAGCCTCAGTATCTGTGGCCTCTGCTGATGCGGATGCAAGTGTGGACAGATGTTTTCGTGGCTCAGTTTGGTCCTTTAAAAACATCAGGCTGCTGAAGTACCATAGCTTGGGCACATACACATCATCTGCTGCAGCTCCCGATCTTTTTGAACACTCAATCTTCTTGAGCTCCCTCTTAAAAGTGCTCCTCAGGCTCCCAATTTTTGCTTTTATTTGGGTCTCGTTGGCCCTGGGGTACACAGTCTTTGCTTCTGCCACCAGTTCATCAATTGCTGCCTGCCTTTTATTTTTATTGGAGTAGTCTTTATTGGTGACCTGCCACAGACATGTGTGTGATCTATAGAGATCAATAAAAGCAGTGATGAAGGCTTTGGAATTAAGCTTTCCACCCTTTGCTTTCGGCATTTTTTGGATGAGATATCTGCAATAAAGGATACAATACGACCGATAAGTGCTTGCTGTAACTTCCTAACCTGCTTATACAATCTCTGTTTGCTCTAAGCTAAATCATGCAGTAACCACTAGTGTCCCAATGTATTCACCTACCTTCGTGAAGTCAGGAAAACCACCTGACTTTCAGAAGACGAATCAAAACTCTGCTCTTTTGATGTCATGAGACACGAACAACTAGCGCCCAGAAGCGATTCAGTTCGCATGCGCCGCGCTTTATAAGTTTTTCATTCATTCATTCATTCATTCGTTCCGCGTAGACCTTCGGCTGCACGTAGAGTCGTTCCGTTCGTGCATGCGTCCGTGACATCGAGCGCTCGTTCTTGATTTATATAGCCTACGCATGCGTGAAGCTTCGCTCTAAGTGCGTCATGACGCTGGGGCGGGACCACAATCCTTTTTCTTCATGCGACATTCTGGGATGTGTGAGGGAGAATGTGATGGCGGAACCCACGAAAACGAATAGGCCCCGCAGTGGAGGCGTTTATAGAAAACACAAGGCCACCCCCATGAGCAAGGGGGAGATGGTGGAGATGGTTCGCATCTTTGAGAAGTACGATTACGATTGTAAACTCAAATTATGATAGGCCCAACAGCCATAAAGACTGGGTTCTGGAGAAGGTCCTCGCGGTATTGGAAGGAGATTATGGTATCCAACGAACGAAAGACCAAATCCGCAAACGATGGTCAGATTTGAAGCACAGAGAGCAAGAAAATTTAGAAGCCATTCACCGCACCATTATCAAAAGAAGTAAGTACATGTAATTATAGAATTATTTGTCTGTACATTATAGATGGATGAAATTTAATGAGTTATTTTTCTGGTGGGGCCTACAGAAGAAGTTAATGGAAGTTTAAAAGCAGTTCATTACAATTGTAAAGTCCTTAATATACTGTATTCTAATTTTTTCAACAGGACAAAGGCACAGAGAAAGACACCACAGGGGACAAAGGGAGGCTTCCCTTGGCCGGGCTCCAACAGGGGAGAGAACAGGGGAGACAACAGGCCCCAAATCTGCCCCAAAATGTAAGTTAATAAAAATGCTTATGTGCTTTTGCCAGTGACAGGGGTGTTTAGAGATAGGACAAACGCCATGGTGTCAGGACTGAACTTAAGGGGTACATTACACTTTATGTTAGATGCGTGGCTCATCACTGACCATTAATGACGCATTTACAGGGTAGAGATGGGTAGAGGAGAGGCCCTGGGGATCAGAGTCACACAGAGTCACGCCTGCTAGATTTCACATCATATAAACCATATTGCCATAGCAAACAAGAGTGATGGGTGCCATCTGCCTGAGTTGTTTAATGTGGCCTATATATAGACATGTCTTCATACATTTTATATGACATCATACTCCTGTTCCCTAGCATTGCGTTTATTGTAATAATGCATAGTGTAGTGCACTAGTGTGGCGCAAACTGGTTCACCAGGGCAAGGTTGGTGGACTTTAAAAGCAGCACATGTGATTATGTTAATATAATGTAATTTTGGCGAGGATTCATAGATGATTTATTCTTTCATTTTAGAGGATTGTGAGTGTGCTCAACACCAACCTTTGCAGGATTTGGAGGATAGTGCCGGACCCAGCAAAGAGCCACCAGTCGACAGCACATCTCCAGACACCAGATATGCTGAGGGTGAAGGAGTGCAAGAAATGCAAGATGAGCCTTCGGAGGTTGTTGTTTGCCCCAGTAAGTTTTTGGAACATGTGCCTTGCAAAATCAACACCTGTTTCTTGTTTCTAGGTCCACACCACACACGCCTATACCACAATAGCAAATTATTTAGTGTATTCAACATTTGAGCATGTAGAAGGGAGAGGTGGCAGTGGTGTTTAGGTAGATGCATGTGAAGACACATGGATATGCACCTGGCACAAGATTTACAGAGTATTATCTGTAGTGTGTACATTCACTAGTAGTGTAGGTGTATTATGAAGATGAAAAAGGTTGTTAGGACTAATGGAGTGTCTAGGTTTAGGTAAGTATTTCCTGAAAATAGACCCCATTGTTAATTTTTTTTTTTTTTGGATTGCCTCAGTCACTTCAGCATCAAACACATAATACATTTTTGTCTTTTTCCAAGGCCACCAACTACCAGGATGCACTATTGGTCGGATCAGTGCTGATATGCTGCAGGCAATGACAGAGCTGGAAAATCTCAAGGAGGCTGCCACTGGTGTTCAGAGACGAATCCGGGATTATTACGACCTGTTAGCAAAATTTTAGTTGTTTTCTATCGTTGTTTTATAATTACAAATGTTCCCTCGCGTTCAAGGTTTTATCATGGAAATATTTGTAATTAGCCTTGTTTGCACATGCTCAGTTTGTGATAATTCAAAGAATTTGCACTAATTATATTTGCACTACGCACATTTTGTAAAATGTGTCTTTTTTCGCAAAAAAAATAGTTTTAATGGTTGGCCATTACCACAAAATGACTATCTTTATGTGTGATTTCAGGGTCTCAGCTGAGTGTTTATCCACTCTTCTTCTCCTGGTGCCTACAAATGTCATTTTGTAATTTTTTAAGGGCTTGACCTTAAAATCAGACAAAAATGCACATATAGAAATGCCCAATGTATCGAGGCCAAAAGTGGAACAACTTGTCATTCTGACCCTGGGATTGCACCAGGAGAAGGAGAGTTGCTAAAGACTGTGCTAAGGGTCAGTTCACATCAGACGCAGTTCCATTCATTTTGGTGTGCATTTTTGTATGCGACAAAGATGCAGGCACAGGGTTTGACATGCACTCCATTATGGTTCCGGTCGGCTCTAGCTCACAACATGGTAGTCCGTTTCCGGTGATAAGGATAACTACATGTTGTGAGCTACAGCCAACCACAACCCACGGGGCGCATGGAGACCACT